>NC_051067.1:94373497-95753429 GCF_004664715.2 Peromyscus leucopus | reverse complement strand
GATGTAGGCTCCTGCCACCGGGCACATCTACCTCAGCCGGCTGCCGCTGGGCCCGTCTACCTCCACGGGCCCCCACAAAATTTTTGGAAGTTGCTTTTGTGCACTTCCTGTTTTTATTTTTGTTAGCTAATATTATTTCCTTCTTGGGTCTCTGAGGGAGTTGAAGATTAGTTAGTTATAGTTGAAGATTAATTAGGATAGAAAGTGAATTAGATACATTTTGGACTTACTAAAATAGGATAGATAAGGGAATTATTTTCTCTGATTTGTCAAATACAAATGGACTAGACATCGTTTAGGTATTTGTTACTTGTATATATTGTATATAGTTATTGTACTTTTGTATATAGTTTTTCTTTTGTTAGTTATAACCTTTTGCCTTTTTTCTTTTTATCAAAATAGAAAAGGGGAAATATGGTGATATTTTATTTGTACTGAAATGTGATTTTAATTTTATGTTAATAAATAAAGTTGCCCTGGGGTCAGAGCTATTAGAGCCATAGCAAGAGTGTGGTGGTTAGAAGAGCTAGGTAGATTTCTGTGTGTTTAGGGATACAGCCAGTAGTGGAGACATATGCCTTTAAGACCTGGAGGGCGGTACTTACAGGCAGTGACGAGGCAGTCATGTGGTTGGGTTTACAACCAATGGGAAGGCAGAACAGACTATTTAAAGATAGACAAACAGGAAGAAGCTCTCTCTCAGGGAAGTTTGGAGCACTGCAGGAGGTAAGATTTTATCTCTGAGCTCTGACCTGTCGGCTTTCTCTTTTACATTGGCTCTGCGTTTCTTATTTTAATAAGACAATTGGTTACATCTACAATGAACACTATATTTAATCATTGATATCCTCCATCCTTTTCCCACTCCAACTCCTGTCTACCCAACTCTCTCTCAAATTCATGACCTTTTCTTCTTCAGTCATTATTGTTACACAGGCATGCATATACACATATACATGACCTACTGAGTCCATGTACTGATGCTTCTGTGTACATGTGTTTAGGGCTGACCACTTGGGATTGGATAGCCTATTGGTAGGCTTTTCCTGGAGAAAACTGATTATTCCTCTCTCAATAGCCATTGACTGCTTATAGTATAGCTCTTCATCTTGGTATAAGGCCTTGTGAAATTTCTCCTATCCATGCTGAAATATCAATTGGTATTATAAATATGGAAGTCTTATTTAGGCAACCATGTTGTTAAGATTTCACAGGTGTAGCATCTATGTCTAGAAGAAACTATGTTGCAGCAAGCTTACTGATCCTCTTGCTTTTACAATATTTCTACCCTCTCTTCGGTGAGGTTCACTGAGTCCCATGTATAGCAGTTGTGTTGTAGATGAACTGGGTTGGAAACTCCATTATCACTTATCTTCTGCATTTTGATCAGTTTTAGATCTCTGTAATTATCTCCATCTACTGAAAAACTGAAAATTCTTTGATGAGAGGTAAGAGCTACACTTGTATGTTGGTATGAGGAAATGTAATTAAAATGCAGCTAAAATTATATTGATTTATGAAAATGGAAGTAGTTATGCTCTATTGTCTATGACCTCTCCAGCCTTGGGTAGTTAGCTAATTTTACAGTACCAGGCAAACCCTGGGGTTTTTAGATAGTCTATTGCTCTTTGGGGGAGTATTATCACCTCATATGACACAACTCTATTTAAACTACATGTATATGTATATGCACACATTTATATTATATGTATGTATGTGTGTGTGTGTGTGTGTGTGTGTGTATTGTGTGTGTTTTAAGCCATTTCCCAATGGCTTTTTAAGACATCCTTAGTGTTATTTATTTCTCCTTCCACTCTATTCTTCTGGATTTCTTTCTACCCCAGTTAAAGTCATTCTTCCTACTTTCCTCTTTTTCCTTCACAACACCTGTGCATTACCCCTCTCCAGCGCTCCTTCTGCCCTTTTCTCCACATGTTCCTTTTCTACTTTCTCAGCTTCTGTGGTCAGTGCAGGTTATATAATCAAATCTAGAGATTCAGGACTAGGATCCACAAATAAGAAAGAACATGTGATAATTGTCTTCCTGGGTCTGGGTTACAGGAAAACCATGTGGTGTTCTTGGTCAGTGGTGTTCAAGAGACTCCCAAAACGATGTAGAGTATTCTAATTGCCCTTACTTGCCTCCCAAACTTAAGGTAAGACCCTATTGCTGAAGATAGTACATACTTCAGACATAGAACCTGGAGACATAAAGCTGGAACTGACCTGGAATCCTATCTGAGCACTAGCTCTCAAAGCATTAGAAGATAATATGCAAGCTGACAAGGGAGAAAAGAAATCGATTGACTTACTGAGCTGCAAAGCCTATGAACCACAGCAAAGTCTATACAGACAAGATAACCTCAATGGTACAATAGTAGTACTTTCATCTTGGGGGTTACTAACAGTTGTGTAATTAGACCTTCTTCACTCGTATATAATTCAGGGCCCAGCTTAGGGAATAGTGTCACCTTCAGTGGGCTGGGTCTTCCTATACCAATTAACAATCAAGACTATTTTTCATTGACATATCCATAGAATGACACACAAAATTCACAACTGAGATATTCTTTCCAGGTGATCATAGACTATGGCACATTTACAATTAAAACTAATGATACCAGTGGAGCATTATGGAGTAGTTTGAATTACAATGGCTCCAATAGGCTCATACAATTGAAGGCTTGCTCACCAGGGAGTAGCACTATTATGAGGTAAGGCCTTGTTGGAGAGGGTATGACCTTTTGGAGGAAGTGTGTCATTGTAGGTGGGCTCTAGGGTTTCAAAAGTCCATGTCAGGCCTGTTGTTTCTCTCTTCCTGCTGCCTTCCAATCCAGATGTTGAACTCTAAGCTACTTCTCCAGCACCATGTCTGCCTGTGTGCCTCCATGCTTCCTGCCATGACAATAATGGACTATACCTCTGAACTGTAAGTCAGCCTAAGTTAAATATTCATAAAACTTCATAAGAGTTGTAGTGGTCATGGTGTCTTTTCACAGCAATAAAACCCCTAATTAAGACAGAAGTTGGTTCGAGAGAATGGGATATTGCTGTGATAAGCCTAACCACACTTTTGTTTGGAGGAATATGGACTTTGGATTAGAAAAGCAGTTGAACGCTTTAAGTGGTGTATAATGGGACATTCTAGTAGCAGCATGGAAGACAGTTGTGCTGAGGGTGATTGGAAATATGGGAGCCCAGATCAAGAGGTTTGAGAGAAGATGAATATTAGTACATGGCCTAGACACTGTTCTTGTGATACTTTGGTGGAAAATGTGGTTGCATTGTTCCCTTATTTAAAAAGCCTGCCTGAGATTGTATTAAGTAATTATGGATTAACAGCTTTGGCAGGGGAGATTTGAAAACAGGCTAGACTGTGTCACATGGTTATTATTGGCCAGGTTCATACAAATCTATAATGAAAAAGAACAAGCTGAGTAAGGAAAAACACAAAATGTACAGTTTGAGGAGAAAAGGAGCACCAGGAGGTGTAATAGAGTTAAATCTTGCATTCAAGAAGACAAACAGATTAAAGAAAAGCCTAATGCTAAATGGAATAGAGAGAAGACACCTCAGGGCAAGACTCCACCCAGCTAAACTTCCAACTTATTAAAAGGAGTTAAAAAAAAGTTTAGGGCCAGGTATGGTGGCACACACTTTTTTAGCACTTAGGAGGCAGAGACAGGTAGATTGCTGAGTTCAGGGCCAGGCTGGTCTACAGAACAAGTTCCAGGGTATCCAAAGTTAATCAGTGAAAGAAACCACCAAAAACAGAAAGCTGATGCAGATATCAATTTAACAAGGGGGCTATGTTCTATCCCCAGCAAGCAGCAGAACTTGGCAGCTCCAATCATGTAGTTCCAGCTTTAGCGTCAATGATACAAGAAAGGTGTTGTAGAATATCATGCCTCCCCCATGGCTAATGAAAGATGCTGAGGCCAAGTGTGTATCAGGGGTGTCCCTGCATTGAGGTCAAGAAAGGCTATTGTGTGAAGCTGTGAAGGTGAAGCCTGGATTACCTTGGAGACCCCAAGATGTTAAATATGCCAGAGCCCTGGGATTCTGTCAAGGAGAGCTACAAACAGGGTTTGGAGCTATCCTGAGAGAAAGAAGTGTGTTATAGTAAACAAAAGTGAAAGGAATTAGAGATCTGAAGAGTACTTTGACATCATGTATGGAGATTCAGAGTTTGGAGTTTTCCTAGCTGTTTTTCTGTCTTTCATTGGCCCAGTATTTCCTCACTATGGTCCCTTTTAATCCCTTTTGAAATGACAATGAATATTCTGTGCTGTTGTATGTTGGAAGTATATGATCTGCTTTTTTATTTTGATTTCAAAGGGGATTGGTTACAAAGCTCCCATGTGCCTCGGACTTCCCTTCTGGACCAGAGGTGAGGATCCAGGCCCAACGCGGACCACATCCCTGGGCACCAGCCACTCCAGGAAGACCTGCCCAACTTGGCCCCAGGTTCTGGCCACCGGGCAAGTCCCCTTCTAGCCCCACCAGGAGGGATCCCCTTTTCCAAGCCCCCAGCAGCCCCTGCAATCTCTGTGCCCTGCCCAACCCCCATCTGCCCGAGACCCCAGCCACTTCTTGAGACTTAGAGACCATCTCCCAGCTCCCATCCTGCTCCCAACTTCACTTCTGGACCAGAGACATCTGGTCCAGATAAGAGCTTCCATCCGGCCCCGGAGTTCCCATTTGGACAAGAGAACTCCTATCTGGACAAGAGAGAGACACTTCCTAAATCTGTCAGCTCTTTCTGAACCAAGTACACTGATAAGACCAAGAAGGAACCACAAGGAGATGAGCAGACATCAAGGCAGAAGTACATACAACAAAATGAAGAACAATACAGCATCACCATAACCTAGCCTGCCTTCAACATCTAGACCTGAACATCAAAAATTGGAAGAAGCAGAAGAAAGTAGCCTTATGAGTAACATCATGAAGAAGGTAGAGGCTTGTGTAGATGAAAAGACAAGAAAATTGGAAGAACGCTGTAAACAACTAGAGGAAAGGGCAAACAAATTAGAATAAAACAATAAAATCCTGGAAGAAAACAATAAAGTCCTGGAAGAAAACAATAAAGTACTAAAAGAAAATCATGAAAAAGCAATGAAACAAATAAAGGAAACAGTCCAAGACCTGAAAAGGGAAATTGAAAAAATAAAGAAGACACAAACAGAGGGAATGCTGAAATAGAAAACCTGAGTAAAAGATCGGGAACTTCAGATGCAAGTATAACCAACAGAATGCAAGAGATGGAAGAGAGGATCTCTGGCATTGAAGATACAGTAGAAGAAATAGTTTCATCAGTCGAAGGAAACACTAAAGCCAACAAAGTCATAAACCAAAATGTCCAAGAAATTTGGGACACCATGAAAAGACCAAACCTACGGATTATAGGGATAGAAGAAGGTGAAGAATACCAACTCAAAGGCACAGAAAATATATTCAACAAAATTATAGAAGAAAACTTTCCCAACTTAAAGAAGGAAATGCCTATGAAGATACAAGAAGCCTATAGAACACCAAACAGACTAGACCCCCCAAAAAAGTCCCCTCGACACATAATAATTAAACAACTAAATGTACAGAATAAAGAAAGAATATTAAGAGCAGCAAAGGAAAAAGGTCAAGTGACCTATAAAGGTAAACCCATCAGAATAACACCCGGTTTCTCAATGGAGACTTTGAAAGCCAGAAGGACCTGGACAGATGTAATGCAGACACTAAGAGACCATGGATGTCAGCCCAGACTAATATACCCAGCAAAACTTTCAATTATCATAGATGGAAGGAACAAGACATTCCAAGACAAAGCCAGATTTAAACAATACCTATCCACAAACCCAGCCCTACAGAAAGCACTAGAAGGAAAATTCCAACTGAAGGAAGTCAGATACACACTCGAAAACACAGGCAATAGATAAAGCCACAACAGTAAACCCAAAGAAGAGAAGTACACACACACTACCACCAAAAATAACAGGGATGAACAATCACTGGTCGTTAATATCCCTTAATATCAATGGATTTAATTCACCTATAAAAAGACATAGGCTTACAGAATGGATACAAAAGCAGGATGCATCTTTCTGCTGCATACAAGAAACACATCTCAAATTCAAAGACAGACACCACCTAAGAATAAAAGGCTGGGAAAAGACTTTCCAATCAAATGGTCTTAAGAAACAAGCAGGTGTAGCCATCCTGATATCCAACAAAATAGACTTCAAACTAAAATCAATCAAAAGAGATCAAGAAGTGCATTACATCCTCATCACAGGAATGAACCACCAAGATGAAGTTTCAATTCTGAACATTTATGCCCCAAACACAAGGTCACCTACATATGTAAAAGAAACATTACTAAAGCTTAAACCACATATAAAACCCCACACATTAATAGTGGGAGATCTCAACATCCCACTTTCACCACTGGACAGATCTCCCAAATCGAAACTTAACAGAGAAATAAAGGACTTAACTGATGTCATGACCCAATTGGACCTAATAGATATCTACAGAACATTCCATCCTAACAAGAAAGAATATACCTTCTTCTCAGCACCCCATGGAACTTTCTCTAAAATCGACCACATACTTGGCCCCAAAGCAAATCTCAACAGACACAAAACAATTGGAATAACTTCCTGTGTTCTATCAGACCACCATGGTTTAAAGTTAGATTTCAACAACAACAAAAACTACAGAAAACCTACAATCTCATGGAAACTGAATAATGCTCAACTGAATCACCAATGGGTTAAGGAAGAAATAAAGAAAGAAATTAAAGACTTCCTAGAGATCAATGAAAATGAAGACACCACATACCCAAACTTATGGGACACTATGAAAGCAGTGCTAAGAGGGAAATTCATAGCACTAAATGCCCACATAAAGAAGTTGGAGAAACCCCACACTAGTGACTTAACAGCACACCTGAAAGCTCTAGAACAAGAAAAAGCAAAGTCTCCTAGGAAGAATAGACGCCAGGAAATTATCAAAGTGAGAGGTGAAATTAATAAATTAGAAACTAAGAGAATAATACAAAAAATTAATGAAACAAAGAGTTGGTTCTTTGAGAAAATCAACAAGATAGACAAGCCCTTATCCAAACTAACCAAAAGACACAGAGAGAGAATCCAAATCAACAAAATCAGAAATGAAAAGGGGGACATAACAACAGACATTGAGGAAATCCAGAGAATTATAAGGTCATATTTCAAAAACCTCTACTCCACAAAACTGGAAAACCTAAAAGAAATGGACATTTTTCTGGATAGGTACCACATACCTAAGTTAAATCAAGACCAGATAAACTATTTAAATAGTCCAATAACCCCTAAAGAAATAGAATCAGTCATTAAAAGTCTCCCAACCAAAATAATCCCAGGACTAGATGGTTTCAGCTCAGAATTCTACCAGATCTTCAAAGAAGAGTTAATACCAATACTCTCTAAATTGTTCCACATAACAGAAACAGAAGGAACATTACCAAACTCATTCTATGAGGCTACAATTACACTGATTCCTAAACCAAACAAGGTTGCAACAAAGAAAGAGAACTACAGACTGATCTCCCTCATGAACATTGATGCAAAAATACTCAATAAAATACTGGCAAACAGACTCCAAGAACACATCAGAACAATTATCCACCATGATCAAGTAGGCTTCATCACAGTGATGCAAGGGTGGTTCAACATACGAAAGTCCATCAATGTAATACACCATATAAACAAACTCATAGAAAAAAAAACCACATGATCATGTCACTAGATGCAGAAAAGGCATTTGACAAAATCCAACACCCCTTCATGATAAAAGTCTTGGAGGGATCAGGAATAAAGGGAACATACCTAAACATAATAAAGGAAATTTAAAGCAAGCCAACAGCCAACATCAAATTAAATGGAGAGAAACTCAAAGCAATTCCACTAAAATCATGAACGAGGCAAGGCTGTCCACTCTCCACATACTTATTCAATATAGTACTTGAAGTTCTAGCCAGAGCAATAAGACAACATAAGGAGATTAAGGGGATACAAATTGGAAAGGAAGAAGTCAAGCTTTCTCTATTTGCAGATGACATGATAGTATACTTGAGTGACCCCAAAGATTCTACCCAGAAATTGATAAAGCTTATAAACACCTTCAGCAACATAGCAGGATACAAGATCAACTCAAAAAAATCAGTAGCCCTCCTATATACAATGGACAAAGAAGCTGAGAAGGCAATTAGAGATACATCACCCTTTACAATAGCCACAAATGACATAAAATACCTTGGGGTAACACTAACCAAGCAAGTGAAGGACCTATATGACAAGAACTTTAAGTCCCTGAAAAAAGAAATTGAAGAAGATGTCAGAAAATGGAAAGATCTCCCATGCTCATGGATAGGCAGGGTTAACATAGTAAAAATGGCAATCTTACCAAAAGCAATCTACAGATTCAATGCAATCCCCATCAAAATACCAACACAATTCTTCACAGACCTTGAAAGAATAATACTCAACTTCATATGGAAAAACAAAAAAATGCAGAATAGCCAAAAGAATTCTGTACAATAAAACAACCTCTGGAGGCATCACAATCCCTGACTTCAAGTTCTACTATAGAGCTACAGTAATAAAAACAGCTTGGTATTGGCATAAAAACCTACATGTGGACCAATGGAATCAAATTGAAGACCCTGACATTAACCCACACACCTATGAACATATAATTTTTGACAAAGAAGCCAAAAGTGTACAATGGAAAAAAGAAAGCATCTTCAACAAATGATGCTGGCATAACTGGATATCAATGTGTAGAAGGCTGCAAATAGATCCATATCTTTCACGATGCACAAAACTTAAGTCCAAGTGGATCAAGGACCTCAACATAAATCCAGCTACTCTGAACCTGCTAGAAGAGAAAGTAGGAAGTATTCTTGAATGCATTGGCATAGGAGATCACTTCCTAAATATAACACCAGTAGCACAGACACTGAGACAATCAATCAATGGGACCTCTTGAAACTGAGAAGATTTTGTAGAGCAAAGGATATGGTCAACAAGGCAAAGCGACAGCCTACAGAATGGGAAAAGATCTTCAACAACCCCACATGTGACAGAGGACTGATATCCAGAATATATAAGGAACTCAAGAAATTAGACATCAAAACGACCAACAGTCCAATTGAGAAATGGGCTTTAGAACTAAACAGAGAATTCCAACAGAGGAAACTCAAATGGCTGAAAGACATTTAAGGAATTGCTCAACATCCCTAATCATCAGTGAAATGCATTTCAAAACAACTCTGAGATACCACCTTCTGCCTGTCAGAATGGCTAAGATCAAAAACACTGAAGACACTTTATGCTGGAGAGGATGTGGAACTAGGGGAACTCTCCTCCACTGCTGGTGGGAATGCAAGCTTGTACAACCACTTTGGAAATCAATATGGCACTTTCTTAGAAAATTGGGAATCAATCTCCCCCAAGATCCAGCTATACCACTCCTGGGCATATACCCAAGAAATGCTCAATCATACCACAAGAGCACTTGCTCAGCTATGTTCATATCAGCATTGTTTGTAATAGCCAAAACCTGAAAACAAACTAGATGGCCTTCAATTGAAGAATGGATAAATAAATTGTGGCACATATACACAATGGAATACTACTCAGCAGAGAAAAACAATGACATCAGGGAGGTTTGCAGACAAATAGATGGATCTAGAAAAAATCATCCTGAGTGAGGTAACCCAGACTCAGAAAGACAAATATGGTATGTACTCACTCATAGGAAGATGCTAGATGTGGAACAAGGATGACTGGACTGCTACTCAAAGGGGGTTACACACTTAAGAGATTTCAATGAATCGGTAGAGACTTTGAACTTTGAATTTTAAATAGTATTGAGACTGTTATAGACTATGGGGACTTTTGAAGTTGTACTGAATACATTTTTCATTATGTTATGAGTACAAGCCTATGGGGCCTAGGGAGTGGAATGTAGTGATTTGAATAAGAATGGCCCCCATAGGCTTATAGATTTGCAAGCTTGGTCAATAGGGAGTATCACTATTAGGAGGTGTGGCTTTGCTAGAATAGATGTGGCCTTGTTGGAGAAAGTGAGACACTAGGGTTGGGCTTTGGAGTTTCAAATGCTCGAGCCTGGCCCAGTCTCTCTCTTTCTCTCTCTCTCTCTCTCTCTCTCTCTCTCTCTCTCTCTCTCTCTCTCTCTTTCTGCTACCTGCTAATCCAGATGTAGAACTCTCTGCTACCTCTCCAACACCATGTCTCTATTTGTGCTGCCATGCTTCCTGACATTTCAATAATAGACTAGCCCTCCATAATAAAATAGAATATTGTTATATTACAGTTTCCACACTGTATTTTAAAAATGCAGCATTGTAGCAGCACAGTGGAATACTGCCATGTCACAATTCAGTGTTGCAAGTCATGGTTCCGTAATGTGATGTCACAGAGAGCAATGACATGTTACAATACAGAAAAATAAAACATGGCGGGCAACTGACCGTAAAACAAGAATGCTTGCACAGGGTCTAGAATGCATCAAAATGTCAAGAGAAAGCAAGTGGAAGTGGTAGGAACCTGCATTTGGCAACAGAGTTTGTGGATTAAACTCAGAATTGGGGATTTAATTTTAGACATCAGAGCTCCATAGATAGTCCCCACAAAATGCTAGTCAAACTGCTTTATAATCTGCTATAGAATGGAAACCCAAATGGGAATATCATCACCTGCAGCATAGCTTTATCTTATTAGTTATTCCTCTATGTATGGTGAACTTTACTAAAAATTAATTATCATTGTACTCATATATCAGAATGGTTACACAAAAAGATAGAATAATTTTTTTCAACCCAGAAATTATACCCAGGGCTAATGGACAGAAACTATAGAAGTAAATTTCTACTTAGAAAAACAGAATTATTAAAAGAATTGTGCAAAGATCATGAGGGTAAGCCACAGGAAGAACTACCTGGGGAGTCTTGTACTCTGTAACACTGGAGCCATTTAGGCATTTGTCAGTGGCCTGAAAAGGGAGGTCATGGAATTCTCACCTCTCTTAAGGATTTTAGCTTTAACACATTTAGATTTATCATCTTTGATCTCATTTCTATAATTCTGACCATAGCCAATATATTATCCAAGGAAAGACTGCTCCCTAGTTCTGAGACATTGACTTTCCCACCATTATGCATATTCAATTGCCCACAAAATATTATCTATTTAATAGGACTAAAGAAATAGAAATTAAGTCCCAAGAGACATACAAATAATCTAAGAATACAGGCAACATCCTGGATAAACTCAAAGTATGTATAACTTTAAACAGAACTGATAAATAGTTGAGATAAATACAGGTATTTGGAGTATAAGATAGATTTAAAACTTTATATAATTTATCCATAGATAAATAAATAAAATTACAGAGGAACTGTGAAAAAACACAGAAGAAAAGAGATATATTACTACACATAAATTATAAAAATATTGATGGTTATAATATAAAGCGAAAGAAATAAGTAGTCAAACTTAAGTGTTTTAAACTCTTCAGAGTTTCAAGAGGGTAACAACATTAACCTTAGAATACTAGATATGGTTTTTTCTTTGGGATTTTCAAGATAGAGAATGGCCATCTAATAATTAGTAGAGACATACAGTGGAAATAACACATTATGACTAGCAGTTCTCTGAGCAGGCATAGCACATGTGAAGGTCACAAACATGAAGATCAGGGAGTATATGGAGGGAGATAAGGGGACTCCTGGACCAACATTTTATTGGGCCCGGAGTGTTATAGCTGGAAGCTTCCTGCATAGTTTTACTTGGTGGACTGAAAGCAAGTATACATGGGTTTCAAGAGTTCATGAAGAGGCAGTCACTGCAACATAGCTGCACAGTTCACACAGGGCCTGGAGATCAGTAGACCACTGAAGTAGACTGTGTCCAGCTATAGGAATCAGTTGCATAAAGCAGCTATGCTCACTATCTACACAGAGAACCTGAGGGATGTTACACAATACAGGGAAAATGTGCAAAAGTATAATGGAGCTCTGCCTCTGGCATGAGAAAGTCCAACAAAAATTTACAGTAAATACAGAGATATATTAAATTATAAAAATTAATAAAAATATAAAAGTTAAAATTGAAACAATTCCTAAAGAATAAAAAGTATGGTAGCCAAACTGGAAGAATAGTATGATGGGGGGGAAACATGCTTCAACAATGCTATAAACTGAGTTCCAGCCTTCTGACATGATGTACAACTCCCTCCTACTCAACACTTGTTTTTATTCCTTATGCACACATTCAATTTAAAACAACTTTTAATACATGAGATACTCCCATCCATAATTAACCAACCTGTGGTCTGATTTTTAATATGATAATAAAATGATAGATGTGACATCCATGTCCAAAGCAATGGTCAATGACATTATCAAAACCCAAGTCCCAATATTTCCACCTGACCAAAATAGCAGTTCATTTTGTTGTCATATAGAATGAAAGATTAGTTTGTCCTAGTTAGTGGTAATTGTCAATTTGATACCACCTAGAGTCATCTGAAAAGGAAACCTCCATTGATAAATTATCTAGATCAGATTGGCCTTGTGGGCATATTTTGGGGGCATTGTCTTTATTATTAATTGATGCAGGAATACCCAGCCCACTGTGGGCAAAACCTAGAGGATAGATGACATAAAGGGACTAACAACAACATATCCTAGAAGACCCACCTTCAGCAAACTGCTTCCTCCAATTAGGCTCCAACACCTACTTTTTACCACCTCCCAACAACGTCATCACAGTTCAAATCCACCAAGGGATTAATCTGTTCATTATGTCACATCCCTATGATATAATAAACTCTGAAAATACCCGTGTACATACCCAGAACTGTGCTCTCCTAATCTAGGACTTCTCAAGCCACTAAAGTTGACAACTGAGATTAACTGTGACACTTCTTTAATATGTAATAGGTTGTTTTCAAAGGAAGTCAATGGATATTTGCAAGAAAATAAAGGTTGTTTCATTTGAGCCTGCTTAACAGAATCTCTTTGGCAAATAGTTTTGTTTTCTGTTTTCTAAGACATATAATAGGAGAAAAAAATTGTATCTCCACTAATTTGGTGAGGCATGGGTTGAGGATATAAGTTAGATATGCCTCATGGTGATGCCCTTTGGAAACATGGTCAAAGTCAGGGAAGGGCCTACACTACCCAAGAGTTTTTCCAACAGTAATTTTATACTGTGTTTTCATCAGACATCCAGGTCTTTGGAAAATCATCAGAGAAGTTTTTACTTTCAAAAAATGTCCCAGAGTATTTGCAAAGACTAGTGGCAGGAAAGCCAAATAAATCCCCAATTTTATAAAGCCAAGCTAAATGTCCTTTCTGTCTGAAGAGCCTCTAGGTGTAAACCCTGATGTGGCTATGGCCCTACAAAGCTGAATTCATCTCACTGATGTCAATGAATGCTACCAAAGATGAGATATTGCGTACCAGTAAGTGTTTTGATTGAATAGGATAAAAATAAAATTCTAAAAGTAATAGAGTAAGAGATAGATTGGGAGCCTCAACTTGACAGATCTGGTTTAACATATGTCTGATCCCTTTACCCCCTTCATTTGAGTAACATTAAGCTTCACCTACATTCCAGAATTTTTTGAGATTACTATGTGTACCTAACTGAGCATCTAGGTGAAGATTTCCCAGGAATTATTTGTTATTGTTGCTATCATCATTTTCTGTCAGTTATAATCCTAATTTTCCCAAAGCCATTTGTTCACTTTTGATTTGCTCTTAGAACTGAGACACTGACCATCATAAACTTTATAGAATCCCATATTTGTTGCCTGGCCATTTCTTTGCCCATATGACAAGGTAAACCATCACCAACCAGCATTCTTGGGCTATATGTGAAAGGTAGAGGAGCTAGGATTTGGTCCCCAGTTTTCTAAGCCAACTTCAATGGCTTGTCATGCCAACAGGTAGTCTCATTTGCAAATTCTTATAACAAGAGCATCATAGTATATTTTGGAGACATGACTTTCCATTTAGTTATATAAGAAAAAGAAAAAAAGGTTACTAGCGGTTTTTCTCATTGCTTAAACCAAATATCCATCAAGAGGCAACTAAATAAAGAGAAAATTATTTGGGTTCATGGTTTGAGAGTGTACAGTTCATCATGACAAGCAAAGCATGGTGGCATACAGAAGGAACATGTGGCTGAGACTCCTCACTTTCTTACATCTACAAATCAAGAAGGAAAGATAAGACAAGAAGCAGAACTGAAACATAAAACTCCAGGTCCAACCCCAGTTATCTACTTCATCTGTGTAGGTTCTGAGCCCCTAAAGATTCCACAATCTCTAAAATCAACACCACAATCTGAACACCATTATTCAAATGCTTGAGTTTGTGGAAGGTGTTTTCCATACAAATTGCCCTTGGTCCCCTTAGGCCATCTCAAAATGCAAACTGTATTCAGGATGACTTCAAAAGTCCACATAGTTTTGCAGTCCCAACATTATTCAAAAGTCCAGAGTCTGTTTTAAATCTCAAGGTAATCTCTAATGCTTCTAATATACAGTGATTCAAAGTAAGCATTGCCATTCCCAAAGGGAGGAATAGGGGAACAACTTGAGAGACTGACCAAAGCAAGACCACATTCAGCAGAGTAAATATCAAGCCCTTAGCAGCTGCTATGTGTGATAGCATCATCTAGACTCAAAATGGCTTGGGAAGCTCACTCTTTTTATATAGGCAATCCCTCTATAGAGACAGCTCTGGTGGCCTCAGCCGATATCTTACATGTATGTCATGTCCAATATCCTGGTGTTTCCATTACAGATTCACACACAGCCCACTCAGGAGATCCATGATGCTTAGCCACCAGTGGCTTTCTGGAACCTTGGTGAAGTCCTCTATATTTCTCACTTCTTGTACAATTGCAAACTAGCACCACATGCACAATGCCAAGTTCAGCCACATCCTAAGATATAGTGAACCCCCTTGGATCACAGCTGGTATACTTTTTGTGGATTTTGTGGCTGATCCTAAAATGTTTTGCTAGGTGGCCCTGATCAAGCAAGATGCCCTCAAAACTCTTTTGCTCTCTTTTCAAATGGAAGTTTAAAAAAATGAGTTTAAGTTTTTACACCCTAGGGCTTTAATGGGTGGATTATTGCTGTTGTCCCAATATAGGAGTGTGAATTTTCCTTATAACTGCACTAATCTATTAAACAATTACCAGAATTTTATGAGCATCAGCCTTGTCTATAACTTTCAGCAAGTTCATATTACTTTCCTCAATAAATGTCATGATTTTTATAATTTTCTGCTCCACTTTCAACTCTTTTTTAGTACAAATCAGACTAAAAGAAATGAGCAGTAGACGACACCAGGGCGGGCGACAGTGGCGGTGGCTCACGCGATCCCCGTCTTCCCCAGCTTGGCTGGCTCTGAGGTCGCTCGCCCACCCGGCCGCCATGGCCGAGAAGGACTTCGCAGGGGAGCCGAGTCCTGCCTGCGTGGCAGCCTCCACAGCGGGCCTGGAGGACCCGGACTCGCCTAGGACCCCGGAGTCCAGGGACTACGACAGCAGCTGCGTGTTCTGCGTGTTCTGCCGCGTGGCGGCCGGCCAGGAACCCGACACTGAACTCTTGCACTGCGAGAATGAAGACCTAGTTTGCATCGAAGATATCAAACCAGCGGCACATCATCATTATCTTGTGGTGCCCAAGAAGCATATTAGAAATTGCAAGGAACTAAACCGAGATCAAGTAGAAATGGTTGAGAGCATGGTAGCTGTTGGAAAAGCCATTCTTGAGAGGAATAATTTCACCGACTTTACAGATGTGAGAATGGGTTTCCATATGCCATCTGCACCTTCATGTCATAGCACCAGTGAAACAGTTTGGCTTCTTATCAAAATTGATTTACAAACCAAATTCTTACTGGTTTGTCACAGTTGATCATTTGCTTGAAACACTAAGAAAGTAAAAATGCAAACCATGGACAAGTTCCTTAACCTGACTGAGCTACAGTTTTGCTCTCTTTGGAGTCTAACTGCAGTCTGAAGGTTTGCTGCTATACACAGCACTACAACTGAAGAGCCTTACAGTTTCCTTGAATGTCTGTTTTTTCAGATCTGTAATACAGTTGAGTACGGAGTCACTGATTTCTTTGTTTTGATGCTTACCTATGTAAGGTTTTAACTTGAGATACTGTAACTAAATGTTTGTTTAGCACAAATTCTGCTAATCAAGATGCATCGTATATTTTTCAAAGTTCAGGTTTCATTTATTAGTAGTCTTAATAATTTATGATGAATAAATTGGCATAGAAAATTGAAACCTTTTTACAGTGAAGAAGAAATTAGGAATCTTATGATAGTTTTATAGTCTTACACATACATTTTCAAAGTAAAGAATACCATGCTACCAATATTCTGATTTGATTATAGAAACATATATGTGGCACTTTTTACTGGTTACACACACACACACACACACACACACAAACACAATACATTAGTTTCCGTTAGCTATAGGGAAGATATCCTCTGAGTCTCTCAGTGAGTACCTGAAACCCAGTATAATACCAAACTATAATGTGTCCTGTGCTTTTTCTTTATGTGCATACCTTAGACAAATAGTTTATAACAGGCATAGTAAGAGATTAATGACAATACTAATAAAGCAGTTATAAAAAGGTACAATTAAAATACTGCTAATGTTCTTGGTTGTGCAATGTTGTTATATTAAGTTGAATACAACTACTATGTTGCTGTGACAGTTGATCTGATTACTCTAAGTGGGTAATGCATACAGACAGTATGGATGATTTGTATCACAGGTGAGATAGAGTGGAATGGTGTGAAATTTCACTTTTCTGTTCAGAATTGAATATGATTTAAGATGTATGAATTGTTTATTTCTGGCCCTTTGTCACTTGATATTGTGGGTTAGTCATAGATAACTGAAATTATAAGAGCCAGGTCATAGATGGTGAAACTTTAGATAAGAGGGAACTACTTTCATGTAATTTTAAATGAATATAGTAACCAGCAACATGGTTATCTTAATAAAATTTATGTGTAATTTTATCTGTCAGGAGATAAGGAAGAAACACAAATTAGTAATGTACGAAAACTGACAGAAACTGTTGTCATAAGGTATGCTTTTGTATCAAAGGAAAATGAAGTAACTAGTGGTTAGACTCAGTCTTATTATGAAAAAAGACTTGTTTGAAAGAAGAAGGAGACGTAAATAGGGAGTTTATCTTGCTAAAATAGTGCTAATGTTATTGGTATATCATTTAGTGAAGAGTGTTTATTGGGAGTTGTCCTTTGGCTGTGTCTACAGACACAGTAGTGACTGAAGGTAGATGAGGGGTTGAAAGATGATTCCACATTGTTCCAGTGTCTAGTGGTGTTGTGTATGCAGCAGGAAAGGGACATGAAGACTAATGCATTGTAGAAATCAGCTAAGATTTCTAGTTTATTGTTTCGGCATGATGTTAAATGATTTTAAGTAACCAACTATTTGTTACAAGCTTGATTACAATATCTGTAGTCTGGTGTTGTCTAATTTGATTAAAATTCATTAATTCAGCAAATATTTTTTAATATTTAATAAGTGCCAAACATGATTGGCATCCAGAACTAAAGACATGATAGAGGTCATTTGCCAATGCTACAGGGTGAGGCAAAAATAATTTATTAGTTTTAATGTGTTAAGTGTGATCATGTCCAGAGACGAGGCCTTGAAAGTGAGACCACTACTGAGAATAGGTGGTAGGGAGCCAACACCTAAATTCAAGACTCAGTGTTAGGCAGGCAAACTGTGGTGGAAAGCTGAGAACCTTGACGTCTGTTTCCACTGTTAATCTATACAGACATTTGAGTTTCAGATTATTTACTAAGGGTGGAAAAAGGAATTTGCATGTAGAGGCTATGGGCACTCAAAATTAGATTTCTAGGTTTTACAGCACGGCCTTGTATAATAGCTTTCTGATCATTTACATAGCTAACAATCACAATGTTTTCTATACAGTAGAGCTATGACACACACACTTCAGGAGAAGTGCAACCTTTGAATGTTTCACTCTGAACTTGTAGTGATGTAATTGACCACATGATGATAGTACTTGAAAGGTGGTCAAGGGATTTTTCAAATGCCTTTAGGGACCTTTAAAAATGTAATTAGTAGGTTGATTGCATTTGTATAGATTTATCTCCTCTCATGGGGGGAGGGCGGCAGAGTGGGTAAAGGTGCTTACTGCCTGATAGTGAAACCCCCTGAAAACCTGTGTTTGATCTCTGAATTTATGTAAAGGTGGAAAAGAAAAGAAAGGAGCCTCCAAAGTTGTCCTCTGACCTGGATTTCCCCATCCATTATAAATGCACTAATGATAACAAAATTGAAAAATAAAATCCTTGAAAGAACAACAAAAAAAAAAAGAAATGAGCAGTAATCATGCCACATCCTCAATGTTATGCTCTCTTGAAATTTTCTCTACCAATATTAGTACATTACCTTTTAATTTAGCCTCACTCAAATGTTCAGGATATGGCCAGAATACAATCAGATTACTTGCTAAAAATAACATGAAAAAGCTCTGTTCCAATTCCCAATAGATTCTTGGTTCTGCTCTAAAACTCATGAATCAGTATCTACTGTCCACATTCCTAGCTTTCTAGCCTTCAGAACTCACACTGGAATGGCCAATTAAGCTCTTCTTATAGCACTGTTGAGTTTCTTTAGCTCAGTTTCAAACTCTTTTATATTCTTCCTACAAACTAATTCCAGAGACCAAAGGACTACATGGTCAGATTTTACACAGCAAAATCCCTATTTCCTATACAATATTTTTGCATTAATTATTTTTCTCATCACAGTGATCAAATACTTAATACAAAGCAGCTTCACAGAGGAGAGACTCTGGCTTGTAATCAGTCATGGTGGGGAAGGCACAGTGTTAGGTGGTTCCAAAGTGACAGGAACATATGTCTGGGACTTCTCACCTCCTCTTATCTCTATATAACAGAAAAGAGAGCCAAAGAAGAACGACCCCTGAGCTATAAACCTCAAGTCCTTCCTCTTCCCAGTTATCCACCTTCCACAGCTAGCTTCCACTTTCTAAAAGTTCAACAACCCTTCAAAATGGTGTCACTATCTTAGAACCAAATCTTCAAACTCATAAGTTTGTGGGGCAATGTTTACATCTAAATAAAAATACTTTTTTCTATATTTGTATATCCTTCAATAACTCTAAAATAATTCTATCCTTGATGGTCTGTGATAAAAATTGTTGTATATGCATTATCTGCCATTATAGCTATCATCTACTTGTGACTATTGAGTCCTTGAAGTGAGGCTGATGCATATAAAATAAAGAAACCACAAATGAGAGAAATATACTATATTTCTTTCTTCTAATACTAGCTAAATTTGATTAATAGGATTATCTGGAGTTATTTCAAAGCAATCAGCTAGAAGAAAGTGGAAGGTAAGCTGGAAAACCAGACCTGGGTCACCCAACAGGCAAGTAGTCATTATAATCAGTAGTAAAACGAGATCCTGAGTCTGTAGACTGACAGAGATTGGGTCCAGCAGAAGTACAAAGGAAGCTAAGTGAGAGTCAATAATGTATAGGGCTCACTTACAGCTGTTTATTCTACTATGGTGTGATTCCCTTTGATCAGTGATGGTCTCACTCCTGCTCTACATGGACAAGGCATTCAAGTCTAGCATGCCTACTCTGTGTTAAGCATGGTAGGGAGTGTTGTTAACTCAACAACTTCATGAGTGATATCCATCATCAACTGGTAATGGCAGTTCCATCCTCAGAAATCTCCTACACAGCAGTGAAGATGCTCCGCAACATCCTCAGTCATCTGTTATAGAGGCAAGAAAGCAAATGAGATGAGTCTATGATAAAAAGTACCCTGACAAAAGTAACTTAAAGGGAAAAGAATTTTGTCTCACAGTTTAAAAGTACAGTCCTTCATGAGGGGAAAGTCATGGCACCAGAAGCCTAAGGCATCTAGTTACACTATATCTGCAGTCAGAAAGCAGGAAGTGATGAATGCCCATGGCTCGGCTCAGCTACGTTGCTCCTTTTTACTCCATCTGGGAACCAGCCTATGGGATGGTACTGCCCGCATTTAAAACAGGTCTTCCCACTTCAGTTAACTGAATCTAGTTAATACTTCATAGACATGCCAGAGACTAACCTAATCTAGGTAATCTCTCACAGCTGTGCCCAGAGCCTCAACTCCAAGGAAATTCTAGATCCTGTGAAGATGCCAGTTAATACTAACCACTACTGTCCCAAAGGAAAATGTAGTCATTAGTAATAGAAATGCAACAGGATGTTACATCCTGTGTTCTGCTTTCTAGATTGGCCCCAAATGTCTCCTGGGGTTGTTGTTACTGATGATCTTGAGATTGGTGGTATCTACTTGGTTCTGAGTAGCAAAAGGAAAATATGGAGGTCCAGGTTTGTTTTAAAAGGAGACATTAAAGGGAGAAAAAATCACAGAGAACTTTTCAACAAAGATGGGGGGCTTTTTCAAGAGGAAAGGACATTGAGATTCTCCAGAGTATCAGGACAAATTCTAATCTTAAAGTTTTAATTTATCATTTATCGTTCTGTGAAGCCCATCCATTATCCTTGAGCAGTGGTTCTCAACTTGTGGGTTACAACCCCTCTGGGGGTCACATATTAGATATCCTGCTTATCAGATTCATGCATTAGAATTCATAACAGTAGTAATAAAATAATTTATGGTTGGGGGTCACCACAACATGCACTGTATTAAAAGACTGAAGCATTTAGTAAGGTTGAGAACCACTGTTCTAGGGTCTCCCCTCTGTCTTAGGCCCACATGAACCCCTTTAGTTTTATCTTATTTGGAGGAGAAATGAATTGTAAAGACAAAGACATCACATTTCAGTGAATACTAGAGGTGGAATAATGAATAAGAGAACAGCTGAAAGATATAAGCCATCAGAGAGCCTAAGATAATGGGAAGAAAGTAACAGATGGCACTTGTGTCAGCACCCAGCTTTCAAGAAGCATGGCCAGGATGTCAGTCCAGGGAAGCGGGCTTTCCTTCCTATACTCTTGACAGGACAAAATGCAGATGCTGGGCACTCCAAATGGAGGAATTGGGTGAGCAACAACCAACATGTGTCTAGTCTGGGTTGTGCAGGCCACTTACATTTGTCACACACAGATGTTCTGGCTGTCACTCTGCTGGGACTTTACTGTTTACTATTTTTGTGTTTCTAGGCAGTGACACTCCTGTCAAATGGTGATGGGATGTCAGGTCAGATTACTCCCAATGTGATCTGAAGAGACAAGCGCTGATGGAAGGTGCCACTTTCTTGGTTTAGATGTGCACACTCATCACTGGCAATTAATGCCACTCTGCTGGCCCTGACTCACTACTGGATCAAGCTTGAATAGACTCAGCAAGCAGGAAGAAGACAGTTTCAATGGCTTTAGGTCTCCATATTTTGATCAGGATTATAGCCAAGTAGATAGAGAGGAGACACCAGAAGAGAACGTATTGTTCTACAGTGGTCCAGGCACTATGTGGGGTAGCTCATATACTTTACATTATTTATGGTGTTTTCCAAGAGTAGTAGGGGTTAGATAAACCCAAGTATTAATTCGGAGTCTGCATATTTATACATAGTCCTATATGTATTCATTCTTTACATATAAAACTGGAATGGGAGTTGTTATTTTACAGTTTTGAGTAGGATCAAGTAAAAATATTTTTACCATTCATTCATCCAACAAGTGTTTGTGAGATCATTGGACATATTTTATCTACCTATTTTCTTGTGTGTGGTTGTGTGCATGTGTATGAGGGTTACTGTGTGTAAAGGTGCTCACATGTGCACAGGTGCACACATGTGCACATGCATTTGGAGGTGATAAACAACTTCAACCATTGTTCCTCAGGCACTGTTCATGGTGTTTGTTTGTGTTTTACTCAAGATCTGTCAGTGACTTTGAACTCATCAAGTAAGTAAGGCTATCTGCTCAGTGAGCCCCTGAGATTAACTTGTCTCTTTTGCCTCAGCACTAGGATTACCAGAACACACTCATACTTAGATTGTTTTTAACATAGTTTCTGGGGATTGAACTCATGTCCTCCTGCTTGCAAGACAGGCACTCTATTTTCTGCAAAATTTTTAATTGTGTATCACACAAACACACACACAAGAAAATGGTGAGCTTTACATTTTACTGAGAGGAAGCAGAAAGTAAACAAGTTGTAATATACATTAAAGCTTTACCAGATTCTGATATAAAGTACATATGCAACACACACACACACACACACACACACACACACACACACACACATATCCCTAAGAAGCTGTGTCAGTCTGAGTGAGGCTGTTTAAAAAGAGGCTCAATTTGTGCAGTGAGATCTTTGCTTTCTGGAGAACATTGAAGAGATATGCTGGAAAAGCATATAACCCGTGTTCCCCTATCATGATCTATAGCCACAACCAAGAAAAGTGGAATGTAAACTTCCCACAGATACAGTAAAATGGATCCCTCAGAGTAGGTTGAACTACCTTAGATTCATTCAAGTAACTAAGGAGAAGCTTCCTGGTAACCAGCCTTATCTATGCTTCCTGGAACTGAGGGGTTTCACAGGGTGTAGATCTTACAAAATTCACTCATTGTAACCAAAACCAAATCCAGAACTCAGTTTTTAGACCACAGAATGAGGCTGAAGGCTTACAAATGCTTAATAAATATAACTCAGGCTGCTTGTACTCCAAAACAATAATTCACCTCTCAGCTTAGGCTTAATCTATAAAAGGCACCCCAAAATTAGATCTGTTGTGTGTGTTTGTACATCTGTGTGCACTTGTAGGTGTATATTAAGGCCAAATATCAATGTTAAGTGTCCTCCTCCATTTTTCTTTACCTTATTATAAAGACAGGGTCTCTCACTGCCTCAGTGTTCTATTGATGTGAAGAGACACCATAACCACAGAAACTCTTATAAATGAAAGAATTTAATTGGGGCTGACTTTAAGTTCAGAGATTTAATCCTTTGTGATCATAGTGGGAAACATGGTAGCACACTGGCAGAGATGGTGCTGGAAAGGTAGCTGAGAGTTCTACATCTGAATTGGCAAGCAACAGGAAGAGAGAGAGAGACTGGGCATTATTTAACTTTCTGAGACCTCAAAGGCCACCCCAAGTGACACACTTCCTACAACAAGGCCACATCTCCTAACAGTGTCACTCCCTATGAGCCTATGGGGGCCATTTTCATTCAGTTCTACTTCTTGGCCCCATAGACTTGTAGCCATACCGTAATACAAAACTGCATTGAACCCAATTTCATAAAAACTTCATAAAAGTTCCCATCTATAGTCTATAACAGTCTCAACACTGATTAAATGTCCAAAGTTCAGTCTCTTTGGAGACTTGTAGCAATCTGTTAACTGTAATCCCCTGCAAAATCAAAAATCAAAAAACAGATCGCATACTTATAACAGGGCACAGGATATCCATTACCCTTCCAAAAGGAAGGAAAGAGAGCACAGTGAGGAAATACTAGACAAAAACAAGACTGAAAACCATCTGGGCAAACTCCAAACTCTGAATCTACATGCCTGGTGTCAAAATGCTCTTCAAGATCTCCAACTCCTTTCAGCTTTTTTGACTCCAAGACACTTCTCTTTCTTGGATTAGTTCCACCCCAACCCCATTAGCAGATCTCCTTGGCAGATATTCCACAACTCTGGCATCTCCAAAATCTTGGGGTCTCTAAGGCAATCCAGGTTTCATCTTCATAACTTCATACAAAGGCTTCACTGTGCCTCCATGTAAGGACACCACTGACCTCTTCAGCTTTCTTAGTCACAGAGTAAAACTCCACAACCCCTTTCTCTTATCCTTGACACTGAAGCCAGAACCATGTGGCCAAAGCTACCAAGTTCTGCTGTTTGCTGGAGCATGAATATGGCACCCGTGTTCAATTTTATCTGTATCAGTTTTCTATTTTTGATGGTTTCTTTCACTGCTTAAGTTTGGTTGTCCTGGAACTTACTCTGTAGACCAATCTGGGCTCAAACTCAGTGATCTACCTGCTTCTGTCTGCTGAGCACTAAAAA
This sequence comes from Peromyscus leucopus, assembly GCF_004664715.2. NCBI lineage: Eukaryota > Metazoa > Chordata > Mammalia > Rodentia > Cricetidae > Peromyscus > Peromyscus leucopus. The sequence goes on along the minus strand of NC_051067.1, from coordinate 95,729,234 downwards.
GACTCATGCAACCACACCTGACTGTAAGCTTTTCTTTAACTCCCTTTTACAGGTTGGATGCTTAGCTGAGTGGGGACTTGCCCTGAAGTCATCACTCCCTTTTATTCCATTAGCACCAGGTTTTTCTTTAAACCTTTTATCTCCTTGAGAACTGGACTTGATTCCATTAGATGCTCTGATGCTTCCTTTCTTCTCAAACTGTACATTTTGTGTTTTTGCTTGCTCCTTTTCATTTTAGATCTGTGTGTGTATTTTGAAATATTATTTAACTATGTAAAACTATTACATTTGTTTATGCCATGGAATATTAATTGAACCATGTGAAGGTGTGTTACATTTGTTTCTGCTGCCTTTGTTAATGATGTAAAGATGTGTTGCATTTGTTTGTGCTGCATTTGTTTAATTATATAAAGATGTGTTGCATTTGTTTCACCTTGCCTTGCCTGATTGATTGACTGAACGGCCAAAAGATAGACAGGAGAATGATAGGTAGGGCTGGTGGGCAGAGAGAATGAGTAGGAGGAGAACTCTAGGCTCAAGGGAGAATGAAGAGAGAATAAGGGAGAAAAAGGGACATGCCTGGGGTCAGAAGCCAATCAGTCAGACATGAGAAGCAGTGAAAGAAGATATACAGAAAGAAAGAGAGGTAAAAAGCCCTGAGGCAAAACATAAATGAAGAGAAACAGGTTAAATTATAAGAGCTAGCAAGAAACAAGCCTAAGCTAATGCCAAGCATTCATACTAATAATAAGTCTCCATGTCACAATTCTGGAGCTGGTTGGTGGCCCAAAAGAAAAAGCCTGCTACAAGTGTGTCCACTAAAAACCAAACAATACAGTCAATTCTAGGCTGTTTTGAAATCTCCTCTGCTAAATCTGTTAATCCATAACCCCTCAAGGCAGATTTTCTGGATAAGGGCAGAAAGCAGCCACATTCTTTACCAAAGTATCACAAGAACAGGTTCTAGGCCATGTATTAAAATTCTCTGAAACCTCTTGATCTGAGCCCCCACATTTCAAATCACCCTCAGTGACACTGTCTTCGACGATCCTACTAGTATGTTCCATTATGCACCATTTAAGGCATTCAACTGCTTTTCTAATCCAAAGTCCACATTCCTCCAGACAAAAGTGTGGTCAGGCCTATCACAGCAATACCCCATTTCCTGGTACCAACTTCTGTCTTAATTAGGGTTCTTATTGCTGTGAAGAGACACCATGACCACTGCAATTCTTATGAAGGGAAACATTTAATTTGGGCTGGCATACAGTTCAGAGGTTTAGTTCATTATTGTCATGCCAGGAAGCATGGAGGCACACAAGCAGACGTGGTTCTGGAGAGGTCCCTGAGAGTCCAACATCTGGGTTGGCAGGCAGCAGGAAGAAAGAGAGACACTGGGCTTGACTTGAATATCTGAGACCTCAAAGCAGACCCCGAAGTGACATACTTCCTACAATAAGGCCACATCTACTCCAACAAGCCATACCTCCTAATAGTGCCACTCCCTGTGAACCTATGGGGTCCATTTTTATTCAGATTACCACACTTACTAAAACTGGAGTTCATTGATTCAGCAAGTACAGCTGTCCATTAAACCCACTGGATATTCCTGTCTCCATGTACCTCACCTCCATCCCCATTAGTGTTATAGATATGCATCACTGTGTCTAGCTTTTGTATGGGTACTGAGGATTGAACTCAGCTCCTTATACTTGAATGGCAAGCACCTTATTGACTGAGTTATCTTCTAAACCCTAACACCACAAAGTCAGAGGACTGCTGAAGTTGGCCTTAGACATCCTAGCTGTGATTCTTGTGAATTGGATGTCCTTGCCAAGTCACATAATCTATACAAATTTCATATCTCTCATTTGTAAAATGGAGATAAATTAGTATCATTGTCTCCCCATAATGATAATAGATTCACATGAGAATCAAATTAAGCAGTGTATGTGCTTTTATTTTGCAGTTAGTTCTGAATTTGTGATTTGAAGATAGACTTGTTCTACCTGCCTCAGATTTTAATGAAATCTTGGACCTTAAAAGATATATTGCATGATGACACCCTTTTGTTTTCTGTTTATATCTTTTAAAATAAAATTCAAAGTAATATTTAGGTATGACCTGCATGCCCTCTGCCCTCTACCTGCAGGTATTTTAAATGTAATTTGAATTTCTATTTAAGCTATACAAGGATACTATATGACAAGTTAAATAGTGCTATAAGACTTATTACAAAAAAAAAACAGCTATTTCTGCCCCAACCCCTTGCCCCTGCCCCAACCCTATCTGCTCTTCTCTTAAGAGGCAATCAATTTAGCTCTTCTAGTTATGAGAGTATTTTAAGCACTAACTTTCATTTCTCAAAACAGAATTGCATATTGCAAAACCTTAAAAATTCCCAGTATTTGTTTTCATATATTGAAGTCCCATTATTAGATTTGAATTTAACTCATTTTATATGCAGGCACCTCAAAAGCCCATAGTAAGTGCATAGTTGAAATGAAGTTCCTGGTGATAATGGTGGCTTCTGTGGGGCACCATTAAGAAGAGTTGAGGGTACATGCTTCTGAATAAAAAGAAAGGTGGGTATTAGAAATCACAAAGAGAGTAATAGGACAGCTGAAAATGTAGGAAATGCCATGTGGTGCACAGGAAGGAGCTGTGCACAGATGCAGCTCTGACTCCCTATTGTTAAAGCCTCACCCATAAGGTAAGCCAGGTGGTTCTCCTGGAAAGATACTGGTGGCCCGATCAACAAGGCGAGTCCATGGTTCTTGCAAGTCTTAAATTCAATAAGGGTGTGCTGTACATGTATCAACTGGGGCTGTCAACCTGCACCTAAGGCTCTGGAAAATTGAGGGAGTGAAGGAAGAAAGACTGTAAGAGCCAGAGAACCAGAAAATCTGATGTGAAACTGAGTCTCCTAGAAATGACAGGGAAGCTTCACTAGTGACACCTCAATAATACAGCTGCCTAAACAAGACTTGAATAAAAACAATACCAATAAATATACTAAAACAGAACTGAGAAATCTCATGTGACACCACCCAAAAATAAAGAACTACAGATGATCAAGGATCACTGAGAGCAGAAGTAGTCTTCCACAGAGATGAACACTTTATTTGGTTATCCAATACCAATTGGTCATCCGTGAAACCTATACATGCAAGTAACACTAAACAGACTAAAGAGGCTGTATTTATATATTTAGATGCATGCATGGATATGTATGTATAACAGTTAAAGAAAAAGAGTTCAGAAATTGAGAGGCAGAAAGGGAGGGCCCTGGGAGGGATAGAATGAAGTAAAGAAAAGAGGGGAAATGATGTGATTATATTTTTAATTTCTAATTTTTTAATGTTTTTGAAAGGCCAGTATGGGGTTGGAAATAGCAATGATTCCCACAGATGACATGTCAATGTTGTAGAAGAATCATTGTATCACTCTTCTCTTCTCCATATCCCAGAAGACCATGTTCTGGTTCTACCTTGATAATGGGCTAATTGTTTGAGAACAAACTATTATGAGGACCTGAAAATAAGAAACAACCCCAAATCAAGGGCCTGAGATGCTCTAAGATAGGAAAATACAGAAACCATACAAATCATGAATATTAAACAATATATTTTTGTATGATGAGTGGAAATTATGCAAACAAACAGCAAACAGACACAGAAGATTGTATTCATGTATTTGTGCATACAGATACATATATATGTAACAATAATAATAAAAGAAAAAAGGGTTATCAACTTGAAGTGGATGCATGTGAGGGAGAGGGAGGAAGGGAGAGAGAGAGAGAGAGAGAGAGAGAGAGAGAGAGAGAGAGAGAGAGAGAGAAGCGTAATAAATAATTTTAGTCTCTACTTCATTAAACCTGGCTCTTATCATTATTGTTTGCTACTAGGTACTGATCTGGGATTTGGCTTGCTTTTTGTTCTAGGAAAATACACTCCATGGTTTTTTATATGCTTTTTGTTTTGTCTTATTTGTTTGTTTTATTTTGTTTGTTTCTTTTGATTTTTGTCTTTTGCTTTCAGTGGGTTATTTTTGAAGGAGAGTAAAAAAACATGGAGTTGGCTGGGTATGGAGGTGGGAAGGATCTGGGAAGAACTGGGAGAGGGGGAAATATGATCACAATATATTGCATGAAAATTTTGAAATGAATGAAAATTGGCAGTGTGTAGGAAGAGGGTAGAGATTATAGAACACGGATCCAATTGGCTTCACCTTAAGGATGCAAGGATAGTTCAACACATGCAAGCCAATAAATGGAATAGAGCACATAACTAGTCCTAGGAACAGAAATTTAACAAACCTAACAAATATCAACATCTCTTCATTATAAAAGCTCTGAAGAAACTGGGAACATGTTTCAGTGTAATAAAAGTTATATGACAAAACTATAGCAAACTTTACAATAAATAAGGAAAAACTAATAGCATTTCCTCTACAGGTTTGAATTCATAGAGCAATAAAGTAATGGAAAGAAATAAAAAGAGAAGTCAAATTATCATCACTTGTTGGTTACTTTTTAAAATTAAAAATCTTATGGAATCCAAAAGAAAACTCATAAAGCCAATAATCATTTTCAGTGAAGAAGCAGAATAGAAAATCAACACACAAAAATCAATAGAATGTAGGATCCACAGCTGAGTAAGATCATCAATGATTTTTCTTCCCAAGCAGCTTACACAGCCAGGAGGGAGAAAGCTTCACAGGGGCTGAATAGAGTCATAATACATAGCACATTGCAGCTGAAATTTTCCTATGTCCCACCTGGCCCATTGCCAGGGCAAATCTCTCTCACCCACCAGTCCTGCAGCCACTTGGACCCAAGTAAACACACACAGGCTTATATTAATTAAAACTGCTTGGCTATTAGCTCAGGCCTACTAGCTCTTACATTTAAACTAACCCATAATTCTTATTTATGTTTAGCCACACAGTTTCTCAGTACTTCCTTCACATCTTGCTTCCTCTGTGCCTGGCTGGCAACTCCTGACTCAACCTTCCTGTTCCCAGAATTCTTCTCTCTGCTTATCCCACCTATACTTCCTGCCTGGCTACTGGCCAATCAGTGTATTATTTATCAACCAAATCAGAGCAACACACATTCACAGCATACAGAAAGACATCCCCAGCAGTACATGCATATGAAATTGTCAAAAAGAAAACAGAGAAGAAAAATGTAAACTATTGCAGAATCAGTAGTTGTTCTATATACCAATAATAAATGTACAAAAAAAGTAATAGGAAAAAGTTCCTATTAATAAAAGCTGTAAAACAATCTAGGAATAACACTAACTAATGGGGTGAAGGTTCTCTACAATAGATAGCTCAAAACACTAGTGAAAGAAATAGTACAGATCAGAAAGATCTTCCATAATTAGATCTCAGCAGAATTATTTTTCAGAAAATGGCTATAATAGCCAAAGTAAAATACAGGTTCAATGCAGTTTCCACCAAAACACCAATGACACTCTTCAAAAAGATAGACAAATAATTGTTGCATATAAAAACACAAAAGACCCTCTGAATATCCAGATCCAACCAAAGCAGAAATAGCAATGCTGGAGGCATCACCTCTGATGCTTCAGAGGAAGCAACCTGCTGATTTCAAATTAGAGCCATAGTAGCAAAAATGGCATGAAAGTAGCTCCAAATTAAAAGCCTTGACCAATGGATCAGAAAAGAGAGCAGAGAACTAATTATACGCATCTACAGACATCTTTAACAAAGGTGCTAAAATACACATTGAAGTAAAGACAGTCTCTTCAACAAATGGTTCTGGGATAACCAGATATCCATATGTAGAAGACTTAGACTGTTGTTATACACAACGAATCACTTCAAAATGGATCAAACACACTCTTTTAGGACCTGAAAATTCTAGAGGAAAACACAAGAAGGACACTTCAAGATACAGACACAGGGAAAAACTTTCAGAAATGGACTCCAATAGCTCAGGAAATAACTTCAATAATTAACAAACAGGATAGCCCAAAATTAAAATGCTTTACACAGTAAAGGAACCAGTACACAGAGAATAATTACAGCCTACAGAACAGGAGAATAATTTGCTAGTTGTTCACCTCACAAGGAATCAAAATCCATAAAATCTCAAATAACTAAAAAGCATAAATTGTCAATAAATGGACAAATTGAACAGTTCTGAAAATAAGAAGTACAAATTGCCAATAATTATAAGAACAAAACATTCAATATCTTTAGTTTTCAAATTAAAACTATGTTTTAATTCTGTGCCACTCTAGTAAGAATGGCTACCATCAAGAAAACAGTAGGCCGGGCGGTGGTGGTGCATGCCTTTAATCCCAGCACTCGGGAGGCAGAACCAGGCGGATCTCTGTGAGTTCGAGGCCAGCCTGGGCTACCAAGTGAGTCCCAGGAAAGGCGCAAAGCTACACAGAGAAACCCTGTCTCGGAAAAAAAAAAAAAAAGAAGAAGAAAGAAAGAAAACAATAGACAACAAAGTCATCTAATTGCAAGTTCCTCAAACCAGCACTCATCTTTTGTCTTGTTTGACCTTGTAGGTTTAAGCTTCTTAACAATACCTCTACTGTTGATTTAGTACAACAGAGATGCCTTATGAATGGGACATTCTTCTACTGGGTGAATGGCCAGAGCCCCAAGGCAGCTGGGGAAAAGTGAGGCAGCCTATAGCTAACAAACTCTCCCAGGACACTAGCTGTTTTTTATAGGAAAATTCAATCATAATCATCTTTTGCTTGAGTTTCAAAGGGACACATTATTCCCACTGTTACTAAAGCAGGTCAATAAGGTTATGGTAATACGCCTTTCTTCTTGCACACTTCTCACTTGCACAATCAGGTTCTATTTATTAAGGTGTTTGAGTAAAGAAGCAAGTTTATAGAATGAAAATTTCAATACAACTAAGGTTAATTTTTTTCTAGTTTGACATTGTTCATAGAACTAATTTTTAAAGAACTAAATGCACAGGTTCTTATTCTCTTACTCAAAGTTTATCCCACAATTCCACTCTTTCTGAATATACTTAAGTTCTTTGTTCATTTGTGTTATTCGATCTTTTCGTAATTTCCTTACAAAAAAAATGAAAGAAAATAACCTTTCTTATCACAAACTCAATATAATCTCATTGAATGGAAATAAAAATTGCCACTTATTGACAAAAATCTGATCAACACAAACATCAAAGCTTTCAACCACACACTCCTACCTATGACAGATAAAAATGATGGATCTGGCTACCTATAAATATCTTTATATTAAAATCCACATAAGCAACATGAAGTGAATAGCAAGCTGACAAAATATTTGTACTAACATGACAATATAATATGACTAATATTTTAAATATGTAATTAGTTCTTGAGCTTTATTCTTGTCTCTACATCCAGACTTTCAGCTTCTTGAAGGTAAAAAGTATTTTTTTCCACTTTTGCTCTGATACCCTTTTCAGGGATGACTCATCCATTGTTCCAAAGTGAAGTAGACTGAGTTAGAATTGGCTGGACTAGTTCAACTAACAGAGTAAGAAGTTCATTCTAACTCTGCCCCATGGTGTCTCATGCAAAAATAGATGTTTGTTAAATATTTTTGAATGAATGGAGAAATGAGAAGGAAAGCCACTTTTCTCCTGTAAAGGTCGTCACCAAGCCGCCAGCTGCTGGATCTCCTGCTGTCACAGCGAGTGTGTGGTTTCTAATCTCCCAGCCACAGGAAATCAGAACATTATTGGTGGAATAGGCACTTTATTTGGTTTAGGAAACAGAAATCTAGGATCTTAAAATATTCTCCATTTGGGGAGGAGAGGTAGGATCTGATTCAAAGTGTGATTTTGACGCGAGCACACACACAAAGACACCTGGAGGCTAAAGAGGCAAAGACACATCAATATGAAAGTTTTGTTGAGTTAAAGCCATCCTGAGGGTTCCATAAAGGGCAGAACATCAGACTTTCCCTTTCTTCATTCCACACCTACAGTTGTGCATACAGAAAGGGTAAGTGGGGTGGTGAGGCCTCTATATTAGTATTACTCAACAATTCACTTGTTTGGATTTTTTGATTGTTTTGTGATGAATGGTCTCATGTAGCTCAGGCTGATCTTGAACTCATTATGTAGCCAAGACTGATATTCAGTTTCTGATCCCTCTGCCTCTATCTCCCTAGGGCTGGGATAACAGGTGTGAGCCACCATGCATTGTCTATGTAATGCTGGAGATCTAACCCAGGGCCGTGTGCTTCATTTCAACTCATTTTAAAAATAAAGGTAGTAGGTGGTAAGATGAAAAAACAAGAATGCTGGAATTCTTGCCCTGAGGAATTCACTTTGGTTTAGACACTGTAGTATAAATATGACCTTGAGTTGGTGTTAAGGAGGCCAGGTCTGAGGAAACTACCATCTTGTAGCATGCTTAAGACAAAGATACTTAGGATTTTATCTAAAAGCTTGAAGAATTTCAAGTCTGCTAGAAATACCATACTTTGTTTTTCCCAAATGAGATTTCATGCAGTCTCACACAGCTGCATGATCTTTCAAAAATATCAGTTTGATCTTGTCACTCCTCAACTAGGGACAAGGGTCTGAAAACTCCCTACAAAGAAATATCTTTTAGATTTTGTAGTCCAGCCTGTTATATTTACATGGCTCTTGCCTTGCAGCACTGAAGTCAGACACAGTGTGTTAACAAAATGCCATGACTGAGTTTTGTTGTTTGTTTGTTTGTTTGTTTTTTGAGACAGGGTTTCTCTGTGTAGCTTTGCACCTTTCCTGGAACTCACTCTGTAGCCCAGGTTGGCCTCAGACTCACAGAGATCCACCTGGCTCTGCCTCCCAAGTTCTAGGATTAAAGGTGTGTGCCACCATTGCCCAGCATGACTGAGTTTTAATAGCACTGATTTTGCAAAAACAGGTGACTGGCCAAGTTTGGCCTGGGGGCAGTTTGCCCAGATATAGACTCCCTGGAGGAGGATGCCACTTGTGAGCATGGGTCTCCATCCATAGCTTTCTCAGTTTAATCTCAGTGCCCAGTTCTCCATGCTCTGGACAACCCTCACAGCTTTGACATCAGCCCTCTGGAGCTTTTACAGGCTCCATGTATTCACCATGGTTCTTCACAGTTCCACACCTTATATGTGACATATGTTATGTTTGGATGGTCTTTCCTGTAACTTCCAGTATAATTATGATTTGCATTTCATATTCTAGCACATATGTGTTTGAGATCTATTTTTTAATTATTTTGTCAACATCTGATTATTTGGAAATAAGGTAGAATGGAAGGGCAGGGGGAGGTAAAGGGGAACAGAGTCTGGCTAAAGTCTCTCATTGCCTGTCAAGTATTTCAACACAACAAAAATTTGCTTTGAAAGTTACCTATATATAGACAATGTTCCTTTTATATCAAGATAGTTCAAATAAGAATGTTAAAATAGCTATTATCCCATCTAAAATGTCAAGAAGTAGTGATACTAAAGTCACTCTGACACAAGACTGTTTCAGTCAGCCTATATTCAAGCAAGGGTAGACTACAACCCAACTCCTTAGCCAAGCACTGGCATTATTCAATACGTAGAAGGCACTGATATGTGGAGGGAGAGGCCAGCAGACAGACAGGCATCTGCAGGCAAGGGTTGGGCAGTGACTGGTCAGGATCAAGTCTCAATACAAGCAGAGGAACTACAGTCCCTATCAAAGCTAAGGACAAAACACCAAAGAAGAGGGGGAAAGGACCCTGGTCTATGAGACAGTTCTAATCCCAGATGCCAAAATAGCTCTATCAGATTATCTTTTGCCTGGCTTTGACATCACTTTCAAAGTTGGCTTCTTGATTTCAAACAGCTAACTCATGCTGCACATGAGCACAGGACCTGGTACCACTGCCTAGATGCCTCCCAAACAGATCAAGCCAATCAACTGTCTCACCTATTCAGAGGGCCTGATCCAGTTGGGGGCCCCTCAGCCTTTGGTTCATAGTTCATGTGTTTCCATTCATTTGGCTATTTGACCCTGTGATTTATCCAACCTTGGTTTCAACAATTCTCGCTCATATACACCCTCCTCTTTCTCGATAATTAGACTTCTGGTGTTGTACCCAAGGTCTAGCCATGGATCTCTGCATCCAGATTCCTCAGTCCTTAGATGGGGTTCCTGGCACAACTATTAGGGTGTTTGGCCATCCCATCACCAGAGTAGGTCAGTTCAGCCTGTCTCTCGACCATTGCCAGCAGTCTTTTGTGGGGGTATCTTTGTGGATTTCTGTGGGCCTCTTTAGTACTTTGTTTCTTCCTTTTCTCATGTGGTCTTCATTTACCATGGTCTCCTATTCCTGTTCTCCCTCTGTGTTCTTGATCCAGCTGGGATCTCCTGCTCTCTTTCCCTTGACCCTTGCCCTTCATTACTCCCACTCATGTCCAAGTTGTTCATGTAGATCTCAGCCATTTCTCTGTCATTAGGCAATCCTCATTGTCTTTCTTGGGGTCCTGTTTTCCAGGTAGCCTCCCTAATGATGTGAGTAGCAGTCCAGTCATCCTTGTTCCACATCTAGTATCCTCCTATGAGTGAGTACATACCATATTTGTCTTTCTGAGTCTGGGTTACCTCACTCAGGATGATTTTTTTCTAGATCCATCCATTTGTCTGCAAACCTCATGATGTCATTGTTTTTCTCTGCTGAGTAGTATTCCATTGTGTATATGTGCCACAATTTATTTATCCATTCTTCAGTTGAAGGACATCTAGGTTGTTTCCAGGTTTTGGCTATTACAAACAATGCTGATATGAACATAGCTGAGCAAGTGCTCTTGTGGTATGATTGAGCATTTCTTGAGTATATGCCCAAGAGTGATATAGCTGGATCTTGGGGGAGATTGAGGCCCAATTTTCTAAGAAAGTGCCATATTGATTTCCAAAGTGGTTGTACAAGCTTGCATTCCCACCAGCAGTGGAGGAGTGTTCCCTTAGTTCTACATCCTCTTCAGCATAAAGTGTCTTCAGTGTTTTTGATCTTAGCCATTCTGATAGGCTTAAGGTGGTATCTCAGAGTTGTTTTGATTTGCATTTCCCTGATGATTAGGGATGTTGAGCAATTCCTTAAATGTCTTTCAGCCATTTGAGTTTCCTCTGTTGAGAATTCTCTGTTTAGTTCTATAGCCCATTTCTTAATTGGACTGCTGGTCATTTTGATGTCTAATTTCTTGAGTTCCTTATATATTCTGGATATCAGTCCCCTGTCACATGTGGGGTTGGTGAAGATCTTTTCCCATTCTGTAGGCTGTTGCTTTGCCTTGTTGACTGTATCCTTTGCTCTACAAAAGCTTCTCAGTTTCAAGAGGTCCCATTGATTGATTGTTTGTCTCAGTGTCTGTGCCACTGGTGTTATATTTAGGAAATGATCTCCTATGCCAATGTGTTCAAGACTACTTCCTACTTTCTCTTCTAGCAGGTAGCTGGATTTATGTTGAGGTCCTTGATCCACTTGGACTTAAGTTTTGTGCATGGTGACAGATATGGATCTATTTGCAGCCTTCTACACGTTGATATCCAGTTATGCCAGCACCATTTGTTGAAGATGCTTTCTTTTTTCCATTGTACACTTTTGGCTTCTTTGTCAAAAATTATATGTTCATAGGTGTGTGGGTTAATGTCAGGGTCTTCAATTTGATTCCATTGGTCCACATGTAGGTTTTTATGCCAATACCAAGCAGTTTTTATTACTGTAGCTCTATACTAGAGCTTGAAGTCAGGGATTGTGATGCCTCCAGAGGTTGTTTTATTGTACAGGATTCTTTTGGCTATCCTGGGTTTTATGCAGGGATGCTTGGCTCAATCTGGGAGGAGGGGACTGGATTGAGTCTACCAGGTTGATCTCAGTCCTCAGGGGAGGCTTTGCCCTGGAGGAAGTGAGAATGGGCGGTGGGCTGGGGGGAAGAGGAGGGTGGCAGGAAGGGAGAGAACAAGGTGACTGTTATGTAGAACTGAATGGTATTGTAAAATAAAATGAAAGGAAAAAAAGTTGGCTTCTTGACGTCAGCATTGTTGAGCATCATGGCCTTGTTGAAGAATCTTAAGTCCCAGAATATTCTGCAGGGCAGATCTCATTAGGGTTGATTTTTCTAAGAAAACATCTTCTTTCCTTTTCAATGTATGACCACCTTTGAAATGAAATATAACATCATAGCCCTCTTTCTCTGAGATTCTTTTGAGCTTTCTCCTTTAACTTTTAACATTCCATCTATGAACACCTTGAAGGACCTTGCTTTAAGCTCAATTAAGAGGTCAGAGTTCACCTCTTAATTGAGCTTCCCCACATCAAGAACAGACAAGAGGCTATCTGCCAGGCTGGATTTACATATTTGGCAGCCCAGTTTTTCCTTCCTCCCTGCCATTCAACACAGAAGGACCTACAGAAGCCTTGATCTCCAAGGAGTCTGTGGCCATAAGGAGGAGAGATAAAACTGTTTTGTCTGCTTTGTAGAGGTACCCAAGGGAAGACTGAGCTGTGCCTGCTACAGTCTTATCAAAAGAAAAATGGTTCCAGTGCTTTTATTTTTAATAAGTAATTCAGAAAACAAAAACTTGTAAGTAAGAATATGAAATTAAATTTGCCAAATATGCTGAGTTGGTCCTTAGAGAAAGTTTATCTCTGTAGCATAGTCAAACAAATCAACTTGTGGGCACCTGGAAGTTACTACATGGCACAGATTAGTTTGTTCTTCTGGAGATAATATTATCTGGCATGAGGAACAGGAAACATTAATACATATTTTAGCAAACGCTAAATGTATTAGCAAATTATGAGGAAAGACTTCTGGGTGCTCTTCATTTACACATGCAGCATCTTGTTTTGTACAGCAGCCAGGAGGGGGGATAGTACCAGGCCAAATTCTTCCATTGCTTGGCCTTGAATAGCAGTTTTCGAGGGTTAAAGTGGGCTCAACCAGAAGCCTCACTTTTCTCTAAGTGATTAAAATGGAAGATGTGATATCTAGTCATTCCTTTTGCTTTTATAGATTGGCATTTCTCAAAGTTGAACGGGACTGTTTGTGGGGAAAAAGTGAAATGTTCTTGTGCAGCATTTACCATAAAGCCACTTTGACTTTTCCCTTAAATGAGGTTTTGTAATTATAGAGAATACTTTTCACCTCTATGTATCTAGAAAAACATAAATGGTTCCATATCCAACATGGTGATGATTTTATTTGGAAGAGTGGCAATGTCATCATTGCAGACCCTCCACTGACATCAAGCAATGACAAATACTATGAAAGGGAGAGATGTGACTCCCAGATAAGTAGCCCTGTTGAAAGAAGAAGGCAAGACAGAAGACCACCAACCTCTGACCCTTGCACTATCTCAACTCATTCTGCTTTGGGCATGAGGCCAAGAACTGAAGTGTAAGTCCAATTAATCTTATAAAAAAAAAAAAAACAGGAGTCAGATATTGGGGTCAAATCTGAAAGATCCAAAAGCAAGAGAGCAGCCACAGTCACCTACTTCCTCTTCCATCCCTCCAGTCCAAAAAGGCTGAGATCCCATCTCCACCAGCTTTATCACTCCTGTCTCTGCCCCACCTTATTACTTCTTCTCTCCTTTCTGTACAGACCTCAAGACCTCTATGGTTAGCTAGTGGCTAACTCTACCCTCTGACTCCAAGCAAGCTTTATTTGTTAGACCATAACAAAATATCATACATTTCCCTTTTTTGTCTAAATAAAAAATGAAGATTTTAACTAACATAGAAAAAATATATACAATAAGTACATTAACTATTAAAAATATAAACATGCAGGAATTACATTAACAATTCTAGTCTAGTCCATTAGCATTTGACAAAATCAGAGAAATTTCTATCCTATCTTGGTTGAGTCCAAAGTGTTATATCTAATTCTATCCTAACTTGTATTAACAACTGAAAACTATCTTTTTATGTCTCTTAATCTTATATACTTTACATCTCTTTTGTGAGACTCTTTCCTAAATTTGTTAAAAGGGGAAAGAAACTATAACTATTTACCATCTAGTCTTTGATTCCATTGGAAACCCGAGAAGAATATATTACCTGAGTAAACAGGAAGTACAGACCAAACAACTTCCAAAAATAAGAAATGACAGAAACAGCTGGCTGCCTGGACAATCACCCAAGATCCCTGTGCAATGTTGGGGCATCAGTAAAATATTGTCCATATAATGGTAAATTATAGATTGAGGAAACTGTATACAAATCATTTCCAACAGCTGTCATACAAAATATTGGCACAGGATGGAGCTGTTTAACATCTCTTATGGAAGATGATATTTCTTAACAAGTTGAGAATTAATATAAATATGCACCATAAAGGCAATTTTTTCTTTTTCTTATAAAGGTATAATGAAGAAATAGTATTTTAAACCAATAACTATGACAGACTATCCTTTAGGTAATAGAGAAGGCAAGGAAATTCCAGGCTTTAAAGAGCCCATTGGCTGCATCACCTTATTAATACCTCTTAGATCTGTTACTATTCTCTATTGTCCATATTTTTAATAACAAATACAGGAGAATTCCAAGGACTGGTTTATTCTTCAATATTTTGAGTAGTTAGCTGCTCCTGTGCCAGCTATTCTAAGGCCTGTAATTTTTCTGATGTCAAAGGCCGTTGTTCAACCCAGGCAGGTTTGTCAGTTAACAATTTTAAAGGTATTCTGTTGGTACCTTTGAAAGAACAGCAGCTGTTGTGCTCTGTTCTTGTGTAACCTGAATGGTTGGTACTATTCTTTATAATGCCTTTTAATATTTTTCCTATAAATATATGGTAGTTTATGGTTTGTTTCTGAGATTGGAGAAATGTTAGTGTGGGTATTCCATTGTAGTAAACAATCACACCCCCATGAATTCACTGTTATATTAGCCACATATGGCTTTAATTTTCTTCTTTGTCGCTCTGGTCCTACACATTTGACCCATCTCACACTCTGTTTTACCTGAGATAATGTTCCAATCTCTAAAAGTTGAACATTTACCTCCTGAAGAGGCCAATTTGGAAGCCAAAATTCAGGTACAATTATTGTTACATCTGCTCCTGTGTCTACAAGACCTTCAAATACAACATCATTTATTCATATTTTTAGCTTTGCTCTTTGATCATTTACAGAAGTTTGCAAAAATATTTGCTTTATGGTTTCTCCTGAAATTTTTCGTTTTATCTTCTAAAGCTATTCTATCATCCAGAGAAGTATGTTTTTTTAAAATAGGCAATAGGTCCTTTAATTGCTTTGGGAAGTTTTCCCCACAGTTACAGGGAATGACTGAACCAAAATTGACATGGGAGCCTTCAAGAGGCCCCCAAGGTGTTTCGCAATGGCAAAGGGCAAACCTTATCTGCATTCATTAGTCCAATGTCAGCCTTTGCTGTACCTTCTGTATACTCCAATAGGCAGGAACCTTGGGTTTGGAGTAGAAGAAACATTGTTTCTAGGAATGCCCTGACTACAACCCCTTTTAGGTGACTTTGTATGCCACAATTAAAACACATGACATTTTGATTTTTCTTCAAGCCTCTGGAAATCACCTCTCCTATCCAAGCATCAACATGGTTATGAGATTCAATATTGACTATATTTCAGATCCATTCATCTATGGGTGCTGATATTCCCTTTAAAGTCCTAATTACCCTTTTGCAATGTGAATTAGGATTTCCAAAAGCCAAAGAGTCAATTATTTTTTGTCTAACTTCTGAATTTGGTATCATTCTATTCATAGCTGAAGTCAATCTTTGTAAGGAATCAGTGAAGGTTTCTTTGGAGCCCTGTATAACTTTAGTAAATGACTCAGTTCTCTTTCGAACTTCTTCAGTTCTGTGCCAAGCATTCAGAGCTGCTGCACAGCATATAGCCAGGTTGTGGTCATCATATGGACCACATTATTAGCATTAGCATACATTAGCATAATTGTCCTCTCCAGGAAGTTAGTCTTGGGATATTTTAATAACTCCTGCCCTACTTTGTTGTTCAATGGTCCTTGCCTCATCTTTCCACCAGGTCCTCCACTATAATTGAGGACTAGGTTCCAATACTGTTGTAATCAAGTCTTTCCAGGCTTGTGGGACAATTCTGTTGTTGACCATGAATTTAACATCTGTTTCACAAAAAGTGAATGTATAACATATGAGACTATGGCTTCCTTAAATCTCCTCAAATCTAACATTTCCAGAGGACTCCAGTCAGCTTTTATATAGCCTTGGAAATAGCTGTCATTTGGCAGTTGTTCTTGTATGGTAACTGGATAAACTAAGATTGGTTGTTTGATAACCCTGGGTTGTTCCTCCCTACTTTTATAATATAACAGTCAGGTTGGTTCTCCTTTAAATTTCTTTGTCTGTGTCTGGATATCTCTATTATCTGTTTTAATGGGTTTTGCTAAGGCTTGTAGCTTATTCAAAATTGCATCATTTTCTTTAGTATTAGTTGTAGGGATTGCATATTATCAATATTAACCTTTTCTAAGCTCTATAGCTTATGAGTAGCAAGTTTGTCTAAGGTTTGCATTTTATCAGTAAATTTCTCATATTTGGCACTGATATCAACCAGCATGTTTTAGGACAAAAACAAGAATTACCAAACTATAATGATTACAATTGACATTATGTAAATCCTGTCTAAGTTAATTATCCCCTAATTTAATTGTTCCATTTATACACCATCCTTTGTGTAAGCATACAGAGACCTAACTTCTTCCATCATATTAGTGTTTCCCATTTTTAATGGGGAAAAACTCTCTTTTTTTAAAAACTAACTCCCCCATTTAAGAACTCCTAATTGTCCCACCAAATCTGCTTACCTGCTGACAATGATGGTGAAGTATGAGGCTGACAGCTGCTGCATAGCACATCTGAGCAGAGAACACAGGCAATGTACAGCCTGACTGAGGACATCTGCAGCTGCTAGCATGTAGCTGTGAGCTGAGAGTGTATGGCAGTTGCAACAACAGTAGAAGCCCGAGCAAGTGTAAAGGTAACTACCTAGTGTGGCAGCAGCCAGAGAAGGGGGAAGCCTACAGCACACCGGGAGAGGAAAGCAGCTGTCTGAAAAATACATACAGGGAATCATGTAGAAGCAGCATGTGCGGTGGAAGCTGCCTGAAGGCAGAGCTGGCCGGTAGAGAGGGGCTGACTCTGGCAGCATTTGGAGCCCAAGTACCTATGGAGTTTGCTGTAGAGATGCTGCAACAGAAAAATCCAATACTTGCTCAGAGGACTTTGGGAAGAAAGGGAAAGCCAGCTGGTGGTGTGGTGAGTCTGCAGGATGCAGTTCCCATGTGCTTTGTAGCCACTGGCAAGCTGCTTTTTCATGAATTTGTACCCCAGATGTTGGAAGTCAGACGAAGCATAAATCTAATTAATCTTATCAATAAAAAGCAGTAGTCAGGTATCAGGATAAAATATGAAAGATCAGAGAAGCAGAAGAGTAGCCACAGTCACTTCTTTCCTTTTCCATTCCTCCAGGACTGTAGGCTGCAAAAATCCTATTCTTCACTGGCAACTGGGGTTTCACTAACTTCAGCCCAGACAGACTCCACAACCCACACTCAATCACATTCTGATTCCACCATGTCTAGTTGTAGATGACAAGTCCAGCTTGATGACAATCTCTCATGTCAACTATACTTGCAATTATCGGAGGAGTATGTTATAAACTTTGCCTCCAAGAATGATTTCTCCAGTGACATTGAAGAATCAGTCTCTAGAGAAACTGTTATTTCCATCAAAGAAAAGATGCCAAGCATCAGACTTGGTCTCTAGAGTGTATACTGCAAGAGAGATGCAACAGGAAGACATCACAGAGATTTCTGCTTTGGTGCCACACTGTGAAGCATGAGATCATTACACCACAGAATGCCTCCTACGTGCAGCCTTCCCTGCTAATGTAAGCCCGAGTTGATTCTTGCCAAGTGTGTCTGATTGTGGTACCAAAATCACATCCCAAACGATCACTATAGGAGAGTCTTAAAAATACTGTTTAGTTTCCCAGTGTCTGCATCACAAAGGACAGAACAGTTGGAGGAGGTGCCAGCAGATGCAGAGGGAGCCAGCCTGCACTATTCATTTTTCCACACTTTGTGTTCCATCCAAGCACTGAAATTTTGAAGAAATCAGCCAAGTAGTTGCCAAGGTGTCAATGTTCAGAGGGCCCTTTAGAAGGCAGAAATGTAAGAGGTGTTCTAAAGTGTGATGTTGCTTGATTCACAAACTTCCTATATGAATGTACTGGAATCAACACATCTTTTCCCAACAGACACTTTGTATATTGCACAGAAAAGTTGGCAAATGTTTTTCAAGCCTACTTTTTTTATTTGCAATGACATGAGAATACTATATACCTCCTCATAACATTTGTTGTGCAACTGAAATAGGATTATACATGTGAAGAACTTGGTGCAGTGAAGGAGCATAGTAAATGGAGTCAGCATTTTGACAGTATATGGCTTAAACTCCCAAGCCTGACTTCTGAGTGTGCATGTGCAGATCTCACATGGTACAGTCTTGCTGTAGCTTTTCTAGATTCTCCTTTAGGAATGGCTTGGATACACACATGCAATAATAAGTCTTATTTCCTCTTAAGCTTCCATTTTTCTCATTACTGAAATGATGACTGTTATGTGACCATCTTAAAACTACCATAGGGCCATTGAATGGTTTCAATGTGACAATCCATTGAAAATAATGACATACCTCCTGTTGAATAATAAATACTGAATAAATGAGAGAAATTACTTATTATTTACCATGTACAGAGTTCTGTATCAGGTGCACTGAAAGTTCTTACCATCTGTAATTCAACAAACATTTGCAGAGTGCTGTGGATCATAAAAGATCAAGGCATCATTTCTGTTCCATGGGAGCTCACCATGCTATGGAGACAAATTGACAAACAAATCAATGAATTTAAAGTCTAAAACATTGATCCACAGTATCTATGCATTCCACAGACATAGGCATGGGTAGTTATCTCTACTTGGCTGCAGTGACTGTCTTCAAAAGATAGTGAAAAAGCAGGAGGAGTAGCAAGCTACACAAAGTACATAAAGGGAACTGCAGGTCAGAGGCAAGTCTAAAGCGTAGAGTATAAGGCAAGAGGATTCAGAGTCTGGTGAAAACTTAGCCATACACAGTCACATATTATGCTAGCTAGCATTATCATAAACAATGTAAAACACTATGTACCATGTGACCCTGTCAATTCAAGAAAGTCTCATTGCCAAGAGGAATCAATGCCAATTACATTTTCCCAGCCTTCTTACTTACAGAAAGTAGAATTGTATCTGATGCCAAGAACTCCTGATAAGATTTTCTGCATCTGTCTCCCCCAAATCTCTTACCTCTATAACCATAGAACACCTCTCCCTTTTCTGATCCCCAAGCACCCACATGCAACTTACACTGTGATGGTCCCTTTGCCTCAGTCTCAGCCATGTCTCCCTTGAGCCCTTGCTTTGCTCACACTGCTGGTCAGTCACTGTGAATGCAGCTAACAAGGAATTTCAACTGTGCTTCAGGACAGGACAGACAGACCTAAGGCATGGAAGAGCACAGACGCTTTGCTGCAGATGACATAAGTTAATATCATGCTGTTTGATAAGGTTTGAGCAGATGGAGAAGGAGGAAAATGCTATTTATAGGAGGGAGAGAGGGAGATAGCATTGATGTAGAATCCCCATGCATCAGGAATGACTGTATGCAGATGCAGATAATCTTATCAGGAGTTTTTGGCATCAGATACAATTCTACTTTCTGTAAGTAAGAAGGCTGGGAAAATTTAATCGGCTCACAGTATGCCTGGTAGACAGGATTTTCTGAGTAGTCATAGCATTCTGGAGGTAGAAAGAACCTCTTATAGTCTGAGTTCTAACATCCTGGATTTGGAAGCAAAGTTAAAATCTAAAGAGACAGAGTACACATTTGTTCTTATTTACAATTTCAAACTTTTTTTTATCCAAGAAATGTCTCTTGGGTCAGAGTTACAATCTAGATTTTTTATGCCCTGAAAACTGTGTTGGCGTATTGATGAATATATATAGTCATGAAAAATAAGAAATACACAGCATATGTTAGTATATGCTCTGAAATAAAGAAAAAGATGATATCTTGCTTTCTGACATGGTGACAAAATGCCTGAGAAAATCATCTTGGAGGAGGAAGGATTTATTATGGTTCATGGTTTCATAAGTTTCCATGCATAGTCACCTGGCTTCATTATTTTTGTCCCATGGTAAGAAAATAGCTATATCATGGAGGAAGGACATGGGGAACGAGAGATGTTTGACTTCTGGCAGCCACAAAGCAGAGGCAGGAAAAGGCTGGAGAAAAAAATCTACCCTTCAAAGACACATTTCAGTAACAAGCAGGGCTTAAGGAGGGATACGAGGATCTCCCTGGGAAAGGGAAGTAGAATAGATTTTGCAGGTGACCTGGGGGTGGGTGGGGGTGGGAACAGGATGGAGCAATGAGACAGGTGGATACTGGAAGAAATTATTGAAATTGAAATGGAAACTCCATGGAATCTATGAGAATAACCCTAGCAAAGAATATTAACAATGAGGGACACAGAGCCTGAACCAGACAAGGCCTCAAGTGAGGTGTATAAAGCCTAAAGCACTGGGCCATGCCTTAGGCTAAGAAAGAGTTCTAACATGTGCAGTAGTATCCTGACGCAGAGGACCCTGAAACTGGACCCTCAAGATGACCACCGTTAACATATGACCCGGAGCCAACCAGGAAACACCATAGCAGCTGGAAGCAGAGTGTGCCAAAAAGTACACACATAAATACCTCAGTCCTTTATTTAATAAATGAGATTGCTTACAACCTCCCAGAGCCTGTGTCATTTGGTTCTGTGTGTATTCACCCCCTGCAACAGGAATCAGAGACAGTGGGACCCCAGCTTCAGAGCAAGAAACACTCAATTAGAGGGACTGGGACACCAGTCCAGCCACAAAATCTTCTTCAATCTATAGTCTGTCCTTCCTGCAGAGTGTTCTGACACCAGAGCCTAAAGGAATCCTCATCAAAGAGACCAGAGAGACTTACTTCATCCAGCAACTGGGGCAGATGCAGAGTCCCATAGTCAAATATAAGGCAAAGCTTGTAAAGTCTTGTGAAGGACAGGGAGAAAGGATGGAGTAACCAGAGGGGTCAGGGATACCAGGAGAACACAGCCAACAGAATCAACTGACTGGGACTCATGTAGGTTTGCAGACAACAGGGTGTTTGTAGGGGTCTGACCTAGGTCCTCTGCATATATGTTATGGCTGAGTACTTTGGTATTCTTGTATGGTTCCTAACAGTAGAAGTGGGGGAAGTTCGTGACTTTTCACCTACTTATGGGACCTTTTCCTTCTACAGAGTTGCCTCATCCATTCTTGATGGTCTTATTGTAACATATTATGGTCTTATTGTATAACATATACCTGGACTTATTGTAACATATTATGCTTGTTTGGTTGATGTTCCTGGGAGGCCTGCTCTTTCATGAGGAAAGACAGAGGAGGTGTGGATCTGGGGGAGAGAAGAGGGAGAGGAGGAGACTAGGAAGAGAGGAGAGAGGAGAAACTGCAGTTAGACTGTAATATATGAGAGAAGACCTTTTAAAAAGTGAAGAGTTAACCTATGAAATAGCACAAAACCTTTGTCACATATTCATCTAACAGAGGATTCCCTTGTAGATTATATAAGAAACTAAAACACATTAAACAACAGAAGTACACACACAAAACAGAACTACATCTTCCAGAAAGACCAATCTCTAAATAGCCTATTAAGCCATTAACTCATCAATGAGTTAACCATTGAGGAAACCAAAGCCTCCAGTCACCTCTAAAGACCCCCACACCATTGCTCTGGGAACCAAGTCCTTTACATTATAGGTAGGAGTTTTAAAAGTAGGAATTAGGCTCCCATCCTGCCCCCGACTTCCCTTCTGGACCAGAGACTTCCGGTCCAGATAAGAGCTTCCATCCGGCCCCGGAGTTCCCATTTGGACAAGAGAACTCCCATCTGGACAAAGAGAGAGAGAGACTTCCTGAATCTGTCAGCTAATTCTGAACCAAGCACACTGATAAGACCAAGAAGGAACCAAAAGGAGATGGGCAAATGTCAAAGCAGAAGTACATACAACAAAATGAAGAACAATACAGCATCACCAGAACCTAGCCTGCCTCCAACATCTAGACCTGAACATCAAAAATTGGAAGAAGCAGAAGAAAGTAGCCTTATGAGTAACATCATGAAGAAGGTAGAGGCTTGTGTAGAGGAAAAGACAAGAAAATTGGAAGAACGCTGTAAACAACTAGAGGAAAGGGCAAACGAATTAGAAGAAAACAATAAAGTCCTGGAAGAAAACAATAAAGTACTAAAAGAAAATCATGAAAAAGCAATGAAACAAATAAAGGAAACAGTCCAAGACCTGAAAAGGGAAATTGAAAAAATAAAGAAGACACAAACAGAGGGAATGCTGAAATAGAAAACCTGAGTAAAAGATCGGGAACTTCAGATGCAAGTATAACTAACAGAATGCAAGAGATGGAAGAGAGGATCTCTGGCATTGAAGATACAGTAGAAGAAATAGTTTCATCAGTCGAAGAAAACACTAAAGCCAACAAAGTCATAAAACAAAATGTCCAAGAAATTTGGGACACCATGAAAAGACCAAACCTACGGATTATAGGGATAGAAGAAGGTGAAGAATACCAACTCAAAGGCACAGAAAATATATTCAACAAAATAATAGAAGAAAACTTTCCCAACCTAAAGAAGGAAATGCCTATGAAGATACAAGAAGCCTATAGAACACCAAACAGACTAGACCCCCCAAAAAAGTCCCCTCAACACATAATAATTAAACAACTAAATGTACAGAATAAAGAAAGAATATTAAGAGCAGCAAAGGAAAAAGGCCAAGTGACCTATAAAGGTAAACCCATCAGAATAACACCCGATTTCTCAATGGAGACTTTGAAAGCCAGAAGGACCTGGACAGATGTAATGCAGACACTAAGAGACCATGAATGTCAGCCCAGACTAATATACCCAGCAAAACTTTCAATTATCATAGATGGAAGGAACAAGACATTCCAAGACAAAGCCAGATTTAAACAATACCTATCCACAAACCCAGCCCTACAGAAAGCACTAGAAGGAAAATTCCAACCGAAGGAAGTCAGATACACACTCGAAACACAGGCAATAGATAAAGCCACAACAATAAACCCCAAAGACGAGAAGTACACACACACTACCACCAAAAATAACAGGGATGAACAATCACTGGTCGTTAATATTCCTTAATATCAACGGATTTAATTCACCTATAAAAAGACATAGGCTTACGGAATGGATACAAAAGCAGGATGCATCTTTCTGCTGCATACAAGAAACACATCTCAAATTCAAAGACAGACACCACCTAAGAATAAAAGGCTGGGAAAAGACTTTCCAATCAAATGGTCTTAAGAAACAAGCAGGTGTAGCCATCCTGATATCCAACAAAATAGACTTCAAATTAAAATCAATCAAAAGAGATCAAGAAGTGCATTACATCCTCATCACAGGAATGAACCACCAAGATGAAGTTTCAATTCTGAACATTTATGCCCCAAACACAAGGTCACCTACATATGTAAAAGAAACATTACTAAAGCTTAAACCACATATAAAACCCCACACATTGATAGTGGGAGATCTCAACATCCCACTTTCACTACTGGACAGATCTCCCAAATCGAAGCTTAACAGAGAAATAAAGGACTTAACTGATGTCATGACCCAATTGGACCTAATAGATATCTACAGAACATTCCATCCTAACAAGAAAGAATATACCTTCTTCTCAGCACCCCATGGAACTTTCTCTAAAATTGACCACATACTTGGCCCCAAAGCAAATCTCAACAGATACAAAACAATTGGAATAACCTCCTGTGTTCTATCAGACCACCATGGTTTAAAGTTAGATTTCAACAACAACAAAAACTACAGAAAACCTACAATCTCATGGAAACTGAATAATGCTCAACTGAATCACCAATGGGTTAAGGAAGAAATAAAGAAAGAAATTAAAGACTTCCTAGAGATCAATGAAAATGAAGACACCACATACCCAAACTTATGGGACACTATGAAAGCAGTGCTAAGAGAGAAATTCATAGCACTAAATGCCCACATAAAGAAGTTGGAGAAACCCCACACTAGTGACTTAACAGCACACCTGAAAGCTCTAGAACAAGAAGAAGCAAAGTCTCCCAGGAAGAATAGACGCCAGGAAATTATCAAAGTGAGAGGTGAAATTAATAAATTAGAAACTAAGAGAATAATACAAAAAATTAATGAAACAAAGAGTTGGTTCTTTGAGAAAATCAACAAGATAGACAAGCCCTTATCCAAACTAACCAAAAGACACAGAGAGAGAATCCAAATCAACAAAATCAGAAATGAAAAGGGGGACATAACAACAGACATTGAGGAAATCCAGAGAATTATAAGGTCATATTTCAAAAACCTCTACTCCACTAAACTGGAAAACCTAAAAGAAATGAACATTTTTCTGGATAGGTACCACATACCTAAGTTAAATCAAGACCAGATAAACTATTTAAATAGTCCAATAACCCCTAAGGAAATAGAAAAGGTCATTAAAAGTCTCCTAACCAAAAAAAGCCCAGGACCAGATGGTCTAAGCGCAGAATACTACCAGATCTTCAAAGAAGAGTTAATACCAATACTCTCTAAATTGTTCCACATAACAGAAACAGAAGGAACATTACCAAACTCCTTCTATGAGGCTACAATTACACTGATTCCTAAACCAAACAAGGATGCAACAAAGAAAGAGAACTACAGACCGATCTCCCTCATGAACATTGATGCAAAAATACTCAATAAAATACTGGCAAACAGACTCTAAGAACACATCAGAACAATTATTATACACCATGATCAAGTAGGCTTCATCCCAAGGATGCAAGGGTGGTTCAACATATGAAAGTCCATCAATGTAATACACCATATAAACAAACTCATAGAAAAAAAAAACCACATGATCATCTCACTAGATGCAGAAAAGGCATTTGACAAAATCCAACACCCCTTCATGATAAAAGTCTTGGAGCGATCAGGAATACAGGGAACATACCTAAACATAACAAAGGCAATTTACAGCAAGCCAACAGCCAACATCAAATTAAATGGAGAGAAACTCAAAGCAATTCCACTAAAATCATGAACGAGGCAAGGCTATCCAACTCTCCCCATACTTATTCATTATAGTACTTGAAGTTCTAGCCAGAGCAATAAGACAACATAAGAAGATTAAGGGGATACAATTTGGAAAGGAAGAAGTCAAGCTTTCCCTATTTGCAGATGACATGATAGTATACTTGAGTGACCCCAAAGATTCCACCCAGGAATTGATAAAGCTTATAAACACCTTCAGCAACATAGCAGGATACAAGATCAACTCAAAAAAATCAGTAGCCCTCCTATATACAATGGACAAAGAAGCTGAGAAGGCAATTAGATATACATCACCCTTTACAATAGCCACAAATGACATAAAATACCTTGGGGTAACACTAATCAAGCAAGTGAAGGACCTATATGACAAGAACTTTAAGTCCCTGAAAAAAGAAATTGAAGAAGATGTCAGAAAATGGAAAGATCTCCCATGCTCATGGATAGGCAGGGTTAACATAGTAAAAATGGCAATCTTACCAAAAGCAATCTACAGATTCAATGCAATCCCCATCAAAATACCAACACAATTCTTCACAGACCTGGAAAGAATAATATTCAACTTCATATGGAAAAACAAAAAAATGCAGAATAGCCAAAAGAATCCTGTATAATAAAACAACCTCTGGAGGCATCACAATCCCTGACTTCAAGCTCTACTATAGAGCTACAGTAATAAAAACTGCTTGGTATTGGCATAAAAACCTACATGTGGACCAATGGAATCAAATTGAAGACCCTGACATTAACCCACACACCTATGAATATATAATTTTTGACAAAGAAGCCAAAAGTGTACAATGGAAAAAAGAAAGCATCTTCAACAAATGGTGCTGGCATAACTGGATATCAACGTGTAGAAGGCTGCAAATAGATCCATAGCTGTCACCATGCACAAAACTTAAGTCCAAGTGGATCAAGGACCTCAACATAAATCCAGCTACTCTGAACCTGCTAGAAGAGAAAGTAGGAAGTAGTCTTGAACACATTGGCATAGGAGATCACTTCCTAAATATAACACCAGTGGCACAGACACTGAGACAAACAATCAATCGATGGGACCTCTTGAAACTGAGAAGCTTTTGTAGAGCAAAGGATACAGTCAACAAGGCAAAGCAACAGCCTACAGAATGGAAAAGATCTTCACCAACCCCACATGTGACAGAGGACTGATATCCAGAATATATAAGGAACTCAAGAAATTAGACATCAAATGACCAGCAGTCCAATTAAGAAATGGGCTATAGAACTAAACAGAGAATTCTCAACAGAGGAAACTCAAATGGCTGAAAGACATTTAAGGAATTGCTCAACATCCCTAATCATCAGGGAAATGCAAATCAAAACAACTCTGAGATACCACCTTAAGCCTTTCAGAATGGCTAAGATCAAAAACACTGAAGACACTTTATGCTGGAGAGGATGTGGAACTAGGGGAACACTCCTCCACTGCTGGTGGGAATGCAAGCTTGTACAACCACTTTGGAAATCAATATGGTGCTTTCTTAGAAAATTGGGAATCAATCTCCCCCAAGATCCAGCTGTACCACTCCTGGTCATATACCCAAGAAATGTTCAATCATACCACAAGAGCACTTGCTCAGCTATGTTCATATCAGCATTGTTTGTAATAGCCAAAACCTGGAAACAACCTAGATGCCCTTCAACTGAAGAATGGATAAATAAATTGTGGCACATATACACAATGGAATACTACTCAGCAGAGAAAAACAATGACATCATGGGTTTTGCAGGCAAATGGATGGATCTAGAAAAAATCATCCTGAGTGAGGTAACCCAGACTCAAAAAGACAAATATGGTATGTACTCACTCATAGGAAGATGCTAGATGTGGAACAAGGATGACTGGACTGCTACTCACATCACCAGGGAGGCTACCTGGAAAACGGGACCACAAGAAAGACATGGAGAAATGGCTGACATCTACATGAACAACCTGGACATGAATGGGAGCAATGAAGGGCGAGAGTTGAAGGAAAGAGAGCGGGAGATCCTAGCTGGATCAAGAACAGAGAGGGAGAACAAGGAATAGGAGACCATGGTAAATGAAGACCACATGAGAAAAGGAAGAAACAAAGAGCTAAAGAGGCCCACAGAAATCCACAAAGATACCCCACAAAAGACTCCTGGCAATGGTCGAGAGACAGCCAGAACTGACCTACTCTGGTGATGGGATGGCCAAACACCCTAATAGTTGTGCCAGAAACCCCATCCAAGGACTGAGGAATCTGGATGCAGACATCCACGGCTAGGCCCCTGGTGGAGCACTGGGAGTCTAATTAGTGAGAAAGAGGAGGGTGTATATGGGCAAGAATTGTTGAAACCAAGGTTGGATAAAGCACAGGGACAAATAACCAAATGAATGGAAACACATGAACTATGAACCAAAGGCTGAGGGGCCCCCAACTGAATCAGGCCCTCTGAATAGGTGAGACAGTCGATTGGCTTGATCTGTTTGGGAGGCATCTAGGTAGTGGTACCAGGTCCTGGGCTTGTTGCATGAGTTGGCTGTTTGAAACCTGGGACTTATGCAGGGATGCTTGGCTCAATCTGGGAAGAGGGGACTGGACTTGCCTGGACTGAGTCTATCAGGTTGATCCCAGTCCTCAGGGGAGACCTTGATCTGGAGGAGGTGAGAATGGGGGTGGGCTGCTGGGAAGGGGAGGGGGGCAGGAAGGGAGAGAACAAGGGAATCTGTGGCTATTATGTAGAACTGAATAGTATTGTAAAATAAAAAAAGTAGGAACTAATTCTTATTTACCTGCGTCTTGCCACTTCTAAGGCATGTAGGTCATTTGCTCTTATTACTTAGCCCCTTTGAGCCTCATTTTCCCCACCTATAAAACAGAGGACATGATACTGGAAGTCCCTTCCTGAGCTGTTGTAAGATCAACTGCAATATCACACAAATACTTGAGAGGAGGGACTGGCCCCAATTCCCCACTCAGTTGGTGTTAGCTAACATTAGCTCTGTTGAACAAATTCTGCAGACACCTTGCAGCAAAGACATTCTAATATGTCTGTGTCTACTTCCAGTCTCACTTATTGTATTTCTCTTATCCCCTGGGCCATGGTCAGTATTTACATCCTAGAAGTTCTGATGGCAGCATCAGCATTGACTGTGGGACCATCTGTGGGACTTTCTCAGCTGCCCCTTCCTCAAGATGACCATACCACGTGGCCCTCTAGGGACAACAAGTCCCTGCCAACTGAACTTGGCATGAGACATATGGGCAGCAGGTCTGGCAGGGCCTCTATCCTGGCTGGGCAAGGTAAGCAGGCAGATGTTGGCTTCAACACATGTATGGTCCAAGATGGTGGCAGCCACTGGTGTCAGATTTTGCTAATTTTGTCTCTTTCTGGCACAGCATTCTCACATTGCCCTGGAATATCTCTGGCATTAGAAAAGGACACACCACCCTCCCAATGCCAACAGGACAAATAAAGAGGTGTTGGAGAGGTGGGAAAGATGGAGAAGCAAAGAGGGTTTTTTGTTCTTGTTTTTGTTTGTTTGATTGCTTTGTTTTGGTTTTATTTTTCTTTAATTTTTTTTTCAGGAGATACTGCAGGGGTTAGAGGAGGATATGGGGGACTGGGAGGTAAGAAGAATTCGGGTGCATGATGTGAAATTCCCAAAGAATCAATAAAGAAATTGTTTAGAAAGAGAGAGAGAGAGAGAGAGAGAGAGAGAGAGAGAGAGAGAGAGAGAAACAGAGAAGGAGGGAGGGAGGGAGGGAGGGATGGAGGGAGGGAGAGAGAGAGAGAGAGAGAGCAAGAGAGAGAGAGAGAGAGAAAGAAAGAAAGAGAGAAAGAAAGAAAGAAAGAAAGAAAGAAAGAAAGAAAGAAAGAAAGAAAGAAAGAAAGAAAGAAAGAAGGAAAAGAACTTTTTTACCTCCCATTTTGGGGCAACTTCCTTCCCAGAGAAAAGTCCTGGCTCAGTTACGAGATTTGGTGTTCAGAAGAAAAAGCTCTCATGCTATAACCAGTTTCCTGCTGAGTTGACCTTTTACCTAAAAAAGAAAATGACATGGCCAAGTTCACCTGTCAAATTCATAAGCCCAATAGGGGCTATTCCTTGCATTTGGGGACAAGTTTTCCCATCTCTTCTAGGCAAACATACCAATCATTTTGTTAAATCTCAGCTAGAAGACTTGCTGGAGCACATGCTCATCCTTTAATGTGGCATGTTTTCTATAAGATTTCTTCTATTTTCCAAGAATAGCTGTGCTTCACATTGGAAAAGGTCTAAGCTGTGTTATCACAAATTGTGACTCTCATTTTGGCTCTGCCACATCATTGATTTGTGACCTTGAACAAGTGATTTCCTTCCTTGGGGCTCAGTCACTATATGTATAAAATGTGGATAATACAGCCTACTCTGTGTTTCAGATATAGAAAGACATGAGTTATGTAAATTACTTGCTACTGCGTCTGGAGCATCATACGTGCTCATTAAATGTCCAAGCTATTATTTCATGTAACTAGTTTCAAAACAAACAAAGTCACATCTCCTTTAATAGTGCAATTCATCTCTCCAGTTTCCCATGTGCCTGATTACCAGAAAGCCCAGAATTTCCTACTGTTGCCCTTAAATGGTCCAGGACTGCTTCTTCAGCACAGAGGAGGCACTCACATCACAAATAATTCTCAGAGAGCTGGAGAATCCAGTCAGGGAATGGTTGCCAATGTCTCCTGCCATATTGTGTAGGTTTGGCATTACAACCTGGAACTAATCTGCTCATTGAGCCTAGCTGTTGCTTTAGAGTTGCCAAGCCTGACACAGTAGTAGTTTTTCCAGGATGTAGAGATGGAGAACAAGTCACCTTACATCTTGGGGACACACTGACAGTCTAAGATGCCACCTGAAGGCCTAGCTGTCAAGTATAGCACTCCTGACTGTAGGCTGCAGCACTTATTCTTGTGCTGTAGTTGGCTAAGTGCTAATTTAGACCAAAGCATTCCATGTTATACATGTGTACATGAACACACGTTTATATGTGTACATATATAACATATAGAGAGAGATCTCATATATATGCATATCAAATATTGATGCATGTGGTGGTATTGTGTTCACCAAAATATTGTGTACTCTAATAAATTTATCTGGGGTCAGAGAACAGACAGCCACTAGTTACAAAGACTAGAAAATGGTGGCACTCACACCTTTAATCCTCTGGATCTCTGTGAGTTCAAGGCCACATTGGAAATAGCCAAGCATGGTGACACACGCCTTTAATCCCAGAAAGCCAGCCTTTAATCCCAGGGAGTGGTGGTAGAAAACAGAAAGATATATAAGGTGTGAGGACCAGAAAATAGAAGATTTTGGCTGGTTAAGCATTCAGGCTTTTGAGCAGTAATTCAGCTGAGACCCATTCCGGATGAGGACTCAGAGGCCTCCGGTATGAGGAGACAAGACCAGCTGAGGATCCAGCGAGGTGAGATAGCTGTGGCTTATTCTGTCTCTCTGATCTACCAGCATGGACCCCAATAACTCACCTCAGGTTTGATTTTATTAATAAGAACATTTAAGATTCCTGCAACAGATGCATGCACAACAACTCAAGCACTGGGCATGGATGCATGGATTCTATACTTAATTTTTGTAACTATTATCTTAAACTGAATAAAATATGCAAATATTGGTGTTTTAAACAGTAGAAGTTCAAATTCTTACAAATTTGAAGTAAGGGAGTCCAAAATCAAGGTGCTAAATCATTGAGTTCCTGGCTAGGGCTCTGTTTCAATTTAGAGACAGTCATCCTCAGTGTGTCTCCAGTGTCTCCCATTATAAAGCAGTAATTTCATTATGAAAGCCACACCTTCATGACCTCATATAACCCTAATGAATTCCCAAAGGCAGTATATTCAAATGGAATCGAACTGTGGGTTATCTAGTGGAGATTAATATTTAGTCTGTAACAATCACCCTATGAATGAAACATGAGAATCCTCCCCACTGCATATGAGAAAATAGGCATAAGAGGTGAAGTGGTTTGCAATATTTAAGGTACTTAGAAGAGATTGGATTATGAAGGAAAACAGCCCAACTCCATCTATTGTGAGTTCTTATTTCATTATTTTTATCTAAATCTGGGTGTTTTCATTTAAACATCTTTACAGACACTGTCTAAAGCACATGGTGGCTGAGTGGGGAGTGGTCAGATGGTCACTTGCCAGTCCACTTTCTTTCAAAACCAACCAGTTCCAGCTAGATAATCACTCTGGGCTTCCCAATTCATGGTAGCTTTAAAGCCACAGCTGTCTTCTCTTTTGCAAAAGACCTCATCAAGGTCCACACATTTCATCAAATGAGTTCTAATAACACTGTAATTTAGAAACAACTGGTACACACAAGCAAAGCTAGCTTCCCTGAAAGCTCCAGGACCTATACCGTCCAAGCAAATGAGCTCCATTCTGACCCAGTGACAGACACTGCTCTTTGTCATTAGACCTTACTTCTGACTTAGAGCTCAAACTCACTCATGCCTGAGGCTGAGAAACAAGAGGATCAGGTTGAGAGACTCAGAACACAAAGATTGGTGACATATGCGATTCTGATGGCAATTGATCTGAATCAATTCCAATGCTTCCTGTGTAGGCTCAGACAAGTTATTAGACTTTGCTGTGCCTCCAGCCCCACCTGAGAAATGGGGGCCTGTTAGTATCTCCTATAATTGTTGGAACAAATTACTGATGTGATACATACAAACACTGAGAACTATGTTTGCATGCATAAAACATGTCATAAATGTAAGTCACAAATAGCCATATATGACCATGAACAATTCATTCAGTCATTTTGACTTTGCTTCCTCATATATAAAAAGCAACACACAGAAAGAAAATCATATTATGAATCATGAGATATGATTTCCAGTCCTAGCCTCTCCCTCAGTAACTGGATATTGACAAGTAAGTCTGTCTCACTGGGCCTCGGTGTTTCTACCAACAAACCAGGAGACAAGCTCAGACCATCTCTTCAATTCTATCAGTCCAAAGATGTTTTTTTCTATTTATCTTGGAACATTGCTGGGTAGCAGGGAGGGTGTTCAATACCAACAAACCATTAAATCCACATTAAATTGTATTGTTCATATTTAATTACAATTACCTTATGAGGTTGTACCAAATTGGAATATGTTTAAAGTCTCATTTGCTGTTGATAACGCCCTAGGCTAGGGGAACAATATGGATGGAACAACTCACATTTCACTGCACTCTGTATTCTGTATTAAATACTTTACATGCTCTACTTCATTCATTTTCTATAGAGGTTCCATGAATTAGATGCAGTCATACCTAAGTATCATCAGGGATTGATTTCAGGACCACTAAATACCCAAGTCCAGACCACTAAAGTCCCCTGATATAGTATTTGCATGTATTTTATATACATCCTTCCATATATTTCACTTATCTCTACATCATTTTTAATATAAATGCTATAAAAAATAGTAATTACACTGTATTTATAGAAAAATATGACAAGCCTGTATATGTTCAAAGCATGCATAGATTAAAAAAAAAACATTTTCAATCTGCAGTTGTTGTAAGCAAAAGCACCTGCAAGTATGAAGGTTAACATATCATCCTCATTCCCATTGTTCACATAAGGAAACCAAGGCTTGGAGAGTTAAAAAACATCTTTAGTTTGCCACAGACAGCAAGTGTTGTGTGTGGGTTTGAAGAATGGGCCTTAGGAAAATGATTACTTCCATACACCGGCAGTTATTAATGAGCCTGCTATATGGATGGAAACTCTGCGGTTCAGTTAGCAAATCACATGCCCAAGTTCTCTTATAAATTAGTACCTTGTCCAAGACCAGATCTTTCTTTGCCTTCATCTGGAGTGGGCTGCACTGTGCAGTCTCTCAGACCCACTTGCTTGTGGAATAAATGAATATAAATGAGGGCTGATTTGTATTCGTTTCCAGCTAAGGGGAAGATTTACATGCTCTGCTCACACCTCCAACAACACATCCTCATGCAGACTCTTTCGGGTCTTCAGAGATCTCTCGTCACTCTCTAACTCACTCTCTGGCTCTGGAAACTAAGATAATAGTTACATCTGTGGGTACACCAGTGCAAGGATCCAACAAGGGTCACCGTCAACCCCAGGGAAACAGCGACAGATGCTATTACTCTACCTGGAGTAGAAATCAAAGGCAGAAGCCTCTAAGTGCAGATGACAGAACCATTCAGGACAAAGCAGGTCACAGCAATTCCAAGGACTGGCAGCAATTGGAAGAGGCTTTGGAGAATAACCCAAGGAAGGTCACAGGCTAATTAAATTTTTTTCTTCTTTTTGAGTTTTGTTTTTGTTTGTTTGTTTGTTTTGTTTTTTGTTTTGTTTTTCTTTTTGGGTTTTCATGACAGGGTTTTTCTGTGTAACAGCCCAGCCTTGAACTTGCTTTGTAGACCAGGCTGGCCTCAAAGTCAGAGATCTGCCTCCCAAGTGCTGGGATTAAAGGCATGTGCCACCACCATCAAGCAAACTAGCTTTTTTAACATAATATTTTTGTTTATTATTTGGAAATTTTACATAATGAACCCTGATCATATTCACTTCCCAATCCTCCCAGGTCCACCCCTCAAAACAAAAGGTCACCCTTGTGACCACTCCCAAGGCAAACAAAAGAAGAAGAAATAAAGAAAAAATACTGAGTCCAATTTGTGTTGCCCATATAGTCACTGGAGCATGGTCAAACTATGAGTGGCCAGCCCCTTAAAGAAAACTGAGTCCTTTCCCACCTCTACCCTGACCAGAAGCACCACCCTTTAAAAAAGAAACAGTCTAGACAGTAAGCCATTAAAGTCTACTCTTAAAATTTGTGATAGGGATGCTGATGTGTAACTTTCTAATAATTTATAAAAAAAAATAAATAAATAACAGTACCCAAACAGGGTTGGAGGTAGTATTGAGTTCCTCTTTATAATGTGTCCACATTCATGGGACAGGTATTATTTTGCTCTTAAATCTGAGGAAATATTTCTGAATGAGACTTCCAGATAAAATGTTCTGCTCTACTTGAAATAGAGAATAAAGATTTTTTGAAAAATTAATGCATACATTAATGAGGGATAAATAACAGGGCAGAAGGGCCAAATACAAGCCTTAACACACACCATGAGTTCAGTCAGTGCTTGCTGAATTGATTGGTGTATTCTTTTAGCTTTTAGATCTTACATAGCTACAGTAATGCTGGACTGAGTGACAGAATTTATAGTTAAGCGAGTTGAAATCTGCTTCTGAGCAGCCTGAAAGTGTTGCCATCTCCTCTACTCCTATTTCCTTACACATGTCCATATTTACAGCATTGTCTTGAAAAATTAAACTAACCCTATGGGTATTACTTACTTTTGAGTCACTGAAACCACAGTATGTGGCAGAAAACTATGTAAGGGAGGGAAGATTTATTTGGGCCCACAGATTTTTTTCCCATCCTGCTAGCAAAACATGGCAGAGAAGTTCTAATCGTGGAAGTGGAAGCATCACCAAGTCGGTTCATACCACACTGAACAAGAAAGAAAAGACCTGTGCAGGAGATCCAGATAGAACCTTCAAAGGCCCAACTCTAATGAGCTTTTCCCTCCCAACAGTTCTACAGTCTCATAAAATAGGAACATCAGTTGGGGAACCAGCATTCTAAGCATGAGCCTTCAGATTCAAACCATAGCACCTATATAAAGTAATTAAGTAGCTACCACATCCAGTGTGGTAGATATAAGCATTTTGTTATTACAAACACAATTCAAGAGAGTGTCTTGGGATTCTATTCATCATCCATCCATGCTATCATTCAATGAGGCTCTTATTTTGGAGGAACAAGTATGATCATCCCCTTTAACTGAAGGAAGACTGCCAGATACTTTAGCAAAAGTAAAGTCCAACATGAACACAGGAGGATGTTACTTCAGACTGAATAATATGCTGCTTTCAGGAGCTGCTCAGAAGTTAAAGATTTGAATATTGATGTAGTTAATATGTAGATAATAAAGTCAGGGCTCTCTGGCTGGGCTTCCCTGAAATGAGATAATCTGACTGATCTCTTCTTAAAAGAAGACTGAAAATGGAACCTAGAAGGTCTTGAGATAGATAAGAAAATAACTTCTTTTTCCTTCTGAATAGTAGACTTTTACAGTTTCTGAATTAGAACAGTGACACTCAAGAATACCCCATGGTGGACAGAACCTACATGGTCCTTTGGCTATGAAGGTAGCCTACGAACTACTCCTGAAAGAGCCCCAGAAGGAGGCACACAGGATGTTCCTGGGCCCGCAGAGCCGCATCTTAGAGGTATAAGTCCTTAGTATGTTAATGTGACTTATATAGATCTTACTTTTCAGATATTAATATAAATAAAAAGATATTTATCTCCTCAGCTGGGAAATCCAGAAAAGCTACTTTAGAGAGGTTATATTTATTTTTATTTCATGGGAATAGACATTCATTTAAAAATGTTTATTGAGTACCTAACCTGAGACGGCTTTACAATATCTGGAAGTATCATTCTTTGCTTTTTTAAAAATGTATGTTATCTTGTCTTTTTCTATGTTCTCATGTTAGATGTCTTAAATTCTTTCTGAAACAAGGCAGGGCATAATTAAACTGTGCAATACCATTGCTGTGGGAAGCTGACACCATTTGAAGAAGCATTAATCATCATTTCTGATATTTGTTAATTTTACAATTTAGGGAGAAGTTTTACCTATGTCATTTCATCTGATTTGTATAGAAACTGCTTGTGGTAAATGGGAATTATTATCCCCATTTTATCAAGAAGAAAGTAAGAGTTTCATGCAGCTAAAAGCTATGTGCAATGTGGGTGGATACTAGGCCCACTATAACTACACCTAGTCCAGCTTTCTTTCCATACACAAAGCTGAATTATACCTTACTTATTTTCCTATTATACCTAGAAAGTATGGACCACACTTGGAAATATGATACTAAAGCTTATGGCATTTGCACTGAAGAATTATCAAGAAGATAAAGAGGTTTTATGTTACACCTGGTGGACACTTTTCAAGGGATCTTATTTCCTGGAGTCCATATCTAAGGGGATATTGAAGCAGTGGGCATGTAGAAAGGTACTCACCCTTACATTATTAAACAACAGAGGAAGGATAGAAGGTGAAGGGATCCCAGGAACACACTCTTACCTGTTGGCTGCCTCCCCCAGCTTCCATTAGATTGGCATCACCGAGAACAATTATGTTTCAAATAAACAGAACCTCAACAAAAAAAAAATTAAATAACAGAGTGAATATCACCTCACAGTACTGGAAATGGGACCTAGAATTGAATCTAAGCATAGAATTCTTTTTTGTTTCTTTGTTTGTTTGTTTGTCTTCCAGAACTTTCTTTTCTATATTTATGATAATCAGTTTGTGAAGAATTCTACATGGACAGAGACAGGCAGCTCTTTTGTTTCTCTTCAGCACTTTATACCATTATTATTTATATCCACCATCTGAATAATAGAATGCATGGCATAGAAGCAACGTCTTTGTTTTTTTTTGTTGTTGTTGTTGTTGTTTGTTTGTTTATTTTTTGTTTTATTCAAGACAAGGTTTCTCTATTTAATCCTTGCTGTCCTGAAACTCACTTTGTAGATGAGGCTGATCTCGAACTCAGAAACTCAGAGACTCACCTGCCTCTGCCTCCCCAGTGCTAGGATTAAACGTATGGACCACTACCACCTGGCTAGAAGCAACTTCTGAATGCAGGATGCAGGTTGGCTCTGGGTACTTGAACATTCACAGGTCACAGAGAGCAGTAATCGTTCCAAATCTGAACACAAAAACAATTGATGTAATGTGCTTCCAAATAAAGTGCATTTTATGTGCCATGATGGCTCAATTACCAGTCAAATTTCTCACATCCCATGCATGTCCCTTTGACTCCCACCTTCCTATATGTTAGCCTAGATTGTTAAGGCACATTTGAGGATAATTTACATCTGTTCACCCTTAACTTTGACCTTGAAGGGAACCGTCAAGAACCTCCTTAATGTGTCCCCTTGCCTCAGTTAAAGGTGACCCACAATATTAACAAATATTCTCAAAATGGTACTTCCTACCCAAGCTGGTAGTTTCTCTGTGGTGAATTACAAAGAAAATGAAAGCTACTGAAGAAGGTGGCATGTAGGCTTCTTCTTTTTTTTTTTTTAATTAAAAGATTTTCTATTCATTTTACATACCAACCACAGATTCCCCTGTTCTTCCTCCTTCTGACCCGCAGCTTCCCCGACCCCGGCAACCTAACCCCCCATTCCCAACTCCTCCAAGGCAAGGTGTCCTATGGGGAGTCAGCAGAGCCTGGTACATTCAGTTGAGGCAGGTCCAAGCCCCTCCTCCCTGTACCAAGGCTGCGCAAAGTGTCTCACCATAGGCACTAGGCTCCAAAAAGCCGGCTCATGTGCTAGGGATGGGTCCTGACCCCATTGCCTGGGGGGCCCCTAAACAGTTCAAGCTAAACAACTGTCTAGCCTATCCAGAAGGCCTAGTACAGTACCATGGGGGCTCCTCAGCTATTGACCCACACAGTTCATGTGTTTCTACTAGTTTGGCTAGTTGTCTCTGTACTTTTTCCCATTATGGTCTCAATGTTCTTTGCTCATAGAATCCCTTCTCTCTCTCATTGATTGGACTTATGGAACTTGACCTGGCACCCAACCATGGAACTCTACATCTGTTTCCATCAGTTACTGGATGAGGGCTTTATGGTGACAGGGTATTCAGCCATCTGATCACCAGAGTAGGCCAGTTCAGGCACCCTCTTGACTATTGCCAGTAGTCTAAGGTGGGGTCATCCTTGTGGATTCCTGGGAACTTCCCTAGCACTCTGTTTCTCCCTATTCCCATAATGTCTTTATTTATCATGGTATCTCTTTCCTTGATCTCCCACTCTGTTTCTGTTCCAGGGAATTTTTGGGAGCTCAAGAATATCACCAACAACCAGGCCCTTTCTATTCCCATTCTTCTGGCAGTGGTGGTAGCTCTGTTCTAAGGCTATCCATGAATGTCACAAATGACTGCTGGTATCAGTGAAAATCATACACTGTCCTTATTTATCTTTATCAGGGAGAGAAGCAAATCTCTTCCCAAAGCACAGGATATAATCCTTTGCCAGTGTTTCAAACATTGGTTCAATACTGGTTTAGCTTAGGTTATGGAACCCTAGAATAATTGCAGGGACATCTCACGTCATAATTTTATAAGGCAAATCAGAGGTTACCCATGGAATTTACCCAGGATAAAGTGACTTTTTTGAGTCACATGCACTGCATGGCAGAAGAGTAGACCCTTGAATAAATCCGGTTTCCGTTAGAAGTCTGGTAAAACAGTAGGGTAGCCAAGAGTTTTCAGTACATGCAGCTTATTTGAAAAGTGCTCATAAAACTGGGTTACCTCATAACACTGACCCTCCACATGACAGTGGCCTTGGAGCCTTTAATTTGGACTAAATCATTCACCATGTCCCACAATCCCAGCTCTTGAATTACAGGTCTTAATGGATCTAGCCAGGGCAAGCCTCTTGACTTGTTCTAGTTTAAAGGCTAACGGTTCTTTTCTCCTCCACAAAGTAATGATGATATGTGGCTAAAAATGCACTTCCCATCTATTCTTATTAAAAAGAAAGAAAGAAAAAAGAAACAGCCCATGGAGAATGTTGACATATGGAGAATGCACATCTAGCATAAAAATTATAAGCAGTGAGGTGAGAGCCCTGAGGATACTATGAACTTTTGACCTAAATTATAATGGAATTTCCCACCTCTAGAGTAATAAGTTGGTCAGCTTTCAATATTATAAATCCATCTTAAGATAAACATTCTGCTTTTTGCAATAATATGCAGCCCAAATGATGTAATCAGATGGAATATGTCTAATCACCAGAACCGGGGTGGTT
Source organism: Peromyscus leucopus (assembly GCF_004664715.2). Taxonomy (NCBI): domain Eukaryota; kingdom Metazoa; phylum Chordata; class Mammalia; order Rodentia; family Cricetidae; genus Peromyscus; species Peromyscus leucopus. The sequence continues at coordinate 95,690,029 of NC_051067.1, read as the reverse complement.
TTTGTCTCTTGCGACTGGAGGTGTTTAGAAAGATCTGGCTGACCATCTGTCCAGGAGGCTATAAAAAGGAACTTCACATTATAAAAAGGAACTTCACATTAATAGGAGGCTAAAGCAACTATTTCTGAAAACTCTTTCAATTCTGATGTGAAAATAGTCTACTAAGCCAAGACAAAATGAAAGATAAGCCAAGCGTGTATAGTACAATATAAATCAAAGTTACTTAAATAAATAATGAGAATATCTTTTTCTAAAAAAGCAGTATGGCAAGGAGACAGTATTAATTAATTCATTTGTTCTTCAACCACTTACTCAATCTTAAATATATGCTAGGCACTAGAAGCTCAATGACAAACAAAACCAAGAACTTTCTTTCATGGAATCCACATTCAGGTTGCTCAGGTATGGTGGGACACACTTGTAATATCAATGTCAGGGAAACAAAAAACAGATTCCTGGGCCTCACTGACCAGTAAACCTATCCTACTTGGTAAGTTCTTAAACAGTGAGAGAATGTAGATGTATCCAATCGTCTTTTTAAAATAAAAAACACAGAGCCAATGTAAAAGAGAGAAAGCTGAGAGGTCAGAGCTCAGAGATAAAATCTTACCTCCTGCAGTGCTCCTAACTTCCCCGAGAGAGAGCTACTTCCTGTTTGTCTGTGTTTAAATAGTCTTTCTGTTCTGCCTTCTCATTGGTTCTAAACCCAACCATATGACTGCCTCATTACTGCCTGTAAGTACCGCCCTCCAGGTCTTAAAGGCATATGTCTCCAATACTGGCTGTATCCCTGAACACACAGAAATCTACCTAGCTCTTCTAACCATCACGCTCTTGCTATGGCTCTAATAGCTCTGACCCCAGGGCAACTTTATTTATTAACATAAAATTAAAATTACATTTCAGTACAAATAAACTATCACCATATTTCCCCTTTTCTATTTTAATAAAAAGAAAAAAAAGGCAAAAGGTTATAACTAACAAAAGAAAAACTATATACAAAAGTACAATAACTATATACAATATATACAAGTAACAAATACCTAAACGATGTCTAGTCCATTTGTATTTGACAAATCAGAGAAAATAATTCCCTTATCTATCCTATTTTAGTAAGTCCAAAATGTATCTAATTCACTTTCTATCCTAATTAATCTTCAACTACAACTAACTAATCTTCAACTCCCTCAGAAACCCAAGAAGGAAATAATATTAGCTAACAAAAATAAAAACAGGAAGTGCACAAAAGCAACTTCCAAAAATTTTGTGAGTTGACAGAAACAGCCAGCTGCCTGGACAGTCACCTGAGGTTTCTCCGCAGTGTTGGGGCATCATCTTCAGCCTATAGGCTTATTGTATCTGACAGACTCATTTGTGAAGTAGGTTGTACACAAGGTCAACAGTTCAACCTCACATTGGGTGAGAGCAGTCCATGTACCAGAAACACCTGAATTCCACTAGTGTCATGTCATGATTCAGGATTTTAAATTCTGGAAATTGTTGATGGTTTTTGAATTCAGCTGTCCATTCTTCTTGGCTGTGTATATATGGCTTCATCTCAGCATCCCCTTTTCTCCACATCCCTCTATTAAATGCCAGTCTACTATTGAGAGGCATGAGCTTTCAGTTGTTGTTCCATTGCACACCAGAAGCCATCGGCCCACTGCCTGTTCAGCTGTCTTCGAAGAAAAGGACACTGTACCTTTTCCAGATTGTGAAGGCCACTTCAGGGATGGTGCCATATTGTCCTGACCTCAGAAGATGCCTTTTGATAAAGCCATAACCACACTTGTTTTGGCAGGAATTGGTAGTCCTTTGTTTCGTGTTCTGTCTGTCCATTTTTTCCTGTTGATTCGAGGATACTTTGTTGTCCAGTGGCTAACTTTTGCTACAATGAAAATTAACTCCATATGCAGTTTCTTCAATGCCCATATTTTCTCTGAAGTAGATTGGTACTGCCAGGAGCCGACATGTCTCAAAAAAGAAAAATTTCTAAGTTATTAAAATATTTTAAATGCCATATTCGGTAGATCTCTGAAGGGTTTGAAGATGACCTGTCTAAAATATATCTGCTCAATTTTTAAAACATATCTAATATGACTGTAATTTCTATTGTAATGTCTAACTACTATCTTTCATTTCTTTATGTCCTAATAGTTGGTAATAATGTAAAGTATTTAAAACTAGTAATTGTCTTTTTCTTTTCTTTTCTTTTCTTTTTTTAAACAAGAACCTTAAATCTAATCTCCTTTGCTTAGCCTTTTTCCTAACCCTTGACAACAACGTATAACCAACCCCCTAAACAATGAAAATTATCCCAGACCCAAAACCCATTAAAAAGAACCAAAAAAACTACCCGCCCCACACCACCTCTTTGGGAATGTGGGCGTCGTATTCTTAAAATTGCTTGCTGCTGGGTATGGGCGAAGTTATCTTTATCCTTGTAGTTCAAAGCTGATCTCTAGATGATGTTTGTCAGTTCAGTGATATTATTATTGTCCACGTGGAATTGTTGTTGTTGTTGTGGTGGGGCCCCATCTTCTTCCCGGAGACTTCAGTTGATATTAGGCCTGGCCGTGATTTCCTGCAGAAAACTGATAAGAGACTCGAACACAAAGACATATATATGCAGCTAATTGAAGCCTTTTTTCTAGAATTAGTTAGTACTCTATATGACCATTCATATCTTAACAAAGTTTAAAATGTATATGTATATATTAATCTTGTAAATTTTGATATAAAATTTATACTTTAAGAAAAGTTTAAAGAATCAGAATAGAATCAAAGAGTTGAGATTAGTAATAGAATAGTCCCTTAATTAATTTGGCTTTTCTCCTGTCCCATAGCAGAAGATGGCTCTTTTCTTCTGGCATGATACAGGGAGTTTGCATTTTCCTTTTAACAACATGCTTGAGTTTAAAGAAGGAGAGAGCCATTCTCCAACTCCAAAGTCAGCTTTAAATTTTAATTGAACTGGGACTATTAGAAGACCAATAGTGTTAAATCTTTAGAGAAAAGCAGAAACAAACATTTAGGAAGACATAAAATTTTTTTAGATTATATATACCCATACGCCATTTCACTTTGTTTCCTGGGATAGATGATTTGTCCCTTTTCTTCAGTTGTCTCATTTGTCTTGTGTTCTTCAGATTCCTTAACCATCATTCTCCTAAAAGACAAAAACAAAAACCTTTCCCCAAGACTAATTTTGGGATGTTCCTTTTTGGCAAATTATTATCTGATTAAATGAAAAGACGTGTTACTGGTACAAGTTAGTTTAAATTGGATGTTCATGCTGGTTGATGAACTATCATCTCCTCTAATTAAGAGGTTTCTCTTGTTCAAACCTTTATCAATTTTGATGGTACCCACAGCTTATCTTCTCCTGTAGAAACAAAAGCAAAACCTCGTCCCCAACGTAATACATACCCTGGTTTCCATTCTGAGGTCAGCACATCCTTAAAGTATATAGGCTGATTTAATTCTGTAGTTTTTTTCTATTATCCAATGTCTCTCTGCAGCTGTTGTTCCTTTCTCATTGGCATTCAGAAAATTCAAAGTTAATAGAGCATTGTGCAGTCTATTTCTGGGGGTTTTTGTTACTCCTTTCTGTTTATTTAGCATATCCTTTAGAGTTCTGTTTGATCTTTCTATAACTGCTTGACCTGTAGGATTATGTGGTATGCCTGTAATATGTTTTATATTGTAATAAGCAAAAAACTGTTTCATTTTAACAGAGACATATGATGGAGCATTGTCAGTTTTGATTTGTGCAGGTATACTCATGATGGCCATAACTTCTAGCAAATGAGTGTTTACAGAATCAGCTTTTTCAGAACTCAAAGCAGTTGCCCATTGAAATCCTGAATAAGTATCAATGGTGTGGTGTACATATTTCAATTTTCCAAATTCTGCAAAGTGAAACACGTCCATCTGCCAGATTTCATTCCTCTGAGTACCCTTTGGGTTACATCCTGCTGGTAATGGCGTTTGATTATAGAAAGGAACAAGTAGGACATTTCTTTACTATTTCTTTGGCTTGTTGCCAGGTTATAGAAAAATCCTTTTTTAAACCTTTACTATTGACATGATGTTTTTTATGAAAGTCTGAGGCCTCCAGCACATTTCCTATCAATAATTTATCAATCTCATCATTGCCTTGTGCTAAAGGGCCTGGCAGACCAGTATGAGATCGGATGTGAGTTATATATAAAGGATGACTCCTTTTCCTGATTGTATCTTGTAATTGAATAAATAGTGAAGTTAATTCTGAAGCATCAGGGATAAATTCTGCAGTCTCAATATGTAATACCACTCTTTCAGCATACTGAGAGTCAGTTACTATGTTGAGAGGTTCTGAAAAATCCATTAATACCAGCATAATAGCATACAATTCTGATTTTTGCACTGAATTATAAGGACTTTGTACCACTTTACTTAAATTTTCTGATTTGTAACCTGCCTTTCCTTGTTTGTTGGCATCTGTATAAAATGTACGAACTCCAGATATGGGTTTTTGCCGTACAATTCGAGGCAAGATCCAATCAGCTCTCTTTATAAAATCAATTCTGTTGCTTTTGGGATATTTGCTGTTAATTTCTCCCAAAAAATTACTGCAAGCTCGTTGCCAAGGTTCACTTTCTGTCCATAAGTTTTCAATGTCCTCCTTAGTTAAAGGTATGACAATTTCTGCTGGGTCTATTCCTGCTAATTGACGAAGTCTCAATTTTCCTTTCCAAATCAAGTCAGAGATTTTTTCCCCATAAGTTTTTAATTTTTTATTTGGTTTATTTGGTAAAAATATCCATTCCAATATAATATCTTCCCTCTGCATTAATATTCCAGTAGGGGAATGCCTAGAAGGTAAAATAACCAAAATGCAATCCAGCTTTGGATCAATACGATCCACATGCCCTTCATGTACTTTCTTTTCTACCAAGGCCAATTCTTTCTCAGCTTCAGGTGATAATTCTCTTGGACTATTTAAGTCCTTGTCACCTTCTAAGGTTTTGAACAAATTAGTCAGTTCATCATTTTTTACCCCAACAATAGTTCGTAGGTGAGAAATATCTCCAAATAATCTTTGAAAGTCATTAAGAGTCTGTATTCTATCTCTCCTAATTTGCACCTTTTGGGGTCTAATTTTTGCAGCTCTACTTTATATCCTAAATAATTAATAGAATCTCCTCTTTGTATTTTTTTCAGGAGCAATTTGTAATCCCCAGCAAGGCAAAATTTTCTTTACTTCTTCAAACATTCTTTCTAAAGTATCTGCATTTGAGTCAGCTAATAAAATATCATCCATATAATGATAAATTATAGATTTAGGAAATTTTTTACGTATCACTTCCAATGGCTGTTGTACAAAATATTGGCACAGAGTTGGGCTATTTAACATTCCCTGTGGGAGGACCCTCCATTGAAATCTTTTAACCGGTTGAGAATTATTATAAGTAGGCACTGTGAAAGCAAATCTTTCTCTGTCTTTTACTTGTAAGGGTATTGAAAAGAAACAGTCTTTTAAATCAATAACTATGAGAGGCCATCCTTTTGGTAACAGAGTAGGCAAAGGAATTCCAGATTGTAGAGAGCCCATCGGCTGAATTACTTTGTTAATTGCTCTAAGGTCTGTTACCATTCTCCATTTACCAGATTTCTTTTTAATAACAAATACAGGAGAATTCCAAGGGCTGGTTGACTGTTCAATATGCTGAGCATTTAGCTGTTCTTCTACCAGCTCTTCTAAAGTCTGGAGTTTCTCTGTTGTTAAAGGCCATTGCTGAACCCATACAGGCTTGTCTGTTAACCATTTTAAAGGTAGAGCTGTTGGTATTTTTGGAAGATTATCAGTTGTTGTGCCCTGTTCTTGTATAATATGGATGGCTGGTGACCACTCAAAATAATGCCTTCTAATATTTCTCTCAGAAACATGTGCTAGTTTATGATTTGTTTCTGAGATTGGAGGGATTTTAATCTGAGTATTCCATTGTTGCAACAAGTCTTGACCCCACAGGTTCATAGCTATGTTAGCCACATATGGTTTTAATTTTCCTCTCTGTCCTTCTGGACCTATACATTCCAGCCATCTTGCACTCTGTTTCACTCCAGATAATGTCCCAATTCCTAACAATTGAACGTTTACCTCCTGAAGAGGCAAGCTGGATGCCAAAATTCTGGTGCAATTATGGTAATGTCCGCACCTGTGTCTATCAGACCAGACAACAAAACACCATTTATTTTTATCGTTAATTTTGGTCTCTGTTCATTAATAGAAGTTTGCCAAAAAATTTTCTTTATGTTTTCTCCTGAATTTTCTATTCTCTCTGTTTCATTATCCTGACCAGCATGATTTATTCCAATAGTCATTTGGTTATTTAATCGCTCTCCAGAGCAGGCATTTCCTCTACAGCTGCAGGAAAGGTTTGAACTGGTTTTGCTATGGGGGCCTGCATGAGGCCCCTCCGGGAGTTTCCCGAAAACTGAGGCAAAGGATTACCCTGTCTGTCCTTTGTTGATCTACATTCGTTGGTCCAGTGTTTTCCCTTACCACACCTTCTGCATACTCCAGAAGGAAGGGGCATTCTGTTGCCATTGTTCCTTGAAGAAACATTGCTTCTAGGAATGACCTGTTTACAGTCCCTTTTCAAATGTCCTTGCTTTCCACACCCAAAACATCTAACACTCCTCAAACCTTTTGAAATTACTTCTCCTACCCACGTATCATCATGCTCATCAACCTCAACATTAATTGTTTCTCTAATCCAATCTTCCAAAGGTGCAGATCTTGCCCTTAACGGCCTGATTATTCTTTTGCATGCTGCATTTGCATTCTCAAATGCCAAAGCTTCAATTATTGCCTTACTAGCTTCTGATCCTGAGACCATTCTGTTTACTGCTGAAGCCAGTCTTTCTAAAAAATCTGTGAAAGATTCTTTTGGGCCTTGCATAACCTTTGTGAATGACTCAGGTTTTTTTCCTGGTTCCTCAACTCTGTCCCATGCATTCAAGGCTGCCATTCGACATAAAATTAGGGTTTGAACATCATATAAACATTGTGTTTGTATTGAAGCATATTGGCCTTCTCCAATAAGCTGATCCTGACAAACTTGTATTCCTTTATCCCTCCATTGTTGTTCTACGTTTCTAGCTTCCTCCTTAAACCACGTTAGAAATTGAAGTCTCTGGCTGGGTTCCAGAACAGCTTGTGCAAGGTCCCACCAGTCCTGTGGTATAATCCTATTATATGTTGACCAAGAGTTTAACATTTGCTTTACATATGGGGAATGCATGCCATAAGATACTATTGCCTCCTTAAACCTTTTAAAATCCATCAGTTCAATTGGAGCCCAGGTATTTTGTGTAGCCATTTGATCAGGCATCTGCTGTACGGTTACAGGATAAATTAAGGGTGACTGTGTGAAAACAGGCTTTCTTTCTGTAACCTTATGATCCAGACTTGAACCAACTTCACTGTTAAAATTAACAGGTTTTTCTAAAGCTGTTATCCTGGCACTTAAATCGACTATCTTTTTAAATAGTAAAATGAGAATAAGCATGGTGATAAACTGCATAATTCGATCAACATTAATCTTCTCATATAGTTGTTCCATTGTCAGACTGCCTAAAATTTCAAAAACCCAATTTTCTTCCAATGTACACAGAAAACCCATTTTTTTAAATGTGGAAAAAAATTGTCTTTTAAATAGTTTCCTTTATGACTTACCAAATCTGCGTAGAACAGTAGAAATCCGAGCGAATTTCAAAAGAGCCACCTAGTGTCCTAGGTGTGAATCCAGAGAGAGAGAGAGAGAGAGAGAGAGAGAGACAGAGACAGAGACAGAGACAGAGAGAAAGCAAGAGAGAAAGCAAAAGCGAAAGCGAAAGTGAAAGTGAAAGTGAAGGGGTAGCCGGCTAAAGCTTAAAGCCAGCCACTTGTTCCCTCTTGAGCCGAGTCAAGGCTTGGCTCTACAGGCAGGGGCCCTGTTTAGCAGGGCAGGCCTGAGCTGTTTGTAGCACTGGCCTTAAGCAAGCAGCTCACAGTCCTGCCTGAGCCCAAGCAGACCTGGGCTGGGGCTAGGGAGCCGGCTGCTCCCGCTAGGGAGCCGGCCCCAAGCAGTTTTTAATGGATTCTTGTCACGTTGGGCGCCAGATGTAGATGTATCCAATCGTCTTTTTAAAATAAAAAACACAGAGCCAATGTAAAAGAGAGAAAGCCGAGAGGTCAGAGCTCAGAGATAAAATCTTACCTCCTGCAGTGCTCCTAACTTCCCCGAGAGAGAGCTACTTCCTGTTTGTCTGTGTTTAAATAGTCTTTCTGTTCTGCCTTCTCATTGGTTCTAAACCCAACCACATGACTGCCTCATTACTGCCTGTAAGTACCGCCCTCCAGGTCTTAAAGGCATATGTCTCCAATACTGGCTGTATCCCTGAACACACAGAAATTTACCTAGCTCTTCTAACCATCACGCTCTTGCTATGGCTCTAATAGCTCTGACCCCAGGGCAACTTTATTTATTAACATAAAATTAAAATTACATTTCAGTACAAATAAACTATCACCATAAGAGAACTTGCTTTAAAAAACATATGGACAGTTCCTGAGGATCAACATCAAAGGTTGTCCTGTGACCTAAAGATTCATGCATGTATATATACACACACGAATATATGTATGTAACATGAATCTTAAAAGATCTTGTTAATTAAAAAAAACTGGAGCCAGATATGGGGGTGAAAACTGAGAGATCAGAGGAATACAACAAGCCACAGTCCAGCTCACCTTGCCAACTCCTCAGCCCATCTGTTTCCATGAATCCTCAGACTGAAAGCCTCTGAGTCCTCACCCATGAGGGTCTCAGTTGAACTACTTAAAAGCTTCTAGTTCCTGGTCCTCATGTCTTATATACCTTTCTGCTTCCTGCCATCACTTTCTGAGATTAAAGGCCTGTGTCCTTCCCAAGCAAAGACATGAGATCTCAAATGCTGGGACTAAAGGCATGTGCCACCAAGCCTGGCTCTGTTCCCAGTGTGGCCTTGAACTCATAGAGATCCAGAAGGATCTCTGCCTCCTGAATGCTAGGATTAAAGGCGTGTACTACCACTGCCTGACCTCTATGTTTAATATAGTGGCTGGCTTTTTCCTCTGATCCCCAGATAAGCTTTATTGGTGTGCACAAATAAAATATCACCACACATACATTATGACCGCCCACAGAAATTTGAGCATATACTCATATAAATCCACACATACATATGCAAAGGAAGAAACAAAGGAAAGGATAAAGAAAGAAAGTAAGGGAGGGAGAGAAGGAAGAAGGGATGGAGGGAAGGAGGGAGAAATGAATTTCAGAGGGATTTTGGAGATGACTATGTTGGCCACTCCCATCATAGCATAGCATAGTAAGGCCTTGAGAGCAAAGTGGTTTCAAGGGAAGGGCCTAAGGCAGCAGTTATCAACATGTGGGTCACAACCCCTTTGAGAGGTGGAATGACTCTTTCACAGGGGTCACCTAAGACCATCAGAAAACATATATATTTACCTTAATATCTATAGCAGTAACAACACTACAGTTCTGAAGTAGTTATAAAATAATTTTATAGTTGGGGTCACCACAACATGAGGAAATGTATTAAAGGGTTGTAGCATTAGGAAGGCTGAAAACTACTGGCCTAAGTTATGTATAAGAACTTGAGGCTTGCTTCTGATAGCTGCCTTAAGTTTCTGCTCCTGAATTCTAACACAGCACTCCTTAGTCCCCCATGTGTCTTACATGAGTCTCAATGTAACCAAGCCTGCTCCTCTGGTAGATCAGTAGTAGACTTTGGTGGTTTCTATGTGGTTAACTCTATCAGCATCAGACTTTTTCAGCTATAAAGTCATGTCTGCTTCCATCTAGACTCCAAAGATAACCCAGAGATCCTGAAGGCCCAGCCAGGGAATTGCCAAAGGGACAGAGCTACCAGAGAAAGTCCCCACTCAGATAATGCCAAATGGAGCTATAGGTGCATAGAATTCATTGACAGCTTAGGTGACCTACATACACAAGACTCCAGCCTGTGTTAGGTTTAAGTGGGCTTGACTCAGCAACATTGTAGTTTCCGATGTTCTGCTAAGCCTTAAAGACCCACCCCTTCCATAGGTCAATAAGATTATCTCAAGCCAAATTTTATAATGTTTGTCTTGATGGATTTGGAGATTACTTGGGACCTCATGCCTGCCTCACTGCTGTAAGAAAGCTGTGACATTAACGTAGATAAGACACACATGCCTATAATACAAGATTTATTGACTAACAAGTCTGCAAGCACCATCAGCTTCATTTGCTTACCAAGTATCTTGATTTACTTGGTAGTCTATGTTTATATTGATCAATTTCTTTATTCCACTCGAGTATTCATTACCAGTACCTTAATTGCTAGAACCCTCAAATCACACATCACACCTCAAACAATGATATATATATTATAGAATTATATAGAGAGACCCACTCCTTAGGGACCTGCCCAGCATCCTGACAACATCATCTTATGTAAAGTCTTCTTTAAGAGAGAACCCCTCCCATTTCCTCTCTCCTGCCATGAGGTAGTGTGTATTGCCTCTATCCCTTTCTTCTCTTTTCTTTTTCTCTTCTTCTTTTCTTAGTACCCACCCACTTTCCCTTTCTTCCCTTCTCCCTTCTCCCAATAAAACTTTCCACATGGGTGCCGTGTCTGCATGGCGTGAGTGACTCTGCCATGACCCTCGACCACTGCCCACTGTGTCTGCATGGTGTGACTCTGCCATGGCCCCTCGACCACTGCCTACTGTCTGCATGGTGTGACTCCCTCACCTGCCATGGGGCACCTTGGCTCAAACTCACTAAACCTCTCTCCCACCATTTTACAAAATTGGATTCCCAGTGTTACTAGTTTTAACTTTTTATCTAGTTTTAATTTTAACATATTTTTAACCATACTTAACAAAATAAACTTATAAATCTCAAGGCACAGAATGTTCACATAAGCCAAGTCCAATTTTTGACCACTCTGCTTTGTTTCCTTCTCCCTGTCACTGTGTCAGGGGCTCAGAGTGACAGAGAGGAAACTTTTAAATAAGCATGCTGGGTCTAGCAAAGGAAGAGCCATGATACAACCCTAGAGTCAGCTTTCTAGTAAAGAAGAATAACATAAAACAATTTTAACATTTTCTATATCCAAATCATTTTTGTTTTAGCTCCATGCTTGCAAAAAAACTTAATGAACACACCAGAACACATAGACAGAACTTTTCAACAAAACAAGCATACACAACTTTCTCAAGAAATAGACAAAATTTTTCAACAAGACAAACAAAACTTTCCAACCAGAATCAGGCAAGCCACTGTAGCTCATCATCCACTGTAGGGAAAGGAGGGCTGGCTAAAGAAACCCACCCTGACCTGGAGCCCAGAACTAGGGAAAGATGGCTGAGATCAGGGAAAAAAGAAACACAGTTTGGCTCAGTGAGATCAGAGCCATCTCTGCCCCTGGTGACTTGTGAAACCAACCAATCACAGAGCAGGAAGGTAGCACCCTGGCCTTGGGGCCCAGAATCAGGGAAAGAAACACAGCCTGGATTTGAAACCTGAGCCAGAGAAATGAACACTGTATCACCAAACCCAGAACCAGGGAAACATGCCCTGACTCTGAAACTAGTACCAAAGTAACACTCTTGGTTCCTAAAATCAGAGTCAGTGAAAGAAATGTGCCCTGGCCTTAGAAATAGTGTCAAAAAGGCAAGAAAAGCCAGTGAAAGAAACACGGTTTGCCTCTGAAATCAGGGCCATCTCTGCCCCTAGCCCACAAAACTGACCAATACCTAGATGACTCCGGCCCCAAGACATCCTATATAAACAGCCCTGCCTGGTCAGTTGTGGACTGTTCTCAAGGGTAGAGGTAGCTACTCTCCTGGACCCCTCCTTCCCAAATAAATCTCTTTCTCAAAAGAGTTTTGGGTGTGAAGATCTTCATTCACTAGCGAACAGAAGATCCTTGCTGAGACATCCCATAGTGGACAGTGCAAAGAGGAGCTGAACAGATCCTTGCTGGGATGTCCCTCAGTGGACAGAGCAAGGGAGAGCTGAAAAAGTAACACTTTTCTCTGGAGCCAGAGGAGATTGCTACATTTCTGCAGGGGTTTCCCCTTTTGCAGAGAGAAGCAATAGAAACAGCATCTTAGGCTGGAGAAGCAGAGCTCTGCTAAGAAGCCCCCTTAAGTGGGGGCTGAGCAAAGCTCAGCTGTAGCAGCTCTCCAGGACAGGAGCAGGATTGTTATATCCTGTGGTGAGACCATCCCCCACCACACCAGGTATAGCCTGACTCTCCCAAACACTCAGGATACCCTTCCCTGCTGAAGCAGTTCTAGGCCTGACTCTCCTAAGCAGTCAGAATAACTTCCCCTCCAGGGCGGAGCTGCCCTTAGTGGCTTGAAGTACCCAGGATATCTTGCCCTCCAACCATCAGGGCCATCCTAAACAGCTCCAGGTATCCGGGATACCTCACCCTCCAGCCATCAGAGCTGTTCTAAGCAGCTACCTCACCCTCCAGGGCTGCAGTCTCATCACAGCTCCAGCGTCTCCTGACTCCCACTTGGTCAGGATGCTTCTCTCCAGAGTTGCAAAACTCACATTTTTGGTGCCAAAATCCGGGACCCAACCCACAGAATTGCAACAAATTTACTTATACCCACTACATTTAAACAGACAGTAGAGAGACATAAGCAGGTCTTCAGAGGAAAGAAAAAGAAAGAATTTTTCTAGGTTCCCCGACTGTCTAGCCCAAAGATATACTAAGGCCAGTCTCATTTCCAGGGGCATGGTAAGAGGTATGTAGCCCCACCAGGAACCCGAGTGTCAGTATGGAGTGGAAGGCAAAGCCTCCTGTGAATGAGAAAGTAGATCTGTTACAGGGAAACAGAGCAGATCTGCCTCGGGTGGAGCAGGCAAGTGAGGTCTTAGTGTGAAGCAGATGCCTTCAAAACAAACACGCCGTGCACAACAGTTAGTGCAAGAGGTTTGAAAGCAAAAGAGGGAAGGACTTAGGAGAGGCAGGCCCTGGCCCCATCAAAGGTGGCAATGGACCCAAATGCCCTGTCTGGTTTTTTTACCTTAGTCAATATAGCACCTGCCCATGCGTTCATGTGGTTTTTGTAAGACAAATGGAACACATATGAAACAGATAAACTCAAGAATTCAAAAATCAATCAGAAACAGTCATGCTGTCACCTCAGTCATACATTGTCATACACACATAGGAAACAGACCTTTTTTTTTTTTTTTAACAGAAAGACAAAGTTTTCCCAAGAAACTTTAAGCTGACCTACTTAAAAATCTGGAAAGAAGAATTTACAGTATAAAAAATGAGCTGCAGAACTGTAGGCATAGACTAAGAGACAGCCAGGTAGGAGAAAGCCAGGAAGGAGCAGAAGATAAGGGAGGCATCCAGTGGGATAGAGCCCAAGGAAAGTGAACAGGACAGACAAAAGGGGAGGGATGGGAGCGTCCAAGAATCTTTGGATCTACTGGATTGGTTCCAGAAGTTGCAAAGATAAGGGGTATGGGACCAAGTCTGACTGTACATGTAGATGAGTTTAGAAGCCTTTAAATAGGGCATTAAGCATAGATGTTTGGTGGTAGGCTTATTTCCCATGAGTGAAGCAGAAAATTAGGGCACAAGCTGCTGAGTGATTTGTCAAACAGAGCAGGGGCCCAAAGGACACTAAGGTCTAAGAGATGAGACAGCACAGGCTGCTTTAATATTTCATCAAACAGAGAGCAGGGGCCAAGAGACACATGGTTGCCCTGTACTGGGACTTATGGGTGAGGCCAAGAGGTGAGAAATCATGGCCAGATGAATCCTCAATCATGGGAAATGGCCAGAATGGCATCTTACCAACTATGATGGTGTTGGATGAAGTGAGCGCTGAAGGTTCCAGGGATTCTAATGCATCTCAGACTGCCATCAGGCAGGAGAAAGCACCTAAAGTGCCTCTGTTGAGCATGGCACCAATTTTGTAAAATGGCAGGAGAGAGGCCTTGGTGGGTTTGAGCCACAGTGCCCCACGGCAAGTGAGGGACATACACCATGCAGACGGCACCCATGTGGAAAGTTTTATTGGGGGAAGGGAGAAGGGAAGAGAGGAATGGCAGAAGGGGACTGAGAGAAGAAGAAGAAGAAGAAGAAAAAGAGAAAAGGGAAGAAAGGGATAGAGGTGGTACACATCACCTCATGGCAGGAGAGAGGAAGGGAGAGAGAGAGAAGGGGGAGGGGTTCTCTCTTAAAGAGGACTTTACATAAGATGACATTGTCAGGACACTGGGTGGGTCACCAGGGGGTTGGTCTGAATGCTAACAACTAGGAAAGGGAGAAGTTATACACAATATTTAAAGAAACAATACCAAAGTCAACCCAAAGAATCACTGCTAGGGTCAGGCAGAAGTTACCAAACCCATATCCAATTACAGATATGCCAGAATGTGGAGTTGCCAAGTGAGGATCTAGATATCTAAAGTTCCCAAGTGGGAAAGTCAAGGCAGCAATGGTCTGAAGGGGACAGAATTGGGAGGTCATCACCTTGGTAAGTCTCCTAGGCAGGGTTGTGATGTATGACAAAGTGACAGGTCAATGCTGTCACTGTGTTAATGGCCCCTTCAATTGTATGTTTTAAGTAAGAGGGTGCATTATTCATTAATCTGGTACAATTGATAAGCTCACATGCCTAGTTTTTCTGATATTTTCTTGATAAATACATATGTCCACGTACCCCTAATTTAATTTGATAAATTCACAGGTGGTCATTTTTTATGGCAACAAACTAGTGACTTATCAGTTTGTATCTCATGGTTATTATAAATAGACAGTGATTTTCTTCTTGTACAAATAAGATTCACAGTTATTCTACTTGAGCATTTTACTTAAATGGAATAACTTTAAAATGGACAGCCCAATGGCCGCTGCTCCAAACAGCAGAGTGACTTGGAAAAGAGGATTGTCTTCTCTCCAAAGGCATAATTTTGTTTTAGAAACAAAGAACTTACTTCAATCCAAGTGCTACAGCTGGAGAGGAATTTTTCTCTCTGGGTCAAATGAACTTGAATCTCACCCATATCCAACTTAGATACTTTGAGGAAACACTGGGCTTGAATTTTCAAGTTGATGCTGTAAATAATTAAAGTTTGAAGAGCTATTGAGATAGTAGAATAAACACATCTTGTAGATGCAAAAGACAAGAATTCCAGGTGCCCTGGAGAAATTCCATAGTTTGAATGTTACATAACCTCCAAAATTTGTGTTGAAACTTAATCCTAAGTGTGACAGTGTTGTGAGGTAGGATGTTTAGAAGGTGAACAGACTATGAGGACTGAGCCTTTAAAGATGACATTAGCAGTTTATCAAAGGACTAGGAGGGATAGGTCAGGCTTTCCACCATTTTGCTGTGTGAGAGCACAGCCTTTTCCTTTCTGATCTTTTGCCTTTCCCAGGTGCATACAAGGCATCATTCCAGAAGCAGGGCGCAATCCTCACCAGGCACCAAACTGCAGGCATTTTGATCATGAGATTCATGCCTCCAAAACAGTAAGAAATAACTTTGTCTTTCACCAGTTCCCCAGCACTGTCCCTCTGCCTTTCAGGGGATAACAGTCTGATTTGTAAAGAGTGTGAAGAATGTGATGATAGCTCTAACATTGGAAAAGGGTGGAGCCAGAGAAACACTCTATTCTGTTTCCACCATCTGAGGTCTATTGAATGCTGGTTGGGCTTCACACCTGTAAAATCCTGAGAACCTGACAGATGAGATAACAAGATATGTCCCACAAAGCACTTACCTGAGGGTTGAACAAGATCATTTATACAAGGCTCAGACACAATTTCTGAACCATAGAAGACACTGTCACTTATTCAAGCCAGAAGACTTATGCTCATCTTTAAATATCGCCTGTTCTTTTTAAAGCAATTTTTACTGATTATGGGCTTCTAATACTTGTTGCCTTTCTGTGTTTAAATGAAATAACTCCTTAGAAGGAAAGTGAAAAAAAGTGAAGAATATAAGTTATACTTGGTTACTCAAGATTTTCCAATTGTCCTCAAATGGTCACTCCATCTCCTTCCTATATGTCTCATTATAAACATACCTGAAGAAGTCTCTTTTGATTGTGCCATGCTGACATAGAAATATACAAATCAATAGCACAAAATAGTCCAGAAAAGATCACAGTACAGTGGAGCATTTGATACATAGTAAAGGAGATGTTACCCATCAATAAGAAAAGGAAAGGCATTTAAAAGTGATAGTGGGACCCATGAACAGCAATTTAAAGGAAAAATCAATTTTAGGCCTTTACTTCAGTTTATGCAGAGAAATCAATTCCAGATGGGTTACATAACTAAATACTTTAAAATACTCAAGCCTTAGAAAAACTAGGAAAAAGTAGAAATGAATAAGAATTTAATCTCCAGGAGAGTAAGGGCTTCCCAAGCTTAGTTCAAGCAATAAAACTGAATACAGAGATCAACAGATTCAATAACTCACAATTTTACTTTAAAAATGTGAACAGGAACACATGTAAAACCTAAAACCAGACTTGACATAGTGGTTTTCTGTAAGTGGCTTATATCCATCAACATAAAAGCACAGTGAGACCTAGGTCAATAAATGAACAAAGACACAGAAAAGTCACAGAGAACCTGATCTGACAGACAAGCAAGTGGGACAGACTGAGGCTCACTAGCAATGGGAGAATGGTAACATTAAAAAAATAACAAATTCATAAAATTTAGGGGTGTGTGTGTGTGTGTGTGTGTGTGTGTGTGTGTGTGTGTGTGTGTACACGTGTACATGTGTACATGCTGCTTTCTTTACATTCCCTGGAGTTATAGTCAGCTATGATCCACCCACCCTGGGTGCCATGAACAGAACTTCATTCCCCCACAAGAGCAGCAAAAGCTCTTACTTCTGAGATCTCTCTCTCTCTCTCTCTCTCTCTCTCTCTCTCTCTCTCTCTCAAGAAAGGATTTCTCTGTGTAGTTTTGGTGCCTGTCCTGGATCTTGCTTTGTAGAGCAGGCTGGCCTCGACTCATAGAGATCTGCCTGGCTCTGCCTCCCCAGTCCTGGGATTAAAGGTGTGCACCACTGCTGCCTGGCTCTGAGACATCTCTTTAACTCCACAAAATAATTAATTTTAAGACAACACAATTAGCAATTTTTTGTTTTAAAATATGAACATTCATGGATTGAGAAACGGCTCAGTGGTTAAGAGAAAGTACTGTTCTTCCAGAAGACCAGGATTTGGTTCCCAGCACCCACACCAGACAGCTCACATTTGCCTATAACTCTAGTCCAGGGAGATCCACCTCCCCTCTTCTCAGGCACCTGCACACACATCCACATACTTCCCAACACACATATACACATGGTCAAAAACAAATATTATAAATATTAAAGGTAGAAAACATCACACCTACCTATTACATGAACTAGCATGTATCTATATGAGCAAAGCTTTTACACAATATTTTAATAAATTATACTATGACACTTGAAAATATTTCATGTCATTTTAGGATACATTTCCAATTTACCAAATCTAAGATGAAAATCTTTTTAAAAGTTAAGGGTGAAGAAGAAGCAAGTAATGAAAAACTTAGGGCTCACTCTAACATCATTCAAAATAAGAACTATAAATGACATAAGAAAAATAAATTGAAGTCTTTATGATATGTTCATCCCTGCTTCATATTATTAGCAAATAAATATATTGTCAAGCATTGCTGAAGGAAATGATGAATTCAAATACGAGTAATTTGAGCCAGGCGGTGGTGATGCACACCTTTAATCCCAGCACTCGGGAGGCAGAGCCAGGTGGATCTCTGTGAGTTCGAGGCCAGTCTGGGCTATGAAGTGAGTTCCAGGAAAGGCTCCAAAGCTACACAGAGAAACCCTGTCTCAAAAAAACTAAAAAAAAAGAATAATTTGATAGATGTTTAAAGAAAACACTATCATGGTTTGCATGAGAAGTGTCCCCAGATGGCTCATGTGTTGGAGCCTAGGTTCCTAGCTGGTAGATGTTTCTGTCATATGGACTCAACAGATTTCTCTATTGATGCGGTCAAGATTTGGTAACATTGTTAGAAAGTAATATAAACTAGGGAGTAGAGTCTTGTTAGAGGAATTAACTCACTGGAAGCAGTCTTTCAAGAATATATCAGTCCCCTGGCCTCTTCATGTCTCATTCTTTATGCTTTCTGGCCACCATGAAGTGATAAACCTCTCAAGTCATGTTTCCACCATGCCATGATGTTCTGTACCTAGGGCCTATAGCAATTCAGGAGCCAACATAAGCTGTGACCTCTGAACCTGTGAGCAAGAGTAAATCCTTTTGCCTCATTAGTTGTTTTTCTTGGTTATTTGTTACAGTGACATGGAATTTGGGGCCAGCCCAGGATACAAGGGGACCTGTGTCAAAATCAACCCAAAACAGAATAAAAATAAAGTTGGTGAAATATCTCAATGGATGCTTGCTGCCAAGTCTGAAGACCTGAGTTCAATCTCTAGGTTCCTTATGGCAAGAGAGAAGTGGAACACACTTTTATATTCACACAATACCTAAATAAACAAATAAATAAATAAGTAAATAATAAATGAAACTTAAAGTGAACCCCAAGATTTCACTTTCTTTACTATGGAATGAGTGCTGTGGTCAAATAAAAATGGGTGTTAGATGTTATGGTAAGAACAAGTAATGTTTTTAACTTTCTTTGATTTTGTAACACAAATGCTGCTATGACCAAAGAAGTTTGAACAGGGAAGGCAAATCTATACTTGGAATGTGGGTCTATTAATGGTTAGAACAAAGAATTATCCTATTTGGGAAGTATGGGATGCAAGGACCAAGGACATCAGTGTCTTAACAGATAGCCTTCTATTTACCCCTGTTTTAATGACATTTCCAGAGCTTAGAGTTAGCTTGGCAAGTTATATGTGCAGCATTAGCTCAGCCAGGCTAGTACTGATGAAGGAAAATCCATGATGCTGAGACCACAAAGAACCTCTGCTGCCATACCTGTTTTATTTATGGGCCCCTTGGGCAAACCACAAAGCATCCAGGCAAAGGAACCAACTAACATTCACAAGATATTCTGATATGAATGCTTAATAGAAGCTCTCTGTGTAATGAATGCCCTCAAGTAATGATTTATATAGAATAGAAATGTATTCACTCTCTTTATCCATTGAGGAGCATATATAGTACAGAATATTTTGTCCCTAATTTTCAAATCTTCTTCATCCAATAAAGTGTGCACTGCTCCTGAGTCAGTGTAGGCCTGTAGCTCAGATCATCTTGCCTTCTACATGAGTTGGATACCTAGACAGTGTTTAAGTTTCTACTTACTGGAATGTTTTCCTTTATTGATCTGTTGAGGTAAAGGTACTTCACCAAGCCTAAACACCCTAGATCCCACATGGTAGAAAGAAAAAAACAACACTTACAAGCTGTCCATTGACCCTCATTTGTGCACTGTGGCATATGCACACTCATATACATACATGAACACTAAATAAATTAATTAAATTAATGTAAAATTTTAAGAAAAAGAAAGGCTGACACTATTCATGCTCAGTAGATTGCCTCATGCCCATGTACATGTAGGCAGCACTAAATAGACCCAGTGGGTGTTATTTTTTAAAAGATAGAATACTTGAAGTTGAGAGGAGAAGGTGGTAAAGGAAATAGGGAAGAAATTAGAAGGGGCAGAATGGAGAATATATTTGATCCAAACACAATATATACATATATGAATATTAAATAAAATAAATTTTAAAAAGGGATGACAAGCACCAGCCATCAATTTCCACTTTATACACTCAGACTTTACAGATGCATCATTAAACCAAGTCATGGAGGAGCCCTTGTGA
This sequence comes from Peromyscus leucopus, assembly GCF_004664715.2. Classification (NCBI taxonomy): domain Eukaryota; kingdom Metazoa; phylum Chordata; class Mammalia; order Rodentia; family Cricetidae; genus Peromyscus; species Peromyscus leucopus. The sequence continues at coordinate 95,670,099 of NC_051067.1, read as the reverse complement.
AGTCAAAGATGGAAGCGGAAAGAGAAGCAGCCGAGCTGCAAAGGAAACTCCATGTCACCAGTGCCACCTCGGTGAAGTTGACTTCTCTTTTCCAGAACAGTTGAGACCCAGTCTCATGCATCCTATTTATTCTATAATGTAATGTTGCTACAAAAGCCAATGTAATACTAAGTATGTCAAATAACAACAAGGTCATGAAGGATGGCTTAAGTCTCATAGTCACTTAGTGTCTCATAGCTAGACATCCAGTCCCTAATGGTGTCCAGTGATGCTTTGGAGAATAGTTGTTGTAGAAGCAAGATTCATTACAAACCCCAGGTATGAGGCTCCTTTCTGGCTTGCCAGAGGATCCACACTAAGCAATTACTATAGATGGCTACACCAGCAATGGGGCTACGGAATCTCAAACTTCTCTAACACTGCACCAGAAATCCAGCCTTGTTACACGTCTTAGTTTGTTCTGAGACTCATTCAAAACAGTTATCATTATGAGATACTCAATAAATGGGTCAGAGGAGCATGTTCAATATGAGGTACATTGCCTGACAAATACAAAAAGACCCTCAGAATGCTGCTACATGTGTACCTTTCTTTTGGGGGGATGATGTAAAAGACAGCAACCTGCTGATTTCAGTGACACACTGTTTAGAAGTACGAGGCCACCAGACCCTAGACATTCTGTCATTACACTGGGCATATGAAATTTAATAGCATTTATCTTCTCTTCTAACTCTGACATGATGTATTTATTAAGATATGTGGAGTGCTTGCCAAACATAGAAAATAGCACAATGTTATAAATGATGCTGATGGGGATGGTATGTCATGATGATGGCCCCTCCAGATAAGCACAACAAACATTAAGAAATCCTACTACTACAGGAGAGAGAAAGGAATACTTACAGTAACAGGAAAGGACAAAGTCACACAGAGAAAACTTCCATGAGGGAAACTTGCTATTCAGCTGGAGACGACATTGAACCTCTAAAAGGCAACAGGGATAGAAAAACAACCCACTTGCAGTCTCTCCCCTCTGATACCCTGCTGGGACTCTCCATTAGCCAAATGCCATCTGGAAGGCAGAGGGAATAAAAAACGATGATGTATCCACATGCAGACTCGCAGGATACAGAGCAGGCAAAGAAAATGATAAAGACAAAGATGTCCAATGGCAGGGGGAGAAACAAAGTATAGACTTTCTCTGTGGTGACTGAGATTAGTAATAGGTAAGGGGGTAAGTGGAACAAATAAAACAGTGATGTTATTTTATAAACATTTTCATTGCCTTCATAAACTCATTTCTAAAATTATGCTTTGAACTTGATGGCAGAATCTTTTGCAATAAGCAGTACAACTTTTACATAAAACTTCCCACCCCCAACTACACCAGAATTATAGTTTGCAAACAAGTATTTTTTTTTTAAAATCATAAGACATGTAAAACAGCAAATTACACACTTTTCAAGGGCATAAAGATAAAGCAACTCTTTATTGAAGCTGACAATATTCTGAATCATGAAGCAAGTGTTAACAAACCATCAATAGGCTGGACTCATATAAGCTATGTTCTCTGGCCACAGTGGAAATGAGATAAGAATTAGTATTAATAAGATGACTAGAAAATTCCAAAATGATTAGAAACTAAGCAGTGTGCTTCTACATAACCCTTCAGTGGAGAAAGAAATCACAATGAAATTTAGAAAGTATTTTGAACTCAATGATAATGAAAATGATTTCCATATTGAGAGAGAATCTTATCATCTTAGATGCATTGGTTAGAGTAGCGAGACAAGACATAAAAAATGATCTACACATTCTTCTTCAATGACTAGACAAAGAACACAGTTAAATCTAAGTAATTGTAAAGAAGAAATAATGAATGACAGAATTTTACAAAATGAAGAGTAAACATATAAGAAAGGTTATTAGAAATGAGTCTAGGGTTAATTATTAGAAATTCTAATTTTAAAAGATTCCTTACAGATGCTAATGAAGAGAAAGAAAAAGAAAACTCAAAAATGATCAGTACAGGAGTAGAAAAGTAGAACTGAGACTTAGATGACCAGCCAATAATAATACTTGTTATAGTGTAGATCAAAACAGATTAAGAATGGATTTGTGGCAGGCTGGGAAGGTAACTCAAACAGAAAATCACAGTCTCCTGCTGAATTTTCAGATTTAAGGCAGTGGTCTCTTCTAGAACCATTCACTAAATAAAGTGGCCAGGATTCCAGGGCACGTCCTCTAAAGACCACAACAAAATGTACTGTAATAATCCTGGTCTCTCACAGAATAACCTATTGCATCTGCTTCAGTGACAGCACCCTGAAGGAAAAGCCCTTTAGTTTGATATCACTTGTCACCTTCTGAACTTATCTTGAAAGCCAATTGCTATGATGGTTTTAGGAGTGGAGCCTCTGAGAGGTGATTAAATCATGTAACAGTTAAAGTATTTTTGATGGGACTGAGATCACACACTTAGTTACTTCAAGAGCAGTGTTGTTTTAAGGTCAGGCTGCTTCTTTTGTGTTTTCTCTTCCACTCTCTATGTGCCCTTAGACTTTCTACCACGAGCCGAAATAGCACAAGACCTTCACCAGGAACTGAGAAGAAATGGTACCATGCTTTTGGACTTCCCAAACTCCAGGATCTTATTAATAAACTTCTATGCTTTATGAATTATCAAGTCTCAAATATTCTATTGTAGGAACAAAAAAAAATAAATCACAAAAATGGAAATGCCTATACATTTCAAGCTCTGCTGGGTACAGCTATAGAACTGAGCCATTCTTGTGCCCCTTCTAATAGAATGGAGCTATCTGAATGCCAGGCAATAGAGTCCTGGACCAAACCCAACTTTGTGGCTACGCTGGGTCAGGACAGTCACCAAATGGTCATTGTAGCTGGAGAGCTTCTCTCCAGGTCCCACCAAGTCCCTGCAGTCCCACAACCCACGTATAAAATAAACACACAGACACTTATATTATTTAAACTGTTTGGCCTAATGGCTCAGGCTTCTTGCTAACTGTTCTTATATCTTAAATTAACCCATTTCTATAAATCTATATCTTGCCACGTGGCTTGTGGCTTACTGGCATCTTCACATGCTGCTTGTCATGGTGGCGGCTGGCAGTGTCTCGCTCTCTGCCTTCCTGTTCCCTCAGTTCTCCTCTCTGTTAGTCCCACCTGTACTTCCTGCCTTGCCACTGGCCAATTGGTGTTTATTTATACAGAGTGATATCCACAGCAGCTCATTCCTTGAATGCACAGTTGGAACAGGTGGCTGTCAGTTGGAGCAACCCCAAAATTGAGTTGCTGGCTGATAAAGCAAGAGATATTACAGTGGGGAGAAAAATGTAAGCCTCTGAAAGTACCCTAATAATCCAAGATTATAAAGAAAACTAGGACCATGACCCGGAACAGATGTCAGAGACCAGTGGCATTTTCAAAGATCTAGAGGATGCAGAGGGAATGGGCTCTGTCATAACTGTTTAATTTGCCTCTGGCAGCAAACAGATGGAGCCTGGAGAATGGCTGTGGACTTCCAAACCTTAGGCAGGTTTTAGTAAGCCTAATTATAGTTTCAAGGCATGCTACTTTTGCTGGAGTAGATGAATGAAGACATAAGCACATGTTCAGTAGCCATGGTGCTCTTTTCTAAACCACTAGGGAAATAGCAACAGAGCCAGCATGCTTTACATTGACCAGCAATCACATTTACTCAGGTTTTCCTTTAGGGCTATGTTAACTTTTCCACTCTCTGCCATAATGTAATTGGAAGTGATCTGAGCCACCCAGAAACTGCCAGACTATTAGGTTCAGCTATTAGGTCAGGCATTCTGACACTCAGGCAAGATGAGTGAGAGACAGTCAACATGTCAGAGGATTTAATAAGACCCCTGTGTCTCTGAAAGTCAAGGAAAAAGAATCCTAAGAAAGACATAGGTACTTGATACTTCAATAATTGTATTGGGGGGTCCAGTAGTCAGGAGGATATGTTGGTACCTGTTCCAAAGTAAAAGATTAAAAAAAAATGTGTGCATCTTGTATCCCTTATTTCAAAGAAGGCATGGTTTCTACTGGACTTCTTCACATGCTGGAAGCAATACATTTTAGATTTTGAAACAGTAAGCCCAACCATCTGAAACCAGTGCTGTCCTAGCAGGTCAGAAGGTCATGGGCAATCAAAACAACATGGGAATGGTACATTGAGGACTAATCAGCAGCAGACCAGAAAGGATGAGGAAATTATGTAACCAAGTATCCCAGACCCTCATGTCACTCAACCCTTACACAGTTGGCCATAGGAGGGAACCTTATGCTACCAATAGAGAGAATAGAGAAGAGAGCCTGAGCTCTGGTTCCATATGGGCTAATGTTATGTAAAAGCCCCAAATGGCGTAAGCTGCTTTGCAGTCTTACTCAGGAGATGGCCTTGAAAGTCAACGGTAGAGGCCAATTTTTGAAATGAATGTAGTTTTGGGTGGTATGTCAGGGCATCATTCCCTTGTATGGAAGGAGAACTAAATGGTTTAAGGACAGGGGCCAGAAGGTAATGGATTTATTTGCTTATCAGGGGTCTAAAAGGAAGATGATTGAAAGATCAGAGACAGGAGGTCATCTTTAGAAACACAGGTTGAGTTGTAAGTCATTAGATACAAAGTAATACTCCACAGAGAGCATCCACCATGACTAACAACCTGGTAGAAAAGTGACTCATCTGCTGATTCCAACCACTTTGTTAGGGTAGCCCCCTAAATGGATAAGTGACCAGAGTGACAAAACTGGGGCTATACCTGGACCTAACCTTTGAATGTTCACTTATCAAGGATGACCTAGGTACTGTTGTTGCTGAAAGTCCAGCTTGCATCAACCAATGTTGAGCTTCCAGTAGGCATCTCTTTCTAGAAAAGAACAATGGGACATCTGTATGGAAAGTGACTAAACTGAGTCCCATTTATCATCAGTTCTAGTAGTAGAAAATGTTTATGCTGTCCATGAATTAAATTTTTCAAAATTAGGGTTTTGACATCCAAGAGGTATATAGCTTCAGAAGTTATATGTCCTCCTTAGTACTATGGAATCCTTATTCCAAAAGCCAGAAATAAAAAGAAACTATCCTGCCAATGCTAATTAATTTTGATTAGTAGGTAAAGATGAGATTTTGCTAATGTGGGGGGAGAAATATACATGGGGTTTTTTATGCCTTTGGTGACACAGTTGTCTTACCCCAATATGTAACCCTGAAAGAACTGCAGTAATTCTAGCTTGAGAAGGAGGTTGTCTCAAACTCATCAGTGATGAAGGTTTACATCATACTTCTAGCAGAAACAGCTGAAAGCAGAAAAAAAATTACAGTGTATGGTAAAGTAGGGAGGACATGACATCAGAAGTTATTTTGAAACCCACCATATGAGCAGAATTTAGATAATCCTACTATCTCCCAATTCTAAGTTTCTTCAGAAGAGGAAGAACAGAGTTCTGGATGAGCCATTCCCTGGACATATATGTAGATATGGGCTCATGCACTCAAAAAGTGGGTTGTGGTTGACCCAAAGACTCCTTTTCCTGTCTTCAAAAATAAATCACTATGTAGTGATTTGAAGAATGGTGCATAAAGGTTCAAATTTAATGATTTCAGGGGGCACCTCCAACTTTGAGCCTAGATCAGACCTATCTCAGGAGAATTACAAGTCAACTAACTATTGAGCAAAATGATCTAAATACCCTAGCTATGTATATTCAGTAGCAGACTTCTCTGGAGGGTAATCTTTGGTCTGGATATACCCCCTTCTCTGCTTGGTCCTACTCCTTTGTTTTTCACCAAAATAAAATTCTCAGTCCAACTCTGTGTCTTAGTATATGTTTCTCAGTTTTTCTGAGAACTCTGCTCACATAACTGGAGCCCTGGCTAATGTTGGCAAAACATCTAGTGGGATATCACAAAAATCTTTATGACAACACATTTTAAATTTATAAAGACATTCAAATTCCAAGAATTGGTAATACAATAAGGTAGTATCCATTCTGCTGGTGTGTGTATTTGATCGTGTTCTACTAGTTCACTTTTATAAAATATAAATGATGAAAAGGTAACATTTACCTTTCCATTTCCTATTTGTTCTTTGCAAAAATAATGCCTTTTGTTCCTCTACTCATGTTCATCTTAAAATAAATCAATATAGGTTGTATTAACAAATCTCAACATGATTTTGACAGAACATAAAATTTTGTTACAAAAAAAAATATGTTTGTTGCAATATAGTCCTGTATGTCACCTGCAGTATTATTATAGTCACAGAAATCCCACTTTTATATATACTGAAGATGCCACTGTCTTTTAAATAAGAGGTATTAAGGTTATAGACAAATTCATTTACAGTGCATTTAATATACCTTTGTCAGTCTTCTTTGGTTTGTGCTGTAGATTCAAATTACCACCTAATGTCCTTCTGTTTCAGCTAAAGACTCCCTTTAGTACTCCTAAAAATAATGTGGCAACTCTAGAAATCAAATCTACCCTCAGATTGTGTTGTTAATGCTGATGTTGCTGCTACAGTTGTTGGTGCTTAATGACTTTCCTGGACTAATTTTGTGACCTCTGTATTCATTGTTAAATGAGGTCATTGAAGCCTTCCTTTCAGTGGAGAGAAATTCCTTTAATTTCTTTGAACCTGTAAATCTCCCAGGCACTGGTCTGAATGCTTCTTTGGCCACATCTCTAATGCTTCAGCAAACAACTTACAACTCTGCCTCAGACTTTAGTTCCTCACACAGCATGTCAAGACCAGTTTGTTGTGGCATATTAGGATCTTCTTTTTTTAAAGTGTATGTGTGCATGTGCATGTGTGTGTGCATGCAGCTTGTGTGTGTGTGTGTGTGTGCATGTAAGTATAACATGTCTGTGTATGTTCATAGAGGAAGAGAGCACATGTATGTGTAGTATTCAGAAAATAATCTCAAAACTCAATCCTCACCTTCCACTTGGTTTGATCCAGGTTCTCTTCTTGTTCACTGCTGCATACACAAGGCTAGATGGATAATGACTTTCCTGGTTTCTCTTGACTATTTCCCACTTCCCTGTAGAAGCACTGGAGTCACAGACTAACACTGTCACGTCCAACTTTAATGGCTTTTAGGGATCAGAACCAAGTCTTCATGCTTGTTTAGTGAGTGCAATAACTACTACGCCATGTTCCCAGCTGACATTAGAGTCTTCTAAAAATGACAATGTTTTTAAGAAGTGCAGGGTCCAGTCAGCCTGCAAGAGTATCCGACATGGAAAATATATATATTTATATAATATCTCTTCAGTCCTTTAAATACTATTGATTGTATACTCAGGCAGCTAGGATAGCCTGGTCTCTGTTTTCTCGTCAGACAATGGTCAATGATTTATTCTACAAAATAAAATACAATTGTTTTAATAAAATAATGTATCATAGAAAATAAATATATAGCTAAATTTTCAGTTTATAATTTTAGAAGTTATAAGTGGATCTTGCTGCATCCATCAATATTATTCTTTCTTTCACAAATACTATACATTGAAAAAAGTTGTTTGAAGTGAATACATTATGTTTTAATGAAAAATATATTTAAATAATATGTGAACATTATTGAAAGCAATGGCCTCTACCAAACCTGCTTCTTGCATACACGTCTTCACATTATTTACTCAGTGATATTTTATTTAATGTATGCTTTTTAGTAGGTATTCTTCTGAGTATCAGGGAAAGAACACCAAATAAAACAAATTCCTTACCCTTATGGACTTTGCTTTACAGTAGGAATTACTTCAAGCCTGTGTAGTATTGTTGTCTGATCATTAACTCCACATAACCTCAAATAAGATGCCTACTTTTTTTCTTGGTAATATAAAATTACAGATCTGTATTATGAGTCTACTGATGACTAATATATATCAATAATCTATCTATCATCTATCTAATTGTTTTAGTTCTTCTGTGAAAAAAGTTTTCATAAAATTTCTCATCAAAGTAGGACATTTTGAGAAGACAGTTCTATTAATACAAGTGTCAAGATAACAGACAGTAATAAATACTGTGCCAGGTAAATATCTCATCAGTTACTTTTGAATTCTGAATGAAATACTAATATCTTCATTTTTTACTATACTTAGCATTTCTCACCCTTTAAAAATCATTCCTGAATTTTTTACTGCAAATATAATGTTTTTTAACTTCTATATTGAAAAATGAGTGATATTTAATAATTTCAAGTATATTTATATCTTCAATGTTTGGATAGAGGTAGGTGCTAAAATCTGTCAAATATTCATCTCAACTGAGCTAGCATTTGTTGTGACTGCACTTTTATAGAGATTTTTTTATAGAGATTTTTTGAGTTTTTGTTGTGACTGCACTTTTATAGAGATTTTTTTGAGTTTTTATGCTGCATTTTTAATTGCCTGTCCCTTTCAATCCCACTGTATCTGAAACTGGTGTTTAATTCTCAATTTCAGTTAACTTCTCCTTCCAATTACATGTCTTTCAAGTTATCCACTTGGTTTTACTTCATCTTCCAAGTTTCTTTAAGTCCTTCATCTGCTAATGAGCTCCCGCCCATCCTTTTCATTTTTGTGGGAAGCTTTTTCTGCTTAGAATGTTGACATTATGAATGTTCTTCCTTCCTCCCACACACTTCCCTAGCAACTTGCTAGTTTAGCTTACAGAATTTGGAGCTTAGCCCTGAATTTATTTATTTATTTATTATCATCATTACCATCACCATCATCATTTTTAAACACTTCATTTGCTTTAACTTACCTTTGTGAATATTTTAACAAATATTTAGATTTTTTAAAGAATATTTAGAATATTTATGAATATTTTTAAGATTATTTAGAATTCTATTTTGTATTCATTTTGACATAAATTTTTGAGTCAAGTTGATTTTTTTTAATTTTTTTTATTAAGAAAAAAATTTCATTCATTTTACATGCCAACCAAAGATCCGCTCCTCCTGCCCCCACCAGCCTCCCCCTCCCAAACCACCCCTACTCCCCCTGACCAGAAGGCAAGGTCTCCCATGAGGAGACACATCCAGTAGAGGCAAGTCCCAGCACTTCCCCTTGGTTCAAGGATGCACGAGGTGTCCCATCATGGGTAGTAGGCTCCAAAAAGCCCACTCATGCACTAGGGATGAATTCTGATTCTACCGCCAGGGGGCGCCCCAAGCAGATCAAACTACACAATTGTCTTTCCATGCAGAGGGTCTAGTCCAGTCCCATGCAGGCTCCACAGCCATTGATCCAACTTTCATGTTTTCCCACTATTTTGGTTTGGTCGTCTCTGCAGGTTTCCCCATCATGATCCTGATGCACTTGCTCATAGAATCCCTCTTCTCTCTTTTTGATTGGACTCCTGTAACTCTGCCTGGTGTTTGGCTGTGGATCTCTGCAACTGCTTCCATCAGTCATTCAGGAACCCTCTCCACTATTTCTAATTGTCCAAGCTGGGGTCATCCTTGGGGATTCCTGGCCACTTCCCTAGCACCAGGTTTCTCTCTATCCCCATGATATCTCCCTCTATCATGGTATCTTTTTCATTGCTTTCCCAATCCATCCCTGTTCTATCTCAACCATCCCATTCCCTTATGTCCTCATCCCCTATTCCCTACTCTCCATTGCCCAGCCTCACTTACAATTTACTCATGGGCAATCCATGTGTCCCTCTTTGGGTCTTCCTTGTTATCTAGCTTCTCTGAAGTTGTGATTTGTGGCAATCTTACTGAAAGGAATCTATAGATTCAATGCAATCCCCATCTAAATTCCAACACAATTATTCACACACATAAAAAGAACAATACTCAACTTTATTTGGAAAAACAGAAAACCCAGGATATCTAGAAGAATCCTGTACAACAAAGCCACCTCTGGAGGCATCACCATCCCTGACATCAAGCTCTACTGTAGAGGTATAACTGTAAAAAACACCTTGGTATAGGCATAAAAAAGGACATGTGGACTAATGGAATTGAAAACCCAACATTAGCCCACACACCTATGAACACCTGATTTTTGACAAAGAAAGCAAAACTGTACAATGGAAAAAAGAAAGTATCTTCAATAAATGGTGCTGGCATAACTGGACATCAACATGTAGAGATTGCAAATAGATCCATATCTGTCACCATACACAGAACTCAAGTCCAAGTGGATCAAAGACCTCAACATAAATCCAGTTACACTGAACCTGATAGAAGAAAAAGTAGGAAGTAGTCTTGAATGCATTAGCACAGGAGACCACTTCCTAAATATAACACCAGTAGCCCAGACAATTAATAAATGGGACCTCCTGAAACTGAGAAGCTTCTGTAAGGCAAGGAACATTGTCAACAAGACAAAACGACAGCCTACAGAATGGGAAAAGATTTTCACCAACCCACATCTGACAGAGGGCTGATCTCCAAAATATATAAAGAATTTAAGAAACTAGATAACAAAGTAATGAACAATCCAATTAAAAAATGGACTGTAGAGCTAAACAGAATTCTCAAAGGAAGAATTTCAAATGGCCAAAAGACATTTAAGGAATTGCTCAGCATCCTTAGTCATCAGGGAGATGCAAATCAAAATGACTCTGAAATACCATCTTCCACCTGTCAGAATGGCTAAGATCAAAAGCACTGCAGACAATATATGTTGGAGAAGATGTGAAGCAAAGGGAACACTCCTCCACTGTTGGTGGGAGTGCAAACTTGTACAGCCACTTTGAAAATCAGTGTGGCAGTTTCTCAGAAAACTGGGAATCAATCTTTCTCAAGACCCAGCTATACACCTCTTGGGCATATAACCGAGGAATGCTCAATCATACCACAAGGACACATGCTCAACTATGTTCATAGCAGCATTATTCATAGTAGCCAGAACCTGGAAACAACGTAGCTGTCCTTCAACTGAAGAATGGATAAATAAAACATGGTGCATATACACAATGGAGTACTACTCAGCAGAGAAAAACAATGACATCATGAAATTTGCAGGCAAATGGATGGAACTAGAAAATATCATCCTGAGTAAGATAACCCAGACTCAGAAGGACAAACATGGTCTGTACCCACGAATAAGTGGACACTAAATATAAAGCAAAGGGTAACCAGTCAAGTTGATTTTTAATTGATTGTTAACTTCACAATCTCTTTTAAGAAGGCCTTTATCCCACAGTGGCTGAAAACCCCACAGAACTTCAGTCTCTTATTCAGAATTAGAGGAAAGAAAGTCAGAGCTCCCACAGAATTCCCATCTCTGAATCCCACTCTTGAATGTATCTCTGGCTTTCTCTATTTTTTAGCATAACACAGTACAATTTCTAATGAGTTTTTGTGGCTGTGTATCAAAGGGCATAAGCTTTAGAATTAGACCATCAGTGATGGTTAGTGTTGTTAACTTGACACAAACTAGAATAACCTAGGAAGAGAGTCTCAATGAGAATTGTGTACATTGGGTTGTTATCTGCACATGTCTTTAGCGGACCGTCTTTAACTAGTTAATTGATATAAGAGGACCTAGCCCACTGTAGGCAACATCATTCCCTAGCCAGAGGTTGTTGAACTATATAAAAAGAGTGGAGAAGCCAAACAAGTAAATAACAAAGTCATATGTAAGCATTTGTTTCTCTCTACTCTTTACTGAAAGTGTGATGTGACTATATGTTTAAGTTCTTGCCTTAAATTCTTCACAATGGTAGATTATAACCTGAATCATAACATAAAATAAAGCTTTTCTCCCCAAAGTCACTTTTTGTCAGGATCTTTTATATAAGCAGCATGACACTTTCCTTTCTGCAAATCTATGTCTATCTGTGTGAACCAACTAAGATTCAGGGTTTTTTTATATGTAAGGTAGTGGATGCAGTGTCTGTCTTATGGGATGATGGATTAGATAATGCACTTCCCACACATCCTGGCTCTGGTGATGGTAAGCTGTAGTTGTAAAACATCTTCCTTCTTAAACATCGTGTTCCTGCGAAGGATATGATTTCCTTCTGCTTCATAGATAGGGTCCTAGCAAGAAGTTCTGATAGTATAGAGGGGGGGAATGCAAGATCCAGATGTCACATGCTTCATCTTTCTGTGAACATCTCAAACAGTGCCGGAGGTATGGCAGGTACTGAACAAACACCTTTGTGGTAAATAAAAAAAAGTCAAACTTCTGAATGAGATGCAGATCTGCCAAACTCCACCTTAACAGTTTCTTGTCTGTGAAACTTCAGATAAGCCATATACCTTCTCTGCATCTGCATTTTCTGAGATACAAAGTGAGAGAATATGACACATAGTTTACAAAATGATCATATGTATTAGTACATATTAAAATGCTTTGAAAACTCTATATCAATATTCTGGTGTCCAATGTTCTCCTAGACTATAGTCTGCTCTTCTCCCTTTGTGAGCCATCTGGACCAAATGCTGTTTGGTACAACCCAGAATCCCACTCTGACTTCTTCTTCCTCCATCATATCCAAGCCATGCCCTGATTTGAGTTCTGAGTAAAGACTGACTCCATCTCTGTTTCTGAAAGCCATGCTTAATATTGGACTAGATGGACACAGCATTTGAATTTTATAGGACTCCTTTTATATGATTATGCAGTGTTCAGTACTTTTAGCTGAGGGAATTAGGAATCCTTACATTATAGCACTCATTCCTAAACTTTTAAGTCCCATATATTCCTCTCTCCTCTTGCACAAATGGTTAGGGTACATCAAGTTCTGTTTCTATATTCCTAAATTCCAGACTTGGATAGATCTGAAATATTCCTATACAGATCAAAATTATTTGAATAAGGAAAGTCTATTAGGTGCTCTGTAGATGTGCTTTTTAAAAATGACTGGGCAACTTTCCAACATACATGACAACCAAATCAGATAAAGACAATTGCTTTGTGGAACATATTGTGAAAAAACCAGAGCTTTTATGCATGTTATAATGGCAGAATTAGTAACAGACTCCCAGGGGTGAGTTTAGAATCATCCTAGAAAGCTTAGCAAAGATATCTCTCAGATGAAGACATCTTCTCACTGAAAGAACTATGATGGCAGTGAAAAGGGGAAGAGACACTGCAGGAGATGGATAATTTAAAGATGGATAAGGAAAATCAATATAACTTTGGATGACTTTTTCAGTTTGTCCTTCATGAGTGTAGTATCTATATTACTCCTGTCCCTCCCTCCACCCTAAGTCCTCCAGTGTTCCCTTTAAACCCAAATTCATGACCTCTTCTTTATACTGTGTGTGTATGTGTTAATACATGTTATATATGTGTGTATATATATATATATAATATCCTACTATATAACCATATATATCATACTGAGTCCATTTAGCATTGCTACTATGTATACCTGTCCAGAGCAATCACTTAGGATTGAACAATATAATGGGAGATCTCTATACAGGAAATAGATTCTCCAATTCTCAGTAGCCACAGACTGCCTAATTCATCTTCAGTACAACCTGTGATGGCTATTTTGGTTGTCCACTTGACTGCATCTGAAATGAACTAAAACTTGAGTAGCTGGGTACATATGTGAGGGGCTATTTTTTAATTATCATATTAAGGGGGAAGACCCACTTTTTTATTTATTTTTATTTTTTTCTTTTTGTTTTACAATACCATTCAGTTCTACATATCAGCCACTGATTCCCTTGTTCTCCCCGATCTTGCCCCCCTCCTCTTCCCCCCAGCACACCCCCAATCCCCACCTCCTCCAGGGCAAAACCTCCCCCGAGGACTGAGATCAACCTGGTAGACTCAGTCCAGGCAGGTCCAGTCCCCTCCTCCCAGATTGAGCCAAGCATCCCAGCATAAGCCCCAGGTTTCAAACAGTCAACTCATGTAATGAGCACAGGACCTGGTACCACTGCCTGGATGCCTCCCAAACAGATCAGGCCAGTCAACTGTCTCACTTATTCAGCGGGCCTGATCCAATTGGGGGCCCCTCAGCCTTTGGTTCATAGTTAATGTGTTTCCATTCGTTTGGTTATTTGTCCCTGTGCTTTATCCAACCTTGGTTTCAACAATTCTCGCTCATATAGACCCTCCTCTTTCTCGATAATTAGACTCCTGGAGCTCCACCCCGGGTCTAGTCGTGGATCTCTGCATCCAGATCCCTCAGTCATTGGATGGGGTTTCAGGCACAACCTTTAGGGTGTTTGGCCATCCCATCACCAGAGTAGGTCAGTTCGGGCTGTCTCTCGACCATTGCCAGCAGTCTATTGTGGGGGTATCTTTGTTGATTTCTGTGGGCCTCTCTAGAACTTTGTTTCTTCCTTTTCTCATGCAGTGGTATCTCAGAGTTGTTTCGATTTGCATTTCCCTGATTATTAGGGATGTTGAGCAATTCCTTTAAAATCTTTCAGCCACTTGAGTTTCCTCTGTTGAGAATTCTCTGTTTAGTTCTATAGCACATTTTTTTTTTTTTTTTTTTTTTTTTTTTTTTTTTTTTTTTTTTTTTTTTTTTTTTTTTTTTTTTTGGTTTTTTGAGACAGGGTTTCTCTGTGTAGCTTTGCACCTTTCCTGGAACTCACTTGGTAGTCCAGGCTGGCTTCGAACTCACAGAGATCCGCCTGCCTCTGCCTCCCGAGTGCTGGGATTAAAGGCGTGTGCCACCACCGCCCGGCTTAAGCACATTTTTTAATTGGACTGTTGGTCATTTTGATGTCCAATTTCTTGAGTTCCTTATATATTCTGGATATCAGTCCTCTGTCAGATGTGGGGTTGGTGAAGATCTTTTCCCATTCTGTAGGCTGTCGCTTTGCCTTGTGGACCATATCCTTTGCTCTACAAAAGCTTCTCAGTTTCAAGAGGTACCATTGATTGATTGTTTGTCTCAGTGTCTGTGCCACTGGTGTTATATTTAGGAAGTGATCTCCTATGCCAATGTGTTCAAGACTACTTTCTACTTTCTCTTCTAGCAGGTTCAGAGTAGCTGGATTTATGTTGAGGTTCTTGATCCACTTGGACTTAAGTTTTGTGCATGGTGATAGATATGGATCTATTTGCAGCCTTCTACACATTGATATCCAGTTATGCCAGCACCATTTGTTGAAGATGCTTTCTTTTTTCCATTGTACACTTTTGGCTTCTTTGTCAAAAATTATATGTTCATAGGTGTGTGGGTTAATGTCAGGGCCTTCAATTCGATTCCATTGATCCACATGTCGGTTTTTATGCCAATACCAAGCTGTTCTTATTACTATAGCTCTATAGTAGAGCTTGAAGTCAGGGATCGTGATGCCTCCAGAGGTTGTTTTATTGTACAGGATTCTTTTGGCTATCCTGGGTTTTTTGTTTTTCCATATGAAGTTGGGGATTATTCTTTTCAGGTCTGTGAAGAATTGTGTTGGTATTTTGATGGGAATTGCATTGAATCTGTATATTGCTTTTGGTAAAATTGCCATTTTTACTATGTTGGTCCTGCCTATCCATGAGCATGGGAGATCTTTCCATTTTCTGACATCTTCTTCAATTTCTTTTTTCAGGGACTTGTCATATAGGTCCTTCACTTGTTTAGTTAGTGTTACCTCAAGGTATTTTATGTCATTTGTGGCTATTGTAAAGAGTGATGTATCTCTGATTTCCTTCTCAGCTTCTTTGTCCATTGTATATAGGAGGGCTACTGATTTTTTTGAGTTGAACTTGTATCCTGCTATGTTGCTGAAGGTGTTTATAAGCTTTATCAGTTCCTTTTATCAGACCCACTTTTAATCCAGACCTTTTGATGTAGGAAGATACACCTTTAATATGGGCCACACCTTCTGATAGCAGTCCTTTATAAAGGATGTGGAAAAAGAAAGATGTTCTTTTTACCTGCTTGTTCTTGCTCTTGCTGATAAGTCCATTCATTCCTTCACTGGCATTAGAGAGTACTTCTTTGGGATTCTAGTGTATACTGAAGACCAGATGAGACATCCAACCTCATGAACTGAATAACTACTCTATTCTTGGACCTTATTTTGGTAGATAGCCATTGTTGTACTAGCTGGACCACAGCCTGTAAATTATTCTAATAAATTCTCTTATGTAAATATAGATAGTGTAATGGTTTGAATAAAATTGACCCCATTAGGCTCATCAGGAGTGGCATTATCTGAAAGAATTAGGGTATGTGGCCTTGTTGGAAGAAGTATGTTATTGGTATGCTTTTAGGTTTTAGAATCTCAAGCCAAGAAAGGCTTACTCTTTCTCCCTGCTGCCTTCCTATCTGGATGTAGAACTCTCAACTACCTCTTCAGCACCATGTCTGCTTCCACACTGTCCTGCTTCCTATCGTGATGGCAATGTGCTAAACCTCTAAAATATAAGCCAGTCTCAATTAAATGTTTTTCTTTATAGAAGTTGCTATTGTCATGGTATCTTTTCACTGCAATATAACATTGACTAAGACAGACAGATCCATTCTATAAGTTTTGTTCCTTTAGAGAACTCTGACTAAAATACAACCCTTACACCTAAGGCTCAGGGACAAATCACACAAGTGGGGGGCTGAGGGACAGAAAGTTTATAAAACTAGTGGACCCAGATGCCTGCTGCCAGATAGTGTCCCCTAGACATGACAGTAAAAATATACCCATGAAATACCAACAATATTGTTACCTGAACAAGACCTGCATAATGACATGAGCTGACATGATAATGCAGATGAGGAAAATTCCATAAGGCTCTACTCATATACAAAGTACTGAATGCCTTAAAGGCATCTAGAATATCTGAATCTATGGGTTATACATAGATGTTGCATTCATCTATTGAATGGACACTGCATTTGTTTATCTCAAAGAACAAAATGAAAGTAAAAGTCCAAAGAGATAAATTTACCTATAAATAACCTCATGTCCTTATAAGGATATAGTTAATTCTGTTTTGTGTCTTTCAACTGTCTTAGGGTAACAAGTTCTATCATAGAACTGGAATTATGTGATGGTTGCTACAAATAAAATACAGAGTTGATAATAAAGAACTCACAATATATTCAATTTCCATTGTCAGTGAATTCAAGCAAACGTTAAAAAGTATTTCCCAAGGTTTTTTTTTTTTGTTTTTTTGTTTTGTTTTGTTTTTTGTTTTTTGTTTTTTGGAGTACCTATGGTATCCTAGGCCTGGAAATATAGAACTCAACAGACACTCATGTATCTGCCTTGATGGAACTAACATTTTAAAAGGTTTATATAGTTAATACATATATGGTGTTAAATGATGAAAAGATAGAAGAGGATGTGGCTAAACATGGACACCACACAGAAGATTCTGAGTGGGAATTTCTATGGAGTTACCAAGCCATGTCACAGTCTAAAAGAAGAGTGTTCCAGTTAGGTGGGACAAAGAACAAAGCAATATGAACTTGTTGTACATGATCCACAGCCTGGAACAAATGTGGATAGGGCAGGAATGTGCTGGATAGAGAGTAGAGGACACTAGTTGAGAAGAAATGTGGGGTCTGACATGCGGAGCTCCTAGTAAGTTGTGATATGAAGTGTAGATGTCTGGAGAAAGGAACTCAGTCATGTATGTTCACATGTAGCTAAATTTTAATGAACAGTTTCTCTATGCCCTTAATATTTAACTAATGGGCCAACATTAAAAATAACAAGACCAAAGTAGTCTTACCTTCCTGAAACTGCCAGCTTTCCTCTATCAGATCTTATTACCAAGAGACAGAAGTCTTAGTGCTTTAAGATTTATCTCTATTGCCCCAGCCAGCCTGTAGGAGAGATGACTAACACATTGAGGACTGTGAGCCTCCTGTAGAGTGTGGGTGCATCTTTTCTATCCTCAATTTGAGAGGGGTATAGGATTTTTAAGAGAACTTCAATGAGATGCTAAATGCATTCCAGTAAGGAACTCACTTTATCTCTGATTGGAGGACTTAATTCAGACACTGGCATTTGCATTCTCATCCCAGTTCATCCTCTAGAGATAACAGGGGAATTCTGAGGACTCTGGAGAGCTCTGGAAATTATACATACAGAACACATCAGTTCTTCTCTGCAGATCCTGGATGTGAAATGGGAACTTCTGCAATGAAAGATGAATATGAGAAACCAAAGCTAAGAATGATCAAGAGATAAGCCATCTGCAAATGTGTACACTCTCCCCAATGAAGGCATTGCTGGTGAATAGCCATATACACTTATGGTAAGATTATATATGACTTAAAAATCTTATATGGTAGTTGGAGTATGAGTTGAAATATGTCTCCCCAACTGGAATGAAACTACACAGATACCCTCTCTGAAGTGTTCCAGTGGAATGAGTACCTTATATTTATGAAACTTATTAATATCATTTAGAAATCAATTTTCGGGATAGCAAATATGCATTAGAGCCCTCACAAAAGTCCAAACCAAGAAAACAAAATCTGATGGCTGTGGTGGTATTCTAATTGTACTGAAATGTGATTTTGATTGTATGTTAATAAATAAAGTTGCCCGGGGGTCAGAGCTATTAGAGCCATAGACAGAGTGTGGCGGTGGTGGCACATGCCTTTAATCCCATAGATCTCTGTGTGTTCAGGGATACAGCCAGCATTGGAGACATATGCCTTTAAGATCTAGGGGGCTGTACATTCAGACAGTGACGAGGCAGTCACGTGTTTGGGTTTACAACCAATGAGAAGGCAGAACAATAATACTATAAAAAAGACGTACAGACAGGAAGTAGCCCTCTTTCGGGAAGCTGGGACACCGCAGGCAGAAGGGTGAGATTTTAGCTCTGAGCTCTGACCTCTCGGCTTTCTCTTTTACATTGTTTCTGTGTTTCTTATTTAATAAGACGGTTAGATACATCTACAGATGGCTTATCCAACCTAATGTCAAGACACGCTATAGATTTACAGTAATATAAATAGTTCAGTATAGGGAAAAGAATAAAGAAATAGATGACTGGAATAAAATACAGAATACAGAAACAGATGCACACAAATATGATCAGCTGGATTTTGACAAAGGAGTGACAGCAATTCCATGGAGAAAGAAGAGTCTTCTCAACAAGTGATGCTAGGACCATATGGCACCTCTGTGCTAAACCAAAAGGTGAGAGTGCTTTATTATTCATGTTTCCATTGGGACTGGGATCCACAAATCTGCAATTTGATCGATTGTGGTTTTCTGTAGGGGTCTCTATCTGTTGCAAAGAGATGTTCCCTTGATGAGGGGTGAGGACTACACTTATCTGTGAATATAAGGGCATATATTTAGAATGTAGGCAGGGATTATACTGGTTTAGTAAAGTGGTCATTTAGGTTCTTTCCTCTCACACCTAGGCCTTTGGGAATCACTGTGGAGGAGGGTGCAAAGACTGTAAGAGCTAGAAGAACAGCGAGTTTGTTGTGAGACTCTGTCTCCTAGGACTATCAAAAGATACACCTATAAAGTCTCACCAACAAGACTACATAAACATGGGCTGAACAAGGACAATAATAATAGACATGCCAAAGTAGATGAAGAAAGCCCATGAGGCCTCAACCCTACACAAAGAACTACAGGTAACTAAGAATGCTGAAAGTAGGAGAAATAGTCTTCTCCAGGGAAGAACACACCTGAAAACATACATACAAATAACATTATACAGACTGAACAGGTTATATTTAAGAATATATACCTATATATCATATACATTGTACATATACAAACATAAACAGCAATTATTAAATAAAGAGTCCATAAATTTGAAAGAGATCAAGGGAGGTTATACAGAACAGTTAGAAGGGAGGAAAGGGAAGGGGGATGATGTACTTTATTTATAATCTCAAAAATTAAATTAAATTAAACAAAAGGAAGAATGGACTTAAATAGACCTTACCCCTTTCACAAAAAAAAAAAATGATCAAAACAGACCAGTAGCCTAAATGTAAAGACATAAGAATTCTAAAAGGTAACACAGGAGAAAATTGGCTTTGGAACTTACTGCATTTTTAGGTTCGGTACCCACAGCAAGATACATGGATTAAAAAACTGGCAAGTTATCCTTCATGAGAATTAATGGCTTCTACTCCTGAAAAGTATTGTTAAGAAACTGTGAAGACAGGCCACAGATAGGGAGAGGAAATATTTACAAAATACATGTCTGATACAGGCTTATAGAACTTTTATGTTTAAAACACAAAAGTAGAAAACAAATGACCAGACTTAAAAAAAAAGATCTGGATAGACAGCTAAACAAAGATATACACAAACAATAACCACACATGTGAAAGTATGCTGCATGCTGTCCATGGAGCCCTTGGGGAATCACAAGCTGAAATGAGATGCCACAACATACCTCTCAAGATGATTGACATCCAACATGCTAACAATACAAAACACTGCGAAGATGTAGAGTCATAGGAACTGCCACACATATTGCTAGAAATGCGAAGTACTCAGCCATTTCAGGAAAACAGTTCTTGCCCTACAACTCAGCCATCACAATTTTAGGTATTTAACCAAATGTGTTCCAACCTCTATCCACATAGAACTCTGCATACACATGTTTACAGCAGCTTTACTTCATAACTGCCCCAAACTAGAAGCAACCAAGAGTCCTTTAAAAATTGAAAGGCTTTTATAACACATGCGCAGGTCTGTGCAAGTGATCACAGCTGCTGTGCCATGACTGCCATGGCCATGCCAGAGGGAGATGGAATTTCATAGTGCTCCTCCCCATGCCTGCCTCCTACAGTCTTCCTGTTCTCTCTGCCATGGTAATCTCTGGGCCTCAGAGGGCAGGATTCATAAGCTCTGTTTAAGGCTGGTCACTCACAGTCATTTACAGTCAGTCATTTGCTTTAACTGTCAGCCACTGTCAAAGGAAGCTTCCTGACCAAGACAGAAAAGGGATCAGCAGGAGTGAGAGGAGTTTAAAAGGGGCAATTTGTATATGTTGAGGGTGATATATGTTTGCAATTCATTGTGTGTAAGAATTAAATCATGCAAAAATTTAAATGATAAAAATAGAATGCATAAACAAAATGTGAGATGTATATGTAATCCAATATTCAACAATAAAAAAGAAATAAGCAATTAAGCCACAAAATTATATACATGGAATTAGTTGGAGCTCATTGTGTTAAGTAACCTAAGCCAGCCTCAGAATGACAAATGTAGTACTTCTATCTTTCTGATACACAGAATCTAGATGTTATATATATATATATATATATATATATATATATATATATATATATATATATATGTATGCATGTGTGTATGTGTCTGTGTGTGAGTGTGTGTGTGTATGTGGTGTGTGTGTGTGTGTGTGTGTGTGTGTGTGTGTGTGTGAATGACATAAAAGTGGGAAACTACTTGAGGGGACAAAGAGGTCCAGCAGTAGGAAGAAGAAGGACATGGGATGCTGAAATATGGGTGAAATATGAGGTAATGATATGTATGTGACACACAACAACAACACAAAAAAAATATATATAAATAATATATATAATATCCATGTCATAGTGAAACCCAATTTTTTTACTAATTAAAATGATAAGAGATATGTAGAAAATTAAAAGCATATTGCTAAATTAAGCAAATACAAAGAAGATACAGATCATGATTATATACACACATATAATTTGGAAAAGGAAAAATGGCATACAAACACAAACACATTCCTACATTCATTGCAGCATTATCTACAATAGTCAAGATATGGAATCAATCTAAATGTCCATCAAAGTACAAATACAATGTGGGCAATATATACATATTGTATATATACATTATATATTGATAATAGAACAGAATATTATTTAACCATAAAAAGATGAGAGTCTGTGATTTGAAACAACACAGAAAAGCCTGGAAGATACTATGTTAAATGAAATAAGCCAGGCATAATAAGATACATTCCACACAATATCATTCACATGCAGTCTTAAATTGACCTCAGAGAAGTTGAAAGAATGGTGGCTATCAGAAGCTGTGGATAATAAGAGAGGTGGGCATAGAGAAATATTGCTTAGTGAACATAACATAAAGAAGGAAAAAATTGTAGGTGATGTTGAAATTGTCTTAGTTATGGTTTTCTATTGCTGTCAAGAGACATCATGACCATGGCACCTCTTGTAAAGGAAAATATTTAATTGGGGTGGCTTACAGTTCAGAGGTTCAGTCCATTATCTTGATGGACATGGGGGAGTGCAGGCAGACATGGTGATGGAGCTAGAGCTGAGATTTCTGTATCTTGCAGGTATAGGAAATGATCTGAGACATTGTTCAATATCCTGAGCACAGGAAACCTCAAAGCCCACCCCCATGATGACACACTTCCTCCAATAAGTCACACTTCCTAATAGTGCCACTCTCTATAAGCTTATGAAGACCAATTACATTCAAACTACCACAATGTTCAAGACTGTGGTCATAGATTAAGCAACATGTGAAGGGGAAGGGTTCAAGGCACAAGTTGGGACCAAAATCCTGACTGGCCAATTGTGCAGCACTAGTTAGGAAAAGCCAAGAAAGGATAAGGGAGGTTTCAGTAAGGCATTGCTTCTTTGTATTTGACTCTCTTTCTTTGATGTCTTTCCTTTTGCTTGCTTTTTATGATACAGTGAAATTATTACTTTAAAGAAATTAATCTATGTATCACATTTTTATTTGGGGAGTAAGAATACCTAAATCTATTCTTCTGTAAAATTTCAGTCCTTAATACACTATTATCAATGACATCATATTCTATATTAAGTCTGTAGGTTTAGCATCCTACACACAGGTTTATATCCAAGACCCACTTCTCCCGGTTTCTTCCTCTCCTAGTAACCACCACCCCACTCTACTTCTGTATATCTAACTTCTTATTAGATTCCATGTACAGGTGAAATCATGCAATATTCTCCTTTTGGTGTCTGACTTATTTCATTTTGTGTAATATTCCTCTAGTTTCATTCAAGCTACTCTAAGCGTACTAATCTACATTCCCACTAACAAGCTACAGAGCTTCTTTCTCTACCCCCTCACCAATCCTTCTCAACTAACCTCTTTTCTGTTTGTTGCAGCCATCTTTGCAGCTGTAAGGTGATTGTTTGTTGTGGTTTTTATTTGCATTTTCATGATGATTCATGATGCTGAACACTTTTTCATATACCTGGCCACTTTTGTATCTTCCTTGGAAGAGAAACTTGGTGGCTGTTAAAATCACGGGATAGCACTGTGTGCAGAAGAAAACAGAAAATTGAGAGATATCTAGGAGCAACATAAACAGAACTAACAATCATCTGGCTATGCAACACAAAGAAACAAGAGCTCTGAAACCAGATTATCCAGCTACCCACTGAAGTAAGGGAGACTATGAAGAAGCCGGCTGAGATGGAAGATCATGACATTCCTTTAGCATCTGTTGAGATCAGCTACCTGGAAGACTCAGCTACAGATGACAACTAGTTAGATATTTGGGTTTGGCATGGGGAGGTTCTAGGTATTAATAAGCACATCAAAGATAGATGGGCACCTGTGTTCTAAGCTAATGTTACTGCTAGCTCATTTTCTCTGAGCTCTTAGTATATTGCATACACTGTGATATTCTATACTAATTCAATTTTCTCTACCTAGCCCAGTGAGGTAGACACCATCTCTGGTTAAAGGCTGTCACCCCTCTAAAAGGAATAAAACGAAGGCCCAGAAAGTGGTCTCTCTTATCACTAACCTGGTGACAAAAATATAATTCAAATTTTGGCCCCCTTTCCAGGTTCTGTACTTTCAAAATCTGTGTTTTCAAGCATCAAGTTTGCCAGCCCTTTGGAACTTACCTAGCCAGCCAAGCTAGGTATACTTACCCATCTAGCCTTCCTTCCCACCAGAGTTCTCAGGCTTCACTGAGATTTTCTGTAAGAGGAAATATTCTGCATTGCTTTGTTAGTGTACCCTCTCATGCTTCTGTAATTTTTGTTTTGTGGTAATAACTGGAAAGTGCAATCTGATAGTTTTCAAATCTCATTAGTTCAATTAATATTTGTACTGTAAACAACCTGAAGTTTTGGTAACTGCAGTATAAAAGCTTTTGAGGAAAGGTGGATAAAGGATGCTATTGGAGAAGAAATAAAATAATTTCATTTGAAAAAAACAACAATTTTTAATTCACAAAATTACATATTTCTGTAAAGATTAATCAGATAAAATCAGCTCAGGGATGGGAAGCACATACCAGTGTGAGATTCAATGGCTCTGGTATCTCCTACCACACGCTTCTCTGGACTTCACTTTTCTCTAAACTGCCATGAGGATCTCATAGGGATGTGCTCAGATACAGGTGGTAGAGGAGAGAAAACTTTGTGAAAGGGAAAAAGTGGTTAACAAATACAAGCCTTCATTTAAATGAAAAGTATGCTTCCTGAGCAGACCAGCTACAATGACTCAGAGTGCTGCATACAGAGCTTCGGCTTAGAACCAGACTCCGGGTGCAGGAGGAGATGGACATTGCTGATTATAAAAACAGTGACTCACTGACAAAGGAGGGCATTGGGGTGAAGAAGACAGGAGATTTGTCCAAGTTTCAGGACAGTGCTGAGATGTACAGCCATATTCTTCCTCATGTGTTTAGCTAAGCCTGTGATGTTTCTGGTTAGCATCTCTGGCCAGAAAAGAATCTGTAACCATCAGAAAAGGAGAGCCCAACTGCCAATTTAGTAATAGTAAGATAAATGGCTTTGGCTGAGAAGAAAAATATACTAACTTAAGCTTAATGAGGATTAGTGACCCCATGTTATCAAAGCATAGGAGAATGAGAAAAGGAACTGTAACAATAGATATAGTGGCTGAGTGTTCAATATGTGTCTTGATCTATGTGAGGCATTTCTCTTGCATCTCACTGACACAGCCTCATTTTGAACTCACAACAGCATTTATGTGTTGGTACCATTATTAGTTCTAGTTTATAGCTAGAAAAAAGAAAAACAAGTCTTGGAGATTGTTCTTCAATCTTCTCATACTATAACAAAATACCTGGACTGATCAACTTATAGAGAGGAAAGCTTTGCTTTGACTCATAGTTTTGAAGGCTTAAGTTGATCCCACTGATTTGGACTTCTGGTGAGGCCATGTCGTAGCAGGAATATGTGATGAAAGAAGTCCTTTTATGTCAAGGCTAGAACACAAAATACAAAGTAGCAGAGACAAGGATCTCACAGTCTCCAAGAGTTCACCCTCAGGGACCTGGGACACACACACACACACACACACACACACACACACATACACATACACACACACACACACACAAAATCCTGCATCTTAAAGGTTCTACCACTTTCTAATAATGTTGCTCTGCTGTATAGAGCAAGGCTTTAGCTCATGATCCAAACACCAAAGAGGCATTAAGAGATCTGTGCTGCTCTACAAATGATAAAAAGTAAATGCACATGAGAATAGGAAGAAGCAAAGTGCTAGAGAGGCCCACAGAAATCCACAAAGATACCCCACAATAGACTGCTGGCAATGGTCGAGAGACAGCCCGAACTGACCTACTCTGGTGATGGGATGGCCAAACACCCTAATTGTCGTGCTAGAAACCCCATCCAACGACTGAGGGATCTGGATGCAGAGATCCACGGCTAGGCCCCGGGTGGAGCTCTGGGAGTCTAATTAGTGAGAAAGAGGAGGGTCTATATGAGCGAGAATTGTTGAAACCAAGGTTGGATAAAGCACAGGGACAAATATCCAAACAAATGGAAACACATGAACTATGAACCAAAGGCTGAGGGGCCCCCAATTGGATCAGGCCCTCTGAATAGGTGAGACAGTTGATTGGCTTGATCTGTTTGGGAGGCATCTAGGCAGTGGTACTGGGTCCTGTGCTCATTGCATGAGTTGGCTGTTTGAAACCTGGGGCTTATGCAGGGATGCTTGGCTCAGTCTGGGAGGAGGGGACTGGACCTGCCTGGACTGAGTCTACCAGGTTGATCTCAGTCCTCGGGGGAGGCTTTGCCCTGGAGGAGGTGGAAGTGGGGGGGTGGGCTGGGGGGGAGGGGAGAGGGCGGGAGCGGGGAGAACAAGAGAATCCGTGGCTGATAAGTAGAACTGAATTGTATTGTAAAATAAAATTTTAAAAAAATGATAAAAAAAAAAAAAGTAAATGCAGGGTCCACCCCAGCCTGTGTGAGTCTCAGTTTCCAGATGTTAGCCTCTGAGTACATTCTATTTCACCAAATCCTTCAGTGCCCTGGAGCTGCCATTCCAGGCTCCTCATTAACTGGTGTGCCCATATTTCTCATTCAGTTTAAGTCTGAAGAAAATGCTGTGACCTATCCCCTTCTTATACCATAGAGATAGCTTGGAAGGACAGAACCCACAGCCTCTCCACATGGTGTCGCCTACCCAGGATGCTATCTTCTTTTCTCTGCTGTTCCAATCTCACTCTTCTGGTAAGATTCCCTTGCACTTCTACTGCCTAATATATAGAATATATATTCTATATATCCCCTAATATATAGAATATATATATTCTATATATCCTCAGCCACTCAGTCCACACTCAGTCCAGCTTCTCTTTCAATTCTGATTTCCTCAAGCATTTATCCTCTCTACCCTTGGCCTCCTGACAACTCATTTATTCCCATTTTCTGCACAGATAGACCTTAAGGAGTATTCATCTCATTCCCTCAGTGTATTAGAAATTATTCAAGGACAGTACTAGTAGCTGCTCATCTGAGTCCTCCCCAGTGTCCATCCTATGGCCAGTGGATCAGTCATGTTTAAAATAAACAGAAACAAGAAGAGGACAACTGAGCTCAACATTAACATTTTCCATGGACACCATTTTCATTCTTGTTGCTGTTTTTTTTTGTTTTTGTTTTGCTTTCAACAGTGAAAGATCATCTTTGGGAGATTCACATGCAGGTATCATTAGAGATATTCTCACGAAGCTTGGACACATTGGGATTGGGGTTCCTGGTTTGGGGAAGTTTAGGGAATGAGTCTCCAAGATCTGTTCTTGCTAAACTCTGTAATCCCCTCACTGCATGAGTGGGTGGTTAAATGGATTTCAGCTGCCATTCATCCTCACTCAGGCTCTCCTCACAGCACTGAGACATGGTGTTCTGCATAATTCAGACTTTTATCTGAAAGACACAGGTGTAACATATGTGTAAAGCATAAATTATCTCCTCTATTTTCCAGATGAGAAAACAGAGTTGTTGAAGTAAACACAATTCACCTGAAGTTAGAGTTGGGCACACACCAGAGACAACTTTTAGAATCCCAAGCTGCTTCAGGCTTTGTTTCCAAATCCCCAGACAGGCAGCTTTCCATGCCCCCTGCATCTGTGTTCCTTCTCTGAAGCACAGAGAAGAAGCTGACAGAAAACCTACAGAACATCAGCTGCCCCCTCTCCCTCCAGATACCAAACCATTAGGTTTTGTCTATTAATTGCTTCTCATGTGATTTCCCTTATCTTCACAAGCATCACTACAACCTTCATATCTTCTTCTTTGGAGGAAGAATCTGGGATAGGTAGGCTAGATGTACTTCCAAGCCCCAGTTCTTGGAACATGTCACTTGACCTCCCTCAATTTCAACTGAAAGCCACTTTAATGTCTAACTCAGAGAATGAGGGATAAGTGCTAAAAATAATAAATACAATTGCACAGAGGTGGTGAAGACACGGAGCTCAGAATTCAATATTTGCTAAACTTTAACTATCATAGAAACAGTTATAGGAGGAGAGTCATTGTATGAGTTGCTTTTTTTTTGCTGTGATCAAGTGTCTGGCAAGGAGCTTCTTAAAGCAGAAGAATTTGTTTTGATGAGAACAGATGACAGCAGGAGAGTGCAGCTGGTCACACTGGATCTGCTGCCAGAAAACAGAGATCTATGAGTGTGGGTGTTCAGCTTGCTTTCTCCTTTTTACTCTCTTGAGAACCCCCCAGCCCATGGGATACTGCTGCCCACATTTGAGGTGGGTTTTTTTCTTTTGTTAAACTTTTATAAAAGCACCCTCATAGACACAGGCAGTGAGTTGCTTTCATGATGATTCTGTCTTTTCAAGTGACAATGAAGATTAACCATGACTGTAATGTGCTTGCTTCTTCCTAACTGTACAGCCTTGGGCCAGCTGCTTAACAACTCTAAGTTTCTATACACATGAGACAGAGATTATGTTAATAGAAGCTCACATCCCAAATTTTTTATAAGGCATAAATATGTGATGCATAAGTAGAGCATTTAGAAATTTCTTAGCAAACCCAGGTGCTCTGAGAGTCACTGTTGTTTCCTGTACAAGTGCCAACTTCATGTACACAGCCTTTTGCATTATCTAGAAAGTTCATGTTATACCTTTCAGAGTTTGCTTCACAGTCAAGTTGTCCTGTCCAGACCACATGTGTCATCTACAATATATTACTGATTTCTGCCTATGTTACCACCAGAATGATATTCCTTTTCTTTCTAGACTGTTTCTTCATTCTTATTCTAACTATGGGAGGCTTAAGCTTTTGATAAATGACCTTTTGTGTTCCAGAAGTTCTAAGATACCAGCTTTGAAGCTTGTCATTGAGCTAAAGCCACCATCCATGTTTTCTATGGGGATAACCTCAAATATTCCCATGTTTATCATATCTCAAGACTAAACACAAACACTGTAGCTATAGTATTGTGGGAAACACAGCTAAGAGGGGAGAGGCAGCAACTGACCTCCATCCTGAGCAAGAGACTTGGTCCTGTCCCAGGAAGTCAGAAGTTGGTGTACAGATTGTTTCAGGAGGACCTCCTTGCACTTATTATTGTGTCTCTGGGCCTTGGCTAAGATATATCCATTCTATGATTTTAGCCTCACTGTGTCTACTTTGTAACACATGTTCTTTAAAAGTTAATCAATTTCCAAACCTAACTTTAAATTTCTCCATTTGAAAGATCTGAGCTGTGATATGAGTGATAAACATATTCTGCACTACACATTAAGAATTCTTGAGCCAATTCTGTTCTTCAAGGCTACTTCAACTGCTAACTCTATCAGGAAGACTTCTTTGATTCCCTCCAAAATTAATAAACTGATATCCCCCAAACTCCTCGAATTATGTAAAGAGAAATACACACAACCATCACTTCATTACAGTGGGAACTTGATAATCCAAAGGACAAAGTCTGGTCCTCATACTTAGAAACACTAACACAAATCTTTGCAATGAATAAAGAGACAAGAAATGGTGTAAGAAGGGCCAAAATCTAGTGTGATCTCTTTCTAAGAGATCCCGTACCTTATCCCTCCAAACAAACCTTCTCACTCACCTGCCTCCTTAGGGCCCCAAGCTAGGTGGAATTGCTTTCTTAAAAAAATGTCATTATCTAACAGTTACTTTGAATAGATGAAAATGAGGAGTTCTTTGGAAACCCAGAGTGGAAGAAATTTGAGAAGTAAACTAGGAAGATACTCATGGGCCCCATAATTCACCAGGCCCTTCCTCTGTGTTGGCTTTAATGAAAGCAGAATTGAGATGTCTGTTAAGTACATAAGAGATTGGAGAGGGGTGGCTATGATTGAATAAATAAGCAAGCCCCCTCAAAAGGAAATGTCCATAATAGCCTTAGAAATTCATAGTTATGAGATTCTGAATCAAATGCATCAATGACCGGAAACAGAACTCCACCTAGATGCTTTCCAAATTGTCTTAAAAGATCCTGTCTGCCAGTCACTGGGCCCCTGCTCTTAACCTTTCCCTCTCCATCACTGCTCTTTCCATCCACTGTACCCTAGACAAGCTAGAGTCTTGTTCTTCCAGAAATGCTCAATTTCCACTTTGAATTCACAATTGGAAACCCTCTAGTCTCCTTCCCATCTCCAGGTGGTGCCACTTCATGCTCAAATGCAGATAGTAGTTGTTGTCCACACACAGGACACAGGTGATCTAGTTCCTAGGAAGGAATAAGGATGTTGCATGAGCAATCTCTCATGTATACCCTAAGGATAACCTGTTGCTTAGCCTGTGTCCTGCATCCCACTCCACCATGTGCCTATTATTGGGGCTGGACTCATTTCTAGGTGACCTGCCATCTTCAAGTTCCTTGGAGACATTTAACTTTAAAGTCTGCCTTTAAACTGAAACCACCAATCCCTTTTCCACCCTTGCTTAAAATGTGCCCATGAGTTTCCAAATTCTTTTAGACACTAAAATGCTATACAGGAAGGTCAAAGTCCTTGCTTACCTACTCGCCACCACATCTTAACTACCTCTAGATCATCCAGCTACTCTGACTTTCCTTCAGTTTTTTTGGAAACATTCCTACTCCTGATCCTGTGAACACCATGGTCCCTCTAATAGAGCATTATCTGGGAATCCCCTGCTAGCCCTTCTTATCTCTGGCAAAGCACTAGTTCTTATGGAAAAACTGGATTCTGTGCTCCCGTGGAATAATGTTTCTTTTTCATATAATTAATCTCCATTTGTCATGCTAGATTCATTTGTATGATCAATTAAGTATTAATAAGGGTATAATTTAGGCTTGGGACTTATCTCTGGTTGTGCTTGCCTTGTACACATGAAACCTCAGGTTTGATTCCCAGGATTACATAAACTAGGCATAGTAGTATATGCCTGTCATCCTAACACTTGGAAGGTAGGGAAACAGGACCAGGTGTTTAAAATCATCTTTGGCTATGTAGTGAGTTTAAGCACATGAGATTCTGTATCCCAGATAGATAGATAGATAGATAGATAGAAAGATAGATAGATGTTAGTAGATAGATAGATAGATGATAGATAGATAGAAAGATAGATAGATGTTAGTAGATAGATAGATAGATAGATAGATAGATAGATAGATAGATAGATAGATAGATTGACAAAACATATTATATGCTTTTTGTCCCTGTGTCCTTCCAATTTCTGCAAGTTCCAGAGAACAGGAACAATGTTTCAGCTTTAATCCCAACTGCACCCTCTGAGCAGTATGATGCCTCACCATGTTCACTCAGAAAATACTGACAAATGGGTGAAAGGTCATGTGCCAGCAAACTGAACAACAGAGTTCCCCTGGAGCTGGAGGCCATCCTACTGAGAGTACAGGTATCCCTGCCAGAGAGAACTTTCTTCATACTTGTTCTGGTCATTTCCAGTCTCATCACAGTGGGGAGGTTTCCTACTGTTGTTCATTTGACCCAGGATACATCAGCCTTGTTGACAAGTCCCCTAACTGCCAGGCCCACACATCTCCCTGTGAGCTCTCATCTTTTTGCTGGTACTTTTATGTCCTTAATTTCCTTGACTCCCCTACTATTTCCATTTCTACCTATCTAGCTCCAGAACAAGGAGGTTACATCAAGGCAACTTGACTGTCCAGTCAGAAGTATACTCTACAACCCTGGCATGCTTACTTTTCTAAGTCTCAGAGGCTTCCTTTGTAAAGTCAAAACTACACTTTCTTCTAGCCCAGTGTGAAGGTGCATACCTTTAACACTCAGGAGGCAGAAACAGGTAGATCTCTTTGAGTTCAAGGCTAGCCTGGTCTGCATTGTGAAGCCCTATATCAAAGGAGGAAAGAAAGAGAGGGGGAGAGAGGGAGTTAGCAAGGGAAGGGAGGAAGGAAGGAAGGGAGGGAGGGAGGGAGGGAGGAGGGAGGGAGGGAGGGAGGAGGAAGAAAGGAGAAGAAAGAAAGAAAGAAAGAAAGAAAGAAAGAAAGAAAGAAAGAAAGAAAGAAAGAAAGAAAGAAAGAAAGAAAAAAAGAAAGGAAGGAAGGAAGGGAGGAAGGAAGGAAGGAAGGGAGGAAGGAAGGAAGGAAGGAGGAAGCTTCCTTATTGTGGATCTTCTAGGAATTACATACATGAATAGGAATTCAACACCAATCTAGAAGGTTCTAAGTAAACATTCATTCTTTCCCTTATCTAGAAGTTAATGTAAACTACTACAGTGAAAGATTCTGGGACCAGAGAGACCTGGGTCAAGTTAAGACTCCTCCATGTGCTAGCTACATAATCTTAAGAAAACCACTTACTGTGTCTCCTCCTCAGATTTTTGTTTTCTAAAACTGGGCTCATAACAGAATCAACCTCCCAGGATAAGAAAGAGAATAAAGGAGACAACCCATGTCTATGTCTTCACTCAATGCTTTGTAGATAAATCCTCAATAAACATTGGCTGTTGTTATTGCCACCCTTATTACCATCAAATGATCCACAGTATTAAGAGCTGGCAGACATAAAGTAATGCTAAACAACTGCATACCTGCTCACATTTACTTTCTTAGCATGGCTGGCTAGCAGATCATAGAAACCCAAAGACTCCTCCCCAGGGGCCAGCTTCTGCCTAAATCCATGACTACCTCTACTATTTATAGCTGGACTTCTGCCTCAGCACATCTGTGCACATGTATTGTGGTGACTGTCTACATAGCCTGTGCCTTGTATGAGCACTTAGACCTTAAAACAACCCTCTTCCCCTCAGCCCTCAATTGTTAATAGGGTCCAAAGGGACAGGAGATATGGAAGGGAGAAAGATCCCTAAGGGCTGGTGGCAGTACTGTAAAACCACCTTTGTTCCTCTGTCCCACATCACTACCACCTCTGAGAGAGGTGACATGTATGGAGGATGCCTTCTTTTGGGTCACTTTTGACATGTATGAATCAAGAAAGCCTGATTCCAAGAAAGGCAATGAGGAAGGAAAGTCACACTTCATTCACTATTTCTTCAGTTATTTTAGTCAAGCTCTTGGATTCCTAAGGATTTGCAAAACCTTTTCCTTGTCTATCACTTTTAAATGGCACAATAAAAAGGAGAGGAAGCTCATAGCTACAATATGATCAGAGTATTGTTTCCCCTTTCCATCTGATCTAATGGAATTTAGAAGGAAGTTATTGTGAAGGGAGTGGGCAAAAGTACCTTAAACAAGTAATGCAAATTTGACTTCAGACTCCTTACCTGTAGGGTGGAACAAAGTTTAAGTTCCCAAACCATAGGGGAGCTAGGAACTTTCCAATGGCTGACCAACTTCCTCTTTAAACAATAGAAATCATCTGTGATGCCCTTTAGTTCTCTAAAACATTATGGCTGTTCCTAACATCAGAAAGAACAAATGAATCTGATTGATTAGACTTAAAAGCTTACATTCAGTATCAGTTGACAATGATGGAATACACAAGGAAAGCACATAATCCTTGATTTCTGATTGGTGAAAAATGTAACTAACTTGGCACAGGTGTGTTTATGATTTTGTGCTTGTAAACCTCTTCTTCCCCTGCTCAAGGCTGCCAGGAGAAACAAGCCTTCCAAGCCCATGTCCTGTAGCCCTGATTGATCAGTGGCCCCACTTATATGAAGATTTATTAAAGATCTTGGAACACATAAGTATTGTTTCTTTCCTTTCTCATGGTGTACAACAGACAAGTTGCTTGGAAAAACAAAGGATTAAGAGTGGAGATACCTATGCTAGAAGGATCTATGGAGCCTCCAATTCACCGGTGTTATACATAAACCCAGAAGGGGAGGTGATTTGACAGTAATATATAAATCAGTGGTGATAAAACCATATCCAGAAACCTGAGGCCTGGGTGGCAGCATGTCTATAGAATTTCTAAAGCCCACAGGTGATATTTTACATATAGAGGCCCTCTTGCAAGGCAGCCATAGTTGTTATTATGGTTTGAATATAAAATGTCCCCATGAGCTAATGTGTTGACTACCTAGTGCCCAGCTCAGCTAGTGGAGGTATTTTAAAAGGTAGTGGGAACTTGGGAAATGGGGTCTAGCAGAAAGAAGGAAAGAAGTCATAGAGTCATCTCTTTGATGGGAATATCTTGCTTTTGCTCCTTCCTGTTACTCTTTTTCCTGTCTGCCATAAGGTAAGGAAACTCATCCCTCACACCCTGCTGCCATGATGTTCATCCCAGCATGGAGCCAGGCAACCATGGCTGAACCCTCCCTTAGGATGTTTTTTCATTACAAAGTTCTCAGATATTTTTTTCAAAGCTAGAAAAAGTACCCAATACAGTTATCATACAAGTCTTAGAGGGGTTTGTAAAAGAAAATAGGAAAGAATGTGCTGCCCAATCACTACTAATATCTTAGCTTTTTTTTCCACTGTTGCTCTAATAACATACTCTGACAAAGGAAAAAAGTGTTCATTTGGTTCACAGTTCAAGGTTTTGATCTTTTACAACAGAGATGTGATAGTGGCAAGCTTGAGATAACTGGTCATACTACATCCATAGCCAAAGGGCAAAAGACAAGTGGACTAATGTGTGCATGCTAATGCTCAGATTGCTCTCTCTACCCTTATACAGCTCAGGGTCCCAAGCCAAGGAAATGGTGTTACCCATAGAGGGCAGGTCTTCTATATTAATTAACATAATTATGATAATCCATAACAGACATCCCCAGAGGTCTTTCTTCGAGGTGATTCTAAATTGTATCAAGTAGACAATTAAAATTAAACATCACAGCTACTTCTAACAGATGTTGACATGGAATTTCTCTGTACTGGGCACTAGTTTGTTTTTAAATGTTCTGACTATGCTAATCTTCATATCAGCCCTAGCAGATAACAAATATTTTCACCTTTTACCTTACAGGTGAGGAATCTAAAATCAAGTTATTTTTCTGGGATCAATAATCAGAACGATCCTGCAAATCAGCCATCATTTGGGAATAGAGGATTCTTCTGGAGTGAAAGAAATGGAGACATCACACAGTCCTTTGATTTGGGGAGTTCACCATGTACTAGAGGAGACAGGCACAGAAACACTGATTAAAAGGGTTAGGTGGTAAGGAACTTTTAAAGATTCAGTGGTTGGTCAGGGTAGAAACAGAAGTTCAACATGACATAGATGCACTCAGGCAGATAGAAGGAAGGCATGAGCCAAAGATGCTCCACAGGATAGCCTGGGTACATACTCTGTGCACTCAGTACTGACAGTCACATGACCCCTGATTTCAGAAATAGACCATATTCAGCAAGTCAATGAGATAGTGCTAAAGCAAGACCAGCCAAGGGCTAAACACCTGGGTGTTCCATTATGCTTATAGAAAACTGTTTCTGTAGGTGTCAAGGCTCCAGGGCTATCTCAAAGACTAGCGATTGGTATCCTTGGGCCATAAGCAAATGAGCTGGGATTTTGCTTGGGATAGGGTATGTTAGGGGAAGACAAGTATTCAACCTTGGAATGAGACAAGAAGAAAACTTAGCCTAATTCAAGACCTGTCTTCCTGCCTGTGGGACCTTGGGTGAACTGCCTGCACCATTCAGTTTTCTCATCTGGGAAATGGTTATTTTCGGCTTCTCTGTCATAGTCTTATCTCAAAGTATCAGTGAAGTAACTCGTGGGGTACATTTTATGTAATGCCTGACATAGGCTAATAGTCATTTCATTCCTCGAAACAGCAGTCTTTTGGGTGCCTGCTACATAACAGGCATTGGACTAAATGCCACAGACAGCCTCTGTCCATCACACATGATCCAGAAGTGCCCATCCCACACTTCAGAACACTGTCTTTGTGTCTTCGTCCAGCACCAGAGCCTAGTTTTTTTCTGATGTGTTACTCTCCATTTCTAGCTTCTTGATGCTTCATCCCACCCATTCCTACATCCCCATGTCAGAGTCTAAATAAGCTCAAATATGAGTACAGGTTTGAATTGAACAAAGCACAGACAAGGTTGTGCCTTGACCAGAGTCACTCTAACTTGTATGGAATTCATAGGGACTCCAGCAGCATTAAATGACCATTGATGGGTGAATGTCTTTCTGTACACTGTGAATTTGTGTTGCTCTGATTGGTTGACGAATAAAGCTATTTGACCAATTGTGAGGCAGAATAGGGTTAGGTGGGACATTCTAACTAGAGAGGAGGAAGTTGAAATGCAGAACAGAGACAGAGAAAGCATGATGTGAAAGTACCAATAAGCCATAAGCCATGTGGCAACTTATAGATTGATAGAAATGGGTTAATTTAAGATATAAGAACTGGATAGCAAGAAGCCTGAGCCATTAGGACAAACAGTTTAAATAATTTAAGTGTCTATGTGTTTATTTGGATCTGAGTGGCTGTGGGCCCTGGGCAGAACTGGAGATAACTCCAACTACAGACCATAGCAGCCACAATGGGCCCCAAGGTAAATCAAAGACACCATCTCAAGGAGCACCTGCTCACCAGAAAAGGCTGAACCCTAAGCCTATGTGTCAGTAACCTCTTGGGATTCACTCAGGAGCAGGTCTAAGCTGCCAGTGAAAAATACTTGTGTCACACCCAAGGGAAGGGACAGTCCATGGAGGCCTGAAACTCATACAACTTAAACCCTCTTTAAAAATGAGACTACAAAATCTGTAAATTTGTTCATGTGGCTATTTTTATTCTTGTTACTGTTGTCATGAACATTTTCTATATGTCCATTTTTTCAGATAAAATCTCTTAAAAACAAAAAGAGAAATAGACTGCAAAGTTTGATTTATGGTGGAATTAAAGACATAAAAAATAACAAACATCACAGTTGAGTTTTTATTAACTGATCATTTCTATGATACTCTGTTGTCCTAAACTCTGCTGCCATATTCATTAATAGAATCTTCAGTGACAAGAATTTTGTGGTGTTATTCAATAGAAGTGATAGTTAAGCTTTTTATCAACTGATCAAAATAATTTTCTGAATGCTTCATAAATGAAATCCCCTTTCCTTCACAATTTGATATAGTTAAATGATTGTGATAATAATTAAGATATGCTGACATGTGAGCTGTAAGTGTACTCACTGAGAAACGCTACAAGTCTATGCCCTATAAACATGGAGATTATGTTAAAATCTATTTTCTACAAATCCTTTCCTTAGAAGACAGGCTTCAAAAACTAATAAAGACTGTTAATGATTGTCTGCATGGCATTATGAAGTACATTCATGACTAGAGAACCTGTGGCTTCAGATACACTGACAGAAGATGAATCAATCCCACCCACAGATCAATTTATACCCTCTACTGATGAAGACAATGCTCAACATGTTCTTTCTGGCTTTATTCTCCTCCCACTATCAATGCATCTCCAATACCAGGTATTACTGGATGCATTTAAACCCCAACAGGACCCAGTCTCATCTTCAGGCCTACAGAGCAAAGCTAATACCGGCACACCCAGTATCCAGTTGTCTCCTGGAGGCTATGCTATGCCAACACAGTCAGCAATACCATAATCACACATGGAAGTGGTGGTGACCACATCCATCCTTCTAATCCCAAATCAAGTATTCTTCATTTCTCCTTTCGTCAGATAACGAAAACATCTCCCAGCTTGCCAAGCCTGGCGCTAATTAGTCAAGTGGCCCATTAGCCATCAGCCCCTGTAATTATAGAACCACATTAGCTTCAAATGGATGCTACAGGTGCCTGAAAGTCTGAGGGACAAACACAGCAGGTAACATAGGGTCCATAGAACATCTACATCCACATCTCCTGGGAACCAGAGCATCTGTACTTGACAATTCTGCTCTTCAATCCAAATTCCTAATCTTGAGAAAGAATCTGGCTTCAGAGGGAAATAAAATGGGATATTTAGGGGTGGCATTGTGGGAAGGGAGGTGTTACAAGTCCAATGGCATGCCTAGAGACCATTCCTAAGCACCATGATTTTTAACCTTTCAGCAAAAGTATGTATGAGTTTTTGTTAACAGTAGCTATCTCAGGAGGTGGGCAGGACCCCGTTGTATTGTCTGGCTTCAGAAATGAATTAAAGGCAAGAGAATGACTTAGCATGACTTAAATATTTAGGAACATTCAGCATGGAAAAGTGGGCAGTATTCTTGATCATCCTGTGTGTATTTCTTATCTTCAAAAAAATCATAACTAACCACAAAATAAAAATAAGTCCTATAAAGTTCTGACTTCTTCCCAGGATGCATTTGTTGAAATAAGGAAAAAAAGCAAATTATTAAAAAGCAAAAAATATGGTTTTTATCACTACTCTTCTTTCCTCATAGGGAAGCTTTCAGCCTGTATGTTCAGCAGCTTGTATTCACTCAGAAGAAGATTCTTACACTTACAGAGGAAAACAGGCCCAGGAGCAGGCAGCAGGGGAGGCTTGACCAAGAGGACTTAGGAATTGGGTCAGTGGCTGAGACATTGCAAAGACTAAGATCTCCTAGTTCCTAATATAAGGCTATGATTGTCATTTTATTTTCCATCTGCATTCTTAGTGATTTATCCAGAGTTTTTTCCAAAGCTCTGATGGCTGGCTCCTCTATCCAACCTTCTAGAAGAGATGTCTGGTCTTCTGACAGGCATAGAGTCCCTCTGTGTTCCTCTATGTGCTTTATTGCTTACACACTGCACAGACACCTGCTTTACATATTGGCTCACTGAGACTTGGCTCTCTGCTCTGGCAGTCTGAGGAAAAGCACATTTACTTGCCCAGAGCCCAAACAGCCTATGCTTATTAGGAAGCTTCTGGATGGAACTCTGGGCCAAATGCCCTATGCTTATCATATAGCACCTTTGTATGGAGCCCTGGGCCAACAGATATCAGCCAGAAATAGCTGTGACACTGGTAAGACTTGTCATGGGACAGATTCACAGCAGCTACTGAACAAGGGAGGCTTCTGGGTGACCTGTGTTGGCACTTCCCCATCACAGCACTTGGCTACCTCTTGGAAAGCACCTTCAGCTTTGTCCTTTCTGGAGTTGCACAGTAGACAGATGGTAAATTACATTTGTTGCTTTCTTTGCTATACTTCAATGGTTCAGTGCAAGCCATTAGACTTTCCTGTTGGGATCATTTCATGGCTAAATCCTTCCATCATTCAGATGTGATCTCCTGGGTAAGATCTTGCCTCCTTTCATCTTGACAACACCCCTACACCCCACCAGTCCCTCTCTACCTCAACACCCTGTTGCAATTTCTTCTTAGCATGAGTCCCTCTCTGGAAAAGTCTCCAGTTCAGGCTACCCAGAATCAACTCACAGTTCTCACATCTGATAACCATCTAACCCATTGATTCTCAACCTGTGGGTCATGAGCCCTTTGGGAGTCTAACGACCCTTTCATCTTTCAAGAGGAAATATCAGATTTCATCAGAAATATCAGATATTTACATTAAGTTAATAACAGTAGCAAAATTGTGCTTATAAAGTAGCAATGAAATAATTTTATGGTTGGGAGTCACCACAACATGAGAAACTGTATTAAATGGTCACAGTATTAGAAAAACTGAGAACCACTGCTCTAGTCTCTTAGTATAATGGGGCACAACCACCTGATGTGCTTGACAGGAGCCCCATAAATGCCAGGCATCATTAATGTCTGTTTTCACATTGGCCTTTGCACTTTTCTATTCTCTTACCATTTCTATGAAAATAGAAGACCATGATAGTCCTACATATCTCTTTTTCTAATACCCACAAAATACCTTGATGTGCTGCTGGTACCTCAGATCTGTTTGCTGAATAAGTGAGTGAACAACCCTCCTGAATGTTCTCTCTGCCTCCACCCCATCCTCTGAATTGTTATTTTTTTCTTTTTTAAAATGATTTATTATGGTTTCTACATCCCAATGTAAGTTTCCCCTCCCTCCTCTCCTCACAGTTCCCTACCACCCCTCTGCCTGCCCTCCCCACATCCACTCCTCCTTTGCTTCTTTTCAGAAAAGGGAAGAGGGCAGGTTTCCCATGGATATCCACCAAACATGGCATATCAAGTTGCAGTAAAACTAGGCACCTCTCCTCACATTAAGGCTAGACAAGGCAACCCAATATGAGGAACTGGGTCCCAAGAGCCAGCAAAAGAGTCAGAGAAAGCACCTGCTCCCACTTTTAGAGATCACACAAGAGGTCTAAGCTATGCTCAATTATTGGAAAAATTATTTTGGCCACTCCACGTAGTTAAAAGGATATTTATTTAATGGTGTAACTCACAAATTAAGTAATAGGTAGGTCGCAGGGTATGGGGAAGGTGTATCACAGACCAGTGGTGTTCTCCAGAGCTCTGCACAGTCCACCTTCACTGTTCAGCGTCCCAGCACAGAGAGAGCGCACAGAGAGAGCGCTGGCCCATCCAGCTCTCAGGTCTCCAGGCACCTCCCCTGGCCCCGCGTCGTAGGTGTGACAGTTGCCAGAGTCTCAATGGGGGTTGGAACTTCCAGATCCAAGCTGGAATGACTACCCACTACATCTCCCCCTTTTTGTCTAAATAAGAAGGTTCTAAACTAATACAAGACTATATACAAAGGAATGGTTATCAAATATTGTCCAGAAATAATGAGGGATAATGACCTAGATAAGATGTAACTACAACCAATGCAAACAATGTCAAGCAAGAAACACATACTAAAATCCAGAGAAGTATAAAGCATAGGTAAATGGCATGTTATAAAGATCATTCAAAGGTGTCCTATCCTAAAGAACCTGAATTTAATACTTAATACGTTCTATCTAAGATATTATATATACTAAGTTGTAACTATAACTGCTAGTCTTCAATCCCATCAAAGACCTGAGAAGGAACATAATGGTACCTGAGAAATGGTAGATGGATGCAAGCAACTTTCAGGAATCTTGCAAGAGTAGACCAAGACAGCTGGCAGCCTGGACAGTCACCTAATGTTTCTCAGCATTGTTGGTGCATTCAAATTGGCTACAGGCCTAGAGTATCTGACAGACCATTTTCAGAAGCAGGATTTCTGAAAGACCATCTTACCCTGTCTTGGCAGAATACAGTGGTCGCTTTCCTTGTGTCCTGCTTGTCCAGAAAGGACAGCATTGCATTTGTACTGTCAGCCATCAAGGCAAGGGCAGTTCTTTGCCCAGTAGGCCATTTTGTGCCAAAAAGACAAACTTCCAAATGGAAATGTCTTAGAAGCCCAACATTCTCTCGGGATCAATTGGTGCAGCCAGGAGCAATTGTGTCTCACATCAACAGAATTCTAAGTTATTTAAATGCCATATTCTCTAGGTCTATGAAGTGTTTGAAGATAACTGTCCATCTGACCTATGTATCTGTAAATCTGGATAACCTAACTAACGTAACTATAGAGATGACAGGCATAGGCGACTATAAATCTATAAGTCTTATCTACCGAAATAACCTAAGGACTAAGGCTTCACGTAAACAAGGTAAACAGTCTATAAGGAAATGTATGGTGAAGAACGATGACTTCAAAATTGTGACAATACACAAGATATTTATAACAGAGGTAGGAATATATAGTGTGATATGCAATATGACAATAATCTTAAATATATATCAATATACTGAATATCCTAACAGAAGTAGAACATATATAAAGTATGACAGATATAAATTTACATTTGTATCAATATAAAAATGTTTCAAATAAGTAGAAATATATGTACATTATAACAAATATAGTTCTGTATTTGTATCAATATACAAATTATCTTAAACAGGAGTATAAAAATAGTTTACATTTGTATCAACATATAAGAATCTATAACAGTACAAATTACAGTGCAAATTATCTAAGGTTGCTATTTTACTAAATTTGTTTACTAGTATATACAATGATTTACCATCATATCTTATACCTATCCGTTCCATTTCTTCTCCCCGCCCCCCCCTTTTTTTTTTTACAATACTGAGTCTAATATTTTCTTCCACCCCCAACCCTATAACCGATCCATAACCCTGAGAATTATGAAACAGGGAGAAGGGGCGTCATTTTCTTAGAATTGCTTCCTGCTGTTTAGGGGGTGATGCTATCTCTGTTGGGTACTGTGAGAAAGCTCATATAGTTAAATCTCAGTTAGACTAACTGTAGGTTCTGCGGCAAGTTTTAGAGTAATGGGTAAGATTGTCTGAAATTCTGGCAAGAATTGTAGTATGATGATGATTACCATGGCATCATTCTGGATTGGGTAGAGTTGTTGTTGTTGGGGCCCCATCTTCCTTCTGGAGACTTCTGAGATTGCTATTGGAAAAACTTATTTGTTATCAAAAATGGGAGGTTTGGATTTAAAGAGGACATAGCATGTAAGAAAGAATTCTGAGAAGTCAAGAGTAAGCATGGAGAGAATTAGAATTTAGAAGACAATGGTCCCTTTTTATTGGTTTCCTTCTGTCTCACACCAGAGGGCTCTTCTGATACGGGACTGAAGAATCTCTCAAAATTTTCTTTTAGCAATATGCTTGGATTTAGAGAAGAAGTGAGCCAATTCCATCTCCAAAGCTAGCTTGGCTTATAATTGAATTGGAACCACAACTTTTCTAGGTTGATAGAGAGAGAGATGTTAGACAGTGAGATTTTACCATGTGTAGATTGGCACCAATAGATTCTTCCTTTCTGCTGTAAACATCCGGATATCCAAGGCCTCATGAGTTTTGGAAGATGGGTATTTCCATTATTCTGGAAAGACAAAAACAGAACCCTACCCCACCCTTTGATTGTTAAATTTTTCTTACAACTTGTAGAGATGTCACATTGGTGGATGATCTTTTACTTCTCTTCATCAAGAGGTTTTTCCTGTTCGAATCGAATTTTTATTGATTTTGTTGGTATCCATAGCTTTTCTTCTCCTGCAGAAACAAAGCAAAAACCCTTCCCCAACATAGAACATATCCAGGTTTCCATTCTGAGGTCAGCACATCCGTGAAATAAACTGGTTGGTTTAGCTGAGGAGTTTTGTCTGTCATCCAATGTCTCTCCGCAGCTGTTGTTCCTTTCTCATTAGCATTGAGAAAATTCAAGGTTAATAAAGCACTATGCAGTCTATTTCTAGGAGTCATTGTTACCTGTTGATGTTTATTTAGCATATCCCTTAAAGTTCGATTGGATCTCTCTATGACTGTTTGGCCTGTGGGATTGTGTGGTATACCTGTAACATGCTTTATGTTGTAATAAGCAAAGAATTGTCTCATTTTATTGGAGACATATGCTGGGGCATTGTCTGTCTTAATTTGTACAGGTATTCCCATGATGGCCATAACTTCTAATAGGTGTGTAATCACAGAATCAGCCTTTTCAGAACTCATAGGAGTTGCCCATTGAAATCCTGAATAGGTGTCAATGGTATGATGTACATACTTTAATCTTCCAAATTCTGCAAAATGAAACACATCCATCTGCCAAATTTCATTTCTTTGTATACCTTTTGGATTACTCCCTGCAGGTAATGGAGTTTGGTTATAGATGGAACAAGTAGGACATTTTTTCACAATATCCTTAGCCTGTTGTCAAGTGATGGAGAAATCCTTCTTCAAACCTTTGCTATTTACATGGTATTTCTTATGACATTCTGAGGCTTCTAGCACATTACCTATTAGTAACTGATCAATCTCATCATTACCTTGTGCTAAAGGTCCTGGCAGACCTGTATGGGATCTGATATGTGTTATATATATAGGATGTTCCCTTTTCCTGATGATTTCTTGCAATTGTATGAATAATGAAGTTAATTCTGTATTATCAGGAATAAATTCGGCAGTTTCAATATGTAAAACAACTCTGCATATTGAGAGTCAGTGACTATATTGAGGGGTTCTGTGAAGTCCATCAGTACCATAAGAATGGCATACAGTTCTGCCTTTTGTACAGAGCTATACGGACTTTGTACCACTTTACTTAATTCTCCTGATTTATATCCTGCTTTCCCTGATTTATTTGCATCAGTATAGAATGTGAGGACTCCAGAAATTGGCTTTTGTTGTACAATGTGAGGAAGGACCCATTCAGTCTTCTTTATATATTCTATTCTCTTGCTTTTGGGATAGTGGTTGTTAATCTCTCCCAAAAAGTTACTGCAGGCTCTCTGCCAGTATTCATTATCTTTCCATAGTGATGAAATTTCCTCATTAGTTAACGGTACTACAATTTTTGCTGAGTCCATTCCTGTCAACTGACGAAGTCTTAATTTACCTTTTTGAATCAAATCAGAGATCTTTTCTATATAAGTATTTAATTTCTTATTTGGTTTACATGGTAGGAATATCCATTCCAATATAATATCTTCCCTCTGCATCAAAATACCTGTTGGGGAATGTCTGGAGGGGAATATGACAAGAATGCATTTAAGTTCTGGATCCACATGATCCACATGTGCTTCTCGAATTGTCTTTTCTACTAGAGCCAATTCCTTCTCAGCTTCGGCTGATAATTCTCTTGGACTATTTAATTCTTTGTCCCCTTCTAGAGTATTAGCCAAGTTTTATAGTCCATCTTTGGGTATTCCCATGATACCCAGTAAGTTGGAAATGCTTCCTAATAACTTTTGAAAATCATTAAGAGTCTTCAATCTATCTCTTCTTAGTTGTACCTTTTGGGGTCTAATTTTTTGTAGCTCTATCTTATATCCTAAGTAATTAATAGAATCTCCTCTTTGTATTTTTTCAGGAGCAATTTGCAGTCTCCAGTGAGACAAAACTTTTTTTACTTCTTCAAACATGCTTTCTAATGTATCTAACTTTGAATCAGCTAATAGGATATCATCCATATAGTGATAAATTATGGATTGTGGAAACTTTACACGAATTATCTCTAATGGTTTCTGCACAAACTATTGACACAAAGTAGGGCTGTTTAACATTCCCTGTGGGAGGACCTTCCATTGATATCTCTTGATTGGCTGAGAATTATAATTAGCTACTGTGAAGGCAAATTTTTCTCTATCATTTTCTTGTAAGGGTATGGTAAAGAAACAGTCTTTTAAGTCAATAACTATTATAGGCCATTCTTTGGGTAGCAGAGAGGGCAAGGGCATCCCAGTCTGTAGGGAGCCCACTGGTTGAATTACTTTATTAATAGCTCTCAGATCTGTCAGCATTCTCCAATTACCAGATTTTTTTTTTAATAACAAGTACAGGAGAATTCCAAGGGCTGGTAGATTCTTCAATGTGTTGAGCATTTAACTGCTCTTGAACCAGCTGTTCTAAAGCTTGTAGCTTCTCTTTTGTCAAAGGCCATTGTCCAACCCAGACAGGTTTATTAGTTAGCCATTTTAAAGGTAAG
Source organism: Peromyscus leucopus (assembly GCF_004664715.2). Taxonomy (NCBI): domain Eukaryota; kingdom Metazoa; phylum Chordata; class Mammalia; order Rodentia; family Cricetidae; genus Peromyscus; species Peromyscus leucopus. The sequence continues at coordinate 95,625,243 of NC_051067.1, read as the reverse complement.
ACAGTTGGTACTTCTGAGAGTTCAACAACAGTCATGCTCTGTTTGTGAACAGCCTGAATGGTTGGTGACTGATTTTTATAGCATGTTATGATATTATTCCTAGAAACATGCATTGGTCTGTATTCTTTTTCTGAAAGTGTAGGAATTTTAATCTGGGTATTCCACTGTTGTAACAGATCTTGACCCCAAAGATTTACTGCTACATTTGCTACATATGGCTTCAACCTTCCTCTCTGTCCTTCTGGCCCTATGCATTCAACCCATCTCAAACTCTGTTTTATCTGAGATAGGGTGCCAATCCCTAAAAGTTGACATCTACCTCTTGAAGAGGCCAATTCAGATGCCATGATTTTGGTGTAATTATAGTCATATCTGCACCTATGTCTACCAGGCCCTCCAGAACCAGGCCATTAATTCGAATTCTAAGCTTTGGTCTTTGTTCATTTATGGAAGTCTGCCAAAATATTTGTTTTATAGTGTTCTTTGTAAACTGTGATCCATCTATCAAAGCTGTTTTATCATCCATTGCAGTATCGGTTTTTACATTAGGCATTGGTTTATTCAGTTGTCCTGGAGAGGAATTTCTTCCACAGTGGCTGGGAATGTTCATACTACGTTTGGTTTGGGGGCCTGCAAGAGGCCCCCTGAGGCGTTTTCCACCAGTAAAGGGTTGCCTTGTATATCTATTTTTGATCTGCACTCACTGGTCCAATGTCGGCCTTTGCCACATCTTCTACATAATCCAGGAGGTGGTTGGGGTCTCCTGTTTAGGCTATTCCTAGAAGGAGTATTACTTCTAGGAGTACCCCATGTACAGTTTTTACTTATATGACCTGGTGTACCACATTTAAAACATTTGGTACTATGGGGCCTTCTTTCACCTCTGGGATTTGTCTCTCCTATCCAAGCCTCATTACTGTAGTTAAGAGACTGAACACCATTAGTATATTGAATCCATTCTTCCAAAGGAGCTGATCTGATCTTTAATGGTGTAAGTATTCTTTTGCATTCTGCCTTAGCATTGTTGAACACCAAGGACTCAGTTAATACTTTTCTTAATTCTTTGTCTGACACAGCTCTTGTTATAGCTGTGTTCAGTCTTTGTAAAAAATCAGTGAAGGGTTCGTGCAGTCCCTGAAATATCTTTGTGTATACCTCAGTTGGTTTTCCAGGTTCTGGAATTTTTTCCCAAGCATTTAGAGCTGCTATATGGCATAGGAATATTGTATGCTCATCATAAGTGGCTTGTACATTCCTGTCAGCGAAACATCCCTCACCAAGTATTTGATCTTGGGAGATCACAAAACCTCTGATTTTACCTTGTTGTTCTAAATTTTTTGCCTCTTCTCTCAACCAGCTTTTCCACTGTAACTGCTGGCTATATTCTAGAACAGCTGAAATTAACTGATGCCAGTCATCTGGAATGATTCTATGTGAGGTAGACCATGAATTTAACATCTGTCTTACATATGTGGAGTGTATCCCATATGTAACTACTGCTTCCTTTATATTTTTAAAGTCCCTTGTTGAAATTGGTTGTAATGTATATGTCATATATGGCTTGGGGTGTGTGTCATCTGCTGGCTTCTCTTGGATGATAACAGGATAAGCCATTTTATGATAGCCATTTGGAGATGTCACAACCTCTATGGTCTTGATCTTCTGCTTATTAGTTCCCTTGTCATGTTTACTGAGAGTTTCTTCTAGGGCTTGCAAATGAGCACCTAGGGTCTGTTCTAGGGAGTGAACCTCCTCTCTTGCAAGGGACTCCAGATTTGTCATGGAATCATAGAAGTTTTTATGTTCCTCAGAAACACATGATTCCATGGACCTTATCCTATCAATTAACGATAATCTTTCTTCCTTATATACTGTCTGAGTAGCCACAACTTCACTCTGGAGAGTTAGTGTTCTATCCATTAAATATTCATATTTATTATCAATAAAATCAATTTTAGGTACAAGCCTGTTTTGTAAATCCTGATTAGCAGATTCTAGAGAAAGAATCTTTTTCTGTAAGCCTTCATTGTTATCTTTGAAAGCCTGTAAATCCTGGTTAGCAGATTCCAGAGAGAGAATCCTTTTCTGTAAGCCTTCATTGCTATTTTTTAAAGCAGATTCCAGAGAGAGAATCTTTTTCTGTAAACCTTCATTGCTATCTTTTAAAGCAGATTCTAGAGAGAGAATCTTTTTCTGTCAGCCTTCATTGCTATCTTTTAAAGCCTGTATCAGTCCCAATAATGACTCATCTTTGTTCTTAAACCAGTGTTTGAACACTGTGTGAATTATTATGATGAATGCCAAAATGGTATAGCCAAGATATGCCTTAGGAATGTCGTATATTTCCAGGAAGATGTCATTCATCATACAGGCAAAAAGGTTTTTAAATTCTTGTGAGGTAATGTTGTCAGCCATTATTTCACGAATTACTCAAAATTTGTTAGTCAATTTTAAGGTGTAAAATTATCAAGTACCTTTACTTGAAACAATAAGCTTACCTTTCGTGGGTTTTGGGGCATGTAGTAGCACTTTTCAGCCAGCAGGTGGCATTGGTACAGCTCCAAAACAGGGCCTGCTGGCGATCTTGGCTGGAGTCAGAGATGGCAGAAATTGGAGCTAGCACTCCCCTGCCTCTTTTGCTGGTCTGGGGCTAAGCTAGGGAATTGAGATCGAACTAGCTGCTCCCTTTCGGGAATGGAACCGCGTAGGTGTTCCCTGGTTATATAGAACTTTGCAGGTGGGTTTAGGTACCCACCAGCTAGGGAGGAGAGGGCAGGAGTCGCCCAGGCCTTTGGAGTTTGCCCCACGTGAGCGCCAGATATTGGAGAAATTATTTTGGCCACTCCACGTAGTTAAAAGGATATTTATTTAATGGTGTAACTCACAAATTAAGTAATAGGTAGGTCGCAGGGTCTGGGGAAAGTGTATCGCAGACCAGTGGTGTTCTCCAGAGATCTGCACAGTCCACCTTCACCATTCAGTGTCCTGGCACAGAGAGAGCACACAGAGCACAGAGAGAGCTCTGGCCCATCCAGCTCTCAGGTCTCCAGGCACCTCCCCTGGCCCTGCCTCGTAGGCATGACAGTTGCCAGAGTCTCAATGGGGGTTGGAACTTCCAGATCCAAGCTGGAATGGCTACCCACTACACTCAATCATACTACAAGGACACATGCTCAGCTATGTTCATAGCAGCATTATTTGTAATAGCCAGAACCTGGAAACAACCTAGTTGCCCTTCAACTGAAGAATGGATAAATAAAATGTGGTACATATACACAATGGAGTACTACTCAGCAGAGAAAAACAATGACATCATGAGGTTTGCAGGCAAATGGATGGAACTAGAAAAATATCCTGAATGAGGTAACCCAGACTCAGAAAGACAAACATGGTATGTACTCACTCTTAAGTGGATTCTAGATGTAAAGTAAAGGATAACCAAACTGCAAGTCACAACTCCAGGGAGGCTACCTAGTAAAGAGAACCCTAAGAAAGACACAGGGATTGCCCAGTGACAGAGAAATGGATGAGTTCTACATGAGCAAACTGGGGGTGAGGGGGGGTGATGGAGGGCAAGGGTCAGGGGAAAGTGAGCTTAGGGGAGTGGGAGGTCCCAGCTGGATCAGGAACAAAGTGGGAGAACAAGGAAAGAGGCACCATGATAAATGAAGATCCCCATGGGAATAGGAAGAAGCAGAGTGCTAGAGAGGTCCCTAGTAATCCACAAAGATACCTCCTCTATAGACTACTGGCAATGGTCGATAGAGTGCCTGAGTTGAACTACTCTGGTGATCAGATGGCCGAACACCCTAACTGCCATGATAGAACTCTCATCCAATGACTGATGGAAGCAGATGCAGAGATCCACAGCCAAATCCCAGGTGAAGCTCCAGGAGTCCAACCACCATAAGAAAGGAGGGATTATGAGCAAGAGATATCAAAACGATGACTGGAAAAAGCACAGGGACAAATAGCCACACTAGTGGAAACACATGAACTGTGAACCAAAAGCTGAGGAGCCCCCATGGAAGTGTACCAGGCCCTCTGGATAGGTGAGACAGTTGATGAGCTTGAACTGTTTAGGAGGCCCCAAGGCAGTGGGACCAGGATCTGTCCTTGGTGCATGAGCTGGCTTTTTGGAACCTAGGGACTGTGCTGAGACACTTTGCTCAGGCTTGGTGCAGGGAGAAGGGGACTGGGCCTGCCTCAGCTGAATCTACCAGGCTGGGCTGAATCCCCAGGGGAGACCTTGCCTTGGAGAAAGTGGGTATGGGTGGTGGATTGAGCGGGGGGGGGGAAGCTGGGGATGGGAGGAGGGACAACAGGGAAATCCGTGGTTGATATGTAAATTAAATTAATTATAAAATAAAAATATTTATTAAAAAAGAAGTCTAAACTACACAACTATAACATATATGCAAAGGGCCTAGGTCAGTCCCATTCATCCTCCCTGGTTGTCAGTTCAGACCCTGTGAGCTCCTATGAGCCTAGATTAGTTGATCCTGTGGCTTTTCTTGTGATATTCCTGACCCCTCTGACTTCTACAATCCTTCTTTACCCTCTTCTGTGGAGTTCTAGAGCTCTGCCTAATGTTTGGCTGTGAATCTCTGAATCTGTTTACATCAGTTGCTGGATGAAACCTCTCTGATGATAATTGAGCTAGGCACCAATCTATGAGTACAGCAGAATATAATTAGGGATCATTTTATTGACTTTTATTTGCCAGCCACATTTGGTTCTATTCTAGGTCCTTGGGCTATCCAGCCTCTGGGTCCAGGTGCTTCGGGCAGTGTTGGAGTGGGCTCTCTCTTGTGGCATGGGTCTCAGACTGGACCAGTCATTGGTTAGTCACTCCCACGATTTTTGCAACACCTTTATCCCAGCACATCTTGTTGGCAGAACAAATTATGGGTCAAAGGTTATGTGGCTGGATTGGTGTCCCAGTCCCTCCAACTGAAAATCTTGCCTGTGTAAACCAGAGATGACCAGTTCTGGCTATGTATCCCCTATTGGTAGGAGTCTTAGCTAGGGTTACCCTTGTCAATTCCTGGGAGTTTCCATTGCACTACATTTCTACCTTGCCTCAAAATGCTCCCTTTTTTCCAGTCATGTCTTCCAGTACTCTTTCCTTCCATCCCACCCACCCCTTCCCCTAGCAAAATTTCTCCTGTTCCTATCCTCACCCTCCCCCAGTCCACCCTTGAAATCTATTCTATTTCCCTTCCCAGGGAAAGCCAAGCATCCCTGCTTGAGGCCTCCTTGTTACTTAGCTTCCTGGGTCTGTGTGCTGCAGCATCATTATCCTTTACTTTATAGCTAGAATCCACTTACGAGTACAGACCATAAGTTTGTGTTTCTGGGTCTGGGTTACATCACTCAGGTTGATTTTTTCTGGTTCCATTCATCTGCCTACAAATTTCATGATGTCATTGTTTTTTCTTTATCCATTTGTCTACTGAAGGACATCTAGGTCATTTCTAGTTTCTGGCTATTATGAATAAAGCTGCTATGAACATAAGCTGAGAAAGTGTCCTTGTAGTATGGAGGAGCATCCATTGGGTATATGCCCAAAATCAGTATAGCTGGATCTTGAGGTATATTGGTCCTTATTTTCCTGAAAAACCATCATATTGATTTCAAAGTGACTGTACAAGTGTGTACTCCCACCAGCAATAGAGAAGTGTTCCCCTTGCTCCACATCCTTGCCAGAATGAGTTGTCACTTCTGTTTTTGATCTTAGCCATTTTAACAGATGTAAGATGGAATCTCAGAGTCATTTTGATTTTCATTTCCCTGATGGTCAAGGATGTTGAACATTTCTTTAAGTGTTTCTCAGCCATTTGAGATTCTTCTGTAGAGAATTCTGTGTTTAGATCTGCATCCCATTTTTTCCCATTGGATTATTTGGTTTTTTTTATGTCTAGTTTCTTGAGTTCTTTATATATTTTGGAAATTAACTCTCCATCAGATTTAGGGTTGGTGAAGATCATTTCTCATTCTGTAGTCTGCCATTTATTGTTCTATTGACAGTGTCCTTTGCCTTACAGAAGTTTTTCAATTTCATAAGTTCCCATTTATTAATTGTCCATCTTAGTGCCTGTACTATTGTTATTCTGTTCAGGAGGTGTTTTCTGTGCCAATGTTTTCAAAGCTATTTCTACTTTATCTTTTATCAGGTTCATGTATTTGGTTTTATGTTGAGAGCTTTGATCCACCTGGACTTGAGTTTTTTTCAGGGTGACAGATATGGATCTATTTGCATTCTTTTACATGCCAACATCTACTTATGCCAGCATAATTCGCTGAAGATGCTTTCTATTTTCAATTGGATAATTTTGGCTTCTTTGTCAAAATTCAGGTGTCCATAGGTGTGTGGATTTATGTCTGGGTCTTTGATTCAATTTCACTGATTTGCCTGTCTTTTCTTATGTCAATACCATGCAGTTTTTATTACTATAGCTCTGGAGTAAAGCTTGAAATCAGGGATGGTGATACCTTCAGAAGTTATTTTATTGTATAGGACTGTTTCAGCTTGTTTTTCCATATGAAGTTGAGTATTGTTCTTTCAAGGTCTGTAAAGAACTGTGTTGGAATTTTGAAGGGGACTGTGTTGAATCTGTAGATTGCTTTTGGTAAGATGGCCACTATGTTAATCCTAGTGATCTATGAGCTTGGGAGATCTTTCTATCTTCTGATATCTTCTTCAATTTCTTTCTATAAAGACTTGAAGTTATTGTCATAGAGGTCTTTCACTCAGTGTTACCACCAGATATTTTATATTATTTGTGGACATTGTAAAAAGGTTTTGTTTGCTTGATTTCTCTCTTCACCTATTTATCATTTGTATATAGGAAGGCTATTGATTTTTTTGAGTTAATCTTGTATCCAGCTACTTCACTTAAGGTGTTTATCAGCTATAGGAGTTCCCTGGTAGAACTTTTGGGGTTGCTTTTGTATACTATCATATCATATACAAATAATGATACTTTGACTTATTCCTTTCCCATTTGTATCCTCTTGATTCCCTTTAGTTGTCTTATTGCTCTAGCTAGAACTTCAAATACTATATTGAATAGCTATCAAGAGAGTGGACAGCCTTGTCTTATTCCTGATTTTAGTGGAATTGCTTTGAGTTTCTCTCCATTTAATTTGATGTTGGCTATCAGCTTGCTGTATATTGCCTTTATTTCATTTAGGTATGTACTTTTATGCCTGATCTCTCCAAGACTTTTATCATGAAGGGGTGTTGGATTTTGTTAGACTTTTTCAGCATCTAATGAGATGTGTAAGGTAAAAAAGGCCAGTGAAAAAACACCTTGGCCCTGAGACCAGAGCCAAGGAAATATACCCTGCCACTAACCAACTCAGGACTTGAAATCCAACCAATCTCTGGGCATGAAATCCAACCAATCTCTGAGTTTGTCCCAAGCTCATGACTTGACATCTTAGGAATTCCACCCAGAAAATCTTCACCTTGGAAAGTTCCACCACTAAGAAACCCTGTATAAGCCCAGTACCTGTTCAGTTTGGGACTGACTGCCTTTTTCCACCCCATCAGAGGCAATAACTCTCCTGGGTTCCTCCCTCCCAATAAATCTCTTGATTTATTGAGTGAGTTTTGTTGTAATGGTTTTCTTTCACTAGAGCAGAGCAAAACTGTAACAACTTTTGCTGAGCAGAGCAGGCTGTAATACTTTGCCTGAGGAAACTTTCCATTGCTGGAGCAGAATTGTTACAGTCCAGGTAAGCTGAGCAGAGCTTTAACACTTCTCTAGAGCAGAGCTATAGCAACTTCACTGGGGACATCCTTCCCTGATGGAGCAAAGTTCTTACACTTGCATTAGGGAAACCTTTCCTGATGCAAGGACTGTAACACTTTGCTGGGGAAACCATTTCCCACCACAGCAGAGCTGTAACACTTCTGTTGGGATACCTTTCCTTTCAGAACTGTAGGTATTTCTTGACTTCTGACTGACTAGATGCCTTTCCTTCAAGTTGATCACGTTTGTTTTTTTTTCTTTCAGTTTGTTTATATGGTAGATTATATTGACAGATTTTTGTATGTCGAACCTTCCTTGCATCTCTGGAATGAAGCCTACTTGATCACAGTGGATGATCTTTTTGATGTGTTCTTGGATTCAGTATGCAAGTATTTTATGGAATATTTTTGCATCAATGTTCACAAGGGAGATTGGTCTGTAATCCTCTTTCTTTGTTGAGTCTCTGTGTGTTTGGGTATCAGTGTGACTATGACCTCATAAAATGTTCCTTCTGCTTCTATTTTGTGGAATAACTTGAGGAGTATTAGTATCAGCTCTTCTTTGAAAGTCTATTAGAATTCTGCCCTGGGCTTTTTTTGTTAGGAGACTTCTACTGACTGCCTCTATTTCCTTTGGGGTTATATTTAAATTGATGATCTGATCTTGATTGAAGTTTGGTAAGTGGCATCTATCAAGAAAATTTACCATTTCTTTTAGATTTTCCAATTCTGTGGAGTATAGGTTTTTGAAGTATGACCTAATGATTCTCTGGATTTCCTCAGTGTCCCCCTTATCATTTCTGATTTGGATATTCTCTCTCTGCCTTTTACTTGGTTTGGATAAGGGTTTGTCTATCTTGTTGATCTTCTCAAAGAACCAACTCTTTATTTCATTGATTCTTTGTATTGTTCCCTTTGTTCTTATTTTACTAATTTCAGGCCCCTGTTGATTGTTTCCTGATGTCTACTCCTCTTGGATGTGTTTGCTTCTTCTTGTTCTAGAGCTTTCAGGTGTGCTGTAAGTCACTAGTGTGAGACTTCTCTAACGTCTTTATGTGGGCACTTAGTGATATGAATTTCCCTCTTAGCACTGCTTTCACAGTGTCCCATAAGTTTGAGTATGTTGTACATTCATTTTCATTGAATCCTAGTAAGTTTTTAATTTCTTTCTTTCTTTCTGCCTTGAACCAGTAGTCACTCAGTATAGAGTTGTTCAGTTTCCATTAGTTTGAATGCTTTCTGTGTTTCTGTCATTGAAATCCTCCCATTCTGTTCTTGAATGTTATTCTTCCTTCTTATCCCCCAAAATTTAACAAGGAACTTGGGCTTTTTGTTCTGTTTCTTTATACTTAATTTAATTTTTATTTATTACCACACATGTGGAATGGAAGTAAGTTTTATAAAGTTAGTTCTCTTCATTTTTACATGAGTTCTGGGGATTGAACTTGGATCTCTGGGTTTGTGCAGCAAACACCTTCACCTACTAAGCCATCTTCCCATGCCTTGTTTATTTTTTGATACAAGGTCTAATGTAGCCCATACTGGCTTTAAACTCGTTTTTTAATGAAAGATGACCTTGAATTTCTAATCCTCTTATCTCCACTTTCTGAATGTTAGGATTACAGGCATATGCTTTCTTCATTCTATTAAACTTCATCATTACACTATGAACTCTTGAGGGGCTGAAACCATCTACTTGCCTCTATGTAACAGTCAAAAACATTACAGCAAGCGCCCCAGATCTTTGCAATTTAGTTAATTAATACAAAATACTAAGCTGAAACACGCAGGAAAATACTACTGCACTTACTGTCATAAATGAGACATCTACTGGGTTGTTCCTTTGATGAAAACAAGCACTTTGTTTTTCTTAACTTCTAGGAAGAATCCAAGGAGACTTTGCTATGAGGAAAGCATATATGATCCCAGGGCAGCAGGAACACTCAGTGCCTAGACTTGAAGGTACCTAATTCTTTATCCATGACAGCTTCTACATGTATTAACAGACTCTACACCCCATTCAATACCACTAGACTAGGCAGTGTCTGATCTAGAATTAAAACTCAGGTTTCTTTAATCAGTGGCAACATAGAATGCATGGTTTAGAATTAAACAAATCTGCATTTAAAAACACTCAACCAACTGCTGTTTGTGTCAGCCATACAATGTGATCACAAGAATTTGGGATGCTGCTCTCTGTTAGGAGCAAGTCCAAGTGCAGGATCCTTCATTCTGTGTCCTGTGATTCCTTGGCCAGTGGGATGTGGTGGACATGAAAGGTTGCCAATCTCCAGGTCACCTTCCACTTCCTCTATCTTGTGTTACTTATTCTTAAACCCAGTTACTAGGCTAGGAGGAAGCTTAAACCACCAAGGGCCAAAAAGGATGTTTTGACTAAAGTCTGTCAACATCTACAATCAATACTAGATGTAGAAGAGAGAAAGCATTTAGATGATTCCCTTTCCAGGGCTTACTGCTGTCATGAGAAATTTTGATCTAGAAGCTCCTAGATGAGATAAATAAATGCTCTAAACAGAGAAAGAGAAGAAAAAAATTATTTTACTACAGAAAGCCACCAATTGGGGTAATTAATTACCCAGCAATAAGTAAAGAAAACAGATTTTGCATGAAGACTCAGTTTGGCAAGACCCTGATCTGATCTTGAAGAACATTATCCTTCACAATGGCCAATATGTGCTGCTTATAACCCACCAGAAGCTGCTTGTCCTTGTAGCATAGATTCTTGGATCTGATAAAAAGAGAAATAGATGGGGAAGGGATCAGATGGGTTGCAGGGGGAGGGAATGGAAGGAGAAGAGGGAGAGGAAACTGTATTTGATATGTAAAATAAATGTTAAATAAATTTTAATTTTTTTTTAAAAAAAAAGTAGAAATGAAAGTATTTCTTCTCATCATCCCTGGTAATCTTGCTTTCCATTCTTGAAACATTGAACTCTAAGGGCCATAAGGAAGGGTGAATGTGGTCATTGGGATGCAGTAATTTATCCCCAAAGCAGGAAGCTGGGACTTCTACTGGATCACACTGAGTGTGTCATTCCCAGGATCACAGTTGAAAAAGTTGTATGGCCCTGATGGGGCAACTGATAGTGGCTGTTCAGATGGAAATGGGATGTCTTTGCACAAGCAGGATACCCCCTTGAAGCAGGGTATCCCTCAATATGCCTGCTAGCACTTCATCCTGTGATAAAACTCACATGGAAAATATGGTCAGAATTGCCAAAAAGCAGCTTTGAATTCTCAACCAAGGCTAGAATCACAGGAGCCAACCTGCTTCCTAAGAGTAAAAGAAACATAGGACAGAGGTGATAAAAGGAAGCTATGAGTCTGAACTGCAACTGTGCAATAAAATATGAACACAAGAACTTTGAATTAGATTATTCTTATTTTAATGTGAATATATTTGCATATCTATTAACTACTTTCTTTTCCTTCTCCTCTTTTCCTATTATCCAATGTAAAATGTGTTTAGTAGACATTTTTCTTACATCTCAGTACAGAACATAAGAGGAGGAATGTAACAACTGAAGAAAGAATGGGCATGACCCAAAGCTGAAAGAAGGACTTTCTCCTTTTGGAGAAAAATGTCTAGGGCAAGAGGCTTTTGGTTGTTAAGAAAAGATGGTTTCTTTATGCCAGGTACAAACAACAGTCTACTGTTGCCTTCACTAAAAAGTTAAAAATGGTAAAACATACACACAAATATGAATATATGCCCCCTTGACAGAGTGGATTATGTGGGCTTTGTGTTGTATTATGTTGTGTTGTGTTGTGTTGACTGAATAAGCTCAAGCCAAGCCCAGAACTCACTGAAGAGCTACAAGAAGTATACCATGGGTGACACCTCTCAGAAGATTTCGAAGGTGGGAGGAAAAACATGGCATCATTTGGTGTGTGCACTGTTTTTATTTTGCCTTTATATACTAAAGGTTAGGGCACTCTTGATTTTTGAGTCACCTGATGTAAACAACTGCAGTAGAGGATTTATTTTGGCTCATAGTTTCAGAAATGTCAGTCCACCACAGTGGGGAGAATATGGCAGAGAAGGAAAGCTCATACCATGGTGGTCAGGAAACAGGAAAAGAGGGTACAAGAAGGACTGAGATAAGTCCTAGGCCCCCAAAACACGTCCATGGTGACCCATGTCACTCAGATAGACCCCACCTCCTACCTTTTTCACATCTCCCAATAATATCATCACATTATATGAATCCATGTAGAGAATAATACAAGGCTGGGGAGATGGCTTAGTGGGTTAAGGGAATAGGCAAAGAATGATAGGGCAGGATACCATGTGACTTCATTCTCTGGCCTCTGTGTGTATATATGTATATATATATATATATATATATATATGCATGAATCTGGTCAATCTCACACATATGTGTACCTACACACAAAAGAGATGGAATCACTGATTATGTCAGAGCCCTGGTTGCCCCAAAGCTCATCAGCAAGCAACCAGGCCCTGCATACATGAGGCTGTGGGAGGGGACATTTCATAACACTAGCTACACAGCCAACTGCTGTGACAGCTCACATACATATGCCACTATTCTGCTTCACTTAGGTGACATGCTGGCAACTCTAACTCCAATTGTGTCTCCTCCTTTAGTGACTTGAAATCCTGGGTCCACATGTGTAATCCACAGCAAGTGCTGCCATCTCCCCCTGCTGGTGAGGGATGTCATCGCTCTTCCCTCTTCATGTCCTATTTCATCCCAGCTGCCCATTCTGCTGACTTGGAGACTCCCATGAAAAAGTAGCAGCTTTGCAGACTGTTCAGTGGGTGCCAGGTCAAATTTCCAGGATTCTTATCTACATATGTCTGCTGTTTCTGCTTTTCTGATCAGGGAGAAGCCTGTCAGCTCCTTTTCCCTGTGTACTGGCCTTCTTTCTACTCCCACCCAGACCTTTCTACTTACAGTCCCCTCTCAGAAACATTCTGTTCAAGTTGCCATAAACCCAGCTACTCAAATGTTCTTAGCTCCAGTGTCACATCTATTGTGAGGCCTTCCATATCACAGCATCTGCAGCAAACCTCTAAGCATTCTTCATCACGTCCCATCATTTATGGTTTCCATGGCACCAGCCATGCCATAAAATTATTTTTGTTTGTGTACACACAAGGTATCTGTCTTTTGAATACTGATGATGACAGAATTTTTTCTATCATGTTCACCACTGAACTCCTATTTTCAGTGCACAGCCTGGGGTAGAATATGTGACCATGGTCCTTGCAAGATGAATGAACAACCTTGATCAAGTCCTTTACCTCTCAAGTCCTCAATATTCCAGTTGTCCATGGCATACTCAGGCTCTTCTTACAACAGAGCTATATGGAAGCTTCACCAAAGCTGCACGTAAAAAGAGTTTTGTAGTGTCTTAAAGGGTGCTGGATCCCAGAGCCCAAATCACTTTCCTTGTATCTTCTGCTAGGAGACTCAGCAGATGCCAGGGAACCAGGCAATAGTAAAATCAAATATCCAAGACACATGGATGCCAGAATAGTTTTTACTCCATCAAACCATGCTGATTCTTCCTCCACTAATAGCTTCATTGTGCTCTGTGCCTTAATCTTCAAAACACCTTCATGCTTTCCATACCTAGTAATTCTTATTTCCTAGCCTTTTGCTTTCCTATGCACCCACAACGCCAATGACAATCCCTAGCCCACCGAATCTCACTCCCACTGGTATCCAGTTGATGTCCTTGCTTCTACCTTACTGTAGATAAGGATGAAATTGAATACTATTTTCATCTAGCCTAGAGGGGAGGGGGTGATGGAGAGATATAGGGAATTTTTCTGGATAAAAAATGCTGTCATCCTACTTTCAACATTCCCAAAGGAGCATGGTGTGCCTTATATGGCATTAAAGCAGATCCAATATTTGTGTGTGTGTGTGTGTGCATGTGTGTATGTACATGTATTTAGCCATATATAAGGATGCATGGATATATATATATATATATATATATATATATATATATATATATGGTGATCTGAGATTTTTTTTCTTTTTTTATGTGTACCCACTCCCCCATAAACCAGATATGGAGGGTTCCCACATAGTTCCAAGAAGATAATAATTGGGAATGATAAATTTCCTCCCCCCAATGCTTCAGCACAGTGGACAACTGGTCAAATCTGGTAGGGAAGTAAGCTCAGGTTGTCTCAACAAACCAGGTTGAGATGTGAACCAGGTTCTCAAGGCCTATGGTGGCCATAATTCTGTTCCCATTATAAGATAAGAATAGATGATTTTCTAGTTCCATCCATTTGCCTGCAAATTTCACGATGTCATTGTTTTTCTCTGCTGAGTAGTACTCCATTGTGTATATGTACCACATTTTCTTAATCCATTCTTCAGTTGAGGAGTTGTTTTCAGGTTCTGGCTATTACAAATAATGCTGCTATAAACATAGGTAAGCATGTGTTCCTCTAACTTCACTTCCCACTTTTCTCTGGGCAAATTAGCCACTGATTTGTTTCTCATCTTCCATTATTAACCAGGGAGTTCAGTTTTGAATTTTTAGAACATTTTCTGATCCCAATGGCACCAATACTTAGAGCTTTCGATTGCTATTTGACACCCCAAACTTCAAATTCCGGGTCTTTGATGTCCATGATGCCATTGGTTTCCTCTGAGCACATTTGAGCAGTGTCATGAGAAAGCTTCTCTGACCCTGACATCTTCATCTGGAGCATCACACGTCCACCTGGGCTGACTCTCTCATGCCCTGACATGTCTCACTGCTAATGCTTCTAGTCCCATCAGCTCATCTAGTCATGCCCTCCAAATAGTTTCGAGCGTCTACTGGAAATAAAGCCCTGTTCAACACCCAGGGTACAGTAGTAAAATGTTCATTGAACTTTCACTATGGGAGAAGAAAGTTAATGGGAAAGTAATCACAAGTGTGAAAAACCTTAGACAATGGGATGTGCAGGGAAGGGGGACTGTCCAAGCCCAGAGCCCAAGAACTCATGAGATATTTGTACTTTCAAGGAGGGCTAAGGAATTGAAGATACACAAGAGAGTGATGAAGAATAAAGATTACCAGTCACAATGAGGGGCCGTTCCACCGGATGCTGGGTTAATGTACTGGACTTTCAACTTCGTCCTAACAGCCATAGAGTCTCTTCCCAGCAGGTCTCCCTTTCCACCATGTGTGCTGTTCTTTCAAAGTATATGTGACATCTTTGAATGCAAAACCTTTAACAAATTTAAATGTATAAAAAAAGAATAGATAGGGCGTGTGCCACGCCTTAATCCCAGCACTCGGAGCAGAGCAGCGATCTCTGTGAGTTCGAGCCACCTGGCTACCAAGTGATTCAGAAAGCACAAAGCAACAGGAAACCTGTCTCGAAAAAAAAAAAAAAAAAAAAAAAAAGAGAGAGAAAAAAAAAAAAAAAGAATAGATGATTATTTTTGGAACTGACTTTTTTTTTTTTTTTTTTTTTGTTTTAATCTTTGAAAAATAGTTTGGTGTTTTCAGAAAAAAAAATAGAGTTTAAATAGTTCCCATATGCATTTTGTTTGTTTGTTTGTTTGGCTGGTTGGTTGGTTGTTTATTTTTTTTCCCAATTCACTCTCAATTTCTAATTCAGTAATTTGTAAGACAATGAACTCTTTTCTACCACCAAGCTACCTGGTAGCTTACAAAGTAGATTAATCTGCTCCATCAGAAACGGCTTTCCTCCCTTAGGGCACACACCACACACACAGGGACTGTGATGGAGTCTGAGAAATTGCTTTGGGATGGATTTATTGGCATCAGGAGACATAAAATGAAACAAAGACAAGATTTCTTTGGGAACTTTCTGCTTTGAGGAGAAAGGTCTTCGCCTCAGGAAGATCATGCCTTCTCCATTTCTCCCTCTCCTCCCTTCCTTGATTCTTCCTTTCCAGTCCCTCCCTTCTTCTTGTTCTCCCTTTTTTCATCCTCTTACTAAATATTCAGTGTTCTAAACCACTGCTAAGCATTAGGGTTTAGCCATGCCCTGGACTCAACTCCATGAAGAGGCTTTGCCACATGGGTTGTGAGCCTCAAAGGGAGCCAGCCCTTGTCAACACTTTGCTTTGGACTTTTAGCCCTCAGATGTGTGAGAATAAAATTGTAATATGTTAACTTATCTCCTTTACAATTAGTACTTGTGTGTTCATTTCTGAAATTTTTTTCATCAGGGTATATCTGTGTTACAAGATTACAACTCTAATCTTCTAGAGGAGCTTATTTGTTTTAAATCTTCTTTAATTTATCTTTGTTGAAAGTTAATTATCTAGATAATTATCCAGAATCATCCTCTTGTACACTATAAAAATCTGTCACTTGAATTGGTTTAATAAAATGCTGATTGGCCAGTAGCCAGGCAGGAGTATACGTGGAGTGACCAAACTAAGGATGTTGGGAAAGAAAAGGGTGGAGATAGGAGTCACCAGCCAGATGCAGAGGGGTCAGAAGATGAACGTGCCATGCTAATAAAGGTACTGCCACGTGGCAAAGCATAAATATGAATGTGGGTTAATTTAAATGTAAGAGTTAGCTAGTAATAAGCCAAGCATTTATAACTAATATAAGCCTCTGTGTGGTAATTTGGAAAAAGGCTATCAGGTATTTGGGAACAGCCATCAAAACAGGAAACGTCCGTTTACATATGGCATTCTAACATGTGGCAGAAATGTTCTCATACAACCTGACAAAGATTAAAAAAGGATTCTAGACACACAAGAACAGAGTCAAGCATGGCTTCTTGGTAGCTGCCTTTTCTCTGGTGGGCTCTGTTTGCTTGTGGTGAACAGAAATGCCTCCTTTAAGAGACAGCTTTCTGGCTTGGTGCTAGTGGCAAAAATAGGTGGCTATTTTAAGAGATCCTGCTACCAAACATTTATAATATGTTTATGAGCAGCCAGCAGCATACTATATGGTGGTGGCATGGACCTAGAAACTTCCTAGACTTGGGGCAGTAAACATGGCTCCCAGAGCTGATATGCCTCTATTGTGAGACTAGACTCTCAGGGGACCAAGAGGAGGAGCCAGTACCAGGACACCACGATCTAAGTTACACAGAAGAATTTTTGCTCATGCAGACAGAAAAGTTCACAGATGAACAGCAAAGAGAAAATAAGATAAAAAGAGACTCTAAACAGGTCACAATGTGTTTAAAAATTGCATAGGCTTAGGAGAGAGAGAAGATAGATAGATAGATAGATAGATAGATAGATAGATAGATAGATAGATAGATAGACAGATTTTAAAATATAGTTTTAAAATAAAGTCCTTAATAAAGAAATAGAGTAATAAAAAATACAATAAGCCATGTAAAGATGGAAAATACACAGAGAGTCTGGCTACTGTATGTCATTGTGTTGCCTTTCAATTTTTTTGACTGCTAATGGACAAATGATAACTGCTGAGAGACATTTGATTGTGAAAGTTGCTAGATTAAACAAACCTATATATTTTTAAAATATCTTGACTTCAAAATTTAAGTCAAAAGATATGTTACTTTTGGAAAGAGGTTCTGCTTTTATTTCCATAGGAAATTAAAGACTGTAGATTCATTCTGGATTAAGAAAACTCAGGTTTGATTGAAGAAGTACCCCTGAAAAAATCTCTGATGGGAACAGATGGCCTAGATGATCCAACATTTCAGAGCACCTCTGTTGCAGTTTCCTTTGAGTTCTACATCCAGAACATCATCAAGGCTGCTGGCTAGATGATCCAGCCTCACAGAATACTCCAGTCAGGACTAGAGCATAATCATAAATTTTCTCAGAGTGCCCCAAAGATTACCAGCACCCCCAATCAGTAGGAAGTAGTATAAAGAACTATGCCCACATTCACAGAAAATGGGTTATGGATGTTTATTATTATCTAAGGGAGGTTAGTTACAAGTTGTTATTGGTAATGGTCAAGAAAAAGCTGAACAAAGGAGATTAGATACAGGGATCTTGTTCTAAAAAGAAAAGGGAGGATATAGAAATGATAGGATTAAAGGGTAGAGTATTGAATCTACTTTAATCCAAAAAACAACTATTAATCTTATATATTTTACATTGGTGTGGATTTTGGTTTATTGACACAAATTTAAAGTTAATTTTGTTACAGTGTATGTATATTTCTACTCTTTTTAGGGTATTATATCTATGCAGCTCATTTTAAAATGTAATATATAATTAAGATTTACAGAATAATAGTCATCTATAATAGCAAACTTACAGTCCTGTTATGTTTTCAAGACATACAGACCTACAGAATATGGCATTTAAAATGTTTTAAGAACTTAGACTTTTCTCAACAGTGAGATACATCTGCTCCTGGCAGCACCATTTACTACAAAGAGGATGATGGGCATCATAGAAACTACATATGGAGTTTGTTTCTTAATGAAAAAAACTAGCCATGCGGGCTAGCCTTGTCTCTGTTGCTGACAGTTACTGTCCAAACTGGACTAGCAGGACATAAGAAAGATAACAGCTGAACTTTGCCAAGACAAGGTATGAAAGTCCTTCAAAATCCTCTGCTTTACAGGAAAGTCTGTTAGATATGCTAGGCCTATAGGCCAGAGTTTGGTGCCCCAATGATACAGAGAAACTTTGGTGACTGTCCAGGCAGCCTGATGTCCCAATCATTAGGTAACATTTCACCTTTTTGGGGTCTTTGATGGAGTTGAAAACTAAATAGTTATAATCATGGTTTTCCTCAGTTATAATAGAAAGTAAATTATGTACAAAACTTTAGACTCACCAAGATAGATAATTACATATTTCCTCTAATTTTGCCAAATGTAAATGGATTAGTGTTACTGTAATTCTTACTTAATAAATGTTTTTGTTGTATATAGTCTTACTATGTTAAAGTTAAAACCTTCCTTTTTAATTAGACAGAAAGGGGGAGATTCTACGAAATAATCCTATTGTACACTGTAAATATTTGTCACTCAGATTGGTTTAATAAAACACTGATTGGTCAGTAGCCAGGCAGGATGTATAGGTATGGTGACCAAACTATGAATAATGGGAAGGAGAAGGGTGGAGTCAGGAGTCACCAGCCGCAGAGGGAGCAGGAGATAAACATGTCATGCTAATAAAGGTACCACGCCCTGGCAAAGCATAAACAGGAATATGGGTTAATTTAAATGTAAGAGTTAGCTAGTAAGAAGCCTGAGCTATCAGCTGAGCATTTATAATTAATACAAGCCTCTGTGTAGTAATTTGGGAAGTGGTTGCAGGGTATTTAGGAACAGGCAGCTGGGACAGGAAATGTCTGTTTACACAGTGGCTCATACCTGTAATCTCAACATTCAGGAGCTTGACATAGGAGGATTAAAGTGAGTTTGAGACCAGCCTTGGCTACATTGAGATCCCATCTCAACAACAAGATGATATGACTTTCTAATAAAGGGCATCTTATTAATTCAATAATTACTAGCCTATCCCATTAAAAGGCAACTGTCAAAGTTATCCATCAGTTGTGAAAATAGCCATTTTACCAAAAGCAATTCACAGATTCAATGTAATCCCAGTCAAAATCTCACAGCATTATTTATGGAAATAGGAAAAAAACACCTAAAATTCATATGGAACCATACAAAACCTAGGAAAGCCAAATTCATATGGAACCATACAAGACCTAGGAAAGCCAAAGTAATAATGATGAGGGAAAAGCAATGTTTGTAGGATTCTCATTTCATGCTTCAAGATATATTATAGATCTATAGTAATAAAAGCAATACAGCACTGGCACAAAAACATACACAAATCCATGAAACAAAATAGAAGATCCCATCATGAGTGCATGTAACTACAGCCATTTGATGTTTGACAAAGATGCCAAAATAATATGCTGGAAAAAACACCAACAAATGGTTCTGGGAAAATTAAATGTCCACATCTAGAAGAATGAAATTAGACCCTTATCTACTACCCTTTACATTAAGTAGCACCAAATGGACCAAAGATCTCAAGGTGAAACCTGAAGCACTAAAACTACCAGGAAAAAATATAGGCAGTATTCTACAAAATATAGATGTAGGAAAGGATTTCCAAATAGGACCCCATTTGCCCAGGAATTAAGGACAGCAGTTAACAAGTAGGACATAATAAAACTAAAAAGTTCTGTACAACTAAGGAAACAATTAAGTGAAGAGGAAGCTCACAGGGCAGGAGAGAATCTTTGCCAGCTATACATCTGACAGAGGATTAATATCCAGAATAAATAAAGAACTCAGAAAAAAGCATCAGGAAAGCAACATCCCAGTTTAAAACTGGTCTTTGTATCTGAGCAGAGAGTTCTCAAAAGAAGAAATAAAAATAGTCAAGAAATACCTCAAAAAGTGTTCATTATCTGTTGTGAAATATTGCTTTAACTATGTAAAGATATACTACATTTGTTTATGTTGCAGAATATTACTTTATGCAAAAGTGTGCTGCATTTGTTTTTGTATAGATGTGTTACATTTTTTTATGATGCATTTGTTTAAAGATGTAAAGATGTGTTGCTTTTCCTGCCTAAGGCACTTGATTTATCTAATGAAAAGCTGAACAGCCAATAGCCATGCAATAGAGGGATAGACAGGCCTGGTAGGCAGAGAGAATAAGAGGAGGAGGTATTTAGGTTGAAAAAGAAGGGAGAATGAGGGAGAAAAAGAGGAGACACCTAGGGCCAGTCAGCCAGCCAGGCACCAGACACACAGACATGGAAGAAGTAGGAGAAGTAAAACATAGAGAATGAAAGAAATGTTAAATAAAAAACAGAGCAAAATGAAAATGAAGAGAAACAGGTTAGTATAAGTTATAAGAGCTAGTAGAACAAGCCTAAACTAAGGCCAAGCATTCATAACTAATAAGTAAACTCCATGTCAAGATTTGGGAGCTGGCAGTCCAAGAAAGCCTGTTACAATTATCCTTAGCAATTAGGGAAATGCAAATTAAAACTACTTTGAGATTTCATCTTACTCCAGTTAGAATGGCTAAAATTAAAGAAACAAAACAACTAATAACAAATATTGGTGAAGATATAGGGAAGGGGGAACTCTCATTTATTGTTGATGGCAGCTAGTCCAGAAATCAGTGTGAAGTCTCAAAATGCTAGCAATAAATCTGCCAATGTATAAAATTCCTTGGCATGTGCCAAAAGGACTTGATATCCACACCACAGATATCTGTTTAGCCATGTTCATTGCTGCCCTATTCACAAAAGCTAAAAAACAAAAACAGCTTATATACACTTCAGTTAACAAATAGATAACAAAAACATGGTACATAGTAGAATATTGTCCAGCTGTAAAGAAAATGGAAATCATAAACTTTGCAAATAAGTGGATGCCACTAATGATATTGTACTGAGTGGAATAACCTAGACACAGAAAGACATGTTTATTCTTATTTGTGGTTACTATCTATTAATCTTTAAATATGAGTATATAACCCAGTAACTGCAGAAACATGAAAGTAAAAAGAGAACATGGAGGGTGAAGCTCTAAAGAGAGTATAGCAAGACACAAGTGATACAAAGGGGCATGGGAAAGAGACACATTTTAACTGGGAAGGAAGAGGACAATACCAAGGGAGAGAGAGGAAAGAGAGGTAAATGATGCTAATAATGGTTGAAAAATCCATAGTAAATCTTACTATTTTATGTTTATATAAAATTACATGTAGATCCTGCCCCCGACTTACCTTCTGGACCAGAGGTGAGTGTCCTGTCTCAGCCCGGACCCCATCCCTGGACACCAGCCACTCTGGGGAAGACCTGCATAACTTGGCCCCAGGTTCTGGCCACTGGGAAGGTTACCTTCTAGCACCACTGGGAAGGATACCCTTCTCCAAGACCCCTGGCAAACACTGCAATCTCCACGCCCTGCCCCCATGCCCATCCGCCCGAGACCCCAGCCACTTCCTGACACTTAGAGACAGGCCCCAGCTCCCATCCTGCCCTGGACTTCCCTTCTGGACCAGAGAGAGCTCCCATCCTGCCCTGGACTTCTCTTCTAGACAAGAGCTCCCATCCTGCCCCGGACTTCCCTTCTGGACAAGAGTGTCCATCCTGCCCCGGACTTCCTGTCTGGACAAGAGCTTCCATCCTGCCATGGACTTCCCATCTGAACAAGAGAGCTCCCATCTGGACAAGAGAGAGAGACTTCCTGAATCTGTCAGCTCTGTCTGAACCAAGTGCACTGATAAGACCAAAAACGAACCACAAGGAGATGGGCAGATGTTAAGGCAGAAGTACATACAACAAAATGAAGAGCAATACATCACCAGAACCTAGCCCACCTCCAACATCTAGACCTAAACCTCAAAAATTGGAAGAAGCAGAAGAAAACAGCCTTATGAATAACATCATGAAGAAGGTAGAGGCTTGTGTAGAGGAAAAGACAAAAAAAAATGAGAAGAATGCTATAAACAACTAGAGGAAAGGGCAAACAAATTAGAAGAAAACAATAAAGTCCTGGAAGAAAACAATCAAGTACTGAAAGAAAATCATGAAAAAGCAATGAAACAAATGAAGGAAACAGTCTAAGACCTGAGAAGGGAAATATAAAAAATGAAGAAGACACAAACAGAGGGAATGCAGGAAATAGAAAATCTGAGTAAATGATCAAGAATTTCAGATGCAAGTATAACCAACAGAATGCAAGAGATGGAAGAGAGGATCTCTGGCGTTGAAGATACAGTAGAAGAAAGAGAATCATCAGTCAAAGAAAACACTAAAGACAACAAAGTCATGAACCCAAAATGTCCAAGAAATTTGGGACACCATGAAAAGACCAAACCTATGAATAATAGGGATAGAAGAAGGAGAAGAATACCAACTCAAAGGTACAGAAAATAAATTCAACAAGATCATAGAAGAAAATTTTCCCAATGTAAAGAAGGAAATGCCTATGAAGATACAAGAAGCATATAGAACACCAAACAGACTAGACCCCCCAAAAAGTCCCCTTGCCACATAATAATTAAACAACTAAATGTACAGAATAAAGAAAGAATATTAAGAGCAGCAAAGGAAAAAGGCCAAGTGACCTATAAAGGCAAACCCATCAGAATAACACCCAATTTCTCAATGGAGACTTTGATAGCCAGAAGGACCTGGACAGATGTAATGCAGACACTAAGAGACCATGGATGTCAGCCCAGACTAATATACCCAGCAAAACTTTCAATCATCATAGATGGAATGAACAAGACATTCCAAGACAAAGCCAGATTTAAACAATACTTACCACAAACCCAGCCCCACAGAAAGCACTAGAAGGAAAATTCCAACCGAAGGAAGTCAGATATACCCGCAAAAATATAGGCAATAGATAAAGCCACAGCAGTAAACCACAAAGAAGAGAAGTACACACACACTACCACCAAAAAATAACAGTGATGAACAATCACTGGTCATTAATATCCCTTAATATCAATGGACTTAATTCACCTATAAAAAGACATAGGCTTACAGAATGGGTACGAAAGCAGGACCCATCTTTCTGCTGCATACAAGAAACACATCTCAAATTCAAAGACAGACACCACCTAAGAATAAAAGGCTGGGAAAAGACTTTCCAATCAAATGGTCTTAAGAAACAAGTGGTGTAGCCATCCTGATATCCAACAAAATAGACTTCAAACTGAAATCAATCAAAAGAGATCAAGAAGGGCATTGCATCCTCATCACAGAAAAGATCCACGAAGATGAAGTTTCAATTTTGAACATTTATGCCCCAAACACAAGGCCACCCACATATGTAAAAGAAACATTACTAAAGCTTAAACCACATATAAAACTTCACACATTAATAGTGGGAGATCTCAACACCCCACTTTCACCACTGGACAGATCTCCCAAATCAAAACTTAACAGAGAAATAAAGGACTTAACTGATGTCATGACCCAAATGGACCTAATAGATATCTACAGAACATTCCATCCTAACAAAAAGAATATACCTTCTTCTCAGCACCCCATGGAACTTTCTCTAAAATCGACCACATAATTGGCCACAAAGCAAATCTCAATAGATTACAAAACAATTGGAATAACTTCCTGTGTTCTATCAGACCACCATGGTTTAGAGTTAGATTTCAACAACAACAAAAAACTACAGAAAACCTACAATCTCATGGAAACTGAATAATGCTCAACTGAATCACCAATGGGTTAAGGAAGAAATAAAGAAAGAAATTAAAGACTTCCTAGAGATCAATGAAAATGAAGACACCACATACCCAAACTTATGGGACACTATGAAAGCAGTGCTAAGAGGGAAATTCATAGCACTAAATGCCCACATAAAGAAGTTAGAGAAATCCCACACTAGTGACTTAACAGCACACCTGAAAGCTCTAGAACAAGAAGAAGCAAAGTCTTCCAGGAAGAATAGATGCCAGGAAATTATCAAAGTGAGAGGTGAAAACAATAAAATAGAAACTAAGAGAACAATCAAAAAATTAATGAAACAAAGAATTGGTTCTTTGAGAAAATCAACATGATAGACAAGCCCTTATCCAAACTAACCAAAAGACAGAGAGAGAGAGAATCCAAATCAACAAAATCAGAAATGAAAAGGGGGACATAACAACAGACATTGAGGAAATCCAGAGAATTATAAGGTCATATTTCAAAAACCTCTACTCCACAAAACTGGAAAACCTAAAAGAAATGGATAATTTTCTGGATAGGTACCACATACCTAAGTTAAATCAAGACCGGATAAACTATTTAAATAGTCCAATAACCCCTAAGGAAATAGAATCAGTCATTAAAAGTCTCCCAACCAAAAAAATCCCAGGACCAAATGGTTTCAGTGCATAATTCTACCAGATCTTCAAAGAAGAGTTAATACAAATACTCTCTAAATTGTTCCACACAATAGAAACAGAAGGGAACATTACCAAACTCCTTCTATGAGGCTACGATTACCTTGATTCCTAAACCAAACAAGGATACAACAAAGAAAGAGAACTACAGACTGATCTCCCTCATGAATATTGATGCAAAAATACTCAATAAAATACTGGCAAACAGACTC
This sequence comes from Peromyscus leucopus, assembly GCF_004664715.2. NCBI lineage: Eukaryota > Metazoa > Chordata > Mammalia > Rodentia > Cricetidae > Peromyscus > Peromyscus leucopus. The sequence goes on along the minus strand of NC_051067.1, from coordinate 95,600,440 downwards.
CAAGAACACATCAAAACAATTATCCACCATGATCAAGTAGGCTTCATCCCAGGGATGCAAGGGTGGTTCAACATACGAAAGTATGTTAATCCGCACACCTATGAACATATAATTTTTGACAAAGAAGCCAAAAGTGTACAATGGAAAAAAGAAAGCATCTTCAACAAATGGTGCTGGCATAACTGGATATCAATGTGTAGAAGGCTGCAAATAGATGCATATCTGTCAGCGTGCACAAAACTTAAGTCCAAGTGGATGAAGGGCCTCAACATAAATACAACTACTCTGAACCTGCTAGAAGAAAAAGTAGGAAGTAGTCTTGAATGCATTGGCATAGGAGATCGCTTCCTAAATATAACACTAGTAGCACAGACACTGAGACAAACAATCAATCAATGGGACCTCTTGAAACTGAGAAGCTTCTGTAGGGAAAAGGATACAGTCCACAAGGCAAAGCGACAGCCTACAGAATGGGAAAAGATCTTCACCAACCCCACATCTGACAGAGGACTGATATCCAGAACATATAAGGAACTCAAGAAATTAGACATCAAAACGACCAAGAGTCCAATTCAGAAATGGGCTATAGAACTAAACAGAGAATTCTCAACGGAGGAAACTCAAATGGCTGAAAGACATTTAAGGAATTGCTCAACATCCCTAATCATCAGGGAAATGCAAATCAAAACAACTCTGAGATACCACCTTATGCCTGTCAGAATGGCTAAGATCAAAAACACTGAAGACAACTTATGCTGAAGAGGATGTGGAACTAGGGAAACTCTCCTCCACTGCTGGTGGGAATGCAAGCTTGTACAACCACTTTGGAAATCAATATGGCACTTTCTTAGAATATTGGGAATCAATCTCCCCCAAGATCCAGCTATACCACTCTTGGGCTTATACCCAAGAAATGCTCAATCATACCACAAGAGCACTTGCTCAGCTATGTTCATATCAGCATTGTTTGTAATAGCCAAAACCTGGAAACAACCTAGATGCCCTTCAACTGAAGAATGGATAAATAAATTGTAGGCACATATACACAATGGAATAATACTCAGCAGAAAAAAAAAATGACATCATGAGGTTTGCAGGCAAATGGATGGATCTAGAAAAAATCATGAGTGAGGTAACCCAGACTCAGAAAGACAAATATAGTATGTACTCACTCATAGGAGGGTACTAGATGTGGAACAAGGATGACTGGACTGCTACTCACATCACCAGGAGGCTACCTGGAAAACAGGACCCCAAGAAAGACACGAGGATCACAATGACGGGGAAATAGCTGAGATCTTCATGAATAACCTGGACATGAGTGGAGAATGAAGGGCGAGTGTCGAGAGAAAGAGAGCCTGTGGAGACGAGAAGCTGATCAAGAAAGAGAGGAAACAAGAAAGAGACATAAATGAAAACAAGAAAAGGAAAAACAAAGTGTAGAGAGCACAGAAATCACAAAGATGCCCCACAAAAGACTGCTGAATGCGAGAACACCGAACTGACCTACTCTGTGATGGATGACAAACACTAATACGTACAGAAACCATCAACGACTGAGGATCTAGATGCAGAGATCCATGCTAGATCGGTGGAGCTCTGGAGTCTAATAGCAGAAAGAAGAGGTTGTATGAGCAAGAATGTTTAAACCAGGTTGGATAAAGCAAGGGACAAAACAAAAAATGAAACACAATATGAACAAGCTGAGGGCAACTGGATAGGCCCTGAAAGGTGAGCAGTTGATTGGCTTGATCTGTTGGGAGGCATTAGGCAGTGGACTCTGTATTGCTGAGTTAGCTGTTTGAAACTGGACTTATGCAGGATGCTGGCTGGGGGGGGCGGTGGGACTGAGTACAGGGATCGAGTTCGGGGGGGCGTGAGGAGGTGAGAAGGGGGGGGGGGGGGGGGGGGGGGGGGGAGAACAGGAATCCATGGTGATATGTAGAACTGAATGTAAAAAAAAAGGAAAAAAATAAAAAACAAAAAAATAAGAAAAAAAAAATATGAATATATCTGCAGAGAGAGAGAAGAGAGAGAGAAGAGAGAGAGAGAGAGAAGAGAGAGAGAGAGAGAGAGAGAAGGATACAGTTTAAATGCTGTCATACCACTTTGGCTAACAATGTTTCTGCCAAGAGCCATTGACCATCTAGCAAAATCACTAGTCCCAGGCATGAGAAGCCTCTTTTTGAGTTGTTAGTGAGGTGAGTTCAAGATCATCCAAAGACAAAAGCAATTGTTGTTGCCCTTGGTTGCCTCCTAGAATTTGAAGATAAGTCCTGTATAGCTGAATACACCATGCACTTCAGACACAGGACTTAGGAACCAAGCTGGATCTGACCCAGAAGCCCCCTCATGAAGACTAGCTTTCACAGTACAGGAAGGTGCCATGCATACTGCCAAGGTAGAAAAGCAATTAATAGTGATAATAGTGATCAGTCTGTGATATCTAGAAACCACAAAAAAGACCAGCATGGCAAGATATGCCCACAGGTAAAATAGTGGCACTTGTATCTTGGGGGTAACAAAAAACAGGCTCTGGCCCATTCAATGGGAACAAATTCATGCCTGCTATTGTAAACCTAACCACCTGCCCACCTGCTACTTTCACTATGTCATCATGGACTCTAGCCTTCTGGAATCACAAGCCCCAAATAAGCTCTTCTATCTATAAGCTGCCTTGAGTCATGTTGTTGTTGGTTTTGTTTTGTTTTGCTTTGCTTTTTGCTTTGCTTTGCTTCTTTGCTTTGCTTTGCTTTTTGCTTTGCTTTGCTTTGCTTTGCTTTTTTGCTTTTTTTTGTTTCGCTTTGCTTTGCTTTGCTGTTTGGGGGTTTTGTTTTGTTTTTGTTTTTGTTGGGTGTTGTTGTTGTTGTTGTTGTTGTTGTTCGAGATAGGGTTTTTCTGTGCTGCTTTGATGCCTGTCCTGGATCTTGCTCTGTAGACCACATTGGTTTTGAACTCACAAAGATCCACCTGGCTCTGCCTCCCAAGTGCTGGGATTAAAGGTGTGCACTATCACCACCCGGCGAATCATGTTGTTTTAGTACAACAATAGAAAAGCAGTTAATTCAATGAACAGATGATTACTAATTATCAAGTTTCTTCTTTCTATATCTCCTGCCATATCTGATGCTGTAAAACTATTCCTTTTTCTTGACCTTTCATGTCTACTCTCTTCAAGGCTAATGTAGACTGTAGTGCATCATGTTCAGTGTTCTCTCCTACTCAACCATTCAATCATTCCAATAAGTAGAAATGAAAATTTAACAATTTGATTTGTCTGTTTAAAATACTTCAGCATATTTATTCTGATTTTTTAACTCACTTTTCTCTACCACATTTAATATACATAAAAGCAGACATGATTTACAAGTTCCTATGTCCAGCCTTATCTTAGTGGTATCCCTCAATCCTCTTAATTCATTTATAACATACAGTCATTATTTGGCAAAGTACATCGTGACACCCTTCCCATCCCCTTCTTCTCTTGTACATCTTCTCAGAGCAGAAGCTCCAACATATTCTAACAGCCCAAGTGCAAATCTACTATGTACCAGGAACCCCTGGTGTATCTTTTCATAAGTAGAATCCATATCTATTTTTTCTTATATTGCTTTGCAGTTGTATTTTGTTGGCTATCTTCCTACCTGTACACTCCTTTAGATCATAAATGAATGGAATGTTATCTAGCTTCATCTTATATCGCTGACCCTGAGCACACAGGAAGCGTGGAAGGAAGACAGAAGAACAGGGAGGTGGAAGAGAAGGGAGGACTCAAACAAAGGGCTTCCATTTCCTTATCACAACATCATTCTTTGTCCATTGCTATCAAATTTGGCATCTGTCCCCTTTATTGTTTATCCCAGCTTCCAAAAAACAAAATGAAGCAATGAAGCTTAAACACACACACACACACACACACACACACACACACACACACACACACACACGCACACTTTAGTTGACATGTTTCTACAGAATTATAGCAAATGTCTTCCATGTTGAAATTCCACTGGTCCAATCTTAATTCTTTGTAAAATCTGGTATCTAGCTAAAAAAAAGCATCCACTTTGAATTTGAAAGATTGTAATCCCTTCACCATGCTTTTCCCCACTGAAATATGCTTTTAATAACTTGATTTTATTATATTAAATTTCTCAAGAATGTTATATCCTTGTTCCATTAGATCAGCAAGTTTAGGGGTTTTATTTAAGAATCACAATCTAGAATGTTCCTCATTCCCAACTTTGTCTCTTTCTCTTTTTAACTCACTGTTTGCTCCTTATGCCTCTGACCAAATGATCCTTCCCACCCAGAATCTACAGTATCAACTCTGTTTCTTTTTGTCTCTGATGTCATTGAATATCTCCTTGTTAATCTACTCACTTAATCTGCATTTACTGAAAGTCTATGTGGTTCTAATGTTACAGAACTAGAAACAAGAAACATTCCATGCCCTTTAAAAGGATGGAATCTTATCCACAAAGCATGGGTAATAACCCCCTATGACATGGTCCCATTGTGGAATGAGATGAGGAATAGACTCACAAAGAGTGAGGTTCTGAGACAAGAGGGTGAGTGGGAAAGTAGCTTGCCATGGCATGGGTTCCCAAGCACCTTTTATTCTGCTATAAAACCTGACAAATGAACATTTGTCAAGAAATATTGTTACAGTAACACTGAAGGAGAAGGCAGACATTTAACTGACAGTTTGTCAAGATAGCATTGTCTATAGGCCAGAAGTATTCTTAATGTCATTGCAGAGGGTTACATTTTTCTAGACCTTTATCTGACCGAGTAGACACTACAAGTACTCAAGGAAGTTCAGGTGTCTTAGGCAGTTTGAACAGTCATGAAAAAAATGTAGGTGGTTTAAATAACATAAATGTATTTTCTCACAGTTCTAGAGAGTGAAGCCAGAGACTAAGACAAAGAGGGGACTCTTGCATTGCTAGTTTAAATGTCCCTTCATGAAGACTCATCGTCATGACCTCTTCTTAACCTAATTTCTACCCCAAACTCTCATTTCCAGAAATAGATGGTTTCCCATTGAAGATGTTGTGGAAATGACATGTATTCTGTGGAAATGACATGCTGTGAACTTTGATCTCTTAGTGGGCTATGGAAATGTCATGAGATTTGCTGTGGATATTGCTCTATATAAATAAAACACTGGCCAGTGACCAGGCAGGAAGTATAGGTGGGACAAGGAGAGAGGAGAATTGAGGGAACAGGAAGAAGGAGGGGGAGACACTGCAAGCCACCGCCAGGACAAGCAACATGTAAAGACGCCGGTAAGCCACAAGCGATGTGGCAAGGTATAGATTTATCAAAATGGGTTAATTTAAGATATAAGAACAGTTAGCAAGAAGCCTGCCACGGCCATACAGTTTATAAGTAATATAAGCGTCTGAGTGATTATTTTATACGTGGATTGTGGGACTGCAGGGCTTGGTGAAGCCCTCCAGCAACAGAGATTCTTTTTCAAAATGCTGGGTGCCTGCAGCTGTGAGCCTCAGCATCTAGTCAACCACATGAATGATGGGCACCTGACATTCTACCTTATACTGTGATGTTAAGCTATGATGGGTGATAGATTAAGTATATTTCATGTATTTTCAAAGTGCAACATTTTCAATTTACAGCAAGTTTATTGAGTCACAACCCCAAAGAAACTTGAGGAGAATCTCTACCACCATATTAAGAGCTGGTGAGTCCTCACATGAGTTTGAGAGGCATAATTCAGTTCTTCACATACTATGACTAAGAGAACTAAAGCCAGTTCTATACCCAGACTTGATTACGAAAGAAGACACAATTAATGTCCTTTACTGACTTTGTTGTTCATCTCTAAATTGGTCTCTAACTCTGGCAAGAAATAGGCCATTATTTACTGAGCTCTCTCAAGTCCCCACTGAGCTCAGAAATTTATAGAAATATGGAAGGGGTTGGAAGAGATAGTTGTACAGAGTAAATGTTGTAAAAATGTTCAAAGAAATGGGTCATAGCCTTCAGGGTTTTTTTTAAAATACTTCATTAATGACTGCTTCTGTTTCAACCACTGGACAGATGTTACATTCTTCTAGCTAACTTTCCCAATGCAAGTACCATAGCTTACTAGCCTTTTCATGATACTTTAAGAGGTTTTTCTGGAGAAAAAAAATGAGTTCACGGCCACAGAAGTAAAGGATTAGTTTGTTCATAGAGCTCTCTAAATGTCACCATGCACACTGGTGTGAGACATTAACTATTTTTGTGTAACCTGGGATTTCTGACTCTTGCTCAGTCTCCTTATCTATCGGTCTGTCTGAGTCTTCTTATAGCTGCTCAGATTTCTGTTTAAATCCCCCTTGATCAGTGAACTGAGTATGCCTTTCTTACTTCTTTTATCTTTTGAGATTACAATATAATTCCACCATTTCCCCTTCCTCCTTCTCTCTCCAAGCACTCCCATATAGCCCCACCTTTGCTTGCTTTCAAATTCATGGCCTCGTTCTCCATTGTTGTTACATACATATATGTAGGTAGACATATATTTCCAAATACATAGAAACAAGCTGTTCAAACTTTCTGTCCAGCTGTCTCTATCACTAGCAAGCTCATTATTTGGTGTTGTAAAGCATAGTATGGAAAGTCATGTTTCTTTGAAAAATACTGCATGCACTCCACACACACCTTCCTTTTCTCCTCTAAATTATCGTCTTTCTGTGGAGATAAAATAAGGAAAATCTTGAGGGCCTTCAATGAATACCAGAAACAAATTTCAAACTGCTTAAGGTTGCATCAGATTTACCCACACATTCTGGAAGATGTGGGCTGTGATTTCTGAGTTTGATACATCTTGGCAGGCAGGCAGTCACTGCAGGAAGCCATCTCCCAACTGGATCAGACTGCCCAGCATGCAGCACACCCACACACACCTCAGCAGACTCCCAGACCACCCTCCACATCTTTGTGTCCTGGACCAGTAATTACAGGACTCCTCCTGGTTCTTTTCTGTTCCCTAAGCCAACACAATCTCAGACCTGCTAGTGCCCTGGCATCAAAGCACACCTTGACCTTACTCTTCTCCACTGCATTCTTTTGACCAGCTCCAGGACACTGTCTCTCCTGAATCCCTCCCCCCCCCTTTTTGTCTGACTACCATAAAGGGCTTATACCTTCTACCCAGACAGGGACAACTTTATCTCCACTAACAAGAAGCAGCACAAAGAACTTTAAAGTCCTTTCACCTTCTCCCCAGTAGGCCTCCAGTTAACAGTTTATAGAACCGATAATTGACAAGTGCCTTCAGGCAGATATACAAACATAACTCATTCCGTGCAGGCCAATGGAGCTCTGTTTGAACCACCTGGGCAGAAAGATAAATGGTAAAGTTTTGTGCTGCCAGTTGGAATCTTAATGCTCCTAGTTGCCATGCTTCAGTCAGGCAAATCTAGACTGGTCTTCTCTGTCAGTGGGATCTTACCAGAACAAAATTTCATGAGCACATCGTTTGAGATCACTTGACCAGGCTCCATCCACTCCTTCCTTGCCATTCTCCTCAGCCAATATTACTCGATTGACATTCTAGCTCCAAAGATATATTTAATAACTTCAATTCTGCCATAACTTTTGTGCATTAGTTGAAGGTCAACAGGAGCAGGGGCTCATAAAGTATGATTGTTTATGTTCACTTGAAATTGCATTCCAACTTTTTAAAATTTGAATCAGCATGGTTTGAAGAATATGATACTCCAAAGATGGTTCTTTTTGCCATGAGTATATGAGGGATAGATACATTTTAAACATTTATCATGAAATAAACTTTTTAAGAATTTTTATTATTTCATGTGTATGAGTGTTTTGCCTACATGTGTATGAGGGTGCTGCCTATATATCCAGTGCCCACAGAGGACAGAAGAGGACACTGGATTTTCTGGAACTGGAGTCATGGTTGGTTGCAAGCTGCCATATAGGTTCTGGGAACCAAACCAAAGTCCTCTGCAAGAGCAGCAGTGCTCTTAACCTCTGAACCATGAAATGAAATGTTAATACTACCACAACAATGCTTTGAAACTACAAGACAATAATATAATAAAATGACATTAATACTGTGGCTAACTGGAACAGTAGGACACCTTTTGAAAATAGTTTGTTATGGGGCTGGAGAGATTGCTCAGTGGTTAAGAGCACTGACTGCTCTTCCAGAGAACTCAGGTTCAATTCCCAGTACCCACATGGCAGCTCACAGCTGTCTGTAACTCCAGTCTCAGGGGATCTGGCACCCTCTGTTGGCCTCCTTGTATACCAGGGATACATATAGTACACAGACATGTATGTAGACAAAACACACATATACATAAAATAAATAATTTTAAATTAAAAATACCTTATCATGTAATTGTTGTTAGGCAATTACATAAAACTATTCATTTTCATATATGAAAATTGATCATAGACAACCTTAATCCTTCAAAAAGTAAATTATGTAATTGTCTTGCAAAGTTACACAGCGTTTGGAAACAGAGCTTACTCCAGATAGAACTAATATTTGTTTTGCCAGGCATCCTGGGAAAGTACTAATCTAGGGTCCAGAAATAAATCTGAAGGGAGTGAAGCCATGTAGCTTTTTCTCAGAAAATCCATAAGAATGCTCACAACTGATATTCTATACATGAGGAAACAGGATAGAGGCATCAGCATCAACATCAAGGGAGTCCAATCTTAGACAAGGATCTGATGCTTTGAAGCCACAGAGGCAGCTGTTTTGCTGTGGGATAATGCTTTTGTACACTGGTTTAATAAAACACTTGTTGGCCATTACCCAGGCAGGAAGTATAGTCGGGATAAACAGACAAGGAGAATTCTGGGAAGAGGAAGGCTGAGTGAGGAGATGCCAGCCCGCCATCCAGGGAGAAGCATGTAATGGCACACAGGTAAAGCCACAGAATATATGGGCTGAGTTTAAGTGTAAGAGATAGTCAGTAGGAAGCCTGATCTAATGGCTGAGCAGTTTTAATTAATATAAGCCTGTGTGTGTTTACTTGGGTCTGAGTGGCAGCAGATCAGTTGGGACACATGAAAACTTCTGACAACACAGTTTGTCATGAGAATCGGCAGCAGGGGAGAGAGCAAAACCAAAGTAATTATTAGACTGAAAAATACAAGGTCTGTATTTTCATGTGGGGCCCCTGAATTTATGTGCACAGGATGAACTAACCATGGATCAAAAACATCTGGAAAATTAAAAATGGTTTCTTTACTAAATATGTAGGGACTTATTTTTCTTATCACCATTCTCTTTTGAAATGCACAATAAGAGTGGCATTTTATATCAAGTTTATATTATGTAATGTATTTTAATAATCCAGAGATGATTTTATAGCATGGTGAAGAACACACAGAGGTCATATACAAATACGATCATCTGTAGACTGTGGTATCTGTGTGGGTTCCAGGAACTAATCTTCTATGACTACCAGGGCATGGCCATTGCAACAATACAGAAAGAATCTCAGAAATTATTGCTGAGGCCCTTTTGATGTGAGCAGGATAGTGCGTATTTATTCCATGCTAACACATTAGAGTTGCATTGGAAAGATGTCAGAGCAGGGCTTCCCAGCTCAAGTTCTGGAGCTAGAAGAAGTGAAGACAGGTGGATAGATAAGGCATCCCTAAAATATAACATCTAGAGAAATCTATGGTATTGAGGTAAAAGATCACAGCATCCAGCTGGAGCCTATAAATTAAAATACACCACACACACAAAAAAATATACATACATACCAACATGCACACATTAACACACACACACACACACACACACACACACACACACACACACACACACACGAAAAAACCAATTTCCTATGTAGGGAGCATTATGCCCAAGCCCATGTGAGGACTACAAAGAGAAATCCATATGAGACCATTCTTCTGAGAGACTCTGGTAGTGGGCCTTGTCCCCATAGAACCATGTACTAGGTTTTTCCTCTTAAACTTGGAGCTGGGACACCTGCCTGATCATGTACCTTAGACAGCAGAAGGGCTGTCCCTGCCAAAGCTAACTCCATAATGACTGTGAAGGTAGCTAATTCTTCAAACACGCAGACACCAGTGCAAGTCTACAAAGATTACAAAGAATTAGAGGGATTTAGCACTACCAAAGGAACAAACCTAAACTCTAGTAACCAACTGTAAACATGGAAATCTGTAAAATGACAACAAAGAATTCAAAATAATCTTAGACAAGCTCAGTGAACTACAAGATAACACAAATGAACAACTAAATGATACCAGGGAAACAAGTTACAGCTCTGATCTTCTCTTTGTTGTCTATATCCTTGTTACATGTCTTATTTTTATTTGTTTTCCTAATATCATATGTGTTCTTATAATATCAAAAGCAATATTAAGAAGTAAACTTTTGTTTAAAAAATTAGGCAAAATGTCCCAAATCTGAAGAGAGAAATGGGCATCTACATCAATGCTGCCCCCCAACAAGGCTCAGGGAATATTATGGAAGAAGGGTAGAAAGAACATGAGAGCCAATGACAGGTACTGTGCCATCCTGCCCTCTGGATATGATGTGGTTGTTGTGCGAACAAGTTCATAGCAGCTGTAAGACCTTCACAAGATCCAGCCAGTTAAAATTTTATTTCCACTTCAAAAACTAGAAAGCCCAGAAATATATAAAGCCATGTATAACTATCATCCAATCTTTTTGCCATCAGAAAGAACACAATGGGGAGAGGTTAATCTTTTCAGTAAAACAATGTTGGTAAATTGGATATTTACAGTGAAGGACAAAATCAGATGCTTCTATCACAAAAGTTAGAGTAGAACAGAGAAGATTTTTAAAATAACACCCCAAATAGTATAACACACACACACACACACACATAAAAAAAAACTTAGAGGAAAACTTGTGCTTTGGCCTTGGCAATTTACTGTTGGATAGGATACAAAAAGCTACGAGTAGCAAAAGTGAAACTACACACATGTAAGTCCATCATATAGAACGGTGCTAGGTGTCTACACCAAGGAAACTCTAACTGCGATGAAAAGGCATCTGTGAAACAGAATAAAGTCATTATGAGCTATATTGCAAGGCATGATAAAATATATAAAGAACTTCAAAAACTGAATGTCAAAAAGGAAAGCAGAGATAGGGGAGAATAGAAAGGCAAGGGTGGGGATGAAATAATTTCAATGGGAAAAGAAACAACCAAATGGGCATTTATCCAATGATATACACATGGCCATCCATCTGGCATGGCATATGAAGAGGTGCTCAACATCACTAACCATCAGGGAAAGGAATGTCAAAGCTACATGAACTCTGTTAGGCTGGTTACCACAGAAGAAAGAGATAACAAAGGCTGATATGGATATGAAGAAAAAACATCTGTTTTGCACAGTTGGTAAAAATTGCTGTAAAGTTGTATATCCTGGACATGACAGGGATGTTCACCTATGGGCTTTTAATGGCTGTGGTTGCCTGCACAACACTTGCACAAGATCAAACCTGTTTACATTCCAGCATAGATGGGAGAAGTGCTCAAAAGGCCCCACTCCTAGCTGAAGAGCTACAAGCCACCAAAGTCTGCTATGAAAAAAGTCACTTTTCTTTGAGGATGTGTCCCCTGGCATGGTTCATCCCCCAGTGGACAGCCTTATATGGCAAATATTTATTGGACTCTGAGCTATTTAAAAACAAAATAAAGGAGGCTATAAGGTTGGGAAGGTGATGAGAAGAACTTGGAAAGAGATGAAGGTGGGGTGTGAGGAGTAGATATGATCAATACATGTGTGTATGTGTCTGTGTAAAAACAATAAAGAAAAAAGAGGTCATAAATTTGAAAGTGAGTGGGTAAGGGAGGGAAGAAATTGGAGGAGGGAGAGGAAATGGTGGAAATTATATAAATATAGAATTCATGCATGACATTCTCAAAATAATAAAACATTTTAATTTTAAAATATATTGTATTCATGTATGAAATACTCAGAAAATACATAAATAAAATTAAAAAATTTTTAAGGTTTATAAATTGGTACCACTACTTTGTAAAAACAACAAGAGGATTATTCAAACTATGAAAATACCAGAAGCACCATGCTATCCAGCAATCGTGTCAGGTTGTACAGGAAGAAACTGAAACTGGCATGTGAAGAATAGTGGTGCTCCTACATTCATTGCCACACTATTCTCACATGAATGTGGCCTCACTGTCCATAGACAAATAGACTGATAAAGAAAGTGCACTTTAACACACAATGCAATATATTTTGACTTTGCGGGGAGGTAAAGCTATCATTTTCAACAACTTGCAGGATATTAAGCTAAGTGAAGTGAGTCAGATACAGAGCATGTACTACATGATATCAGTTACATGATAAATCCAAAATAGCAAAGCTCACAGAAGCAGATGGACTGGCTTCCAGTACTGCTGCAAAATGGAAATGGTTATGACCCAAAAAGTAGGGAATTGACTGTATAGGATGAATAAGAAATCAAAAACTGTATAGTACAATACCTATAGTTAGCAATATTATACTGGATGCATAAAATGTTGGTATAATAGACCTTATGTTCATATTATTAGAAATTAAGATTTTGGAGACAATTGGTCAGTGCCATAGAGTCTGGTACTGGTGTCACATGTAATATACCTCCAAGCTCTTCAGCTGTAGAAAATTAATTATGAATAGCTTCTTCTATGTCAACAAATGATAGGTGACAGATAGATGATAGTTAGATAGTAATATATTTTATACACATCCAAGGACAGAGAGACAGATAAAAATGTTTCAAAAGGAAGCATACAACCATGTTGTTGTTACTGTAAGCAAACAAGTCTCTCTCTCTCTCTCTCTCTCTCTCTCTCTCTCTCTCTCTCTCTCTCTCTCTCTCTCTCTCTCTCTCTCTCCTCATTCCTTACCCCCTATGAAAATCTCAGTTTCATAATTACGGGATTGAACAAAAGCCTTCCCTCTGTTACTGAAAATTCCCACCAATGAAATCCCAAAACTCCAAACGAGACAACTTAAGAATTTCCTCCACTCCCAGCTAAACCTTCTGTGGATCATTCATTCAGCACCTTGTCAGGTCAGCACATTTCACCTTCCTACAACTACAGGGTCTCAAACAGTGAGCAGGAAGTTAAGGAGATGGAATATATAAGGAAAAAAATGAAACTTTGAAAACATTCCACATATTCCCACCACCACCACCACCACCACCACCACCACCACCACCACCACCACCACCACCACCACCACAGCTCTGCTGATCTGCTGAAGTGCATGCCTGCTCCACAAAGTTCAGAAGTCCAGGCCATTATCAGAGTGTCTCCTCTTGATTTGGGGACAGCTGGGAAAGCTTCAACCCTAGCGTCCGTCTTTAAACTTTTAAAATCTGAGTCATTCACTCCTTAATTCCAAAGACTTCATGTAAGTTCTTCAAATGTTATCTTGAAGCTCTCTTTGCTTGGCCTGAGTTGTAGGGGCAAACACATGCCTATGCTTTGATGGAGAATGGAAGGAGGGCTCACAGCTCCCTGGTAAACCTTTCTCTGAATCATTGTCTCTCTTTTATCCCACCTGCTTTCCCCAACCTTGAGGCTGAAATGGTGTTGGGCTAGAGTAAGCAGAATGTGTTTGCATCCCTATGGCATGTAGTAATATCAAGGACAATGTATTGTCATTGGCCTTGAAGTTCTCTACGAAATGGGGAACATTTTATACTCTTCACCTTAAACTTTAAAAGAAGTGATTGTTCCATCATTTTAGTTGCCCTAGCATCTTATAGAACTCAGTTTGGAAAATGTAGACTAAGAAATTTGTGGCTATAGTGCTGGCATAGGTTCCTAGCAGAAGGATTTATCTGAATAATTCAGATTTACTAGAAACAGCAAAGCACAATTATATAACAGTTGTTCTGGCCTGCTAATAATGTTGGAGGATGGGGAACATTTAAGACATAATTGTCCTGTATATAGAAATTACCAAAGACCTCAATCTCACCATTGGGAAACTAGCCAGCTTACTCACCCAGCTCCAAGTGCTGACACTCAACACGTCTTTATAGAGCTTCTAAGGGATCCAGAAAAGGTGTCTCCTACAATGAAATTTAAAGAGTTCTCACCCTGGACAGATGAGCCTGCACACCATCACCAAGCACTGTCTAAACTTTAACCCCAGCTTACCCCTCATCCACGTGCCTAGAGCAGTTACAGTCTGATAATCACAAACGGGGTCTCAAACCTACTTTATTTACCTTAAATAAAGTTACTGCTGTTCTCTCCATGCATAGACATATGATCTGTATTTAATTATTTCTCAAAAAGGTGGCTATTTTTCCCACTTTTCTAAGGCACTTACGCTCTAGCTCCTGGGCACAGTTTAAGCAATTGTAATTTAACATGAGCTTTTTCCATATTCTGTAGGGTCTTTATCAATGCTAGGTCAAAGGGCTCATCCATAAATATTACCCAGAAAACGTATCACCAAATGTTAGGGAACACAGAGGTTGTCCAAAGCCCACTGAAAATGGTTAACTCTAGAGGCTGTCTTCCTGGAAAAGATTATGAGAAAAAAAATACATAAATGGAAACTTCAAAATTTATATTTTGGCATGTATTTTCTGATGCAGAATGCAAGCCCTGAAGGGAATGAGGAATCCAGTTCTCATCATGGTCCAGAGCTTCCTCCCAGAAGAAAGCTGAATCAAAAATCACCCCACCAAACCAATTCCTGCCAGTGTCCCAAAGCCAAGGACAGCATCTTACCCAAATATTTTGCTTTAAAGTCAACTGAAAGTCAAGCTTTAAAAATAGCAGGCAGCATTTTTGCAAACCTAATTAGGCTCCTCTGAGATGCTCATGGGCACACTGAGCACCATCAGCTGGATTTGGACAGACAGGAAGTAGGAGTGGGAGTAAAAAATCTACCTGTGAGCTTCCAAGCAGTGGAAAGCCAAGCTTTGATGGGTCTCAGTGGGAGAAGCCAATAGCCAGCCTACTGACTAGCAGCCCACCAGCTTGAAGGAAGCAGAGGTGAGGCTCAGGGAGAGCCTTCAGCAAGAACTATTACTTACAGAAAGAGTGTGCTGTGCTCTATCTCTGATAGTCTCCAGAGTTGACCCAAAAAGGTCCTCATCTCCCGTCTTCTCCTCTCTATTGCAAGATGAGCTCTCTAGAAGACCAGATCTTATTGGTTCTTCTTTGTCAGAGGCAGGGCTTGTGAGATCTTAAGCCATGCATCTAAGGCTTTATGTTATTGAATGAATTCTAGACAGATGCAGAGATCCTTCTGGAAAGTGACTGTCCTCTGGTAGAGCATTGTTATATTTCAATGTTTCTTAGTTCTTCATTTTCTGAAAAAGTTCTCAGATAGATTTTCCGGTCACAACAGAAACATTTGACATGTCTATACAACATCCTTTAGGATATAAAAGGTGTCAAAATGCAAGATGCAAAAGACATAAAGAATAAATAAAAAGTTTTTTTAAAAAAGATACAAAAGACTAGGGAGATGAGAGTGTTTGTACAAACATGAAGATTTGAGTTTAAATCTCTGTCTCCCCCCTATGGGCGTCGACCACAGTATTCCAACCCTCCTGTGCAAGGAGAAGTAATGGAGGGTGCTGACAACCAGGGTGCAGGAGAGCAAGGTAGACCAGTGAGACAGAATATGTATCGGGGTTACAGACCACGATTCCGCAGGGGCCCTTCTCGCCAAAGACAGCCTAGAGAGGATGGCAATGAAGAGGATAAGGAAAATCAAGGAGAGGAGACCCAAGGTCAGCAGCTACCTCAACGTCGGTACCGCCACAACTTCAATTACTGACGCAGACGCCCAGAGAACCCTAAACCACAAGATGGCAAAGAGACAAAAGCAGCCGATCCTCCAGCTGAGAATTCGTCTGCTCCCGAGGCTGAGCAGGGCGGGGCTGAGTAAATGCCGGCTTACCATCTCTACCATCATCTCTACCATCATCCGGTTTGGTCATCCAACAAGAAGAAATGATATGAAATTCCAGCAATAAGAAATGAACAAAGATTGGTGCTTGCTTTTTGCCCGTTGACCAGATACACTAGAACTATCTGCATTATCTATGCAGCATGGGGTTTTTATTATTTTTACCTAAAGATGTCTCTTTTTGGTAATGACAAATGTGGTTTTTTTTTTTTTAAAAAAAAAAAAAGGTCTGGTTTTTCTCAATACACCTTTAATGGTTTTTAAATTGTTTCATATCTGGTCAAGTTGAGATTTTTAAGAACTTTTTAATTTGTAATAAAAGTTTACAACTTGATTTTTTCAAAAAAAAGTCAACAAACTGCAAGCACCTGTTAATAAAGGTCTTAAATAATAATAATAAAAAAACTCTGTCTCCCGTATAAAAAGCCATATATGTATGTGCATATAGTCCCAGACTTGAAAGGAAGAAATTGGTGGACCCTAGCAGCTTGCTGGCCAGCCAGTACCACTGAAATGACAAGCTTAGTTTTCAGTCCAGCGAGCGAGCTTGTCTCAAGGGAATAGAGAGCAATAAAGAAGACATCTTGTATCCTACTCTGGCCTCTGCATGCATGCACATATGCATACATCATCACACTCATGTGTACTTACCACAAACATACATTCATGCACACAGTATGCAAGATTAATACTATGATAAAATATGTTAAATGATTTGTGACCATAACTTAGCAAACATATTTCCTAAGTGGAAAAGAAAACCAAACACTCATAAAACTTTCTACTGAATCACAATAACTAAATCATGTGTGATATAGCTTAACACAGATGAAGTAAAGAAATGACTATTTGTAAATATGTGGACAAGGTTAAAGGAATACACAAGGAACAGCAAAACACCTCAAGGCTGTTAGCAAGTAAAAGCTATGGCCGTCCCTGGAAGTGAATTGGAAAGAGGTATGGCTCAGTGAGAATAAGATCTTCCCATTGGAACTGTGGCTTTACTAAGAGATGGCAGCCATTGCCCAACTATGACCCTGAAGGAAAACAGGGGTTAAATACCCTAGCTCTCTCACCACCTTCCAATCTTCTGTCAATAACTTCCATTGCCTGAATCCAAAAGGAATCCAACAATCCCTGGAGTTTAACACACAAGAATGATGGAAGAGAATTGGGAGTGTATCTAAATAAACAAATGAGGAATGTTCAGTGAAATCCATCATTCTTATGCCAACCACACTTTATTTGGTTATTCCATTCATTTTTGTGTTTGAGATGGAAAACCCATGTCCTTACCTGACACAACACACCAAATTCCACCAGCTATTATATCATCAATGACAATGTCAGTTTAGTCACCTAAAATATAATCCCAATAGCACTCTTCCTATAAAGTAGTGGGAGGAAGGAGAAAACAAAGAAATAATTAACTCACCTATGTGTTTGTTGCTATCCTTCACAGTTCTCTGGTGTCACCAGTAATAAATTGATAACCATGACTTCCTTCTTTCACTATTATATCACACTTATTATGTGGGCTATCTCCTACATGTTCAATAAAGACTCAAACCCTCTTTCCTCTAGTGCAATGGTTCTCAACCTTTGTAATGCTGCAACCCTTTAATACAGTTCCACATTGTGTAAATACACCATGTTTTCTTCATCCATTCCTCAGCTGAGGAGCATCTAGGTTGTTTCCAGGTTCTGGCTATTACAAATAAAGCTGCTACGAACATAGATGAACAAGCACCCTTGTGGTATGATTGCACATCCTTTGGGTATATTCCCAAGAATGGTAGGTCTAGGACTTGTGATAAATTGATTCCCAGTTTTCTGAGAAACTAACATATTGATTTCTAAAAAGGCTATATAAGTTTGTAGTCCCACAAGCAATGGAGGAGTGTACTCGGCTGTTAAAAAAACGATGACATCATAAATTTTGAAAGCAAATGGATGAAACTATAAAAAAAATCATCCTGAGTGAGGTCACTCAGATCCAGAAAGACAAATATGGTATGTTCTCACTCAATAGTGGATATTAGCTGTAAAATAAAGGATAACTGTGCTACAATTCACAGAACTAGAAACACTAGGCAACAAGGTTTGTTCAAGGGGGAAGGGGATGCCAATATCCCCCTGGGAAGGGGAAATAGAAGAAATTTCATGATTGGACTGATGGGGAGTAGGGATGCGAACATGAGTGACTGGGCTGTAGGGGGGGGGAGGAGAATACCAAAAGAGACTACTGGAAAGGGGGGCATTTTGGAGGCATGTAAAAACCTGATTCAAGGGACTCTCCCAGGAATCTAAAAGGATGACCCCAGATAAGAATCCTAGAAATAGCAGATACATAGTGTGAACCGACCATACCTTGTGACCAGGCAAGACTTCAAGTAGAGGGAACTGGAAAACCAATCCAGCAACATAATCTTCAACCTACAGTCTGTCCTATTTATGAAATGTGCTAGGGTAAGGGTAGCCTAAAAATTGGGGTTGTGGTCAATCAATGGCTGGTCTAGCCTAAAACCCATGCCAAGAGAGTAAGCCCACCCCTAGCACTGCCTAGAACACCAGGATCTACAGGCTTGATGACCCAGAGACCTAGGGTAGAACCAAACACAACTGGAGGGAAAAAATGTCAATGCAATAATACCTAATTACATACTCATAGATTGCCTCCTAGCCCAGTTGTCATCAGACATATATAGCACATATGTGTTTCTGGCTATAACCCTCTCATATGCTTCCTTTAACGTAGTCTCTTGCCATGGTGCACCTCCTCAGAGGCCCAGATGACAGGGCTACCTGATCCTAGATTTGAACTTCCAGAGCTATGAGTCAAATTAAAGTTCCCTTTGCTTTATTAGTAGCATACAATGGGTGTTTATACTGATGCAAAACCAACTTACACCAGCACACACTCCATTCCATTCATCTTGCCTCACATATCTGAGATTAGAGAAGGAGGCAGCACCATAAAGGGGGGGCACTAATTTATAACATATATTGTCTCCTGTAAATTCAAAACCTCATTAGATGTTTCTCAGTTTGCACCTAAAGTGATGTGTTGAATGGGCATTCAGTCAGTTTATCAAGTTAGTTTCTCCTCAGAGACAGAATCCAATACATGCAAATCCATAGATATATTTATTTTATCATGAAATAAGCTCTTCAGACAGAGGCATGAAGTATGGGCCACCATAGCAATCAATGGTATATTTATATAGGCCCATCACTGGAAGTAACCTACCAAAGCATTACAGGCAGGGATGACAAGTTTATGCTTAAAATATTAATATTTCTATATGTAGACATGAAAGCACACATACCCCCTTGAAGACAAATTGCTACTTACTTTGCAAGGAAAGAAATCTGAAGTATCAACCTACATTAAGGTGACTGGCTTGTTCCCTAAGGAAAAGTGCCATATAAAAAGTTTATTGCTGGCCTCTGTTGCTGTCAAATTGGATATTCAGCAATGGTTGTATAACAAAATAAGCTATCATGAAAGGAAGTACTTGTTATTAAGCCTAAGTCTGAAAACTATAGATGCTCACCTAGTAGGGGTGACTCTTTGTTGTTCAAAGTGTAAAATTCAGCTACTTGCCTCTCACTCTTAAGGAGACTGTATTTCAGAATACCATATGCAAAGAAACTTCCTCAACATATCAGAATCCTGACTTAGTTGTTTTTCTCTAATCCTCTGGCACATGAGTCTCATAAAGTATATAAATTGGTTCTTGTCTCACAGAGTCCAGTTAGCTTCAGGTCTTCAATGTCATGGACTAGCATGATGCTCTATGGGATTTCAACACTTCAGGGCAGTATTAAGATCATAAGCAGAGAAGCTCCCACAATCATGGTAAGAGGAAAAACTCCTATCTTAACCACATGAAGGCATTTGCTTCTGATTACCTTTATAAATTAGTATTTGAAAAGAAGTAAAGCATTTTGTAGATCAACAACTCTACTGGATGCCAACAGCTATGCTGACTTGTTTCAGCAAATATTCCTCCTCTCTAACCACTGCTACAGCTGGCAGCACTGCCTGGCTGTTTGTAATAATCCACAGTGTCCAAGGCACTGTGATTTGCCACTGGGCAAAGAGTCATATCAAATAAGGAATCAACCCCAAACTGTGAGTTCTTTTATGCTGGCATTAATAGCCACAGTTCAACTTGAACTGCATTGCTTCATTTTTTTGAAGAAGGGTTGGGCAATTCCTTCTATCAAAATACACTTCACTTAATGAGCCAGCTAACCATAGTTGGATTGATTCCATCACACTAAGTATATTAACCCCCGGTCACATTCTCAATTTTGTATTGCAGAGTAACAAATTACCAAAACGTTCGTAGGCTAAAACAATTTTTATTTATTATCACACAGTCCTGCAGAAATTTCAGGATAGCTAAAGTGTACTCTCTGCTTGGAGTTTCCCAAGTGCAAAGTCAAGATGTTAGATAGGCTGAGCTCCTATCTGGAGGCCTCCAGAAATCACTCTTGCAAGGCAATGCAGATGGCTGAAAGAACTTAGTAATTTGCAACAAGAACACAGAGACCTTCAATCTATCATGGGACTGTGCTCTACTTCTCAAGAACCCTTTCGCTGAGTTGGGGGTATAGTTCAGTGGCATGGTGCTTACCTGTCATATATAAGGCTCTAGGTTCAATATCCAGACTTAAAAATGAAAAGTCCCATACCTTCTTTGTTATATGCATTCCACATTTTCAAATACAGCAATGGTACGTGCCACCCTCCTGCCTCTTACTATGGATTTCTGCCAACATCCAGACTAACTAGTTCTGTCCAGTTAGGTTTCTAATGCTGTAATAAAGATCACACTAAAAACCAACTGGGGAAGAGAAGGGCCAATTTCTGCTGACAAAATCTGGTGATAGTTAAGTCTTGGTATGAGTCTTACAGGAGGTCAGGGCAGGAACTCAAGCAAGGCACCTGGAGGCAGGAACTGATGAAGAGGCCATGGAGGAACACTCCTTACTGGCTTGCTCAGCTTGCTTTCTTTTATAACTTATGACCACCTGCCAAGAAATGTCACTACCCACAGTCAGCTTGGCCCTCCCACATCAATCATTAATCAAGAAGAGTCCCCACAGGTTTGCCTATAGGCCAATCTGTTGGAGGCCATTTTCTCAGTTGGGGTTTCCTCTTCCCAAATGATACTAACTTGTATTAAGGTAACCAATAACTAACTGGTACAAGCTCTAAGCTTTAAAAAATGTTCAATGATTATGTCAGCCCCCTTAGATAATGTCCTTGCCTATCCCCTACCCTGTAGTGCTAAGGATAGATTGAGCTTAGGATCTTGTGAAAACTAACTACTAGCTGTAACCCCAGTCCATTTTTATTTTTATTTTGAGGCTGTGCCTCATAAAGTTTCCAAGTTGTCTTTGAATTCACTTTGTAGCCAGCTAGGCAGGCCCTGAATTTATACTCCCCCTATCAGAGGCACTTAAGTAGCTTAGAAAATAGTTCCTGTTCCCCAAACTTGTGCCAGATGATTGCCTTTGTGTCCCAAGATGGAAAATATTAAGAATCATGTAAGGGATAGCTCTTCCTAGTGCACTCAAAATGGGTAGGGGTGGGGGGTGTCATACAAAGGCAGACCCAATGGGAGTCATCCCTAGAACTCTACCTACCATGCTGTTTATTTTTATTGCTTATTTTATTTTATGATAGCAAATTAACCACCACAGTGTAGGCCCACAGCCTCTGAATCCCCTGTAAGATGGACTCATACCAAGACTTAATTTTCTGACTTCCCAAAGCCTCCACTCTGAGTGACAGGAGCATATGGTATTTCACCTCTGAGGATTAGGCTTCAGTTCAGAACTAGTGGGAAATAACATCTAGGGAGTCCAAATCATTCTTGATTACCAGCTCATAGTCACCTTGGCAAGTGGCAGTGTGTCTTTCAGAGGAAGGTTTGGGAAAAGGTTTATCAGTTAAACATTTCAAACATCTTTCCCAAAGGAATCCAGCCTCCTGCTCAATTAATGGGCTTGGGATAGTTGAGCCAACCCAGGTCCTACAACTAGAAATAAAGTCATGAATCCCCACTATGGCATCTTGAGGTAGGAGTGTGTGTGTGTGTGTGTGTGTGTGTGTGTGTGTGTGTGTGTGTGTGTGAAAGTTAATAAAGTAAATATGATTCAAGTACATAATAAACCTGGGAAAAATTATTATGAAACCTATATCTTTATACAATGAATAGATACAAATATTTCTTTTTTAATGATATAAAATACTTTATAATTTGTTCATTTACACTGATACTATTTTTTAAAAAGTACCACAAGCAGAAAGGCTTAAATATCAGAAATTTGTTATACTTCCTCACAGTTCTGAAGGCTAGAAGATTACAGTGTGGCAGGATCAGTTTCTCACAAGGTCTCTTCCTTGGATGATTTCTCCCCATGTCTCCACTTGTTTTCTCTCTGTCATAACCTTCACTTCTTATTAGGCTACTAGCCTTATCTGATTAGAATCTGCCCTAATGTCCTCACCGAATCGTAATGATCTCTTTAAAGACTCTGTCTTTATCAATCAAAAGGTCTTAGGACCTCCACAGAAGACTGGAAAGGAAGTATTTCATCTCCTAACATACAAAGTAACGAAGAAGCTGGTTATTTCTCCCATTTAAAGTAGGCTCCTCCTGGAGCTTCTTCTGGATGATGTAGTGTGGTGGAAATAGCACTACCCCTTAGGCAAAGAATGTGGAATGAGAAGTGTTTCAGATTACAGGGAGTGTTTGTTGGTTATGGTGAGTATTTTCAATTTTTTATTTTATATTTTAAAATACTATTTAGTTCTACATAACAGCCACAGATTTCCTTGTTCTCCCCCTTCCTGCCCCCCTCCCCTTCCCCCCAGCCCACCCCCCATTCTCACCTTCTCCAGAGCAGGGTCTCCCCTGAGGACTGAGATCGACCTGATAGACTCAGTCCAGGCAGCTCCAGTCCCCTCCTCCCAGAGGAGCCAAGCATCCCTGCATAAGTCCCAGGTTTCAAACAGCTAACTCATGCAATGAGCCCAGGACCTGGTACCACTGCCTAGATGCCTCCCAAACAGATCAAGCCAATCAACTGTCTCACCTATTCAGAGGGCCTGATCCAGTTGGGGGCCCGTCAGCCTTTGGTTCATAGTTCATGTGTTTCCATTCGTTTGGCTATTTGTCCCTGTGCTTTATCCAACCTTGGTTTCAACAATTCTCGCTCATATAAACTCTCCTCTTTCTTGCTAATTAGACTCCCAGAGCTCTACCAGCGCCTAGCTGTGTGTGACTGGATGTACTGCATACCTTAGTTATCATGTGCCTGAGGTAAAATTACTCTAACCACAGTCCTTTAAGCCATAGAATATATTTGTGATGGCAGCATGATAGATTTTGACAGAGTAGTGAAATCATCCAATTGTAGCAATGATATGGCATAAGTGAGCATAGAAGAAGTTTTTAATTTGGGAGCATTTCTTATTTTTCAGTTTGGGGCTTTGAGATGTTTAACCTGTAATACTGTATAACTTCCAAGGCTCAGTCCTCAGAAATACTCTGCTTTTGCCTTCTGCACTAGTGGCCACTCCCTCTTCTCAGCTTTTGATAGCTGAGAAGTCCCCACCACTAAGAGGAGGCACTGTGTGGAAGAAATCCTGAAGCTACTTTGAATCCTCCATCTACTCTTAACACTCTCAGAAGAACTACACAGTTGAAGCCCAGCCAAGATAGAGAACCATGGTGATTTACTGTGAGTAGCTTAAGCTATTAAGTCTGAATTATTTCTTAGCCACCCTATACTAAATGGCTGGGAACTTTACCAGTAGGTTTTCTACATCTCTTACTGTTATTGTGGTCCTAAAGACACTAAGACAGTAAAGCTATATCCTGTAAAAAATGTTTTGTTTTTTTTTCCCCAAGGAATAGCTATTGGAATTATCTCATATAGTGGGAAGGTGTCCTCTAACATAAGAGAATACCCATGGGCA
Source organism: Peromyscus leucopus (assembly GCF_004664715.2). Taxonomy (NCBI): domain Eukaryota; kingdom Metazoa; phylum Chordata; class Mammalia; order Rodentia; family Cricetidae; genus Peromyscus; species Peromyscus leucopus. Next base: position 95,576,478 of record NC_051067.1, on the reverse strand, counting down.
GGTCCACAGCTACATCAGTCAGCAATTCTTTTGTCCTATGTCTCAGTATCTTACCCTAAAAGAGAAATAACTATGGATTCTCTAGATCCACAGTCCTTAGAGTTGTGTTTGAGCTTAATTTTCACCAGCTATTACTATACATGAGTTATTCACTGAGAATAACCATGGGGACATTCTAATTTCATCACTATACCCTTTCAAGGATATCTAACTTTAGCAATCCATCCTTCTCTGTATGTATATTCTCTAGTACCACCAGACACATTCTGCCCACATCACATCTCTACCATTGCCATAGTGACTGAGTATCTCCATTCTTTGATCTCTCAATGTCTTGGCTTCCACCAGCACTCACTCACATGCTATCCCTTGCATGAGGGAGGAGACAGGGAGGAAAGGGGCATCTCAGACACAAAGTCCCATGGATACTGAAGGTTACTATATGTGCTTGTTGGTTTTATGTCTTTGAAAAGCCTGATGACTCATACAAATAGCTTTAACTTACTCAAATAATATTACACTATAGAGCATTTTCTGTTTCTAACAACTTGGCTTTGTTGTCAGTACAATATGTACAATTCATTTGTGTTGCTTTGAATATGGTTAGTTGGGAACCTCTAAGTACTGTTGTATTGGAACATGGTACAGGAATAGAGTCACGCTAAGGGAATTCTGAGTGCTTGTGAGAAAACCCCAAGAAACAAGAAGAGTCTTGTGGTCTCAGTTTCTTCAAAAACATGGAATTGTTCTTGGAATGTGCTTTCATGACCCTCCCAAGTGTAGCTTATAGGAGTGAGTTTACTTCAGATTATTCATTACAACTGGCTATTGTTATTTGCTTATACATTTCTATGAAAAAACATGTTTTTGCCACATGTGGCTTGCTACTGTGATTATATACAACTTGATCTTATAAAGAACTTTACTTAGGTGGCTTTTCTTAATACCCTCAGAGTATAAATTGTCTGATGTTCTAAATAAAATTGGCTATTGCATGAAACTTCAGTCTACCTCATTTTTAGGCTCCATTCTCCACACTGTTTTGTGGTTAATTTCAATTACTTTTACTTAGCCATTCTCACCAGGAAAGAATACTCAGGTGATGGTGATCTGCATACACTATAAGCAATAATCCAGTGAACACCTTTGCCTGTGTCTAATGAACAGGTGAATCATAACTCAGAATTGCATTTTCAGGATGGCTTTCGTTATAAGGTTTCTCACTTTTCTGTAGAACACAAATTCTAACTTTCTTTTAAATTATTGTGAATAGAACAATTCTTTATTTTTTCTCTCATGCCATGTGTATGTGTTCCCAAAGAGGAGAGGGCTCATCATAGAATAGATAGAACCTACCCTAAATCCTTTATTTACTCAAGAAGTAACTGAATACAATGTTCTCAGTGGCATCCAAAATGATGTGGGGACCATGCCACTGCCTGTGCTCCCTACCTGCATGTGTTACTATCAGTCCATCTATTAGTTTCTATCTAAAAAACAAAATCATAACACTATACTGCTGTGGACTGTGCTAATATAGAGTTTAACCACTGGATTGCAAGTCTGTTAACACCAATGCTGGCTTGTAAATAAAATTTACCCATGCTGTAGTTCTTTGCAAACCTCTCCTTGTGTTCCTCATTAAACCCAGACTGCATTTCTTGCCACCCCAAATCTTCCCAGTATCAGGCCCCGGTCTAGGCTCAGGCCTCTTTTCTTGTAGGGGTTGTGCTCTTGACAACTGACAACCAAGAAGGACAGTAGGTAAAGCTTGCCCTCACTCATACCCTCCTACTGTGGCCATAATCCCCATTTTTTCTGAGAGCCAGAAACTTGAGATCTTCTCACTCCCAACTCCCATTTATAAGGAAACTCTCTCAACAGGTATCAGTGATGCTCATTCTCAATCTCTCTCTCTCTCTCTCTCTCTCTCTCTCTCTCTCTCTCTCTCTCTCTCTCCTCCCTGTCTCTACCTCCACAGTGCTAGAATTACAACCACACACCACCATGCCCTGCTTTTTTTTTTTTAAATAGCGTCTCAGTTCCATATACTTACATGGCAAGCAATTTATCAGATGAGACATTTCCCAAGCTAGTATGCTGGAGAGTCAACACAGAGCTTCATACATACAGGAACTCTGCCTCTGAACAACATCTCAGAGATCATGGCAAGAAAAGTCACCCTGCCAAACAATTAGATGCTTCATTAGTCACAACCAGGTTGAATAAAGGAAATTAATTAAAGATGGTGGCCTTGTGTTTTCAGAAAGGAATTGCAGAGGCTACAGGTTGCTGTCATAAACAGGACACACCCAAGTAATCAACCTGTGCCCTGCCCTCTCTCAAGTCAGTCCCAGAAGCCTGATACTTCTTAAAGGAGCAAAATTTGATTTGATATGATTGGAAATGTCCACCTTGGGTGCTCACAAAACAAGAGTATGTTTTCTCAAAGGAAAATGAACACAGGGAATAATTTACTGTGTGTGCATGTATGTATGCATATGTGACAGAGTAAATTGACCCAAGAAAGAATATGACTGAGTGTAGAACAGTGACTAGTGAGCATCAAGAATTAGCCTGCATTCAAAGCAAGCTGCACCTTATTTTGCTCAAGACTGATTGATAGATTGGATGCTTCAAAGGCCCCTGTGGCTACAAATTATACTGTACAATTTTGATTTGATTTTAAATCACATATAAAGGAATGTGTTTATAGGAGAGCAATTAATTCTACAAAACAAAAGGCACATATGAACACACACACAGTAACACAATGGTGCCTGATCCTCCCTGAAACCACAAGTTCACCCCAAACCAGCCAAGTCCATCACCACCCCTACACTGTCTGTTAACTGTCTTAACATGAATCATTTTCAGGCTCTGGCATGCTAGATGATCTTTTCTAAAACTTTTTATAGGATTTCCAAATGAATTCAAGGTCAAAAAGACTTTACTTCCCGGCTGATAAGGGCATATTCTGCCTTTCCTGTCTGCAGGGCTCATCAGGACTCCTCATAGGGAGTAGACCATGGCCAACAGTGCCATGTGGCTGTCACCCACCATGCCTCATGGACCTGGACCTCTAAGCTTAGAATCAGCCCTTTTCTCCCCCTACAACTTGCTAGGCCCATTCTAAGGACACTTCAGAGAAATCAAAAATAACTCATCAGAAAAAAAGCACAGGCCCCCTGCATGAATATAAAAACCTTTGAGACTAGCCTTTTCAGCTTCAAAGCCCCCATGGTGAGTAAGTTTCAAAGGAGAGCATGGCAGCCTTTGATGATTCGATGTTTTTAAAGCAGTGGTCTTAACCTTTTTTCTAGGTCATGGACCCCTCTGGAAACCTAATGAAAGCTATGGTGCCACGTGCCATATAAATCCATACTTAATGAGTCATCAGCAATTGCAGGGGTCCATAGACCCCAGGACAAGAATGTCTACCTCTAACATCACATTCTTTCCAAGTCTTCCCTGAAGGCCCTGATGAATATTAATCCTTTTGACCTCATTTCTGAATATTTTACCTCCTCCCATTCCTCAGGACTACGCTCTATTCATCCATCCACACAAAGCTGAAATTCAACAAAAGGATGATTTGGGCTAGATGGCTGTGTTCATTTGTTCTTAGACAATTTCATAAGTTTATATACTAATTTGAGACATTTTCACCCACTATCATCTTCTCTTATATCTCTATCCTACTGAAACTCTCTTTTTCCACAACAAGCCCTTTCCTACACAGACACACACAGACACACACAGACACACACAACACACACACACACACACACAGAGAGAGAGAGAGAGAGAGAGAGAGAGAGAGAGAGAGAGAGAGAGAGAGAGAGTTTTTTATTCATAGACATGATAGAATGGTGGTGGACCCCCCTTCTCTGCAGGCCTTTTGCAGGCAACTGAAGTCATATATTGAGTACCCTAATAAACTTGCCTGGGGATTGGAGGACAGGGCCAGTCACTAGATTAGACATAAAGGCCAGACAGTGGTAGTACACACCTTTAGTCTTAACATTTGGAAGGCAGAGATCCATCCAGATCTCTGTGAGTTCAAGACCACACTAGGAACAGAGCCAGGCATGATGGCACAAACCATTAATCCCAATACTAGGAAGGAGGAAGATGGCAGGGCAGAGAAAGGTATATAAGGCGTGAGTAAACAGGGAGTCTATCTCTTGATTTCATACATAAGAATGTGGCTGGCTTGTTCTGCTTCTCTGATCTTTCAGCTTTTACCCCGATATCTGGCTCCAGATTTGTTTTTGTTTTTTTTAATTAATAAGACAGGTTAGCAATTTGTGTTACATCTGGTACCCAATGTGGGACACAAATTCATGAAAAAGCCTCTTGCCCTTGGCCTTGTGGGCCCCAACTCAGGCCTGAGCTGCACTTGGTCAGAGTCTCCACCCCATATAGGCTGGAGTTTCTTTGGCTTCTTCTCTCCTTGTGTGTTGTGGGCTCTCTCTGGATCTCCATCTCAGACTGCTATGACACTGGGTAGCTGCCTTGAAACTCATTCAGGCTTCCACTGCTCTATGCAGAAACTATTAGCCTCACATCTGAATCATCATTGTCAGCAAATTTGGTGAGTCAATTAAGATTTCTTAAGGGAGGAATTAGTTAAAAAGGAATTTTTTCCCACATTAAAAAATGGGAAACATTTCTACAGCGGAGGGAATTTGGTCTTTGTTTGATAACACATTAGGCAGTTTGAAAATGGAACAATTAAGTGAGAGGATAATTAATGTTGATAGGATTTACATAACATCAGTTATAAATATTATTTGTTTGATCATTTATGTTTTATCATTTAAAAAAAGTTGGTTAATATGAGTGCCAAGATAAAAGTTTTAGAAAAATTTGTTAAAACAGATCATAAAGATATTCAGATACAGATAGAAGAATTTAAAGGTGAACTCATCTCAGTATTGCATTATACAGTTACAGAGAAACAGCCTACAGCTTTCAACAGCCAACCTTAATCTATCTGGTAACCTTACAGGAACTGCCAAATGATCGAGGCTGTGTACGAGCTAACTGGACTCCTGTGGAAATGGTAATTTGAGGAGATTCAAGGAAGCTATAGTCTCATATGGTATGCATTCTCTATTTGTAAAGGAGATGTTAAACTGTGGTCAATGTGTAATAAAATTATCCCTCAAGACTGGAAAGATTTGGTTACAGCTGTCCTAGAAGCTGGTCCACAGTTACAATGGAAGACCTGTTGGAAAGAGGAGGCTAAGAGAATTGATCAGTGATGTAGGGCTAGAGGTGGACATTTCCCAAGATCAACTTTTTGGAAGAGGCGATTATGCTAATATACAAAGACAATCTTTATATAATGACTACACTCTAATTTTATACCAAATGGCAGAATTGAATGCTTGGGACAGAATTGAAGAAGTAGGATAGAAAATTGAGTCATTTATAAAAGTTATACAGGGCCCAAAAGAAACTTTCACTGATTTCTTACAAAGGCTGTCTTTAGCAATAAAGAGAATGATACCAAATTTAGAAGCTAGACAGATAATAACTGAATCTCTGGCTTTTGAAAATGCTAATGCACAATTCAAAAGGATAATTAGGCCATTAAAGTCAAGATCAGCATCCTTGGAGGAATGGATCCAAGATACAATTAATATTGAATCTCATGACCATGATGATGCTTGCACAGGAGAAGTGATTTCCAGAGGGTATGAAGAAAAATAGTAATGTCAGGTGTTTCAATTGTGGTAAACAAAGTCACCTAAAAAGGGACTGAAAACAGGGCATTCCTAAAAATAATGTTTTTTCAAGGAATAATCCCAATAGAACACCCCTCCCTTCTGGAATATACAGAAGATGTGGTAAAGGCAAACATTGCACTAACGAATGTAGATCAACAAGGGACAGACAATGTAATCCTGTAGCTAGAGTTTTCCTGTCTTGCCCACAGTCAGGACAAATATTTCTCACCTGCCAGTCCCACAGCCACTCAGACCCAACCAAGTAAACACAGAGACATATTTTTTTACAAACTGTATGGCCGTGGCAGGCTTCTTGTTAACTGTTCTTATAGCTTAAATTAATCCATTTCCATAAATCTATACCTTGCCATGTGGCTTGTGGCTTACCTGCATCTTTACAGGCTGCTTGTCCTGGTAGTGGCTGGCAGTGTCTCCTCCCACCTTCCTGTTCTCTCAGTTCTCCCCTCTGTTAGTCCCACCTATACTTCCTGCATGACCACTGGCCAATCAGTGTTTTATTTATTGACCAATCAGAGCACACATTTGACATACAGACCATCCCACAGCATAATCCTTTGCCTTTGCTGTTGGGAAACTCCCTGAGGGGCCTCTTGCAGGTCCCCATGATGAAATCAGTTCAGTCCTTTCCTGACATCATAGAAGAAACCCCTTCCCAGAGCAATTAAATAACCTAATGCCTATTGTAAAAAAAAAAAAAAAAAAAAAAAAAAAAAAACATATCATGCAGGGTGATAGAACAGATTTAGAAGAGTGAACAAAAATTCAGGAGAAACCATGAAGCGAATTTTTTTGGCAAACTTCTATAAATAAACAAAGACCAATATTAAAAGTATGAATAAATGACATTCTCATGGAAGGTTTTGTAGAAATGGGTGCGGATGTAACGATAATTGCACCAGAATCTTGGCATCCAAATTGGCCTCTTCAGGAGGTAAATGTTCAGCTTTTAGAAATTGAACGTTATCTCAAGTGAAACAGAGCACAAGTGGGTCAAATGTATAGGGCCAGAAGGAAGTAGAGGAAAAATTAAAGCCATATGTGGCTAGTATAGCTATAAATCCATGGGGCCAAGATTTATTACAACAATGGAATACCGAGATTAACATTCCTCCAATCTCAAAAACAGACCATAAACTAACATATGTTGCTGAGAAAAATATTAGAAGGTATTATAAAGAACAGCCACTGACCATCTAGATTGTACAAGAACAGGGCGCAACAGCTGCTGATCTTTCCAAGACACCAACAGCCCTACCTTTAAAATAGTTAACAGAAAAGCCTGTATGGGTTCAGCAATGGCCTTTAACAACAGAAAAATGACAGGCCTTAGAATAGCTGGTACTAGAGCAGTTAAATGCTCAGCATATTGAAGAATCAACAGCCCTTGAAATTTTTCTGTATTTGTTATTAAAAAGAAATCTAGTAAGTGGAGAATGGTAATGGTTCTAAGAGCAATTAACAAGCTAATTCAGCCAATGAGTTCTCTACAATCTGGAATTCTTTTGACTACTCTGTTACGTAAAGGATGGCCTCTTATAGTTATTGATTTAAAAGACTGTTTCTTCTCAATACCCTTACAAGGAAAAGACAAAGAAAGATTTGCCTTCACAGTACCTACTTATAATAATTCCTAGCCAGTCAAGAGATATCAATGGACGTTTCTCCCACAGGGAATGATAAATAATCCAACCCTGTGCCAATATTTTGTACAACAGCCCTTGGAAGTAATATATAAACAATTTCCTAAATGTATAATTTATCATTACATGGACAATATTTTACTAGCTGACTCAAATGCAGATACCTTAGAAAAAAATGTTTGAAGAAGTAAAGAAAATTTTGTCTTGTTGGCTATTACAAATTGCTCCTGAAAATACACAAAGAGGGGATTATATTAATTATTTAGGATATAAAATAGGTCTACAAAAAAATTAGACCCCAATGGGTACAAATTAGGAGAAATCAATTACAGATTCTTAATGACTTTCAAAGATTATTCAGAGATATTTCCAGTTTATAGGCTTCTATTGGGGTAAAAAATGATGAATTGAGTAGTTTGTTCAAAACCTTAGAGGGTGCCAAGGACTTAAGTAGTTCAAGAGAATTATCAGCTGAAGCTGAGAGCGAATTGACTTTGGTGGAAAAGAAAATACAGTATGCACATGTGGATCATGTGGTTCCAAAGCTTGATTGCATTTTGGTTATTTTATACTCTCAGCATTCTCCTACAGGAATTTTAATGCAGAGAGAAGATATTATATTGGGATGGATATGTTTACCAAATAAAGAGAGTAAAAAAATAAAAACATGTTGAAAAGATCTCTGAGTTGATTTTAAAAGGAAAATTGAGACTTCATCAGTTAGTGGAAATAGACCCAGCAGAAGTTGTGGTATCTTTAGCTAATGATGAAATTGACAAATTATAGGCAGAACCTTGGCAAAGAGCTTGCAGTAATTTTCTGGGGAGAGGTTACTATCCCAAAAGTGATATAATTAAACTTATAAAGAGAGCTAACAGGATCCTGCCTCATATTATATGGGAGACACCAATATCTGGAGCCCGTACATTTTATAAAGATGCAAACAAACAAGGAAAGGCAGGTTACAGATCAGGAACCTTAAGTAAAGTGGTTCAAAGTCCTTATAATTCTGTTCAAAAATCAGAATTATATGTCATTCTGATGGTATTAATGGATTTTTCATAACCTCTCAATATAGTTACTGACTCTCAGTATGCAGAAAGAATGGTCTCACATATTTAAACTGCAGAATTTATTCTTGATGAGTCAGAATTAACAGCTATTGGCTGTTCAGCTTTTATTAAACCAATCAGAGTAACACTTCTTCACAGTGTACAAAAAGATTGTTCCACAACACTTCCCCAACCCCTGGCTCTTACATTCTTTTTGGTCCCCTTCTAGGTTGTTTCTTGAGTTTTGGGAGGTGAGATGTCCATATAGATGTCCATTTAGCACTCTACAGTCACTTGGTCTCTGTGCTTTGACCAACTGTGAGTCTTTGTATTAACTGCTGCCCACACTAAAGAATTTTTTCTGATAAAGTCTGAGAGCAACACTAAGCAATGGATATAAAGATGAACATTTAAAGGTAGTTTGACCATGTCTATTTAGCAAGACAGTAGTAGGAGGCTTTTCTTTCAAGCCTATGAACTCTCCAGTCACAGGTTCTTGTCCAGGTATATAATGCAAGGCAAGTCAACTGTTAAAATGGAGGACTTTAGACTGCTGTGGTGTTTTTATAGTAGACATTCATTCTCATTAGTAACTGCCCTTATGCTGTAAATGTATTTTGAATATTATCCCAATAGTCATCACTTATCCACCCTACCCCCCAACTACTCATTCATTCATTCATTTCCCAATGAGTCATTTTTCTAAATTTTCCATGTTCTGGAAACTCATTCATGTCCGAGGGTCTGGGGAGACATCAGGAAACAAGCCACAGATTCCCTGGCTCTGTGACATTCCATCTGAGCTAACGGTGCACAAATAAAATAACAATTATAATGTAATGGACTCAAAATTCTACAGAAGACCAGGCCCTCTGAAAGCATGCATAAGGGACATGTATCCCAGATTTGGGAGAAGAAACTAAAGAGTGCTTCCTGAAAGTACTAGGAAGAAAGATTGAGTAGAAGTTACTCAACACTGAAGGGGTGAATATACAGCTGTCCAGAGGCTTGGACTTATCCCAAAGATAATGAATAACTTCTCAGTTTTAAGAATTGTTATAATGATCACATTTGAGTCTCCATAACCTCATTACAGCTCTCTAAAAGAGACAATCAATTAGAGGAATCAAGATCCAAGAGAAGAAACTAGTGAGAACTTAGTGTAGTGGTCCATAGCATGGTCTAGATTTGAATAAAGGCAGCAGGACTGGAGGAGAGTGAATGCCTTGGGAGATGTAGAGGGTAGAAATAATGTGTGATTGACTAAGGTAGAGGTGAGGCTGAGGGGTGATGCTCTGTTTTGTGGTTTAGGAAAGTGTCTGGGGACACAATTAGGGGACAATAGAAAAGATCTGTCAAGGAAGCAGGATAAGGAGGTGAATGCAGCTTTGGGCATGTTAAGCTTGACTGAGTTGCCTGCAAAACATTCAAGTAGAAGCTTTCTGATCAATTAAGTCTAAAGTTTAAGAAAGACCCTGCCTGACAACACAGACTAAGAGGTCAGCAATAAACTCATGATTATTAAAGCCAAGAGTAGAGGGTGCAGAGCACAAGTTTTAAGGAGGGGCTTGCCACACTCCTTTAAGGGCATTCTGGAGATGCAGTTAAGTTTTTTTCTGTTATCACTCGATTGGCAGCAGTAGCTCAGTGAGAGCCAGGGATGCTGGATGCACAGCCATTATAAAGATATTCCTACATTAAGAATGATGTTCTCATCCCAAATGACTTTCTCACTGTTATAGTGATCTAAGATGCATTGTTACATAACTTCACTGTGCAAACACCAGAGAATGTGAACTGAGATGGCAACAACATAAGAAGACAATAGCACCTGATGGGACAACCACAGTCACTGACCCATATATAACTTTACAGCGTACAACTGTTCATTGAATTCTCCAGAACTACAACTACTGGGACAGATTTATCTGTATACATAGCTCAAACACAGTATCCCCAGACTGTGAAATCTTAGCTTCCATTTACTCAGCTTCTCTCCTTGATATCTCACAAGCAGCTAAATGTTAAATTGTCACATTTAATTCCCTTCCTCTCAACACCTGAGTGCTCAGTGGTTCCCACCTACAAGGATAACATTTTGATGCCACAGCTTCCCAACCATCCTCAGCTTTTTTTTAAAATAAAATTCTCACACTATCTACTCAGTTCAACTGGAAATCCTCCTGGCTGTACCATCAAAATACCTATAGAATCTGACCACATCTCCCTAACTCCACTCATCACCTATTCTGAGCCAGACCATCTCTATGGCAGCTTAGTGCATATCAACAATAGCAATAAATGTCTTTTCATTCAAGATCTTGTCTCTCCCAGGACTTCAGATCAGTTCAGAATTTCAATTGTGACCACAGTTCTAGTTTATGTTTGTAGTAAGAGAGAGGAATTCAGAAAGTGCATGATGAGTAGGGAGATCCAAAACAGTGACCCTTCACTAATGTCTCCAAACACCTCTGTATGTCTATGAGCAGCCCTGAACTTTGGGATAGTCTCTACTTAAGTTCCAGTCTTACTCATGTTAACTTTTGTCACTTTACCTTGGTTCTGCTTTCTAAAGTGGTCTAAAGGAGTTTCAGCCCTCAGTCTCTATACTTTCTCTTACTGTCTCATCTCTTCATTTTCTCATTGGAAAACCTCCTTGTCCTTCATCTCTTTCTTCTGTGACATGGGCATAAATTCTGTCTGCATCCTCAGGGTACCATCTGCATTGCCTTAGCCTATCCCTCTTACTGCACAGACCCCAAAAAGTACATAAAATTCTGGTGTTGCATAATGGTGTGTGCCTCAGTGGGAGCCAGACACTGCCTGGAGTGTTAGTTGTCAGTCACCTCATGCTCCTCTAAAGGTTTGAGCGCTGGCCTAACAGCAATTTGGAGTCAGAGCTGAAGAGTTCACAGAGATCTCCAGAGGAGAGGCTGAGCTAGCATAGGCAAAGGAGAGGCAGAGAGCCAGGGAGGAGACGAGAGGAGGAAGCTGCTACAGTTAGTGGAGCGGAGCCCACTGTGGTTCACTGGAAACCCCACACCCAAAGCCCTATAATCCATGTTCAGCTGAGGCCACCTTACTTCCTACACATTTGAATTTGATCCAGGTTAGGAAACAAAGCCCAATTCCTCCCTAAGTCATTTAGTCATTCATTTAGGTTAAACCAAAATTCTCCTGTTTGTGCATCTATAACATAGCATCCTTACAATTTTTTAATTAAAAAAATTGTTTTCAGAAAATATATTTTGATGATATTTTCCCCTCCCTCAACTCCTTCCAGAACCTCTCTGCTTCCCTCCCACCCAAAATCATCTGTGTTCATTCTCTCTGCTCCCCCCCACACACACACACCAAATAATAAAACAAAAAAATGGAACAAATGAACCAATAAGACAAAAATGCTGTTTTGCTTACAAGTTCTTACTTGGCATTGTTTTTATTTTTCTGCGTGTTCAACTTAATTGTTTATATTTCCTCTCACTGCTGCCCAACAGCCTTCAGGCAGGCTTCAAAGAGACATTCCATGCTTGTTTTATTGCATGTGTATCTACCAGAGGACTGAGCTAATGCCTCCATCATCCTCACCTCCTCCTATCATCTGTATTAAGCTGAGATGAGAAGCACTGAATTAAAAGGTGCTGTTAAAATGCAAAGACGATATCTGGGCTCCACAAGACATTAAGGTCCCCATTAAAACCTTGACACAGGGTAATTTATTGGTTCAGCTAAGAACCATTCTGCATGCAGTGAAGAGCTGAAATACGGGACACACACTGTAGACTCCAGAAAGCCTCAAGAGAGAAGAAGGGGTATAAGGATTGGGAATCTACACACAAATCCACCAAGCTAAGGCCTTGGCAGTGTGGGCCCTGATCTAATAGTAACTAAGGGAACTTGGGCTTGGAAGTCAATTAAACTGAATTCTAGTTCCAGTGCTTACTTACTGATTCTGTGGCCTTGGGAGGGTGAATTAATCCCCTGGACCACCATTTCTACTAAAGGATTGGATGGTGTGTGCAGCTTACCTTTCACTAACCCAAGATCTTACACATTATGATCTTCTCCATTTGTTACTGAGAGTAACAGAAAGCAAGCAAGTGCCTTGCACATCAGTATCAGGTCTTCCAATTTCCTGTTGCTAAGACACCTAATGCCACTTTCACAGACTTTTACCCAGAAATGAAATCACTTGGCATCTAGCCTTACCTGAAATTTTCTTTTGCAGATGAATCTCTCACCGAGTGAGACATGAATTGTTTTAGGTGAACTTTCCCTCACTCTGCGCGTGAACTTGGAGAGAGGGCTGTTTTATGCACTCAGGAATCTTCGTTTCATTCCTTTCCCTAAGGAAGCAATTAATGCCTGCAAGTGCTCTCACACACACCCCTCTGAGCAGCAGCAGTAAATAATCCACTGGCTGTAGGAGCTAAGCACTGACCTAGGGAGGTGTGAATTTCTACAAGCCCTCACTTGCATGTGGCTCCCACTGGAGCAGAGAATATACAGTTCACGGGTATAGGAACAATTTTTCAATTAGGCATAATGCTTTTCTTCATTGTGTTTATCTGGAGCCATTTGGAAGGAGAAGCTCTGACTAGGTGGGAACACAACATAGCAGTTACAGTTCAGCAGTGAGATATGTTTGTTGTCTGTCCCCAAAAGCTTCTGAGTGCACAGTTTTACAATGCAAATGTCCTCAGTGATGACTAGTGGATGATTCCTCTTGTTTGAATGAATGGGCAGATTCTATGGCAACCTTCTAAATGATCACTGGCTGTATATATGCACTCACTGTTGTATCTGACCAGCCTGAATTGTCTGTGGTTCATCTGCCAGCCCCCAAATCCTCTTGATTCTCTCATTTAATGTCTCTTCAATCCATTTTACCCCTTTAAAGCAAGATTTCACTCCTACCAGCTGGAACAAACAGATCTAGCAGCACAGCTTGCCTTCCACCTTAAACCAAAGAGGGAGGATGGCTATAGAGGAGACAGAGAGGGAGGCATTCCAAATTGGAAGCACAGTGTGGGAATGTATTTGCTTAAAGAGAGGAGAGAGAAGAAACCAGAGCATGTGGTGCCAAGGACTGGCTGGGATGCAGAGGGAGATGACATTAGAAAAACAGGTTGTTGTCAAGTTGTTGAGAAACTCAATTCCCCATCAATGTGGGTTTCTCCTTTTCTCCCCCCCCCTTCATTTTATTATGAGACCTATAGAGAACCATTGAAGATTTTAAAGGAAAGAAATTTGCCATCATTGTGTTTCTATGCAAAAGACAGACTGATGCACATACTAAAAGCTGTGGGAGTGCTTAGATGTGCTCAGTTTCTTTCTTGAAAGGAACAAAAAGAATGTAACTCAGCCCACCATGGCTTGTGTCTCCCTGTGTGATGGGCATTATAATGATGGCAAGTGTAGACAGGTGAATTGTATTAAATTCTTACCCCAGGAATCATAATGTAATAGAGATTCGTATTTAGCCAAGACAATTGGACATTTACACCCTCCATTAAAAGTGCTTTGGGAGCCATTTGTGGCTGGAGTTTTTCTGCCTGGCCCACAGTCAGGACAAATCTTTGTCACCGGCCAGTCCCACAGCCGCTCAGACCCAACCAAGTAAACACAGAGACTTATATTGCATACAAACTGTATGGCTGTGGCAGGCTCCTTGCTGTTTTTATATCTTAAATTAACCCATTTTTATAAATCTACCTTGCCATGTGGCTGGTGGCTTACCGGCGTCTTTACATGTTGCTTCTCCTGGTGGTGGCTGCAGTGTCTCTTCCCCCTTCTTCCTGTTTCCCCAATTCTCCTCTCTCCTTGTCCCACCTATACTTCCTGTCTGGTCACTGGCCATCAGTGTTTTATTAATATAGAGTGATATCCACAGCAACAAAGGATAGAACTCACAAATAACAATGCTTACTAAATACATTAGCTGGCTACAGAACACAGAATCGACATATTGTTACTGTATCAACTGTCATTCAATGGCTACAAGACAGATTCTCCAATTCCAGTTGCTATGTAGAGCCAAGCAAAGACTTTCACATGTATCCCACTGGTCTTTTCCTAGTTCCATGGGAGGCCCATTTGTTAGGGTACCTAGGGAATGAGCATCAAGGTTTCCTAGCCTACAAATCAAAAGGAATTACAAGGAAAAAAAGATAGTGGGAAGGGCTCCCATATAGTCTTACCTGTAAGCACTTTCATTCTCAGTAATTGTCTCATGATATTGATCAATTGGTTAAATCCAGAGTGCTTGCCTAGCAAGCAAAAGGCTGTGGGTTTGACCCCAGAACCACATAAAATTATTCCCTCCTCTCACTCAACATTCAGGAGTGAGAGGAGGGAAGATCAGAAGGTCAAGGCCATCCTAGCTACATGGCAAATTCAAGACCAGTTTGAGGCACATGAGACCCTGCCTCAAGTTATATCAGATCCTGTGCTGTGAAATGGGGATTATTTCCAAATTTATGGACAAAGAAACTGAACCATGGAATTGTATAACTTGTGCAATGAGACTTGAACTTGAGAAATAGACATAAACACCCCTAACTAACTATACTTCACATTAGACTGCATTTGCCTGAAGGTAAAGAGGCAGGTAAATGGCTATAGAAACCTAAAGGAAGAATCCAAGCAGGGTTGTAAGTGAAGTCCTACAATCAAAGGGTGGAGCAAGGACATGCTGAACAGCAGAGCCTACAGCCCAGAGTTCTGAAAATGTGAGCAGTTGTATTATTGTGGAAGAACAAGGAAAAGTTGGGAAATGCATAGCATCTTTCAAGAAACTGTGTAACATCACAGCACTTATTACTTCTGATGTGTGTTCTAAGATCATCTACTCTCACATGTTAAAAGAAGCCAGCTTGGCCCCCAAATCTCCACTTCTAAATAGTGAAACTATTGTTTTCTGTAGGTGAACTTTCTTGTCGGGACTGTTGGCTCCCCAATAATGACACGAAGACTTCTTACTAATTATGAAAGCTTGGCTAATAGCTTAGGCTTGCTTCTAACTAGCTCTAATAACTTAAATTAACCCATATCTTTTAATCTATGTTCTTTTACATGGCTTCCTTACTTTTACTTTGCAATGTCCATGCTGCTTGCTCTGCATCCCTGGCATTTCCACCTTCTTCTTCACAGCCTCCTCTGTGACTAGAAATCCTGCCTAACTATTGGCCATTCATCTTTTTATTAAACCAATCAGAGTGACATCTTCACAGTATAAAAAAGATTATTCCACAACAGTTGTTTGCCAGACTGAGGTCATGAGTAGAGTCTAATGGAACTATTGGTAAAGAATATGTATGTGCCTTCAAAATGGTAGCTTGTAAAATATATGAGAATATGTTGAAAATACTTCTAAAATAAATACTAGGTCAAAGGCACCAATGGAGGAAGTACATGACTGTCAGTCACTGTGGATGCATGGATGGCCTGCATAAATCTCCTTACATCACAGCCTACCCAGAGCTATATTCCTCCCATAGTCTTAATTAGGGTTTCTATTGCTATGAGGAGACATCATGACCATGGCAACTCCTATAAATAAAAATATTTCACTGGGGCTGGCTTAAAGTTTCAGAGGTTTAGTCCATTATCATCATGGTGGGCAAGCAAACATGGTGCTGGAGAACGTGCTAAGAGTTCTACATCTTGATCCACAGGCAATAGGAAGTAAACTGCCTAATAGGCATGGCTTGAGCATATATAAGACATCAAAGCCTGGCTCCACAGTGACACACTTCTTCCAACAAAGCCACACCTCCTAACAGCATCATTCCCTATAGACCAAGCATTTAAACACATGAGTCTGTGGGGGCCATTCCTTTTCAAACACCACAGGTACATTAGTTATTTTCTTGCTGTGACAAAAGCAAATTTGGGGGTGAAGAGTTTGGGGCACATGGTATGAGGGGATATGGTCCATCATGGCAGAGCAGGCCTGGCCACAAGGACATGAGACAGCCGAACATATAGCATCTACAATTAGGACAGCAGCCAGAGAGGTGGCACCACCCACATTCAGGGTATATCTTTCTTCCTCAGTTGAATCTCTATAGAAACCCCTCACAGGCAAAGCCAAAGGTTTGTTTCCTAGGTGATTCTAAATCCACCAAACTGAAAACTAAGGTTAAGCATAACATGTAACTCCCAATGAGTAGCAAGATTGTCACCTCTGATTTGTTAGCTCTCTTCTCATTGTAATTGCTGCATATTTGGAGGCTGTGACTCCCAGCCAGTCAGGAACCTGCCACTGATTCTTTTGTTATGGTTTTCATGCTTACAACTTTTGTAGCCTTCTTAAGTCACATCTATAAACCTAGACAATATCTTCAAAAGGAAAATACTCACTCCCATGAGCATTTTGCAAACCGAAATAGATACCCAGACTTCCTGACACCTTTCTATCTGGATGTTGTTTCCTGTAGGATGCATATACAAAGGCTCCTTCCTAGTCTAAAAATAAAATAAAATAAAATAAACCTCCTCCCCATGATTCATTGCTTTGTTTTTAATAATTTTTGAACAGGTGTGTGATGACCAAAATATATGATATGCTGAGAGACACTTTAAAAGCCACATTGTTCAAAACAACATTTAACATATGGGCTGGTGACTGTACATATGTGGCAAAATAATAACCATGAATTTGTGAAAAACTAGACCTATATGTTCTACAGATAATTCTAGAACACTGGAGGCTGTGAGAACCTTTAAAAAAAAAAAAAAAAGCTTTGTAGTTTCTAAGCAGTATCTGATTCCCAAGTTCAGAAACACTGGATTAAAATATTTTATCTTTACAACTCTAGAGTGATGGGTTTTTTCCCCTAATTTTTGTGATGTCACTCATGCTGTAAAGTTTTATTGGCACAGGTCTTCAGTGTAAGACTTTATTTACAGAGTCCTCAGTGAGGAAACCAAGATCTATGTCTGACAGGGAAGAGCAGAAAAGCCAAAGTCAGGACTTGAGCATGGAGCAAATTGGTATCCAAGCCCTGCCCTGATAATAGCATGCCTTGGGAATTATTTTCTTCTAGCAGTTGATCCCTCAGCCCACTGCCTGAGTGAGGCTAACCCCTGCTGTTTTACTTCTGACCCTTTCCCAGTCCACATGCTCCACCTGGCACAAGATTCCACCTTCTAGTGTACAAGGTGATTTGTCTTTCTACAAAACAAATACAGTCAGAAGGAGAAGAGAACCAAGTGATAAATAATCTGAAACTAGAACGCTACTGTGGAAGTTTGGAGCCAAGAGAGAAAAACAAAAACAAACCCCCAAGAAAACATAAAAGCTCAGAATGATTTATTTCATAATTTAAAACTCAAAACCGCCTTTGGCGGTAGGACTTGTTTGCCCAGTGTTACCCTGGAGTGAGTCATATATAGCTAAGTTACATACCTCAGAAAAACCAGGGCTTTTCTAGTGGGAGCACAAAGATGTCATTAAGCCCAGCACTGTATGCTTGTGCCAGAATCAAATGTCCTTTGAAATGGAGAGCAGCAGCAAGAAAGCCCCAGGGCTATGCTAAGGTCCCCACAGTCTCATCCAGGAGGTGGCAGAAAAAGAATAGCAGGGAGGAGAAAATCACTTTGGCCTGAGGAGCAGAGCACAAGAGAGATAAAGACAAAGGTCATAAATTGAAGGTTGGGTGGGCAATGGGGCAAAGGAGAAAGAAGACTATTATGGCATTGAATAGACTGAATTTTGTCTTCCAAGGGGGCATAGACTGGGTGCAACCACAACAAAGCCCAAACATGCATCAGTTTTCTACTGCCGCAATAGCATAGCATAATAAACAGCCCCAAACACCAGGGACAAAGAGACACTAGACAGCACTGATTTAGTGTGTGTGCGTGTGCGTGTGCGTGTGCGTGTGCGTGTGCGTGTGTGTGTGTATGTACTTACAAGTCTGGAAGTCTGTTTTGGCTATTCTCTGCTGGTTTTCCTAGCATATCTTGGTAATATAATGAGTCACTGAGGATTGCTGATCTACAAAGCTTTCATTCACATTGTTTAGAACTTTGTTGCTATCAGTGAAGCAGAAGAGGTAAGAGGCTCCTGTGTCTGTCACTATCCAGCAAGGTTTCCTGGGCTTGTGGAGGCAGTGATGGCAATATTCCCAGAAAATAGTGGAAACACAAAAAGCTGAGTCTGAAGGTCAGACCAGACTCACACAATGGAAAAATAGATCCTACCTCCTGACAATAGGAGATGTAAAGATCAGTGGCAACATACACAGGTGCAGAGAGAAATGCAGAAGTGAGGGGAGAGGGGGAATTTTGCCATCAACCTCCCAGAACAGCCCAACTGGCAATGCCTCAGAGGGGAGCAGAGACCTTATCATTAGATCACAGGCTGAGGATGAAGATCTCACAAGACCATCTCACAAGAAAAGAATAAAACAGTCCAAGCTGTCCAGTGATAAAGTAGACTGCCTCAGGAACCAATATTTTGACATAATAGTAACTACTGTTAATTAATTGCTTATAATGTACATCAGATAATGCTCCAGGGGTTCACAGAAACCGATCATCACAATAATGCTTGGAATTGTACATGTTGTGCTGAGAAGAGCCTGCCTAGCTGAGAGAGCAAGGTATGCCAAATAGTGAGCCCAGGTGTTCAACCAGTACCAACTGGAGCCGGCAAATGATTTTTCTAATTCACATCAACCCTGGATGTAAAAACTAGTAATAGCCAGGTGGTGGTGGTGCATGCCTTTAATCCCAGCACTTAAGAGGTAGAGTTAGGCAGATCTCTGTAAGTTCGAGGCCAGCCTTGTCAACAGAGCAAGATCCAAGAAAGGCACCAAAACTACACAAAGAAACACTGTCGGGGGCGGGGGGACCAAAAAACTAGTAATAACTTTGTCTACTTATGAGGTTGGCATCATTCTGACTTTCATAGAGATGAATACAATAAAGACTAAGGGATTTTATGTCAAAGATCCTGGAATACTCAAGCTCTGAGTAAAACACTAAGACCACATGAGTTCACAGCCCACACCCTGAATCATAAGATGATCTTGCCTCATCTGATTTATAAAAGACCTACTGGAAAGAAGATGGCATTTCTATCTTACAGATGAGAGATCCACAGCTCAAAAGAAATTTGGTGAGAGAATTTAATGTACCGGCACCAATGAACATTTAGTGTCCCTTCACCTCAAAGGCCTTAGAACCAGGCTAAGATCTGCTCTCAGTGTGGCCAACCTCCAGTGGTCAGAAGTAAGATAAAGCACACACAAGGTTTCCTGTATGAAAATAGGGCTCTAAAGCTGGAAAGTTCTGGATAGGCCATTTATCCTGTCTTTTGTTATTCCCATGATTTAGGCTGGAGCTTCTGAAGAGCTGCAAAATCTCACCAGGATGCTGTTAACTATCTGCTGTATACATGTGTTCTGGAATGCATTCTTCTTTCTGGGGATACAGGGACCTTCTCAAAACTGATGTACTATTCTGTTGACCTCCAATGGGGTCCAAGTGGTTCTCAATCTTCCTGAACTTTAATACAGTTCCTCATGTTGTGATGACCCCCCAACCATAAAATTATTTTAGTTGCTACATTATAACTGTAACTGTTATGATTTGTGATGTAATACTTGTGTTCTTAGATGGTCTTAGGTGACCCCTGTGAAAGGGTCATTCAACCCCCAAAAGGGTCATGACCCACATGTTGAGAACCACTGCAAGAGATACTACTTTAAAACAAAATGCCCATCTGACAAGATGGTTCAATGGGAAAAGGCACTTGCCATAAAGCCTAATGACCTGAGTTCAATCCTCAGAATACATGTAAAGGTTAGAGAAAGGAACCAACTCCACAAAGCTGTTCTCTGACCTACACACAGCACAATGAAAAATGCCCCTCCATCACACACACACACACACACACACACACACACACACACACACACACCCCATATACACAGACTAATAAAAATAATTAAATAAAAATTAAATGTCCGTTTCTATGTGATGGACTTTCCAACACAGACTTAGAAGGCTCACGAGTAACAAAGGAGGAAAGAGAACGAGCCACCAAAGGCCAGTGTATCATGGAAGCACACATCATCCTCTCATTCCCAATCCTCCTTAAATCTGACATTGCAACTTGAAACTGGTATGGTGTTGGGTGTCTAACTCATCCCACCTCACTAACAGGATACCCTGTTTTACTTCTGCACATTTTAGCTGACCTACTCCCCCATACACCTGCTTCTGCACTGGGGTACATCAAACACAGTGTGACCACTGGCATGGCAGAACCCAGGCTACAACCACCTACACTGATGGTGATTGCTGAGTTTGAGACCTTTACCTACAATTGATTTTCTTAATCTGAAAACAGCAAAACACCATCTCTCGGGACCATGTTAAGAATCTAATGACCAAAATCAAAAGGTACAAAGTTTCATTTAAAAGGAATATTTTTTTAGAATGGTAACATTGATGATTATAATTAAAATGACACAATATACATTTCAAAATTGCTAAGAGAGACTTAGCAATTAAATGTTCACACCACAAAAAGATAAGTATGTGAACTGAATGAGGTGATCATTAACTTGATTTAATCACTAGGTAATCTGTGCACATATCAAAACACATTGTTAACACATAAATGTATATAATTCCTATTTATCACTTAGAATTTAAGGAAGTTTAAAGATTATGAGATGATATATAAAAATGTGCTGGCAATTAATAAATATTCTATTAATTTACATATCCAGTCTGAGCCTTCCCCGACCCAAAATTGTCTATATCCACATCCAGTTCTAGGTTTGTACCTACTATACACTGATCTTTTCTACTAGATACTGAATGGACAGCTTCAAAATAATGTGTCCAATCCAACACACCTGAGGCCTTAGCACTAGGGAGACAAAGACAGGAAGGAGAGTAGTTTAAAGGCAGTCCTGACACACAGTGAATTTGAGATCACTATGGGCTTTGGGAGATACTGTCTTTAAAAAAAGAAAACCACAACTAAATAGTGGTTCCCATTGATGTCACACAGCTTTCCCAGTCTTGATGAGGTGGAGACAGGAGAATTCCAAGAGCTCATGGCCAGACAGCCTAAGTGACATAGTAAGCTTGTAGTTCAGTGGGAAACCCTGTCTCTCAAGGGGATCAGACAGAGGGTGAATAATATAGGATAACCCCTGATGCACTATTCTGACTCTCACATATGCATACACTGGTGTGTGTACCTGCACACTTATAAGCATGCACCAAACATATAACACACACACACACACACACACACACACACACACACACACACGCACGCACGCACGCACGCACGCACGCACACACACACACATGCATACACACACCACTTGACACAAAGTAAATAAATGAAATAAAATCCTGACTCTTAACACCATCTGATCTACCAGGACACCTCATCAGTTCTGTCTTCAGAATATATCCAAACATCTCTCAGTCTTCCATGGGCCTCAAAGTGACTAGCTCACCAGTGTATCTTCTCTGTACAGTAGGTTGACTGTGTCTCTCCAAAGTTCTTGTTTATGAAACCTCATTACCCATGTAATACTATCAGGAAGTGCATGTGGATTCATGACTGTACTGCAGCAGTGGGGTCATTATTCATGAGAGTCGGTTTGTTATGGAAGTGAGTTCAGCCCTCTCTGCTGCCTGGCTGTCTTCCTTCCTTCCTTCCAACTTCCACATGGGATGATAAAGCAAAGAACTCCTTCACCAGCTGCAAGTCGCTTTACTTTGGGCTTTCTAGTCTCAAGACAGCAGGAAAAGTGTCTGTGTTCATTATAAATTACCCAATATCTGGAAACCCATTACAATAATGTAAAACACACTAAGATACCTGGATTATTCAACAACCCTTTCAACTAGTCTCCCTGCTTCCATGACTGGTGACACTTGAGAGAGATCCTCTTCAATAAATACTACCATGTCCTTTCATCTGCTCAAAACCCTCTAGCAATCCATTTCACCATTTAGCCAAAGTCCTGGCAATGACCTTTAAGGTCCCATATGCTATGCCCACTCCTACTTTCCATCTCCAGCTCCCTTCCTTGTTCATTCCTCTCTAGCCACAGGGGTCTCTTGGCTATGTCTCATAGCCTCCCACATAGTCTCCACCTAAGGGCCTTTACATGAGCTGTTCTTTGGTTGCAAATACACTTTCCCAGTATTGACATGGCCCATTCACTCCCCCGCTTCACCCTGTCTATCACACACCTTCTGAAAAAAAAATGTCTTCCCCACTATTCCATTTGCAATTATTGCTCTTACCTTCAGACCACTGTTACATGAATCTTAAAAGGTCTTATAAATAAAAACAAACCTGGAGCCAGGTATTTGGGTGAACACTGGAAGATCAGAGAAACAGAACAGGACACAGCCACCTCACTTCACCAACTTCTTAGCCGATCCTGTTTCCTCAAACTGGAAGCCTCTGTGTCCTCATTCAAATGGATCTCAGCTGAAACGCTGCTCAAAAGCCTAAAAGCTTAACAGCTTCTAGTTCCTGGTCCTCACGCCTTATACACATTTCTGCTTTCTGTCATCACTTCCTGGGATTAAAGGCGTGTGTTGTGTCACCATGCCTGGCTGTTTCCAGGGTGGTTTTGAACTCACAGAGATCCAGACAGATCTCTGCCTCCAGAATGCTAGGATTAAGGTGTGTGTGTGCAACCAATTTCTGGCCTCTATATCTAGTGGCTGTTCTGTTCTCTGACCCCATAAAAGTTTATTAGAGTGTACAATATATTGGGGGACATAATATCATCACATACCACCCAACTGCTTTTTTTGTTTTGTTTTGTTTGGTTTTGTTTTGGATTTTTCAAGACAAGGTTTCTCTGTGTAGCTTTGGAGGCTGTCTTGGAACTCACTCTATGAATCAGGCTGGCCTCAAACTCATGAAGATCCTCCTGTCTCAGCCTCCCAATTGCTGAGATTAAAGGCATGTTCCACCACCATTTAGCTTATAAACTTTTTTGTTTTGTTAGTTGGTTGAGTTTTGGAGACAGGGTTTCTCTTTGGCCCTGGCTGACCTGAACTTGCGCTGTATATCAGGCTGGCTTCAATATGCCTGCCTCTGCCTCCTGAGTGTTGTGATTACAGGCATGTGCCACCATACCCAGCTCCACCCAACCCCTTTAATGTTCTTTCATCGTCTCTTGGAGGCCTACTCTTTTCTGAAAAGGAAATGGAGAAGGAGTGGCTCTGAGCGAGAGGGGATATAAGAGAGAGCTAAAAGGAGCAGAGGGAGGGGAAACTGTGGTCGGGACATATTGTGTGAGAGAAGAATCTATTTACAATAAAAATTAAAAATTTTTTTGAATATTTATCACTTTCTAGCATATTATATAGACACTTGTTATGTTTATTATGTACTGTCTCTCTTGGGGATTTGTCTAGCCTCTTTCCTGATAAATTCCAAATATAGGTTATAGTGCTTATCATAGAGCAAGGACAGCACATGCAGATGCAGAAAGAAAGAAAGACTGAACCAATGGAAATTATCAGCATTGTCTTGCTGAGCCCCTTAAGCTCAGGAAGCAAGTCTCATTCCTGTCTGGATTCACAACCGTCAGGTCTTGATATTGCTGAGATGCTCAGTGTAGGTTTGCTGAGTGGAGGAACCTAAGAATCTTCTTTCTTTGGCTGGGTGGTGGTGGTGCATGCCTTTAATCCCTTGGGAGGCAGAGGCAGGCGGATCTCTGTGAGTTCGAGGCCAGCCTGGTCTCCAAAGCGAGTTCCAGGAAAGGCGCAAAGCTACACAGAGAAACCCTGTCTCGAAAAAAAAAAAAAAAGAATCTTCTTTCTTTGAGGCAGGGAGATGCTGAACACTGAGCTAATATAAGTTGCCCCAAAAGAACAGTCCCCCATGTCACATCCAGGAAGCAAAATTGCCTCTGACATGTAATTTAAAACCTGAGATACCTCGATATAATGTCTTACTCAAGTAAATGGGATCAAACATCAGGGCATTTCCAGTCTATCAAATGGATATTTGAGTCTGGGTTTGATACAGACTCACAGTCCCTTCCAGTCCTCTCAGATAGCCACCCTAGGGAGAACAGACAGGTAGTTTGGACTTACCAAAATAGGATAGATAAGGGAATTATTTTCTCTGATTTGTCACAATCAAATGGACTAGACATCGTTTAGGTATTTGTTACTTGTATATATTGTATATAGTTATTGTACTTTTGTATATAGTTTTTCTTTTGTTAGTTTTAACCTTTTGCCTTTTTTCTTTTTATTAAAATAGAAAAGTGGAAATATGGTGGTATTTTATTTGTACTGAAATGTGATTTCCATTGTATGTTAATAAATAAAGTTGCCTGGGGGGTCAGAGCTATTAGAACCATAGCAAGAGCATGGCAGTGGCGGCACACGCCTTTAATCCCAGCACTTGGTAGAAGAGCTAGGTAGATCTCTGTGTGTTCAGGGATACAGCCAGCATTGGAGACATATGCCTTTAAGACCTGGAGGGTGGTACTTACAGGCAGTGACAAGGCAGTCATGTGTTTGGGTTTACACCCAATGAGAAGGCAGAACAGAAAGACTATTTAAAGACAGACACACAGGAAGTAGCTCTCTTTCGGGAAGCTAGGAGCACTGCAGGAGGTAAGATTTTAGCTCTGAGCTCTGACCTCTTGGCTTTCTCTTTTACATTGGTTCTGTGTTTCTTATTTTAATAAGACGGTTGGTTACATCAACAGTAAAGACCTTACTTTAAGCAGGTAATCACTAACCCCATTAGAGCCTCAGTTAATATAAGAGTTATCTCCCAAAATTCTATGCTGAGTCACTTCCATCCAAAGGAGTTACTGTCTTCTTATGAAGTCCTTAGTCCTGCAGAACATAGGTTCCACCTGAGCTCACAGGACTATCAGACTCCTCAGACCACTTTATTGTGGTTAATTATATTCATGATGCAGTAGGAAAGGACTTGCTTTGGTGTGAATTTCCAGTTAGCTAATTACTCTCCAAGTAGTCTTGAGCAAGTCTGTTAGCCTGTTGCAGTTTAAATGGTATGCTCCCTGTAGGCTCATGTGTTCACACATTTTGTTCCCAGCTGGAAATGCTGTTTGGGGAAATCATGGAGCCTTGTGGGTGGGAGGCAAGGCTGTTGGAGGTGGGTGACAGTAGATACAGTCATTGAAGGTTACAGCCCTATCCTACATCCAGTTTTACCTTTCTTCTTCCTAGTCAGCACCATATAGGAAGCTACCACTGCAAATTCCTGCCAACATGGACTGAGTGTCCCAGCCACCATGCCTTCTCTACCTGATGGACTATATCTCCTGAATCGTGAGCCAAAATAAAGCCCTCCCTCTGCTAGGTATTCTGTCAAAGCACTGAGAAAAGTAACAAAAACAGCCTTTGCACAGGTCCAGCTCCCCTCTATAAACTAAGTATGGTAAAACCTGGTATACATCATATCTGCACATTCTAGGTAGATACACTTTGGCTAGTAAACCTGGAGTTCTCCAGTATGGAGGTCTTTCCTCTATTCTTTCATTATGCCCTTTTTTAAAGATTTATTTATTTATTAGATATACAAAAGAGGGCACCAGATCTCATTACTGATGGTTGTGAGCCATCATGTGGTTGCTGGGAAATGAACTCAGGACCTCTGGAAGAGCAGTCAGTGCTCTTAATCTCTGAGCCATCTCTCCAGGCTTATTTATGCCTTTTCTGAGATCTCCCGTCTCTCAAAACACAAGCATTTAAGCACTATACCTAGCATACAAGAGTTCATAGCTCATTAATAAACCATCCCGATTGCATGCAATCAATGTTAAAATGAGATAGTGAATAAGCACTCTAAGAGCACAAAACAGGAAGTTACTATGCTTAGGGGCTGGAAAGATGACAAGCATAATGTGACTTGTGAATAGTTTTGATTAGTAATTACTTGAGGGGTCAGATAAGGGGCCAGAAGAAAGGGTATTCAAGGAACCCTGGGATATTATAATGTCCTATGCCTGTCATGATTATAATTCTTAGCCTTCAGCACTGAAATACAAAAGAGATTCTAAGCCAATGTTAAATGGGCAAATCTGTATTAAGGGCCCCACATTCTCATCATGGTCTTTTTATCCCTAGCATTCCAGAAGTTAGTTTCGATTCACACCCAACTATTTGGTACTGAAGGAAAACTTGTACTGGAGTTCACTATGGCTGTTTTCTCACATTTGTGAAACAATTGGTAAGATTTAAGAAGACACTCATTGCAAACCAGAGATGATGTGTTTGCATGAACAATGAGCTCTATGGTTTCTGGGAAGATGGTGTTATTTTACCCACACACATGGCCTCAAAACCTTGCTGTTTTAATGCCACCTTCGTTGACCTATCCAATCTGGCAAGGTAAAGTTTAGTAGTCAAAGGGAAAAGCTAGAGAAACATGTGAACTGGCTTCTAAGGGAGAGAGGCTGGAAGGAATACTTCCTGGTCTCCAATATCACAAGGACCTCCAATTAAATGTTCATAACCTGGGCTTTGGAAGAGCTGTGCCTCTGGCCACTAAGCAGCAGAAGTACAGCTTTAAATAATAGGCTGAATTATAAAATCCCTAAAATTCATATGGTAAAGCTCTAACCATCAACGTGATGGCATTTAGATATTTAGGTTCTGTACATGAATGTCTAAACAGTCTTATTAAATAAGAGACACAGAGCCAAATACAGGGGTAATAGCCAAAGAGATCAGAGAAATAGCAAATAGCCACGACTAGCCTTAGGTTAACACCACACCATAGCTTCCCCAGAGAGAGAGCTCCTCCTATCTAACCTATGCTTTTATTGTCTTCCTGTTCAGCCTTCTCATTGTCTCTAAGCCCAGCCACATCACTTCCTCGTCACTGCCTGTCTATACAGACCTCCAGGTCTCTATGGTTGGTATTGGGAATAAAGGCTTGTGTCACCACGCTTGGTTGTGTCCTTGAACACACAGAGACTCTGTCTACCCTGTGATCAAATTAAGGGCGTGTGCTACCACCACCTAACTTCTGTTTATGGCCCACTATGTGACCTCTGATCTCCAGGCAAACTTAATTTATTAACATACAAATAAAATATCACCACAAGTTACTATCATGAGAGTTAAGCCTTTAGTCTGAGAGTGATACTTCTATAATGAGACCAGAACACAGCTCTTGCATCACACACACACACACACACACACACACACACACACACACACGCACGCACACACGCACACACACAGAGAGAGAGAGAGTGAGAGAGATTTGTCTCTTTCTTTGTCTCTCTGATTCTATCTCTATCTCTCTCCTCTCTCCCTCATCCTTTCCCTCTTTAAGGGTGTAGCAAAAAGATCCTCATGAGCAGTCAGTGAAAGGGCCTCTCTAGGTGAAACTGAGTGAACCAGCACTGACCTTGCACTGGAACTGTGAGAAATAAATAGCTGTCCTTTAAGTAATCAGTCTGTGGTATTCTGTCATGGCAGCTTGTGTTAAGACCATTTTGTTTACAAAGGCATAAGCACCTGTCTCACTCCATTCCAGCAGGAAATACTGAGAATGTCTCAGATCTTCTGTAAAGAAGCCATTTTATTTCTTTTCATTATTTGTTTGTTTTTGTTTTCACATCCCAACCAAAGTCTCCCTCCTCTCCTCCCAGTCTCTCTTCCCCTACCTCCCCTCTTCCCCATCAGCATCCATTCCTCCTCCTCTGTTTCTCTTCAAAAACAGGCAGGCAGCCTCACAAGGCTATCAGCCAGCCACGTTGTATCCAGTTGCAGTGAGTAGGCACCTACTCTTCTGTTAAGACTGGAGGAGGCAGCCCAGTAGGAGGAACGGTGCTTCCTCAGGCTTGGGCACTAGGCTGTGAGGTGGCTTTAACTTCTAAAAAGGCCTAGAAAAGGACAGATTGGTAAGATGTCAATGTATCCCAAAAATGAAGTCTGCCCCTTACTAGAATGCTGAGAAATAGCCTGGACAGAGAAGTTCCTTGGGGCAGGAAAGAGGTCTGAACAGGCAATTGTCATAGGAGATGCCTCATTAGAAAGAACATGGATAGCCACATGGAGAGCTAAAACTTGATTTAAAAAAACAGTTTAGCTGTGAAAAAGAGAACCTCTTGTCTGTCTCATCTATCTATCTATCTATCTATCTATCTATCTATCTATCTATCTATCTATCTATCTATCTATCTATCTATCTATCTATCTATCTATCTATGTCTGTCTATCTATCTATCTGTCTGTCTGTCTGTCTCTGTGTGTATGTATGTATAGGAGAGAGACAAGATGTAGAGAGAGACAGAGACACATGGGCGTGAAATGTACAAACACCAATATAGAAACAGAGATAAAGAGACAAGAGTGGAAGGAGAAGAGCATGGACTTGGTCACTCACAAAGAGAAGGAATGGATCATTGGATTTACATTATAAGTGGGTTCAGATGAAATGAATGTTTCCAGAGGGTCTTCAAAGTGTTCTTTCTTCTGCTGACACTCATCACACCCCTCTATGACTTATCCACCACTCCATTAGGACCCTCTTAGAGCAGTGGTTCTCAACCTTCCTAATGCTTAATACAGTTCCTCATGCTGTGGTAACCCCAAACCACAGAGTTATTTTCATTGCTACTTCATAACTGTAATTTTGCTACTGTTATGAGTTGTATCTGTGGTTTCCAATTATCTTCAACAACCCCTGTGAAAGGGTGGTTCAGCCACCAAAAGGGTCTAGATCCACTGCTCTAGAATGTTTTAATTTGATTAAACTTGTCTTTCCCACCAAACCCAAGAAAGTACTGAAACCTGTGCTGGAGATGTAAAGACTTTCTACTGAATATAACACAGGCCTCCTGTGTGTATATAACCAATCACCTAATAAAATAAGCATCTTGGTAATACCATTTAAAAAATGCTACTCTTCATGTCCATAAACCAATCCCAGATTGAAGATAAATTATGTGATATGTGACTTTCCAGTATTGGGGTTTGTGGATGACAAACTGAAGTTTATTATTCTTTAGATGCTGTCTGTCAGAACTTCCTCTGCTACTCAATCATCATCCAGAGAGAAATATCAAATGACAGAATCAAGAGGGGACAGTTTTAACTGGACAGGCACAGAACTCAATGCCATGATGTGAATCAAACAAGGATGTTTGTTAAAGGCTGGATGTGTGTCCAGGACAATGAAGATCATAACACAGAATGATCCATAGGAGGCTAAGAGAAATTCAGCAATGTCAAGTATGAACTGAAACAATCTTACAAGCTCCAAGTATCCTTAAACCTAGAAAAGGCTTAAATAAATGTTTAAATAACTTTTTAAATGTTTGATGAATTTAAAATCAAGAAATGGATGTGAGCCTGAAAATGAGAGAGAGGAGGTGGTCATTCTGATGTCCTCCAAGCTAAGTGACCACATGTAGCAAGCTTGAAATGGTCCTATATGACCAAATGTCTTGAGGGTTCTGACCACCCAGGAGTATGGCTGGGAGTTGGTACTTGAACCTCAAAACCAGGTTCAAATAAAGAAGATGAAGGAATACAGAAGGCTAAAACCAGGAGAGTAAACATGAGCCAGGACCATCTAGGAAAGGACATCCCTCAATGGAGAAACCAAAAAGGCACTTGGCTTACATGGCATTTAGGAACAATCCAGTCCTGCCCAGGAAGTACATTTTAGCTTAGAATTCCAATTTCTTTTTTTAAAAAGGTTTCTCTTGTAGGTGTGTGTGTGTGTGTGTGTGTGTGTGTGTGTGTGTGTGTGTGCATGTGTGCATGTGTGCACGTGCGCGCATGTGTGTGTTCATGATATACATGCATGTGAAGTCCAAGAGACATTCTCAGCTACTGTTCACCAATCCTTCTTTGAGACAATGCTTCTTGGTGACCTGAAGCTCACTGATCCAGCTAGGCTGACTAACTGGCAATCTGAAGGATCCTCTCATCTCTATCTCCCCAGCACTGCAGTTACAAGCATGCCTAGCTTTGTTTTTACATGGGTTCTAGGGATTGAATTCAGGTTCTCATGCTTGCAAGCCAAGAACTTTACAAACTGTGCCATCTCATTGGGCCCTAAAAATAAGTAAAATCAAATATTTCTAATGAGAGAACTTTTCAAACAGAATGGGTTGACTGAATAGGAAGTAAGCTACCCATACTTGGAGGACTCCAGAAGTTTAGCATGATTAGAAAGTGGATCTGGATATTCTTGAAAGGCAAAGGTGTCTCTGATGCTATGAAATAAGGAATTTCATATTAGTAATAAGAACGTCTAGACTGCCATGAAAAGGAGAAAGTTAAAAAAAAATAGTCACTTAAAAAGCAATGAAATTGATGACTTTTTTGGAATAGTGAATGGAAAATCAGCAACCTCTGATTAATAAAAATTTGATGGGGGGATGAGGGGCAGGCTGTGACATGGCTCATCAGGTAAAAGCCACCAAGCCTAGCATCCTGAGTTCAATCCCCAGAATCTACATGGTGGAAGGAGAGAACCGACTCCCTGTAAAATTGTTCTCTAACCTAGACACACACACAGACACAGACACACACACACACACACACACACACACACACACACACACACACACACACACACACATCAAATAAAGAAAGAAAGGAAATATAATTTTAAATCTTAATAAGAACCAGGCTCGGAGAAGGAGGAATGGGATGGCTCTGCCCTCAGCACGAGCTTTCCAAGGCAGCTCCAGTCTGTAGACATCCAATCAGAGGAAAGAAGCGGTAGTCAGGAAGATATAACCGTTTCTTAAATGAACTTTAATTATTTTTATTTATTTCTGTAGGATAAAGGCAAGTGTGGTGTGTGGTGGGGAGAGGACAGATAGGGTCACCAGGCTTGTAGTGGTTTCCGTCATCCACTGTGCCATCTCTCTGGATCCCAATATTCATTACTAACTAAAAAGCAAAAAAGTAGCACCCATGAATTATACTCTAGTCTTTCAGTGTAACTGTCCACACTCCACTGCAAAGTATACTGGGAGATGTATCCTAAGCTGAACAGAATCAGAAATGGGGAAATTAATAAGAACACCAGCATATGTGTTGGCCACAATCACCATTTTCTACTTTGGTTATCTGTTAATTAACATTTTATTAAATTAGTAATACATCAATCATTCTTTATGTGTTCAATTAACATTACCATACAATTATAAAAATGCTGCTTTGGAGTCAGTCTGTCTGAATCTGACCCCCAGCCCTAGCATTTAGTAATGGGCCATGGGCAAGTTAACCTCTGTATGACCTGGAAATAGTAAGACTACTCACCTCTAAGAATGCTATGGGAATTCCAGGAAGTAGCTGAGTTCAGTGCCTAGGATTGTTGTCTGTTCCTGTGTAATTATAGGAAGGAGAAAATGCTCTCTAACATTAGAGCTTGAGATGCAGACTTCTCTAACTGCATGAGCAGAGTCTGAAATGGTCTACAAACAAAAAGAATGAATAAGCTTTTCTTTCTTTCAAAGGTAGACTGTGCCCACCCTCTGGTCTCCATTTATTTATCAACTGGAGTGAGATGGTTGCTGTGTAACGTTTCTGCTCCATCCACTTCCCTGAGTGGAAGCAAAACAAATGAAAAATTGCGAGGTGCCATCCCTGACTGTTCTGCACTGTAATTAGATTCTAAGCAAACAAGCACACCACACTTGCTGGATGGGTGCCAATGAGCCCTTGGAAGAAAGATGGGAGCATCATTGAAAGAATAAATGTCAAAACACAAATAAATAAATAAAACTGTCACCCCTGCTTGCATTAGCAAATGGATAATCAGAGCATTTCAATGAAAACATATTTTTGCCATCTCATTTTAGATTTTTACCATGAATTCTGTGATGCCTGAGGCTGCCTACAGGAGACCAGGATGGAGCTAAAGATCTCCCCTGAAAGGTTCAGGTTGTTTGAAAATTCAACCCATTAATTAGCAAAAGCACAAGCTACCTGGCCTTGTCTAGGCTCTATGGAAAGCTATGGAGTTGGCCTCATGGAAAGATTCATGCTGGAAGCTGTGGAACCTTATGCTGGGGGAGAGGATTATGAGTGGAAACTGTCTGAGAGAGGAAGTTCCAATTGTCTCGAGCACCTCTCCATACTATGTACTTTAAATGCAATTTTATTTATTTATTTAATCTCAAAGGAATCATACAAGGAAGATGTTTTCTTCCCTATTTTATGGAGGACACTGAGGTCCCAAATGATGAAGTGATGTGCCCAATAGCCATTGATAAGGTAGAGGCAAAAATAAGATTCACCTCTCCTTGCCTTCCAATCCTCAGAGCTGTTTTTAATTGCCTTTCTGCTATTTTGATATGAATTGGACTCAGTTCTGGAGAAGCTCATGAGGGATCAAATGATTCACTGGAAATGCTGAGACAATCCCAGACAGCAGAGTGGTGATGGATAGTGCAGACAATAGGGAACAGCTAGGCCCTGAGAAAGGACACCACAAGGTAGCACAGGAAGTAGGTAGTAAAGGCAAAACTAAAGACAATTCATGATATTCCAAGGCATGAGACCGATGGCCTGTTTTAGAGATGAGAATTTGACTGAAGTGAGGATGTGCACACTTCTGAGTAGAGAAGAAGCAGTACCTGAGCTGGATGGAAGGGGCCCAAGAAAATCACAAGAGGAAGTAACAGTTTCTTTACACATACCAGAGCGTTCTTTCTCCTACCATGGCCACCAACTATCTATCCTTCCTCCTTCCATCATCTTTTACCTGCTGGATTTCCTTCCACTTCTCCCCCATGCTTTTGCCTATACCAAAGCCTTTCCCTGGAAAGTCTACCCAACTCAGTCCAACTTCAAGGTCAGTGGAAGGTTACTACCTCCTTGGAACCCTCTGTACCACTCACACATTCAGTGAATAGGTATCCATATGGCAACTATGGATTTGGGGGGGGGTTGTTTTGTTTTGTTTTTGAGACAGAGTTTGTGTGTGTGTGTGTGTGTGTGTGTGTGTGTGTGTGTGTGTGTGTAGCCTTGGCTGTCCTAGAACTAACTCTGTAGCCCAGGCTGGCCTCAAGCTCACAGAGATCTGCCTTTCTCTGCCTCCCAAATGCTAGGATTAAAGGTATGTGCCATCATTGACTGGCCATATAGCAACTATGAATGGCAGGTAATCTTTGAGATGCTAGGGACTTAGTGATGGTCAATATCCAACCCCTGCCAGATAGAGCTTACATTGTAGTTTGAGAAAACAGAAAGCAAACAAGTATATAAATAAACACTCTCCTATGTCAAATGGTGGTACATGCTACAAAGAGGAATAAGTCAGGTAATAGGGGTGGGAAGGAATAAATAGGACAACTTTAGACCCAGTGGCCAGGGAAGACTTCTCTAATAAGAGGAGTCATGTTTGAGGGGACACATAAAGGAAGTGAAGTAGTGACCTATGTGGACATTACAGAAATTAATCCCACCAGATGTGTTAAAGAAACAGCCAGGAGGTGGCACATCGGGAGGTAGTGGTAAGAAATGATGGCTGAAAGCATAAGGGCTTTGCTGTCCTGAACCAGAATGTGAGTCTCTGTTTTCCATATTCTCCCAGCATCCCTCAGGAAGTTTGTCTTTGCATGCCTTACTGTGCTTCAAGTTGTACTCTAGTCCAAAGTAAATACTTCTGTCCTCAACTGGCCTGCAACCCAATAAGGCGGCTAAGTCTTAATTTCATCAGCACTGTCTCATTAGTGTTCACTCACCCAATGGCCCTGATAACATCAACTCTCAAGAGACAACTTTGGAGGACTCAGTCAAAAGGCATGTGAGAAACTCAATATCGCCTTCCTGTGGTTATAGGAAGAGACAGTCTTGATAGATGTGGCACATGGTATCAGGTGTCCATCATAGCATCCTGCAGTCTAATCTGCAAGAGTCAGCCATCACAGCACCCTGTATCCAACATACCTGATCTACAGCAGTTCAATAGCCTCCTGCAAGGGGCTAGACCCTATGTATGTGTGATATTCATATTCTAATCATATTCCACAGTTTCTAAGTGCATGTTAGTCATGATCAGGAACACCTACAATGGAACCAGGACTCCAGGGAGATGTTAAGTTGTGGTTGGGGAGTTAGGAAGCTAAGATTAAAGAAAGTGGTGTGTTGAACAGAAGTGAGTTTTCCATCCTAGAAACTGAAGGAATGAAGCCAGGTGAAGGAAAAACTGTGACTCTGTGTCCTGGTTCACTCCTTAGCCCAGGTACATCTTATCCCAAATGTGAGGCTGCTACAATGACAGAGACATCAGTCTTTCCAAATTGACTCAGGTCTAGGAAGAACATCTGCCCAGCAGGGATTGAGGATATGTTGACTTCTGGCCACTTTAGACATCCACCAACTACAGAGTAGCCTCAGGCCAAAAATTTGTTCAGCTAGTACTAAGGTACTGCTTACCTGTCAATGGGCATCTTGCACATAATCCCTTCTGGTCCATCTCTATGAGTTGCTAGAAGACCCTGTCCAGAAGATCTGGGAGGTGGTAGTGGGTTAGCCTTCATATCCAACAGGACTCTCTTTACAACCAATCCTGAGCCTGCAAAGCAATGTGAAACAGCCCCAGCCCTGCATCTCAGTCTCCCAGCCTCCCAAACACAGAGCTCACTTTTGTACTTCCAGGGCTCTCAGATTGCTACAAAGCCCCAGAGAAAGCAAGAGTGAATGTGGACTCTGGAAGGGAGCAGGAGCATCTCCTCCCTGATCCCTGGCAGCAGAACTATGTAGAACAGCTCTGGATCACAGCCCTAGCCTCTAGATGCTTAGAAAATAGGAAACAGAAGACACTACAGGACTCCTAGCTTAGTTGCCTCATTTTCGGATGGAAAACTGAGGTTCAAGGAAGGCCATGGGGGCTAATGGCATTTTATTTGATTTGGCCTTTGAAGACCAAAGTTGCTTGTGTTTCCTGGCTTCCTGGCTTTATTTTAAGCTCCATGCTGACATCTTCTTCTTTAGTGACTTTTTCAATAATAATAATCTGGAGCATAGCCATGAAGATGGCCCCTCACGGTTCTAAATGGGCAGGAGCTTAGAATAGATGGGGATAATAGAGATGTCCCTGGTAGTGGTCCTTCTTTTCAGGAAGCACTTTGGCTCCCTGTCTCTAAAGTGCCCAGTTCCTACCAGGGTATCTTAGTTAGGTTTTCGATTGCTGAGAGTAAACACCATGACCAAAAAGGAGGAAAGAGTTTATTGGGCTTATACTTCAGCATTGTTGTTCATCACTGAAGGAAGTCAGGACAGGAACTCAAAGAAGGCAGGATCCTGATAGCAATAGCTGATGAGAGGCCATGGAGGGGAAATGCTTGCTGTGGATATCACTCTGTATAAATAAAATGCTGATTGGCCAGTAGCCAGGCAGGAAGTATAGGCAGGACAAGCAGAGAAGAGAATTCTGGGAACAAGAAGGCTGAATCAGGAGACGTTGCCAGCTACCACCATGAATACCAAAATGTAAGATACTGGTAAGCCACGAGCCACGTGGCAAGGTATAGATTTATAGAAATGGGTTAATTTAAGATATAAAAACAGATAGCAAGAAGCCTGCTACGGCCATACAGTTTATAAGTAATATGTCTCTGTGTGTTTACTTGGTTGGGTCTGAGTGGTTGCAGGACTGGTGGGTGAGATTTGTCCTGACCATGGGCCAGGCAGGACCAGGAAAACTCCAGCTACAGCTGCTTATTGGCTTGCTTCCCATGGCTTGTTCAGCATACCTTCTTGTAGAACCCAGGACCAGAAGACCAGGGATGGCACCACCCACCATGGGCTGGGTCCTCCCCCACCAATCACTAATTGAGAAAATGCCTTACAGCTGTATTTCATCAAGGCATTTCCTCAACTGAGACTCCTTCCTCTGGTGATTCTACCTTGTGTCAAGTTGACACACAAAACAAGTCAGTACATAGGGCACTTCATGAAGTATAGAACTATCATCAGAGCTGAAGCAGGAAGGTAGTATAGAAGCCCTCATGTACAGGAGATGCCATGTGAGTTGAGTTCTGGATGATATAAAATAAGGCAGCCATGAGGAGACCTGTGACAAAAAACTCTGAGAAGATGGCATTTCAAATGAAAAAGTCCTGGGTCAGAAGCAAATCATATATATTAAAGAACACAATAAAATATTCAATATAAATGTCATTGTTGTAGCCCAATAATGGTCGTTTTTCACTACAACCTGTTCTGTGAACTTCATAAATAATGACCAGTGAAAATGTCTTATGTACATAGTTCTTCACTGATCTGTGACTGTAGCATGTGCTGTCTTGTGAACCACAATATAAAGTTAAATCACACTCTATGCATAAAAAGAAATATGTGGAGGAATCAGCAGAAGAACTCATTGGCCATATTTGCATCTGGTGCCCATCACTCTGCTGTATGCAGAGTGCGCAATTGAATGCAGTTGGCCTGGTGGGAGAAGACAGGGTCTTGCATGAGTTTCAGGTACACAAGTGGAAATATGTGAATGGATCCAAGATGAATTTTTGAGGCAGAGCTTTCAGGGCGTAAAGTGGGATACTAAACTGTGAGAGAAGAGAGCAATGGAGTAGTTGAGTGCACTACCTCTGAGTCTGTACCTCCAGGACAGAATGCTTTCCCAAACCCAGATCATCAGCATCTTATCTGGGTTTGCTATCTGAATCTTTTGTCTAGGAAACAGAATTCCCTCTCTTGTCATTACTTAAACCTCCAGAGAATGATTCTGGTTGGTTCATTTTGATCATATAGAACTGTGATTTCTTTAGCCTAGGTTATGTAGTGGAGGAAGACTGTGATTAGCTAGCTCCCAGAAACTTGTGGAACTAAAAGGAAGTTTCACCAAAGGAAAGATGAGAGAGGCTATATTAGAAGAAGAATGAAATGAATGCTTAGCAACAACAGATGCCAACTGCTAATGGCACATTGTTGCCCTTAAGATGAAATATAAGCCTGTTCACATGACAGACAACAGCCTTTGCCATCTGGCACTGGTGCTGCCCTCCTTTATCCCATGTTAATTGTCACTAACTGGTCCCTGGTGGTGCTGAACATCCTGCTGTTTGTACTCTGCCTTGCTTGCTACTCTCCCTCTGCATCCCTAGCAAGTGCCCCCACATGCTTTTTAACCCAAATACTATTGCAGTCAGCTCAAAGTTGATGTTTGAAGAGAAAGTTCTTTCTGATGTTCTGGCATCCATGTGCATGACACTTTCATTCCTTCTCCATCAGAAGCATCTTTCACCTCATGTGGCCACTGAGCTCCTCAAGAACACAGCTGTGCCTTTCATCTCTATTCTCATCCACATTTTATGTAGCTTTGTTTTCCACATTAGTAAATAGGAAAGAGAAAATAAATTCACAAAAGAAGAAAAGAGGAGTGACAGGGATAAAAGAGGAAGGTCAATGAACAATGAAAGACAGAGGTTTTCTTAAGATACAAAAGAATAAAGAGCCTGGAGAAGATCAATAAGATAGAGTTTATTTCTCATTCTAAGCTTCAACTAGACTAAAGCAGGTGGCAGTTGGAAGTGGGTCAGCTGTGTACCCACTGAGGTATACACATGGGCTATTTAGGCAGCACTTTTTTTTTTTGCAACTCCCAAATGTGGAATAAGGACTCCTTTCACATGCACACTGGCTTGGGGGTACGTTGAGATAATGCTCTAGAGAGTAATTTGTTAACAAATTGCAAAGTTGGAGACCCATCAACCCCACACTCAATGATTCCACTCGCCCATTGTAGATCGCTCACACACTTGGGGACATGTACATCGCCATTAACTGCAACATTATTCATAAATGCATAAAATAGACTCTGATCAAATTTATATTCACAGGAAAAAGGGTATTAAATCTTAAATATTCATTTATGGGAATGGAACACCAGAGGCAAAAGCAGTGAGATGACAGTACTTATGTCAAAAGAGATACATTTCAAAAACATATTGAGGGGTAGGTAAAACTTATAGAAAGATAAGTAAAGTACAGTGTAAACAACCTTTGCAAAACATATCAACATCTTGCTTATAGATGCATAGACATAGAGCACAGGTCTAAAAATGTTTGTGGAAATGTCAAAATATGCTCAAAAGAGAGGTTACGCCTGGTGCAAAAGGGACATAGTGGGACTGGGGATGGGGAGGCATGCAGGGTTATAAGAAACTGAACTACACCTGCAAAGTTTGCCTCTCTGAAAATTCTAGGCAGTAAATGTGGGAATTTTTCATATTAAAATTTATAAAATGGTGTTAGTAGGCACATGTAGCTAAATTCAATTTAAATTTAAATTAATTAAAATAGACCATAATTAAAAGTTCAATTCCTTGGCCATACAAAACACAATTCATCTGCTCAGATAGACTCATGAGACCTGTAGACTTCCCTAGGGACAGAGAAGAGTATACAACAGTTTCATTACCACAAAAAGTCCTAGATGACAGCTCTGCTCTGTACTTTTACACAATTGAATATTTTAGGGCTAAAAGTTTGAGGCTAATTTGAATAAAGCTTGTAGTGCTATCAATCTCTAAATGACACAGGAAGTCGTATTAAAAGTAATTGTAAACAAAATCTGTTTTGTAAATGCTGTCTTTCAGTTAATGTAGGTAGCCTCTGCTAGGAGGGTTGCTCACCCCACAAAAGCATAGAAAGCTGAGTTTTCAATTAACAAACACAAAGAAAAGAAATGAGAGTATATGGTGAGGCTAGGAATGTCTGACATTCTACACACATGAAGCCACATACAATGAAACTAAATCCTTACCTCACATCTTATGCAAAAATCAACTCAATGAATTAGAGACTTAAACATAAGACCTGAAACTATAAAACAACTATAAGAAAACACTAGGGTAAAGTTTTATGACATAGGACTTAGCAATGATTCATGGGTATGACTCAAAAGCAAGAATAACAAAAACAGAAAGACAAGTGAGATGAAGATGCACTGAAAAGCTTTGCACAACAGATGAGACACAGCCTATCAAGAGGAAGAACACAGTTGTAAAAACTAAATGATAAGGAGCGAATATGTAGAATACAGAAGAGCCTCTCATGATGTCATAGTAAGGAACTAATAATCTATTTTTTTAATACACAAAGAACCTTAACAGGTACTTCCCCCAAAAAAAAACATAAAAATGGCTAATAGTAAAATCAAAAGGATAATTCCCAAACCTGTTAGAGTGACAACTATCAAAACAAAAGAAGAAAACAAATGTTGATAAGGATGTGGAGGAGAGGGATCCTTACTTACTGATGATGAAATGGTATGTAGTAAAATGGTATAGCAGATCCCCAAACACTAGAAACTCAATTACCATTTGATATGGCAACCTCATTCCTATGTGTGGAAATGACATAAGAGACAACTGTATTATGTTCCTTGCAGTATTATTCACAGTAGTGGAGATATGGTTAATCAAAGGATCCATCAATGAATTAAAGAATGAAATCACTTCTCTTTCTCTGTCTCTCATCTATCTATCTATCTATCTATCTATCTATCTATCTATCTATCTATCTATATCACTGTGTGTATGAGAGAGAGAGAGAAAGAGAGAGAGACAGAGAGAGAGAGAGAGAGAGAGAGAGAGAGAGAGAGAGAATTCAGCCTTGTAAAGAAAAGAAATTCTATCATTCGTGACATCATGGATCAACCTAGGAGACATTGTGGTAAATGAGATGAGCAAGGCATGAAAAGACAAGAACTACATGGTCTCACTCATAGTTGGAATCTAAAACTATCATACTCATAAAATAATGGAGTGGGATGATTGTTACCTGGGACTCAAAAAAGGGGATGTTAATCCAAAGAAACAAAATTCAGATACATAGGAGGAATAAGTTCATGAGATATGTTGTCTACACAGTGACAACTAATACCTGCTGTGAAATAATCCTCTCGGGATCTGTCCCTGGTGCATGAGCAGGCATTTTGGAACCCAGTGCCTATGGTGAGACACTTTGGGCAGCCTTGGTGCAGGGAGGAGGGGCTTGGACCTGCCTCAACTGAATGTACCAGGTTTGGCTGACTCCCCATGGAAGGCCTTGCCTTAGAAGAGGTGGGAATGGGGGATTGGTTGGGGGTATTGTTGGGGTGGGAGGGGAGGGGAATCTATGGTTGGTATGCAAAATGAATAGAAAATTTCTTGATAATAAAAAAAAGAAAAGAAACAAGAAAGAACAAGTATCCCTAAATGGGTTACAGTGTGTATAAAAATATATGTAGGCTTGGAAGAGGAAATAAAAAGGGTAGAGAAAGTCACTTAAAAAGGAATAGAGTATTTTTTTTCCAAGACAGGATTTCTCTGTGAAGCTTTGCACCTTTCCTGGATCTCGCTCTGTAGACCAGGCTGGCCTTGAACTCACAAAGATCCGCCTGCATCTGCCTCCCAAGTGCTGGGATTAAAGGCGTGCACCACCACTGCCACGAGTAATTTTTTTTAAAGCCACATAAAGATAAAAAATACACAGAATCTGGATTATGTATATTATTGTGTTATCTTTAAAATTTGTAGCTGCTAAGGGACCTCGAATTATGAAAACTGCTATAGTAAACCAACAATAATATTTTAAAATTATCTTGACTTCAAAGTTTAAGTCAAAAGATATGTTACTTTGTTACTTTCAGGGAGAGGTTATGGTTTTGTTTCTACAGGAAATGAGAGGGTGTTGATTCATTCTGGGTTAAGACAACTTAAGTTTGATTGAGGGAGACCCCCTGGAAAATATCCTCATGGGAACAGATGGCCCAGATGATTCAATGTTTCAGAACACATCTGTTGCAGTTTCCTATGAGTTCTGCATACAGAAGGGCTTGAAGGCTGTTGGCTGAGATGATCCAGCCCCACAGAATTCTCCAGTTAGGACTTAATCATAATCCTGAATTTTCTCAGGGTTCCCAAAGATTACCAGCACTCCTACTCAGCAGGAAGCAGTCTAGAGAACTGTGCCCACATTCCCAAAAATAAATTATGAATGTTTGTCATCATTTAGGGAGGTTGGTTATAAGTTGTTATGGATAATGATCAGGGAAAAAGCTAAACAAAGAAGATTAGATTCAGGCATGTTGTTCAGAAAAGAAAAAGGGGGGATATAGAAATGATAGGATAAAAGGGTAGATTATTAAATTTACTTTAATCCAAAAAACAAATATTAATCTTACATATTTTACATTGGTATGGATTTTAGTTTATTGATACAAATTAAAAGTTAAATTTGTTATATGTAAATTTCTACTCTTATTTAAGATATATTGTTTATGCAACTCATTTAAAATGTAATGTATAATTAAGAAATACAGATTTATAGTCATCTAAAATAGTCAATTAGGTTTTCTATGTATACAGAGATATATTTCAGATAGGTAATTTTCAAATACTTCAAAGACCTACAGAATATGGCACTTAAAATGTTTTAATAGCTTTTCATGACAGTGAGACATATCTGCTCCTGGCAGCACCAATGTACTCCACAGAAAATGATGAGAGTCAAAGAAACTACATGTGGAGTTTGTTTTCTTTATGGGAAAGCTAGTCATATGGACAAAGAAACTCCCCTTGCCTCAATTGCTGACAGTTACTGTCCAAACTGAACCAGCAGGACACAAGAAAGGCAACTGCCAAACTTTGCCAAGACAAAGTAGGACAATTCATCAAAGTTCCCTGCTTCACAGGAATGTCTATCAGATATGCCAGGCCTGTAGGCCAGAATTGGATGCCTTGATGTTGCAGAGAAACTTTGGGTAACTTTCCAGGCATACTGATGTCCCTGTCATTAGGTAACATTTCATCCTTCTGGAGTCTTTGATGGAGTTGAAGACTAGATAGTTGTAGTTATAATTTTTCTTAGTTATGATAAAAAGGTAAATTAAATATACAACTTTGACTCACCAAGGTAGGATGGATAGTTAAATGTTTTCTCTAATTTGTCAAATATAAATAAACTGGATATTGTAACTGTAATTCTTACTTGATAACTGTTTTTGTTGTATATAGTCTTACTATGTTAAAGCTAAAATCTTCCTTTCTAATTAGACAAAAAGAGGGAAATGTTGTGGAATAATCCTCTTGTACATTGTAAAGATTTGTCACTCCAACTGGTTTAATAAAATGTTGATTGGCCAGTAGCCAGGCAGGAAGTATAGGGGGAGCAATCAAACTAAGGATGATGGAAAGGAGAAGGGGAAAGAGAGAGAGTCACCAGCAAATGCAGACAAGCAAGATGAGAGTGTCATACTGAGAAAAGGTACCAAGCCATGTAGTTAAACATAGATAAGAATTATGGATTAATTGAAGTAAGTGGCAGTGATCCACACCTTTAATCACAGCACTTGGAAGCCAGAGGCAGGCAGATATCTGTGAGTTCAAGGCTAGTCTGGCATACAGAGTGAGATCCAGAAGAGGCACCAAAACTACACAGTGAAACCCTGTCTTGAAAAAAAAAATAACAAAAAGAAATGAGTTAGCTAGTAACAAGCCTGAGCTATCAGCTGAGCATCTACAAGTAATGTTAAGCCTCTTAGTTGGTTATTTGGGATCAGGCAGTCAGGACAAAAAAATGTCTGATTACAAATAACCATGTGTCGTCTACTTAAAAATGACTGGGAGAAGAATAAATGTTCTTATTACAAAAAAGTAAATGGATCTGAACCAATGCCTATAAGTTAAATAAGTTAGCCATTTCAATATATATGGCAAAGTGTCATGATGTATGCTATAAATCTATAAAGACTTTTAATTGTCAGTTTTAAAAAGAGGAAAACCAACAAATAAATAGTCTCTTTCCTTAGCACCATCAGGCCAGGGCTGAGATCACAAACCAGATTGCATCAGCATTTTCATGCACACACCTCAGTCCATCAGCCAGGGAGAAGCAGAATTGAGGAGCTGATATCTTAAAGAATGCAGAGAGAGAGAGAGAGAGAGAGAGAGAGAGAGAGAGAGAGAGAGAGAGCGCACTTGGGAACATTAATGAATACAAATTCTGAAGAACATGAATCAGAATCACAAGCAATTGCTTACCTAAACACATTTCTACTTACATCTTATGATGAAGAAGACTGTCCTGTGATAGGAGCCACAAGAGGGATAAGGATGACAATGACCATTTACCAAGTGCTTGCACAATGTAGGACCCAAAAGTGAGGCAGTTTAAAATAATTATCCCTATTTAATTGACAAAATCTGGATTTCAAAGTTTACAGTCTTCTAGTATCATACTGACTCTGCAGAGCTTATATCATAGAAGAGAATTAAAGTCCAGTTACCCTGTGTTTCTATTTAGGCTAAGATCAAGCTATAAACAAAAGAATGGACCCCAGTTGGTGTTCTGAGTTCTCACTGCATGGCAAATGCTGGCAAAGCTTTTTTGTATATTCTTCCACTGAATGACCCAAAGACAAACTCCCCGTTTTATAAGTGAGGACACTGAGACTCAAAAAGACCAAATAAGGCATGCAATAAGCCCAGCTAGTGAAGTTAAGAATCAAGGTATGCTGTAGCCTCCTG
The DNA here is from genome assembly GCF_004664715.2 of Peromyscus leucopus. Classification (NCBI taxonomy): domain Eukaryota; kingdom Metazoa; phylum Chordata; class Mammalia; order Rodentia; family Cricetidae; genus Peromyscus; species Peromyscus leucopus. The sequence goes on along the minus strand of NC_051067.1, from coordinate 95,532,511 downwards.
TGGATGACACTGGAAACACACACTCATTCATCTGAGATTCTTAGGTGTGGAACTTTAAAACCTATAGACTCCACCTCAGAGCTCTGATTCATTTAATAGGGAATGAACTTAGGACCGGAAGTTGCTGTGAGCTTCTTCTCACAAAAATCTAAAGCTGGAGGTTTCAGAACTATTCATGAAGAAGTGTCACATCCATGTGGTGTAGACAGTCAGACCTGATGATCAGGCCCTTACTCACACCCATCAGCTGCAACATGGAACTTTGGAAAGAATCCAGAAAATGCTGAAAAGTTTCACAGTCAATTCTTAGTAGTTTGGGAAGGTCAGGAAAGGTCTCTCAGGTGGGAAGCTATTTCCTTTTACTCTTCCACACTCACGTGAAAACATCATCACTGACCAGTTAGACTATCTGTCCAACTATGGGGAAATCCCTTAACCCTATAAAAAGGGAGTATGAAGCAGGAATCTCTGTGATCAAAGTTCCGGTGATGCTGTGACAAAGTTCATTTATGTCTTGGTGCTTTTAATCCATGGGTGACACTCTTTCAGAGCGAGAATGAACATTAAAAAAGAGTTTCATCTCTAAAATGTTTATTTATAATGTATTTATTTGTATTTAACTGAATTCTATAGTTCTGTGAACTACAAATACTGTTTCCCCTTAAAACATTTTCGCTGGCTCAAATTACCAAGTAATAAAAGCCATGTGTGCAATTATTAATGGTTAAGATGCATGTTGTTACATTCAATAAGGACATGGCTCTCTTTGTCCTTGGTTATTCTCTGGGAAAACTTTATTTTTCTGTTGAGTTTTATAATACCAGGTCTTTATTAGTGTCTAGATTTTCAAATTCTCATGGCTAAGAACAGTGACATCAACTTCATAATAAATGATTTGGGGAAAAGGATATAAGGATAAATCTATGAATGAATGAAGCATTCAGAAGCTTCTGGAAGAAGAGCTTCATGGAGTTAAAAATTGTGAAGGCAGAGTAGAATCAACATAGCCAGCACAGGGATACAGAAAAACCATGCCTGGTCCATGAAAACACTATAACCATCCCACCCACCATGGCAGTTTTCATGACCTATTTTTACTGGACTCAAAAGCCCTGATAATAAGGAATTGGGGATAGGTTATAGTCCTTCTCACTGCATTATATTTAAGATACAGAATAAGGCAAAGAGATACCACCTGTAAAGACTTTCTCTTCAGAAAAGTGTGTCTACCATGTAGCAAGGCCATTTGAACACACTGTACTAATGGGTCCCTCACTGGAGTCATGATGAGAAAGAGGTTTCCTGAAGACATTGGTACTGAGTGATGGGGAGTAAAAGGCCCAGGCCAGGAAAAGAAGACACTGGAGAACATTCCAGGCTTAGAGTGTATAGACAACCTCTGACAAAAGGAATTTTATTTTTATTGTGACAATAAAGATTCACTAAAGGCTCCCTGGGTCCATATGCAGTTCTCAAAGGGGACTGGAAACAGGTAAGGCTGGACAGTTACCAATGGTAGTCAGAAAATTAGTTGTGGGTTATGTGAACAGGGTAAAGGGAGGCACTAAAGATGTTGAAGAAAGGATTTGAATAGTTCTGTTTGTATTTTAGAAATAGACTCCTGATTGACATGGGGTTGGTTTTCTCCAGGGGAAAATAAGCTAGAGGTGATTGGAGTAATATAACCAGGAAATGATAAAAAGAAACAACTAAATAGTAGTGGTGGGAACAAATTTAAAAATACTCTAGAAGTAGAACTCATGGGACATGGTGACTAATTGTACATGGAGATGAAAAAAGAGAAGGATAAGGATGATTGCTGTGTTTTGGGCTCAGTTGACAGGTAAATCAGTAGCATCACTGAAATGAGGAATGTAAAAGGCAGAACCAATTTGGTGAGAAAGACATGAGTTAATTTTTGATGTGTTGCATTTTAGATGCCCATAATGCTCACAGGTGTTGGTTATTAATAATCAGTTGGTGTTATACATCTGCAACTCACAAGTGTGACTTTGTGAAAGGTAAAAAGATCAGTGAGACATCAGCATGGAGATGGAAATGAGCCATGGCAGAATGCACAGGGATGGGACCACCTAAATAGGAACACTGGAAACTTGATTCTCAGGCTCATCTGTTGATGGCATTTGGAGGTGAGCCTTTGGGAGAAATTAGTGTTGGGTGAGGTCATGATGGTGGAATCCTAATAATGGAATCAGTGGTTTGTAAGAGGAGAGACCTGAGCATATACAGGCTATTCTGTCTTGTGGTGTCATATCCTCTGCCACGTTCTTGTGAGACTTGAAGGCCCTTCATTAGATGCAGGCATGATACTTGTGGACTTCCCAGTCCCTAAAATTTGTAGAAAATAATCTATGTTCTTTCTAAATAATCTCATCTCAGATATTCTAACAGCAAAAAAATGGACTAATATGTCCCACAAGTAAAAGTAATCTGATTGGCCAGAGTTCAAAACACTGATTGGCAATTTTAAATGGATGTCATTGCTGGATGTTGAAATATCACACACATGGGTATTTCCAAGTTTCCCAGCTCTATGCAGTCAAAAGTCTCAATTAAAACAACCATTTCTCAGACCCTGTGCCGTCCTCAGGTTATCAGATAGAGTTAACCAGTTTATGCTTCAGTAGCAAAAAAATCTAAAAGATCACAGAGGCCCTCAAAGCATTTATTTCAGAGTGATGCAACATATCCTGCTGCATCAGCTGAAATTTCTGCTCCGTATCACTGTGGGACCCAAGCTTCATACTGAATGATATAAAGTAAGGTACATGGCTCAATTCAGAGGGCTAAGATGGTGAAGTCCTGTTATGTTACTAAAAGAAAAGAGAACTAGAAATTAAGTAAGATAGAGAAATGGGCTTGGGGCAGTGTTAGTTACTTCTGTGCTACTGTAACAAAATATCCCACAGGATCAATACAAGAAAAGGATTATTTGGGGGTGGGGCTTGATTTCAGGGGCTTCAGTCCATAGTTGTGTTGGTACAGGTTTCATGGTGGGACAGAATATTATGGTGAAGTATAAGACAGGAAGCAGATAAATAGGCATTATCCCTCAAGGACACATTTCCAGTGATCTACTTGCTCTAGCTCCTAAATTTTCCAGAATTTCCCCAAATAATATCACCCTTTGAGGAGAAAATCCCTACTACATGAGCTTTGGGGGCAGGCATTCCATGTACAACCATACATTCTAATCTATCTCCCTTTCTGCTGTTGTTATAAAACACTGTGGCCATCCTGGAAGGTAATCCTAATGAGAACTCTAGTAATAGGGAATACAGAGTCTCAACTGGCCATCTCTTATAGCCAGGCAAGACTCCCAGTGGAAAGACTAGGGTACATTCAATTGAGTTGTTGGCTATGGGGTCCCATGAAAATCCCCAAACAATCCAGGCAGTTGCTTATACAAAAGGCTGCTCTCCACAAACTGAGAGAAGGGCCCCATTGCTGAGGACAGCACCCATACAACACACTGAACATGGAGAAGTCCAGCTGGTGCCTACATGGAGCCCTCACCCCTATGTTCCAGTCTTTGGTTTGGAAAAGTATTCTGCAGGCTACCAAAAGAGAAATATGGACACCAACATAGCCACAAATCTTTGATCTACAATCTGCCTGGCCTAAAAACAATGCTAGGGCAATGGTGACACAGAACAAGTGGGAATAGTCAGCCAATGACTAATTTGATCTAAGGTGCACTCCACTCAAACCTGATATTGCTTAGATGATCAAGAATCAGAGACTAGATAGCCCAGAGATCCAGTGTAAAACCAAACACTACTGATAAAAAAAAAATCAATAAGATGATAGTCTGCTATACTCATAGATCAGTGACTTATCTAGTCATCATCAGAGAAGCTTCCTCTGGATGTAGATGGGAACAGATGCAAAGACCTACATCCAGACATTTTGCAGAGATACAGTCTGAATTGGAGGTCCCTCTCCTCAGAGCTCAGGGAGTCCCACTGAAGAGGAAGGAGAAAAGGTGTAAGAGCCAGAGGGATGGAGGACACCAGGAGAACAAGTGTAACACAAATCTTAAAAGGTCTTATTACTTAAAAAAGAAAACTGGAGCCAGATATTGGAGGGAAAGCTGAAAGATCAGAGAAACAGAATAAGCCAGCCACATTCTTACCTCTATGAAATCCTCAGCCTCAAGAGAGAGTGTTCCTGTTTCCTCATGCCTTATGTACGTTTCTGTGCCCTGCCATCTTACTTACTTCCCAGCGCTGGGATTAAAAGAGTGTGCCATCACCCTTGGCTCTGTTCCCAGTGTGACCTTGAACTCACAGAGATCTGGATGGATCTCTGCCTCCCAAATGCTAACACTGCCTGACCTCTAAGTTTAATATAGTGGCTGGCTTTGTCCTCTGGTCCCCAGGCAAGCTTTATTGGGATACACAATATATCACCACAAACAAGGCCCTCTGAATCAACTAATCAAGGTGCATATGAGCTAACAGAGACTGAAACAGCAAGCACAGGGTCTGCATGGGTCTGCACCAGGTCCTCTGCATATATATTGTAGTTATATTAGCTTAGTATTTTAGTGGGACTCCTGATTATGAGAACGAATGAGTCTCTGACTCTTGTTCCTGCTCTTGGGACTCTTTTATTCCTGTTGGATTGCTGTGCCCAACTTTAATATGATAGTTTTTGCTTCAAATTATATTTTATTTTGTTATATTTGGTTGTTATCTCTTAGAAGCCTGTTCTTTTCTAATGAAAGACAGAAAGATCAAAGTGAGAGGGAATGTGGGGAGGAACTGGGAGGCATATAGGGAGGGGAAACTATAATTAGGATATATTATATAAGAAAAGAATGGGGCTGGAGAGATGGCTCAGAGGTTAAGAGCACTGGCTGCTCTTCAAGAGGTCCTGAGTTCAATTCCCAGCACCCACATGGTGGCTCACAACCATCTGTAATGAGATCTGACACCCTCTTCCATATACATAATAAATAAATAAATAAATCTTTAAAAAAAGAAAAGAATCTATTTTTAATAAAAGAAAAAAGAAAAATTAGAAAACACCATGGCCAGAAATAACTTAAAGGAGAAAGGGGTTTATTTGACTTACACTTTGTGGTCATAGTGCATCATTGAGGGAAGTCAAGGCAGGAAGTTGAAGCAGAAATCATGGAGGATTGCTGCTTGCTGACTCAATCCCAGGCTTATGCTTAGTTTTCTTCTAGATCCTGGGAGCACCTAGGAAATAGTACCACCCACAGTGGGCTAGGCTCTCTTGCATAAATAAATTACCAAGGAAATGTTCCTCAGACATGCTCAGAGCTCCCTTCTCAGCTGACTCTAGTCTGTGTCAGGTTGATGATTGCAGATAACTAGGACACAACATCCTCTGACTCCCCGAAGCTCATGACCAACTTAGTATGAAAACTTCATCCAGTCCATCTACACAAATCCCTCTATCTTAACAGTTGTAACACTGTGCAGAAGACCAAAATCAATGTCTTGTGTGAGACTCAAAGTAACTCTAAGCTGCAAGCCCTTGTGAAAAATAAATTTTAAGGTACATACTTCCAATGTACATTGCACAGTATACAATCTACATTGTACATTTCCACTCCAAAATAGTGGAACAGGAGATAACATGGAAAGACTGTACCAAAGTAATACAGAAACCAAGCAGTAAAGATATTAAATCATACCATTCTGTGTCTGGGATGACAGGTATATGGCTCTATAATGGAGTTCCAATGAAGATGAAGAGCCCCACAACATGATCTTGCCATTGTAGCTCCTGCTTGTAGCTCTTTTTCACAGATGTTTCACATTCCTGACATCTCCAATAGCCTTGGATCTCTTGTAACTTATGCCTTACCCCCAGAGCTTCATGCTGTTCCCTCTCAGAGGACATCTTCAGGGACCATATTTCTCTGGTACAAAGTTCCTATATTCCTAAGTTTTATGTGGCCATAACCAAAATATCTGACAGAAACAACTTATTTGGGCTCACTGTCTTTATTGTCATCTATTTCTATAATAAAACACTGGTCAAAACCAACTTGGGTAGGAAAGGGTTTATTTTGCTTACATGTCTAGATCACAATCAATCATTAAGGAAAGAAAGTTAAGCAAAAACCTGTAGATAGGAACTATATAGCAGAGACCATGAAGGAATAATGCTTACTGGCTTGTTCCCCATGGCTTACTCAGATACCTTCAGTATACAACCCAGAACTACCTGTCCAGAAATGGCAACATCTACAGAGGGGTTGACCCTACCATATCAATCTTTAATCAAAGAAATGTACCACAGACTTGCCTACAGGTCTATATAATTGAGACAATTCCTCAATTAACATTCTGTCTTCACAGATGACTATAGCTTATATCAAGTAGACACAAAAACAAAAACAAAAATAAAACTAGCCAGCACATTCATAATTTCAGAGGTTCAAACCAGGGTTAATTGACCCCATGTGGTTGGGCAGAACATCACAGTGGCAGAGGCATGTGGCAGAGTAGCTTATTCAACTTACAGCAGACAAGAATCAGAAAGATGTACAGGTAGGGGCCAGTAACAGTTTCTCCCAAGAAAATATTCTCAGTGACCTATTTCTTCTAGGTAGGACCTACCCCTAAGGTTTCTAGGACCTCCAAAAAGAGCACTACCATGTAAGGATGAATCCCTACAACAGGAACCTCTCCATGGGGCAACACTGTGGCCAATCTACAGCAGAAAGGAGAGATATGCATCACCAATGCTCAAACATGAGGCAACTAGGTCAGACAAAGTTTGTCCAGGGTGTGCACTACAGTAAATACACAGCGACTTGGCTCAGAGTGAAGTGACTGACACTTTTCCACATCTTCTCTTCTTCGGGGAATTCATTGAATGGGGATGAATAGCAGAGAAATGCTCGGGCCCATCTAGGTCCTTAGACCAAATAACATCATATACCAATAAAATTTCATCTACCATCCCAGAGGAAAACTGCAATAAAACCAGCAGTGTGCAAATAGATAGATAAAAACCTGGGTTGAGTTAGAGGTTGAAGAAAAGCGAGTGAGACTAAAATAAATAATGAAACAAAGAAAGGTCATGCAGAAAGGAGAGTTTCTGTGAATTCAAATGACTGTAAGACAGTGGATGAGATCTCTAGGTGCAATCACTTGGAATTCATATTTACACTTGGAAAGAGCAGTTTTTATAAAATATTGGGGAAAGCTGAGAGATAATCTTTGTATTCATCTCCAGAGGGGGAAGGGGGCCAGGAAAAGAAGAGTCTAGGATGTCAAAGACAGAAGTGAGGCATGGAGGAATTGACTACAGACACCTCTTCTAAGGAGCTCTTTAAATATTGTATGAATATTCTCCTAAATGAGAAATGAAAGAGTGGGGTCATGTCTAGACAGATAGGCTGCACAATGGAAGCCTAGGACATCAGCAGCAGAGCCAAGCTGGAGTCCAGCAGCCTTTATAATCACTACCAATTCCAAGGGGCTCATCTTCTCAACATGTGAGCAGCTCTCTAGCCAAGCTGGAGTCCAGTAGCCTTTATAATCATTCCCTATCCCAAGGGGCTGATCCTCCCAACATGTGAGCAGCTCTCTAGCTGTACCTGAGTAGCACTGAAAGTGGCTCATGGGGAATTTTCCTTCTATGCACCATGGAAGGGCACAGAATTAATGATCTGCTGGGTGGCTCACAGAGACAGGGTAATTGAAGGGCAAATATCATGGGGTGGGGGTGGGAGTTAACTATGAGAAGAGTAATGAAAACATTTATTTCAGGTCCAGAAAGCGATTAAAGACCCTGACACAAGGCTTATTAACTGGAGATTCAGGAGGTCACAGAATTGTCCACACATGGTAATTTTCTACCAAGCCTCTTTGGACCCTATACCATGGTGGGAACACAGCACCACACCACCCCCACAGCAGTGGAAGACACAATCCTCTTGTCTTTTGTCAATGTATAAAAATAGATATTTGTTGATTTTATTTTTAATATAATTCTTACATGACTTACTCCATTTCTTTTTCTGGAAACATTTCTGGTTAAGGGAAACAACATATTGTCTTGGAACAGATATCAACATGAAGATGGGTCTTATATCACATGTACAACCTTTCACTTCCTTAAGAAGATTCTATGCATTAAAAATTCTCTTAGTGATATAGCAGAAAGCACACTCGGACCATCATGACACAAATTAAAGATAAATTCTTTTGAATCTTGGGTGCATTGGTAGGAAGTGATCCACATTCCTCAAGACTTGCTCTTTATCTCACCCCATCCACCTCTGCTCCTCTCATTAAGCACTTCCATCCCTCCTTACATGCTTACTTTCCATTTATTTTATTTCTCCTTTACTTTTACACAGCTTCACTTGTATTAAAGGTGGTTTTGTTCCTGTCTTTATTTGATCCTAAATTGCTACTGTGAGATTTACCTGTTTCCTTGTAACTTTATGGCTGATTACTGCAGATTGAATACAATCTCTCTCTCTCTCTCTCTCTCTCTCTCTCTCTCTCTCTCTCTCTCTCTCTCTCTCTCTCTCTCTCTTTCTCTCTCTCTCTTTCTCCTGTCTTTCCATCCTCCAGAGTCTCTTGTAGCTGAGGATGCCCTCACTATATAGCTGAGGATGACTTTGAACTTCTGATCTCCTCCTGTCTCCAACTCTTCAGGGCTAGGGTTTCAGGTGGTGCCACCATGCCTGGCGTATGTTCAAACCCAGTGTTTCACAGATGCTAGGCAAGCATTCTACTAATTGAGCCACATCTGCAGCCCCTCTGCTACACCTTTTTTTGTTGTTGTTGTTTTTAAAACAAAGACCCAAAGTCTAATTTTAAAAGACAGCAGCACGATTGACTGCATGTTGTTCTGTAATGATGAGGGAAAGGCCTGTGGAGCAAGGGGGATGGGTTTTTTTGTTTTGTTTTGTTTTTGGTTTTTGGTTTTGTTTTGGGGGTTTGGGGGGTTGTTTGTTTATTTGTTTGTTTAGCTTTCTTCTAATCTTCTTGGCAGCACTTGTTTCTCTGTTTTCAAAAGTTGCCTTTGTTCTGTCGTTCCCAAACTTCAGCCAGCATCTGTTTGTATAGTGGATTTCCAGCAGGAAATCAAGTCTTATCTCTCAGTTCAGGATATTTTCCACTTATCTTTAAAGGAAAGGGGAACTATTAAAAAGAAACAGACCACAAAATGGCAGGCATATGCTTTAATTTTCTTTCAAAGTCTTCCTGGCCAGGTAGCCTGGAGGAGGCCAGCTTGAGGGCTGATTTCTAGAATCATCTTCAGGCAGATGATACAACCACTGCCTGCCCACACTCCATCACCTGCCTGCTGCCAGTATAATCAGCTGTCTACTTCTTTTCCTATGCACTGATGTGTTCACTTTTACTTAGATAAATGCATTTTAATAGAAAACATTCTAAGACAACTATTATTTGTACCTAAAAACAAAACTTTGAGGAAATTAAATTTTATGAGGGACATCACTGAGAAGCCTCTGTGTCTGCATGCCTGGCTGAGTCCCTTCCCCCAAACTAAACCAGAGATGGCCTAGTGCAAAATCCCCAAGGGTTTGGCAGTGGAACCTCACTGTCCCTATGCACATAGACACGCATAAACACAAGTGTGTACATTCCCTCTTTCTTCTAATTCCCCACTTCCAGGGCCCCACAGAACTCAGGCCCTCGGGGTGGGTACCAAGTACTTATGAACAATACCACAACCTGCCACAGGATGGGGCTTGAAGTGGATTATTTATTATATAGACACCTGAACAAGGCAGCTTCTCTCTCTCAACACACTTCAAAAAAGCCCTGAATTCAGTGGTTAATGTTAAGAACTGCTGATTGTTCAGTATCTGGTGAACTAGAAGAACACAAGAAAGGAGACATTAATTCTAATCAAAGGTAATATATAAAACATTATGTGGAAATACATATTCTAAATTTTAAAGGATAGGTACAATTTTGGCATAAAATACTATAGTTTGAATATGAATAGTACACCATAGTCAGTGAGTGATTAACATTTGGCTACTCATACTCAATAAAGAAATGGCATTGCAGATGTTTGACACTCAGACTGGTGCAATTTTCACTGTTCTTTTTTTGTTTTTGTTTTTGTTTTTTCAGATGTCTTGGAGGAGCTATGTAGACAGTAAGTTTGCAGGTATGGAGTTCATGGAAAAGTCTAGAGTTCCATGAGGACACAAAAGGTACATGACAACAGCATTACATGCCAACTAGGTTACTTCCCATTGAAGTTCAATCTCTCCAAAGATAACCACTTCATTCTGATTGTATCAGGAGCTCTTATCACAAGTAACAGAATGCCTTAATTCAAGCTGAACAAAATCAAAATCAGGAAAATGTGTATTTCATCTGCTGAAGGAACTGAAAAAGTGTCAATTTCAATGTCCCAAAGGCTCAGTGATGCCATCTGGGGTCCAGGTTCTTTCCATAATTTCTCTTTGCCATTGTTGAGGCTATCTTCCTCTTGAGGTGAGGGCTGCCTAGACTTGACAGTGGTTCCCCCCTTGGCTCTCACTGTTTTCCATGAGCTGACATCAACATTGGGGATGGGGTGTGATGGCCAGAATAGATTTTGACTAATGATCTCTAACAAAATGGATGTCAGGTAGTAAAAGAAAATATTGTTCCATCCACAGACCCAGAGATGATAGGTCACAAGGAGGGCCCAAGGGGGGACACATGGATCTCCCTGGGAAGGGGAAATAGAAGAGATCTCCTGGTGGACTGGAAGCATGTGGGGATAGGTACTGAAGGATTGGGTTGGGGAGTGGATGGAAGGGAAGAGTACTGAAAGAGATGACTGGAAAGGAGGACCATTTCAGGGTCAGGTAGAAACCTGATGCAAGGGAAACTCCCATGAATCTATAAGGATTCCATCAGCTAAGATTCTTAGCAATAATGGATATGTAACTAGTCATTTCCTGTGATCATTTGCCATCAGAGAGCCTTCATCTAGTAACTGGTGGAAACAGATGCAGAGACCCACAGCCAGACATTACGCTGAACTCTGTGGAATCCTGTTGAAGAGTGGGAGAAAGGATTATAGGAACGAGAGGGACCAAGGTCATCACAAGAAAACCCACAGAAAGAGCTACCCTTGCTCATAGGAACTCACAGAGCCCTGGGAGCCTTCATGGAATCAACCTAGGCCCTCGACATATATGTTACAGTTGTGTAGCTCGATCTTCTTGTGGGACTCCTAACAATGGGAGCAGGGGCTGTCCCTAATACTTTGGCTGGCTCTTGGGAATTTTTTCCTCATACTGGATTGGCTTGCCCATCCTTAATACAAGGAGAGGTCCTCAGTCTTACAGCAACTTTGTTATAGAATATTATTTTAAGATGTGTTACATTTGTTTATGCTGTGGAACATTTTTTTAATGATGCAGAGATATGCTGTATTCTTTTATGTTGCATTTGTTTAACTCTGTGAAGCTGTGTTACTGTGCCTATCTAAAACACCTTGTAGCTAGAGTTTTCCTGCCTGGCCCACAATCAGGACAAATCTCTCTTACTTGCCAGTCCCACAGCCGCTCAGACCCAACCAAGTAAACATACACAGACTTATATTGCTTATAAACTGTATGGCTGTGGTAGGCTTCTTGCTAACTGTTCTTATATCTTAAATTAACCCATTTCTATTAAACTATAAATTGCCACATGGCTTGTGGCTTACCGGAACCTTACTGCATCTGGCAGTGTCTCTCTGCCTCAGCCTTCCACTTCCCAGAATTCTCTTCTCTGCTTGTCCCGCCTATACTTCCTGCCTAGCTACTGGCCAAACAGTATTTTATTTATTAACCAATCAGAGAAACACATTTGACATACAGAACATCCCACAGCAACACCTGATTGGTCTAATAAAGAGCTGAATGGCCAATAGCAAGGCAGGAGAAAGGATGGGTAGGCTGTCAGACAGAAAGAATAAATAGGAGGAGAAGTCTGGGGAGAGAGGATTGATGAGCAAGAAAAGAAGGGGCCAGCCACACAGCCACATAGCCAGACATGGAATAAGAAGAAGAAAAAGGTATACAGAAATAGAGAAAGGTAAAAGCCCAGAGGCAAAAGGTAGACAGGACAAATTAAGTTAAGAAAAGTGGACAAGAAAAGCCAAGCTAAGGCCAGGCATTCATAAGAAAGAATAAGACTCCATGTGTATTTATTCAGGAGCTGGAGGGCAGGCCTCCCAAAGAGTAAAAAGTAAAAAAAAAACCAACAACACAACTTGATATGCCATGCTTTGTTGATACCCATGGGAGGCCTGCCACTTTCTGAACAGAAACAGAGGTGGAGTGGATTGAGGGGGAGTGGCAGAGAGGATGTGGGAGAGGGAATGGGAAGAGAGAAGAGAGGGGAAACTGTGGTCAGGATGTAAAATAAATAAATAATATTTATATTTATATATATATATATATGAAAAAATATGTTCTTCCAAACTGAAATGGATAGAAAGATAGATAAAAAGATAATGATAGCCAATAAATAGACAGGAGATGAAAATTATTGATTAATAGATCATAGAGATGAAAAATTATCAATTGATAGATAATAGGTGAAAGATAATATATATCTATATATAATATGGATATATATAACCTATATATATATAAGTAGGTAGATGAGAGATAACAGATGATAATATAAAAGTAGGTAGATGATAGATCTAGATAATGATAAATATATAAGGTGATATATATAGATAGGTGATACATGAATAAGTAAATAGATAATAGTTAGATGATAAATGTATAAATAAACAAATAGTAGACAGACAGACAGGCTGATCACACAAAAATAAGAGAAAACTACCGTTAATTGTGTCAACTGTGTCAAGTTTGGGGTAAATTCTTGTTTCCCTTTATCACTTCCCACAAACATATTTTTCTTTTCATTTCTGCTTTACTGGTGTAGAAACTGAGACTCAAAGTCAAAAAACTCACTTAAGGTTCCAAAATTTCACCCATTTGTTTAACTCTAAAATACTACAGCTATGTATCCTTAACTCTCTCTGCCCTCTACTATTGTTATATCAATAATATTTTTAAAGGAAACCTGTTTTATCAATACATGTGTACAGTTATATGGCATGTTCACACAGAACACACACACACTCACACTGATTTTTTGCAAAGACTCTCAGAGTTCTCACCTCTCCTTTGTCATACATGTCTGTCTTCACATTTCCTTTGTGATTACATGTTACAGCTGGAGGCTTGTTTTCCTCTTCATACCATATTGTTGCCTTTTAAGCTTCTACAATTATTATGATCACTTTGTAATAACCATGTACTGCTTCCACAAGTAAACTTTTCCAATATGGGAAGTCACTCCCAATGCAACATACTACAAACAACACTACCCATTGGTTCCCAAATCACCAGGAATTCTTCCTTTTTCATTAGATTATTTCTTCATTTTCTATCCTGATGAGAAGAAATGCTGAGTCATCGGACAATAAGCAGCTGATAGCCCTAGACATGCCCAACAAGTTGCCTTGCAACAGTGCTTTATTAATTTGTCCTGCTACACACATTCTAAGTATGCTGCTCACAAAACTGTAATCTTGGTCCACTGAATGGCCTTGATATTTTACTATTCAACAGAGATAAACTGCAAAGTCCATTTTTTGATAACTAAATAGATCAAACACTTTCTGGTATGTTTAATTTCTACTTATATTTCCTCTGTTCACACCATTTAGGGGCTATCGATGGTGTACACTGAGGAGGAGACTGAGGAAGGACTGGGATATAGGCCCATTTCAAGAGAAAACTTGTGTAAGGTGAAAACTTCTTTGCTTATAATCTGGGCTTTTAAGTCCTGGGGACATGTTTTCAGCACCCAGCAATGAAGCCAGAGATGTGAGAGTCATTTGAGGGATGTTAGGAGAAATGTTTTCACTGAGATTTATTTGGCTCATTCCAGACTATAAATTCATTACTTAGCTCAGTTTTACCATGTGTAGTAAATAACCAGAGTTGTGTCAGCCAGACACATGAACCAAGTGAAATTAGACTTAAAACATACTAATAAACTGATGTATTTACTTGAATCTTAAATATGCTGTGTCCTAATCACTCTGAAGCCTAGACACAAACACACACACAAATTCACACACACACACACACACACACACACACACACACACACACACACACACACACCCTGCTACACCACATGATGGTTATTTAAGAGACAGAACCTCCTAGGGCTATTCTAACCAAATATGAGGACATGGAGAAAGATGTCAGCAGATAAATAACCACAAAGAAAAAAATTAGCATTTCCTTCAACAGTTCTTTAGCTCAAACAGTGAGTATTTTTAAGAAACATCTGAGAAAATAAAAGAACCAAAGGCCTGGAAGCGTACACCAGCTTTCCAATCACTGCCTGTGTTCTCCAGTAACAAAGCAGGAATTCAGGTGCATGGCCCTATGGAAAGTAAAAAATAACAAGACATCCACAGCCAACATCCGGGAAAGCCAGTCAGGAGGAGGACTTAGCTACTGGAGTTCACAGTTGGGGTCTTCAAAAGCAGCCTCAGCTCCATACACTTCTAAGCAATTTATAATGAACAGGGACCCAGACATTTCCATTCAAATTCTAGAGACATGTGTTGCGCCATTGGCAATACAAGTTTAAGCAGCATTTTAAGTGATATATTCACACTGTGCTAAGTTGCTCTCATAATGACTTTACCCTCAAGAACACCCTGGCAGCAGACTGGAGGGTGATTGGCTCTGTCTCACATCTACCTGATTCCCAAGCCTTAGAGTGGCCTGCCTCGTGCTGCTGTGGCAGCCATCATATCAGTATCTTGTTTTGCAGTGCTTTTCCTCACGCAGTCTTACTAGATTTCCACTCAATAAGTATTCTTGGGGGCCTACAATGTGTAGGACATTGTTCTAGCAACCAGAAGATGGCAGAGAATGACCTGTTCAAACGAAAAGCAAGCAGGCCCTTATTCCCACACAATCCCTTCAGTCATAGGTTTCACCTTTGGGGTAGGTGAAAGACTAACATCATAGGCATCTTGGGCACATAGGTCTATCTACCCAGTATATTCCTGGTCCATACAAGATTAAAAATGGTACTGATTGGCCAGCAACACCTATAGCCACTGGGAGAAGACAGGAGGGTACATGCATGCCAAGCAAATGACTCTTGCATGGAGCACCAAGAATACCTGCTATAAAGTCCATCAGTCCTTCGTGTATTATTGTGATAGGATGGTGGCTAGGAATGATGTTGAAAGGGTGACCTGTAAGAACCACCTCATGTTCTGTATGATTTTGGACAGGCAGCTCTCCTTCTCTAATCTCCATAGCCTCTTGTTATATGAGTTGTAAAAATCTCTCTCTCTCTCTCTCTCTCTCTCTCTCTCTCTCTCTCTCTCTCTCTCTCTCTCTTCCCATTTCTGACATGGATCCTAAATTTCCATGGAGATTACAACTTGGGAAATAGATTAGTGTTGGAGATTACAACTTGGGAAATAGATTAGTGTTGGCCATGTTGGAGTTCAGAGTGTATTTGGTAGAAAATCCAGGAGTATAGTGTAAAGAGAGAAGTGGGGTGATGGCCCCAGGCTGAAGACTGTGAGGACCTCCATGATACTTTCTGAACTGCACCTCATCTCCAGTAGTCAGCAAGCACCTGGTATAGAGAATTTAGGCAATTTTCTGGGCAATGCTATATTTTTTTTGTTGTTTTATTTTGATTCTTCAAATTTCCTAACCTTCAGGAAGAACATGGATGCCTCCATACATGTACAAAGGAACCTGCAGAAATGAATGGAGGAAGGGCCTGGGGGATGACTCAATCAGTAAAGTGTTTGTCCTATGTCTTAATTAATGTCCTATTGTTGTAAAGAGATACCATGACCACAGCAACTCTTATAAAGGAAAACATTTAATTAGGACTGGCTTGCAGGTTCAGAAGTTTAGTCCATTACTGTCATGGTGGGAAGCATGGTAGTGTGCAGACAGAGAAGGAGCTGAGAGTTCTACATCTGCAGGCAGCAGGAGAGAGGGAGTGCCCCTGGACCTGTCTGGAGCATTTAAAAGCCCAAACCTATGCCCAGTGACATACTTCCTCCAACAAGGCCACACTTACTCCAATGAGGCCACACCTCCTAATACCACTCCTTAATCATTCAAATATGAGTCTATAGGAGCCATTCTTTTTCAAACCACTACACGCTATTGTAGAGGGGACCCAAAACAGCTTGACCACACAGCTGCCCTGACAGGTTTAGGGGCCTAGACAGAGCTTCTGTGATACTTACTGGCAAGCAACACCCAGATCCAGGAAAAGCCTTAAGCTGATACCACCCAGGGATCTACCCAGGGATGGGGAAGTACCTGACAACCCAAACATTCCAACCATTAGATAAAGTGGCCAGATGTCCCTGAGTCTAGCACACACCAGTTTTTGTTTTACAGATACCCCTAGACAATTGTCAGCCAATCAGGGTCCTGGACCCTGGAAATCCCCTCACCCCAACCTCTGCTATGATAAAAATCCCACCCTGCCTGGGCTCAGGGCTCTCTGCTCTCACCGCTGCCTTGGACAGAGAGAGAGAGAGACCAAGGTCGGAGCTTGGTCTCCGTGGTGGACTTTTGGGGGTCCCCCACGATCTGGGTATAACACCTATAAGCAGAGGACCTGAGTTCAGATCCTCAACACTTACATAAAATCAGGTGTAGCAGCAAGTCTCCAATCTAGCCCCAGAGAAGAGGACACCGGCAGATCCCTGGAGCTTGTGGGCTAGCACCAGCAGATGAATGAGCTCTAAGTTCAGTAGGAAACTGTCTCAAAACATAAGGTAAAGAGCAACTGAGGAAGACACCTGATGTTGCCCTCTGGCCTACACATACATACACACACACACACACACACACACACACACACACACACACACATTACAGAACAGAGAGCTTACTAAAGAAATAGATCGAGGAATGTGGCCAGAGAAGTATGAAGAAAAGACAAGGAAAACAAGATGTCAGAGCCTATTCCTGGTCAAAGGGTAGTGTACTGTAACGTCAAAAAGTCAAGCAGCAAAAGATGAAGGAGATCCTAGGGCTTGAGTGACAGCTTTTGATCCCACCCACTCCCTCTCATTCTTGTGGTAGAGTCCTCCCTAGGGAGGGCTGGAAGGGGTGGAGAATGGGAGCAGAAGTGGGAGGCTTGAGAAAGGTGCTGGGATCCTCCATGTATTTCCATGTGGGTAATGAAATCTGCTAAGCCTGCCTCCCATTCCCTTCCCCTACAAGCTAGAAACTAAAACTAATGGTAAAAACATTCCATGTGTTCCTATTAGTTGAAACCTCATTATCATGCTTCTCCTTGCAATGCAGCCCTTCTGTTAATGAAATCCAGTTGGAGTAAACTGTTTGCCTGGGAGGTGGGGCTCTGATGGTGGTGCCTGAGTTTCTGGATTTGAGAATTATTTTTTTTACACCTTACTCCTCTCTTCCTTCCCTATCCTAACCCTGGAAGTGAGGGGCTAGGGTAAGACAAGCTAAAGTAAAGGAGGAGAAAAAGGACAGGACTTGAAAGAGCCCCCAAACCCAAACAACAAAAACAGCAATTGCTATATTTCACAGCCAACACAAATTAAACTAAATGGCCTCAGAAGCCAAATGGAAATTGTAATTCTTTTAGTCTTTGTAGCTCAGACACATGTAATAGGCTTGGCAAGAAGTCAAGGAAAACAGAGGCCAAGCTTCAGTATGTCTCAAAGAATCTAAAGCTGTTCCCTCTGGAGAAGCTAGATTCCTGCACAGCTTGAGGGAGTGGAGGGTGGCTGTCCCATCAGGTCCCATCTGGCCCCACTGGTCTGGGACAATTACTGGTTGAGGCAGGACCCTTGACCTCCTGGAGAGTGGAGAGCCTAGGACAACACAGGACAGATTTGTCAGTTAGAACTGGAGTACCACAGATGCAGGGTGAAGAAGCCTGCAAACCACCCAAGACCAGGAGCCACCCAACAGCCTCCTTTAGAGAAATGGAAAGCAGTGTGAGGAAGCTGCCAGGAAGCCACCTGATTAAGCTTGCAGAGAGTCATGTGAGAAGAGGGACCTCTGCTCAGGAGCTCTGCTAGCCATTCTCCACCTCTCTGATCAGTCCTCAGGCTGCCAGCTTCTCCGATGAAGAACTGAAGATTTGAGGCTCAGGGCACATTGCCACTGCCACAGATGGGAGAAGGTGAAAGTCTGGATTCGAACCTGATACTGCTCACTGCAGAGCTTGTGCCTGACTGCTCAGCTAATGGGGGTTATCAAGCGTTCTATGAAGTGCCAGATGACGATATAATTTTTCGAGCCCAAGGGCCTTTTTGACTGTGCTGTTCTAGCCCAAAAGTGTCATAGAGCCATAGGCAATAGACAATCAGATGAGTGTGGCTGAGTTTCAATAAAACGTTATTTACAAAAATAAGTGGTCGGCTTATAGTTGGCTCACAAGCATAATTCAGCCATTCTTACACACATATATGTATGCACACATTACACATATACTTTTTAATTTTTGCAAATAAAAAAGAATATTAGTCTAAGGCGATGACTCACAAGGTAAATTATTTGCTGTGCAAGCATGAGGACCTGCCTGAGTTCCCACAGCACCCACATAAAAATTATAGGGACATGGGATCTGAAACCCTAGCTCTTGTCGGGAACTAAGACAACCAGATGCTGAGGGCTCACTGGCTAGTGAAGCAGTAAGTTCTAGGTGTGGTGAGAGACCCTGTCTGAGAAAATAAAATGGAGAATCAACACACATACTTTCACAGTGAGCATACACACATGTACAAATATGTCACACATGCACACACACATACACATACATATACACACACATGCACACACATACATATATACACATGCATACACACTTACAGATACACATGCACACACATAGACATAAATATATAAACATACAAATAGACATACACACACACACACACAAAGGATACAGAAATTTACTAACATAGGAACCACAATATGTAAGATTGCTCCCTACCTCATCTGGATACACAAAACAAAACAAAACAACAACAAAAAAAAAAAACCCTTTCTCAGCTTCGGTAGTCACCTTTTGTATTAATAAGGATAGAGCCAAACCTGACTCCAGCATTAGTGTAAGAAAAAAATTAGGGCCCAGCGGTGGTGGCACACGCCTTTAATCCCAGCACTAGGGAGGCAGAGGCAAGTGGATCTCTATGAGTTCAAGGCCAGCCTGGTCTACAGAACGAGATCCAGGACAGGCGCAAAGCTATACAGAGAAACCCTGTCTAGAACCCCCTTCCCAAAAAAAAGAATGAAATTAGAGAATTTATTTTTTGATGTAAACCTTGAATTATGCTGAGGATTTCCTAAATGCTATCGGCATCTATTTCAATGGATACTCAAATTGTTCCACAAGGAACAATTTATCACCTGCATAGCATGAATGAGGACAAAAACATCAACTGAGGGTGAGGCCAGTGATCACACAGCTGAAGACCAGAACTGGATGAAAAGCTGAGTTCTATGAATATAAAGATGATTCTGTTCTACCCTTATGTAGAAGTAAAGAACTGCCCGAAGACTTGTAAAGACAGTATAAACAAAAACACATGATACAGGACACCAAAGCATGGATATCTGACACCACAGGGTAACCCAGCATGATGAGTGCTTTTGTCAACTTGACAGAAGCAAGGAGAGAAACCTTGGGTATGTCATGGATTCTCTAGATTAGGAAAATTAACATAGAAAGACTCACCTTAACTGTGGGTGGCACAATTTCATGGGCTGGTGTTTTGGACTAAATAAAAAGGAGAGAGCAAGCTGAACACCAGCAGTCATTGTTTTCTGTCCCCTGACCATGGGTGCCATGTGCACAGTCACCTCCATCTCCTGACTGTGGGTGCCATGTGCACAGCCGCCTCCATCTCCTGTCTCCTGACCACGGATGCCATGTGCACAGCCGCCTCCATCTCCATCTCCTGACTGTGGGTGCCATGTGCACAGCCACCTCCATCTCCTGACCGTGGGTGCCATGTGCACAGCCGCCTCCATCTCCATCTCCTGACCGTGGGTCTCATGTGCACAGCTGCCTCCATCTCCTGACCGTGGGTGCCATGTGCACAGCTGCCTCCATCTCCATCTCCTGACTGTGGGTGCCATGTGCACATCCACCTCCATCTCCATCTCCTGACCGTGGGTGCCATGTGCACATCCACCTCCATCTCCATCTCCTGACCGTGGGTGCCATGTGCACATCTACCTCCACCTCCATCTCCTGACTGTGGGTGCCATGTGCACAGCCGCCTCCATCTCCTGACTGTGGGTGCCATGTGCACAGCCACCTCCATCTCCTGACCGTGGGCGCCATGTGCACAGCTGCCTCCATCTCCATCTCCTGACCGTGGGTGCCATGTGCACAGCCACCTCCATCTCCTGACCGTGGGTGCCATGTGCACAGCCGCCTCCATCTCCATCTCCTGACCGTGGGTGCCATGTGCACAGCCGCTTCCATCTCCATCTCCTGACCGTGGGTGCCATGTGCACAGCCGCCTCCATCTCCTGACTATGGGTGCCATGTGCACAGCTGCCTCCATCTCCATCTCCTGACCGTGGGTGCCATGTGCACAGCCACCTCCATCTCCTGACTATGGGTACCATGTGCGCAGCTACCTCCATCTCCTGACCATGGGTGCCATGTGCACAGCCACCTCCATCTCCTGACTGTGGATGCCATGAGCACAGCTGCCTCAGGCTCCTCCATCCAGCCTTCCTGGCTATGATGAACTGTAAGCCAAACACTTTCTTCCTTACTTTCTTTTGTGGTGGTCTTTCATCACATTTAGCCAAAAGCTACCTACAAAGCCCTGAGGGTCATTCCCCATAGCTCTTGCCTGGTTGGGGGTCAGACTTACAAGGCAACTTCCTAGAGACCACACACTTCATTTTGACATGATTAAAAATTCAGCCTCCATGTGAAAGCTGATTTCTTAGAAAGTGTTCAAAACCAAAGCTTGAAGACACAGAGCTGTCTCCTATTGTCTTCCTACTGATTTGGATTACTAGAGCAGGTAAAGGGAAGCAGCATTTGTTTTCTCTCCTAGGGAGACAGCAAGACCATCCTGAAGTTCCAATCTTCTGGAAGTTTAGTTCCCTAGTAAACAAAGCAAACTTGCCAGAAAACTCCAACAGAAAAGATTTAAGGTCTTAATTCAGAAAAACAGTAAATAAATTGACTTTTAAAAAATCACTGCCCTGCTTATACTCTGGTGCCTCATTCTTTGTGTCTTTGGGGTGTACATTAGTTTCCTGTAGCTACTTCAACCAATTACTGTCAAGCAAGTGGTTTATGAAGAGAAAAACTTATTCCCTCACAACTCTTGAGCCAGAAAGCTAGGGGTCAGCGGAGCTTTACAATGGAGACCCCATTCCATGTTTTTTGAGCTTCCAGTGGTACATTAGTTTCTTGGGCCATGGCCACATCAATTTCTGTCTTTACCTTCATCTTCACAGTATGTTCTTTCTTCCTACAGAGATGCTTGTCGTTGGACTTAGAACCCAGATGGTACATAGCTACCTTTTCCTAAATAGCGACATACTTGGGGTTTAGGCATTAAGACATAGACATGTCCTTTTTGAGTTGCAGGGGACTTAAATCAGTTCACTACAGAACCAAAGAGACAGACTGGGGAGATGGCCCTGCAGGCAGAGTACTTGCCATGCAAGGGAGAGTACCTACCTAGTTAAGAGCTCTGCTATCCATTTAAAAGTGAAATGCAGTAGCATGCGTCTGTAACTCTAGGTTTCCAGGAGAATCCCCAGAAGCCCATGATCTAACAAGCCTGGTATGGACAGAGGCAAACCACAAGAGACACTGCCTGGAGGAAGGTGATAATACCTAAGATTATCCTCTGACCTCTGAATAAGTATCAATGCACATGTGACACAGAGTGAGAGGGGGTGGGGTGCAGGGAATCAATCACAGAGATGCTTCCTGATTCCAAAGAACTCCGGAGTGTCAGAGCAGGACTGGACAACTACTCTATGCCCCTCGTCTTTCATTTTTCCTATGAGAAATCAAGCAATTTGACTATAAGTTTCTGTGCTCAAAGGAGTAAAGCTGAGCCTGCAATCTAACCCTCCCAGGCCAGCTATTTCTCCTTGTATTTTTCCATTCCTCCTTTTATGAAGGAGAAACACCTCTGACTCTACCCACTGTGTTCCTGCCTGGTCTGACTGAACCAACATCAGCCAGCCCCAGGAGACTGTACTTTTACAAATCACACCACACTGTCATAGAGACAACAGCTTTCAGAGAACATAATCTTGGTTAATGTCATTAATTTTGCTTCCTCCACTCTCTCTGCTCTGGTGCCAGTTTTGAGGCTTCCAACTGGACACTGGAAAGGGTTGGCTTGAACCTAGGTATTGTGACTGAGGATAAAAGAGAAAGGCTGCTGGCCCTTTGTTTCCCAGGGAGCAATTTGCCAACAGAGACAGTGGCAAAAATAAAAATAAACAAGATGGGGCTGGGCTGTCAAACCCTGGAATTTTACAGAAAATTGACAGTGTGTGTATTGTGTTACAAATGCTATGAGAGTATATACTTATGGGAAAATAAAGGATCAATCAATAAATACCTAAGCACCTGTTACACATTCGTGACCATATAAGCAGAGCTGATAGCTGCAAGTATCTATGGATTGTCAGGAAGATGATTTCTCCTTAGACTATATAAAGTTCATCTCTAAATAACCTCATAAGCCCCTCAGATAGAAAAACATAGTTTAGGCCAACACCATGGACTTCTTTACAACCCTGTGCTGTCTGGAGGCTAGAACTTCAGGACAGCAACAGATGTGATGTGTCTGACTGTCCCATCTCAATTCAACATAGTTTTTGAAATTTAATGATGATGATGATGAGTCTCCCTTAGTCCACCTTCCACTCCCCATGTGTGGAATGAGACCACCACAATCAACAGATCCAGGTCCAAAGAGTCCCATAGTATTGTGAATGTCACAGCTCTAGCCTGAGCTTTGGAGTTTTCATCAAAGAAAGGGAGTTTGTGAGCCAATCGGTCTCTGCAGTTCATGCTGGTGTGCATAAATGTCAATCCTTGTTCAAAGCCATAAATCTTATTAAATTACACTGAAATTGGAGTCATCATGCTTATGAGGTTATTTAGAGATGAACTTTATCCTTGGCTCCAAAGTGCTTCTCAATTTAATAAAGAAAAGGCACCTACCCAACAACAAACAAACAGAAAAATGAAGTGTAACTGAAGAGTTAAATAATTACACATTGTTCCATGACTCTAATGCAAAACAAGAAATTGATTTTTACAAATAAATAAATGGTCCAGATAATGGGCCATTGAATGATTATGCAGAAACCAAAATCAACCTATGATCTGACTATATAGATACATTTTTATTAGAACATAGTCATCCCACTACTGAGGAAGGTCTACAGCTATCGTCAGTCTACAGCAGCAGTGTTGAGGAGTTTTAAGAGAGGCCATTTAGTTCGTGAAGGCTAAAAAATTTTTACTAACTCTGAAGGTAAGTATACAAAGCCCCAGTCTAGATGAAAAAAAAAAAAAATGTAGCCTGAATCTTACAAAGTCTCAACAGTGAGGGAAGGCACCCTGGAAGAAAGTGATTAGATGTAGGGCATAAGAAGTAACCAGGTAATGGGAAAGCAAAAAAAGAGAAAAAGACCTAATTGTTGTAGAGTTCCAGAGCTAGAAATCATTTGAAAGGAGCTTGCTATCAAGATGGAATCTTCTTTAGCTCACACCTGAATAGATCCTGGACAGCTCACTTTTGAAGACAGAGCAAATACTTGTGCACGATACCATCAGCATCACTATGGTCCATTGAACTCATGGGACTATGGAACTGGGAAATGCTTCTGTTCAGGGAACTGAAATTCACTTTCCTGGTTACTTCTTCCTTGTTCTTCCATTTGTCTTTCTTCCAATTTTTGGAAACAGAAGACAGTTGCTTTCAAGCTCATCTCTCCACAAGATGGTGGTGGCGTACACCATTAATCCCAGCACTCAGGAGGCAGAGGCAGATGGATCTCTGTAAGTTTGAGGACAGCCTGAGCTATAGAGTGAGTTCCAGGAAAGGTGCAAAGCTACACAAAGAAACCCTGTCTCAAAAAAAAAAAAAAAAAAAGTTCCCAAAGAACAGTTCTCCTGTATCATTATAATAAGGCTCCTGAGCATCCATGCTGACCTCCTCTAGGCACTCTATTAGGACACCCATTCCCAGGATAGCACAACAAACCAGCCTCATGCCATGTGAATTTATCTTCAGTGGCTCCCTCATATCTCCCTCCACTATTTTCCTGAAGTATAATGGGTTTATTAGAACCCTCATTTTGAACTCAAGTAGACTTTCATAGAAGTCCCAGAGCCTCTTTGTTATATCTCTCCTCATTACTTCAACACAGACTGCAGGCTGGAGGTGATGGTTGCAAAGAGCTCATGACATAGTTAACCTTCTCAGTTTTATTTCTCCTGCTAGGTAGTCACTTCTGCTAATGAAGTCTGACATCACAGGGTAATTGGTCCACAAAGTGAGCTTTATTCTTTGCCAAAATTCTCTGTGTGTTTCCATTTTTTTAAAAAAAAAAAAAAAAATGTCTACCATCTATTTCTGGGAAAAGTAGATTCACAACCTACCCCCCAGAGCATACTAAATCCAATTACAAGCTATTCTTCTGTGTTGCATGGCTCCCTTTGTGATCAGTCTCTTGTGCCTGTGAGCAGCACAGTCTGCTTGTCTCCACCCCTCTGATCCGGGCATTTCTCTTGACCTCTTGTGACTTCCTGTTTCTTCAGAACAGTGCAGAAGGCTCTGTCTGACACTAAAGTGATACTGCTGGAGCCTTAACCCAGCAGTACTTCCAAGCCAAGGTACCCAGGGTTCTCAAATGTTCCAGGGGTATACCTTCTTGTTGCTGTGACAAAAACTTGATGAAAGCAACTTAAGGAGGAAGGGTATATTCAGACTCACAGTTCAAGGGTACACTCGTCATGATGTCTCCATCAGCTGAGTCACATAGAATCTTCAGTCAGAAAGCAGAGAAAGGTGAACAAAGGTGCTCAGCTCCCAGCCTGTCACAGAATGGTGCAACCCACATTTAGGAATCTGTACATTTCAATTAACTTGATCTAGAAAATCCCTCACAGACATGCCAGAGACTCATTCTAAATGCCTTCAAGTTGGCAGTTGAAACTGATCATCATATCCTTCTATACTTGGTAACTCCACCAAAACTTTTCCAAATTCTTGGCACAAAGATGAAGATAAATTCTAAATGAGAGCTCAATAACTACATAAATGTGTGTGAGTTTGAATACAGGCTGCAGAAATGTCTATAAGTCACTTAGTGTCAAGGTCGTGGTAATGGACCCCAAAAATATCTGGCTCTAAATCCTATAATGTATGACTATGTTACCTCATATGACAGAAAGGATTCAGCAGGTATGATTAAGTTAGGAAGAATGTGTCAAAGTGTGTGGATGGGCCAGCACAATAACACTTAAAAGTAGATCCTTAAAATAAGAAAATCAAATTGAAAGCAGGTTATGCAACTGAGAAAGTCATTCTCAACAGTAAAATGAGGGCCAGGAAGCAAGAGCAGTGGGAAGGTTCTAGAATCAAAGATCCTACAACATACAGCAGGAAGGCAGCTCTGCAGATGCTCTGGTTTCAGTAAAGGAAAACCTGAGTCAGACCTCTAACCCACAGAACTCTAACCTAGTAAACTGCTACTGTTTTTAAGGCACTGTTTGTGTGGCAGTAGTAAATTAATACACTCAAGAAAAAATAGACAAGAAATAAGATCTAGAAGAAGTGATCATCAGGAAAAGCCATGGGGAATGAGAGTTTTAAAAAGTAGAAGAGGCAAGCCATGCCAGTCACCTGCCCTTGCACCCTCAGTTCAGATACAAAATACCCAAGCCAATGCCAACACATTTTCCTGCTCCACCACCTGCCCTGCTTCCATCCTCTGGATCCCACATAATTGAATATCCACTGCTCAGGTGTAGGCCATGCCAATCAGAAGAACAGGTACAGGTTATACCAGCCAGAAAGGATAGGTGAACTCAGAGACTCACTGCTCAATCAGAAACCATACCAGCCACCAGAACTCTGGACCCCAACTCTGGCAGAGACACCTTGTGGGACCAGAGACTATACCAGCCACCAGAACCCCAGATAGGCAGCCTACCCATCAACCTCCTTCACTGTGTCAGTGCCTCCCCCCACATACATTATCTACAGTCTTCCCTCACTTTGTCCCACATCCCAACTCAGGCAGGTACCCCCTGCTAGAACAAAGGTCATGCTGGCCACCAAAAATCCAAGCCACAAAGACCAGAAGACCAAATAGGAAACAGAAACAGAAAGGGGGAAAAAAACAGCCAATAAAGAAAAACTCAGAAACAGGTACCTAGACCTATAATCATCCCAAAGCCAGATACCTAGACACCAGTGCAAGAATGCAATCAACAAAAGCCAAGGCAATATGGCACTACCAGGGCCCACCTATCCTACTATAGCAAGCCCAGGATATTCCAACACAGCTGAAGCACAAGAGAATGACTTTAAAACCAATCTTATAAAGATGATAGAGACCCTTAAAGAGGAAATTAATAACCCCCTTAAATAAATCCAGGAAAACACAAACAGGAATGAAACTCTTTTTAAAGAGCCAAGCAAGCCAAGAAAAACTTACAGGTAAAGGAAATGAATAAAACTGTTTAAGACTTGAAAATGTAATAGACACAATAAAGAAACCACAAACTGAGGGAACTCCTGGAGATGGAAAAACTAGATAACCAAAAGGGAACTACAGATGTAAGCACCATCAACAGAATACAAGAGATGGAAGAGAGACTCTCAGGAGGAGAAGATATGATAGAAGAAATTAATACATAGGTCAAAGAAAATGTTAAATCTCAAAAATCCCTAACACAAAACATCCAGAAAATCTGGAACACTATGAGAAAGCCAAGTCTAATAATAATAGGAATAGAAGAAGGAGAAGAATCCCAGCTCAAAGACCCAGAAAACATTTTTAACAAAATCATTTAAGAAAATTGTCCTGACCTTAAAAAGGACATGCCTATAAGGCACAAGAGTTTATAGAACACCAAAAATACTAGACCAGAAAAGAAAGTACTCCCCACCACATAATAATCAAAACACTAAACATACAGAATAAAGAAGGAATATTAAAAGCTGCAAGGGGGAAAAGGTCAAGTAACATATAAAGGCAGACCTGTTAGAATTATATCTGACTTCTCAATGGAGACTCTACAATGTCTTGCAGACTCTAAAGAGACCACAGATGCCAGCCCAAACTATAATACCCAGCAAAACTGTCAATCACTGTATATGGAGAAAACAAGATATTCCATTACAAAGTCAAATTAAAAAATATCTATCCACAAATCCAGCCCTATAGAAGGTACTAGAAGGAAAACCCCAACCTAAGGAGGCTAACTGCACTCATGAAAATACAGGAAATAAATAATCTCACACCAGCAAAATCAAAAGAAAGGAAATACACACACACAACAAACAACAACAAAATAACAGGAATTAACAATCATTGGTCATTAATATCTCTCAATATCAGTGGACTCAATTCCCCAATAAAAAGACACAAGCCTTAGACTACTGGCAATAGTCGAGACAATACCTCTACTGGCCTACTCTAGTGGTCAGATGGTTAAATACCCTAACTGTCATCATAGAGCCCTCATCCAATGACTGATGGAAGCAGATGCAGAGATCCACCACCAGGCACCAGGCCAAGCTCCAGAAGTATAATTGATGAGAGAGTGGAGGGATTCTATGAGTAAAGGACATCAAGATCATGATGGCAAAATGTACAGAGACAGCCAGTCAAACTAGTGGAAACGCATGAACTGTGTGGGTCAATAGCTGAGGAGCCCCCATGGTACTGGACTAGGCCCTCTGGATAGGCGAGACAGTTGTTTAGCTTGAACTATTTAGGAGGCCCCCAGGCAATGGGATCGGGACTCATCCCTGATGCATGAGCCAGCTTTTTGGAGCCTAGTGCCTATGGTGGGACAATTTGCACAGCCTTGGTACAGGGCGGAGGGGCTTGGACCTGCCTCAACTGAGTGCGCCAGGCTCTGCTCTCTCCTCATGGGGGATCTTGCCTTGGAGAAGGTGGATATGGGTGGGGTTGGGGGGGGAATGCTGGGAGGAGGGAGGTGAAGGGAATCTGTGGTTGGTATGTAAAATGAATAGAAAATCTCTTAATAATAATTTTAAAAGGCACAAGTTAACAGAGTGGATGCAAAAACAGAATTCATCTTTCTGCGACATACAAGAAACACACCTCAACATCACAAATAGATATTACCTCAGAATAAAGGGTTGGAAAAGATTTTCCAAGCAAATGGACCAAAGAAACAAGCTGGCATAGTTATTTTAACATCTAACAAAATAGACTTCAAACCAAAATTAATCAGAAGAGACAGAGGAGGACATTTCATACTCATCAAAGGAAAAAAATCCAGCCAGATGACACTTCAATTCTTAACATCTATCCCCAAACACATGATCATCCACATTTTAAAAGAAACATTACTAAAGCTTAAATTACACATCAAACCTCAAATACCAATAGTGGGAAACTTCAGTATCTCATGCTCACCAATGAAAGGTCATCCAGACAAAAATTAAACAGAGAAATAATGGAGCTAACAGATGCTATGAACCAAATGAACCTACCAGATATATACAGAACATTTCACTCAAACACAAAAGAATATACCTTCTTCTTAGCACCTCACAGAACTTTCTCCAAAATTGACCACATACTTGGTCACAAAGCAAGTGTCAACAATTACAAGAACACTGAAATAACTCTCTGTCTCCTATCAGATCACCACTGATTAAAGCTAGATTTCAGAACCAACAAAAAGCCTACAAACTCATAGAAAATGAACAACTCTCTACTAAATTACTATTGGGTCAGGAAGAAAGAAAGAAAGAAAGAGAGAGAGAAAGAAAGAGAGAGAGAGAGAGAGAGAGAGAGAGAGAGAGAGAGAGAGAGAGAGAGAGAGAAAGAAAGAAAGAAAGAAAGAAAGAAAGAAAGAAAGAAAGAAAGAAAGAAAGAAAGAAAGAAAGAAATTAAAGACTTCCTAGAATTCAATAAAAAATAAATGCACAACATACAAAAACTTATGGGACAAAATGAAAACTGTCCTAAGAGGAAAGTTCATAGCACTAAGTGCCTGCATAAAGAAATTGGAGAGATCTTATACTACCAACTTAACAGCACACATGAAAGCTCTAGAACAAAAACAAAGAAAACACATCCAACAGGAGTAAATGGCAGAAAATAATCAAACTCAGGGCTGAAATCAATAAAATAGAAACAATGAAAACAATACAAAGAAACGATGAAAGAGTTGGTTAAGAAAATCAGCAAGATAGACAAACTGTTATCCAAACTAACTAAAAGACAGAGCGTAAATATCCAAATTAACAAAATCAGAAACAAAAAGAGAGACATAATAACAGACTCCAAGGAAATCCAAAGAATCATTAGATCATACTTCAAAAACCTGTACTACACAAAATTGGAAAATCTAAAAGAAATAGACAATTTCTTGATAGGCACCACATACCAAAATTAAATCAAGATCAGATAAACAATTCAAACAGACCAATGACCCCTAAGGAAATAGAAGCAGTCATTAAGTCTCCCAACCAAAAAAAGCCCAGGGTCAGACAGTTTTAGTGCAGAATTTGACGAGACTTTCAAAGAAGAGCTAATGCCAATACTCCTCAAATTACTCCACAATATAGAAAAAGAAGGAACATTGCAAAATTCATTTTATGAGACCACAGTCACTCTAATACCAAAACCACACAAAGATTCAATAAAAAAGAGAATTACAGACAAATTACTCTCATGAACATTGATGCAAAAATATCCAATAAAATACTTGTAAACCAAACCCAAGAACACATCAAAAAATCATCCGTTATGATCAAGTAGGCTTCATCCCAGAGATGCAGGGATGGTTTAACATATGAAAAAATCTGTCAATATAATTCACCATATAAACAAACTGAAAGAAAAAAGAAACACGAGCATCTCATTTGATGCTGAAAAGACCTTTGATAAAATTCTACATTCCTTCATGATAAAAGTATTGGAGAGATCAGGGATATAAGGCACATACCTAAACATAATAATTTATAGGCAATTTATAGCAAGACTATAGCCAACATCTGATTAAATGGAATGAGACTCAAGACAGTTCCACTAAAATCAGGAATGAGACAAGGCTACCTAGTCTTTCCATACCTAATCAATGTAGTATTTGAAGTTTTAGCTAGAGCAATAAGACAACAAAGTGAGATCAAAGGAATACAAACTTGAAAAGAAGAAGCCAAAATATCACTATTTGCAGATGATATGCCTGACCCAAAAACTTCTACCAGGGAAGTCCTACAGCTGATGAACATCTTCAGCAAAGTGACTGGATACAAGATTAATTTAAAAAAAAATCAGTAGCCCTCCTATATAAAAATTATAAATGGGCTGAGAAAGAAATCAGGGGGAAGAGGTGCAGTCTGGGATTGTTGGGGGGGCGGTTTAAAGAGTGTTAGTAGGCTGTGGGTGGTGTCTTATCTGGGATCTTGCTCATAAATTGATATTAGCTATAAAATAAAGGATAACTATGTTACAATCCACAGACCCAGAGACTAGGAAACAAGAAGGGCTCAAGGTAGGACACCGGGATCTCCCAGGGAAGGGAAAATAGAAAAGATTTCATGAGTGGACTGTGGCTGGGTGGGGATGGGAACATGAGTGATCAGGTTGGGGAAGGGGACTAAGGGGAGAGAGTAGCTACCAAAAGAGACTACTGGAAAGAGGGGTATTTTGGAGTCAGGTAAAAACCTGGCCCAAAGGAAACTCCCAGGAATCTACAAGGACGACCCCAGATAAGATTGTAGCAATAGCAGATATGTAGTCTGAAATGGCCATCTCCTGTGACCAGGCAAGACTTTTAAGTGGAGGGAGTGGGAAACCAACCCAGCAACTTAACCTTCTACCTACAGTTTGTCCTATCTATGGGATGTGCTGGGGTAAGGGTTGCCTAGAAACAAGGGTAGTGGTCAATCAATGACTGCTCTAGCCTAAAACCCATGCCAGGAGAGTAAGCCTACCACTAGCACTGCCTAGAACACCAGGACCCACAGGCAGGATGACCGAGAGATTTAGGATTGAACCAAATATGACTGGAGGAAAAAATTATCAATGTAATGATGCCTAATAATACTCTGCTATAATCACCAGAGAAGCTTTATCCAGCAACTGATGGAAACAGATACAAAGACCCACAGCCAAATATTAGGCAGAATTTGGAGAATCCTGCAGAAGATGGGGAGAAAGAATTATAGGTGCCAGAGGAGTCAAGCACACCACAAGAAAACCACAAGCACCCACAGAATCAACTAATCTAGAGTCATAGGGGTTCACAGATACTAAACTGACAATCAGGAAGCCTGCATGAGACTGACATATAGACACTCTGCATATATGTTATAGTTATATAGCTTGGTCCTCATGTGGGACTTTTAACAGTGGGTGCAGGGGATGTCTCCGAGTCTATTTTTGGTTTTTGGGGCCCTACTCCTCATACTGGGTTGCCTTGCCCAGCCTTAATAAATGGGGAAGTGCTAAGTCTTTCTGCAACTTGATATCCTATGTTTTGTTGATATCCATGGAGCCCTGTCCTTTCCTGAACAGAAACAAAAGAGGAGTGAATTGGGGGATAGGAACAGAGCAGGGTCGGGGGAAGGACTGGGAGGAGAGGAAACTGGAGTCAGGATGTAACATAAATAAATAAAATTTTAATAAAATTAAAGTGCCTGTAGTAAAAAAAGAAAGGAAGGAAGGAAGGAGGGAGGGAGGGAGGGAGGGAGGGAGGGAGGGAGGGAGGAGAGAGGGAGGGAGGAAGAAGGAAGGAAGGAGGAAGGAAGGAAGGAAGGAGGAAGGAAGGAAGGAAGATAGAAATTAGAGGAACAGCACCCTTCCCAATAGCCACAAATAATATAAAACATCTTGAGGTAACTCCAACCAAGCAAGTGAAAGACTCATACGACAAGAACTTCAAGTCTTTGAAGAAAAAAATTGAAGAAGATATTAGTGCTGTGGAATAATTCTTCTGTATGCTGTGAATATGTATTACTCTCTCATTGGTTAATAATAAAGCTGATTGGCCTATATATAGCAAGTCAGGATAAAGTTAGTTGGGACAATCAAACTGAGGACTCTGATGAAGAAGGGTGGAGTCAGGGGAGATGCCAGTGAGCCACACAAGAAGCAAAGATGCTAAAGGACAGGTAAAGCTAAGAGCCACATGGCAATACATAGATTAATAGAAATGGGTTAATTTAAATTTAAGAGCTAGGTAGTAATAAGCCTGAGCTGTTGGCTAAGCATTTTATAATTAATATAAGCTTCTATGTGTTTATATGGGACTGGGTGGTTGACACAAAAAACTCCAACCTCCATTTACATATCAGAAGATGGAAAGATCTCCCATGCTCACAAATTGGTAGGCTTAACATCATAAAAATTGCATTGTACCATAAGCAATCTACAATTCAATGTAATCCCCAAAAAATTCCAACATAATTCTTTACAGACTTTGAAAGAACAATACTCAACTTCATATGGAAAACAGAAAACCCAGGATATCTAAAACAATCCTGTTCAATAAAATAGCTTACAGCCAGGCAATAGTGGTACATGCATATAAATCCTAGCACTTGGGAGGCAGAGGCAGATGGATCTTTGAGTTCAAGGCCACCCTTGTCTACAGAGTAAGTTCCAGGTCAGCCAGGGATACACAGAGAAACCATCTTGGGGAGGCAGGGACGAACTTCCAGAGATATCACTATCCCTGATTTCAAGCTGTACTACAGACCTATATTAACAAAAACCACATGCTATTGGCATAAAAACAGACATGTTGATCAATGTAATCAAATCAAATACCCAGACATAAATCCACATCCCATGGACACCTGATTTTTTATATAAAAGTCAAAAATTCACAATAGAAAAAAGAATGCATCTTCAACAAATGGTACTGGTCCAATTAGATGTTGGCATGTAGAAGAATGCAGATAGATCCAAATCTGTCACTCTGCACAAAACTCAAGTCCAGGTGGATCAAGGACCTCAACATAAAACCAGAAACACTCCTTATAGAAGGGAAAATGGGGAATAGCCTTGAACACATTGGCATAGGAGACAACTTCCTGAACAGATCACCAATACCACAAGCACCATGACAGACAATTAATAAATGGGACCGCATGAAACTGAAAAGCTTTCTTAAGGCAAAGAACAACATCAATAGGGAAAAAAATGGCAGCCTACAAAATGGGAAAAGATTTTTACCAGCTCCACATCAGGGCTTAATATCCAAAACATATAAAGAACTAAAAAAAAAACTAGATATCAACAATCCAAATAATCCAATTTAAAAATGGGGTACAGATCTAAACAGAGAAGTCTCAACAAAGGAATCTCAAATGGCTGAGAAACACTTAAAGAAATGTTCAACATCCTTAGCCATCAGGGAAATGCAAATCAAAATGATTGCATCTTATGCCTGTCAGAATGGCTAAGATCAAAAACACAAGTGATAGCTCATACTGGAGAGGATGTGGAGCAAGGGGAACACTCTTTCATTGCTGGTGGGAGTGCAAACTGGTAGAGCCACTTTGGAAATCAATATGGTGATTTCTCAGAAAATTGGGAGTCAATCTACCTCAAGACCCAGCTAGACCACTCCTGAGCATATACCCAAAGGGTACTCTACCACAAGGACCCTTACTCAACTATGTTGATAACAGCTTCATTCATAATAGCTAGAAACTGAAAACAACTTAGATGTCCCTCAACCAAAGAATGAATAAAGAAAATGTGGTGCATTTACACAATGGAGTATTACTCAGCTATTAAAAGCAATTACATCATGAAATTTGCAGGCAAATAGATAGAACTAGAAAAAATCATCCTGAATTAGGTAACCCAGAAAGACAAACATGATATATATTCACTTAAAGTGAATATTAGCTTTAAATGATAATCATGTTACAGTCCACAGACCCAGAGGGGCTAACTAAGAAGAAAAGCTCAAGGTGGGGATGTATGAACTTCCCTAGGATGGGAAAATAAAATAGATTTTGAGGGTGGACTGGGGGTGGATGAGGATGGAAATAGCAGAGATCGGGTAGGGAGTAGGGGGAGAGAGAGTACTGGGAGAAACACCTGGAATAGGTGTGGGGAGGCATTCCAGGGACAAGATAGAAACCTAATACAATGGAAACTCCCTGGAATTTACAAGTGTGACCCTAGGGAAGACTCCTAGTAATGAGAGGATAGTGAGTCTGAACTGGCCATGTTCTGTAATCAGGCAAGACTCCCAGTGGTGGTACTGGGACACCAACCCAGCCACAAAACCTTTGGCCTACAATTCATCCTGCCTGTAAGATGTGCTGGAGTAAAGGTGACATAGAACTTGTGGCCAACCAATAACTGGTCCAGCCTGAGACCCAGGCAACAACAGAGAGCCCACACCTGACACTGCCTGGAGGGCCAGGACCCAGAGGCTGGATAGCCCGGAGACCTAGGATAAAATCAAACATGACTGACCAAAAAAAGTCAATGAAATGATTTTGAATGCTATTCTGCTACACTCATATATTGGGGCTAGTATAATCATCATCAGAGAAGCTTCATCCAGCAGCTGTTAGGAGCAAGTGCAAAGACCCACAGCCAATCATTAGGCAGAGCTCAGGGAATCCAGTGAAAAAGGATTATAGGAGCCACAGGGGTCAAGGACACCACAAGAACACAGGCCACAGAATCAACTAACCTAGGCTCATAGGGGCTCACAGAGACTGAACTGACGATCAGCCTGTATAGGTCTGACCAATATCCTCTGAATATATGTTATGGTTGTATAGCTATGTGCTCTTGTGGGACTCCTAACAGTGGGAGTAGGGGTGTCTCTAACTCTTTTGCATACCTGTGTACACATACACACACATAAACAAATGCATGCATGCAAGCATATGCCCATGTACACATGTGCTCACACCTCTATCCTAAAATGATAAAGTTCTCTTGGCATTTTAAGTAGCATGTGTAAGAGTTGCTGAAAACTCCCTTTTCTGCAGCTCTGAACAGTAGAAAATTGAAAGGAAAGGCACACACACACACACACACACACACACACACACACACACACTACACCTCAAGTAAGTTATGGGCAAGATTGGGCTCCCTCTCTTGTGAATCTTCTGCCACAGATCTTGATGTGGCAGTCCCCCAAACATCAATGTCAGAACTAATCCCTTTATCCCTCCAATCAATTGGGACAGTAACTTCTCTTATTTTTATGAGAGACTGGCTGTGAAACCAATGTAGTTAATGTTTCCACGGTGGTGAAAAAAGCTAAGATCTTTAATGAGAGAAGGCAGGAGTGGAGTCTGAGAAAATCACGTCCCTTTCACACAAATAACTCATGCCATTATTTTAGTTTCTCCAGTCAGAACTTCTTCTGTAAATAATTCACAGTAATAGACCATGAGCCAGCTGGGAGAGGGCATAGTAAATTATTTACAGTAGTGGTGGAATGTGAAACAACACAATCTAATTCACAATGGAGAATTAGGGTTGTGTTAGGGATAAGTGAGACCAGGCGCTATCTGAGGAAAGGAGTATGGTGAACAAACTCACATCTTATACAGCTAAGACCTGCTGGGCTTGGCTTCTGGAACAGTGATGAAGTTAAAAGCTGAGTTCAAGCTGCTGAAAAGATCCCCAAGTGTAGTAGAATATTATTTTAAGATGTGTTACTTTTGATTATATTGTATTTGTTTAACTCTGTGAAGCTGTGTTACTGTGCCTGTGTAAAACACCTGATGGTCTAATAAAGAACTGAACAGCCAATAGCAAGGCAGGAGAAAGGATAAGCAGGGCTGGCAGGCAGAGAGAATAAATAGAATGAGAAAACTGGAGAGTAAAGATCTAGGGGCTAGGCAGGGAGGAGGACATCAGGGGCCAGCCACCCAGCTACACAGAAAGCCACAGAGTAAGAGTAAGATTTACAGAAGTAAGAGAACAGGAAAAACCCAGAAGCAAAAGGTAGGATAATTTAAAGCTAAGAAAAGCTGGCAAGAAACTAAGCCAAGCTAAGGCCAGGCATTCATAAGTAAGAATACATCTCTGTGTGTATTTATTAGCTGGGTGGCAGGCCCCCTAAAAGAGTAAAAAAAGCAGCAACAACACCCAAGTAATGTTTGGTTGTACATGTAAGACACATACAATTTCAACACATACAATGGATATGTCTATCCTTAGGTGATATAGAGAGAAGAAAGAGACTGATTTGTGTGCTAAATTGAGATTCATTTTAGAATCCAGAAGGATGTAGAAAATCCAGAATATTTAATAACTTACCATTCCACAACCCAATAACTTAAGTCTGTGATATTCTTACTTTGACTCAACTTATGCCATGTAATTCCCCGATACTGACAGTTTTATTGCCCAGGTCTCATCAAGGCCCTCACTGCATATGTATTACTCACTTTTCTATTGCTGTGATAAAATACTATGACTAAAAGTGACTCATAGAAGAAAGAGTTTATTCTGGCTTACAGTTAAAGAAGGATAGGAATCCATCATGACAGAGAGGCATGACAGCAAGAGCAGGAAGCTGACTGATCACATCCAACCACAAGCATGAAGCAGAGAGAGTGACCTGGAAATTGAATGAGGCTTTAAACTCTCAAGCCCACCCTCAGTTATGTACTTCCTCCAGCAAAGCTGCACTCCCTATAGCCTCTCCAAACCGTGATATTGGGGACCAAGTTTTAAAATTCCTGCACCTATGGGGAACATTCATACTACCACAGTATAGATGAGAAAGCTGAGTTGCTAAGAAGTGTAATTATTTTGTCTATGGGCACATGGCTAGAAAGAAAAAAGCTGGAACAGAAACTTATGTCTACCTTCACAGCTGTATTTTCTCATCTCGCCTTTTAAAACACCTCAAGTTAGTTTCTACCAATTCCAACACGTACAATCTTTCAGCTTTCCTCTTTGCCTACAGAAAGATACACACCACGTATTTTAGAAGAGAAACAGCATTGGCTCTGGATGAGATGGATCTGGGCTGGAGTCCATTCATCTATGTCAAATAGATGTTAAGACTCAAGCCAAGTTCTTCAACCATGCTGAGCCTATGTCCTTGCCAATTCGTGCCACAGATGATTACTGAGCACCTGTCCTGACCTAGCTGTTGGTCAAAGCAAAGACACAAACACAAACATGCCTTCATTCACAGAGCTTGATGTTGTAGTGTTTATGTTGGGGAGGCCCTGGGGACAGAATGGGAGAATAGCAAAATAATTTAAGAAGACTGTGTAGTATGTTAGAAGGTGCTCATATAAACAAACTCAAAGAAAAAAAA
The DNA here is from genome assembly GCF_004664715.2 of Peromyscus leucopus. Classification (NCBI taxonomy): domain Eukaryota; kingdom Metazoa; phylum Chordata; class Mammalia; order Rodentia; family Cricetidae; genus Peromyscus; species Peromyscus leucopus. The sequence goes on along the minus strand of NC_051067.1, from coordinate 95,494,898 downwards.
CCACATGATCATCTAACTAGATGCAGAAAAGGCATTTGACAAAATCCAACACCCCTTCATGATAAAAGTCTTGGAGCGATCAGGAATACAGGGAACATACCTAAACATAATAAAGGCAATATATAGCAAACCAACAGCCAACATCAAATTAAATGGAGAGAAACTCAAAGCAATTCCACTAAAATCAGGAACAAGACAAGGCTGTCCACTCTCCCCATACTTATTCAATATAGTACTTGAAGTTCTAGCCAGAGCAATAAGACAACATAAGGAGATTAAGGGGATTCAAATTGGAAAGGAAGAAGTCAAGCTTTCCCTATTTGCAGATGACATGATAGTATACTTGAGTGACCCCAAAGATTCCACCCAGGAATTGATAAAGCTTATAAACACCTTCAGCAACATAGCAGGATACAAGATCAATTCAAAAAAATCAGTAGCCCTCCTATATACAATGGACAAAGAAGCTGAGAAGGCAATTAGAGATACATCATCCTTTACAATAGCCAAAAATGACATAAAATACCTTGGGGTAACACTAACCAAGCAAGTGAAGGACCTATATGACAAGAACTTTAAGTCCCTGAAAAAAGAAATTGAAGAAGATGTCAGAAAATGGAAAGATCTCCCATGCTCATGGATAGGCAGGACTAACATAGTAAAAATGGCAATCTTACCAAAAGCAATTTACAGATTCAATGCAATCCCATCAAAATACCAACACAATTCTTCACAGACCTGGAAAGAATAATACTCAACTTCATATGTAAAAACAAAAAAACCCAGGATAGCTAAAAGAAACCTGTACAATAAAACAACTTCTGGAGGCATCACAATTCCTGACTTCAAGCTCTACTATAGAGCTACAGTAATAAAAACAACTTGGTATTGGCATAAAAACCGACATGTGGATCAATGGAATCGAATTGAAGACCCTGACATTAACCCACACACCTATGGACATATAATTTTTGACAAAGAAGTCAAAAGTGTACAATGGAAAAAAGAAAGCATCTTCAACAAATGGTGCTGGCATAACTGGATATCAACGTGTAGAAGGCTGCAAATAGATTCATATCTGTCACCATGCACAAAACTTAAGTCCAAGTGGATCAAAGACCTCAACATAAATCCAGCTACTCTGAACCTGCTAGAAGAGAAAGTAGGAAATAGTCTTGAATGCATTGGCATAGGAGATCACTTCCTAAATATAACACCAGTAGCACAGACACTGAGACAAACAATCAATCAATGGGACCTCTTGAAACTGAGAAGCTTTTGTAGAGCAAAGGATACGGTCAACAAGGCAAAGTGACAGCCTACAGAATGGGAAAAGATCTTCACCAACCCCACATGTGACAGAGGACTGATATCCAGAATATATAAGGAACTCAAGAAATTAGACATCAAAACGACCCACAGTCCAATTGAGAAATGGGCTTTAGAATTAAACAGAGAATTCTCAACAGAGGAAACCCAAATGGCTGAAAGACATTTAAGGAATTGCTCAACATCCCTAATCATCAGGGAAATGCAAATCAAAACAACTCTGAGATACCACCTTATGCCTGTCAGAGTGGCTAAGATCAAAAACACTGAAGACACTTTATGCTGGAGAGGATGTGGAACTAGGGGAACACTCCTCCACTGCTGGTGGGAATGCAAGCTTGTACAACCACTTTGGAAATCAATATGGTGCTTTCTTAGAAAATTGGGAATCAATCTCCCCCAAGATCCAGCAATACCACTCTTGGGCGTATACCCAAGAAATGCTCAATCATACCACAAGAGCACTTGCTCAGCTATGTTCATATCAGCATTGTTTGTAATAGCCAAAACCTGGAAACAACCTAGATGCCCTTCAACTGAAGAATGGATAAATAAATTGTGGCACATATACACAATGGAATACTACTCAGCAGAGAAAAACAATGACATCATACGGTTTGCAGGCAAATGGATGGATCTAGAAAAAATCATCCTGAGTGAGGTAACCCAGACTCAGAAAGACAAATATGGTATGTACTCACTCATAGGAAGATGCTAGATGTAGAACAAGGATGACTGGACTGCTACTCACATCACCAGTGAGGCTACCTGGAAAACGGGACCCCAAAAAAAGACACGGAGAAATGGACGAGATCTACATGAACAGCCTGGTCATGAGTGGGAACAATGCAGGGCGACGGTCGAGGGAAAGAGAGTGGGAGATCCTAGCTGGATCAAGAAAAGAGAGGGAGAACAAGGAATAGGAGACCATGGTAAATGAAGACCACATGAGAAGGGGAGGAAACAGAGAGCTAGGGAGGCCCACGGAGATCCACAAAGATACCCCCGCAAAAGACTGCTGGCAATGGACGAGAGATGGCAGGAACTGACCTACTCTGGTGATGGGATGGCCAGACACCCTGATAGTTGTGCCATAAACCCCATCCAAGATCTGAGGAATCTGGATGCAGACATCCACAGCTGGGCCCCTGGTGGAGCACTGGGAGTCTAATTAGTGAGAAAGAAGAGAGTTTATATGAGCGAGAATTGTTGAAGCCAAGGTTGGATAAAGCACAGGGACAAATAATCAAATGAATGGAAGCACAGGATCTATGAACCAAAGGCTGAGGGGCCCCCAACTGGATCAAGCCCCCTGAATGGGTGAGACAGTCATTTGGCTTGATCTGTTTGGGAGGCAGCTGTGTGTTGGTGCCGGGTCCTGAGCTTGTTGCATGAGTTGGCTGTTTGAATCCTGGGACTTATGCAGGGACACTTGGCTCGGTCTGGGAGGGGCGGGGGAATGGACCTGCCTGGACTGAGTCTACCAGGTCGATCCAGGTCCTCGGGGGAGACCTTGATCTGGAGGAGGTGGGAATGGGGGGTGGGCTGGGGGGAGAGGGAGAGGGGCGAGAGGGGGAGAACAGGGGAATCTGTGGCTATTATGTTAAACTGAATGGTGTTGTAAAATAAAAAAAAAAAAAAGGTGCTGGGTGTGAATGAGACAAAGAAGGAGTATGCAGGGAGGGCTATTTTTCAATTTGGTGATCAAAGAAGGTCTCATGAAGATGAAGATATTTAAACAGAAACTTAAAGGAGGCCGACTTAAACTGTGTAGGTATCTGGAGGTAGAGGAAAGGTTCCAGACACAGGAAGAAGCAAGGACAAAGTACAGGAGGTGATAAAATTTTCTCTTGTGTGTTTGTGGCTGGAACAGAGGCAGAGAGAGGGGGATAAAGGGAAACCATCTCAATGGATAAATGGGTGCCACAGGAGGGTGCTGAGGGGAAGATTAGGCTTGGCCTTTGAAAACCCCACCATAGCTGCTCTGCAGTAGGTGGAGCTTTGAGAGACAAAGCTTGCCTCCCACTAGGCATGAGATGGTAGTGCTCTGCTGTGAGCATTAATTAGAGGATGACAATACCAAGAGTCATGCTGAGAACTGACTGATGCCTGGGAGGCACCTGGTATACACAGGACCCAGAAAGTCACAGTTCTTATTACATAGATGCCTTCTCAGAAATAACAGCCCATTCTAACCAGAATTCCAACCTGGGTGATCTATAAGCAGGATTTATCATGTAAAGAGATGAAACTTCTAGAAAGCAGGGCATATGTCTTTGAGATTTCCTTTGTATTCCATATGAAAGTGTGGATAACACACACACACACACACACACACACACACAACACACACAAAATCTCTTTCTGAAGGAAAACATTCCAGAAAATGTCAAAATATCTTGCTTGCTTTAAACAATAAATTCCTTTCCATCCAGAATGGAAATGCTATGCTAAATCCAACTGTAATGCTAAAAATCAGTAAGCAATTTACTGCACCTCCTTCTGGTGGAAAGTGGTGGCTTTATTAATTCCTATTATTACCCCACATAATTGTTTACTGCAGTGATTTCTGGCTGTTTTTCTAAAATTACAATGCTAAACTTTGGTTTTTATTGATGATCATTTTGACACTAGAAACTTCATGAAATTGATGGTTCTGCAATTATTACTCTTGAATTTTCAATTGTTTTCAAATATAACACTCATTCCTTCATTCAACAAACATTCATTTACTATGTGACATCAGCCAGTATGTTGGCTACTGGAAATACAAAGGAGAAGAAATACAGCTCCTGGCTTCAGGACACTTCCAGTGAGTAAAGAGAAAGAGAAAAGCCTACCAGACAAGCAAGATGAATCATACCTTGCCAGTTTGTTCAAGGCATTGAGGGAATAAAAAAGCCAAAGAAATGGGGCAGTGTTTGCAGAGGTACTGGCACTTGATGTCAAGCTGAGAAGAATGTGTATTTCCCAGTCAAAAAAAAAAAAATCAAGAAGAGGAAGAGTAGTCTTCCAGAACAACAGATGAGTGCAAGAAAGAACAATAAAGAAAATAAAGCTCCTTCTCTATGGAGAGGTCTACCAGTACTCCAAAGAGGAGAAGGAGACCCCAATCTGTTCCTCAGGTTGAATGCTTACCTAATCATACACCATGTGCTGAGCTTCACAAATGCCAGCTGTTTGGAGTTCAGAGATGACTGATCCAAAGTGACTTCCAGAGGCTCATGGTCCTTATTCCTTAAAGCCTTCATTCACTCTATCCTCAAAACATAGGCCAATATACACACTCCTAGAGTGAGAAAATATGGGGGTAGAGAGATGGCTTAAGGCTAAGAGTATTGGTCACTCTTCCATGGGACCCAATTCAGATCGCAGCACCCACATTGGAAAGTATATAACCACCTTTAAGTCCAGTTCCAGGGGACCCAATGCCCTTTTCTGGCCTCTGCAGGCATATTCATTCATTCATACTCTCTCTCTCTCTCTCTCTCTCTCTCTCTCTCTCTCTCTCTCTCTCTGTCTCTCTCTCTCACACACACACACAAGAGATAGAGATAGAGAGACAGACAGACAGAGATAGAAACAGAGAAGTAGAGAACAAAATAAGTATTTTTAAAAGCATGAGAAATAATTGAAATTGTCTAATTGTCCAACATCAGGTCCAATACTTGACAGAAGCTGACAAGCTTGACAATTATTGGCTATGTATTTCACTTGGAGAAGGGTTTCCATTCTTAATTGTAAGCTAAGAGAATGACTCGGTGTATTCTAATGTTGGGAAATGGCTCATTAATGATACTATTACCTCTTCCCTTTTATCCATCCAGCCTGTCTAGTAGAAGAGAAAGGCCATGTAAGATTAAAAGGGTGGTCAGCACTAGACCATAATCTAATAATTTATCCAGATGATGGCATAGCAGGAAGTCCATATTTGCTCACCAGATGCCCCAGCATCTAGTAGATATAATGCCTAACCCAAAGCAGAGCTGTCAAAATAATTGTTGAATTGTTATGTGCTCCACATTAAGCAATCATATGAAGCTGTGTAGTTCTAGAGTTAAACAATGCATATCCAAAGGGGAGAACACAGTAAGACGTAGGTGATTAAGAAACTAAGAATGCTTAAGTCTGTGTATAAACTGACATTTGACAGTGTGATTTCTGCCATCAAACATTAAAAAAAAAAAAAAAAAAAAAAAACTATCTCATGGACAAGAGTTAGAGTCATCCATGGAACACCTCAAAAATATGCAGAGCCAAGAAGAAGTGGCATGGAAGTGTATCTCATCTCAGTTCAATTCTGAAGTTTCTTCAATGGCTGCTCACTTAAGAGTGGTCTCAGATACTGAGTTATCTAGCACTGGTGCATTCTGGTTCAAGACCATGCACTGTGTGTTTCAGCATCAACTATGCTAGCAGAGAAGATAAACTTTCAGTCTAGATTTCTCAGATGGATGTTTGTGGTTTAACTTGAGAAACATGCTTCCTTTTGACAATCATCCCTTTTTCCTTCCAGATGGTATTGGAGGTTGTCAGTCACAGGGCTATCCTTCATTCTCACTACCTCAGTTCCTATGACTGAAGGACAAAGCTTGGCAGAAGGCAGGGAAATCTGCTCTCTTTAAGATGAGGAATAATGGAATCGAATTGAAGACTCTGACATTAATCCAAACACCTATGAACAGCTGATTTTTGACAAAAAAAAAAAAAAGCCAAAATTGTACAATAGGAAAAAAAGTATCTTCAACAAATGGTGCTGGCATAACTGGATGTTGATGTATAGAAGAATGCAAAGGATACTCAACCATACCACAAGGACACTTGCTCAACTATGTGCATAGCAGCATTATTCATAATAGCCAGAACCTGAAAACAACGTACATGCCCCTCAACTGAAGAATGGAAAAACGGATAAAGAAAATATGGTACATTTACACAATGGAGTATTACTCGGCAGTAAAAAACAATGGCATCATGAAATTTATAGGCAAATGGATGGAAATAGAAAAAAATCATCTTGAGTGAGGTAACCCAGACTCAGAAAGACAAACACGGTTATATATACTCACTCATAAGTGGATATTAGACACAAAGCAAAGGATAACCAGGCTACAATTCACAACCCTAGAGAAGCTAGGTAAAAAGGAGGACCCTAAGAGTGACATACATGGATAGCCCCAGGAAGAGGAAATGGTTAAGATCTCCTGGGTAAACTGGGAGGGGAAGTAGATGGGAGGGCATGGGTGGCGAGAACATGAGGGTTCAAGATGGCCGAGTTGGGGGAGGGATGGAGAGGGAGAGAAATGAAAGAGATATCTTGACAGAGTGAGCCCTTATGGAGTTAGAGAGAAACCTGGTGCCAGGGAAATCCCCAGGAACCCCCAAGAATGTCCTCAGCTAACTCCAAGCAGTGGTGGAGAGGGTGCCTGAACTAGCCTTCTCCCATAGTCAGATTGTTGACTACCCTAATTGTCATCATAGAACCTATATCCAATGACTGATGGAAGTAGATCCAGCCAAGCACTTGGCCTAGCTCCTGGAGTTCAAGTGAAGAGAGGGAGGAGGGATTATAGAAGCAAGGGGCAGGGGGTCAAGATCATGATGGAGAAAACCACAGAGACAGCTGACCAAAGCTAGGGGGAGCTCACAAACTGATAGCTAGGGAGCCTGCATGGGACCAAACTAGGCCCTCTGAATGTGGGTGACAGTTGTGTGGCTTGATCTGTTTGTGGGGTCCCTGGCAATGGGACCAGGACTTAACCTAGGTATATGAACTGGCTTCTCAGAGCCCATTCCCTATAGTGGGATGCCTTACTCAGTCCTGATGCAGGGGAGGTGGACTTGGTCTTATCCCAACTTGGTATACCAGCCTGTGTTGACTATTCAGGGGAGGCCTTAATCCCTATGAGGAGTGGATGAGGAATGGAGTGGAGGAAAGCATGGTGGGGGGAGTGGGAAAAGAGGAGGGAAGGGGAAGAATGGTTAGTATGTAAAATGAAAAAATTCTTAGATTAAAAAAAAAAGAAATATGAATCTTAAGTAGAGGTCCACCAAGCCAGAAGATGTTTGCCTTTGGATTTTTAGTATAAATGACCCACAGAATGGATTTATGCACTTCTAATGATGAGATTAGAAATGTCCTGGTATATGCTGGTTCCTCTCCTTTTTGTCAGGTGGTAATCCAGCAAATATTGTCACTCAAGTAGCTATCCAACAAATAAGTGCCCTTCTGTTACTTAACCAGTGGCTCCATCTCTAGGGGGAAAAAAATGTGTTTTTAGTTCAATGACTAATTCGGTAGTACACAACCTAATATGGCTTTCTGGTCCTTTATCAAAGAGACAGCACAATATAAAAAAAATTGCCAAAACCCCAAGTCATCCATCAGAAATCAGTGTGGCAAAAATGAGTACATGGGAAGGATGTATCTTCTCCTTCCAGCATTCTTCCCAATTCTTTGTTCCTCCTTGTGACCTATATTTTCAAGCAAGAAGTGGATCAGCCTTATTATGGAAGATAAAGAGGAATGGAGGGAGCCTCCTGAGAAGAAATGAAAGAAAAGGGGGAGGAATGCATGAGCCTTGTCATAGTAATCACCCACAATGGCTTTTGCAATTATTCAAATGCAGTCTGAGCCATCTAATTATCAATTACCAGGCTGTCAAACCACAAAAGCTAAACTTTCCCACCCTAGCTCTAGCTGCCTGTATTAAGAAGAGAGAGAGAGAGTTACAAGAGTCTAGTGCTAGAGTCCCTCTATCATATCAGTCAAGATAGAAGCCATTAACTTAGTGGAAACTATAGGCAGCCTTACATTTCCACATTTCTCAAATGAATGAGAATCAGAAGAGAAGGGAGTGGAGTCTCAGCAGTCAAGCAAGCCATAGTCTTGGTCATAACCTTCCTGATAAAGTCAGAAAGGAAGGGTGTCACAGTAGAAATGCTGGGGCTGGGTCACACAGGCCTGGATTCAAACCTGACTCCTATAAAAGAGTAATGGGAGGCTGAAGTAGATGTCTTCACTTAGGGCTACGATGCAGAATCCATTCCCACTGCTTCTGGCCCTTCCTTTTTAGAAGACAATTCAGGAGGTATGGTGGTATTCTATTTGTACTGAAATGTGATTTTAATTGTATGTTAATAAATAAAGTTGCCCAGGGGTCAGAGCTATTAGAGCCATAGCAAGATTGTGGCGGTGGTGGTGCAAGCCTTTAATCCCAGCACTTGGTAGAAGAGCTAGGTAGATCTCTGTGTGTTCAGGGATACAGCCAGCATTGGAGACATATGCCTTTAAGACCTGGGGAGCTGTACATACAGGCAGTGACGAGGCAGTCATGTGTTTGGGTTTACAACCAATGAGAAGGCAGAACAGAAAGATTATTTAAAGACAGACACACAGGAAGTTGGTCTTTTTCGGAGAGCTAGGATTACCGCAGGAGGAAGGGTGAGATTTTAGCTCTGAACTCTGACCTCTTGGCTTTCTCTTTTACATTGGTTCTGTGTTTCTTATTTAATAAGACGGTTAGTTACATCTACAAGGAGGTGTATGGGAAACATATGGAAATGGTTTAGTGTATCAATAATGGGAACTCTGACAAATAGATTTGAGGTGCTGGGTTCCTGCAAGGTTCACATTAGCTGCAAATAATAAAATCTGCCTATAACCCTCACAACCTCCAGACATCATAGTAGACATTTCTGTATATGAAACTGAGCAGAAAAGCTTTAAGAGTGTACATAAAAACACCAAATAATTTTCACCCTGTGTTTTCTGTGAGGTAGCTAGGAAGCAATCTCCATGCGAATCAAGAGAAAGGTGCATGGGTTTTATGTAGATCTTTCTAGCACTGACAGTATCCTCATGCTGTCCTCCATGGCACAATGGCCGGTGGCATTTAATGGCATTGATCAAACAATATCCCTGAACACGAGACCCTCCAGTTCATGATTTTGTGGCACAAGTATCTTACTACTTCTTATCTTCTGCTGTAGTGTCATCTGGTACATTTTTATATTGTTAAAAATTAAGGCCTTTAGTATATTGTTTGACTATATATATTTTACTTTTATTTTTCCTCAGCTTATAATTAAGGGACATACATTATTTTGAATTTTGTGTTGAAACAGGTATAATATCTATGAGGTAACATAATAAAATATTTATAACGTGAAAATATCTAAAATCCAGTTTCTTAGGAAACAGACCTAAGATGTCCATGTACATGCAGGTTCCCTTGACATCAACTTCAGGGAACCAAAGAAGTAGACAGGCTCTGAAGAAGAAGCTGAGTTGTAATTCAGTCTTGACACTGACCTCAGCTCTTCTTTCAGGGAATGCCAATGCTTGGATGGTTCCTTACAGTACTCTTGGCTTGAGGCAAGGTCTCCAAGCCTCTCTATATCCATACTTGATGGTCATTAGATGCAGGATGCCCCTATGACAGGCATGTACTTAGATGAGGATGTAAACTTCTGTGGAGACAAGTTCTAGAAAACTCAGCAGGGTGTTCCGTACATACCTCAGGGACTTAAGGCCTCTGTTCTGAAGAATGGTGGGGCAGCATATTACATCATCCATTGGAGTCCACCTTTGCACTGTCCTGATGCACAGGCTTCATATATTGAGCTTCAGGAGCAGCCACCATGTAACTATAATGGGCCTCTGCTCCTGGAAAAACTTCAGAGAAGTGGATTAGCCTGCTCAGGCTGTGATAACAAAACACCAGAGTCTGCTGGCTTAAACAACAAAATTATTTCTCAAAGTTCTGAAGGCTGAAAAAATTCAAGGCCTGGGTGCCAGCAAAGCAGACTTTAGCCTGAGACCTCTTTTCTTATGGGTAGGCAGCTCCCATCCCACAGTGTGTTCTTCTTTGTGCATATTGGGAGAACATGGAGTTGATGGGAAGGGGGTTTAGTGAGCTCTTGAATGCCTTCTCTACATGACCACTAACCCTGTCAGACTAGGACCTCAGCTCTATGACCTTATCTAAACCTAAGTAGTCACTAAATGCACCACCTACAAACACCAGCACATAGAGCTTCAACAAATTATTTTGATGGGGGAATTATAACATCTAGTCCATAATATCACATATGTATTGAGAATCTTCAGAAATTGTCTGGGAAGACAGCTCAGTGGGTAAAGTACTTTCAATACAAATCGGAGGACCTGAGATCTCCAGAATTCAGATAAACCCAGACATGGTAGCTAGCACATTTTACAGTGTCCACACTCCTATGGTGAGATGGAGAGCAGAGATGGGACACTCCCCTGAAACTTGGATGCAAGCTTGCCTTGCAGTGAAAATGAATTCCCTGACTCAAACAATGTAGAAAGGTGAAGACTGATGCTCAAGGTTGTCCTCTGACCTTCATATGCCTTCTCTCTCTGTCTCTGTGACATGCACACACACACACACACACACACACACACACACACACACACACACACACACACACACAATTTTTTTAAGCTCCAGAAAGGGGAAACAAGCCCACAAAGTCTCTCTAGAAATGGTGTATCAGATGAGTAGCATTGACTGTGAATGGAATGGATGGTTATGATAAGCCCCTATGTTTGGGTTGGAGCCCAGTTATAACCTCCACCCCAGTCACCATGATTTTTCTGTTATAACATTTATTATATGTCTATAACAGGCTCAATGATCACAACTGGCCAGGTCATTCTGTCTATATGTTTACATCACAGCTATTTATAATAGATACTGAAAGTCCCACTCAAAGCAGCTAGAGTTTCTTGCCATGTAGTAAATATTTGAAAGCAGAATTCCCAAAAGGAAAACACATCATTGATGCAACCCACAAAGTCCTGCCAGGCATTGTGCCCTCTCTCTAGAATAGAAAAAGACAAAATGCAATCATCTGATTTTTATTTTGAAGAGAATGTCTTCTACCTTCCAGATCATCCAGTTCTTAAAAAGTTCAGTGACAGTGAGAGTGTCTTGAAACTTGGCTGGGCTGTTTCACCCTCTACGGTATCTTTGACTTGCCCTGGCTTCCAACATACTCACCACCTAATGATTATCTAGAGTTAAGGCTTGAGTAAGAACTATTTTCCACAGACTGAAGTATTAAAGCATCGTTGTCCATCTGGTAGCACTGTTTAGAGGAGACTTGTTAAATTAATCCATTAATTAATTCAAACTTTAATGGCATTATTGAAGGTAGGCACCAGGAGGTGAGGCTTGGTTGGTTAAAGTCAGTCACTGCAAGGATTCCTTTGTAAGGTAGAGCTGCCCCCACCCCTTCTTGTTTTCCCACAGGAACATTCTCTCTCTGCTTCTTGGACACCATAAGGTGAGCAGCTTCTATCACTGTGATATTCTGCTTCACCTTGGTCCCAAAGCAATGGAGTCAGCTGACCTCGGAAAAATGCTCTGAAATACTGAGCCAAAAGAAATCTCCTTCAAGTTGCTTTCCTCGGGGGTATCATCACAATAAGGAGAAATTAGCACAGTGGAGTTGATTGACTTCAGGTCCTTCTACATAGTGGAAAATGTGATGTTCTATAGGGACCCTCACCTAAGTCATCTTGTAATTCCACTCCTCTCCCCAGTGCCTGGCCTGGGCATGACAGACTTGCCTAGAATGAGAATATAACCTCCTCTGGTGTTCTGCTTTTCTTATAATCAATCCTCAACCATCACCTTTTTCCAACAAGGGGTAGGAGTTGTATCTTCCCATGCTGCTGAAGAAGTCCTCTGACACTGGCACTTCACCCTAAGGTGATGATTGGTCACCTTCACCCTATCTAGAAGTAGAAATGGAGTGTTGAGTCATCATTCTATGTCAATGAAAGATAAAATAAGCATACCTTGAGGAATGCTGTAGAGATAAAATAAGTATACATTGAGGACATGCATGTGCCATTTATTCTTCACAAAGATCCCATGAGGTCAGCATTATCACTCCTAATCTACAAAATGGAAGCTGGAGCACAGAGAGACCAGGTTAGAAACTCAAATTCACCAGAGTCCCAGAACTGAGAACAGGGAGTCCATCGGAGTCTAGAGCTGCAGTCTTTGAACTACAGAACTTCAACCTAAGCAGGTAATTTAGGAACTGATTCCCAGGGGTACATTTGAATAGGCCTTGAAGGATAAAAGAGACCACAATAGACAGACTCTAAAGATGAAGGACTCACAGCAGATGCAAATCCTAAAGTACAAAAGATCAGAAAAGAGCCCAGTGTGACATCTGGATGGAGCACAGGAAGGTGACAAAAAGCAGTGGTGTCTGCCCTGAAACAGGCTGGACCCATACACATGCAAGAATTTTAATCAGTGTGTGTATAGTCTGCCCCTGTTTAGTCTACAGCCAGGGCACAAACTGTGTTCTAAGGCCCATGTGTCCCCAGCACTGAAGAATATCCTCATGGAGGCCCCACACTGATTAGACTCTGTCATCACCACCGTCTTGTGCTGAATGGAACATCCCCCACATAATTTTGTTTCCTCACCAGAAAATACTGATAACTACATGTCTTATAAGTCAGGCTATTATCTCATGATCCTAGTCAGATGGTTTACTTATCCCCATTTTAGGGACAGACTTAGACACAAAGACATTAATCTCCCCAAGGTCATGCAGATATTAATTTGGTATCATTTGGGAACCTGGAGCTTCCTGATGCCAAAAGTTCAGGATGTTCACATCCCTGAACTGTGGCAGATTCTAAACATCATAACAAAAAATTCTAGGTCATGGTACAAGAAGGCTGTGGTGTCTTTTCATCTTTTAATGTAGTAGCATGGAAGGTTCCAGAAAGGAGCACAGAAACCATTCAGACAATCTAGGGGGTAGCACACTGCATGAAGGAAGGCTGGCGTTGCAGCTACTGTGGCTTCATGGGCCTCGAAGGTGTTTGAAGAGTTCCATTAGTGCAGTTAAGTGTGCAGAAATGTCCACTCATGGCTCTCAATTTACCTAATATATGTTGTGAGCCAGAAAACCACTCATGCTCCTGCTGAGATACAAGACACCATAACAGATGGCAGTGTCCAGGCTGGGGAATAAGTTGCATGTGTCTGCCAATAATACTAGCCAGAAATGTGGGGAGGTCATCACTGGTGGGAAAATTAAGCTGGTGTCCTTGGGCTTCTTTATACCATGGAACTCAGACAGCAGCTATTATTCCCAACCATGGGTTTAGGAGGCCTTAGCAATCTCTTGTGAGTATGATGCAGAAGTCTTATAAGTACCACTAACAATCACAGTCTTGCTCAGCAGACTCAGACAGGGGTGGGGTTGGTAATTAACTTAGCATGTGTCCTCATGACCAGGCACATGACATCAATGAAGAATAATGAAAACAGCTTTGTGGAAAGAGAAAACACTTCAACTTTCTGACTTACCTGATAAGTTCTTTGCTCACCCTGTAGGCTTAAAAGAACAGTGAGTATCTCTATTCACAGCAGGTGGAAACAGGGCAAAGAAACCAGACACTAGGACTGAAATGCACCTCAAACTCCTTCACTCTTTTCCAAAGCTTCAAGCACTTTCAGAAGCCTTACCATCTGTAGCTCACAGCTTGACAAACCAGTAAGACACACACACATAAATTCCACAAGATGGCAACTTACACTATCTGAGTAATGCTGCAGTGAACAAGTTGGCCTAACATTGTATAGTAGAAGTATTTAAAATGTTTCCTTACATCATGCATCCACCATATAGCTTGGAGATATGGATATAGAGAAGCCAAGATGGAACTGGGCTGAGAGCTTCTTCCCTGTCAGCTAACTTTCATATTTGCCAAAGGTGCTATGCAGGCTGCTGGGGGAGGAAGGGGTAAGAACCAGCAAATGAACTGTAATTGGCCTGAGCATCCACTAAATAAAGCAACTGATGCTCAGCTCCTGTGGCCACACAAGCGAAAGGCAAAATTTTATGAGAACTGTTGAAAATTCAACAACAGAAATAGCCTACACCAGACCAAGTAAAGGTCATAAGTACAGCAACAGCCTCATATTAATGGGCATGGTGTGGTGTGTGTATCTTGACCCAAAATCTAATGGGCAGAAGAAGGCAAGAAGCTCCTCTGGACCTGCTTTTCGGTGATGTGCTGGAAATGCCTCATAACAACCATGAATTTCAATTTGGCTTAGTAATCCTGTCTAAAGCACAAACTAATAGAAGAATAAGCAGCACATCATACTACAACAAACTTCAGAGGAATGTAAGGGCATTTTCTTGAGGCTGGTCAATAAATGGCTGATTGTGAATGTTTTGGTCACACTCAGCACCCTCCCATCCTGAGAGGAGCAAGGGTGTCAGTAATAAAAGGAATGTCTAGTCTGGATGCAAGCCCAAGAAAAGACAAAGGCAAGGTATGTGTAATGAATGGGAATGCTGGTCAGATAATTCTTTACTGTTACTAACATTATCAATACCATTATTTCACAATCCTACATTGAGCCAGTATATTCCAAACCATGTTGGTATAAGACTGAAAAATACAGAAGCTGGGGAATTCCCTTTCAACTCCCAGTTTGGTGCCTGCTGGCATCCAAGAGTCCATCTCCTTTTCCTTTCCCCATAAAGCTGCACCAGTCCCACTCTTTGCCCAGACAAGATGCTTTCCTCTTCTCTTGCTAAGGCATGGGTTACAGACAGACACAGGATATCCACAGAACAAACTGGCTAGCAAGACTAGCCATGTTGGCAAGCTCTGGGTTGAATTGAGAGGACCTGCCTCATTGAACAAGGTAAAAGAGGTATGAAGGATGATTTAAGATATCAAACTCCCATCTCCATGTGCACATGACAACATACATGTGCATGCACCATGCACACACACACACACAAAGAGGAGAAGAAAAAATTACTGAGTAGTGCTAATGCATAGAAAACAAAATCAACTTGTTATTGGCTTTATTCTCTTTAATCATCCCAGTTGCCCTTTGTGGTAAAGCAATAACATCCAGCTAAAAGAGCCTCTTTAGAGGAAATTCATTTATATTCACATTATATTTCCTAATTTTAGGGTGCCAGTTTGGAAACCAATTATTTTCCTTTTGGGAAAAAAAATATATTTTAAGAGAGAGTTAGTATGTGAATCATAAAGTTGGAGAAGGGAGGGAGACTAAGAAATTACTTCTAGAAACAAAGGGAAAGGTCAAAGAACAAGCACTGACTGGGTTGGCTGGCACCAAACTGTTCCAGCAGCATCCACTTCAGAGAGAGAGAGAATGAAAGGCAAGAAGCTGGGGCATAACCACAGACGCCGGGGAGAAAAGGGTTCAGAAGTATTCCCAGGAAGCAGTTAGAAGACAGTTTGCTGCTTAAGTATCTGTGTGGAGAAACTAAAGAGACTCCTTTGAAGTCGAAAGTTGAAGGCCCGCTCCACAGGTGGGTGTTGGATCTGAATCAACAGAAAAGTAAGTACCAGATAAAAGAACTGGATGAGAATAAACAAATGATCAGAATTCAGACACTTTGCATGGAGAAAAGCCAAGATCAAGTGTAACCATGTGACTACAGCTAATTAGATTTCCACAGTGTTTCTGGATGTGAGGTCAATGTGCAAAAATAGAATTTCCATGTTTAGTTTTATAAGAAACTGCCAAGATACTCTCCAGTGTAGCTGAACGGCTTCCCATCAGTAATGGCTACAGGGTCCTTTCTCTGCCTCCCAGCTGCATTTGATACTGTTGCTCTTTATGCAAAGCTGTTCCTGGAGGCGCCTGGTGACATCCTGTGGCAATTTTCATGTTTACCTTATGGGAAAATGTTGATGGACTCCTTATGCGCTTCTCTCTCTCTCTCTCTCTCTCTCTCTCTCTCTCTTCTCTCTCTCTCTCTCTCTCTCTGCTCATGCCTTTTACCCTTTTCCTAATTGTTTACTTTATTTATTTGTTTTTTCTATGATCTTCAAAGATGCTACCTTTCTCCAGGATGTGCCCTTTCTAAGTACTTTCTCCTACTTCATAATTTATCCCTTTATCTTCTCATCAGTTCTGTGTAAAGCACTCTTTTTCATTTTGATGAGGCTTAATTTATTAATTTTCCCTTCTGTTATAGTTTTTGTTCTAAAAACTTCTCTACCTGGCCTCGTTTCATTTTTATTATTATTCCTTTTTTTTTTTTGAGATAATAGGCCTAGTCTATAAAGATTTTTCTCCCATGTTTTCTCAAAGTTTTATGGTTTAACACTTAACACTCGGATATATTTTGAGTTAGCTTTTGTGTGAGACACAAGGTTTAGTCCTATGCATTAGTCAGAGCACTCCAGAGAAAAAGAACCAATAGAAAATATAAAGGGGTACTTTATTTTAGACTGGTTCACATGACAATGAGCAAAACAGTCCCACAATTACCTTCTGTGGATTGGAAAGCAAAGGAAACCAATAGCTATTTGG
The DNA here is from genome assembly GCF_004664715.2 of Peromyscus leucopus. Classification (NCBI taxonomy): domain Eukaryota; kingdom Metazoa; phylum Chordata; class Mammalia; order Rodentia; family Cricetidae; genus Peromyscus; species Peromyscus leucopus. The sequence goes on along the minus strand of NC_051067.1, from coordinate 95,478,189 downwards.
TCTATGAAGCCCAAGGTCTCAGAGTGAAAGAGAAGCCAATAATGCAGCCCTGATCCAAGGCAAAGGCTTGAAAGCCCTTGAAAATCACTAGTGTAATCCCATTTCCAAGAGTGAAGAACCTGGACTCTGATGTCCCTCGTTGACAAGTACAGCTAAACACCATTGAAGAGTCAAGTGTGAAAAAAAGCTGGCTTCCTCCTCCCCTTCTCAACCACCCATGCCCCCAGCCTACTGAAAAACTGTAACATTCAGGGTAGGTCTTCCCACTCAGTTCACTGACTCACATACCAGTGCTCCATGGAAACACCCTCATATACATGCCCATTGGTACCCTTTGATCATTTTCTGAATATCCCTCAATCCAGTCCAGTTGACAACTAAAATTGGCTATCAAAGACTAGGGGTAGGGGACTTGGTTTGGTTTGGGACCTATTTATTTTATTTCATTTGACTATGGATATCCAACTGAGTCAGCAGGACCTATTGAAAAGAATACCATCCCCCAAAGACTTGGAAAGACAGAGAAAGGAACCAAAGCAGCTAAAGCAATTTTAAAGAGAGAGAAGAAAGTAAAAGGACTCACTTTACTCAGTTTTGAGATGTGGTGTGTAGCTGCAGCAGACAAAGCATTGATGTCCTTGCAGAGGGAAAGACACACAGATCGATGGGAAATAATCAATGGAATTGCCATAAATAAGTCTGGCCAGCTGATTCTTCACAATGGTACAGAAATTATACAATAGCAACAAAACAAAATGAGCCTGAACCCAAATTCACAATCCTCTACAAAAATTAAGTTCAAGTTTAAATGGAAAGCATTGAACTGTAGAACACCAAAAAGGTGTCTTTAGGGTTCAAGGATTTGTTGGGAACTCATAAACATGGCATCAAAATCAAAACACGCATGAGGAAAAGTTGATAAATTTGATTTTATCAAAATTAAAAATCTATGTTTGCAATTTGATTCTGGGGCTAGCCAAGTTTGGTTCCATGGAACAGGCAAAGAACTGACCATCCAGGAAAGACAACAGATCAAAATGAAGAAAAAAATATTTTATTGGGATAGGTTGATATCTCTCCATGGGATGAGAAAGGAAACCTAGAGTTTAGAGTCCATTGAAATGTGAGAACAGTGGGGGAGGGGGTCTAAGTTAGGCGTTTTATAGGACCCCTGGGTCCTCCTATTTTTCTTGTAGTCTCATCCAGATGTCTGTCCCCAAAGAGGCCATTTTCTCCCCCACTTAGCTTCCCATGAGAAAGTAGCCCTTCTATGAAACCCAACCCTGTTTTCCCTATCTGCTTTTACCCTTCTAACTTTTCCTCAGTGTTTGTTTTCTAGTGTGTAAATGGCTCCAGCTGATATGCTGAAAAAGGTGAAGAATCTTTGAGTACAATAGAGTCTTTCTTATCTTAGATGAGCATAAATGGGGGGAAGCCAGGGTCAAGAATAAACAATGGCAACCAAACCCAACCCAGACCACTGACTTCTAGGTGCTTCATCTTTTGAACTCAAAGAATGAATTCACACATAATGGAATGGTGAAAAGAGTTTTATTATATGGACAGACTTATTAGGTATAAAAGAAGCAGAGCTCCTGTAAAGCAGGAGTAGGTGTCAGGATGGGTTGCCACCAAGGGTCCTAAGGGGCCCACTCTAGGGCCTAGTAAAGCTTTATTAGGTTGAAGCACTGGGATGGTTAATCTAGGTTGTCCCACTCATGAGATGTTCACACATCTCTCCATCCTCGATATCTGTGCTGGAGATTTGTCACACCTCCACATATAGCTTCCAGGAACTTGTATAAAAGGAGAAGAAAATGAACAGGTAAGACAGACAAAGAAAGAAGTGATGTGGCAACAGAACATGTTTACTCTGATTTTTTTTTTTAATTCTTGCAAAGGAAGATCTCTAGTTAGAGATAACAGAGATCTCACTGTCCACTTACAAAGTATAGATAGTTGTGGGGAAAGAGAATGTAATCATGAATTGTCCCCCTTTGAGGCCAAGATTGACCATTTATTGGAGTGTCCAGGAATCGATGCGTAAAAGAATGTCAGGTGGTTGACAAACATTTCTGTGACCATCTTTTACTGAGGGTACCTGGGGGTGAGACAAGAATCTAGAAAACAAGCTATATTAGTTCTGGAAATGGAAATTACTATAGTTTTGGGAATTGTGACCTCTAAACCAAAATGGAGGAGTTTTATAAAATGGCATGGACCTGGATAACAGTGACAAGAAAACAGAGGTTATTCAGTACCCCTAAACATTTGTAACATTTCTGGTTTCTGGCCAGAACAATAGTGCCATTGGAGACAAGGATGACATTCCCAACTTCTGGCCAAGAGCAAAGTGCAAAAGTTCTCATTTGTGAGGTCCCTGACCCTCAGATGATGACTGTTTTTTATCTACTGTTCTTATCACAATAAATGTGACAATACAATTATCATATTCAAATATCTGCCAGCAACTTACTAGAATCATGATGATAAGCTAATATTGTCATTCATGAATGTACAGATGCTGAAAGCAGCATGGTTCAGGAGTCTCTAAAGTGACTTTAGAACCCAGTAGTCCAGTAAACATACCTGGGCTCCACTACTTGCTGGTCTTTCATTGGACATTAAATGTCAATGAAGATGCTGATATCCATGCCATCCTTATCTCTGAATCTTCAACACCCTGGACAGCACCTGCACCAAATGGGATCTTGACAAATGACTGTAGAATTGTAGTGTCTTGATCTTTCCTTCTATTGTGAGATTACTAATTTTTTTTCTCTCTATTTTCTATTTGCCACCTGTTGCCTGCAGGAGACTGGCATTTTGAAAACCCACATTTACACATGAAATTGATAAGATTAATGTATTAATTATTGGCCTATTGTGCAAAGAAAATATAACCACAAAGCAGAAAAATGACTAAGGATGTTTCTTTAGTCCAGATGTCTTTGAGTGTGCAAATGGGCTTTCTGAGCCACCATCAAGAGGTCAGGTGCGCCAAGTAACAAATGTCATCAATCCCTGTAGGGCAGCTCTCTAGGAGTAGCTCCTGGTTTGGAAAACCATTCAGCGTCTGCCTGGGCAACAGTCAGACCTCAGAATGAATACACAGACACAGACACAGACATACACACACACACACACACACACACACACACACACACACACACACATTCAGGTTGTCTCCTCACTCTCATTAAACTTGAAACTGAATGTTAGGCAGCAAGGTTATTCCCTAGATTGACATGTAGGTCAATAGTAGAGTTGGAGATGTAACCTGGACCTCTAACAACTGGTCTGTATCTCACAGATTCTCAGAGATAAATTGATCACTTGAAATCTATTTGGTTTGGTTCCTAGGAAAATTGAAGAGATAATAAGTTAAGCTGGCAATAGCCTCTTTTTTTTTTTTTTTTTTTTTTTTTTTGGAGGTTGAAAGAGGCAAACATATCTGTGTAATACAAGCACACACACTAACTCTATGATGGTCTATTCCGGATACTTATGCTAAATTCAGGAGAAAGGCCTGAGTGAGTAAAGTCCTGAGTGAATGTGTGTTGTTGACATGGACAGCAAGTCAAGAGCCCATACCACCTGACCCCAATTTCTACCAATACATCTGTTTTGTTTGCCTTTTCTTTTATTCCCTTACTACTCCAGTTAGATCCAGTCCCTGGATGTCATGCAAGAACATGGCAATTTTCAATGCCGATAACACCAGAAAGTGGGCACATAATTTCATCACTGGTTGAGGAGTTGTTGGCATTTGAAAGCTGCTGGAAGAATGAGAGTCAGTTTTGTTTTTTGTTTTTTTTTTTTTTTTTTTTTTCTAATAATGTGACCCACAGTAGGTCAACCAAACTCCAGGGCAGGTGACATTCCCAAGAAAAATGGGGAAACATAAATTGAACTTTATGAAAAAAATAAAAGAAACTTAGAGGTGGGGTTAAAGAAGGTAGGTCTGGGAGGATTTGGAAGAGGGAGGGATGAGAATAATCAAAATATATTTTATGAAATTCTCAAAGAGCAAACAATTTTTTTATTTAAGGAAACATAAAATGTCTGTGTGACAAAAACCAAAGAACATTGATATACAGGATCAAGGATGACCTACATATACAAAGAGGCATATGTTCATGGATGAGAGACACAGGGTAGTAAAGATGTCTGCTCACTTTGCATTGATTTATGAATATTATACAAATTCAGTCAAAATCCCAGAAGCACTTGACTAAAGGATAAGCCAATTCTACCACAGATAAATGTATTAGAGCTAGCCTTGTTCAAATAATTTTAAAAAAGAAATAGATATATTATCTGATTTTTTGACTTCTTATAGCACTATGGTGATTCAAACAATGCAGATACGTAGAAGAGTAGATACATATATCACTGAGACAGAACAGGAATTGAGAAATATACCCAAACAATATGAGATTTGATTATTAATAAATATATAAAGGCCATCCAATACAACTTTAACTACATATCCATATGCAAAAGGTCTTTGATCCACACATTGAATCATACCCAAAATTTAACTCACAATCACAGATCTACATATAAAATATGACATCACAAAAATTTTAGAGAAAAATATATGTGAGGTAGATAAAGCAAAGATTCTTAGCTACAACATTAAAAGCATGAACAGTAAAATAAGCAAATATATGCATTTGATAGTTGGGATATACATAATCAAATTAGAAAACATTGTTTTGCAAAAGGCACTGATGAAACATATGCTCTGTAGAATGGACCAAAGTGCTTACAAATCAGAGCTGTGATGGGGAATTTGATGACAAACACTTAAGAACTCTCAAAACTGCTAAATTCTCTGACCAAAAAAAAAAAAAAATACAATTCAAAAAATATGAAAAAAAACTAAAGCAGACATCTCACCAAAATTATTCAATATTTTCAACCAAGAAGGAAATTCAAAACCACAGATATTAGTACATATCTTTTAAGATGTGTACATGTGTGTATGTGTGTTCTGGCGATCATTTCAAGAAACAAGACATCTTAAACATTCTTGATGAAAATATAGAATTGGCAGTTTCCTCTCTTCCTGTTATATGACAATGTAATATCACTGAGCATAATTTTTCTTAAATCATCATACTCAATATTTATAATAATCATCAAATTTGAGCTTGTGTCTTTCATACATTGAGGTAAAGTCCCAATTATGAACTCTTCAAATATTGTACATTGTAATCTAGATAATTTCCCCAGTGACAGCTCCAGTTTATCAATTCTCTTTCTAGCTGAACCTAATCTGCTGATTAGTTCAAATACGTTTTTTCATATATGATAATATTGTTCATTCTTAGAAGTTACATCCTTTTCAAATATTCTAAAATTATAACCTTAAAAATACTTCTTTTGATCTTATATTTATCAACACACACAAAGAAAAGAAAGGAAATCCTAAAACTATAATTAACCAAGCCAAAGGTTGTAAAATTTATAGGTCCATCTCAATGCACATTAAAAATAATTTAATAAAAATATCAACAAAGTATTTAGCAAACTGGGAAAAGAAGGGAGCATCCTACTTAAACAGATAAAATTTGATATAACAGCTAATAAGATGGCTCAGTGGTTAAGAGTACTTGCTGTTCTTGCAGAGGACCCAGGTTTGGTTCCCAGCACACACATGGTAGCTCACAAGCATTTCTAACTCTAGATTTTGGAGAATCAGAGCCCTCCCCTGGCTTTCATGGGCAGCAGGCATGCAAACAGTGTACTTAAATACAAGTAGACAAAACACTCATACACAAATTCTTTTCCATGGTTGTGCAAGCTCCTGCCTTGACTTCCTCATAATGATGGATTGTCACCTGGAATTTATATAAGCTAAATAAATCCTTTTGTTAAGTTGATTTTGTCAATATATTGAACTTACACAGATAAGTTCTATTTTCTCACAGACATTTATACTGAGGACATAGACATTTGAAGGTTATACAATTAACAAATATCTCATTTCCAGTTAACTTTCTCAAAAATAAAAGGGTACCTATTTTATCTTCACACAGTTATTAAAATCCAATATCCTTAATTTTGAAATAAGGACTGTGTCTCTCCATAGTTCTTAGTTCCCTCTTTTTTTTTTATCCCAGAGACACCCTTTATAGTCTTCTACACTTAGCAATGGCCTTCAAAGGGATATTTGATGTATTTAACCCAACAAACAAAATGAACTATAGTCCATATTTTCAGATTAATTTCTTAAATTGCTACAAATGTCAAGAGCAAAATTGTAAAATATGAAATCACTGAGAAAATTCACTGACCACTTGTTAGTTTTTCTTTAAAAAAAGAACACACACAAAAATTTTATATTGTCTTATCATTTTGTATACAAATGTATCATTTGCCTACAATGGGAGCTCAGGAAGTGAAGAATCAGATATTTGGGGACAATTTTTTTTCTTTAAACCTTTGTATGTTCAAAAATTTAGCACATTTGATTGAACATAGTGACAGGCTTCATAAAGATATTTCCAGTCATCATATGCTTTGACTATGTTTGCCCTCCTAAATCATTTCATTTCTCCCTCCTTTCTCTCTAGTCCTCTTCTCTTTCCCAAATCATCCCCCTTTCCTTTCATTTCCTGCACACACACACACACACACACACACACACACACACACACACACACCTACAATCCATTGTGGCATTTGTCATCTTGAGTCTGGTTGTTTCACTTAACATGATGACCTCCAGTTCCATCTATTTTCCTGCAAATGACATCATTTCATTTTCCTTAATGGCTGAAAGAAACTCCATCATGATATGCTGGTTTAGATGAGAATTGTCCCCATAGGCTCACAGATTTGGAATACTTGGTCACTAGGAAGTGGCAGTATTTGAAAGGATTAGGAGGTATGGCCTTGTTGGAGGAAATGTGTCACTAGGGGTTGGCTTTGAGATTTCAAAAAGCCCATTCTAAGGCCCATCCTGTGGCCTACAGATTCAGATGTAGAACTTCAGCTACTTCTCTAGCACCATGCCTGTCTACCTGCTGCCATGCTTCCCACCATGGTGACAATGAGCTTAACCTCTTAAACGTAAACATAAAATTAAATGCTTTCCATTATAACAGTTGCCATTGTCAAGGTGTCTCTTCACAGAACTAGAACACAGACTAAGATAATGCACATGCACCACATTTTCTTTATCTAATCATCTCTTGTTGAATATCTAGACTAATTCCATAGTTTAACTATTACGAATATTGAATGGTTTGGTATAATGTAGATATGTTGAAATGTTTTAACATAATTAGCCTCAAAAAAGGCCGTCTGTACAGAACCTGAGGCATGTGTGGAATGAAAGATGGAGAACTCTCATAACTTCTTATATAACTGACAATGTAGGCCACAGCTCATGTTTTAGCCAAAAATGAAAGGAAAGTATTTATTTACCAGTGTTCTTTTCAGAGCACACACTTCATTTATAAAAATGCCTTACTGTGTACTTAGCATACATGTATTTCAGAACCTTCCCCACAAATCTTAATACAGAAAATGATGGTACTTTGTTCAGTAAAGGAATGGCAATTTGGAACTGAGAGGCCCTGGAGCAAAGTTCTTGCAGGTTAAATAGGTCTCCCACTTGCTTGCTGAAGGTTTAGCATAATGCCAACAACAACTCTTAAACTTTACCGTGAATCAGAATCAACCAGATGGCTGCTAATAAGAAACCATAGGTTCAGAAAGCAGCTCAGTTGTGGGTAGACCTGGGGCACACAAGCTCACTAGGAGAGGGAACTGGGGAGAAGGTGAAGCTATGAAACTGTTCTTTTGCTTTGCTTTGTTTTATTTTGTTTGTGACAGGGTCTCACGATGTCACACAGGTTGGCCTCAAGCCTATGATGATTTTCCCATCTCAGCCTCCTGAGTGCTAGGATTACAAGTGTACATCCCCACATGAGGCTTGCATTCCAATATCTGAACCATGGTGAAAAATTCAGACCTACATACTAAATGGGTTGATTATTTACAGTTTATAAACTATACTGCAATAAAACTTTAATAAGCCAGACATGCTGACTCATGCCTAAAATCCTAGCATTTGGGAGGTAGAGGCAGGAAGGTCAGAAGTTCAAGGCCAGCTTTGTCTCTATTGCAAATTTGAAGCCAGCTTGAACTATATGGGACTCTGTTTTAAACACACACTCAGATACATATATAGGCTTCACACTCCTGCAAATTCTGGGTAAGGTTTGAGAATCTCAAGTATAATGAATTGTGACTAATGCAGATGCTGCTGGCCTAGACACATTTTGAGAAGCACTAGACTTACCCAGGGTGGCTATGTTCACTGTTTCCTGACAGATACCAACAAGACTTTCTCCTTCACTCGTTTTGGATTCCTCTTCAAATTCCATCTTATTGAGTGTTTCCCATGTGGGACCTGGATTTCCTAGACACATTCACGTCCATGTCCACAGTGCACAATGTGTTACTACCATACAAGCATGATAGTCTGAGTTCAATTCCCAGAACCCACGGTGAAAAGAAAGAACAAACTCTCAATAGTTGTCCTCTGACTTTCACACACACACACACACACACACACACACACACACACACACACACATTTATCTGCACTCATGCTCCTATGCATATAAACATATATGTACACACAGAGAGAGCAATCCAGAACACATAAACCCCTTGGTCAATGACAAGGTAACAAGGCAAATGTCTCCAGTTTCCAAAGATGCTGAGAACTGAGTCCTTTTTCTCCTGCAGTCCCCAGTGCCCCAATGCTGCTCTTCCTGTCATGGATTTCTGGTACCCTCTGTGTCCTGCCATGTGCTAAGTTTTCTGCTTGGCTCCCCTTTCTATATATTCTCCTTCCTGGTCCTCTACATCTTGCTTTTTTAACTCAGAGCTTAGATGAGATTTCTTGATTCTTATTTATATTTTCTATAGCCCAAGTAGAGGTCTCTTCTACTCACTTTAATCCAGATCAACAAACCAGTTTGCAGACCAAATCAGGCTAACATTTGTCTCTGCAGATACAATTTTATTGAACACAGATACACCTTACCTGTGGTCTAGATGCCTTCACACTCCTGCACCAGGAGTTCATTGCAGCAGAGACCTTATTCTGCAACATTTTCTCACTGAAGCTGATAGACAAGTCCTGCATCACAACATGAGCCACACTGCATAGAATAGCTGCCTTTTCCATCCCTACATTGTAATGTGCATTCTTGAGCCCTTGATGGTCTCACTTTCTTTCTTTTTTATTAATAATCTGAGTCTGAAATGAGATTCTGGTTTGGTTACTCATTTATCATCTGATATTGAAAAAAATTGTTTCACTCTTTTCTATTTTCTTGTCAATTAAATAAAATATAATAACAATGTCTACTTCATAACCCTAATGAGAGTTGACAAACTGTTAAATGAGTTCATTGTAAACTTATCACCATGGCTAATATAAGAGATATACTGTATATATATTAACCGCCAGTGGTATCATCCCTAGACCCCATCAAATAGTACTCAGTAGAGGTGTTCAATATTGAATTATTTTGTGTTGGGTTGTGTCTACAATCGACAAATTGGTATACCTTCAGAGACTGACAGTCATCCAGTCCTTATCCTGAGACCATGCTATCTATCATTGGCTAGTGTTCTTTTCATCTAGAACACCCTTCTTCCTCTTCCCCTCTCACTTTCATAGTCAGTGACCAGATTCTGTCCAATCCCAACACATATAAACTCCAGTTACCATGAGTTATAACAATCTTGACCCAGGTCACCATCATCTTTAGCCTGGACAACCTCAGCATCAGCTGGCTTATGTATTGATTGGCTCTTGCTATGCACCAAACTACCCAAAACTTGCTGGATTAGAACAAAACCAGTTGTGTAGCTCATGATGTTGTAGGTCAAAAAAACTGAGCAGGGCTCACCTATGTGCAGTTCTTCTATCTTTGCTCGACCCCATCCTGTGTCTGTAGTATGCTGTTGGGTTTGGCTGGGGACTGGCTGGTCCCTGCTGGCCTCTGCTGGGGCACTTGCTCTGTAGTTCATCTGACTTTTCTGTTCTAGCAGATCAACCCAAGTACAATCACATGCATTGGTGTCCAAGAGGACATCAAGGTCTCTTGATACCTGAGTTTGAGAGAACTGCAATCTTCTACTACAATCCACTAAGTAAAGCAAATCATAACTCCAGCATAGATCCAAGCTGTGAGGAAAGAGACCCCATTTTTTGATGATAAGATATAAGAGATCACAGTATAAGAAACATGGAGAGTGAGAAATAGAGCATATCTGTCTGGGTAAACAATTGACTACAGCCTCCTCTGTTTTCTTCACTCTTACTTTACTCCCATCTAATCTGTGCACAGAACTCAGAAGGCCCTTATGAAAATGCAAATTAGATCAAGTCACCTCCTTGCCTAGCATCATTCCTGGCTCTTGGAATAAGAAATTACTTCTTTATTGTGGCCTGCAAGATGCATTTACTGTCCTCTCCTTTTCATCCCATTTACCTGCTTGCTCTGCTCAGCCTTGCCTCACCTTCCCCTTGGTCTTCCAGTGGGCTAGTGCTGATCAGCCTCAGGCCTGAGCTTAGCTTCTCTGGCTTCCTTCATATCTGCCCTCCTGGCTCCTTCTTAACCACTGAGTTTCAACTTCAAATTCTTCGCCCAGTTTAAAGGAAGCCCTTGCTGTCCTTCCAGTGTGGCTTGTTCACTCTGAAACTCATATTGAAATTGCAACAGTATTGGAAAGTGATGTTGTTAGGGGTTATTCATTCTTTAGGAGATATAATGCCCACCAGGAGGTGGTGGCACATGCCTTTAATCCCAGCACTTGGGAGGCAGAGACAGGAGGATCTCTGTGAGTTCGAGTCCAGCATGGTCTATAGAGTGAGACCCAGGACAGGCACCAAAACTACACAGAGAAACCCTGTCTCAAAACACACACACACACACACACACAGAGAGAGAGAGAGAGAGAGAAGAAGAGAGAGAGAGAGAGAGAGAGAATGCCCTTCTCATAAAACCAGGTTCATTCTCTTGGGACTAGTTAATTATGACAGAAGTGGGTGGTATAGAGAATTCCTTACTTACATTTTCTCTTTTCTGAATGCTCCAAGCTGCCTTTGTACCATGAGGTCTTTCCCAGAGACCAAGTGGATGTCAGACCTTTACTCTTGAACTTCTGAGTCTGCAGAACCATGCACCAAAAAAATACACCTTTCCTTTATAAATATAACTCAATCACAGTTATCCTACCATAATAACAGAAAATGAGCTAAAATGTACTATAACCTTGCCTCTGTCTCTTCATAATATTCTATTCTCTGATAGGTTATCTCTCCTTCCCTTCCCCCATCTCTCTCTCTCTCTCTCTCTCTCTCTCTCTCTCTCTCTCTCTCTCTCTCTCTCTCTCTCTCATTCTCGCTCTATCTCCATCCCAACTTAAAATGAAAACTCTGTGAAACCCTGAGCCTCCTTGTGTCCTGGTCATAGGCTGTAAATGGTTCATGGTAAATGCCCAATAAATACTGGCATCAAGAGCAATTTTGCTGAGTCATGGTGTGCGCTGGGTTCCAGGTTAAACAGTTGATTCTCATTATCTCAAGTAATCAGTGCAGCAATCCTTACAAATCAACATTTTCGTCTCAATTTTATAGTTAGAGAAATTGAAACCTAGAGAGGCTGACACTCTTTGGAAGCTGTAAATCACTGTTGGCAGCCACTGTTCCTGCTTTGCCTTGCACTCCTCAAGAGAAGTTTTTCATTGCAATGTGTCATTTGTTTGTTCTGTTTTGTATCTTTGTGCACAGAAGTGGCTTGAGCCTAATATTTGGTGTCTGATTTTGTTTCTTTGAAGTGTCCAATTTACTACTGACTGAAGGAAATCAATTGTTACCAATAGAAACACTGTCCATGTGCTACCACCTCAGTCTCTGCTCTATCCCCTTTCTCTAGGCTGAGGCAGCCTGTGACACCTGGTCACTTGTCATGAGATGATGAAGATTAGGTGTATTTGAAGACACTTCTGACCTAGAAAGGGGAGACTCACTAGACATCTGCTATCGCTTCCTATGGACTTCTTCCCTGACCCATGCTTAATGAGGGATTTGCAGTCCTCTTCTCCTTTATTTGTCTGTCTACCATACCTTCTCCATCTCTCAGTTCTTGTATATCAGCTGAGTCCATTCAGCAAATATGGAATAAGATGAATACCTTCAATATCACCTCATAGAGCAAGGTCCTTCCCCATGGCTCATGGCATTACCAACTAGATACATCCCTTCCTCAAGGCTCTCAGCTCCCCACAAAATGGTCAGAAACATCCCTCAAAAGATACAGCACTGTCTTCTCCTCTACCAAACATACCTACACTCCTATCTTCCCCTCCTTGCCCATTACACTTCAACATTATCCATGTTTTTCCTCTACTGTGAACTTCAGCGTCCTATATCAAGATGGGATCCTACATAGGTAGTCTTCGATAGGTGACTCTTCCTCCCTAGACACCAAGTTTCTCATCTTCAGTAAAAGCTGACAGAAAAAAGAACTTGGTCTTCTAATAATATTAAGGAGAAAGAGATTTGATATGGTTAGGTCCCTACTAGATGCTCAAAAAACTGTTGATTTCTGTTCCTCTTACCTGTGGGTATTGTTTAAAGTACAAGTCACTAATTATGCACAGGGAAGCAAAATATCTGAAGCAAGGATCCTTCTTCAGAGGCTGTGCAGGTGTCAACCATCAACAGTCCTTATGTAGGTGTCACCTGTCAACAGCCCTAGCTTTCCTTCTGGAAGGCAGCCAGGTAGCATCCAGCCTATATACACAATGAACCTTTCTTCCTATCTCCGCTCCTGCCACCAGCTCCAAAAGATCCTTTGAAAATACTGTAATCTTTCCAAGGACAAAACCTTTGCATGCCCAATTTTATGCTGACAGGTAGCCAGCCGTCAAAATGTTGTCTGTGAGCCAGCTCAAGGTTGACTGTTTGCTCCACAGTTAGCTAGAATGGATCATGACTCTCATTCCAGCCTCGGCAGCTGTGCTGTGTGATTTCCACCCAGGACAGAGATAGATTCCCTGGGAAAGAGCTTTTGCTGTACCATTAGTGAAAAATAACAAGGTAATGCTGATAAAGCAGCACTTGAGGTTTATGCACAGAAATCTAATGCGGTCTCCAATATCCAGCCCATAGCATCCTCATTACAAAGTACACAACCAGCATTCCTACTGTAACCCTTTTACTTCAGTTTCACTAAAATCTCACTTTGGAGCTGAAGAGATGGCTCAGAGAGGAAAGTGCTTTCTATGCAAGCACAGGACCCAGAACTCAAGTCCCCAATGCCCATGCAAAAAGCTGGGTGTGACAGTATATATTTGTAATTCTAGCAGTAAGGGGATGAAATAGGAAGATCTCCAGGCTCACTGTCCAGTCAGGCTAACTGACACATTAAGCCTCAGGTTTAGTGAGAGAGCCTTTCTCAAAAAGAAAATATAGAAAATCAGTTGAGAAAGACAGCAAATGTCAACTTCTGGCCAATACACACACACACACACACACACACACACACACACACACACACACACACACAATCAAACTTCAGAAGTCAGCCTCTGGGCAAATTTCTCAAATAGGTATTTCAATGGGGTAGAATGTCCCTCCTTAGAGACCAGATTCCAGCAGTCAGGATAAGCCACACTACTCATTAGAATGCAGCTGTGATAAATCCATACCTGTCAGCACTTACTGCATGCTACACATAGACAAGAAACACACTTGAAAGAAATAACATTAAGATGGTGAATTGTTATCAAACCTTCTCCTTAAAAACACTGAACACTCCTTGCCTTCCCTTACCATTATGTTGACAATTCATACAAATTAGCTGTTCATTAGTTTGTCTTTGGCACATACACACAATTAAATTTTTTCAACCATAAAGAAAAAAGTCACCATTTGAAAAAAAAAAAAAGGCATGTTGCTGGAGCTAATCATATTAATCCAGTCCCCAAAAGACAAATGGTATATGCCTTCTCTCATTTGTGGTTCCCAGATTTGACATACATGCATGCATAAGATCATATATATGCTGTGGGATGCTCTGTATGTTAAATGTGTTGCTCTGATTGGTTAATAAATAAAACACTTCCAGCAGACAGACAGGAAGTATAGGTGGGACAAGGAGAGAGGAGAATTCTGGGAAGTAGAAGGCTGAGGCAGAGAGACGCTGCCAGCTGGCGCTGGTAAGCCACGAGCCACATGACAACTTATATCTTAAATTAACCCATTTCTATTAATCTATAAGAACAGCTAGCTAGAGGCCTGCCACGGCCATACAGTTTATAAGTAATATAAGTCTCTGTGTGTTTACTTGGCTGGGTCTGAGCAGCTGCAGGACTGGCAGGTGAGAGAGATTTGTCCTGACCGTGGGCCAGGCAGGAAAACTCTAGCTACATATATATATGACATAATACTAGTAAATCTGTTTAAGAAGGAAAGGGACTAATGTGAGGAAAAGGATTTGAGAAAAGAAAGTAGGGAGTGTAGGGAAGAATGCATTCAACACATAATATACACATGTATAGAAACTTATTTTTTAAATGTGTTATAAATTCTGTCTTAGAGTTTCTATTGCTGTGAAGAGACACCATGACCATGACAACACTTATAAAGGAAAACATTTAATTGGGGCTGGTTTGGTCCATTATCATCACGGTGGGAAGCATGGCAACTTTTAGTCATGTTGCTGGAGAAGGAACTGAGAGTTCTACATCTTGATCTGCAAGCATCAGGAGACTGTCTCAAACTAGGCATTGCTTGAGCATATAAGACCTCAAAGCCCACCTCCACAGTGACACACTTCCTCCAACAAGACCACACCTACTCCAACAAGGCCACACTTCCTAATAGTGCTACACATTATGGGCCAAGCATTCAAACACATGAGTCTATGGGGACCATTCCTATTCAAACCACCACAAATACATAAATAAACTAAATATTAAAAAATAAAGTGGCAGCTAAACAGCAGAGACATTCTTCTTGAGTGTGTAACTCTGTTCCTACTCTGTTCAACCCCATACCAACCAATGACCTTCTGAAATCTGAGGTATTTAAAGCATCCATTTAGAGATAGGTAGGGTTAGAGTTAGGGTTAGGGTTAGGGTTAGGGTTAGGGTTAGGGTTAGGGTGGGTGGGTAGGTGGGTGGATGGGTGGATGGATGGATGGATGGATGGACAGTTGGAGAGACAGACAGACAAATGTTTACCAAAGCAAACCTCTAGGAAGCTTACAGCCACAAATTGGAGAAATCATGTTGGGCTCCTCAAAAATCCCATTAACAGACACCTAAAAGAACCTCATTAAAACAATGTGGTATCTTTAACACAACTACTGTGTTCTCTTTTGTTCTAACAAGCTCATGAATAATAGATGAAGGGAGCTTCATCTGTTTTAATTAATTTGGTCTTAAAATGAATTCAATCCAATACAAAATTAGCAGGCAATTAAGTTTCATTGGCCCAACTGGACAAAACCATGCCAACGTTATTGGCTAGAGAAGCAAACTGGAAATGGACAGGGGCCATGGTACATTCTCCCAAAGTGAAACCAGGAATAGGAAAGGGTCATCTGCCAGTTCCCGCAGGGACACAGCTTGCTTCCCTTTCCTGAACCCAGAATTGATTTCCTACCTCATCACCAGGAGTTTCAGTATTTACATGTTGGGAAATCCTGAGATGCCCAATGCATGTCAAGATGATGGGCTGGAGAGGTGACTCAATGTGTAAAGTGCTTGCTGGACTAGCATGACAACCTGGTTCTGATCCCTGGGACCTACATTAAAGCCAGGCATGACGGTGCATATATGTGATGCCAGCACTGGCAGGGCAGAGATGAGCAGATCCCCAAAGCTTGTTCCCCAGCCACTCTAGCCAGTGAGTTCTAGGTTCAGTGAAGAGATTGACTCAAAAAATAAGGTGGATAGTGATAGAGGAAGATAATTGGCACCAACCTTTGGCCTCTGCACAGACATGCATAGACCCCACATGCACATGCAAACACATACAACTGATTTTACTTTTGTTGTAATTCATGAGAACTATCTCTGCACCTAATCAATAATAAAATTATCAACAGCATTCATGGGCATATGTAATAAATACATTTAGT
Organism: Peromyscus leucopus; assembly: GCF_004664715.2. NCBI lineage: Eukaryota > Metazoa > Chordata > Mammalia > Rodentia > Cricetidae > Peromyscus > Peromyscus leucopus. The sequence goes on along the minus strand of NC_051067.1, from coordinate 95,461,996 downwards.
TCTAAGAAATTACCACAGTTTATTAAACACGTGAGTTTTGCAGATTTTTGGCTCCATTATCCATTTGGCAATTACACATAGTGTTATAATAATTATTTGTCTTCAAATAGTACTTTTTTCTTTGTAAAATAGTAAAAGTATATTATTACTTTTCTCCTCCAGCTGTGTGTTTAATGAGTACATCTTACTTAACCTTTTAGAACTGGGAAGACATAAGCACTGTTAAAATTAATCTAAAAGGCAAGGCCCAAGGGTTCAAATATGATCTATATAGGGGTATACAATCACAGGACTTTTGTGTGTATGTGGGCATATATGTTCATAACTGTGCATATGTGAATGGACATATGTGTGAATGAAGGTCAATAGTTGGCATTGAGTATTGAGTATCTTCCTCAAATGGAAATCATAGATTTTTGGGGGGAGAAGTGGGGTTCAAGACAGGGTTTCTCTGTGTAACTTTGGAGCCTGTCCTGGAACTCACTCTATAGACCAGGCTGGCCTCAAACTCACAGAAATCTGCCTGCCTCTGTCTCCTCAGTGCTGGGATTAATGGTGTGTGCCACCACCGCCCAGCTGGAAATCCTCTCTCTCTCTCTCTCTCTCTCTCTCTCTCTCTCTCTCTCTCTCTCTCTCTCTGTGTGTGTGTGTGTGTGGGGGGGGTGTTTATGTGTAAAGGAAATAAAGGAAGGAGGCTGACATTGGGCATCTTCTGCAAGAGTTCTCCACGTTATTTTTTAAGACAGAGTCTCTGGCTGAACCTTGAACTCACTAATTTGGGTAGACTGACTAGACAATGAACTCCAAAGATCCTCCTGTAGTTCTAATCTAATCTCCACTGTAGATCTAAACTCTTGCCCCAGTTCTTATGTGGCAAGCACATTACCAATTGAGCCATCTCCCCAGCCCTCCAAATAACTTCAAAGACATTTACTTCAATCCCCCATCTAGGGCTTGGATTCCATCTGCCTATTCTTAAATGTCTGTAGCAATGAGAACTTAGCACATGGATATGTCTATTCCATGTCTAAAGAATATGATTGTTGGATTGAGATGAAATTCATCTTCAAGTAAACAAACACTGCTTCTACCTCAGATCAGTCTGATTCCTCCTCTATACGTACCTCTATTCTTCAGTTTTAACCACTACTTCCCACCAACTCTTCCTGACATGGTTCTGATCCCATCATTGCTCTGGTTATGCCCTTTGGAATGAACTTCAATAGCCATGGCCATCTAAGGGAATGTGTGCCAGGAAGGTCTGGAGTTCAGTCTTGAGAATATCAATCTAAAGGCATCTGTGAAGGGACTCCATATTTAATCCTCCCAGCCTCCACATCCTCATCTGCATAGTATTAGTAAGACATCTTAACTTGTATGATTATTGTGAGGTAATGTACAAAGTAGGCAACAAAAGGTCCCAAACAATTCAGTGTCCAGTCTATGGTAACCAAATTACTATAGCTAATTTCCATAAACCTTTTTTACATTAACTCATAAACTTTTCAACTAGCTATAATATTATAATGCTTCCTATTGAATGTGTAAAGCAAGTTATATGCTAAGTTATTTTCCCAAGGTCACACACCCAGCCTCAAGGAAGAGCCAAGACTTGAGCCTATGAGGCATGTCTAACCAGTGATGGCATACATGCAGTTGAAGACAGACGTGAGTATGGCCCAACACAAAATCACAAGCTTGGTTAAAATTGTATGTGTGTTTTGTGATGTTTTTTGTAACTTGACTGTATAGTTCTAAAGTATGAACTTCATGGATGGTTGCAATGTCAAAAGGTTGAACATGGTTGGCAGGTAATCCAGCTTCAAAGTAGCTGTCTGATAGCCTAGTCTCCAGAATGGAGTTCTTGTTTGATCCAAGCCAAATGCTACACCAAGACCATGGCTTCCTCATCAAGATGCAATTATACTATTTTTTTTCTCATATGGGCTTCTTCTATTTCCCCTCCATGATGTATTCAACATGGTGAATGGAAAATAGCATTGAGCCTTTTTCAATGGCTTCTCTATGAATATGCTTAGAAGTCAATGTTGCTGATGTCTTCAAAGAATCTGACTCCCATTCAACACATTCTCTGATCTCAACTTTGGGTTTTTCACATGTTTGATGAAAGTACCTTCCCCAACTTTGTCACAGTGACTAGAAATGTCTGCTCTAAGAAGTCAAGAGCCATTGGAGTTCTCTCTCCAAGATGATGAGAATATATTGCAAATCAATGGGTTAGGGGTCAGTCTTGTACCATGTATCTTCTGGGTCATCCTCTCTATAAGAGCCAACTTCTTTTGTTACTGTTATTTAATCTTTCCCTTGGAACTCAAGTAATCCTGGTTAGCAAAATAGGAAGCCATGGCAGTAACTGAAAACTGAAAACTAAATGTTATGACTTTGATGTTTAGAAGACATATGTAAAATAGGGATTAACTTAGTAATACCCAAGAGCACTTCTAGCTCTTACACTCTGGGGAAATGCCAGAGTATGCCAGCCACTCTGCAGTCTAGACTTTGCCTCCCCTGAAGTCTTAAATCCCATCACTAGCTTCTAAAGTGTTACACTCTAAGCCAACCATAAAACTCATCCAGCCTCATGGTTACATTCTCTGCTGTCTCCTCCCACACAACTACTGTTTCCTCTGTCTTTGCTTCCAGGTGACATACCAGTTACTCTACAAAGCCAGCTCAAATCAAGAAGCAGTTGTAAAATAACTCTCTGGGTGCAAAAGGAACACATTGGTTTATATTTCAAGGGCCCAGAAGATGGCTCAATCAATAAAGAGCTTATTTCACAAGCATAAGAACCTGAGTTCAATCCTCAGAATCTAAATATAAAGGGTGGATGTGGTGGTGTATGTTCATAATCCAGTGCTGGGTATGGGGAGACAGGAAGACCCTTGAGACTCATTGGTCATCCAGTCCTAGTCTGTTTGGTGAGCTCCAGGTCAATGAAAGGCTCTGTCTTAGAGGAGGTGGACAGTATTCTACCCAAGGCTGTACTCTGGCCTCAACGTATTTGCACACATATATGAACATGACACCCCACATTCATGAACATGTAGAGACAGATGCACACATAGAGAGAAATAAACCTACCGGAAAAATATAAAATTCTAGGAGGGAACACAGGTAAAAAAAGTCTTTGTGACCTTGGGTTAGGCAAAGGTTCCTTAGCTATGGCACTATAAGCATGGTCTATTTTTAAACTCAATTCATTGCATTTCATTAAAATGAAGAACACAGCTTTTAAAATAAAGTTCTTAAGAAAATGAAAAGATAAGCCACAGACTAGGAGAATGAATTACAAATGATATGTCAGGTAAATGTTTGAGTACCACCCACAAGACCTACCATTCATTCACATTAAACACACATATATACAGATATGATGCAGCAGCCAGGCATATTCTCAACACTTGGGCTTAAACTAAATATCTTAGCCTTGTGACATTGGCATTCTAACCGCGGAAATGTACAGTTTCGGGATAATGACCAGCATAGACTCACACTTGACTAATCTTATTCTCTCAGCCCCATCAGTGTGCCTTGTCAGTTCAATCCTCCTCCAAGCAACTACAGAGCCTAGTACTGCTTGTATTCTCCATTGCAGTACCTCTGTTCCATGCCACCATCTTTTTCTCCTAAATACTCACCCTCCATCTAGCCACCTTTCCTACTTCAGAAGTTTCTACAAACAGAAAGGATCCTAAAAGCAGAGGTCTGACCATGCAACACCCCTCAAAACTTCCCAGTGCCTCCCTCCCTCCACCAAGATAAAAGGGTCTTCTTAGAAGGCCTGATGATGATGAGACCCTATGAGATGTGCCCACCACCCACCTCCCTCAAGACTCCTGCAAACATTCTTCCCTTCACTTCCTCTGTTTGCTGAGTTACAAATAGGACAGGTGACAGTTCTGCCACAGGACATTTGATTCTGTCTGTCTGGAATTCTTTCCCTTAAGTGTCTGTCCAAATATAACCTTACCACTGTGACCCTCCCTGACTATTTTATGTAAACTAGAAATTCATTGCTCTGTGGTCCTTTCCATTCTCATGTTGGCTTCATTTTGTCCACTGTTTTCATCACCACTTGAAAAACATCCATTGATTAATTGATTCCGTCTACCTCAGCAAGCCATTAAGGTCCTGGAAAACAAGTATCAGTTTTCACAGCTCTATTTCAAGTGCCCAAGAAAATGCTGGTATATGGAAGTACCTGACAGATATTTGTTGAATGAATAAATTAATTGTAACCCCCCCTCTCCCTCTGCCTGTTTTATTTATACATGTTTGTGTACAGGAGAGTGCACATTCAGAGTGGGTACATTCAGAGCAATAACCTCATTCTGTTCTTCAGGACCCATCTACTATGCTTTTGTTTGAGACAGAGTCTTTCCCCAGCATGGAACTCACCACTGGACTGAGCTGTCTGGCCAGTGATCCCCAAGAGTCAATCTATCTTTGCATCTCCAGCATCTGTCACCACATCTGACTTGTGTGGGGGGGGCGGGGGGGGGGGGTTCTGAGGACCAAACTCAGGTTCTCATGCTTTCACAGCAAGCACTTTGTTGACTGAAATACCTCCCCAGCCAAACTAGCTGCTTTTCAATGGCAGACTATTTCTTTTTGCCCTTATGAACTCACCAGAGCTAGCATACAGGTGTCTAAAAAACACACACCACTCACATGATACTTCCTGTCATTCATTGAGGGTTTTTCTTCTTCTGACACTCATTCATTGCTGCTCATTTTAAAACACTGGAGTGGCTCAGAAAACCAAAAGAAAGTTACAGGGGGTCTCACAGACCAGAAATGGCCATCTCTACTTGGGAGGGGGACCTCAGAGACCAGAAATGGGCATCTATACAGGATGGGGAGGTGCTGTGGGATGGTCTGTATGTCAAATTACTCTGGTTGGTCAATAAATAAAACAATGATTGGCCAATGGCTAGGCAGGAAGTATAGGCGGGACTAACAGAGAGGAGAAAAGAAAGAACAGGAAGGCAGAAGGAGTCACTGCCAGCTGCCACCATGACAAGCAGCATGTGAAAACGCCGGTAAGCCATGAGCCACATGGCAAGGTATATATTTATGGAAATGGATTAATTTAAGCTATAAGAACAGTTAGCAAGAAGCCTGCCAGGGCCATACAATTTGTAAGCAATATAAGTCTCTGTGTTTACTTGGTTGGGTCTGAGTGGCTGTGGGACTGGCGGGTGGCAAAGATTTGTTCTGACTGTGGGCAAGGCAGGAAAACTCTAGTTACAAATGGTGCCCAACGTGTTGGCAAGAGTTTCCACCTAAAACCTGAGAAAAAAAGATTCTAAAATGGAGCTAAAAACAGTTCCTAGTTGTTTCTCTCAAGTTAGTGGCAGCCTGCCTGTTTGAGCTACTATGGCGGGTTTCTGGCATGTGTGCTTGACCTGCAGTTTGGCGGGAATGAGGCCTCTGAAAGTGCCACATAAAGCTGAGTTGTGGATTTAGCCTTTGCTAATACAAAACAAAAAAAAGAGAGAGAGAGAGATTTCTGGGCTACACGCTGCTTTGATAGAGGCATAGACCCACTATTTCTGAGAGTTGATGGCTCCCAGAGCTGGCAGAAAACATACCACCGCCATGTTGGGAAGCTGAAGTGGGCAGAGCCAGCAGCCACAGCACCAGCGCTGTTTCAGTCTTAGAATGCTGCAGTTTAAAGCAATAGGTTCAAGGTAATATAAAATATAAGCCACATAAAGATGGCTACCACACAGAGAATCTGGATTATGTTCTCTTTGATATTTGTAATTGAAGAAAAACATTTGATTGCAAAAGCTATTGAGTTAGGCCAAAATGTATATTTTAAAGGTACCTTGACTTCAAAATGTGGATGTAAGGATATGCTGCTTTGGAAAGGAGGCTCTGCTTTTGTTTCCACAGAAAGCCAGAGGCTATGGATTTGTTCCAGATTAAGATACATCAGGTTTGACCAACCAAGACCCCCTGAAAGGTCTCTGATGACACCAAGGCCCAGATGATCCAACATCCAGAACCGTTTCAAGGCAACTGGCTCAGACGATACACCCTCACGAACTACTCCATAATCCTAAAATTTTCTTTGTGTCCCCATAAGATACAGCGTCCCCCTCCAGTAGGACATAGTAAGAGAAGCTACGCCCAAATTCCCAAATATACCAAGCTGGCTTTGGAGATGTGTAAAAGTTAAAATCTTCCTCTTAAAAAAAAAAAAGAAAGAAAGAAAGAAGGAAGGAAGGAAGGAAGGAAGGAAGGAAGGAAGGAAGGAAAGAAAGAAAGAAAGAAAGAAAGAAAGAAAGAAAGAAAGAAAGAAAGAAAGAAAGAAAGAAAGAAAGAAAGAAAAAGAAAGAAAAGGGGAAGTGCTGTGGGATGGTCTGTACGTCAAATTGCTCTGATTGGTCAATAAATAAAACACTGATTGGCCAGTGGCTAGGCAGGAAGTATAGGCAGGACTAACAGAGAGGAGAAAAGAAAGAACAGGAAGGCAGAAGGAGTCACTGCCAGCCGCCACCATGACAAGCAGCATGTGAAGATGCCGGTAAGCCATGAGCCACATGGCAAGGTATATATTTATGGAAATGGATTAATTTAAGCTATAAGAAACATTAGTAAGAAGCCTGCCAGGGCCATACGGTTGGTAAGCAATATAAGTCTCTGTGTTTACTTGGTTGGGTCTGAGTGGCTGTGGAACTGGCGGGTGACAAAGATTTGTTCTGACTGTGGGCAAGGCAGGAAAACTCTAGTTACAGGGGGGGTGGCATCTCACAGACTGGAAATGGCTATCTCTACTTGGGAGGGGGACCTCAGAGACCAGAAATGGACATCTCAACTGGGGCCCCACTCCCACCCCTTCCCCCCCACCCCCTACCCCCATGGTCCTCAGAGACCAAAAATGGACATCTCTACCAGGGTCTCGGAGACCAAAAATGGGCATCTCTACCAGGGTCTCGGAGACCGGAAATGGACATCTCTACCAGGGTCTCGGAGACCGGAAATGGGCATCTCTACCAGGGTCTCGGAGACCGGAAATGGACATCTCTTAAATCCTAACTCTGTTGCTTCCCAGCTATGCTGCTTCAGATGAGTCACTGAATGCTCTAAGTCTTCTTACCTGTGACTACAGGGACATGTGCATGATTTGGGGGTTTTATGAAGAATAAAGGCATTAGTTATGCTGTTTGATATCTTTGAAGCCATTTGGAAAGAAAACTCAAATAGGAGGTTAATGGGGACATCTTAGGTTGATAGAATCAGGACAGAATCATCCATATGATGGCATGGCAAAATCCTGGTAAAAGAAAGGAGCTGAGGGGCCAGCAGTGTAGCCCAGACAGCATCAAGGTGAAGAAAAGTGTTTGTAGTATGTATCTGTGGAACTTTCTACTATTGAATGTAGAGGTAAGAAGTGCAGAATGAGGCTATAGTAAATGCAAGTAAAATTCCAGGACCTAAGCCAGCCAAGAAATGCTGGTACTTAGCACATGTAAATGTCTTGGCATTTGAAAGATTTTAACCAAGACATCAGAGTCTTGTGTCTCTCACTATTGTATTTTCTATCCTTTCATGTACAGTATAGAGACCCCAGAAAAAGACCAGAATTTCCTACAAGGTCTCTCCAGAATAACTGAGTAACTGAAACTCCAGCCCAGGTTTTCATGAAGCCTTTCAGCCTTAGAAAGCAGGACTAGGGATATGGTGTCTTCCAAAGAGAACTGATATTTTCAATAAAAGGACAACTTTTTCTTCATGGGAAGTTAAAAATGCATTCATTATCAGCTTTGGGATTGAGCTGGCATCAGCAAAGATACTATTCATGGGCAGGGCAAATTCAACAGCAGCTAGAAACCCTGATTCTCCCAATGGTGGAGTAGGAAACAGTGGGACAGCTTGTCTCTGGGTTTCCCATATTTTAAAGCAGCTAGCCATATTGTCCATGGGAGGGGAAATATAGCACAAATTATCCTAAGTAAAACTCTTCCTTCTTCTCAATGTCTTCTCCCAGTCACTTCTAACCACTGTCTGCAGTAAGTAGGCATGTATACCACAAAAAGGCCTAATATCCCCCTTTTTAGGAATTCATCTTTGCATGTTGTTTATCTGTCTTACAGCAATCAGCATTTCAGATGCAGACATTGAAGAATAATACCATGTATATTAATTAGTTAGCTGCTTTGAATTTGCAAAGCATTTTCACTTCCTTCACATCCTTGACTTCAAACAGTCTTGAATTCAACATCCCCAGCAAAAGCAAATGACAAATGACAAATGGCAAATATTCATGGCCCAGGAAAATGTCTATGGAATAGATGGTGAAAATGAATGAATGAACCCACACTATTAAATTTGTGAGATAATAATTCTTGTCCCCACTGAAGCCCAACATGAAAAATCTGAGTGAATTCCCTACAGTCACAAAGAATAAGTGAAGCAGAGTCTGACTGCCTGGTTCTGCTTTGCTTCCTGTCACCATGAGAAACATCATGACCAAAAGCAACTTGGGGAGAAAGAGGTTTACTTCAATTTACAAGTTATAGTCCATCATCCAGGGAAGTCAGGGTTAGAACTCACAGCAGGAACTGAAGCAAGAACCATGGAGGAGTGCTATTTACTGGTTTGCTTCCATGTTTTGCTTAGTCTGCTTTTTTATAACAGCCAAGACCACCTTCATGGGGACAGTACCACTCACAGTAGACTGACCTCTCCAAAATCAATCATTAATCATGGCCATGCCTCTAGGCCAAAGTGATGGAGGCAATTCCTCAAGTAGAGTCCCTCTTCCTAGATAAGTCTAGTCTGTACCAAGTTGGTAAAACTAACAAGTACAACTATTAAGTTCAATCCACAGAGAAGCACCAAGTTTAATCAGCTACTATATCAATTTTCTAATCACCATGATAAATACCTGACAGAAGCAACTTCAAGGAGGAAGGGGTTACTTGGGTTTCAAGAATAATGTCCATCACAGTGAGGAAAGCATGGTAGAGTGGATTGGTCCAGGGCAGCAGCAAAAATTTGTAGCTTCATCTTCTCATATCTTTTGCAGATCAGGAAGCAGACATTGGACTACAAATGGAATCAAGCTGTAACTCTCAAAAACTCATACCTAATGAGATACCTATAGATGGTTCTACAACCTCACAAAATGTGCCATGTGGGGAACAAGTATTCAAACATTTAAGCCTGTGGGAGACATTTTACATCCAAACCATAATAGCTACCATATTTCCTTTGAACAAAAGTGTCTGAATGAAGGTGAGAGTTAGCAACATATTGGGGGGTTGACGTGGGTAAAACATTACATGACTGGGATGTACATGTAACCAACTGTCTTATTAAATAAGAAACACAGAATCAATGTAAAAGAGAAAGCCAAGAGGTCAGAGCTCAGAGCTTACCCTTCCTCCTGCGGTGGTCCTACCTCTCTGAAAGAGAGCTACTTCCTGTGTGTTTGTCTTTATATAGTCTTTCTGTTCTGCATTCTCATTGGTTGTAAACACAAACACATGACTGCCTTGTCACTGCCTGTAAGTACAGCCCTCCAGGTCTTAAAGGCATATGTCTCCAATGCTGGCTGTATCCCTGAACACACAGAGATCTACTTAGCTCTGTCTACCAAGTGCTGGGATTAAAGGTATGTGCCACCACCACCACACTCTTGCTATGGCTCTTAGCTCTGACCCCCGGGCAACTTTATTTATTAATATACAATTAAAATCACATTTCAGTACAAATAAAATACCACCATACTGGGAGGATGCTGAGCTGACAGGTTAAAGACCTTGGCTGGTCACATACACTTGAACGCTACATTTACCTTCATTTTCTAAATTTTGCAAATGGAGATAATAACACCTTAAAGGACAAGGTTGTTATCAACATCTACAATAGCATTTTGAAAGTGTAGCGAGTCACCACATACCTCAATAATCAGGAGGTGATCAGAACCTAGGAAGCCTATAGTTTTGTTATTTTCCTTCAAATCTCAAAAAAGAAATCACTCTTAATAAATAAATCTCTGTAGAAGATGGACTCCCTCTTTCTCTTTTTATATCCTATTTCCCTCCCCACCGCCTCCTACTTGGGTCCCCCTTGGGCATATTCTTATATCTGATCGGGGGGTGACTCTCTCTTACATTCCCTTACCCACAATTTTGCTTTCCATGAAACCTTGCTGATTTAATGTTGCAAGTTTAACTTTCTTTGAAAATTAATTAGAAAGGTAAATTTTACAAACAAGGCTAGAGAAAGTAACATATGTGACTCCGATATTGACTACAAGCAGATAATTACATTAAGTCTTGCACATGTCCCTACGCCCTCTTGAAACCTTTATTTCAAATGACCCTGAAATCTTATGGAGAAATTTAGTTTACACTTTGCTACACACTGATCTGCAGGGGCAGCTGTCCTTTCTGGAAAGCACTCCCCATCATCACTGCGCAGTTCTCCTGCCTGCAAACATATGTACCTTGGTGGACTCAGAAAACTGACTCTGGGGAATGTTAGAGGCAACTTCTTCAGATGCTGGGGAACTAGGGTCTAGAGAGGGTGGCATGGCCAAAGTTACACAGGTCATATCAAGTAACCTGCACAAGGTGGAAGACCAGATGTAACCACCACCTTATCTGTGAGTATCCTGAGAGTGCATGGCTCCTTCTAGTCATCGCTGGTTCATTCTCTATTTGAACACCTCCAGCAACAGAGAACTCACCACATCCTGGGCAACCCAATTCACCTTCACTTATTTCTTGCCCCTGTGACATAACTACATTAGGACCAATTCCCAGAGGCTGGGAAGATGGATTCAATGGTAAAGTATTTGACTTGTGAGTGTGGGGACCTGAGTTAGGATCCCCTGAACCCATGTAAAAATCTGGGTGTGGTGGTATTTTTATAGTCTTAGTGGTATTGAGATGAATGGCACAGATCTCTGGGGCTTAATGACCACTTATGTTCTCATGACTTTTAATACTTTCTATACCATGTCTGGTACTAATAAAATGTTCAATAAACCCAGTGAATGAATGAATGAGTAAAGGTAAACTAAAAATTATATTCATAATATGTAAAGAAATATTAACTCACTCCCAAAGGTCCTATTGGAAATTTTTGACCTGTCCCTTCCTGACCTGTGTGTTGGCATACATACATGTGTGTATGTGGGTAGCCTACTTGACAAAGTTCTAAGTGCATGAGAGACCCTGTCTCAAAAAAGTAAAAGGCACCTGAGAAATGGCACTCAAGTTTGTTCTCTCCCTCCCACTCCCTCCCCCTCTCTCATGCACATACACATGTACGCACCCATACCTGCACACACACACACACACACACACACACACACACACACACACACACTCATATGAAGAAGAAATAAATACATACACCATCTTTTTTTCCTTTCTCATTCTAGCCACCTTCCAATTCTCCTGTTTCCTCTGTCTCCCCATTTAGGCTGCATGTGACTGGTCTTCTCCAGAAGCAGATCTAGAACTGGGACCAGCTGCCTGACTTCCATCTCCTACCCATCCTACCACACCGTGCCCCGCCTTCATTATAGGAGGAGGACAGGGTGGGGCTGGAAAATGGCTCAGTGGGTAAAGAACTTGCCCTGCAAGCATGATGATCAATGTGTGGGTCCTATGAACCCACACAAAAGCTGAGTGAGCACAGCAGCCCTCAGTAGTCCCAAAAAAACAGGTGTGGAGACAATGAATTCTCAGAGCAAGCTGAGCTCAGAGTTTATGAAGTGACCCTGCCTTTGATGTATAAGGTGGAGAGCAATGGAGGAAGACACTGACATTATCCTCAGACCGCTATATTTACACACACACACACACACACACACACACACACACACACACACAGCTGAAAGTTTTCCTGTGTCCCACCTGGTCCGAGGTCAGGACAAATCTCTCTCACCTGCCAGTCCTGCAGCAGCTCGGACCCAAATAAACACATGTGGGCTGATATTACTTATAAACTGCTTGGCCATTAGCTCAGGCCTACCACTGAGTAGCTCTTACACTTAAACTCAGCCCATTTTGGTTAACCTATATGTCACCACGTGTTCCGTGGCTTTACCTGTGTGCCATTACGTGCTGCTCCCTGGATGGTGGGCTGGTGTCTCCTGACTCAGCCTTCCTCTTCCTTGTCTACTCATCCTGCCTAAACCTCCTGCCTGGCTACGGGCCAATTAGCATTTTATTTATCAACCAATCAGAGCAACACATATTCGTAGCATAAAGAACATCCCACAGCACACACATGCATACACACACCACATGCACATTTGCATGAACACCACAGATGCATATGCAACACAAAGCCATCGTTTCTGTAGAGCCTTTGTCAGTGAGTTCATATTTTCCAGTGCATTTTATGCATGTAATTTTCAGTTCACCATTAACTCATTCATTCTTTCCTTGAATTTATTAAACATTTTCTTGATAACAGACATGATTCTATATGCAGCAGGTAGTAAAGATCATTAGCCCTAGAGATAAAAAAACTAAAAGTCTATCTAAAATGCAGGAGAAGGACTACACTGAGGACAGCTGTGAAGTGCTGAATAAGTACAAAATGGAAAATGGCTAATTGGCTGGGAGCAACTTCATCATATATATATATATGAGTTTCTCACACACTTAGAATTTTGCCAAGCAGGCCACCCCTACCTACACACCTGCAAATACACACACGTATGTGCGCCAACACACAGGTCAGAAAGGGACAGGTCAGAAGTCTCCAACAGGACCTTTGGGAGTGAGTAAATATTTCCTTATTACAATATTATGAATATAATTTTTAGTCTACCTTTACTCATTCATTCATTCATTGGATTTATTAAACATTATATTGGTACCAGACATGGTATAGAAAGTATTAAAAATCATGAGAACATAGGTGGCCACTAAGCCCCAGATATCTGCCTGTCTGTGCCCTTCATCTTAACACCAAGACATTATATATATATATATATATTTCTCTATGGCTTACTTGACTTGTAAGAGAGTCTCAGCAGTATTTTAGTGAATGAATAATGAAACATTTCCATGATTTGGAAGATTAGGGATTATTAAGAAGAAGAAAAAGCTTATATATTCATTGTGATGTTAGGAAAGCATTCATGTAGGAAAATTCACTCACTCATTTACCATGGACGGCACAATAATGTGCCCCAACCACAAGGCTCAAAATATCAGGTTCTGGAAGATAAAAGTATGATATCAAAGTCAGCAAGGTGATTCCTCTGGAGGCTCTGATTCAGAATCTGCCCCATGCTACTCTGACTCCTGGTAGTTGCCAGTACTATTTAATACTTCTCAACTAATAGGTATTCCAATGACCACCCAGGCTCTCACTGTCCCTCTTCTTGTAAAGACACCAGTCACTAGATTAGGACCCAACATGCCACTACAGCCTCAGCTATAACAACCCTATTTCCAAATAAGGACCCATTCACAGGTACCAGGGATGAGGATTTAAACATATTGTTTCAAGAGATGACTCACAGAAATGCCTCACATAAAGAGATCTTGTCATTTAAAATAGGCTCATTTTGTGTCTATTATGAGATGATTACTGATCTCTATCTAGAGGACAAAGCAGAAAAAGAACCCACTGTGTGTGTGTTTGTGTGTATGTGTGTCCATGCAGTTATACATGTGGGTGCAGGTACACACACATGCGTGCACATGCATGTAGAGGCCAAAGAGCAACCTGGACTGTCATTCTCCAAGAGCCTTCCACCCTAACTTTTGAGACAGGATCTCTCACTTGCCAAAGAGGCAGTCCAATTGACCAGCCAGCTCATCTACCCAGTGCTGGAATTACAAGCACATTCCACTACACCTGCCTTTTCTTCTAAACATGGGTTCCAGGGATTGAACTCAGGTTCTTGTGCCTGCGAGACAATCACTTTGCAAACTAAGCCATGTACTCAGCCAAAGAACCCACTTTCCTGAAGCTGTGGGGGAAAGAATAAATGAACAACCTGGATGCTGTTGTGATGGGCATAAATAGGTAAAGGATAAGCAGGAGCTACTCTGGATTGTACACTCATGGAAAATGTCTCTAAGGAAAGGACACTTAAAGTAGGATTTTGATGAGAAGCAGGACTCTGGCAGAGAGCAATTCACCACCTTAAGGAGCAACTATAGGGCCTTATGGAGCAGAAAGAAAGCCAAACTGGGATTCTCCTGGGACATCCAGTCATTGTCACCCATCATTTCTCTTCCAAGTTCCAAAGACGTCAGTCAAGAAGCCAATCCCAGTTGCACCTGTCTCCCTGAGAGTCACATTTGGAGGATGTTGGACCACAGCGTCCTTGTGTTTGTGAACAAGCACTTACTGACTGAGCCATTTTTCTGGGCCTCAGTATCCAGGATTTTGCCTCTACTGCATCAAGAATGGGGCCTGGAAGCAATGCCCACTGTGAAGGTCCTAACAGCTGTTGCAGGCTGTGGCTGTAAGTGATAGGCAGTAACTGACTTCAGCAAAAATTAACTGGTCGGGGCAGTACATAATTGCCTTCAGGACCAAATGAAAGTGCAGAAGCAGGTCTTGAAAAGAAAAAGCAGCCGGTTGTGGTGGCACATGCCAGTAGGATTTGCTTAAAGAGGCAGAGGCAGAAGGATCACGAGTTCGAGGCCAGCCTGGGCTACACATTTTGCCGGGCGGTGGTGGCGCACGCCTTTAATCCCAGCATTCAGGAGGCAGAGCCAGGTAGATCTCTGTGAGTTCAAGGCTAGCCTGGGCTACACAGTGAGTTCCAGGAAAAGCACAAAGCTGCACAGAGAAACCCTGTCTCAAAAAACCAAAAAAAAAAAAAAAGAAAAAGAAAAGAGAGAGAGAGAGAGAGAGAAAGAAAGAAAGAGAGAAAAAAGAAAGAAAGAAAGAGAAAGAAAGAAAGAAAGAAAGAAAGAAAGAAAGAAAGAAAGAAAGAAAGAAAGAAAGAAAGAAAGAAAGAAAAGAAAAGCAGTTTGTGGGGTCATTTGGGGATCTTGGAGGGGGAGCAAGATCAATAAGACACTCTTCGAACAAATGAGTGATACCATGTTGGTTTTCCTGTAGATTCAAATTCCAGAGACAGAGTATTTGTCTGATTGACTTTTGAGTCTTATACCCTTTATTTTGGCCAGGAGTAGGACACCTTGATTGACAATCCCAAGGCTGAATTCAATGGGCAAGAAGCCACTTCCCACAGAAAAATGTGGGTCCCGTGATGGGAAGAGTGGAGTATGTTTACTAGGCAGGCAAAACCCAGAGATACAGCTCCATGGTCACCAGCAAATGTATCTCACCACATTGAGTGTAGCTGAAGTAAAGCTCACAAAGCTCCAGGAAGCCTCTAGGTTTGCTGGTATGTACTATGTCTTTTATATAGTTGTCTAAATATTGAACTTTCCCATAATTACCTGTTACCTTTTTCTCCACTGAGACATATGCCAAGGCACTAGACAGCCTCCTTCCATTCCAACCAGTATGATGAACAAAACAGTGCATAGTGGCTGGCATCTGAATGTGGTCTCTACATGGTCTCTTTCCTAAAAAAAATAAAATAAAATAAAAAGAAGTCATTCATATTAGGGACCTGGTGAAGAATGGTGGGTGTGGGGGGATACCATGCCCTGGTGTTGAAAGACAATGAACTTTAAATCACTCACTATGCTGTGAATGTGACCCACATTGACCTCAAATTAAATAGCTCCTTCTTGCGGAGGCTGTGGGTCCTGAAAAGGTATGGAGATCTGGGTCTGCCCACAGTGACTTCTCTTCCTGTAGCTCAGGGAAAATGTCCAGATAGCTCACATGAAGTGAAAGATCATGCAGTGGGAGAGACTGGTATCCATGTGGAAAGGAGATTTAACCCTCTCAGCAGCTGGTCAGGTCAGGGCTCCTGGACAGAGAGGGAACTGACCGCTGCTAGTGAAGGTAGAGAGAGAAAGACTTAGGTCCACTTCTCTATTGGGCTCAGGATAGTATCCTACTCTTGCACAGGTACAAGACATTCAGGACTGCATTTAGTGATGCAGGAGCATGAGGCTCCAGGAAACACTCTGGGATTCCCAAGGCAGAGTAACCATATGTTCAAATACAGAAGTGTCTCAGCTGCTTTGTTCATGCTACAATGAAGTACCTGACAACAACAACTTAAGGGCAGAAGGATTTACTTGGGTTCACAGTTTGATGGTACAGCTGTCCATCACCATCATGGGGGTGGGGCATAGTTTGAGGCCACTGGTCACATTGCATCCACAGTCAGGAACCAGAGAGAAATGAATTTTGGTGGCCAATTTGCTTTCATGAAGCCCAGGCCCCAGCTGTGGGGTGGTGCCTTCTGTATTTAAGATATGATTTTCTACCTTGACCAACTCAGTCTAGAGATTCTGTCACAGACATACCCAGAGGTTTGTCTCCCATGTGTTTCCAGATCCAATCAGGTTTAAAATCAATATTAACCATCACAAGATGTATCTACCCACTACAGGAAGCTCAAGGGTGATGTATTTACCCTGTTTTGTGTCAAACATTTTTCTTGATGCTAATGATAGAGCATGAATCAAAGCTATAATTCTAAGCCACTTCTAGTCTAATTAAGGAAGACAAAATTCAAGTATTTATTTTGGAGAGAGAGACAAATAGGCATACAGAGAAAGTGGAGAAGATGGGGAGAGGAGAGACAGAGGAGGAAGTGAAAAAGGGAAGGAAAGACAGTAGAGACAGATGGAGAGAGCCAGAGGGAGAGAGAGGAGAAAGATCAAATAGCAATGAGCATCCAGCAAGAAGGAAGGAAGGGAGGGAGGAGGAGGGAGGAGGGAGAAAGGAAGGAAGAAGAAGAAAGGAAGAAGAAGGAAGAAGGAAAAAAAAAAAAAAAGAAAGAAAGAAAGAAAGAAAAAAAAAAAAAGAAAGAAAGAAAGAAAAAGAAGAAGGAAAAAAGAAGGAAGAAGGAAGGAAGGAAGGGAGGGAGGAGGGAGGGAGGGAGGGAGGAGGGAGGGAGGGAGGAAAGAAGAAATCAGGAAAACCAATGAAAAAGAACCAGGCAGGAAGTCTTATCATCACATGCATACTGTATATGTGTACTGAATTATCACACTACATTCCATAAATATGTGAAATTAATAGTTAGTTTTACAAAGGGGGAAATGGAGAGAAGAATCTAGTGGGGAGAGATGCAGGGAAAGTTACTGCCATTTTTTATTTTATATTTTGTATAAGATGTTTTGTCTGTATGTGTCTGTGTGCCACATGGGTGTCTGTTGTTGGTAAGCGTCAGAAGAGCATACTGGAATTGCAGATGGTTGTGAGCCACCATGCGGGTGCTGGGAATTGGACCAAATTCCTCTGGAAAAGCAGCTAGTGCATCCTTCTAGCCCCATGTTGCCATGATTTCTACCACAAACCTCCAGCGACAGGTAAGCCTACAAGCATTGCAAAGATATTTGAAACTGCATTTGCTGAACTCCACCTTCAGCACTTCCTGATCTCTAACCCTGGAGCTATGTCCATTCATTAAAGAAGAAAGAAAGAGGGGCTAGGGCTGGAGAGAGAGCTCAGTGAATAAATGTGTTTTCTGCTCTTCCAGGAACATGTCAGGTGGTACAAAACCATCTGTAACTCCAGTTTCAGGGTATCCAACACCCTCTTCTGGCCTCACGGGCATACACACAAATGGAAGATACACAAAGAGATACATGAGCAGACACAATCTTTTTTAAATAAACCTTTTTGTAAAAGGGGTGGGACTGTCCTTCCAGTACACTAGTGTCCTCATTCCAAGCACAAGACAGACAGACATTTTCCAGAACATTATCAGAATTCCCAGCTCCAGTCCCAGGCTGTTTCCTTCTCTGCTGCCTCATACATTCCTTCCTCAGGCTTCCTTCAGCACTGATGTCAGCCTCCCTCCTTTACATGGCTGCATGACCTTTCCCAGGTTGGACTTCTTCTCCAAAGATCTCTCATCTCTTATTTCTGACTGAGTTAAACCTGCTCTGATAATTCTGCAGTGAACCTGCAGCCTGATGTGTCCAGGACATTTGCCATGTTACCTCATCTGAGAGGCATGGTACACAAATGAACAGAGGACACTTGCATGAGTCAGTTCTCTCCTTCCACCTGGTTGAGGTAAGGTCTCTGCTGCTGTTTCACCTGCACAGCAAACTCTAGGACTAGCTGGTCTAAGAGTTTCCAGCTCCGTTACTCATCCTGCCATAGGTGTATGATTCATGCCACCACATCTGGCTTGGGAGGGGGGCAGATGTGGAGATCAATGTCAGGTGCTTAGGCTTACATGGCAAGTATTCTTACCCACTAAGACATCTCCTTGGTCCCCACCACTGAGTCATGTTAAGCCATAAGGGCTTTTGCATTCAATTGTATGGGCATCTGTTACACATGCATCTACTATGTGTATGGCTATATCTAGGTGCCCTAAGATATGGAATGCCCTAAGATATGATGGCTTGACACATCAACATTTAAAGGAATCATCAATAGAAACTGTTAACAAATAGTCTTGGGAATGCTAGGATTACATGATTTGTTCTGAGCCCTCTGAAAACAGGACACATTTTCTTTTCATAAATTTCCCTCATGCTGCCTTATTCCTTACCTATCTGCAAAAGCATACTATTCGTTACTATGGAGCTACACAAAATTTATCACAGCCAAGGATGCTATTGTATGATTATATTGCAGGGTCCCAATGTTAGAAAAGAACAACGCTTCTGCAATGATGGTTGCAACATAGATAGGGGATATTAGTCCTACCTTGAATCTGAAACTATCAGCAAAGCTCACCCATTTGCTAGTATGTTTCCATCACTGAATTGGTGGGGCTCCAACATGGCAGTCATCTGGGGTGACCAGAATCTGGCAAGGGAAAACTTGAAAAATTAGAGCTATACTAATTGAATTGGCATCTTTAGCCTAACATTTGAAAGCATGAGCTATGAGCAAAAGAACAAAAGTGAGCCAGAACCTCTCTAGAATATCTATAACCACAATAAAAATCCAAAAAAGCACAAAGGTCCTGGTTAACCTTTACCAAGAACTAACTAACTACAGACCTTCTGCTAAGGACTGTATGCATCTTAGTTCCCTAATTCTCTCTCTCTCTCTCTCTCTCTCTCTCTCTCTCTCTCTCTCTCTCTCTCTCTCTCTCTCACACACACACACACACACACACACACACACACACACACACCCCGGTGAGATCAGCAAACATTGCTGGAGGCTACACAACTGAGATACAAGTCAGTTAGTTCTTCAGCAACATCAGGCCACTGTGCTTTACAGGTCTAGTTAATTTACCACTCATCTTGTTCCTGGAAGGGAAATGGCTCTGTATTCTACTATTAGGAGAGAAAAATTTAGTGATGAACACATGGATGACATGTGGAATTACTAATGTGTTAAACATGGATGCTAAGCCTGCCATTGAGCAGAGAGCAACTATCTGTCTCATGTTACCCAACAATGAAATCATCAACCTATTCCTGCAGGCACTGTGCCCACCTAGATTCTTCTTTCTCTTTTGGTGACTTGTCTTCAAGCCATAATGCCAACACCTTCCTATGTCCCATGAGTGATTTCACATACCTATTGCTGCCTTGATGTGAATCATTTGCCTCAGCATTGAAACCTGATCTGGAAGATGTAGAGATTTTTACGAAAAAATGAATTGTGTGATGTTATCTGAAACACTCTTGTCTGTACTTCCCAAATCTGCCTCCCACCTGCCTCCGCACTGCAATGTTATCCAGCAGCAGAAGGGTCTTGAAAAGCTTGACCTCTGTGGGAAGGATTGATGCAGCTTTACCAAAATCAAGCTGAGTTTCAGAAGCCCTGTTTTACAGACACAACAGTAAGCTGTCTTTACAGGCTTGGGAGGCCAATCAGGAGTTGACTCCTAAGCAAAATAAGGCATGAGGGCAAAGAAAAATATAAAAAAAGTTAAGGTAAGATATACATCCTGAACTGAACAGAGGAAAATTTGCAAGACAAAAAGAGAGAAAAATGAGGTAACAGAGACAAAAGGGAGAGAATTGATTAGTGGGTGAGGCACATTCTTGACCTTTCTAGTGAACACCAAGAAAGGAAGGGTTCACAGAAACACCAGATGATTTGGAGAGCTCTCAGGGCAGAAAATACCTGTGTATTCCCTGACAGGGAGACTTTTCCAAGCAAGGCACAAAAGTGACAGAATTGGCAGAACTCAATGGTGTCCTTGTGGAATGATGTCCAATGCAGAAGAAGGAAAGACAGGTTTTTAAAGCTATTAATGGGACAATGGAAGTACTAAGAAGTGCTAGCTAGCCCAGATGAGCCTGGGTCAGGGCAAGGTTGAGACTACGGTCACAGAAAGCATACTTCTGAACAAGAGGCCAGATAGAACCATAGATCAAAAAAGCAATGGTCAACACGTGGTGACATGGGTCACTTACTTCAGACATTTTGATAGAAAGTGATCACAACTCAAGCATCACTCTCCTTCTGATGCCTGGTTTCTGAGGAGATGCAAGGGAGGACAGAGAAGGAAAGCATCTTGAGTTAGCTATAGTTTTTTTCTCCCCAAAAGGCTCAGTTTTGAACTACACTTGGATAAGCCTGCTTGGCTTTGCAGTGTTAACTTACCCCACATCCATGGACTGCAAGATAGAAGAGCTAAGACTACTAGCATCCAGACCCACCCCTTGGGGACCTGGCCAATACACAGGCAATAGTTTGGCCCTCTCAGGGTCCTGACAACATCATACACTCATTGCTATGTGGTCTCTCTGCACGTGTGTGATGTCCACTCATTCAAGAGTAACCCTGCCACCAGCTTTCTCTCTCTATTCCCATGAGTTGCGTCCACACCTCCTCTCTTGCCCCTTTCCCATCTCTTTTTCTCTTCTTCCTCTTCCCTCCTCAGCTCACTTCTCTTCCTTCTCCCCAATAAAACTTTCCACGTGAGTGCAATCTGCATGGTGTATCTGTGGCTCCCACTGGCTGTGACCACCATACAACATTTGGTGCTGTGAACTCGGCGGGCCTTCCTTGCAGTTCTTCCTGCCCCCAAGTGGTTTATAACTCTGGGTCAAGGTCAGCTCTGCATTCAGGCTACCAGGTGCAGCATTGCCTCAAGCCCACAGAGCCACTGAGGGGTGGGTGGCAGGGAGCCCTCCACTCCCACCCCTTGTACATGTGGAGTAGGGTAGCATCTGTCACCCCTCTGGTACTCTTAGAGGCAGAGGTACCTCCATTCACAGCCCTAATGGCTGTCTGGCTCTCTTTGCCTGACCCCATCCCACCACCATTGGAGCTGCAATCCTGCAGTTTCGATAGGCCCAACTGGGCTTCTGTGACCCCATTTCTGATGTTTTCCTATGGATGAGACTCTTCTTAGACCTTGATTTTTGTCCTTACCTTCTGGCCTCTACAAAAGCCATAGTACCAGGCACTGTGTCTCCTCTGGCTTAGCCAGACTAAATCCTACCCCTGTTGAGTGTGATGATAACCCTCTGAATGGCTTAGTCCTCGTTTGGTCCGCCCTTTAGTTCTGGGGCTGCCCATGACTACAGGCTGCAATGACCCTTTCCTTTTCCCTCTCTCATCCATGGGAGCCATGTCTTCCACACCCTCTCATTCTCCCTTGAGATGCCTTTTACAAAAAAAAAAAAAAAAAAAAACCTCCAGCCTCTACACCTGGCACCCGACCTCAATGGCCCTAAACTTATTCACCTTGCAATCAAATTTGGCCTCAATACTTCTTAGATATCAATCCAAATGACCGCTTAACAGCCCCCTAGACCCCAATATTTTCTGAGTCCTTTATGACTATGGTGAGTAATCAGGAACTGGAAAGAGATTCCTCTCTTCCTTCATTATGCCTCTTCTATTCTCTCTCGCTTCTCTTCCCTCTCATCTACTTGCCTCTTCCAAGTCCCCTGTCCAACACGGTTGTGGTCTTTCACTCTCTTACCTTTTGCTCTCCCCTCCTAAGGAAACCTCTTGCACTAACTCTGTTGTGTGTATAGCATGTTTGTTTAGTGGCATCCCTTGACAGAGCTGGTCAAAGGACCTCACCCACTTGCTCCACCCTGCAGCCAATCTGCTCTCTTCCACCTGTAACAAATCTGCTTTTTTATTCACCAACATCTTTGCCTTCCATTCAGTATCAACAATTGGGTCTCTGGCAGGGCTACCTGCCTCCGATCATTCCTCTGGATGTGAGACTGGCCTCAGCATTTCTTTGGATCAGACAGTCAGGGAACCAAGAAAGAATTCTCTACTTTCTTTCATTTTCTTTGCTCCCAGACCTGCTATGTTTGTTCTCTCTCTCTCTCTCTCTCTCTCTCTCTCTCTCTCTCTCTCTCTCTCTCTCTCTCTCTCTCTCCCCCCTCAGATGTCCTGTCTATTTGCTACAATGTGCAAGTCAGAAATGGAGAAGCCAGTTTCATCTTGCTCATCATACACTGGTTCTCCCTTTCTTCTTATTTACTCAAATCCTGTTTAATGTATCTCTGTGTGTATATGTATGTGAATTGGATTTAACCCTATATGTGTGAATGTAAGCTAGCTTTAATTCTGTGTATATATGTATGTAACTTGGATTCAACTCTGTGTATGTGTATGTAACTATTGTTTATTTTTTAAAAATGTTTTAAACAGCAACCATGTGGCTCTCCTCCACCTTGGCTGGTGACCTCATCATGATGTAGACAGCAATGTGGCTGGCAGCCATCTTCTACTAAGGTTTGCTAAGGTTAGCAATATATTTAGTCTTGAATATGCAATCCTTTTCGCCAAGATGGTGCGGAAAGCGAAGAAGGAAGCTCCTGCCCCTCCCAAAGCCAAAGCCAAAGCGAAGGCCTTGAAAGCCAAGAAGGCAGTGCTGAAAGGCATCCACAGCCACAAAAAGAAGAAGATCTGCATGTCACCCATGTTCCGGCGGCCCAAGACCCTGCGGCTCAGGAGGCAGCCTAAATATCCTCAAAAGGGTGCGCCCAGGAGAAACAAGCTTGACCACTATGCCATCATCAAATTCCCCCTGACCACTGAGTCAGCCATGAAGAAGACAGAAGACAACACCACACTTGTGTTCATTGTGGATGTCAAGGCCAACAAGCACTAGATCAAACAGGCTGAGAAGAAACTCTATGACACTGATGTGGCCAAAGTCAACATTCTCATAAGGCCTGATGGAGAGAAGAAGGTGCATGTTCGGTTGGCTCCTGACTATGATGCTCTGGATGTTGCCAACAAAATTGGGATCATCTAAACTGAGTCCAGCTGGCTAATTCTAAATATACTTTTATATATATATATATATTATATATATAGTCTTAAAGACCTCTCTGTTCATTTTATCTCCTTCTAGAGTAAGGAAGCAACAAGCCTCAAATATTTTGGATTGGTATTTAAATTCTCTACCAAGCTTCTAGAGAATTTAAATAAATTATGGCATAGGTTTGATAAATAATGTATTTGATTTAAAAAAGATATATATTCTATAATAGATTGTCTGAAACCCTGAGAGGATCCTTTCCCAGAGTTGGGCATTTGGACAGTGGCCTCCATGGCTTGTCCAGGGCAATGCTGGCCTCTGTGCTTCCTCAGCCCCTGCTTACAAACAAGCAAAGTTTGTCTAGTCAGATACACCTAACAGATAGACAGTCCTCAAATGCTCAGAGATCTGTAGAATGTGGCATTTAAAATGTTTAATTAAAAAACTTTTCGTGATAAACATGCCAGCTCCTGGAAGCACCCCTATTTCCTCCAAAGAAGATGGATGGGCACAGAAGAACCTCCACCCAGAACTTGCTCCAGGGTGGCAATGCCAATCACTGAGCAAAACTACCTTTTGCCTCAACTGCTGCCAGGGCCTTCTTCAAGCCATTGGCAACAGGGCTTTAGGGAAACCATTGCCTCACTTTTGCCTAGACAATGTAGGCTGGTCTTCCCACAAGTTCCTACCCCACAACTGTAGAGTCTTCTGAGAGATCTGGCAGCCAAAGATTGATGTTGTTGCCTTGAGACCTCTGCCCTCAATGACCACAGAAGACCCTGGGATGGCTGTCTAGATAGTCAGCAGATAAGTCTCTGTCACTTTCAATTGCTAACACAGGTAAAAATTTATCCCTCTCAATCTCTGATGCCATTTGACAACCAGGCCTTGTCAGTTCAACAGCAGCAACCAAGGCTTCAGCTGCCTTCTCAGTTTTCTGTGTAAAATTCATAGGCTTCACTCTCTTAGAGCTAATACTAAGTCTAGACACAGTTCACCTTGCTACCAGACTCAAAAAAGGGATAAACTCACTTTGCAATGACTGTTCTCAATGGTCAGCCACCTGTATCTCCTGGTGAATTAGATAAAAAGAAGATGCTTTAAGATTTATTTATGTAACGATAGGAAAACTGTCTCTCTTATGCTCATTTACTTATCTTTCTCAGATCTGATAATGTTTAATGACCAGGGACCTTTAGATTTTCCACTTAACAGCTCACACACACACACATTAGAGAGGGTATGGGAGAATCCCAGCCTTTTGCTATGACACCAAGATATAAATCTGTTTGAGTTGTTTTACAGACACTTGCAGGTTCCTGCACAGGTCCACCCCTGCTGCCAGACTCATGCCAAGGTAAACCCACAGGGGGTCCTCCAGATACACCAGCCCTTGTACCAGCCCCAAGGACACCAACTGGGCAAATACTGGCAGGTTAACTTCAACCACATGTCAACTCATAAAAACTCTGTTATTTCCTAACTTGTTGATACTTTTATAGGCTAGATAGAGGCATTTCTTACCTCCAGAGAAACAGCAGATGTGATGGCTGAGATAATCCTAAAGAACACATCATCCCTCAATTTGGCATGCCATCTCCCCAAGTTCCTGGGACTTCACTGCTCGTACCACCTCTCCAGGATCAAGCAGGCACCTATCCAGCAACTGGAACCCAGTTTCCCAAGATGTCCCAATGAAGGGCATACCTGCTCTTGTGTCTCACTCATTCACTCTTGCCTCTTCTGTACAACCAGGGCACTTTTTTGTTCCATTCTTTCTGGCAGTTATCACTCTAACCATGGCTACCCCACTCATGAGGCCAATGATAACAATCTATTTTTTCTCCTAGCAACCTGCCTTCTCAGCTAACTCAAGGAACAGATGCCTGAGGTCTTCACAATGACAGCTAACTGAATGCTTCTTCATTCACACCTCCTACTGTGTGTGACCCCAACTCTCAACTTCTTGCTCCCCACTTCATCTAAAGTCAGCAGGAAGCAGTCTCGAGAATTCAGTGCCCCTCATTCCAACCATCCATAACTCACCCTTTTTATAATGATCAAAAGTGAGGAATGTTAGCATTCAGCCCCACCCCTTAGGGACCTGGATAATATGCAGGCAATACCTTGGCCCTCTCAGGGTCCTGACAACATCATGCACTCATTACTATGTGGTCTCTCTGTGCATGTGCAATGTTCCCTCATAAAAGGGTGGGACCCTGCTGCCAGCTTTCTCTCTATTCCCATGAGGTTGCATCTGCATGTTCTCTCTTTCCTCTTTCCCATCTCTTTTTCTCTTCTTCTTCTTCTCCTCCTCCTTCTTCTCCTCCCCCTCCTCCTCCTTCTCTTCCTTCTCCTTCTCCTTCTTCTCTCCTCAGCTCCCTTCTCTCCCTTCCCCCCAATAAAACTCTCCTCATGACTGCAGTCTGCATGGTGTATCTTTCACTGTGGCTCCCACCTACCATGACCAGTGTGCACCATTTTAAAAATACAACAAAGACAGTCTCTTATAAAGAAATCAATCAACTTAATGTGTTGCTTCCTTGAGTTTTAATGATAATTGAATAGGCAAAACTCCAGCCCCCAATATTTGCTCTGAGTATCTCTAAGCACAAATGAAAGCTTCATGTGTCATTTGAAGCATGGTCAAGCTGATTCAGGTCTGGACGCACTGGGTGGAAACAGAATCATCCCTTCTACTTAAGGATATTTGGAAATAGTCCAGGAATTGGCAGCTATCTACTTGTGACAAGATGCAGCTACTGATGTGTTGTTCAAAGGCAGCTCCTGGCTCTCATCTATTTCACTTAGTCTTTCAAAGAAGAAGAAATTGTGCTTTGCAAATCCCCTTGGGAAACTTGAGTGCCATCCACATCTCCAGCATGACTAATGGTTTTATTGCCAAGCAAAGTTAAACTAAAGGGGGGAAATGGTACCTGTAACACCAGAAAAATACCTTCATTGCTTGAAAACACATCTGGGTTAAGGGGAAGCATTTTTCTCACTTTCACAGTATTTCCATGGAGGCTCATAAAACAGCAACTCTTTCCCCTGCCTTGCACATTTTTCTTTATCTCTTTGATGAGACAGGAAGTGTTTGACTTCATTTGCCACACTTTTTTACCACAGAGCAAAGAGTAAATTGTCTCTCTCTGACCTCTTCCTTGTTTTTCCTTCTCGCTGGCATCCACCTCCCTTAACACAAATCCTACACAGAAACATCTCTTATTCCAGATGGTTACTTTAATTCCAGGAGAAATAGAAAGTCTGTTCAGAATGTAAATGTAAGCCAGGTCACTATTCCACCTTCATCAGCCATGAAGGTGATGTTAGGCATGCCTCATTTAGCTCCCATGTACTGGTCTCAATAGTTTTTAAACCCAAAACAGGAAGAAATTTTAATATAGTGTCCACTTACTTAATACTAAGAGAGATTGTGTTCAATGAAAATGTGGTAGACTAGAAGAATAGCCACAATTATTTTCTTTGTATCTATATCCTTATAAGATACCCTCTCCCACCCATAGTTAGAATGGGGGAGAGGGTCAGACCTTTAATCCAGGTGATGATGTGACCCATTTTGACTAGCAAATCAAGAATAGAGGTGACATAATATTCTAAAAGTATTTGGTCTAGCTCTCCTAGACCTTCTTCTTACTATTCATGGAACCCAGCCACCATGAAATCAAGCCCAGACTAGCCATCTGGAGAATAGGAAACCATATGGAGAGAGGATGTGGGTATAGATCTGGCTGGCCATTACAAACTAGTCTACCCTTGTCAACCCTCCAACCTGAATGCAGATTCATGAGCACTGCTAATACAGACCAGCTGAACCATGCTCAGGCCTGAAGAACCTCCAACTTCTAACCTGCGAAATCCCAAGACAAAAGAAAGGGTTCTCATAGAGGCTATATATATAGCATGGAGGTCCCTAGGACAACTGTGGCTTATAATAAATTTCAGTTTTACTCAATTATTGAAAAAAATAGCCAAATGAATGGAAACACATGAACTATGAACTAAAGGTTGAGGGGCCCCCAGCTGGATCAGGCCCTCTGAATAGGTGAGACAGTTGATTGGCTTGATCAGTTTGAGAGGCAACTAAGCAGTGGGACCAAGTCCTGTGCTCATTGCATGAGTTGGCTGTTTGAAACATGGAGTTTATGCAGGGACACTTGGCTTAGTCTGGGAGGAAGGGACTGGACCTCCCTGGACTGAGTCTAACAGGTTGATCGCAGTCCTCGGGGGAGGACTTGTCCTGGAGGAGGTGGGAATGGGGGGTAGGCTGGGGGTAAGGGGAGGGGGTGGGAGGGGGGAGAATAGGGGAACCCGTGGCTGATATATAGAACTGAATGGTATTGTAAAATAAAATATATATATATACATATATATATATATATATACATATATATATATATATATATAAAGAAAGAAAGAAAGAAAGAAAGAAAGAAAGAAAGAAAGAAAGAAAGAAAGAAAGAAAGAAAGAAAGAAAGAAAGAAAGAAAGAAAGAAAGAAAGGGTTCTATGGAAGCCATTCCACAACAGGCCTGTCACAAAGCAGCACAGAGTGGACAAGTAGACAATGAGGTGGCAAGTGCCATCACCTCTGATTGTTTTCTACATCACTGCTTGAGAGTCAGACCCAGCTGATCAGTTTCTGTCACTGTGTCAAAGGACCCTGGCATGTCCTTGCCTCCCACCATCTTCCTAGTACTTGTCAACCTGGAAGCCCTTTGCCCAGAAGTTTTCTATGCATTATTTGATTGTTTGGGTATTAATGCTGTTGCCAAAACTGCTGCTACTTGCAAACTTAAAAATACCTTGTCTCAAAATAATCTGACAAAAAGAAATTCTTGGTAGTTATTTTGGTGAGTCAGATGAGGAGTTATCTTTGCATTTAAGCAAACTTCACTACTGTGGATATTGTCTAACAGTTACCATTCTGGAAGAACTCAGAAATGGAAACTCATCCAGACTCCTAGTCCAGAAAAAAAGCACTTTTAGTGACTATTGTCCACAAGGACAAGAAAGTCCCTGTGTGCTCCTCTGCAAGCAGAAATCTGTAATCACCTGGAAATACCACAGAATTCTTCTGAAATTCCTATGTAGACCACCTTACAACTGAACTGGATTCCTGATTCCCACTGGTCACCCTCAAGAATGTAGAGACTTGAGCAAGCTGATCTCATTAACTTTATGACAAAGATAATACAAAACAAATTAAACTCAGGGAGTCTTAAAGAATTCTGAGGCACCTGCCCTTGAGGCAAGTCTATTCTGCAGATGATTATGCAGTTCTGAGCTCTGTGGGTCAAAGTTTTACAGACTTGTTAGCAACAAAATGATGTGGAAATTGATTAGAAAAAGAGATGTCGTCATACTGAGATGGCTCCAAATTTTCTCTTTCTCACCTAATCAAACAGAGCAGGCTCTTTTTCCCTGTTACAAAGTTTTTCTTTAATTGAAGTCATTTTGTTTGTTTGTTTGCAAAATGTGGATTATTGTCTTTTATTTAAAGGAAGGAGACACTGATGTTTTGCAAGAAAAAGAAATGATAAAGGACTAATTCTTTTTAAAACTTGTTTGTATTTCTGTCTTCAAGAGGAATCAAATCTGTACGTAATGGAAAAATCACAGGTTAAATTGTGTTTGTGCCTGTTCCCCTATATGTCTCTGCACAGAGGCTCTTAACACAATCAGAAAGAAAAAATAATTAAAAATAATTGTCATAGGAAAGAATGGGTGAGATGATAGTGACTGAAAACATGTTCCAGCTTTTTCTTTTTCTTCCTGTTTCTTATTACTAGTGTGGTTTGGGGCACACAAAACCATGTCGGGTAATGTTGGTAAGAATGTGGCTAATAATGTCTCTCAGATAGAGGAGCTATAAAGACTTGATGAGATCAGAATATATGCCTTATACAATAGGTGCCTATAAATTACACAGCACCTTCCACCCTCTAATTCAACCCTTTGCATTGCATTCAAGCCCATTCACAACCTGGGCACAGCTGAGTCTGAGTCCCATCTATTATCACTCCACACATTCTGTTTTATCTCTCAGCAGCCCTGGACTGCTGTATGGCTTCTGGCACACTCTTTAACCCACACTAACCATGAAGAAAGGTTTATATTTGTCAGTATAAGAACTCAGTGAAATTTTATTTGAAGAACACAATGGGCTAGGGTTGTAATTCAATGGTAGAGCTCTTGCCTAGCATGTGTGAGGCCTTGGGTTTGATCCTTAGTACTGCAGGGAAATAAGAAAGACTTGGCAAGTCTTGCACTGTGTAATGAGCCCTCAGTAAATCCTAGCTAGATCTAATACTCCTCCATCACCTTTCACCTCAGTTCCCATGCCATACATAGGATAGTCTACTGTTAGCTTTTTTTTTTTAGATTTTAAAATGAATGCTTTATTAAACTAGTAAATTCTTTATTTCATAATTAATTTAATTTTACATATCAGCCACAGATTCCCCTGTCCTCCCTCCTCCTACCCCCCCCAGCTTTACTGTTAGCTTTTCTAGCTCTGGTTCCTTTGTAAGTCAAATCCACTGTCCCCTCCCAGAAATGGATATTTTTCCAGCAGCTTCTCCCCTCACAGTGCCTCTCAGACTCACAAATGTGTCACAGTCAGGATTCCTTGCTCATCTGTCTTTCTTTCTGGCAAGCCTGTGAGTTTCTGAAGGCAAAATGGTATTTTTATTCAACTGTCTATTGCCAAGACCCAGCAAAGAGCCTGGTACATTAATGAATATTTGTGTAATTGAAAGAAAGAACAAATGAGTGGGCACTAATTCCTCTAAAAGAATTAGTTTAATTTATTTATTAAATTATTTAAATATCTGGTCCATTTGGACTGTTAATAAAAGGCAGCAACCTGAGTTGCTTGTAAATAATAGAAAATTACTCTTCCTGAGTCTAGAAGCTGAGGCATTCAAGATCAAGGTACTAGCAGACTCAGTATCTGATAATAATCCACCTCCAGGTTCACAGACAGAGCCTCTCTCTGTTTCCTCACACAGTGTAGTGGGTGGAGGTGAACTGGCAAACTCTCTGGAATCTCTTTTAATCTTGAGAATAATACCTTCACGACATGATAAAACCCCAGTGCTCCACCTCCTAATGCTATTACTCTGGGTGTTAGGAGTACAGTTCCTAGCTTGAGCATCAAAAAGAATGTTTCTTTTGATTTGTAGTCCAGGTAGAGAGCTTCTGGCACAGGGAGATAGGGGTGTTGTACCCACCCCTTACTCTGCTTCCTTCTGTCTCTTCCTTTTGGTGGCAAGATGGCTGCAAGATCTGCACTCATCTTCCCAGCAGTGCAAAAGCTAAAAGCTTTTCCTTCCCAGTTGTGCAGTAAGCATCTCAGACTTACAAATCTTTGGTCTGAATGCCATCCCTAAAGAAAGACAGGAAGAACACACCATGCTCTATTAAAGCGGTTTCCCAAAGGAAGCTGGGTGTGGCTACTAGAAGGGGAAATGCCCAGTGGGCATAAAAAAAGAAGTGCTTATTCTAGATTCCCCCAACTCTCTCCAGTCCAGTGTGCTCTGTGTTGCTCCCTTGAGACTTGAGCTTCCACTAATGCTAACCATTTGCCTGCTTCAGCCTGTGTCTGGGTGACCATAGTATCTGGCACTTTGAGGAAACTCAAGTTAGCTCATGTTCCCATAAACCATTCTGTTGGGTCAGCCTTGGCCCAACTCTGCCATCCTGAGTTATGTCTTCAGTTTTCTCTATGTACTTTGTGCTAGAGTTTAGAGGCCTCAGTTAAAGATATCCCTGTCTTCCTTCACAGTGCAAAACAAACTGAAATAATCAGAGGCAGGCAACTGAGATGTTAAAGGTCGCCCCACCTGATACAGATGCTTGCAGCAAGGTATACACAAGTGGCAGAAATGGGCTTCCTGGCGTAGAACATCCAGTGCTATGTGGACTGCCTTGCCTGACCACAAAGAGCAGCTTTTCCCCTTGAGGCCCAGTCCAGGAAAAGTCCTGCAACACCAAGTGGCACAGAGGCTGCTTTCTGTAGGTGGGTAGACCGAAAGAAAAAAACAGGGAGGGATCAAGTGAGGTGCTCTTCCTTCTCCCAAACTCATCAGCCAGGAAAACCTCCTGCTCTCCTGGAGGAGGAAGGATGGGATATGTGAGAAAGAAGCCTGGGGTCTTATACCTTACACCTATGGACATCCATCCCAACAGATCGCAGTTCCTGTCACCTAGCAACAGCTCCCCTATCTCCCAGCTCTGAGAGCCTGTCTTGCCCCATGCTCTTGCCTGAGTTACAGCTTCGCATCTGGCCTGTCTGTGCAACTCTGGTGCTGCAATTCTAGCAAAGAGAGCTACCTTTTCTAGCCACACCTTTTGCCAACAGTCCAAAGTAACCACTGTTGCTCTTTAGACTTGGCCAGCAAGGTCCCAATGTGCATCTCTTGTACAGAAAGGCAGTGTGTGGAAAGAACACAGAGAAGAAAGGGCAAGACTCTGACCCATAAAACCAACCTGATGGCAGCTCCTTTTGTCTTCCAGAAAACAAAGTGTGTGAACTGCCAAAGATTTCTGCTGACGCTTAGCTTCTCTGCTTTTACATCTAGTGCTATTGTTCACCCTTGGGATTTATGGTAATTTTCACTCCCTGAGAGAGATCTCTGTTAAGAATGCCCATAAACTTCAGCCACCCTGTTTCAATTCTCCTCACTAATTATTTTTCCTCCCAGTTAGCCATCAGCAATTTCTAAAGTCAGAGGCTATTGCTCAGATACAGTGGGGGGTGAGACCTGAGATCTGATTCAGCAGACACCTAATTAAGGATAACTCAGGCAATACAAAGATGAGAACCTAGTATGTACAACGGAGTCCTCTGGGTGTGGTGGGAGACTGGAAAAAACTGAATAGCAGTGCCTAACCTTAAAGAGACAGTCATTCCCAAAGCTATGTAGTGAATACAGAATGACCTTGCCACACAAGCAAGTTTTAATACAATTATTTTTTGTTCAAGATATTTCCCACTACATCCAACAGAGCTGTCCTGATGAAGACACGAGGGAGACATTCCTTTCTATTCTTGGTGTAAGGAAAAACTAGGCTTCTAATGACAAATTATTTTGCTTCCAATCCACAGACTGAAAATCTCATGACTAATCATGTCTTCACTTTATATTTTGGCTATCAGGGAGCTCAAGTCCAATATCCAGGCCACATTACACTATATAGGAACTAATGAAAGGTATTTTCCATATAGGCCTTGGCCATGATTTGTCCATCTGTTTATTGTGATCCATTCACTGGGCACCACATCTCCACAGTTTTGAAAGAGGCCCTGACTGCTTTCTCAGCCTCTCTGATCTGGTTTGCAGAAGAAGCCCATCACTCTAGAAAGCTGGTAGTGGTTCACTCAAGGACTTGGGTAAAGGGCTGAGATGTTCTAACTTATCAACCTGGAGTAGAAGGGGACTGATTAGAGAAACTTCTCAACAAAGGGGGTTGAAAGTAGAGCAACTTGTGTGCTGCCAAGAAGGATCACAGCACTCCAGAGTCCTGGAGAAGTCATCCGTAAGGATTTCCCAGTACCTGAGTTGAGATGGGGGGATAGAAAGAATTGGGGGCCTTTTCTACAGAAGGTGGACTGTTGAAGAGAACACACTCTCTTGACTGTCCTGGCAGTATTCATGCCTGATGTGTCATCCCTCTCAACAAATAGCATTGAGTGAACAGACAACTTGCCTTCTAGGGTGGCGCAGAGGGAAACTATGGAGTAAGAGAACAAAGCTATCACGAAAGAGAAGAAGCTGGAGCTGCAGCCAGAAAGGGGACATGTGAGGATGGAATTGGGGAGGAGAGGAGTACTTCAGCAGAGCATGTACTTGGATGTGTCTCTTAAGCTCCATTGTCAGAATTCATAAACAACACTTGAGTCTTTAGAGCAGGTTGGAAGGAGCAAGGAGGTGGACTAGATATGGAGAGTCTGACATGCAAGAAAGAATACTCGGTTCTTGGCATCTAGTTAACATTCTCCTGAGTAGGGTGGGATATGGGAATCCCTGCTTTTTTACCATGGTTCTCTGAGGCACCATCATTCACCTAGACAAACCATCCTTGCAGATACTTCACAAACCTCCTCGTCTTCATTCCTCTCACTGCACTAGCAAAGCAGGACCTGCATCCAGCCTCTTCCCTCCACGTCTACCCAAACCAGACCACTGTCACTTCCCTCCTGGACAACTGGCCAGACCTTCTTTATGCATCATGCAGCAACTCCTTGCTTATCATCAGTCTTCAGCTTAAATGGGGAAGTTTCACTATCCACCTGGGATGAAAAGGGTAGGAGATAGAGAGCACATGCATGATGCTCTCACAGCTAATGAATAAGAGGGAAGCAGACCAGATATACAGGGGAATTGATGAAAATAGAGATGTTATATTAAGAAAATAACTGCAATTCAGAATGACAGATATCACAAGTTCTCTCCCACATGTGTGTGTGTGTGTGTGTGTGTGTGTGTGTGTGTGTGTGTGTGTGTGTGTGTAGTGAAAAGGAACTAAGAGAGAGGAAAAAAAGAAACCTTAAGGGAGAGAGATGGTAGAAAGGAGGGGAAATGGAATGCATATGACATGGAAAGAAAAGAAACAGCTATTTGGAAAGGGGACCAATAAGAGTGAGGTGGGAGTGATGGGGCAGCAGGGGAGGAGTGTAAATAACAGAGTGATGTGTGTGTGACACTGCCGTGATGAAATGCACTGCTTTTGTGTGCTAACTTTAACAATTCATAATAAAAAATCTTTTTTAAAGAAGAACAGGAAATAAGGAAGGGAAACATGAAAAGGGGGAGGGAGGGAAATTAGTTGAAAGATGAGTCACCACAGAAAGATGCTCCAGGGGGTTGTTCCTGCATCCTGCCTCTCAGTTATTAGAAGAAGCTTTTAAAGGCTTCAGTCACTCAGCAGACTGAGAGAAGGAGCCTTCTTTTCATCACACAACCTGTCCCCAAGGATCCCATTGGTCCTTCTGTGCCTGAGGCTCCCAGGGTGGCTCTGTGAGAATGTTCAGACCGGGGAGTTCTTGTCAACAGAGCAAAAACAGAGCAATGGCAGCCCTGCCACATCCTGACAGGATAGTGGTGACAGGTATCCTGGGACCATGTAGAAGGCAAATGACCTCAGGAGGGATGGGGAAGAGAAATGTGCCAAGTTTTTCTTTTCTTTTTTTCTTTCTTTCTTTATTTGGTTTTACATCCCAAACAAAGTTTCCCCTCCCCTCTCCTCCCAGTTCCTCCCCTTTCCCTCCCCACTAACCCCACATCCACTCCTCCTCTTTTTCTCTTCACATAGGGAGGACCTCCCATAGATATCAGCCAGCCATGGTATCTCAAGTTGCAGTGAAACTAGGTACCTCCTCTTCTATTAAGGCTGGAGGAGGCAAGTGGGTAGGAGGAAAGGGTCCCAAAAGCAGGCAACAGAGTCAGAGACAGCTCCTACACTCACAGTTAGAAGTCTCACAAGACCAAGCTACTCAACTGTAAGATATATGCAGAGCACCTAGGTCAGTCCCATGCAGACTCCCTGGTTGTCAGTTCAGTCTCTGTGAGCCCCTATGAGGCCAGGTTAGTTGGTTCTGTGTGTTTCTTGTGGTGCCCTTGATCCCACTGGCTCCTACAATCCTTCCTCTGTGCCAAGTTTAATGCTTATGTTGGAGGGCATTTCTAACACCAGGCTTACAGATACAACAAACTGAAAATAGAGTATTGTTTGTTCCATCCATCCTCCCAGGCTATTAGCTATGCTTGATCTCTGCTAAACTAGCAAATATTTCCCTTTTAACATCAGGGCTTCTTAGCATCTAAGACCCTGCTGCAGTGAATTTACCATATCCTCCTGCTGGAAAGACAGTAAGAATGATGATGCTTGTGAGTCCCACAGAGTGAGTCTTTGATAAACACCAGGCTCGTGCATATTATAATATTGGACCTTTTTTTATTCCCCGACAATTATTGTGATCCACTTTACAGAATAAGAAACTAAGGCACAGAAAAATGAGAATATATGGCCAAGTTTATACCAAGTAAACATCCACTTTTTCCCAATACATCTAAAAGAACAAATGACTTGATCCAGTCATCAAAAATTTACATATCCTCAAATTGCTTTTAGGAATTGTGAAATAGTTATTTGCTGACCCTTTATATATCAACATGGCTCACTGAATTCATACAACAGCCATATAAGGTGGCCCATATGCCCAATTTCCCCCACAGGAAATAGTGCTCAGAGAGCTGAAACCATTTTCTCCCTATCTACAGATTACAATTTGGGGGAAAAATTATATTACAAATAGATTACAACTTGGAAGCCACATCTGCCTGGGGGTAGTGGGGGGGCGGAGATTGTTCAGTTAAGGAGTGAGGATCCTAACTTTGCTAATGTCCCTGTTTGTCCTTCACTCCCTGCTAAAATTCCAGAACAACCCCTCCCCCAAAGAACCTGATCCAAAAACCTCGGAACCCATCAACCCATATCCTGCTTTCCCCATGACGTGTTCTGCCTGCTTGTCCATGTTCTCTCAGAAGGACAGCTCAACTCCCCTTCCTTAATTTCTCCCCAACAACACAGAGTCCATTGGCCTTTAATGCCCAAATAAAACCATCTCATAAAAGCACAGGATTCTAGGGATATTTGGCAGTAGAAAGCAACAGAGTGGTGATGGACTCTACCCTTTTATTTTACAGGTGGAGAAAACTTGAAGTTTCCTGAAAATCCCAGCCCATGCTGACCCCAACCCTTAGCCTCTCTTTCATAGGTTGAGTTTGTCATCAGATAGTCTCACAGCCGAGGACAAAGATCCATAGATCGGTTTCTCTAGCTGTGTCTTTTGTATCTTTCCCTTCAGTTACCATACTAAACTATCAGACATTTGAACAGGGAGGCCCTTAAGAATCCCTTGGGCAAGGTATCTTTTCCTATAGATATATAATACAAAGGACACGGGCTTGTCAAAGTGCCCCACACTAACCAGGCTAGAGGAGCATGGAACCCTGGGCCCTAAGCCCAGTCTACCCTCTACTCCCAAATACAGCTGACAACTTGGATTTCCCTCATTTCCTAGAGATGTCTGATAAAGACTAATTGACAGTATAGAGAAACTGTCACTCATGCTAGGCAACCAAAGTAGCTAGGAAGCTGACAAACCCAGATAGTAAATTCTTATAGCTAAGCCAGGCTGGATACATAGGTGCAAAGTAAACAAACTAAAAATAACAATTGATTTGTGTTGAGTCCTTGGTATTTAGCACGTATCAACTACTTTAATACTTACAATAAGCTGTATTAGAGATGGTATTACTTACAGGCTGAGCATCCTAATCAAGAAATCCACAGTCCAAAATGTTCCAAAATCCAAAACTTTTTAAGGACTGACAAGATGTTCAAAAAGGCTGCTAAGAAGAGAGAATCCATTTCCTTCAGAGAAGAGCCCCGTGATAGTCACCTAATCCCAAGCGGTGATCCACAAGAGCAACACTAAACGGACTCAGCAGGTTGTACTTACATATACTTATACATAGATATGTTACACTCATATAATAATTAGTTAAGGAACCTGAAGTCCTGAATTTGAGAAGGGAAGCATGGGAGGAGTTGGAGGAGGAGGTGGAAATGATGCAAATACTGTATTCATGTATTAAACTCTCAAAATATTTAGAAAAAATGGGTATTTTTGTTTTTGCTTTTTTGCTGTTGCTTTGTTTTGTTTTGGTTTTGGCTTTGTTTTGTTGTTGTTTGGGTTTTGTTGTTGTTGTTGTTTTGGGGAGGACTGTTGGGTGTTTTTTTTGGGTGTTTTGTTTTGAGACAGAGTATCTCTATATATTCTTGACTAGCCTGGAACTCACAAAAATTTGCCTGCCTCTGCCTTTCGGATACTAAAATTAAAGGTCCATACCCAGCAAAAAATATTCTTTAAATTGACTTTAGAATATTTTAGATTTTGGATTTAGGATTGAAGGACACTAAAGAAATCTGGGTAAATCTTCCAAAATCTGAAGGAAAAAAAAACTTTAAAAACTGAATCACTCTGATCCTAAGCATTTAAAATAAAGGATATCTACAGGGAACTCTATTTATACACAAAGATAAAATACTTTACCTGAAGTCACACAGCCAGCCAATGTGAGAGAGATGTGTTAGCATTCTGGCCCACCCCTTGGGGACATTCTGGTCTGCCCCTTGGGGACCTGCCCCGTGTCCTGATGTCATTTTACTTCAAGTCCCTTTTAAGAGAAACACCACCACCACCACCACCCCACCTCCCACCCCACCCCGCTCCACAAGATGAGCACCTCCATTCTCTCTCCCCATCTCCTTCCCTCCCTTCCCTCTTCAATAATAAAACTTGTCACATGAGTGTCGCCTACATGATATGTCTTTCCCTGCCAGGACTGCTGCGGCCATTGTACAACATTGGTGCTACGTGACTCGGCAAAGGCCCTCCTGGCACATTTCTCCTGCCTGCTAGCGTTCTGAGAGTGCTAGGACCCCTGGAAACTTCAACATTCATTTCTTCTTAAGCCCCCTATTCTGGCCATTTCTCACAACTGAGGATTCCCCTTGTGGTCTCGACTGATCGCGGTTTCTCCCCTTTCGGCCCGGTTCATAAGCCCCAGTACCAGACAACCATGTGTTACTCGAGCTTCGCCCTGGCCCCAACTCTGACGAATCATTGAGCGGTTTGCTCCATTTGAACTGATCCTCGCTTAATATCCGAGAAGCCATTAGGTCTCGTATTTCTCTACTTCACTCGTGGAAAATGTGCCTACCACCACATTCAGATTTGGTCCCACCTGCCATGACCCTGCTGTTCCACAAGATAAATGAGCCAACATACCCAGCTCCTAACATGCACAGTGCAACTGTATTACAGTCTCTTAGCTTCTCCTTCTCTTGGCCATGAACCCCTTGAGTACGGGTCACCATCTCATTCATTCACTATACCCACTGCCCAACAAGGCAACAAGAACTAAAAACATGGGCCTGGATTCATGTGAAATGAATGTCTCTTATCACATTATAGGGAGAACATTGCCATTATCCCATTATTAACTGGGTAACCAACGAACTATGGCTTCATCCCACCCCTTCTCAGAATAGATAAATGCACACCACTGTGTTACCACGGTTGCTACTTAAGATAATGTTTGCAAAGTGCCTGCACAGTGCCTGGAGCACAGTAAGTGGCCAACAGTGCCAGTGATATTAGCAGCAACAGAGAAAACAAGGCAAGAAAACAAGCTCCACTGGAGCTGGCTAGACTGTGTGCATGCTCAGAAAAGACCAAATTCAAGTTCTAGAAAGGAAGGAAAATGAAATGATGTCATATAACCCCTATATTTAAAAAAAAAAAAGGTTTAGGGTCTTCTTCAACTTCATCTGGTTATCATAAGGGATATCTCTGAGGTCCAAAGCCTGACTCTGACAAAGACTTGCTCTGTGACTTAGACAAGTCACTCAGCCTCTCTGGGCCCCAGTTTTCTCATGCATAAAATGAGGCATTTGAACTAAATTAGCTCCAGATCTCCTTCCAGGTTTAAATAATAATCACTATGAGTGACTGGGAGCCAAAAGTCTTCCAGCCCATCTGGCTTCTTGGTGGGAAACTGACTGGAGGCTTTCCGAGTCAGAGGCAGGACTAAGCTCTCAGAGGAAATGATGGCTTTGGGAAGATTTAGTTAGTTGTGACAATAACTCACAGTGAGATAATTTTTGCCATTTTGCGCAGATTCTTATTTCCTCTGCTCAGCAGCCCCATGAACCTGGTCACCCTCCCTGCAGAAATCCTGAGCACATCAGGAATTATTCAGTTACAAGTAACAGTTGGCCCAACCCATGGGGCTAAGGAAAGAAGCTCCCAGAAGCCTAGAAGCAGGTAGTTATGGTGACAGTGGCATAGGGAAGGGGTCTCTGTGCCTCTCATGAGATTTCTCCAGGCCCCACATCTCCATTATCAGTCAATTCTCCCCTGCAAAGTTCCAGCTTCCTTTCTTCACAGCTCATGCTAATGCGGAGTCACATGACCAGCCATCTTGCAAGACA
Organism: Peromyscus leucopus; assembly: GCF_004664715.2. Classification (NCBI taxonomy): domain Eukaryota; kingdom Metazoa; phylum Chordata; class Mammalia; order Rodentia; family Cricetidae; genus Peromyscus; species Peromyscus leucopus. The sequence goes on along the minus strand of NC_051067.1, from coordinate 95,422,615 downwards.
AGGCAGACTGGAAAAGTTCTATTTCCTGCCTGTGTTGATATGCTAGGGCTGTTGTAACACAGAAGCACTGGCTGGCTGGCTCACACGGTGTCTGTCCCTGGCCAAGGTGACTTCCTTCCCAGGCTGTGAATGAAAGCTTTATCCCAGGCCTCCAGCCTCCCTGTTGGTGGCCATCTGCCAAGTTTCTTTGCCATCTCTCCATATTTGTCATAGTGGTCTAAGTTCCCCTTTATTTTAATTTTTTACTTGTGCATAAGTATGTGTCCATTTATATAAGCATGTGCACAAGTACATGTGGGTTCATATGCATATTTGTGTGCGTGCATATGGAGACCAGAGGTCAATGTTGGTTGTTTCCCTTGGTCACTCTCTACCTTATTTCCTGAGATGGGATCTCACTGAATCTGGAACTTACTAATGGGCTAGATAGCCTGGCCAGCAAGCCCCAGGGATCCCCCTGGCTCTGCCTCCCCAGTGCAGGGATCACAGACACTGCTGCCACACCCAGTTTTTTTATTATTATTAAATTGGAGAATAGTTGCAAGAGAACATTTACATTGGATTCCATCCTCCCTGCCCCAACCCTGGAGCCTATGTCCTTACTATTATTGTTTGCCTCCTTCCTGCCTCCTTATTTTTCAAATGAATATATTTGAATGTGGGTGAATAGGCTGGATATTAAAATCTATGTTCCTCATGTGATGAAGCTTTCTCTAGAATTTGTTGCATATCACATGTTCCATGACAATATGAATATATTAAAGCAGCATGCTCGCTCTCATCAATGTATTCTGCATGTAGTTAACAATGAAATTTTATTTACATGGGCTCTGAGGCCCTGAGCTCACACCCTTTGGCTTGCATAGCAAGTACTTTACTTACTGAGCCATCTGCCCAGCCTAAACTTCCCCGTTTGTAAGGACACCAATCATACTGGATTGAGTCTCCCCTTAATGACTTCATGTTTACCTGATTACATTTGCAAATATTCCCTCTCCTAATAAAATCACATTCTGAGGAGTTTCAACACATGAATTTTGAAGAAACACAGTCCAAGCCCCAACTGTGAAGGCAGCAATGTTGAGAGAGATGGGTTAGTGAGCACTGTCTATTGTTAAGAGTTAAAGGATTTGTTCAAACCTGATGTGGAGACCCACAGAGGTTTCCTAGTGAGATCTGAGCTTGCTTTACCCAGCAGGGATGCACAGGGGAATGATTGGACCACCATGGGCATGATTACCAGGTGTTTGAAAGGGTCTACACTCGGCTGTGCAGTATGCTTTGATCTAGCAAGGGGGAGGTCTTTTGCCCCGCCCCTTGGCATTATTATAAAAAGTCCTTTTGAAGCAACAGAAGGGGCCAATGGATTTTGATCCAGGTCCTCTCAAAGCTATCCTGTGTTTCTGTCTGTCTCCCCTCTGTTATCTTTCTATCTAAAAGTTTCTTATTCCTCTCTCCTCATAGGAACCCTCTAAAAGGTGGGAGCTGGCCTCCCACAACCTGATAAGTAGCAAATTAGGATTCAAGTCCAGGTCTTTGCTGGAAGATTACTCTCTCTCTCTCTCTCTCTCTCTCTCTCTCTCTCTCTCTCTTTCTCTCAATCTGTGTATGGGGTGATTCTGTGTGTGTGTGTGTGTGTGTGTGTGTGTGTGTGTGTGTGTGTGTGTGTGTGTGCATATGTGCACATGTGGAAGCTAGAAGACTTGGGGAGTCAGTTTTCTCCTATCACATTGGCTCTGGATATCAAACTCAGACCTCCTTGGTAGCAAACAGCTTTAACCACTGAGCCATCTCTCTACTACATAGCACTTCCACCTAAGACATCTGCCCCAGTAGGGATGTGAGGGGCTCAGATCCACATTATTGGGACTGAGTGGTTCTAGGATGCTAGCATGATTGACCTGCAGTGAGTACATGAGCCTCTGAGCCAATCTGCTGGCGCTGCCATAAAGGTTGCAGGCAGAAGCTGCAGGGAGTGTGGGGTCTTTGAGTCACATGGATGCCATTTATTAGGATCAATCCACATGAGTCTATTAAATGGATAACAGAAATTATTAAGATATAAATTGAGGAAATACACTCATGATTATAGAACGGAGTAGACAGCAGTAGTCGTCCTCTGATCTGACCTGGAGCGAATCCATCTGTGAGGCAGGAGCAGGGAGAGAAGGGGCCTGTGACCCTTCTCCCTTTCCTTATAAGAGGTCATGTACAATGGCAGGAAGCACCGCCTCCTTTGGGCCATATAGCCCAAGGTCATGGGCGGAGCAAATACCACCATAGTGGCCTCTGATAACAGGAGACTGAGTCCTCAGGCTTGGTAGCAGACAGCTTTACACACTGAGCCACCTCTCTAGCACACAGCACTTCCACCTAAGACATCTGCCTCATTTGTGGCCTCTGATTCCTGGAGACTGTTACGTGGAATGGATGAAGGACCCAAATCTAGATTCTGATTCCATTGGTTTTGTCTATACATGTTGTGTGGCCTTGAACCAGTTGCCTAAGTGTGTTTCTAGCTTCAATAAAAGAAAGACTCATTCAAAATTTAGTAAGTATTAATCCAAGTCCCTTGTTTGTCAGGCATTGTTCTCATAATGACAGTGGCCTAAACAGAATTAAATAAGCTTATCAAATAGTGTAACTTTGAAAACCTGATTAAATGAGCCATATCAATTAAATACCAGCCCATAGCGAGCACTAAGGAAATGTTATCATCCAAGCAATGGTTATCATCTCCTCCTTCCTCCTTATCTCAGGCTCTCTCGGGTTTACTCTAATCTCTATCATGGCACAAATGGGAGTGATTGTGGATCAGCCATGGACAGCACTGCTGGCAGCTTACAACTCTACTATTCACACTCTTATGTGAGAAGTGTCTTCCAGACAGACATCAAAACAAGGAAGCTGCATGCACCTGGATGCTTCAACAGAGCAGAGTGATAGAGAGGTAGTACCTGCAGCCTGCACCAGTAAGAAACAGGGGAGCTGAGGCTCCGCCCAGGCTCAGTAGTCATAGTGAATGTGGCCAAAGCAAGAGAGAACTTGGAATCCTCAGGGAAGGAAATAAAAGTAAATGAATGATCTATTTTAAAACACTGAGTCCAGAATATGGTGTTTTAAGAGGGGAAGCTAAGATCTGTATCTAAGCGGGGAAGGGAAGACTGGATGAGAATGACCTTGGAAAGAAAACAGAGGAAAAAACTAACATTTCATATTACCCTGCTAGATACTGAATACTGTTGTGGGATATTTGATCCCACTGTGTGAAGATGTGTCTATGTTTTACCTCACCTGCTTAAGGCACCTTCTGCCTGGTTTAATAAAGAACCAAATGTCCAATAGCTAGGCAGAAGAGGATAGGCAGGACTTCCAGAGAGAGATAGGAACTCTGGGAAGAATCTGAGAGGCAGGGGATTCACCAGACAGATGCAGAGAAAGTCAGCTGTACTGTACCGAGGAGAGGTAACAAGCCATTTGGCATAATGTACACTAATATAAATAGGTTTGTTTAAGTTTTAAATTGGGAACAAGCCTAAGCTAAGGCCAGTTTTCATACTTAATAAGAAGTCTCTGTGTCATTATTCAGGAGCTGGCGATACAAAGAAAGCACAGCTTCAGAATACTTCATATCCCATACCTACATGACAACCAAGACAGGCAAATGGTACAATAGACAAGAAGAAAAATTCAGATCGCCCCAAATGTAAGTCCAAGCTGGACCATTCAACACTAAATCATTGCTGTCTTGGGGAGACTACTTAGCCTCCCTGAGTTGGTTTACTTATTTGTTAACGAAAAGGGTAATAGGAAGCTGGAGAGATGGCTCAGCAGTTAAGCGCATTCATTGCTCCTGTAGAGGACCTGAGTTTGGTTCCCAGCACATATGTCATGTGGTTTACAACCATCTGTAACTCCAGCTTTCTTCTGGCATCTACAGACACAAAAATAAATATGTCTCTCTCTTTACCAACACCCACACTATGCCACCATACACATATGTAAATAAACAAAAATAAAATATTTTAAAGGTTAAGGATAATGATGTCCAACACAGAATAAATAAAAAATAGTTAAGGTTTGTGGTCAATAAAGCATGGTTGTTACTGTTGTGGGTTTTATCCTCATTCTTCCTGCATCTGCTACATCAATGATCAATATATTTTAATGGCAGTGAACAATTGGGTGATTCTAGATCATTCTTCTAAAGGTTTTCTTGGCTGTTTACAAGAGTTGCCCTATCCTTCATCTGTTGTAAAATATTATTTTAAGGTGTGTTACTTTTTTTAATGTTGCATTTGTTTAACTCTGTGAATCTGTGTTACTGTGAATGTCTAAAGCACCGGATGGTCTAATAAAGAACTGAATGGCCAATAGCAAGGCAGGAGAGAGAGATAGGCAGGATTGGCAAGCAGAGAGAATAAATAGATGGAGAAATCTGGGGGGGGGGGGAAGAGGTGGCCAGAGAAGGAGGACTCCAGGGGCCAGCCATCCAGCTACACAGCAAGCCATAGAGTAAGAGTAAGATTTACAGAAGTAAGAGAATGATAAAAGCCCATATGCAAAAGGTAGATGGGATAATTTAAATTAAGTAAAACTGGCTAGCAACAAGCTAAGCTAAGGCCAGACATTTATAATTAAGTATAAGCCTCCATGTGTGCTTTATATGGGAACTGTGTGGTGGGCCCCCCAAAAGAATAAAAACTCCCAACAACATTCATCTCTGAACATATAGGATGGATGCCTGGATACCCAGAGTGCTTCAACTAATTAGTTTATATAAGTTGAGACAAATTGTTTGGAGGGAAAACATTAAGAATAAAGGAAGTTCCACAGCTGAAATGGTAAGGCCTTTGTGTAACTGGCTACCAGTACTGTCAACACCTTGAGTAGAAAGGAGAATGCAGGGTTACTGCAATCTACAGTCCCTTCCTTCTCTACTTTCCCATCTCTGCCAACATCCTACTGTCCTCCAAAGACAAGGAGAGAGGCTCAACTTTCCTTGGGTAAAAAAGATCCTCAACAACAGGTTGCTAATACTACCATTTGACTTATCAATATCCTGAGCAAAAATTATTCATTTTAACTAAATTATTCATTTTAACTAAAATACTTCCTAATAAATGTCTGTGACTGGCAAGGGGAAAATGGAACCAAAAGTATTTCCATCTAAGGGTACTGAAGCTCAGGGAATGGAGGCAACTTGCCATGGGCAGTAAATCTGGATTTTAGGCCACAGGCACATGTTTTACTGTGCCTTACCCATCTGCTTCCTGAGCAGAGAACACATGCATTCATGAGCCACCAGGCCTAGGACTGAGCTGGGAGCCTAGGAAGATGAGCCTTCCCAAACATGCAGAAGTTTTAACAATGACTAGCTCACAAATAACTGCCCTCAGTGCTAGATGCTGATGTTGATTTTTAAGAGATTTATTTAATCTACAGCATGAGCTAAGGACCAGTAAGAGATCCAGTGTGTAAAGGAACCTAATACTAAAGCACTAAGGTAGAAGTCACATATCTGAAACTGACTACTAAGAGAGAATTTGAGCCTGAACAAAGGGAGGGGAACCCAGTCTCTCATGCTCTGTGGCATTTGTGCACATCTGAGTTGTTGTGTAAGGCTGGATTCAGAGAGAATTGCCAGGATCCACAAGCACCTTCATCATTAACATATCCTGAAAAGCAATAGTAAAAACAATATTATTGTCATTCCTGAGCACTCTTGCTACATTAGGAGAGCAAACCCAAAAGCAGGAATAAGGAGGGCAGTGTGCCTGGAGCAGGGACGAGCCAGGGTGAATGTGCAAATGCAATGGTTTATACTGTCAATTGCACAGGATCTAGAATCACCCTAGAAACAGATTTATGGGCATGTCCATGAGGAACTTTCTAAATTAGGTTAATTAAAGTGGGAAGACCCACCCTAACAGCTAGAATAAAGGGAGGGAAAGCCTGCTTCCTGACGGTGGATGTGATGTGACCAGCTGCCTCAAGCTCCTGCCATAAAGGACTGTACCCTCTTTTTGTCTTTCTGAGTCTGGGTTACCTCACTCAGGATGATTTTTTTCTAGATCCATCCATTTGCCTACAAACCTCATGATGTCATTGTTTTTCTCTGCTGAGTAGTATTCCATTGTGTATATGTGCCACAATTTATTTATCCATTCTTCAGTTGAAGGGCATCTAGGTTGTTTCCAGGATTTGGCTATTACAAACAATGCTGATATGAACATAGCTGAGCAAGTGCTCTTGTGGTATGATTGAGCATTTCTTGGGTATATGCCCAAGAGTGGTATAGCTGGATCTTGGGGGAGATTGATTCCCAATTTTCTAAGAAAGTGCCATATTTATTTCCAAAGTGGTTGTACAAGCTTGCATTCTCCACTAGGGAGGAGAGTTCCCCTAGTTCCTCTCCAGCATAAAGTGTCTTCAGTGTTTTTGATCTTAGCCATTCTGACATGCGTAAGGTGGTATCTCAGAGTTGTTTTTATTTGCATTTCCCTGATGATTAGGATGTTGAGCAATTCCTGGTATGTACTCACTCATAAGAGGATACTAGAGGTGGAACAAGGATGACTGGACTGCTACTCACATCACCAGGGAGGCTACCTGGAAAACAGGACCCCAAGAAAGACACGAGCATCACCCAATGACGGGGAAATGGCTGAGATCTACATGAACAACCTGGACATGAGTGGGAGCAATGAACGGCGAGGGTCGAGGGAAAGAGAGCCTGTGGGAGCAGGAGATCCCAGCTGGATCAAGAACAGAGAGGGAGAACAAGGAATAGGAGACCATGGTAAATGAAGACCACATGAGAAAAAGAAGAAACAAAGTGCTAGAGAGGCCCACAGAAATCCACAAAGATACCCCCACAATAGACTGCTGGCAATGGCCGAGAGACAGCCGGGACTGACCTACTCTGGTGATGGGATGGCCAAATACCCTAATAGTTGTGCCAGAAACCCCATCCAAGGACTGAGGGATCTGGATGCAGAGATCCATGGCTAGGCCCCAGGTAGAGCTCTGGGAGTCTAATTAGCGAGAAAGAGGAGGGTTTATATGAGCGAGAATTGTTGAAACCAAGGGACAAATATCCAAACAAATGGAAACACATGAACTATGAACCAAAGGCTGAGGGGCCCCCAACTAGATCAGGCCCTCTGAATAGGTGAGACAGTTGATTGACTTGATCTGTTTGGGAGGCATCTAGGCAGTGGTACTAGGTCCTGTGCTCATTGCATGAGTTGGCTGTTTGAAACCTGGGGCTTATGCAGGGACGCTTGGCTCAGTCTGGGAGGAGGGGACTGGACCTGCCTGGACTGAGTCTACCAGGTTGATCTCAGTCCTCGGGGGAGGCTTTGCCCTGGAGGAGATGGGAATGGGGGGGGGGGGGGGGGGGAAGGGGAGGGAGGCAGAAGCGGGGAGAACAAGGGAATCTGTGGCTGATATGTAGAACTGAATGGTATTGTAAAATAAAATAAAAGGGAAAAAAGGACTGTACCCTCAAACTGTGAGCTAACACAACCTTTCCTTGCTCTAGCTGCTTTTGTTCAGTATTTTGTTGCAGCAAATAGAAAAACAACTAATACAGAAAGCTCCTAATTGTTCTACCCTACAGAGTCATCCTCTAAGATACCACATCAAATGCAGCTCAGTGTAGCTGAAGTTTTTTTCTGGTCCTGCCTGGCCCACGGTCAGGACAAATTTCTCTCACCCGCCAGTCCCACAGCCGCTTGGACCAAAATAAACACACAAATGCTTATATTATTTAAACTGTTTGGCCTAATGGCTCAGGCTTCTTGCTATCTAGTTCTTCTATCTTAAATTAACCCATTTCTATAAATCTATACCTTGCCACATGGCTTGTGGCTTACCAGTATCCTTACATGTTGCTTCTCATGGCAGCAGCTGGCAGCATCTCCTAACTCAGCCTTCCACTTCCCAGAATTCTCCTCTCTCCTTATCCCACCTACACTATACTTTCTGACTGGCTACTGGGCAACCAGCATTTTATTCATCAGTCAATAAGAGCAACACATTCACAGCATCCCCAGAAGCTCAGAATGGTATATCTGGAGGTGAGGAAGAGAAGAAGGAAGGATGACTTGTCCCCTGACTCTTATGTTCCATTGGTCAAGAGTAATAAGGGGGCATAAATAAAGGTGCCAAGTTCCAAGATATCTGGATCTACACCATCAACAACAGGACTATGGAACCTACTAGGGGAGCTCACAACAGTACATATAAGTAATATGGAGTGGGGTGGGGCCTGTATAAAGTCCATCAGCATCCATACAGCACAGCCAACAAGGACCTCTGAAAAAGGAAATAAAATGCAGGGCCTCTTGCTTACAACATTTTAAGCATGTTAAAACAGCTATGGGAGAATATAAATAAAGCTCAGAGATCTTCTAAGAATAAAGTCATAACTGCTCAGATCACTCAGCCATAAAGCAGGCTGTGATCACTCACCCAGAATTGATCACTTCCATGGCTGGAACAAAAGGCCCCAAGGGTGAGCCTCTGAGGACCTGCAGTGGCTTTGAGGATAGATCTAATGCAGGGGACAAGCTAAAAAGGACAGGGAGAGAATGCATATGATTAGGGAGAACTGGTTTCTATCTTATAGTTCATAAGTCATTTACAGAGCCTAGTACTATGGATCAGCAATTGTGGGCTTGGATAGAGCTCATAGGAACAGTGCAGACCAGCTGATGATAGAGATCACCAAGTTAGGGGAAGATGAGCAGATGGGATCAGGCACAAAGGCCTTCAGGAAGTCATTGCACACTATTTGGAGACACAGGAAGAGGAAGAGTGAAAGCTTCAGTCGTGCTATTTGTTCTACCCAAGTACCAAGTAAAACAAGGTATCTACTGGCTACAGTGGGACATATCTGTCCAGAAAACTATGTCTGTGTACAACAGACAAGGAAATACAGCCTCTGGATTAGACAGACTGTCCTTAAAGGAAGACTGTTTAGCACAGGAACTCAATTTCTCTGTCATCCAGTTGGCCAAGGTCCTCTTACCCTTCCAGTGCCACCTGTAAGTCCACCCACTGTACACCTGGCAGCATCAATCTTTTTATCTTACTATACAAGGACTAGCCACATGGCATCTTTTCTTCCATTTCTTGTAGCCAGGTGGCTTTTTATCCTTGAGAGTTGGTCTTCATTACCCACTCTCCTCCTGCAATCCATGTGCTTTCTCCCCTTTGAAATGATGTCACCACTTGTGAGATTTCAGAAGTCCTTCTGTACCCTCTGTGGTTCTCCTTTCCACTTCATTTTCCCACAAGCATCTAAGTCTTGAAATACTCCATCAACCGGTCCTTACCACAGGCACAAAAATATGGCAAGTGCTAGAAACCAAAAGCACCTTGGTAACCCATTTGGTGCCCTCCACCTGCCCTCAGCTAGGTTTTTTTTGTCTCAGCTGGTGTATTTGATTCCAGGGAGAAGCGCACATTCTGCTGTGGTGTTATGTGATAGGTGGTTAGTGTACCACATTACTTCTCTAGAAGCCAACAAACCAAGAATTCTGCAACACACCTGACCATAAGAATGTGGGGCCAGAAGATCACTGACCTTTAAAACTCTCCTTTAAACAGAATTTGTTAAACTAAATTACACTAAACAACAACAATGAAAACCAAGATGTCAAAGACCCCTCCAGCATTGGAGAATAACACCCCAAGCTAGACTGTAATTCTACTGCCTTTGGAAGCCTTTCCCACATTTCAGCTCTGATGAAACTCATCCCAGTTTCATGAATGGGGTTCACTGAAACCAAACCCTTCAACTTAGAATAAAATGTTCACTAGTTCCAACAGGAGCAGTCACAGTTCCACCCCTCCCTCTGGACAGTCCTCCTGGTCACAGTTCCACCCCTCCCTCTGGACAGTCCTCCTGGTCACAGTTCCACCCCTCCCTCTGCACAGTCCTCCTGGTCACAGTTCCACCACTCGCTCTGGACAGTCCTCCTGGTCACAGTTCCACCCCTCCCTCTGCACAGTCCTCCTGGTCACAGTTCCACCCCTCCTCTGGACAGTCCTCCTGGTCACAGTTCCACCCCTCCTCTGCACAGTCCTCCTGGTCACAGTTCCACCCCTCCCTCTGGACAGTCCTCCTGGTCACAGTTCCACCCCTCCCTCTGCACAGTCCTCCTGGTCACAGTTCCACCCCTCCCTCTGCACAGTCCTCCTGGTCACAGTTCCACCACTCCCTCTGCACAGTCCTCCTGGTCACAGTTCCACCACTCGCTCTGCACAGTCCTCCTGGTCACAGTTCCACCCTTCGCTCTGCACAGTCTGCACAGTCCTCCTGGTCACAGTTCCACCACTCGCTCTGCACAGTCCTCCTGGTCACAGTTCCACCCCTCGCTCTGGACAGTCCTCCTGGTCACAGTTCCACCACTTGCTCTGTACAGTTCTCCCATCCAAGTTCTTACCAGACCCGACTCAGCTTAGCTTTAGAGACCAGAAAGATCAGGACAATTCAGGGCAGTATGACCCCAGACCTTCTATATACTTCTGTAATTTAGACTGAGGTTTTATTCATCAGTCTGAGACTCAATTAAACCTTCTGACTACTGTGACTAATCAGACTTCAGAATCTGAGGCAGGTAACAACAGCCTTGTGGTTCCCAAGCTATAGCCATTCTAGAAACCTGAACCCACATCCCACCTTTTCTGATGGCCTGCCTCATGCCTCAGTGCCTCTCCTATCTGGGGCTCGCAGACCTCAGAACCCTCATGGATCCTCATATCACTTTTAGAATATATTCACTGTTCTCTGCTCTCCTACTCCAATGGGCTCCTCCACACCAATTTCCACCAAAATCTGTGTGGTTTTCATAAGGTCAGCCTCTTCCTTCTCCCACTCTCTTCTTTTCTACCCATCTGTTTGGCTACTGCAAAGGTCTGCTCTGCCAAGAATGGGGCTGGGAAGGACTCAGCCCCTCAGACTTCACCCCTGGTTTTCCCAGCTGTCCCTTCTGCGGCCAGCCTCTGTCATAAGTCCAGTTTACTCTGCCAACACTATCCCTGCCTGGGCTCGGCTTCTTCCTTCTGCTGGTGAAGCCTGTGCTGCCAAGACTATCATGCAGATTTCCCGAGGCCACCAGAGCACAAATGAGCACCTTCCTTCCCAGTATTATCTATTAATCACATCCCTCAGCAAGTACAGAACTTCAGAACAATGAGCTAATGCCAGCAGCACCTCTGCTGACGTCACCAGCTGTGACTGAATAAACAGATGACTTCCATGTTCATCTGCTTATTCATATTTAACAAATATTTATTGACCAAGTGCCATACAGCAGAAAGCCAGTAAACAAGGGTGCAGGCTCTGTCTTCATGGTGGATAGAAGCTAGTAAACATTTAAACAGTTAACCAGGAAGGGCACAGAGGTCACATGTGTGGAGGCTTCTGGGAGAAAACAAGCTTCAGCTCATGGGACACAGGTAGATTTATCATTAGCCCTCTGTTTTTCTCACATGACATAATAAGGAGATTTAAACCAAACTACTGCTCAATTCACAAATTCCTTGGTGCTATTTCTGATACTACTTAATATAAGTGCAAGACAATTTTATGATTCAAATAAAAATAAGCAGCAGAATATGACCTCCTAAATTGCCACCATGAGCTCTGTGAATGGCTCTGAGCCCCCAAAGGGAAGGAGAAAAGGAAAAGAAAATAACATTCTCTGGTTAGATTAGTGCCAAGAACATTTGGTGATTATCTGGCACATTACCTAGCCTAAGAGAGTAGCTGGAAGGTGGAAGTAAGGCACCGCCAGAATTTCTCAGGCTGCAGACCCCATGCACTTTTCTATTTTAAATAGGGTAAGCCTGGGAGGTGCCTAACACAAGATGCTTTTGATGCAGTTCCAAACTTCCTGGGAAAGAACTGTTTCTTTGTCAGCCAGGCTGGGCGTGACCTTGTCCCTACCCTGTCAGATACCTCCTCTCTGGTTCCCAAGTGCCCAAGCCTCACACCAGACCCCTCAGCTAACTGCTTTCTTTAACCAAACAGCACAGTCCTCTCCTTTACCCCTAGTACCCTAACTCAGAGCCCTCTGTGAGACTTCTTCCAGGTAGGTTGACAAGAGAAGCAGCCAATATCCAGAAACTAAGTCAGTGACAAAAAAAAAAAAAAGACCATGTTTATTATTTGGGGACAGGTTTTCTTATATTTTTTTCATTTTTTTTTTTAAATTAGCCAGATGTGGTAACTCATGCTGGTAATCCAAGTGAGTAGGAGGCTAAGACAGGAGAACTGTCAAAAGTTCAAGGCTACCCAGGACCAGAGTGTAGGTTCTAGGCCAGCCTGGGCTAGAAAATAAGGCTTTATCTCAGGAAAATAAAAGAGAAGGGGGAAGGGAGGGAGGGAGGAGAGATGGAGGGAGGGAAGGAGGGTAAATAACAAAGTAGCTTCGTGAGTTTATCCCTGGGTCCTCTGTCTATTGCACTGAGTTGTGTCTGTGTGTGTTTGTGTCTGCTCTTATTGTATTAGCTATGTAATATAACTCTGTCATACAATCAGGTGTGGTGGTGTAACCAACATTAGGTTTCTCCCCTCAGGATTGCTCTGGCTATGGGGGATCCTCTGTGCTTCGTGTGGATCTGACGATTATCTTTTGTAATTTTGTAATTGTGTTGGGATTCTAGTGGGGGTTACCTGATCCTAAAGGCTCTTGGTAGCATGGCCATTTTCACGACTTAAGTCTTCTTACTCATGAGCTTGTGAAATTTTTTTTTTTAACTCTTTCACAACTGAGACTTTATTGGTTCGGTACACAGACATTTCAATTCCTAAAACATGGACCAAAACTCTAAGAGTCATACATTGTGTTCACGTACCCAAAAGAGCCATGTGTTGTTTCTCTTTGAACTTATTCCAGTGATGTTCCATCCTAAGCTTGACAAGTTTTCCCTAAGACTTCACATAACAAATGCTCACAATCCTTAATTCCACTGGCTCACAGTTTTATGCTATATACAGTACATATTCAAAATTTCAATCTTTCACAGCACCTTATCACAATTGTTAGGAAAATGGACTGCCATGACCAAAGACAGTTCTGACAGGGCAAGGACCGAGGAGTGGTTTTTTAGGATACAGTTCTACTAGAAACACGAGATCAGAAATAACTGAAAATATTCCAGATTCAAATGCACAAACAAGACTCCAAATTACCATTTAGCATGTTTTGTGTTGTAGGATATAAAGCTAGCCCCCTCTACGGAATGTTATGGTGACCCCCGAGACAGTCACAGCCTCTCCTGATTCAGTATCCTGCTATTTTCTGGTTGTACCAAAAAATGAACAACCAGCAAGTGATTTAACCTTTTTAAAAAATCATTTACACTTAAAAAATGGGATGAGTGGGACTTCCTCCCACCTTTTAAAAATGTTCCTAGAGCTACTAAAAAACTCACATTTACAAAATAGTTGATAAAATATTCCTCTGGAATGTACAAGAAGGGAGGCGGGGACACTGACAGACACGATGGATGGTTAGTCAGACTTGGCTTCTTTCTCTTCTACTTCAGAGGCTGGACTCTGGTTCTCAGCCTCTCCATTTTCTGCAGGCACATCTGTGGTTTGCTGGTCAGCCACCTCCGCCTGTTTGCCCTTTGTTCCCCTCTTCCCTTTTGTTTGCACTTTTTTGTCTGATGGTTTATCCTTTCCCGCGGCCTTCTTCGGCTTCGTGTCCACCTTGGCAGGGCCAGGCTTGGCGACAGCCTCGCGGAGCATGGCTTGGGCTCCGCCTTCGCCGCTCCTTCTGTCCACGCTAACCTTCCTCTTGACATTGTGGCAGCGCTGGGTGGGAGGCGCGTGCGAGGCCGAACCTGTCACGGAGCTACACCGCCTCCGAGCTTGTGAGATCTTTCCACATTCTAATGACTTATTTACTTTCTTTCTTCAAAGCAGTCATTGTTCAGGCTTTTCAGTTCCTTGGTTAGGTTAGTACCATGGTGTTTTATTTTACCTGAAGCTGTTATGAAGGGGCTGTTTATTTCTTTCTCTATGTGTTTGTCATTGGCATATAGTAAGGCTACTAATTTCCATATGCTAATTTTATATAATTTTACTTTGTTGAAAGTGTTTGTCAATTCTAAGTTTTTGGTGTAAGTCTTTTATGTATAGAACCATATTATCTGAAAATAAAAGTTCTTTGACTTCTTCATCTCCTGTTTGTATCTCCTTTATTTCCTTATGCCTCATTGCTCCAGCTAAAAACTTCAAGCATTGTATTAACTGAGAGCAGAGCAAGTGGATACCCTTCTGATGTTTCTGATTTGAGTTTTAATGCCATGCGTTTTTCTTAACTGACCAGAATGTCATCTGTAGCCTGGTCATGCATGTCCTTCATTGTGTTGAAATGTGGTCTTTCTATTCTGAGTCTCTTCAATGTTTTCATCGTGAAGGGATTTTGGATTTTAGCAAGAGTTGTTCCTGCACTTGTTGAGATTATCATGGGATTTCTGTCTTTGAGTTCATTAATGTAATATATTAAACTTATTCATTTGTATATGTTGAACCATTCCTGTAACTCTGGAATGAAGCCAATTCGACCATGATGAATGACCTTTTAGATTTGTTCTTTAATTTAGTTTGTCCATGTTTTATTGAGAATCTTACATCTATGTTTATCAGGAGGATTGGTCTATATTTTTGTGTATATCTTTTTCTGCTTTTAGTATCAAGGTAATATTTGTTTTATAAAAGGAGTTTGACAGTATTACTTCATTTTCTATTTCATCAAAGAGTTTGAGAAGTGTTGGTGTCAACTCTTCCTTGAAAGTCTGGAAGAACTCAGCGGTGACCCAATCTGGGGATGGATTGTTTCAGATGGGCGATTCCTCTATTGCTTTAATCTCATTGCTTCTCACAGATCTGTTTAAATTGTTTGTCTCATTCTAACTTAGTTTTGGACATCATCTGTGTCAAACATTTCTAGATTTTCCAATTTAATGAGGTTCTGAGTGCTGACCTATTTTCTCAGTTTCATTGGTATCTGTTGTAGTGTCTCCCTTTTCATCTCTAATCTTGTTAATATAGGTCTTCTCCCTCATTCTTTTAATTAGTGTGACTAAGACTGTCAATCTTGTTTATCTTTTCAAAGGTCCAATTCTTCATTTTATTTATTCTCTTTACTTTTTATTTCCATTTAATTAATTTGTGGTCTGATCTTTTGTCTATCTACTGATTTGGAGTTTGGCTCATTCATATTTTTCAAAAGCCTCAAAGTGCATCATTAAGTTATTTGAGATCTCTCTGATTTGTTGATATAGGAACTTATAGCCATATACTTCCCTTGAGGACTGCTTTCATTATACCCCATAGGAGTGTCATATTTTATTTTCATTCAATTCTAGGAAGTCTTATTTTCTCCTTCTTTATTCCTTCAATGACCCATTCATCATTCAATATTATATTATTAAATCTCAATGAATTTGGGTATTTTCTGTAGCTTCTCTTGCTATTGATTTCCAATTTTATTCTATTGTAGACAGAAAACTGTGGTAAAGAGTTTCATTTTTATTAATTTGTTAAGACTTGTTTTGTGTCCTATTAAATAATGCATTTTTGTATAAGTTCTCTGAGCTGCTGAGAAGAATGTACCTTGTAATCTGCAGTGTTGAGATGAAATGTCCCAAAGACATCTATTAAGTCCATTTGACCTCTAGTTTCTATTTTTGTCAGGATGTAGGAGTGGGATATTTAAGTGATTCATTATTTTTATACTGGGGTTAAACTGTGTTTTTTTTACATCTAATAGTATTTTATAAATTTGAATGCATCATGTTTAATGTGCATATGTTGATAATTTAATGTCCTCTTGATGGATTACTCCTTTAATCAGCATGAAGTGACCCTCTGTATACCTTATCTATTCTGACTGGGTCTGTTGGAGATATGAAAAGAGCAATAACTGCTTCTTTCCTGGTTCTATTTTCTTCAAATGCCTTTTTTTAAATCTTTATACCCTTTGGATACATCTGACTTTGATGGTGGGGTCCATTTCTTGGAGGTAATAGCCTTAGAGTTCCTACTGCTATGTTAAAACTTCACAACCAAAAACAACATAGGGAAGAAAGTTTACTTTATCTTACAGTTCCACATCACAGTCCATCACTGAGTGAAGTGAAGACAGGAACTCAAGGCAGGAACCAAAAGCAGGAACTGATGCAGAGGCCATGGAGAAGCACTGCTTATTGGCTTGCTCTTCATGGGTTGCTGAATATACTTATAGTACCAAGGACAACCAACCCAGGGATGGAGGCATCACCCATGGTGAGCTGAACTTTCCTACATCAATCATCAGTCAATGAAATGCACCACAGATTGCCCACAGGCTAATCTGATGGGAGCATTTTTTCAATTGAGGTTCCCAATGACTCTAGCTTGTGTCAAATTGACATAAAACTAGTCAGCACAGCCACAACAGATGTAACCTGTTTTTTTAAATGTAATCTTCTAGCATGTGCCTTTAGATTGACTTGTTGAAACCAGTAATATTTTGAGTTACTGTTTAAAAGTGTGTTAATTCTTTTCATTTTGTTGATTTTGTAGTCTTTGGTGTATTCCTATTCTTTTCCTTAACTATCTTCTTAGATCTTAGCATAGCTATGCTTCCTACAGACTGATGTATCTTCCCTTTTGCTTCAATCTGAAGATTTCAAGTGTTTTAAGTAGACTTAGCTTATTGATCATGAATTCTTTCAGTCTGTTTTTAGTGTGGAGAGGAAAGTTTTTACTTCTCCTTTAATTATTACAGGCAGTTTTGCTGGGTATAGTAGTTTTGCACCAAAAGTTCTGTGTTTCATATCTTGAAATATATTATCCTAATGCTCTTGGATTTTAAAGTTTCTTTTAAGAATTTTGCTATTATCTTTATGGGCTTATCTTCATATATGACTTGGAGTTACCCTCTTACAGTTTCCAATATACTTTCTTCATCCTGCATGCTTAGTATTTTAACTATATGATATGAGAAGCTTTTCTCACCTAGTCTATTTCTTGTTGTGTCTCCTGTACCTAAATGGGCACCCCTTTCCCAGATTTGGAGATTTTCTGCTAGATTTTATTGAAAATATTTTCTACACCTTTATTGTAAAATTCTTCTCCTTCTATGCCAGTGATTCATATAATTATTCTTTTTGTAGTTTCCATAGATCTCATATGTTCTCTTTGTACTTTATTATTAATTTATCTTTATCATTCTTTGAATGTTGTAATTCATCTATCTTATCTTCAAGTCCTAATATTCTTTCCTCCCCTCTATCTATCCCATTATGATGCTTCTTATGGAGCCTTTTATTCCCAGTATTTCTGTTTGTGTGTTTGTCTGTTTCAGGACTTCCATCACTTTATTGAATTCTACTTTAATATCCTGCATTTACTTCCTTATTTCATTTAGCTCCTTCTGTCCTCTCAGAATTCATTCAGGAGTTTGTCATTTTTCAGTGTCATTAAATATATTTAAAATCATTCTCCTGAATTTTTGACCGAGATTTCATTTAATTCACTCTCATTTGAGACCATTACTGGGGGATTAATAATTTTTATAGAAGTCAATTTGTGCTGGTTTTTTTTATTTCCTGTGTTTTTAGTTGGAGTTTTTGCATCTGGGGTTATGTCATGTCAGGTTACTGGGTGGATTTTCTTTTTCTGGTCTTGGAAACTTCAGAAGAGTCAGGTGTAAAACTCAGGCAACAGTCTTAGCAGAAGTTACATAAACCAAGAACTGAGAGTCTTCCTTCCTGAGTTTGAATACTCTCCCTGCCTCTTCTAGTTGAGAGACTGTGCCAACTCACCAGAGTTCTTCTTAACTCAGTCTCCTCATCAGGAAGAGGAAGGTAGTAATAATATCCAGGCAGATTTTCATGAGGATTAACAAGCCATTATTTCTCAGCCAGTGCTGAGTTGACTTGGCCTTTAGCACTATGTATTGGACTTTCATAAAAATAATTACACTAATAGTAGACGTTTGTGGGATGACTCATCCCTAAGAGGCTTGGGAACCAGCCAGCTCAAACCAGTAAAAAAGATACTGAGAGCCAATCTGGGTCTGCCTAAGGGCCTTAGCAACAGCAGCTGAGACATGATCTGGAGATGACCTGGACCAATGAGAGGCAGCCATGTCACACCAGCAGACACATATTCATCAGACCTTCTCCCAGGGTGGGGTGGAGGATATATAAGGCTTGCCACTTCCTGAATAAACTGAGCTTGTTGTTTTGACATTCTCCCAGAGTCTGTGTTATTGACTCTGCACCTACTTGGCCCCCCACCCCCAAAGGCAGCAACAGCAAGGACCCTGCCACAGACTTCGCAAGATCAGTGAGTGCACTAAGCAAGTGTGAGAATGGTTGGAACAGTGTGCCTGGAACTGAGGGCTGGGAGCCTTCTCAGGACAAACCTCCAAAGGCTGTAGAGAAGAAACCGCAGTAAAACCTAAGGTCATGCATGAGTTGGTGTAAGCTGAGGATACACAGGCTGTCAATTCTTTCAACTAGGACTATGTCTGTGTATGCCCTGAATATTTATGTACCACAATTCACATATTGAGATGTTAACTCCCAGTATAATATTAGAAAGCAATCTCTGAAAGGTGATTAGTTCACAGGAGTGGAGTCCCTATAAATGAGATTAGTGCCCTTGCAAGAGGTCTAACTCCTTCCACTGTGTAAGGACACAGCTGAAAGGTACCATCTACAAAACCAGAAGGTTCACCCATGCTACACACTGAACCTTACAACCAACACCTTGTTCTAGAACTTCTTAACCTCCAGAATTCTCAGAAATACAGTTTGTTGTTTCAGGCCACCCAGCTTAAGGTATTTTTATAGCAGGTTAAATAGACTGTTATTTTGGTTTGGGTTTTGCTTGTTTTTTCTTTTCTATTTTTTATTATTCTATGTCTAAAGCTTATGTACAGAGGGTGGCATATAGTTAATAGGTAGATTAAAGGAAGCAATAGAAGGAGGGAGGAAGGGAAAGAAGGAAGGATGGAGGACAGATGAATGGGAGGCAGGAAGGGAACCTACATAGTTTGGTGATGGAGTGGGTAGTCCATGTGCAGAGAGGTATAGACTACTAAATCTGAGAACCCAGTGAACTATTCCAGGAGGCACTGAGTTCCAGCCTCCTGGACATCAGAGTTCTTTAAGACCATAGTAGCAAAGTATTCTTGGTAGGCATTTGTGTCCTCAAGATTGTGTAGGGGAGACCAAGAGTTCAGGAGAAGACACAAATGGTAGTAGATCCAGAGGGAATGAGGGGCCTCAATGAAGAATGTTCCCACAAAGATAGAGGGGTAACCATGGAGTATGTGAAACATGGGAATGCTCTCTGGCTCCTGTTGTATAACACTTCCTAAGATGCCAAGGAAAAAAGCATCCTCAGAGGAAAGAAGAAGGATAAGATGCAAAGTAATCAGATGAGTGGCTGGGTGGTGGTGGTGGCGGCGGCGGCAGTGGCGGCAGTGGCAGCTGCACACGCCTTTAATCCCAGCACTCGGGAGGCAGAGCCTGGCAGATCTCTGTAAATTCGAGGCCAGTCTGGGCTACAGAGTAAGTTTTGGGAAAGGCACAAAGCTACACAGAGAAACCCTGTCTAGAACCCCCCCCCCAAAAAAAACCAAACAAACAAACAAACAAAAAACAAAACAAAACAAAAACAAAAAATAAATTAATCAGATAAGAAAGTGTGCCCTTTTTTCTACCAGGGAATCAGCCACAACAGGTTGCCCTAGCAAGCGGACTCACTTCAGCTTCTGACTGCTCATAATTGCTTACAAACCTCTATTGCCAGCTGACAGTAAGAAAATTAAATTTATCTCAATGCAATCCACAGAGCCGTTATCGCAGATGAATGTTTAGTTGAATGCATGAGTTACTATCATGGAGATCAGTCATCAGAACAGAAGCTGTAAGGGGTAGGCAGAAGACAGGCAAATTTGCCCTGCTATAGATCCAGCCTCTCATAAGCCAGGTCCTGCTCATAGTAGGTACCAGTAAACATTCGTAAGGTGGACTGTCCTATTCAAGGCCCCTTACAAGACACACTCTGTTCCCAGGCATAGAGAAACCTCTGATGTTCTCTGTTCCACACAAAAGTGAGGGATTCTGCCTGGCGCATTCACAAGCAACTCTTGTTATCCCATGAACAGCCTTCTGCATAGCTTCTCTATTGAAGATGCTAGTCTGTCTCAGGGAGTGTAATGGGGATGTCAAGCCAGCCCTGTGCCTACCAAATCCCATATCTCCCTGCAGGTTTTTCAAAATATATCAGTTATCTCTTATAATAACACTACATAACAAACAACCCTCAGACTCAGTGGTTTCCATCAGTAATACACATCTGCTCTCACATTACAGATGTGGAGGAAGCTGGGTGATATTT
Organism: Peromyscus leucopus; assembly: GCF_004664715.2. Classification (NCBI taxonomy): domain Eukaryota; kingdom Metazoa; phylum Chordata; class Mammalia; order Rodentia; family Cricetidae; genus Peromyscus; species Peromyscus leucopus. The sequence continues at coordinate 95,402,187 of NC_051067.1, read as the reverse complement.
CTCAGGTTGCAGGGTTGTGCAGGCTGTGTGGGTAACTTGACCTTCCTCAAGAAGAAACTACAGAACTGTGAAAGGACTCAAAAATATTGTCCTTCTGAAGACCACCTCTTAGAACTGGGGTCTGTGACTCCCTACCCCTCCCATTGGGTAGCATAAGTTTTAAGGCCAAGCCCACTTCAATAGTGTAAAGTACATTCTACCTGTCACGAGAAAAAGCCAATCACCAGGCAAAGGGTGAGGGATGAGAGGGATGAAATATTAGGAACAATAAAGCAACTTGTACAACAACCTTACCAATCGCCCTGATAGCAATGTGAACTGCTGAAGGGATAGCTCCCTCCCTCCCTCTGCCTCTATCTGTCTCTCTCTCCCTCTCTCTCTGCCTCCCCCACCCCGTGTGTCCTTTGTGTCCCTCCCTTCCTTCTCTTCCCCCTTCCTGGATGCTGAGTTCCACTGTTGCTTGCCCAGCTCTTTCCAGGTATATGTGTAAGCTACCAGCATTCCTAGGCTCCAGACATGATGCAGGAACCAAGCCCAACAGAGGTGGGAATCTGCTTTCTTCTTAAAGTAGTAGGGGTCAGGGCAGATCTTCTCAAACACCACCCTCTCTACCTTCAGAACAGCTTTGCTTATCACCAGTGGGAGGAACAGAAGCTTCTGTTTTACATTCTACAGGGGCACCATTGAATGTAGTATATGGAAATCTTGTATTCTTGTTTTGAGGATTGGCGTGGAAAAATGCAATGCATAGCTCAAAAGACTGCTATAGGAAATCCTTGCTAGGCTTGTAGGCGTCTGCTTTATGCTAGTCACTCAGCATCAGGGTTGAGGACAGCAAGAGAAGGCAGAGAAAATAGAGATTAAGGCAGAAGAGAACGCTAATGGCCTCACACAGGGCTTAACGAAGAAAATGTGGGTGTTTAATAAATACTGCCTCATCTTGTTAAACTTGTCATTTGTTCTACATTCACCAAAAAGGCTCTCTGGCCAGATGCACCATGGGAAAACAAGAAAAACAGCAGGAGCCAGGTGGGTGGTCTGAGAATAGGAACTTGTGAATGTATGAAGGAATTCAGTCAAAACACACACTCATCTTAAGTGCCTTTAAGCACCAACGTGGCACAGGCATAAATTTTTAAATGGCATGTGTGCACAGAGACATACACACTCATTCCACATAAACAAGCCATCTTATTATCCAGAGTAAACAAATGCACTAAGTGTAATTCTCATAGAAAGGAAGCAACATGAAACACAGAAAAGGTAAAATGTCCAGAAACCCTAAACAAAAAGCACAAATTGGCTAGCTTCTGTTCTTTAACTTGTGTATTAAAATCATTACAGAGTGTGTGCATCAGGTACTTTAATCCACCTAAGATAAAATCTTAACTCATGTACAACACTTCCTGTCACTAGAACCCAGTCCATCCTCCAGGCCAGAGTTCTGGACAAGAGACCACTGGAATATCTCCTGACTTAGGCTCCAGGTAAGGGGTGGGGGGGCATCAAGATGTCTGGAGTATTGCAGGACATAGAAGCCTGGGTCTAGGGAGATGGAAGAAAAGGTAGAAAGCAGAAAGCAAAGGAAGCAGCTTGTGCTAAGGCACTGGGGTTGCCATAGCAGTGTCCTGGAAACCAAACACCAGGAGAGCTGGACCACTGAGCCAAAAGGTGACAGCAGAGGATGTCAGTGGGTAGACCACGTAAGCCTGGTAAGCCAGCACTCACCGTTCAGCTGATGCACTGACCTCTGGCTCATTTGCTGGAAGATGCAATTGATGTACACGAGGCCTAGTGGATAATCAAGACTTTCCCAACAACGTGACTAGCCCTCGTGTTCTTTCTGCACATCCTAAGTGGCCTGTAAAGCAGTGCCTCAGAGAAAATGAAAACTCCACTCCACCCAATGAGCATGGATCTCTCTGTAGCTTTGTCAGATGGCTGAGGAATTGAGAGCACTGGCAAAGCACCAATTGGCAATCCCCAAATCTGCTTTTCTTTCATGCCACAGCCACAACCGGACTGTGTTTCTCTGTCTCCTTACAGGGAGTTGGGCCCATAGCACTGGGTGCTGCCAATAAATGGAACAGAAGTGATATCTGCCACATGCAGGCCTGTCCTGGATTCTCTCTAAACCCATCTGCTAGCCAAGCTTCGGTACCTCAAAGGCACCTATTGAAGACAGCAATGTAGCTGTCAGCCAGTGGGCTCCGGGAGCCAGAGCCAGGCCCATCCTCACCACGTCTTTGATCAGATTTCATGTGAGCAAAAAATAAATTCGTAGAGCTTTTGGAGTGTATGTGTCATAGCAACTGATGATGGTCACTCAGTGTCCACTCTGGCATTTGACCTGTTTCTTCCAGGGCAGCTCAGATTCATTTTCCCCTGGAGTTGTGGAAAGTCAAACTCCTGGGGTTACAGGAACTGCTCAGTCAGTACAGTTGTGTGAGCATGAGAACCCCTAGCACTCATGTAAAAAGCCGGGCACAGCAGCATGTGTCTACACCCCAAGACTGGAGGCAGTGGACACAGGCAGATCTCTCTGAAGCTCACTGACTAGTCAGGTTCAGTGAGAGACTCTGTCTCAAAAAATAAAGTGGAGAAAATCAGTAAGAATACCTAACATCAACCTCTGTCCTCCATACACACACTATGCATACAAAGGACACACACAGACACACATGTGCACATAGATATACTGTGTGACTGTGTATATACATGTATGTCTATGTGATGTGCACATGTATGTGAGACATGTGTATGCATATGTGTGTATGATGTTCATGTGTGTGATATACATGGGAATGGAGCATGGGTGTGCATCCTAAGTGTGTATGTGCCATCTGCAAATGTTCACTGAATCAAAACTCCATGACAATGACAATTCTATTACTTTGATCTCACAAGAGCAAAGCCTTAAAGATTGAGCAAAATCTTCCATGTTACTGGAAAAGCCAGAAGGTCAGTAACAGAGCAAGCTGTTGCTGGTCTTGTGGAAAGCTAGGGTGGGCTGCTGAAGGACCTATTCAAAGGTGGAGTAAGCCACTGGAGCTCCATTGGAAAGAAGTGTAAACAGCTGAGGTATTATAAAAAAGATAGGCAGAGTTTTTGAGGACCCTATGGAAAGATGGAGTGGTTTTGAAAGACAGAGTAAGCTTGAAATCCTATGGAGGGGTGGGGTGACTTTTTCAGTCTTTTGAAAGATGGGGTAAGCTTGAACAGTGGAAAGATGGGTTGAGCCATGGAGAGACCTTTGGAAGGAAGCCTGAGCAACGCAAAGCACAACATAAACCTCAAACTGAGGCAGCCTTGGGTTCAGATCTAGGCTACACTGCAAACCTTTCCAGTAGAGAGAGTGTAGGGAGAATACTGAATGTTTCAAGCTGCCTTGTGGGGGAGAGCACTGATGTCATGTGGGGTCATGTGTGAACCTCGAGCACACTGACAGTGCTCTGCTAACACGGCACAGCAGACGTGCTTCAGCCTCTCCGTTTGCTCATTATTTAGATCGTGAGTTCCTGGTCATGCTAGTGTTTAGGGGTTTTATCCAGCTGGCTGCCTTGGTGATGGCCTGTGGTGGTGACCCAGAGTCTCCAGAGAAGACTGCTCGTGTTGCTCGTGTTGCACCATTCAGTGTGGGAGCCTCCAGCCCCAGGGGGCTACTTTATTAAGATGAAATCAAATTATAAAGCAACTTCTTCAGTTTATTAGTCACATGTCAAGTATTGTGTGGGTAGTGTATATAGGAAGCATTCTTGCTCACAGAGTTCTGTGGGGCAGCTCTGGCTAAGAAGCATTGAACGGTACTGTGAACTGTTGCATCCAGCATTTCCCAAGGCCAAACTAATCTTTCCATTTGCTTCCTGTGAGATGCCAGGTTGAAACACACAGAGGACTGATTTGGGCTGGAACTGTAACAGCTCAGTAAGAATTTTGGTTAGTTCCCTGTCGGGTTTATATTGCTATGAAGAGACACCATGACCACAGCAACTCTCATAAAGGAAACATTTAATTGTGGCTCGCTTACAGTTCAGAGGTTCAGTCCATCATGGTGGGGAGCATGACAGCATGCAGACAGGCATGGTGCTGGAGAAAGAGCCAGGTGTCCTATATCTTGCAGCAATAGGAAGTCCACTGACTGTTACACAGAGAGAAGCCTGAGAAAAAGAGACCTCAAAGCCTGATCGCACAGTGACAAACTTCCTCCAGCAAGGCCACGTCTCCTAATAGTGCCACTCCCTTTGGGGGGCCATTTTCTTTCAAACCACCACATTCCCTCCACTGTCAAAAATCAAACAGGTACAGTGGCCAGGCCCTGGACCCCGAGTTTGGGCTGAAGAGCTAGCAGAGCAGAAGGTGGTTGGCTAACATGCAGTAAGCAGAGCTCCCACTTCTTGCCTGGGTCTCCGATACCCTCACAGTAACAAGTGTGGAGGAATCGGAAGTTTCACAGCCCTGGGAATAGGCAAAGCCAGAAGCAAGGACTGGGGACCAAATTAAAATCAGGAATAGGAAAGTGTGATGGTTATTCTTGGTTGTCAACTTGACTACATCTGACATGAACTACCATCCAGAAATAGAGGGCACATCTGTGAGAGATTTTCTGTTTGGTTTGAAGTGGGTAAATCCACTTCTAGTTCAGACCTTTGAGATAATAAAGACACACCTGTGATCCAGATATTGAAGCAGGAAGACATACACCTTTGATCCAGATCTTAAGGCTGAAAGACACAGACCTTTAATACAGATCTTGAGGCAGGAAGACATACCTTTAATATGGGCCATACCTTCTGCTCAAAGTCTATATAAGGACATAGAAAGCTTTTGCTCTTTTTATGGTTGCCCTTGCCCTGCTAGAATCCACTCCTTCACTGGCATTAGAGCCTGCTTCTTCTGGATTCCAGCATATATAGAAGACCAGCTGAGACATCCAGCCTTGTGGGACTGAGAAACTACTAGATTCTTAGACTTCCATTCTCAGCTAGCCATTGTTGGATTAGTTGGACTGCAGCCTGTAAGTCATTGCAATAAATCCCAGACATATAAGGGAGGGAGGGAGGGAGGGGAGGGGAGAGAGAGGGGGGGGGAGGGAGGGAGGGAGGGAGAGAGAGAGAGAGAGAGAGAGAGAGAGAGAGAGAGAGAGAGAGATTCATTTCATAAGTTCTATGATTCTAGAGAACCCTGACTAATACAGGGGGAGGGGAGCAGTGTTCACAAGGAACAGCAGTTTGGCTGCCCAGACTTGCATTTGGAACACAGATATTCCAAGGTAAGGGGACATGGATTTAAATATTAGCTCTCTGCATTTAAAAGCACTATTCTAGGCCATGATGGACTGAGCAGGACAAGGAGACCCACATGCAGGCCTGGGGCAGTCCACCCAGGGCTCTGAGGAGAAAACACAGGCCTATCTGGCAAAAGGTGCCAGGAAGTCAGGTACTACTATGGTGAGCAAATCCATGGTCTGGATGGTAGAGAGAACAGTTCATTGTCGTATGGACAGAGGCAGATCTGAAGAGGTGAAAGTGGTGAGAAGCAGTCTGAGGTGGGTGGCTTGAATGCCATCCAGGGCCATGATGATGTCTGAGGCTGGGCTGCTGCCAGGGGCCATGTCTGTGTTCATGGCCCCGCTGCAGCCTTGGCCTGTTGATGTCCTTGGCCCCTAATACCACCAAAGGTCAAAAGAATAGGGCTCTACCAAGTTGTCCCCACTCCCCACTGGCTGCGACACTAGGGACAACTTGTCCTGACCCTCACTGGCTGAAGCACTCAGGAGAGCAGGTCCTACACCTCACCCAGGTAGCACAACAGAGCTGACCCTATAGACAGGAGCATGGTACACCAGCCCTGAGGGCATGAGAGCTGGATAACTGGCACTGCCTCTCCCCTTGCCTATGGTGTAGTAGTGAGGGCTAGGGAAAGAGGCCCTCATCCTTGCCCCTACTACCTACAGCTGGTGAGAGAGCTAACCCTCCCCTTTACCAGCTGCAGCACTCAGGGAAGCGGGCCCTGCACCTCCCCTGGGCAGCACAGTAGAGCTGACCCACTGACAGAGGGTGTGTGAACTGGCCAAGAAAGTGAATGAGGGAGATCTGGCACTACCCCTTCTCTGTCATGTGGTGGCATGGGCAGAGGAGAGATGCCTTCCTCCTGCCCCCACCCCTTGCAGCCTGTGGAGGGTGGGAGAGCTGGCCCTGTGGTCGTAAGAGCGGGAGAGCTGACTCTGTCCTCACCAATTGCAGCACTCAGGAAAACAGGCCCTGCACTTCACCTGAACAGCACAGTAGAGCTGGCCCTGATCCTGTAGGTGTGGAAGAGCTGGCCCTAAGGGCATGAAAGCAAGAGAACAGGTCCTGTCCCTTCTCATCATTACAAAGCTAGCTAGAACAATCCTGGAGAGCTCATCCTAGTAATGAGGGTAGGGAAATGCTGGTGGGCTGACTAACCCTGAAACTACCCAGGCCCAAAACCAGGGTTAGGAGTTGGCCCACCCCAAGATCCATCCCATCCATGACCTGCTGGAGCATTGGAAGGGGCATGTCTTGCACATCCAAAGCTGCAGGATCTCCACCACACAGGGCAACAACAGTCTATCCAAGTGAGGGCCCAGTATGAATGGTGTAGCAGAAACCAGAAGGTTAAACCAGACTGAGGACTCTGTAATGAACACTTGCAAGTAAAGATACATGGATAAGAGGGTTTACTGAGTGATTCACTGTGTCACACTACAGCTTTCTATGATGAGATTTATGATGAAAATTTCATTTTCTTTTTTTTTTTTCTGTTTTTCTCTTAAAATTTATTTTATTTTGTTAGGGCAGTTGCAAGGACAGAGGATGGCTATGAAGAGAAGATGAATAGGATCAAGAGACATGATGGGAAAGACACAAAAAAATAAAAAAAAAAACAACACTATTCTAGGAAGGTATGTATTTCACTCATAAAAGCAGGGACTTGTGGAATTTCCCTGCTACACAGGATGGATTTGGCTAGGAGCCCATGAGCTTTAGGATCCCCTTTATCCTTGCTTTGAGACTCTGTTTTGTCTGGTTAAAAACATCCGTCTCCCCAATTTCTCTGGCACTAGGAGCAGCCATAGGCCCTAGTGAACAGCCAGTGAAATTTTACATATGGAGCTTCCAAGAATGGCACAGTGTTCCTCGGAAAGTGGAACCAGCTTAACAGACTCACTTCATTTCCCTTGCTTTCTTCCCAGTGTTCCCTGTGCAAATTTTGTACGTGTAGATTGGAGGGTAACAGCTACCTTGTGGCTCTGAGAATGAGCATCTCGCCTTGACAAAGGTTACTGAAAGGCCCCCAGGCCCTTGATGATTTGGTCCACACTTTTAACTATATAAACCTGGAATTTCTTAAAAACCCTAAAACATGAACTGCTTGTTTGAACACTTTGTCCCATTGTCATGCCATCAGGAAAGCTGTGGAAAACTCTAGACGTGGCCTACCTGGTGGCTGTTGTGCCGTGAGGGCTGGGCTTATGAATTATAGCCCCATCCTGGTTTATACACAAAAGTCATGGTTCTTTCATTCTGTTGTACACAATGAATGAAACATACCAAATGTATAAATGAAAATGCTGCTTTCCCTCTCTTTGTGAGCTCAAAGTACAGGCTCTGAAATCAGACTCTAGGGTTCATAAAAACTAGGTCTGTCAGAGTAAGTCTCCTATACAATGTGATAGAGTAAATCACAAGACTTTGGCTCTCTGGGAATATGTAGTGCCAGTGGACTCCCAGTTTGGAGGAAAGCTAGCATCTTTTAATTATAGAAAGGAATTGTCAAGCAATCAGACTCACACAAGTACCCAGGACTTGGGTGCTGGGTGGGTCTCAGCCTCCTTGGGCAGGTACTGTTGAGCAATAAATATGCCCTCTGCACCCTGGCTCTACCACCTGCTTACTGTACTGCCTAGGCCAACTTAATTTACTTATTTTGCCTCTGTGTCTTTATCTAAAAGGTGAAGTTAATAGTGATTTTCCTCATTGGACCATATTTTGGAGTACTGGATTAGTACAAAAGTATCTAGCCTTCTGATAATATAATGAGGTTATATAATTATATAACACAATATAAATGTGTGAGGTACCATTTGTGACTGTCACCAGAATCATGTGATTCACAGGTTTCAGACTGGACACACCTGGTTTAGAGGTCCCTTTGAAGAGGGAGAGTAAGCCTTGTATTAGCTAATTTCCTCATCTCTATGACAGAACACCAGGCAGAAGCAGTATAAGAAGGGTTTATTTTGGCTCACAATTTGAGAGGATACAGCCTTGAACCACAAGGAGACCACTAACGTGGGATAAGCTCACAGCTGTGTTAATGGGAGCATGAGATGGCCAGTGACATCATAGCAGTACTCAAGAAACAGAGTTCAGGCCAGGGTAGCGCTACAACCCATAAGCCCCACCCATAGGACATTACAGTCAAGGCTCCTTGTCTGAAACTGTCCACAGCATCAAATAGTGCCACCAGCTGCTACCACTCAAACACATGAGCCTGTGAGAGACATTTCAAATCAAAACCAGGAAAGGCCTCAATTTCCCAACTTCCTCCCTTTCAGAGTTTTCTGTGTTATTAAATGAGATATCCAGAATCCAATCCACAAATGAGGAAGGCTGATAGATGCTGTCATTAGTGAGCAAACAGCACCATCCACATCATGGTCATTTTCCTTTCATTGTAATTTTTTAAAGCCCCAAAATGTTAACCAGCAAACTAGAAGTAATTGTTTTTAAATTTATGCTGTGATAGAATAATGGCCTATACTATGCTTCCATCCATCCTAATGAGCTCCTCTTCTCTCTCAACTAAAAACCCAGCATTCCACTTTAAATCTAAGTGTCCTTCTGTCATCTCCACAGCCACATCAATCCAGATGGGAGGACAACTGCCAGAAGATCTGCTGAGCCAGTTGAGAATGACTTACAGAAGGGCCATCTGGGTTTACTATCACATCAGCCCAGAGTAGGGAGCAGGGACAGAGCATGGTCTGGACTGTCATACAGAAGGAATAGAAGACTGTGCCAAGAGCATCAGGGTTGTGTATTCTTGCTCAGTAACCCACGAGGCAGGACCAGGAAGTCGGTGTCTCCATCTGTGTAGAATGTTGGAACAGCAACTTGAATGTAGAGCTTAGGAAGTGTCAGGTCCAAGGGCAAGTGGAACTATGCGGCCCCTCCTTTCTTCTCACACTGCCAGCAGTAGCAGGTGTGGTAGGGGTCTGAGAGGATCCTCGACAAGGTGTTCCTTAGTGAGATCATCATAGGATGGGAGGGAGCCTGGGAAATGGATGTGGTCTACATGGACTTGTGTCCAGTCATCAGAGGAAGGAAATGGGTGCTCTCCAGGAAAGGTGGCTGACAGTGGAGGAGATATGAAGGCATTAGGAGCCAAGATGTTGGAGATAGTCTGAGAGCAGTGAAAGGGGAATTACACTCTAAGGTGCCAGTTGACCTGAGAAGGTTGTGTTCCCTCCAGAGTCTGTCAATAATGCCTAAGTATCCTACATGAGTCTCCAGTCAGATCTCCATTTCTTGATGATGTTTGTGTAGACTAATCTGCCTGGGAGATGCAAAGAGTAGCTAAGATGCACAGCTGGGTCCCCGGTGTGCTGAACAGAGGCATTTCCAGCAACCTGAGCAGTCTGGGGACACAGAGCCTCCAAGACTCAGCAGAAACCCGGGATAGGCCTTATATTTCCTTGTGTATCAGCAGGTATTGAGTCATTTATACCTTAGAAAAACACAGGTCCCAAAAAAGACAAGTGTCTGCATCATAGGCCAGTTGGTCAGAGGTTTGACCATTTCATCTTCCAATGGTCACTTAGAAGGTAGGTGAGGAGTGCCAGGTCCCAAAGAAACCTGGGACAAGACTTACTCAGAACCATTGTAAGACAATGGTATAACACAAATACACTTACAATTTCTTGGCTCACTTTCAGTTTCAAAAAATGATACTACTTACCAAATTTTTTGTCTTAATTGCTTTATTACTAATTGTATCAACTTAACTATGTCTCCAAGTTCCTCCAAATCTGTCAACCTCCCTATAGTGTCCTTTCTGTTAACCTTTCTCAACCTTGGTATGATGATCCAGGCATTTATGCTATGGAAATTATTGCTAATCTGCTTTCTCGTCCTAAGAACTTTATTGCAGCCTTGATTTCTGGTATTACTGCTTTTATTTCTATCATTGGAACTATAAGTGCCTCTGCCATGGCCCTCATGCAAATGCATACAGCTGATCATACTAATACATAATGTTTCTGTTGCTCTTCTTACTCAAGAATCTATTGATAAGGGCTTTGTTGATAGGGTTAACACATTGGAAGAAGCTGTCTGATACATAGGTGCACAGATTCAAAATATGGTTAGACTTACTGCAGCTTGTTGATTGTAAAACTGTTCATGCAAACTATTGAAACTGTATAAATAAAAATGGCTCAGGCTTTCTGGGGCCACTTGTTTGAAACAGGTAGTCGTAGTTTTCTTCATTTCACAGACTTCACACATCCCTCCAAGGTCATTGGATCCGTTAGGAGCAAGGCTCTCAGCATAGTACCTGTGGCTCCTCTCAGCACTTCTCACCCCACCCCCCACTCTAAACTTCTCCAGCCCAGGGGCTGGGCTTTGCTTCCCCTCCAGCTTCTAATTTCTAATAAACTTGCCATTTCAGCCTGTGCTCTCTTGGCTCCTCTCTTGGCTCTCTTCCTCTCTCACTCACTCTCCCCGTCTCTCTCTCCTCTCACAGCCCAGTTCAGTCTGGACCCTTCCAGATCCCTCTAGCTGTTCTTTCCTCGTATCTACAATACAAACCTTCTCAACCACACCTAGGAGTGCTCGTGTCTTCATTTTCATTCATCTGATGCTTCACCCAGGAGAGGCGCCTATGAGCTCCCTTCCAAGGGTTTCAGCCTCTCCCTAACAGAACCAAGCTACTGATTTGACTCTCCTAATGTATGTACAGATTATTTGTTTCTGCTGGCTTCAGCCACAAATCAAATTTGACTCTAAATTCTAGAGTCTGCCCCTTCTTCCCTCCAACTGTTCTAACCATTTGTCTCTTTTCATCCACTCAGGAAATTCTCTGGCTTCTGGAGCCTGCTACTCTCTTCAGGAGCATCTGAGCATCTCTCTACTAAGGCACTCTCCTCTCCCTATACTGGAACCTTCCCTTCCCCCAAAGGCCTCTCCCAGTCCACCCGTCAGCTGTTTTTCTCCTCTACCTACCTTAACAATTTATCTCTCCTCCTCTACTGCATGGGTATCACCTCAGAGCTGCCTGCTTTGTCCACCATTACTACAAAAGCCGCACCAGTGTGCCAGGAAGCTCCTCTGGCCACTGGGTCCCTATCATGGGGAAAGGGTCACTCTCCTCTGTGATTTGGGATGTTTCTCTCTGACAAATCTCTCAGCCTTCTTGGAGATGCCCCAGATTGAAATTCTTGTCACCGTGACACTTGGCACCCACCCCATCCCTGCTCCCTTCACTCTCAGCTCCTTCTTCGAGCTTCCTCTCACCTCCATAGGAGCTGCAGTCCGGCAGTTTTTCTATGACCTTCTGGAACTCCAGAATGTTGGAATCCTCCCTCGGTGGAATTCCTGTCTGCAACCCTGTACCTTCTGTCTCTCAGCTCCCTCCTCGAAGTTCCTCTGCTTTGTTATGCCCTCCTTGCCTCTAGCTTCCTTAAGCCCTCCTGGGCCTTATATGACCATTTCTCTCTTCCTCCTTGGACTCAGACATTTTGTTAAAGCCTCACTGTCTTATTACAAAGGGCTTGGATTCAGTACAGCTCAATCAATGGCCAAAAATTGGCACACTAAATTTTCAAATTCTCTCATATGATAACAACTTCTGCTACTTCACAACCAAATAACCCCAAATCTTTTACATCTAAACTTTCTCTGCTCTACACTTGCAAAAGTTTCTTATCTCTATGGTTTTTCTACTTTCCACTCTACAAAATCTTTTATCTATATGATTTCTCTGCTCTCAAGAAATCTTTTAAGATTATTGTGTAAATAGTCTTTACACAGGATTTTTAAACTCATTGGATGTGGTTAAAGAATCTATAAAATCCATAAGAAAAGTTTAGCTTAAAACTCATACCAAAAAGTTGATAGTTAAAAAAAATCTATGCATAGGTAATTTTAATTTGCTATATCATATAGATAGATAGGGAGATAGATAGATAGATAGATAGATAGATAGATAGATATTAACATATGTAACTTGGATTCAACTCTTGATTAAACAGCAACCATGTGACTCACCTCCATCTTGGTTGGTGACCTTATCAGGATGGAAACAACCATGTGGCTGGCAGCCATCTTTCCTATGGTAAAAAGGGGGTACATGCCATATAATTTCACCACCATCTTGGATAAGATGACCACTTGGTATAAACAAATTAAAGCAACAACTAGAAAACTTCTTAGTCCTTCTAAGCTCTCTAATTATCATTGTATCTCCTTTTTAGACTAAGAAGGCAACATCAGATCTCCAAATATTTTGGATTAGTATGGATTTTTGTGTGATAAATTTCTAAGATTATAATGGTCTACTCAGATTAACAAACACTGACTTAGAAATTTACATCTAACTACTTACAGCTTTGCTAACTGTTCAACACCAGGCTTCAAAAAAATTTAAATAAGAAACAACATATGTTCAATAAATAAGGTTTATAAATTCCTAAGGTCTACTTGCTTTAACAGTAACTCACTTGAAGACATATGTCTAGCCTATTTGTGTTTACTAACTTTATTAAGCTTTAGCTATTTGGATAAACTGAGTCTTACAAGAAGCTGTGGTGTTCTGTAATGATATACTATGAAAGGATCAAAAAAAGGGTCCCAGTCTCTCTGTAGACTGTATTTATGGTTTAAAGTTTTCTTTTTATGCTAAAGGATCTTCATTTAAATTTTGTTTTGTTTTGTTTTTTGTGTTTTGTTTTTTGTTTTTTAGAGATAGCGTTTCTCTGTGTAGCTTTGGAGCTTATCCTGGAACCCACTCTGTAGAGCAGGCTGGCCTTGAACTCACCTGCCTCTGCCTCCTGAGTGCTGGGATTAAAGGTGTGCGCCACTGTGGGATGACTCATCCCTAATGGGCTTGAGAGCCAGACGGCTCAAACAAGTAAAAAAGATACTTTCTGAGAGCCAGCCTGGGTCTGCCTAAGGGCCTTAGCTACAGCAGCTGAAACATGATCTGGAGATGACTTGGACCAATGAGAGGCAGCCATGTCACACCAGCAGATACATATTCATCAGACCACCCCCAGGGTGGGGTGGAGGGTATATAACTTGCCTCTTCCTGAATAAACTGAGCTTGTTGTTTTGACATTCTCCCAGAGTCTGTGTGGTTTGACTCTGTGCCTACTTGGCCCCCGCCCCCAAAGGGAACAACAGAAAGGACCCTGCTACATGCCACAACCACCTGGCCTTCATTTAAAATTTTTAAGGCTCAAACTTAATAGGATAAAACTTTAAAACCTTAATCTTATAAAAACTACTAACTTGTTTAAACTGTTAAAGATAATTAATACATGCAAGTTAATGGTCAATCACTTTACACATGATCAAATTCTTTAAAGTGCTCAGAACTATGCTCATAGTCATGCTAAGTACAATGTAATTAATTTACAGGGGTAAGTTTTGTTTAGCCTCCTGTGTATATTTTCAAGGTTAAGTCTAAAGCAAGTAACTAAAACCAAGTAAAATTTATTTAAATCAGGTATACGTAAAAGTTGATGGTCCTCAAACTCTTCAGAGATCTGCTGAATATGGTGTTTAAAATGTCTAATGGAAAAGCTTCCTGTGAGAGACAGAAATGCCAGATCCTAGCGGTGGCCCTAAGGACTCTAAAGACAATGATGGGGTACGGATGACTCTACATGGACTATGGTAACACTAACCACTGGGCAAAGAACTGCCCTATGCCTCACCCGCCACCAGGACCCTGCCCAAACTATCGGCACTGTCGGGTTGATTATTCTACTCTGCCTCACCAAAATAAGTCTGTTTTCCCAAGTTCCTTCTCCACAGGAAAATCTCTCAGACCTTCTAGATCTGGCAGCACAGCAGCCGAAGATGGAATGCTGTCCTGGGTAACTGCTGAAGACCTATTCACCCACCACCCACCCCAACAAAGCCGTTGAGACCAAGGGAACATAGGGTAACAGTCTAGGTAAACAATAAGCCTCTATCATTTTAACTGATATAGAATCTATTTGGCTTTTATTTCGTGCTATAATTTATTCTTCTCAGACCTCTGATGGTGTTGATGGCTAACTGTAGCTTAATTAGTTTAACAGCTGCAAGTAAACCAGCTCCTCCCGCCAAGGCTACAGCTACCTAGTCAGTTAATTTCATACGTAAAAATCAAGGCTCACTTGTTTCTAGAGCTACTAGGTCTCCTTTGGAGAAAGGCAGACTCAGAAATTCACCTTGCTGACAGGCTTCGCACTATAAGAGATAAACTGACAAAACAGGTTTCAATGTAACATTTTACTATTCTTTTTATTTAAAGGAACTTGCCTTACAATGACTGCTTTCAATAATCAACCACTTTGTCTCATAATAAATGATTAGATAAAAGAAGAGTGTTAATGCTTTGATTTTAACCCAGAATCATGGGGGGAGGGGTTGTCCTCAAGCTTTTACTGTGACTCAAAAGGCATGAGTCTACTGCTTTTTCTACAATGAGTGTTTTCAATACAGATTACAAACAGTAGTAATGTAAATATATCTAAAAATTTTATCTCTTTTTATATCTCTTAAATTTTATTTATTTTAATTATATTTTAAGTTTTATATCTCTTAAATTTTCATATAAGCTTGAGGAGTCATGAGACTTGGATCTACCTGTTATAGGTCAAATGGACTCTGGATAAGTATTCCTGTCAATCAACAGCCTAAGATTTCTCCCCTACTTCCTACTCCTGATGGTGAGCTTCCCCTTCCCCCAGTCTTGAGACTCCTGTCCTCTCCTAACTATCAGAATCGTGGTCATGGGTCTTCCAAGTATACACCCAAGATAAAGATTTACCCTTGAATGCCTTAGTTTTACCTTCTGTGCCTAGTCTATATCTGTCCCAGCAGATTTCCAATCAACTGCAGACTAAAACTGCTGCACAACTGCCTGCAATGTGCCAGCACCGGGTGTCCCTTTGGAACCTGGATCCCAGACTGGTCCAAAGAAGTCTGCACTTCACTATCCCCAGGTGGTTTCACAGAACCTGGGCAACAAACTAAACAAATGTTCCCTAGCCCTAGGACTTCACTTCTCTCTCCCTTCTCAGCTTTAACCAATGTGCCAGCCTTCTTGGGTTTCTGATATGACTCCCAAATTTCAGCTAGAAAGCAGTTACAGAAGAGATTATGTTGCCCCTTATCATAAAAAAAAAGGCTGGAATATCATGTCCCAAAGAAACATGGGACAAATTTCACTCAGTACCTGTGACTTATCCCAGCACTTCTCAATCACACTGCCCACCCAAAATCTCTCCAGCCCAGGGACTGGGCTTCACTTTTCTTCCCCAGCTTCTAATTCCTATATAAACTTGCCACTTCAACTGTGCACTCTCTCGGCTCCTCTCTTGGCTTGATCTTGGCCTCTTTGGCCTCTTGGCTCTCTTCTCTTCTTCTCTCACTCACCCCCCCTCTCTCTTCTCATGGCTCTGTTCAGTCTGACCCTTCCAGATGCCTCTGGCTGTACTTTCCCTCATATCTACAATAAAAATCTTCTCCTCAAGCGTACCTAAGAGTTGTCATACCCTCATTTTCATTCAGGGAGCACACAGAATAGAGGTATGAAGCTACTGTGCAAACCCATCTCCACACTCCCAGGCTGCCTGACCTTGACCAAGCTTCCTGACCTCTCCATCTATCAAAATCCCTGGTTCCTAACACTCTTTAGCCACTCCTCAGGGGTTGAGTGAGCCTGGTACATGCTTACTCATGACAGTCCTTATGTTGGGCATGACACAGGCATAGACCAAGGGACTTCTGTGTGAGGAAACATGGGAGCTCTGTCTCTGCAGAAGACAGGGAGAAGGACCTTATCAGCCATCTACCCCAGATCTTCCACTGTGATCTGCATCACCCACCCTGATGTGCCACATAAAAGTGAGGACAATGGACAGAGATAATACTGGAAACAGTTTACAACTGGCACATTCAGATGGACATCTCTGTCCACTGCTCTATATAGCTATGAATATAAGCTATGTTTGAGTAAATGAGATTGCCCACAGCTTTGGGCAGCCCATGGCGAACCTCAGGACATCAGCATGTGGACTTAGAGAAGGCCATACTTGGATCGCTGCTGTAACACCTCATGTACAACACTGAAAGTTTCCTTTCCTTCCAGGAGCTTCAAATTCCTTATCTGAAAATGTGTGGATCCAGGGACAACAGTGCATGCTTGAAATTCCAACACTCCGAATATAGGAGGATAGTTACAAGTGTGAAGCCAGTCTGTGCTGTTGAATGAGACATCTCCACATGAATAAACAAACAGGGGTTAAGGGCTAGAAAGCAGGGCTGAAGTCATGGTGGAAGAGAGGGGCTAGAGTTGGGAAGAAGAATGTTTGTCCAACCATGGACTGACCCCTTAGGGAGTTCCATGGCATAAACAACACTTCAGGCTCGGACAACATCAAGTGGAAGCAGAGCCTCTGCTCACAGTGCACTTGGATAGGACAAGGTCTGTGCTCTCTCCTCTATCACAGAAGGACACATGTGGCTCAGAGTTAAGCTTTAAGGTGAAAATATAGTCCCTCCATCACTACCCATCTTTAAAGTTCTCAGGGGCCTCATGAAAGTGCTAGGAGCTCCATCTCAGGTAGCACACACAAGCCTTGTTTTTAGCTTCTTTTAAGATGAGGACAGCAATTGCGTCCTCCCCTGTGTTTGTCATGAGAACTTGCTGTTGCTGCTTCCAAACCCTCTGCTTGTTACTTTCATTGTTACTGTTGGTGCTTTAGCATAGAAATGAAAGCCATCACTTTAGAGTTCATGTGACATCACAGGTGGAGACACTGAGACACATAGGAAAAACTCTACATGAAAGTAGCAAGTCATATTTAGACACTAACTCTTTTGAATCTCTGGAAAGCCATCTTCCCATCAGCCTGTACTATAAACAATCCTGTGCTATAAAACAATCTTACTTCTTCAACCTCAGAAGTTTTGTCTATGGGGTTCAAATATTCCATTTCTTACCAACCGTGCAACCATGGAAACTGAATGGCAAATTGAAAAGGCAGCAAACAAATTAGCTTGCAAAACCCTCACAGATGACATAATCACTCTAGTATTTAAGCTGCAGATATTCTCACCACTTCAGTCAAGGCCTTTCTCAACTGCTTTTATAAGCCTGCACTCATGGATTCCATAGCCAGCATCTACCCCAAGACACTCTAGCCAGACTTGACATCAATTTTCAGCCCCAAGGACTCAATTTGAGTTTGCTCAAATGGGTGATGCTTTCCATCAATACACGGCAGGAAAGCCAAGCCACATGAGCAGGTCTCCAATTCCCTCATCTCATTTCTCCTTGGAAAAAACAAGAATAAGTAACTAGTAGTGGTGGCATAGGAGGATGGAAAGAGAGAAATCACTTAGAGTGGACCAAAGGCTGAGGTTTCAGAAGGTGAGTCCATGACTATCATGGTGGGAGTGTGACAACCAGGCAGGCAGGGCACGGGAGCAGCAGCTGAGAGTGCACATCTGATCCTCAGGCACAAAGAAGAGAAAGATTAGGCCTATCATGATTTTTTTTTAAACATCAAGCCCACCCCCAGTGACACAACTCCTCCAACAAGACCACACCTCCTAATTCTTCCAAAAGTCTACCAACTGGGAACCAAACATGAACCCATGGGGTCCATGCTCATTCAAACCACCACACTTGGTGTAGGTAGGTGCCTGGTCATGCACCAAGGCCAACAAAGCAAATGGAGAGACCCCATGTGCCTTGATTGCTTCATTCATCGGAATCAGCTACACATAAAGACAAGCACATGCAGATTCCAAAGACGTGTGACTCCCATCTCTTTGGGAAACTACCCTTAGTCCATTAAACAGTTCTCACTAGCGTTCCCCATAGCTTGAGATGATGTGTTTTTGGAGTGAGTTTATTTGCATATTTATTGCATATTTCTCACTACTATTCTCTAGGCCCCAATGTCTAAGAAGTGCATGTGGGAGATCTTCTCCATATAACAAATTCCTACTCCACTTGCAAAACCCAACTCAGACGATTCCCACCACCATTCAGCCATCCAGAGCCACTTGTGCTGAGGTCCTTGGGGGTGTGCTAAGTCCTGTGGAGGCCTCACCATGACATTCTCAGCATCAGCATGGTGTCTGATACTCAGTAAACAGTGCTGTGCTCACTACTGTACTGCTATCACTACAGTGTTTACAATCTCCCTGGGAAACAGGCTACATGGTGCTGCAACAAGAGCAGGCTTGGAGAGACAAGAGACCTCTACCTGAACCCTAGGCTCACCACTCTCTCATGTGACTTTGACCCATGCTCATCTTCTCTAAGACTGTCTCTTCATCTGTTGAAATGGAATGTCAGCAGTACTTCCCAACAGAGGTAACATTTTTAAACTATATGATCTGTGATATTTTTGTTATTCTCCTGTCATTGTATCATTAGGGAAGGTCACCATGGGTCTCAGTCAGGAAGGAACTTGACTACAAGACAGAAGACCCTCATAACAACATCAGTGAAGGGTAGCAGTTGATTTGGCTTCCAAATCAAGAGTCCAAAGTTGACAAATGGAACAGAGGCTTACAATGCCTTGAGAGCCTCAGGCCTCTCCATCCTCTTCTCCATCTCTAATGTGATGACTTCCTGGTGTCCAGATAGTCACTGGGTGATGGAGATGCCTCTAATGGTAAGTAGAGACTGAAAAAGGAAGAAAATCTTGCCACTCAGGTTCTTCCATATATCCGAAAAGTAAGTGTTTTCCCACAGTGCTTGCTGAAATGTGTGGGTGTTTTGTCCCACAGACTTCAGTGAGAAAATGGCTGTCTGGCAGCCCCAGAGCACCCAGCCCAAAGACAATTTCACCTGATCAGATGCCAATAGTTATCTGTACATAGCCAAACAGCAAAAGAAAACCTGACCCCATCTGACTCTTACATCTTTGTCTGGCTCTGCCATGGGTTAAAATGGCTAGTGACAGGCTAATGGCAAAAGACCCCAAAGCTATGGTAATCTCCCAACTATGTGAGTTGCTGTGGAGACAACAAGCTTAAGGAAAACTTCCTAAAAAATGGGGTCAGGGAGAACAGACTCAGGATCCATGAAGAGAATTAGAATAAAAAACACATTTTAATGCAGAGATGGATATGACCTGGGGGTTGGCCTGACTTACCAAGTGAACTCCATGCATCATTGGAATGATGCTTCTGCACCATTGGAATGATGCTTCTGCACCAATATACAGGAATCTCAGCACAGTAGGAAAAGTAGAAAAGTGCAGTTGACCCTTGGATTGCAGGCAGAGACTGGGGCCATTGAACAAGTCTACCACCCCAGCAAGCAATCAGCAAAGCCTGAACACAAACCCAGAGCTCCACACCCAATTCCTCTGTCCTTGACCATGAACAAAGCCCAGCCAGTCCAGATGATGTGTTTGGTGAGCTCAGGAGGGGACCCGCAAGGTTATTCAACCCACCATATTATCAAGATAAAATAGATTAGGCTTCTTATAGTTAATCTTGCTTCCCATAACATTTCTTGAAAATATCATATATCTACTGGACTATGTGGTCAAAAGACAAAAAAAAAATAGCAAATGAAAATGTGATTTTTTTTAACTGGGGGGAAAAGCCTGACTTTAAGAGTTAAAAGACTTAAAAGTCTGTATTATTTCACAGGCTTACAGACCAAATTACAAATAATATATTAAACTGACTATATTCCCAGGAATATTTTCCTAGTATGATTGACAGAATAAAATGCATTGCTATAGTGTTCCATGTAGAAGTGTTTCTAGGTCATTCTAACCTCTGAATAAATTACAGAGTTTAGACTCAAATCCATGTGAAGGATGTCAAATGAAGAGCTGATCTGGACTTGAGCTAGAGGAAGCTTTATTTGAAAGGATTAGTACACTAGAGAGAGCACCCAGACTAGGGGTCTGAAAGTATCTTCAGTCAAACAGAAGGCCTTTCTGTTCGGAGGACAAGTAGGGGACATGAGAATGGGAATGTACATGGATGCTCAATGGGGCAGTTGAGTTATTTAAGTTTTAGTGTTTGCTTAAACTTGAGGGCAAGACAAAATTTAGAAGCCTATGGGAAGAAGAATCCTGACGGATTTGATATTGGGCCAAGCCACGTAGCTAATCAAAACTGTTTGCTCTAGGTAAACTGTTTTCTACTCTGAGATTCTAATCATGATTTTGGAAAATATCGATAAATATCTGGAAAATAAGAGAAACCCAGGCAGGGAGCCATCGATCTCTTTCCTCAGGGCCTATAAGAGCATTGGATAAGTAGTGAGTCTCTGTCTATATGTCCTTCAACCTCTTTGCTGTGCAGTTCTGAGGAAACCACATGTACCTGTCTGTAGACTCATTCCGATGCATCTGCTTGGAAGATGGGCTGGTGTCACTCTCTTCTCCACAAGTACCTCAGGAGTGGGCTAACTGGCAAGGTTAGAAAATAAATCAGAAAAGTTCAATGAAAAATGAAAGTTTCCTTTCTCTTATTTTTAAATCCATCACATAAAAAAAAAGAGTGCTTTTCATTAGCTGGGACATTCTTCTGTGTTTTTGACTGCATTGAGCAAAATGTTCCAAATCTTCAGTAGTAAGAAGATGGGAGCTGAGGTAGAGAAAGGAATCCTGTGGATGAAAGCATCAGTATGGCTGCCTACCTCCATGGTCCTTAGCTGGCAGAGGGCACAGCGGGTTGAAAGTACAGAATCTTGTACTCAGATGGCTGGGAGGCACTCAGTATCAAGCACTTCACATGCAGCATCTTGGAGAACTGAGTTCTGAGATTCACCCTGAGACTTAAAGCTCCACTCCCCGCCCCCGCACCCAAATAAAAGCTCCACTCCCACAACCCAGTCCTACCCACCAGACCTCATCTTCTTCCTCCTGCCTCCACACTTCCAGCCATATGGACCACTAGAGCAGTACCAGGGCTAGCAAGCACCTCTCTCCACCCACTGCACTAGCTGTTTCCTAGGCCAGAAGTCAACTCCCTCCCTCCCTCGACTCAGGCCTCTTCCAGCAAAGGCTTCAGAACCCACTTTATGGAATAGGAGTCCTACTGTCTGCAATCTGCTCACCATGATTCCTCTGCTCATGGGACTTACCTCCACATGAAATGGTTTTCTAAGCACGATTTCCATTGTGTATCAACATCCCCTGGAACATAGGCTGTGTGACATCAGGTAGGGAATCTGATATTTCCCACTACTAGTTCCCATTGCCTGGCACCCACCCACAATAGGTGTTTTACACCTATTGCTCTATTCATTCACCTAATGAATTGCTAATCACCTAATGCACCCTGAAAGATAGGTGTTGTGGTCACTACCTGACAGATGAGAAAATAAAGGTGCAGATAAAAAATGTTGTCGGTTCAGAGTCTCAGCAATTCTGGTTTTGGAACCATATGACTAGCTTCCTCCACCACCTGCTGTCTCTATGGAAGTAAGGTTGTTAAAAGCAACTCTCAGCTTTTTACCCTTACTCCCTAGAGATCAGGAGCTCTAACCTACATTTGCTAAACATTAAGTCCAGCTCTAAAAGACAGAGATGAGGGAAACAAGAACCCTCAGAGTAAGTCCCTGATGACCATGACTATGCAGGTAATGTTGCATTTTGTCTTCTAAATTAAATCTGTTTCCTTGTGCTTAATTGGTATTATGTCTTTTCTGTGCTTTGCAATGAGTGCAATGGATGGGTCAGACTGAGGGTAACTATGGAGATAAAAGCACCTTTCAGGTCTAGACTTTAAACATATTCTTAACTGTTATCCTTTTCTTGTGTTCCAAGCATTGTTCTAGGTCCAGGAGTATATGGTAAGCAGAGCAAACCCATTGTCCCATAGAGGCTACTCAGGAAATGTTTGAAGATGCAATTGCAGGAGCTTCAGGAGATGGTTCAGTCAGTAAAATGCTTGCCACACAGGACAAGATCCTGAGTTCAGTTCTCAGTACTTACACAAAAAGCTAAGTATGATGGCACATGTTTGTAGTCCCAGTCCTGGGAGGTAGAGGCAGGATGGACCCTGGGGTTCATTGGCCAGCCAGCCAGTCTACTCTAATCAGCAAGTCCCAAGTCTCAGTGAGAGACCCTCAAAACACAAGATGGGTGGTTCCTAAAGAACAACACTTAGGACTGACCTCTGACCTCCACATACATATGCACATACATACACCTGCACACAGGACTATGAATGCACATGCATGCACACATGCACACAAGCATGCACACACACACACACACACACACACACACACACACACACACACACACACAAAGATGCATCTCCATAGTCTTTTAATCCTTTTCTCACCAAGAAGAGGACGCTATACCATCTTTAATTTGAAGTTGGGCTCATATTCATGACCAGTTGTTCAAAAGAGCAAAGGAGAAACTATGTGACTTACAGTAAAGCTACAAGATCTAAACAAGCTAGAACTTCCAGGTAAGAAATCAGACCACCTGAAGTCTCCATGATGCGAGGGAACAAAACTGTTTACATGAAGAAGCCCTGTACCTACAGAAGAGAAGGTAGACATAGAAGGCTTGTCAATACCCTTAAGGAGCCTTGATTGTTTTTTTTCCTTTTTCTTTATGATTCTCCTTTTATATCTGAGTTCTACCCATGGCCATGTCATTACATTCATTCCAAATCTGTATTCCTTGCTCCTGCTACTGCCACCATCCTCGAGCAGGCCACCAGTCAGTCCTTCATTTGCTGTGAACAGCCATGAGGAAGACCCTATGCAGGAACCACCTAGCAGAGCCTTTTCCAAAATCCTACCCCACAGAAACCATGAGAGACAGCAATATGATCAATGTTATGTTAAGACACTATGCATCATCCATAAATAACCAGAGTATGGAGACAACAACAAATAAACATATACATTTATTGAGTTGTGGTAAATAATAAGAAAAGTGAGGCAGGAATGGAGAACAAATTGACAGGGAAAACCTCCTTGATATGATAACTATCAAGGAGCTTCATGACTGACTGTAGGAAGAATATTCTCACAGCCATGCAAAGATCTTGAGGCAAGGCATTCTCGGCATGTCCAAAACCAAGCAAGGAGGAAAGTGTAGCTACAACACATGGAGGGAAAGAAGGAATAGAGGAGAGTCAGGTCATAAGGGCTTACAGACCTGGTCATGTAGGGCCCTTTGCAAGATGGCACCACCATAGTAAAAGCTGATGCTCACAAAGTACCAGCTAACAAGGTAGCAGGCATTATTCAAATGTTTTATGTTGGGGATACAGCTTAGAAGTAGGGTGAGTACATCCCTGGTAGAGACAACTAGAACTAGGGGCATTTTGAGAATGAGGTAGAAACCTATTCAATGGAAATTCCCAGGAATCCACTAGGGTGACCTGAACTATCAGGCAAGACTTTCAGTGGAGGGACTGGTGCACCAACACAGCCACAAAACCTTCAGTCTACAAACTGTCCTGCCTGCAAGATGTGCTGGGGTAAAGGTGACCAGAATTGTGGGAGTGGCCAACAATGACTGGCCCAACTTGAGACTCATACCGGGGGAGTCTATGCCTGGCACTGCCTGGAGGGCCAAAAATCAGAGACATGGTAGCTCTGAGATCTAGGATAGAACCAAATACAACCAGCAAAAGAAAAAGTTGATGAAATGATTCCTAATGATACTCTGCTATACTCATAGATAGAAGCCTAGCATAATTATCATCAGAGAGGCTTCATCCAACTGATAGGTGCAGATGCAGTGATCCAGAGACAAACATTAGGAGGATCTTCAGGAATCCTGTGGAAGAGGGCAAGGAAGGATTATAGGAGTCAGAGACGGCAAGGACACCACAAGAAAATGGCCCACAGACTCTATTAACCAGGGCTCATAGGGGCTCACAGAGACTGAACTGTCAATCAGGGAGCCTGTAAGGTTCTGACCTATATCGTATGTTACGGCTGTGTAGCTTGATGTTCTTGTGGGACTACTAACAGTGGGAGCAGGGGCTGTATATGACTCTTTTGTCTGTTTTTTGGGAAACTTTTCTTCCCAGTGGGTTGTATCGTGCAGCCTTCATATGAGGGGATGTGACTAGTCTTACTATAACTTGATATGCCATGTTTGGTTGGCATCCCTGGGAGGCCTGCTTTTTTCTGAAGGGAAAGAAGGAAGAGTGATTTAGAGGGGGGGAGAGGTGATGGGAGAGACTAGGAGGAGAGGAGGGAGGGAAACTGCAGCTGGGATGTAATAGATGAGAGAACACACGAAAAATATAACTTGAAAAAGAGAGGGAGAGAAGAAAAATGTTGTTACCCCTTCCAAATGACCCAATCACATGCATATAAAGCAAATCACTCACTGAACCTCTCACAATTTGGGAATGACAGAGGCAATACCCAGCTAAGATTAATCATCACACCATGTCACCCCATGAAAAGGCCTGACAAAGTATGGAGAACACTAGGAAGGGTCAGTGTTCAAGGTTCACAATGTACCCCAGCCCTCACCAGCTAGAGACCTGTGCCAGCACCTATCTTTCTGTGTGCTTCAGTTTCCTCCTCTATAAAAGGCAGACATTAATATTCATTTTGTACAGATATGAACCTGGCTATGGTAATTGTTATTACCCATTAGTCACACCAGCCCCTCAAGTTTATGCATTGATATCCTGATTCCCAATAAGACTTCATCTGGAGACAGGGCCTTTAAAATGTGGCCAAGGTTGCATGAGCTGGCTTTTGGGAGCCCACTACCTATGGTGGGACACTTTGCACAGCCTTGATGCAGGGGGAGGGGCTTGGACCTGCCTCTGCTGAATGTACCAGTCTCTGCAGACTCCCCATAGGAGACCTTGCCTTGTTGGAGGAGGGAATTGGGGGTTGGGTTGGGGGAAGGCAGAAGGGGCGGGAGGAGGGAGGAGAAGGGGATCTGTGATTGGTATGTTAAAAAGAATTTTTAAAAATTCCTTAATTAAAAATAAAGAAGTGGCCAAGGTTACATGAAGGTGAGGCCTTGAGCCAATAGGACTAGTGTCCTTATAAGAAAAGGCATCCATGGGTGTCCCCTCTCTTCTGCCCTCGGTCCCTCTCCCTCTCTCCCTCCTTCTGTCCCTCTCCCTCTGTCCCTCATTCTGCCCCTTTCTCCCTTCCTCTCCCTCTTTTCTTCTCTCCTTCCCCTCTGTTCCTCCCTCCCTCTCTCTGGGTACTAGGAGAAAAAGCTACCTGCAGCCCAGGTGGCCATCTTCTAGCTAGGGAGAAAGCAGGCACCAGAAGACGAACAGTTAGCACCTTGGTGCTACATTTTCCTATCTTCAGAAAACACATTTTCACTGCTGAGGCCACCTAGTCTGTGGCTCCTCCATGCTGTGTCTCAGAGTGCAGACCAGGAACAAGGTCCCTTCATTCCCTGCCCGCCCCCCAGACATACACACAGATTACTCTGGTGTGCAAATGCAGTCGTCTCTAGCAGGCAAACAGCCTGCAGACTGCAGCCTCTTCCTTTAATGACTCTAATTTATCTCCAGCCTAATCAATAATAAATCAAACTAAGTGGAACCAGAACAACTCACCCTGAGGCTGTGTCATGTTCAGTTGGGAAAGATGACCCCCTTCAAAAGGCTGTGCTGATATCCAGCCCTCCTGCCTGCAGGGTAGGGCACAGAGTGGGTGAGGAGGGCACTCCAGAAAGGTGCTCACTGGCCTTTTCTTCCTGAAGCATTCACCCTGTGTGCCCAAGGGGACATGTGGAGTTTCAGGGGACACCACACATGTTCCTCAGCCTAGGGGGCAGAAATGAGTAGGACCTTGTTTACTGTAGGGAAACTGAGTCACAGAAATGAGAGACTGCCAAGTACCAGCCCCACATCCCTCCAATCTCATGACCCTGCAAAGCCTTGGCTTTCAGGACTGGAAGTTTGTAGCCCTTCCTCTGCCTGCAATGTCATGATGACTCTTCCAGAAACACCCCTTCTCCCTGGGCTTCTGGGGCCGACAGAACCACATTCTGCCCACATAAAAAGAACGAGGATGAAAACAGTATGAAGAAGCACCCCCTGCAGATGAGTATTAGGTCAGCTGTGAATATGTCCCTTACCAGGTTATAAGATTGTAAACAATAAAGCACAAAGTGAAGTGTCTGTCAATCAATGATCTTGATTATTTATCTATGATGGGTCATCGCAAGTCTTCAATGGGCTGAAACTAATGTGGATTAAGAACATCACTGACGATTCTGTCTCTAGCTTAGCTAGGAGAGAAATTGTAAATTATGTCCATGTTGTAAAACCACTGTCCTCCAGGCGTGATATCGTTATTGCCTACCTTGAACTCCAAGCAGTTATGATTACTCAGAAGAGATACACATGACTGAGCCCATTAACTTTCCCTGGAGAGGGAAGGAATCCATGAGGTCCTGCTCTCCCTAAGGGTTTATATAGTTACTATAGCAGAGAGCTTCACAAGGCTCCACCCCTCCCTAAAGTTGTACATACAGTTAACAGGTGCTGAAGAAGAGAGCTTTGTTCTCTTCAGTGACAGCGGGACCCATGCTCCTGTTTCTGTAAACAGCCTAGTCATAGTGGAGTATGTCATCTGCCTCTAAATGGAGACATGCCTTCATCTCCTCCTATAAATTAGTCCAGCTGGGCAGGCTAGGGAGCTAGGTAAGGAACCATGCCTAGGAAAGTGTGTTAACATTAAGTTAATATACTTTTCCTTCCCAGAATTCCTGCCCCCATTGCAGTCCCTCTGAGCCATCATGAGGTCTACTGGGTCTGCCTAATTTGCTGAGCCCTCATTCAAAACATCATAACTTACTTGTTTCGTGGAGTTTTTTTCCCTGCCTCTTTCTTTCAGATGCTGGCCACTGCCCAAGCATGCTTTTAAACTCCACAGCTCTGCACTCCCTTGTTCTCTCTCTAAAGCTCCCTCCCCACCACCTGGCCTGCCACCATGCTACTGACCTCCTCCCTGGCTTCTCTTCTCTGTTCTGGGGAGACTCACGGTGTGCCCTCCCTGGCTGTCTTTCTTTTAAACTCTAACAAATGGCCTCTGAGTGTGCTTGACTTAGTTCTTCGACCTTGAGCTTCCATCTGAGTTTTTTCTTAAATTCTTCTATTCATGAGACAAGAACCCCAGGAGAGTCCACAGTAAGCCTGGTGTCATATGCTGACTCCACAAAGACTCCCTGATTTCTGGAAACACTTCCTGTCTTTTAATTCGTTAGTTGTCAGAGAAAACTAGGCTGTTCATTACTAGACAGCATGGACAACATCAACCCTAATTAACTCTTTGTTTTACCAAACTAGATGAGTGGAAGGTAGGGGCAAAGAGGTCACAGTGCTTTTGGAGGTCACAAGATTACCTTGTACAGAATGGGCACGGGAAGTCTGGCCTCTAGACCCTGCCTGAGACTGACTTGTCCCTGGCCACCTCCCTCCTGGGAATCCTCCCAGCAGAATCGTGCTTCCAGTCTGCTGCATTGCGTTCTGCAGGGGCACTGCTTTCTGGCACCTGCTGTGAGTTAAACGTCTCCCCACAAAGGTATGTCAAAATCCTAGCCTCCTGTGAATGTGACCAGATTCAGACACAGGACCTTTGTAGCTGTAATTGAGTTAGGATAGAACCATAAGAAGACACACAGAGGCGCACATGGGTGGGGGGCTGTGACAACAAAGGCAATGGATCGTGATATAATGACCTAGCTACACACCCGGGGATGTTAATGATTGTCACCAATACCAGAAGCTACCAGAAGGAATCTACAGATTCTGCTCTAGGACTTTCAGTGAGAGCATAGCCATGCTGTCCCTTGGGTTTTTTGACTCCGGGCCTTTAGGACTATCAGAGAACTAAGTTCCTCTGTTAGAAACCACTCTAGTTCTTGGCTTTTCTATTAGAGTGGCACAGTCCCCATAGCAGCCATTGGAAGGAACAATCGCAACACCCTGTCATCTGCAGATGGGAGAGAGAGCTCAGCCTGGGGAGCAGAAGGAATGGGATGCTACCCCTGCCTCTCCCTCCAACTGTTCTACACTCACACTGTAGTGTAGAACTCTTCCTCCAACACAATACAACACCAAGACCCTGAAGCTGCTGTGCCCTCCAAGCTTCCATCTAAATATCACTCCTCAGAGAAAGCCCCTGGTACCTGCCCAGGTACTCTGGTACCTGCCCTGACTCTCCATCAATTTAGGAAACAATGATCTTGCTTACCACTTGGTTATAAGACTAGCGTCTCTCCCCATGGAAACATGTGCTTCTTAATGGAGCTCAACTCTTCTGGCCTCCTTCCTTGATGAACTTTAATATGGGAGCATGTCATCAAAGCTCATCAAATATCTATCAATCAATTAGTAAGAACAGGAACTGGGAGTCAACCCTGTGTTTTTAATTTATCACTGACTTGTCACTCTGGTCATTTTAGCCATGTAAGGAACCTCCCTGGGGCTCAGGAAAGTCTCCTATCAAATGAGACAATTACAGGTGACATCTACAGAACTTTTCATGTCAGAGCTGTTCCCTCCAGTCTCACAGAAGAGCTTTGTGGAGGTCTAATTACCACATCCATTTTACAGTTGAGGGACAGATAAGTCAAGAAACTTTCAATGTCCACATGTCCCAGTGGGATGTGACTGGTTTTCCTGAAGCCGCAGAGCCTACAAATGAACTGATTTACTCTTCTTACAGCACCCCCAGGAATGTTCATCTTCTCAGGCCAAAGGGAATGCCATGTATAACAGCATGTGGAAGGTTGGTGATATGAGTGCTGAATAGAACTGACCCAAGACAAAGAGAAAAAGAGCAAGAACTTACTGGATAATACCACAAGAAGGCAGCAGCAAAGTTCTCAGATGGTGGACACCACAACCAAGAGAGTGGGAGTTCTTTTTGTGCTAGTCAAGGGATGTTGCTTGGGTCATTTGTATGGGGTCCACATCTGGGTAAATAAGCAAGCATCTCATTCTCTTGTTATAGTAAATTTTATAGCACAAGTTGTTTTCTTGAGCCATGGGTTACTGGGACATGGACTCTAAGTGCTTGCAGAAGATGGTATAAGTGGCCAGGCTTCAAGTAGTAATGGCCTGGTTACTTATGTGGGGTATTTCGCCTCTACATTCACACACACACACACACACACACACACACACACACACACACACACACTCATGCACACATGCCATATCAACAAGTCAAATAATAGACAAGGTGCAAACATCTTCTGGAGATACTTCAAAGCTGAGAAGGGGCATCAGGGGCCCTAGTTGGCAGTGCTGACCTACCATAGGATTGTAGGACATAAGGCATGAAAGGTTTGAAGTGTGTTTTGGAGAGGGGAGAGAGTGGTCATAACAAGGGGTGGAAGGCCAGACTCTAATCCATTTGAGAATGAGAGGTCCTTGGTGGTGAGAGACAAGCATCCCTGTTGATAGTAATGGCTCCTGGAAGAAATAACCCTGATTAGCTTTGTAGGAGGAAGGGACTGAACACATGTGCAGAGCAACATAAGAAATTTCAATAGAAAGAAAAGAGGAGCCAATTACAGCCACATCCACCTAAATGATTGGGAAAACTGGTGATAAGAGGAAGAATAGAGCAGCAAGCCCAGGAGAAAAGAAAAGCTCTAGGCCTCAGCCAGCAGCAGGAGGTAAGAATCTGCAGTGGTGAGTGGTGGGGGCTTGTGTTTCCTAGAAGTTTCTAAGAGGCGTGAGAAAGTGAAGTCAAGAGACAGACTTGAGTATGATCAAGTAATGTGCACCAGTTTTATTCCCAGGCATCCTCGGAGCTCTGAGGCTCCTTAGAGGATTTGAGTCATGTTTTAAGAGTTGAGTAAGATGCAGGTATAGACCATGCATGAGAGTAACTAGGACAGACCCAGCTGTGATGGGATTTTTTTTTTTTTTTACTAATAGAGAAGCTGTTAAAAACAGAGCCAGATTTGTATTTGCTAAGAGCCAGAAAAATTAGTTCTGACAGAAAAATTGAATATTTTGAAAAGATTTTTTTTGGTAGTCAAGCATTTGCCTGTGGGGCACAGGCATATGTGGACATAATGATATTATATGAAGCAACTTCTTACTTGAATAATTTTTAAATTGAGAGCTACTATATATCATGGTCCATACATGTACTTCTCTGATATTAAAGTGTCAGTTCCTCAGTTACCTAATGCTCGAATTCAGCTCTTTAGTAACTCAGCTTGAGCACCCTTTAGAAAACAGAGTATTACTTGGACAGGTGAACCAAGACAGTAATTTCCAAGAAGGTAGCAGTTGTTGAGTATTTACTAAGACCTGGGATAGGTCCCTCTTTAACTGGCTATCACTTAACTGAATGGCAATCAGTCTTAAGAGTACAGACAGGGTCCTCGTGCTGAATCAGGTCAGGATGGGATTGTGGTCAGCAGAGAGTAGAATTTTGTTTTATAGTATTACTGATTATTGTATTCTGGGTTATACGTTCCTGTTGGGTGTTTAAGAGCACATAGGTGACCAATAGCTGTAAGCATTGCAGCTCGGATGGAAAGGTATCCTGGCCGCTGGAAGCCAAGGAATACCACAAAGTCATATACCACACAACAAACCTCATACAAGATTTATTGGAAGGAAAAAAGAACAGGAAGATGACTATCTCTGCTTGAGCAAGAAATAGCAGCAAACTGAACAGGATAGAGGCTTATATAGAGCTTCTTGGGAAGGGGGTGAAACTTTTCACAGTGGAGATTTCCAGGGTAGAGATTGGTGGAATTTCATGTCCAGAGACTGGGCTTTTTGCTGTGCAGGATGGAGGCAGAGTCCAGCATTTAGGGCAGTTAGAGTATCCTGTGGGTGGAACCTGGCAGTTAGAGGTCCTCGCGGGAGGGGCCTGGCCACTCGAGTGGCTTGAGGGGCTGACAATAGTTAACCTTCTTTTCTGTTCCATTCAGTTGCAGCTCCTCACAAGGAGTTACTCTTAGAGATGAGGGAAGAGGTTCTTTTTTCTTTTATTTTGATTTTTACAAGTCACATCACCCACTGGGACAGGTCAGGGTCTCCCTGACAATGTTGCTCCCTGGAAGCATAGAGGACACTTTTCTCTAATGGCTCTCCTCTTTGTAGGATGTGTACAAGTTCAAACCCAAACTTCAGGGTCTCTGTGACCTCAGCAATCAAGAGGACAGATGAGGGGGCTGGAGAGATGACTCAGCAGTTAAGAACACTTGTTGCTCTTTCAGAGGTCTTGAATCCAGTTCCCAGAAACCACCTGGTGGTTCACAGCCATCCATAACTCCAGTTCCAGGAGATCTAATGCCCTCTTCTGGCCTCCTTGGGCCACCAGGCACACACATCGTACACAGACTTACATGCAGACAAAATACCCATGCACATAAATAAAATAATCTATGGGCAGGGCCGTGGGTCGCTGCAGCTGCCTGGCTCTTGAAAGGAGGCCTGCGGTCTCCTGAGTCATGGCTGACCTACAGTGGACATCACAGAGTCATGGATGACCTACAGTGGACGTCACTGAGTCATGGCTGACCTACAGTGGACATCACAGAGTCATGGCTGACCTACAGTGGACATCACAGAGTCATGGATGACCCACAGTGGACGTCACTGGGTCATAGCTGACCTACAGTGAACGGCACTGAGTCATAGCTGACCTACAGTGGACGTCACTGAGTCATGGCTGACCTACAGTGGACGTCACTGAGTCATGGATGACCCACAGTGGACGTCACAGAGTCATGGATGACCTACAGTGGACGTCACTGAGTCATGGATGACCCACAGTGGACGTCACTGAGTCATAGCTGACCTACAGTGGATGTCACAGAGTCATGGATGACCCACAGTGGACATCACAGAGTCATGGATGACCCACAGTGAACGGCACAGAGTCATGGATGACCCACAGTGGACGTCACAGAGTCATGGATGACCCACAGTGGACGTCACAGAGTCATGGATGACCCACAGTGGACGTCACTGAGTCATGGCTGACCTACAGTGGACGGCACTGGGTCATAGCTGACCTACAGTGGATGTCACTGAGTCATGGCTGACCCACAGTGGACGTCACTGAGTCATGGATGACCCACAGTGGACGTCACTGGGTCATAGCTGACCCACAGTGGACGTCACAGAGTCATAGATGACCTACAGTGAACGTCACTGAGTCATGGATGACCTACAGTGGACATCACAGAGTCATGGATGACCCACAGTGGACATCACAGAGTCAT
Source organism: Peromyscus leucopus (assembly GCF_004664715.2). NCBI lineage: Eukaryota > Metazoa > Chordata > Mammalia > Rodentia > Cricetidae > Peromyscus > Peromyscus leucopus. The sequence continues at coordinate 95,369,726 of NC_051067.1, read as the reverse complement.
GGATGACCCACAGTGGACGTCACTGGGTCATGGCTGACCTACAGTGGACATCACAGAGTCATGGCTGACCTACAGTGGACGTCACAGAGTCATGGATGACCTACAGTGGACGTCACAGAGTCATGGATGACCTACAGTGGACGTCACTGGGTCATAGCTGACCTACAGTGGACATCACAGAGTCATGGCTGACCTACAGTGGACGTCACAGAGTCATGGATGACCTACAGTGGACATCACAGAGTCATGGCTGACCTACAGTGGACGTCACTGAGTCATGGCTGACCTACAGTGGACGTCACTGAGTCATAGCTGACCTACAGTGGACGTCACAGAGTCATGGATGACCCACAGTGGACGTCACAGAGTCATGGATGACCTACAGTGGACGTCACAGAGTCATGGCTGACCCACAGTGAATGGCACTGAGTCATGGATGACCCACAGTGGACATCACTGAGTCATGGATGACCTACAGCGGACATCACAGAGTCATGGCTGACCTACAGTGGACGTCACTGAGTCATAGCTGACCTACAGTGGACGTCACAGAGTCATGGCTGACCCACAGTGGACATCACTGAGTCATGGCTGACCCACAGTGGACGTCACTGAATCATGGCTGACCTACAGTGGACGTCACTGAGTCATGGATGACCCACAGTGGACGTCACTGAGTCATAGATGACCTACAGTGGACATCACTGCTTCACCGTCTTGTCTCTTCTGTCTCGCTGGCTTAAGCCTCCAAGCTTTTACTGTTGAACAACTAGAACGACATTTTTATCAGTCTCAAAGAAGAAATAATGGGTTTTAATTTTAACTTTTGTATAATAAAACAAACAGATTTTTAAATAAATTCTGATTTTCTTAAGACTCAACTTTTTGAGTAGTTATAAAAGTTTGGCAAAGAGTCCAAAACACAATTATCTTAGTAAAACAGAACCTTTGTTTTTTTAAGCCAGTTTTTGTGATTGTTACCAAGAGCAGATCAATATGGAAAGGGGTCCTCGTTGTTTTAAACAGAAAACCAGATTTCAGTTTTGTACAAATGTACTGAAATTTGATCCAGGCATTTGAATAGCATTTTTAAAAATTAATTTCTGCCTTTAATGTCGTCAACACAATATAACAAACAAATTGTCCAGCCCATTAAGAGAATTGCATCTAAATTACATTTATGACACAGTGTCACAAAGATTTACTACTTACATGTTGTTCAACTCTATGGTTCCTGTTTGTTACCCACCTAAGGCAGCCTTTATTGCCACCTGGATTTCTAAAGCGCTGTGTGTGTGTGTGTGTGTGTGTGTGTGTGTGTGTGTGTGTGTGTGTGTGGTCTCAAGTCTCAGAGTTATAGAAGGCTACATTCCAATAAGAGCTGGTCAAGATTCTTAGAAGAGCATTTTAATACCATTGGCTCTTAAAACAGAGAGAAAATACAAAGCCAATCAAAAATCCTCATATGTTATCCCCATGATTGTAGTTCAGATGCAAATGGCATCTGCTTCCTGAAGAACTAAGGGAGTTAGCTAAAGGTTGCTTTTTTACAGGAGAGCCAAGTGAAGAGGAGGAGAAAACTGAGCAGTAGTGCATGCTGTAGGATTCACCATTGGGTCCAGGAAGGGAAGGCTGGACCCAGAGTACTTACAAAGGTTGCAACTCAGCAGGTCAAGCTGTAGAACAGAGATACAGCTCAGCAAGTTCTGAAGGGGCCAGAACCCCAGACCAGGAGTGTGTATGGAGCCTGTCATTGTAAGAGAAGGTAAGCTGTGAAGAGGGTTATTGTTTGATGGTGGTGGTGGAGGTGGTGGTAGTGTACATGTTTGAAGTTGTGAAGACTGGATTTAAACCAGTTTTTGAGACTACATCTTGGGGTAAGTCAAGTTGGACAGAACAAAGCACACAAGACCCATTGTGGATCCTACTGAGGTGCAATTTCAAGGTGTCTCCAGTGGGTGACAGAACTCTCATTTGTCCACAAAGGGCCCAAGGCCTCACTCTAGCTAGGCCATTCCCTGAGCACAGAGGGCTTTGCCTTGCAAAGGTGAGACACGGGGAGATGAGCAGGAATAGAGAGTCCTCACAAGGAGGTACTAGAGAGAATAATGGCCAAGGATGAGTGGAGAGGTCCCCATGTGCACCTCAGAAAGGTCCTCAGTCAGCAAACAGGGACGAGGAGAAAGGAAGCCCCACTCTGAGCTGCAGTGCAGCGGCACCAGCACGTTGCTAACCACTGTCATGCCCTGACCTCCCAGCAGCCGCCAACTATAGCAGCTGTGGGTGTACTCCCGAGCACGTGTGCCAGGGCATTGACTCCATCCCTGCTGCTGGGCATGGAGATGCTGCCTCCTCCATCCCGGCTACCCTATGTGTTCAGACCTACCATTTTCAATTCCAAGAGAGGTGCAGAAGGAAAGGGGTGTTCCTTACCATGACCCTAGCCCCTGCAGATGCTGTTAATGGGCTCCTGGGGTGGAAGCCCACGGAAGAAGCAGGGGAAGTGGGAAAGTGCCCTTGCATGCACCTGTGCCCTTACAGATGGGAGCACAGGAAGGAAAGGGGCATCATAGAAGGGACATTATCCTACCGCCTCATACACAGGCAGCATGAGCTGAGACCAGACAGGACAGTGGACCTCGTTGTGTTAATAAGCCAGTCAAGTCTCTCAGAAGCCAATTTGCCAAAAACAGTAGACCCTGCATTGAAAGTCTTAGCCATCCTGTATTACTTCCACTAAAATTAGGAAAGTGCCCATTGGAACCTCTGGGATCACACACCTGTCCTGACAACTAGCAGCTGTGGCACAGCTCACTTGGTCCAAGGCAGGGGTAGGGGCCTCTGTTTTGGTTAGACATGTTTGGCAGAATTCACCATGGCTGCAGAAGTGTTAGGAAAGAGATCTAGACAGACTCCATTCTGACCCCCAGTGCCAGCTCGCACAGCTGCTCAGCAGACTCTGGTCCCTTGGAATGTTTTTCTTCCAGGCCCCCTCGTTTGAGCTGGGGTCTCTTGCTGGTGTGATGAAAATTGAGAAGGAAGGGAAGGAGAGCTAGTCCTAGCCCTGAGGGAAGGAAGAGGGACCTAGACTGCTTGCTCCATTTCCATCTCCTCCCCAGGAGAACGGAGCAAGAACATGAGAAAGAGAGGGTGGATGGGTGTGCATTCCATGTCCACCCTAGTCCCCTGTGGCAGAGGCCTGGGAAAAGGAAAAAGAAGAATGAATGGAGACTGACTGAGCACTTTTTACAGTGTGCAGGGTGGCGTCTATGGTTCCATCTGTAGAAAACAGCCAGAAACAGAGGTTAGGGAAAGGCCCAAGTGAGAGAAAGGGAGTGTACCCTGAAGCATACAATCTCCTGTTTTGTCCCCCAGAGAACTCCTTTAATCTCCTCATACTAGCACTAAAATGTCATACAGTATGTAGTGCAGAAGGCCAATGATGTAGCAATAAAAAGATTTGACCCAGGGCACAAAGTCAGAAAATTTACTGAAGTAAACTACAATAAAGCAGTGGGTAAGTGTCCAAATAAGGGATTGTATCAGTAAGAGGAGTGGGTGCTGTTTTTGTAATAGTGAAGGTTATATCGTTTCATATCCCGGGCCATTTGTGCAGGGGTAATATTTGGATAGAGAGGTAGGCATCTCGGTGTCTTATTAAATCATATATTTCACAGTCTGCGTGGTCTGTCTTGAGACCGGCCTCTGGAGTACTTATCTGCTGTGGCCAACAGAACATAGCAGAGATGGTACTGCATGAGTCCTGAGCCTGGATCTCAACTGGTTCTCCAGCAAATCTGACCCAGTATAAAGGAGTTGGTGGTACATTACTGGAGGATGAGGACAGTGGCTCATCACCACCCCGGTGCCCTGCCAATAGCCAGCTAATCTCCAGACAGAGCCACACGGGGCAGGGGCCAACAGCTGACCACAGCCCTGTGAACTGGACCAACAAAACCAGGAAAAGTTAACACCCAGAGGATCCCAGGCCTGTGCCAGGGATAGAACCATAAACCATAGCTTCAGTTATAAGCTGTGGGCTAGCCTGCCACATAGCAGAGCCTGGCAATAGTACTTGCACTTGCCATGGGTTACCCGTGTCTGCTGGCCATCAGGGGGGCTTCCAACTGAGGAGAACAAGAGATAGAAACTAGACAGGAAGTTTGACTGCTAGGACCCCAAACCAGCCATTCTAGAATCATTCGTGTGCCTTCATCAGAAGGTGTTCTGGCTCCTGGTTCCATGTCATCCCATCATTGAAGCCCCTGCCTGAAGCAAGAAAGGAGGCACCCCAACACCTCACATGTGGACAAATGACCTGACACCTCCCCGTACCTCACCCCAGTCTCTGCTGTAAGTCCTCTAAAAGGCTGCAAGATGAGGAGTTCAGTGGTGCCCTAACCTGGGGCAGGTCACTGCTGCTGAGGAGCACTGCCTTCTGCCTAACGCTCCCTAGAATAAAGCTTCTAAATCTCACACTCTATGACCCGTGAATTTCATTCTTTCAGTTTTCAAGACTAGAACCTGGAATCACTGATGTGACTCAGTAGAGGTTCTGGTGACCATGAACTTCAGCACCCTAACTCCTGAGTTAGAGCCTGCTGGGGGAGAAATCCTCCGTGGAATTTCTGTGTGATCATGAACTTCAGCACCCTAACTCCTGAGTTAGAGCCCACTGGGAGAAAATCCTCGGTGGAATCCAAGACCCTGTCTCCCCATCTCACCACCACCCATGACTGTTGTGTGCTCATGGGCCCCCTGGGCAATAGACAGGAAGTCCCTGAAACTGACCAGATTCACTGGGCTCCTCCTTCCCAAGAGTATAGAAGCAATAGAAGCTACTGAGGGTCAATCTCAGACAAGCCAAACTTCAAAGAAGACTCTCAGGCCAACCTAACTGTCTGGAAGGAGCAAACACTGGCATAGAAACCTGGACAGAAGACGTGAGCCAAACAGCCCAGAAGACACAGACCAGCTGAGCTCTTGGGCTGGAAGAAGCTCAGACCACTTCAGCTGCCTGACAGAGAGCATCTACAACCTGTCAAGCTGCCTAGCTTCCAGAGTTCTGACTTTCATGAGCTGTCACTCATGCTAGGGTGGGCTTTGGTGATGCAGACCTTTGAGTCATTTATAAATAACCCCTTCTCATATTCCTGTAAGTAATGCCAATAAATTCATTGTTTCACCAAGTTGGACTTTGGTGCTATCTGTACTTTGGTCAGTTCTCAGTTCCCTATCTGGATGAGCAGACACTTAGAGACATTCATGTCTTCCAGGAATAGTGTTGCACAACAGTATGAGAAAGGGAAAGACTCACTTCCAAACATAAGCTAACTCTAGGTTTGGTAGTCAGTAAAGCAGCTTTGCCACAGAGGGGACTATTGGGACTGCTAGCTTTCGTGGGGTATGGTATGGTGGGTCCTCACAGAAGGAGACCCCATCCTCAATCACACATAGAAGGGCTTGCAAGCTAAGATTTTTCTGGGTATTGACTCTGAGACTCCCCAATGAAAAGAACTGAGGTAAAGCCTAGCCACAGAAACTGAATCCTCCTCATTCCACTACCAACAAGTCTGATATGAAAAAGGCCTAGGATTCATTCCTTCCAGTTGGGTGATGGAAAAACTGTGACATTAAGTTGTAAACTATCTATATAACAAAGTCAAAACAAGCCGGGCGGTGGTGGCGCACGCCTTTAATCCCAGCACTCGGGAGGCAGAGGCAGAAGGACCTTTGTGAGTTCAAGGCCAGCCTGGTCTACAAAGCGAGTTCCAGGAAAGGCACAAAACTATACAGAGAAACCCTGTCTCGAAAAAGCAAAAAAAAAAAGGTCAAAACAAAGTTAAAAAGCAACAGACCAGGAGATACTACAAAACACGTCACACCAAAAAAGTAGCATCCACAATATATGTCTACAAGCCAGTAACAAGACAACACAGAACAATGATGGATAAACACAATCAAGGGACAATTCATAGGTGTTCACTTCAACAGTCTATAAATGTGTGAAAAGGAATTCAGGCTTACCAAGTGCCAGGGAAAGGTGAATGATGGCTGATAATAAGATCTTGACTCCTACAGTTCCCAGAGGCAAAATCACTACAGGAGGGAACACAAGTAGACACTTGGACGAGAAGTATACTAACACCTAGCAACTTTAGAGATGAGCACACCCAAGACCAAGCACCTACAAGTGAGACCTAAAAAGTTCTCTTCCATATGTGCATACAATTCATGCCCCACTGTGTTCATACAGCATTGTTTTCAACTGCCAAGAATTGGAAACAGCTTATTATGTACCCATTTAGAAGGGAAAGAATAAATAAATTATGGTATATTTATACAATGGAATTTTCTACCAATCCTAAAATGAATAGATTAAAGTTGCATGGATCATCATGAATAAAATATAATATTGATATGAAAAGCAAATTGTGGAAAGTAGGGTACTCAGTTTATGTGAAACATTAAAATCCCAGGAGAATTCTGTGTGTATATAAAAGTACAAAACCAAGGACTGGAGAACCATTCACGAAAGTCACCTTAGGCCTCTTCTTGGGAGGTGAAAAGGGAGTGGAGAATGGACAGGCAGTAAACAAAAGAGCCTCCAACACCATTAAAGTCTGTTAATTTTTTTTTTTTTTTTTTTTTTTGGTTTTTCGAGACAGGGTTTCTCTGTGTAGCTTTGCGCCTTTCCTGGAGCTCACTTGGTAGCCCAGGCTGGCCTCGAACTCACAGAGATCCGCCTGGCTCTGCCTCCCGAGTGCTGGGATTAAAGGCGTGCGCCACCAACGCCCGGCTAAAGTCTGTTAATTTTTTCTTTCTTTTTTTTTTGTTTTTTGTTTGTTTTTCAAGACAGGATTTCTCTGTGTAACAGCTCTGGCTGTACTAGAACTCACTATGTAGGCTGGCCTCAAGCTCACAGAGATCTGCCTGCCTCTGTCTCTTAAGTGCTGGGATTAAAGGCATGCACCACCACTGCGCTGTAAAGTATGTTATTTGTATGAAAAAGACAACAAGCAAAGAGAAATAAAGCAAAATGCTAGTTTTCATTAAATTTGATAGTTGGTAGTTTCACTCTTAGTTTGTATTTATTTTTATTGTATATGTGTGCCTTTCTGTATGTGCACAATGTGCATGCAGTACTTGCAGAAGCACTGGAGCCCCTGGAATTAGAGTTATAGGTGTTTTTGAGCAGCCACGTGGGTGATGTGAACTGGGGTCCTCTGCAAGAACTACCAGGGCCTGTTACTGTTGAGCCAACTCTCCAGCACCTCACAATTTTATCCTTGATGCTTTTGATCTCTCCATCGATTCCAGGAATATTTACTGAGCTTTCTGTGTAACAAGAAATCACTCTGGGTACCAAAGGAGTACAGAACCCTGCTCATGGTTAGATGGTAATAAGAGCTTTGAACAGAAAATAAAACAAGGAAGATCAACGGATGCAGAGGTGTTGGAAAAGAGGGAAGAGGGTTTATATCTGGGAAACCAGGAAAGATTTTGATGAAAAATTGACAAAAATGTTTCACCTGCAAGGAGACAAGAGTGAGCTATGGGGATGAATAGGTATTAACTACAGGTTTCAGTGACTGACTGGGTCACACAGCAGAGAGAGAGGATCAGGGCAGCATCCTAACGAAGGCAAGGGACAGGGATAGGCCACATGTGGAGTTTTGATGCTTCACAGGCAAAAAAAAAAAAAAAAAAAAAAAAAAAAAGAGGGCAAGGATTTTTTGCAAAGAAAAGGATTTCCAAATAATGTTTGTTGAGTTCAAGTAAAATCATGGCTTAGAAATGCAACTTTAAAACCTGCATGAGCACTAATAGGATGCCTCAGAAGTAAAGGCACTTGCCTCCAAGCCTGATGACCTGCCCGACTCCAGTACCTGAGACCCACATGATGGAATGACAGAACCAAACTCATCAGTTGTCCTCTGACCTCCATATCCATACCACGGTGCATGTGCGTGTGCACACACACAAATAAAATTTTACAAAATTAATAGGATAGATAAATGAAAAATGCAGAGAAGTCTGGGAATATGGCTTATTAGGTAAAGCATTTTCCACACAAGTATGAAGACCTAACTTTGATCCCCAACAGTATAAAAGCCCATCATTGTGATTCATGTGTGTAATCCCAACACTAGGAAGCAAAGACAAGTGGATCCTTGTGCTACTAGCCAGTTGTTCCATACCAATTGGCAAACTCCAGGGAAATGAGAGACCCTGTCTCCAAAAAACAAGGCTAGGGCTGGAGAGATGACTCGGTGGTTAAAACACTGACTGCTCTTTCAGAGGGCCTTGGTTAAATTCCCAGCACCCATGAGATGACTCGTGACTATCTATAACTCCATCCCCACTCTCCATTGCACTTTTCTGGCCTCAAGGGCACCAGGTACACAATGGTGCACAGATATGGATGCAGGCAAAATATCCATAAACATTAAATAATAAAACCAAGGTGGACAACTCCTGAAGAAAGACATTCAAGGTTCTTCCCTGGCTACCACATGCACACATACACTAGAAGAAAATAAATCTTCAGGACCACAAATTAGACTGTCCCACTGTGCCCAGTGAAGTTTAGGGATGGAGCACAAGGAGTAGTTGGTTCTTTGTCACCCACTGGGCTCACCCTGGGAACTAAACCTAGACATGTACCAGGAGGACCCCCCCACTTCCATCAGAACATGGAGTGCTGGACCCAAGCAAAGGTATCTGTCAGGGACCCCATGGCACAGAGTGGCTAGTGATTTAAAAGGACAGAGTGGTCCCTAGCCTAGGTGACTAGAGAACCTCTCTCTCTCTTTCTCTCTCTCTCTCTCTCTATATATATATATATATGTGTGTGTGTGTGTGTGTGTGTATGAATGTATTATGTATAGGAATATATATGTATATATATGTATGTATATATATATGTATATATATATATATATTCCCTTTTATAGACCAAATCACAAGACTAGGCTTCCTCCACAGAGCATTGTGAAAGATGCTTCAGTTTAGGCTTTTAAAAAAATGATTTTTAAAGGGCAGCATTTTTCCCAGTCCTTAATTAAGTCACAGGTGTGGAACACTTCAAACAGTGCTTGGCGCAAAACAAAAGCTCAATATGGAAGTGTCCCCACCAATGCTGATATTGATATTTTAGCACAAGGAAGGTCACCACTTCCTGAAAACAGCCCTTGATGAGACATCAAAACATTCATGTAAGCTATCTGTTCTAGAAAGGTGTGCCCCATAATTCCAGCACTCGGAGGTGGAGACAAGAGGATCATGAGTTCAAAGGCAGCCTTGGTTTCATAGTAAGTTTGAGGCCAGCCTGGGCTACATGAAATTTTGGCTCAGTAAAAGAAAATAAAATGTCTGTTATAATCTTATAATATGCCAGAGATTTATGTGTCTAGGAATCCAGTACTCTTGGTTTTGAAAAATCAGAAATAAGAAGCCATCATCACCAGGGTCACATGGCTAATGGTAGCAGAACTAAAGCCATGTACTGGGCTCACATAATAAAATTCATTCTGACTTTGTAGGATCTTTCTTTTTCCACTCTCTGATATATAAAGGCCATTTTGGATTTTCTTCTCATATAAGAAGATAGAGAAAGAAGAGGAGCAGATGGCCTTTTGGCTCCCTAGGAGGAAGTAATCTTGCTTCTCTCTGGGTTTCCACAGGCCCTTGTAAATCTCTGTCACAGCTCTTAGCATATTGTCTTAAAGCTGGAGCTGGGATTCAAACTAAAGCCAGTGAGTGTGACACCCTACCCTATGCTGAATCGCCTTGTTGTATCTGACCTGAAGGGCCTATGGGACTTGCTGGCTGGTGATGCTCTGGCCTCTCAGACAAGAGTGGAACCACAGAGAAGCAGTGTGCCCCAGAAATCAGAGAAGGCACCTGGAGGCATCAAGTCAAGGTTCCAGCCTGGGTCTGGTGTTGATACTGTGTGACCTGAGGGCCCTCTCTGGGCCCTCCCTTTCTCAACTATAAAATAGGATCAGCAGGATCTTGCTTAGAGTAGAGAGGATGATTCTGAGTTCCCGCCACAGTAAAGAAGCTAAACATATTTATTCTCAGTGTCTTGTTCTGGCTAAAATTGGCCTGTCTGAGCCCACGGAGTCAGAACACAGACTGGTGGGGGCCAGGGTCTGGGAAGAGAGCCTTGTTTGGTGACGATATGATGGGTGTATGGGGGCGATAAAAAGTATTAGGGACTATAGAGAGAGGTAGTGGCTATATAACATGGGGTTACATTGATTCATTTCAAAGTGACTGATCAGGAGGCCTAATTGGCTTAGTCAGTAAGGAATTTGTTGAGCAGGTAGGAGAATCTGAGTTCACATCCCCAGTATATACATTTTTTAAAAAAATCTGGACTAGCCCTAAAACATACATACAAGTAACATTATATAGACCAAGCAGGCTGTATTTATATATTTAGGAGTATATATGTATATACATATATGTATGTAACAACAATTAATTTTTAAAAAGAGGCCATGAATTTGAAAGAGAGAAAGGAGGGGTAAATGAGAGGGTTTGGAGGAAGGAAAAGGAAGGGACTAAAGATGTAATTATATTATAATCTCAAAAAAATAAAGTAATTAATTTAAAAATCTAGGCACAGTGCACATCTATAATCACAGCACTGGGAATGCAGAGATAAGTGGATCCCTGAAACTTGCTGGCCAGTTGATGAGCTGTGGGTTCAATGAGGGACCCTCTCTCAAAACCTAAGATGGAGATCAACAGAGGAAGATACCTGGCATTGACTTCAGTCTCCTCAAACGTGTGTTCACATGTGTACATGTCAACCCAGACACACACACATATATATATACACCCTATATATGCACAATATAAATTAAAATAAAATTATAAATTTAATGTTATATGGATTTCACCTAAATGAAAAATATTAAAACTGGCGAACTTGTGTTCCCATCTCTGTTCTCCGTGCTTTAACCAAAATTCTGTTTCAGCCTCTGTCCAGAGGTGATGAAATTCATATCCTGACTGAAGCCAGATAGTCACATAACTTCAATTACATGTGTAAAGCACTCAGCACATAGTAAATCCCACTGGTTACTCTGAGTACTCTGAGCATAAGGCTTAAGTGGTGAGTACCTTGGAAGTAATCATCTCCACCTCCTCATGGAGGGACATTTGCCACCAACAGGAAAACTATGTTCTCCATCACAGTGATTATGTGTAAAAATTAAGGATGAGCCTGGTGTGGTAGCACACACCTGTAACCTCAGCACTCAGAAATAAAAGCCAGGAGGATCACTGCCAGCCTGATCTACATAGCAAGTTCCTGGCCAACCCTTTCTCGTGTGTGTGTGTGTGTGTGTGTGTGTGTGTGTGTGTGTGTGTGTATTAATATATACACATGCACATATACATACATACATGCACATATACACATATATATACATACACACACACACACACACACACACACACACATATATATATATATATATATGAATCCTTACATCCTGCTGGGATCTACCTGAGTCCTCAGTAAGTTACAGTTTCTCTCCTTCAGCTCTTTTCAAATGACCAGTACAGATATGTCTCTTCATAAAGAGATTTCCATCCACCTTCATCCTTGAGCTCCTATGCCAACACTAAAGCCCCTGTCTTGAAAAGGCTTTTGATGAAAAGCAGAGCAGAAAGAAATTTCTTGCAGGGCATTCTGTGAGTCACCTTTGGTTTTGTTTGTGTCACCCAGAGATGTCTACAACATCTGTTCTGACCTGGGCTGGGGGGCAGCTTTAATTAAAGAGACACATGTCTACATGCCACCTTTCTACAATCTGATCAAATTGTAGCAGAAAGAGAGAAGAAAGAAAAAACTCACGGGAATATTTTAAGATCAAAATCATCAAACCAACAATAAAGAACAGACCTGTTATAATAGGAGATCAGGTGCACCATCCTCAAATTATGCTGAACTGAGCCCAAATACCTAATGATTCATTTTGTATCAGCTCTCCAAGCAGATGTCTTCAGAAAGATGACTGAAAGTGGAAAGCATAGTCTTCCGCAGCTGTCACTTTACCCAGACCTCCTGCTAACATATTGATGCTGATGACATTAAAAATCCACAAGCATCAGAATACAGCAAGGTCTAGTACCAGGATATGTACAGCAGAGATTTCTTGTTTGCCTACTACACATCAGGTCACAGGCTAGAAATTTAGCATATATTAGCTAAATTCATACTTAAAATAATGGTGGGAAGTAGAACATAATAGATTTCTAGAATATACAAATCTATAAGTTTTCCAGTACTGTACCAAAATGCTTAAGTTTAAACAGCTTATAAGAAGAAAGGTTTTATCTGGGTTCATGGCTTTGGAAGCGTCCATCCACAGTCAGTTGGCTCTGTTGTTTTAGGGCTGTGGTGAGGGTTACATCATGTTGAAAGTAGAGAGAAGGGGGTCTGTTTGCCCTGTGGCAGCCAGCTGGTAAAGAGAGAAGAGGGGTCAAATGTCTCCCTTAAGAACACATCGCCAGTGACTTAGCTCACTTCCAATAGACCAAACTCCCCAAAGGTACCATCACCTCCCAATAGCACTGTGGGCTGGAGACCAGTGACTTTAACACATAATCTTTGGGGATATGTTGAATCTCAACTAGAGCGTAGGAAAACAAGCCCAGAAGACTAGTGTGTCTAGTGTGCATGAGGCCCTGGGTTAGAGATTCCAGCACAAAAAAGGGAGGGGGGAAGGAGGGAGGGAGGGAAAATGAAGAGAAAAAAAAAGATACAAACAAGGACCACCCAATGGCTATGCTAATACAGAAGGCAGAAATCTCCCAGGGCCCCAACCTTAGACAAAGAACTACAGGCAACTAAGGAATACTGAGAGTAGACGAAACAGTCTTCCCCAGGGAAGAGCACAGCAACTGGTTATCCAGTACCAGATGGTCAGCCCTGGAAACAAATACAAGTAACATGGATTAAGCAAGTTGTATTTATAAATTTAGGAGTGTGTGTGTGTGTGTGTGTGTGTGTGTGTGTGTGTGTGTGCGCGCGCGCACAAAACAAAGAGAGGCCATGAATTTGAAAGCAAGCAAGGGAATTTATGAGATGAGCTGCAAACTCCTATTTTCCTCTATTGTTTAAGGAATAGTGGCAAGGGAGGACAAGTCTACCTGTGCTCAGTACAGGTGCCTTTTCTCTCTAAATAATTTCCATCTTCCTGTGGTTGATCCCATGTAGCATGAGTCTTAAAAGTTCTTATTAATAAAATCAAACCTGAGCCAGCTATTGGGGTGAACTGGAAGATCAGAGAACCAGAACAAGCCACAGCTACCTCACCTCGCCGGATCCTCAGCTGGTTGTTTCCTCAGACTGGAGGCCTCTGAGTCCTCATCTAGAATGGGTCTCAGATGAACTGCTGCTAGAAGCCTGAAAGCTTAACCAGCCAAATGCTTAACCAAGCCAAATGCTTCTAGTTTCTGGTCCTCACGCCTTATATACCTTTCTGCTTTCTACCACCACTCCCTAGGATTAAAAGCTCGCTTTCTGGGATTAAAGGCACGAGTCATCATGCTTGGCTGTATCCTTGAACACATGGATTTCTGCCTCTGGAATGCTAGGATTAAAGGCATGTGCTACTACTGCCTAACTTCTATGTTTAATATTGTGGCTGTTCTGTCTCTGACCCCAGATAAGTTTATTAGGGTACACAATATTTCGGGGAACACAACGCCACCACACCCTCAGGCTATAGAACCTCCTTCCATGTAAAAGGAAAATTGCATGTCAGTATATTGTGTGGATCAGGGAACTAACGCATGCAGAGTTCTAAGGAACTGGCACCAGTGAGTCAGCCATGTTATTTGAACAGCATTTACCACTTGATGAACGAGTGAGCTCAAGAGGCCATTAGAGTTTGTTTCCTACCCCAGTCTACTTCTGCTTCCTAGTCCTTTTACATCTGACTGGAAAGTGCTTCTCTCAACACTGAAATGACTGAAGTAACCTTGTTGTTATGAAAAATTGACATAGTTATAAGTGTGCTGTGACTAGCACATAATAGACTGGGCAAATATTTGTTTAGTGAAGACACAGGCACCTAAGTAGAAGTGTCAAGGACACTCATTTTTTTATCTATAAAGTAGATTCTGCTCAGACTTAGCAGCTCCACACTTATAATCTCAGCACTTGGGAGGCTGAAGCAGGAGCATTGCAGTGAGTTAGAGGCCAGTCTAGGCTATATATAGTTCCAGGCATCCTGGACTAAAAAGTGAGACTCCCATTTCAAAGTAAAATAAATAAATTAAATAAGTTCATGTCACAGTGATCTGCCACTTCATTTGAATGATGCATTTTGGAGATATATATCTAGAAGTAGAAGTGTTCATTTTTTAATTAAGAAATATTTGTTTTATTAGAGAAGAAAGGAAGAGTAGGAGGGAGGAAAGGAGGAGGAAGTAAAAGGAAAAGCAAGAAGGAAAGAGAAGAAGGGGAAGGTAGGGAAAGGGAGGGGAGGGGAGGGGAGGGAGGGAAGGGAAAGGAGGGGAGGGGAGGGAAGTGGAGGGGAGGGGAGGGAAGGGAGGGAGGGGAGGGGAGGGGAGGGGAGGGAGGAGGGAGGGAGGGGAAGGAAGTAGAGGGGAGGGGAGGGGAGGGGAAGGAAGTAGAGGGGAGGGGAGGGAGGGAAGGAAGTAGAGGGGAGGAAAGTGGAGGAGAGGGGAGGGGAGGGGAGGGGAGGGGAGGGGCTCAAAGCTAGTAAGGGGCAGGCCACAAGTACCTTGTGCCATAGAGCACAAGAGCCACAATCATTATACCAGTTACTGACAGCTGCTGTTTAGAAGTTCTTCATTTATCACTTTCCACTGGATCTTGAATACTATATTACTCATCCTGCAAACAGCCACAGTGACAATTCTACAGACCCACATCCTCCTTATGCACCCTGAGGCAGCAGAATAGAGCTTCAGCTTGCTACTCTTCCTGTTCCCCCAAGGGACAGTCTTGAGGGGGGAATCAGAGGAGACTGCAGGTGCAGCAAGGCCCCTGACTAGGTGTGCAGCAGGGACAGAGTGACAGATACTGTAGCTGTTAAACCAAGCAGTGACCTGAGCACCCAAACTGGCTCATTGACCGAGGTTTTGACCCACAGATTTGTATCATTTAAAATATTTTAAGGAATTCTTAAAAATAACATTTCATTAACATAATGGTATGAAAGCAGGACCCATCTTTCTGCTGCATACAAGAAATATATTTCAACTTCAAAGACAGCAACTACCCCACAGTATAAAGTTGAGAAAAGTCTTTCCAATCAAATGGTCTTAAGAAACAGCTGATGTAGCTATCCTAATATCTAACAAAATAGACTTCAAAATAAAATCAATCAAAAGAGATCAAAAATGACATTACATACTCATCACAGGAAAGATTCACCAAGATGAAGTTTCAATTCTGAACATTTATGCCCCAAACACAAGGGCACCCACGTATGTAAAAGAAATTATTACTGAAGCTTAAATCCCACATCAAACCCCACACATTAACTGTGGAAGACTTCAACACCCAACTCTCACCACTGGGAAAATCTGCCAAATAGAAACTTAACAGAGAAATAAGGGGCCAACAGATGTTATGACTCAAATAGACTTAATCGATATCTACAGAACATTCCACCCCACATGAAAATATAGATTGTAGTGGTATTGTGTTCCCAGAAATATTGTGCATGCTAATAAATGTATCTGGGGTCATAGACAGAACAGCCACAATATTAAACATAGAGGTTAGGCAGTGGTAGCACATACCTTTAATCCTAGCTTTCCAGAGGCAGAGATCTACCTGGAACTCTGTGTGTTCAAGGATACAGCCAAGCATGGTGACACACGCCTTTAATCCCAGAAAGTGAGCCTTTAATCCCAGGGAGTAATGGCAGAAAGCAGAAAGATATATAAGGCGTGAAGACCAGAAACTAGAAGCATTTGGCTGGTTAAGCTTTTAGGCTTTAAGCAGCATAGTTCAGCTGAGACCCATTCGGATGAGGACATAGATGCTTCCAGCCTGAGGAAACAGGATCAGCTGAGGAACTGGCAAGGTGAGGTAGCTGTGGCTTGTTCTGCTTCTCTGATCTTCCGGCATTTCACCCCAATACCTGGCCCCAGGTTTGTTCTTATGAATAAGACCATTTAAGATTCCTGCTACAATAGATCTTGTATTTTTCAGTCCAATAATCTTTCTGTGGTTTTGCTGCCTCCCCTGTTGTTGACGCTCATGACAAACGTTGTTGTCAGAAGTTTTTCCTGTGTCCCACCCAGTCCACAGCCACTCAGACCCAAGTAAACACACACAGGCTTATATTGATTGAAACTGCTTGGCTATTAGCTCAGGCTTCCTACTGACTAGCTCTTACATTTAAACTCAGCCCATTTCTGTTAATCTATATGTCACCACATTTTCCATGGCTTTACCTGTGTGCCATTACATGCTGCTCCCTGGACAGCGGGCTGGTGTCTCTTCACTCGTCCTTCCTCTTCCCAGAATTCTCTTTGTCTGCTTATCCTGCCTATACTTCCTGCCTGGCTACTGGCCAAGCAGCATTTAATTAAACCAGTGTACAAAAGCATTATCCCACAGCATCGATTCCACTATAATCAGGAACAAGACAAAGCTGTCTGTTCTCCCCATATTTATTCAATATAGTACTTGAAGTTCTAGCTAGAGCAATAAGACAGCAAAAGGAGATGAAGGGATACAAATTGGAAAGGAAAAAGTCAAACTTTCACTATTTGCAGATGATATGATAGTATACATAAGTAACCCCAAAAATTCTACCAGGGAACTCCTACAGCTAATAAACACCTTCAATAATGTGGTGGGATAGAAGATTAACTCAAAAAATCAGTAGCCCTCCTATATACAAATTATAAACAGTCTGAGATAGAAATCAGAGAAACATCACCCTTTACAATAGCCACAAATAATATAAAATACCTAAGGGTAACTCTAGCTAAGCAAGTGAAAGACCTGTATGACCAGAACTTTAAGTCTCTGAAGAAAGAAATTGAAGAGGATATCAGAAAATGGAAAGATCTCCCATGCTCATGGATAGGTAAGATTAACATAGTAAAAATGACAATCTTACCAAAAGCAATCTACAGATTCAGTGCAATCCCCATCAAAATCCCAACACAATTCTTCACAGACCTGGAAAGAACCATAATCAACTTCATTTGGAAAAACAGAAAACCCAAGATAGCTAAAAGAATCCTGGGGCTGGAGAGATGGCTCAGAGGTTAAGAGCACTGAATGTTCTTCCAGAGGTCCCGAGTTCAATTCCCAGCACCCACATGGTGGCTCACAACCATCTGCAATGAGATCTTGCACCCTCTTCTATATACATAATAAATAAATAAATAAATAAATAAATAAATAAATAAATAAATAAATAAATAAATCTTTAAAAAAAAAAAAAAGAATCCTGTGTAACAAAGCCACCTCTGGAGGCATCACCATCCCCAATGATAGAGCTATAGTAATAAAAACAACTTGGTACTGGCATAAAAACCAAGGTGTGGACCAATGGAATTGAATCAAAAACCCTCACATTAACCCACACATCTATGAACACCTGATTTTTGACAAGCCAAAACTGTACAATGGAAAAAAGAATGCACCTTCAATAAATGGTACTGGCATAACTGGATGTCAACATGTCAAAGATTGCAAATAAATCCATATCTATCGCCATGCACAAAGTCCAAGTGGATCAAAGACCTCAATATAAAATCAGTTACACTGAACCTAATAGAAAAGAAAGTAGGAAATAGTCTTGAACACATTGGCACAGGAGACCACTTCCTAGATATAACACCATTAGCACAGACACTGAGAATAACAATTAATAAATGGGACCTCCTGAAACTGAGAAGTTTCTGTAAGGCAAAGGACACAGTAAATAAGACAAAAGGACAGCCTACAGAATAGGAAAAGATTTTCACCAACTCGACATCTGACAGAGGGCTGATCTCCAAAATATATAAAGAACTCAAGAAACTAGACATCAAAATAACAAATAATCCAATTTTAAAAAAATAGGCTATAGAGATAAACAGAGAATTCTCAAAGGAAGAATTTCAAATGGCAAAAGACATTTAAGGAATTGCTCAGCATCCTCAGTCATCAGGGAAATGCAAATCAAAATGACTCTGAGATACCATCTTACACCTGTCAGAATGGCCAAGATCAAAAGCACTGCAGACAGCTTATGTTGGAGAGGATGTGGAGCAAGGCGAACACTCCTCCACTGTTGGTGGGAGTGCAAATTGGTACAGCCACTTTGGAAATCAGTATGGTGTTTTCTCAGAAAATTGGGAATCAATCTACCTCAAGACCCAGGTATACCACTCTTGGGCATATACTCAAGGAATGCTCAATTATACCACAAGGACACATGTTCAACTATGTTCATAGCAGCATTATTCATAATAGCCAGAACCTGGAAACAATCTAGATACCCCTCAACTGAAGAATGGATTAAGAAAATGTGGTGCATATACACAATGGAGTAGTACTCAGCAGAGAAAACCAATGACATCATGAAATTTGCAGGCAAATGGATAGAACTAGAAAATATCATACTGAGTGAGGTAATCCAGACTCAGAAGGACAAACATGGTATGTACTCACTCATAAGTAGATACTAGATATAAAGCAAAGGGTAATCAGGCAACAACCCACAACTAGAAGCTAACTAATAGGGAAGACCCAAAAACGGATACATGACCACCCTGGGAAGGGGAAATAGATGAGATCTCCATGAGTAAACTGGGGATGAGGGGTGGGCAATGGAGGGTAGGGGGTAGGGGATGAGAACATAAGTGAATGGGATGATTGAGCTGGAACACAGAGGGAATGGGAGAGCAATGAAAGAGACACCATGATAGAGGGAGACATCATGGGGATAGAGAGAAACCCAATGCTAGGGAAGTTGCCAGGAATCCCCAAAGATGACCCCAGCTTGGACTACTAGAAATAGTGGAGAGGGTGCCTGAACTGAACCAGCTTACCCCAGTGATCAGATCTGTGAATGCCCTAACTGTCATCACAGAGCTTTTCTCCAGTGACTGATGGAAGCAGATGCAGAGATCCACAGCCAAACACCAGGCAGAGCTCCAGGAGTCCAGTCAAAGAGAGAGAAGAGGGATTCTATGAGCAAGTGCATCAGGATCATGATGGAGAAACCTGCAGAGATGACCAAACCAAACTAGTGGAAACTCATGAAAGTTAGATCAATGGCTGTGGAGCCTGCATGGGACTGGACTAGGCCCTCTGCATGGTGAGACAATTGTGTAGCTTGATCTGCTTGGGGAGCCCCTTGGCAGTAGGATCCATCTCTGGTGCATGAGCAGGCTCTTTGGAGTCCACTACCTATGATGGGACACCTTGTGCAGCCTTGAGTCAGGGGGAAGGACTTGGACTTGCCTCTACTGGATGTGTCTCCCCATGGAAGGCCTTGCCTTCTTGTGACTGGGAGTGGGGGGTGGGTTGTGAGGGGGAGGCTGGGAGAAGAGGAGGGAAGAGGGGGATCTTTGATTGGTGTGTAAAATTTAAAAAAAAAAATCTTAATAAAAAAAGGGAAAAAATAAACTGTCCCAGATCAAAATAATAATAATAATATTTCATGATTTCATGACACACAAACCTTATGAGAAATTCCAATATGTCTATCCACAATTAAGCTTTTTTTTCTGGAACACAGTCAAGACTCTCATTTGCATATATCTCAGCTGCTTCCCAGGCAGTGGCAGAACTGAGTGGCTGCAGCCAAAATGTGTACCAAACACCTAAAACATCCCCACCCTTACAGAAAAGGCTTGCACAAGTCCTGGACATTTGATGAGTGAATAAATGTGGACATAAGTGAACGAAAGAGCTGACAACTTTAGAATTTAATTTTCAGAATTATCTTTATGCATTGTCCGACTAGCTTGATAAGAAAATCTAAAATTAGCAAAACTACTCAAAACCTGTTCTCCCATTTCACCTTAGTGTCTCCCAAAGGACCTGGGAGGCATAACACGCGAACCCCAGACAGCCTTCATTTTCCAAGCTATGGTAAATTGGGGCAACATGCAGTTACTTCCTCCCTCCTCTCTGTCTTTACCCTTCACAGTCCAAGAGGATGGGCCGTGCCCCCAGCAGCTGAACCTGGGCTGGTCTTTGGCTTGCGTCAGCCAATAGAAGTGACATAAGAGGGGTTCTGGGGAGATAGCTCAGGGGTATGAGTGCTTGCTCTACACGCGTGGGGAATCCTTGAATCCTCAGTAACCACACAAAAAGTAGGGCTATATAACCTCAGAATCAGGACATGGGAAAGGACAGATCCAAAGAGACAGAGACAGAAATGGCAGAAGGATGGAACTTGGGTTTGGTTTGGTTTTTAGCCTAGGCTTCAAGGGACATATGGAGCCCCATATTCTCCAGTGACCATGCTGGAAAGTGCTCCTGAGAGTAAACTGGCCAAACTGGATCACCAGAGGTTGAGAGGCTGTATGAAGCAGAACCAAGGCCAGCCCATTGAAATACCTGATAGTAAAAGGGTCTAAGGTCCACAAAGACACCTGACTGTTCTGTAGCTGATCAGAGACATGGAAGTGAATCCTACCAACCCAGTTCAGAGCAGCAGCATATCCCAATCAATCCACTGAACCATCAGCCAAAGTGAATGTGACTGTAGACTACCACTGAGAGCTTGTGTGTTACACAGCATGGCTGTGACAAGAGGTAGCTGATACAGAATCCCTTTTCTGTAACACATTCGTTCTCCCTTGTCACCTGCAGAAGCATGGCTGCAATGGACACCAAACTGTCGTAGTAGCAGCAATAAGAGCCGCCTCTGAAATGTGTGATTGCCAAGCTATGTGCTGGAACTTTTTTTGTATCTTCTCATTTAGGTCTCATAAAGGTCGCAGGAGGCTTAACACAGTTGCAGTTGCTAAGTTGTCTCACAACACCTCTGCCTCACCTAGAACTCAACCCTGATGTGACCTCTTCTCCTGAGTATGGACTGGACCTGCACTCACTTCAGGTGGAGGGAATACAAAAACGATGAGGGGCATCATGACTGAGACTGGCATTCCTCCTAGTTGTCTCCTCTGGCTCTCACTTGCATACCTGATAGAAGCTGCTGTCAAGTGCAATACCTTAGGATGAGGTGCCCATGGGAAGGAAGACAGGATGGCATCCAGCCAAGAGCAAGGGGGCTCTCGGCCCAATGACCCAGGAGCAACTGAATCCTTCCAGCAGCCATATGAAAGAGTCAGAAAGTAGCTGTCTCTTGCTTTGGTCTTGTCTTGGCTCCCACTTTCACTGACACCTTCACTACAACTTGAAAAGAGTCCCCAAGCTAGAGGACATGAAAGGTTTGCTGCTTGAAACTTCTAAGCTTCAGAGAAATTTGGCATGCAGATTCTCATACATGCTGATGAAAAGCTAGTAGAGAGGGAGGCAAGTCTACAGTCACAGTTAGCCCTGTCTGCACCAAACACTGGAGGCCTGCTGCATACAGAGGTCTGGCCAGCCCCGCCCACGCCAGTCTCTGCTCTCATCCGCTCTTCTTGTCCACAGCCTGTGGCCTCCTTCTCCTCTCCCTCCTCCTTTCTTCCCATATTCCTTTCCTCCCTACCACCCTACTTTGCTACCCTCCTTCATTTCTCTCTCCCTTCCCTTCTTCTTCCTTCTCTCCCTTTCTTCCTTCTTTACTCTCTCCCTCTCTCCTTCCCTTCCCTTCTCCTTGGTCTTCAGTAGTGTCCTGTACCTAGCCTTACCTTTTCTCTTCCCTTCTTTTCTCCAGGTCCTACAGTTAAGATATCGCCCATCAAGATCCTCGAAAGAAATCGTCCTACAATGACAACTCACTGTCACAGATATGGCACCCTGGAGATAAACACCCCTCCCCACAGTTTCCATGGGACCAGGTCTTGCTACATGGGGTTCTGGCACATCATAGCTGTGTGCCTGCTTCTTACCATCCATCCCTAATGGCTCTAAGTATCAGAAAGTCAAAAACTGACTTTCCTGATTCTTTCTTCTCTAGACCTAAAATAGTTTTCACCCCACAGTCAGAATATACAGAAAGACAATTTTCTGAATAGAGAAGCATTAAATATAGAAGACAAAGAGTCTTAAGGAGACAGAAAAAGTTGTAGTTTTACGAGCATCTTTATATAGCAGGTATATATATATATATATATCTTGATCCACTGTATTATTTGGGACCACATCACTTCACATAATTTCCCATCTTGTCGGGTGTAGCACAATATATCAACCACAGTAGGGGAAGAAAAGCAAAGAGCACAGGAGGAAGGTGATTTTCCCAAAGTGACACGGCCAGTCCGTGACAGGCCACGCACTGCAGCCTAGGTGTCCCTCCTGACATGTTCTACTGAAGGCCTGCAGGTTGCTACCACAATGCTTCAAAACCTCCTGGACTCCACTCCTCCTGTGGCTGGTTTCTTGCCCACATACCGAGGTGACCAGAAACCCCGCCAGAGCCCTCACACTGCATAGTTACAAACACAGCCCTCTGCTGACAAGGTAACAAGGCAGTCTTGTGGGACTGTAGGCAAGAATTTAAGACTGTAGCCATATACCTTGCAGTTGCTTCCTGCATAACCGGGACCAGGTGCCTAATGTTTTCAACCTCAATTTCCTCATATCAAAAATGAGGATGGTATTTATGTTTAATCTCATGGGATGGCAGTGCCAATCAAGTGACTCAGTCTGTGAAATACACAGAAGGACAAGGCATATAGTAAGTGCTCAGTTAAGTCAAACCACGCAATTCATCATTGATCATCTTTGAACGCCAATCCCACAGACTGGTGAGTCCACTTTTGAACAATAGGCAAACTGCTTCAGAAACTGGCAGCCTCCTGAACAGATAACGCAATGAAACCAGAAGGAACTCAGATCCATGCAAGCTCTATCCCCACTTTGCCTTCTGCCCACCTCACACCAGACCAGCTCTTCTACCGCTCCTTCCATCCTCACTGTGGCATCCTTCTGACCAACAGTGCTCTCAAACTTCCAGGCTACACTGAGGCACTATGAAGGTTACAGTCAGGTGTTTTGTGAAGTTTTACTTCAAGATTAATTAATATGATACATCTTTATGGGATTCTGGGTGATGTTCTGGTACATGCAAAGAATGTGCACTGGGCAGTTAATGGGCCACTGTCCTTACTTTTCAAAAGGACCCTTTTTAAAGAGAAGAGGAAGCCAGATAAGTTCCCAGATGAAAAGGGAATAGAGCAGGAGAAAAAAGCATCTGAGGCTTCCAGCAGGGGCCTGTCCATCTCCATCTCCATGAAGCCTGGTGCACTCATTTCCCTGCAAAAGACTTATTAGCTCCGGAATGGAATGGGGAGCCCACAATAACGAGTCTTTAATTACAAAACTCTTTTACCTTATTGCTTTTGTGTGGCCCTGGTGAAAATGAGCAGTGGCAGTTTCTATTAGAAATGTTAATTACTTTCCTGGATAATTAGACTCACTGGGTACTGCCAGCACCTGACCTCGCTTCATAACAGCAGAGTCGGGAAGAAGGAAGAGAAACAATTGGGGGCTGGAGGAGGCGGGGGTAAGAGGGCTTCATAGTGCTGAGAAGAGTAAAATCATCCAAACCCGTTCAGTGGAAAACTGTGACTCCAGAGGCCCCCAAGAGAGGCTGAGAGAAGAGGAGGCTACTGGGAAGGGGCTTCAACGTGGGGACTCAGAGGGCAAGGAAGACTCTGACAGACTTCCCGTGGAGAGAGTCTCCATGGACATCTTCTTGCAAATGAGGCTCCTGGGGCCTCAAGCTTCCCAGACCCTGTCAAGGTCACATAAGGAGGAAGAGGAAACCTGCTTCTGTGTAGGTCCATGCTGCTCCCCTTTATCTGATTTCAGAGGGTATGCCCTGCACCCTCCAACAAGTATCTACCAGCCATATACCACAGCTGTTTCAGCACCATAACAGGAGAAACACAGTCTGTCTCCAAGGAGTTCGTGTCTATGGGAACAGATGATGGCCATGCCACACTAAAGGAAACACTGGGGCTATGGCTGAGTGAGGGACTCTCGATGCAGATAGAGCAGTCATTGGGGCTTCTCTAAGGATATAGCTTTTCCTTGAGTCATAAAAGTTGAGAAGAGCCCACTTCTATTTAGAGCTGGGGAAGAAGCAGATTTCTGAGGATTGTAAAGAGGTCCGTGTCCCGTCCCCCCCCCCCCCGTCTCAAAAAATCTGAATGCACCCAGAACCTGGAGTGTAACCTTATTTGTAAATAAAGTTCTTAAGACTGAAAGGATAGCTCAGTTTGTAAAGTGCTTGCCTCACAAACTTGGGAACCTGACTTCAATCCCCAGACCCCATCCATGTAGAAATGCCAGACATAACAGTATGCTTACAATCCCAGCACCCAGAAGGCAGACACAAGAGGAGGATATCTGGCACTCTCTAGCCAGCAAGCCTAACATAGTTGGAAAGCCCAGGCCAATGAGAGACCCTATCTCAAGGAAGCTGGGTTGCATTCCTGAGGATGACACCTGAGGTTGTTGTTTGGCCTCTATGTGCAGGTGTGCATGTGGGCATACACAGCCACATACATGTGCACCTGTAAACACACAATAGGCACATACATGAAAGGAGAAAATGCAATCCTCTGCTGGTGTGACTATAGACAATCTCTGAGGACAGTTTTACTCACTATTTTTTAATCTTACCATGGTGCAAAAGAAATATACATTTGGTAGAAGCTGAATGTTCAGTTTGCTTCTATGTTTCTGTGATAAAAAACATTTGCTAAAAGCAAGTTGAGGAAATGGGGGGGCGGTTATTTGGTTTTATGCTTCTAGTCACAATTCATTATTGAGCAAAGACAAGGCAGGGACTCAAAGCAGGAGCCTGGGGACAGGAACTGAAACAGGAACAATGGAGGAACACTGCTTACTGGCTTGCTCTCTGGTTCATATTCAGCTACATTTCTATTCAGCCCAGGCCCATCTGCCCAGGGATGGTTGAACCCACAATGGGCTAGTCCCTCCAGCATCAATTAGCAATCAAGAAAATGTTCCACAGACATGGCCATAGACCAATCAAGTCAATTCCCCATTTGAAACTCCCTCAGATAACTCTGGACTGTATCAAGTTGACAGCTGAAGCTAACTAGGAGACCATTTCAATTTTTTAATTTGACCTTTACTAGAGTAGTGATCAGCTGCATGATTCTCACTCTTTTTAAAGCTTTTATATATATATTAATCTGATTTTGCCCTCCCTCAGGTCCCCTCAGATTCCCCCCCCCAAACAATCCCCACTTTTGAAGGTAGACAACAGCCAGCGGTAGCCATGGCTCCCATTGAACCCCACACTCACAAAGGCAAACAATCGGGGTGTGTAGCATGAATCTTAAAAGTTCTTATTAATAAAATCAAACCCGAGGCCAGTTATCGGGATCAATGCTGGTAGATCAGAGAGACAGAACAAGCCACAACTATCTCACCTTTCCGATTCCTCAGCTGGTCTTGTCTCCTCAGACTGGAGGCCTATGAGTCCTCATCCCGAATGGGTCTCAGCTGAATTACTGCTCAAAAGCCTGAATGCTTAACCAGCCAAAATCTTCTTGTTTCTCGTCCTCACGCCTTATATATCTTTATGCTTTCTACCACCACTCCCTGGGATTAAAGGCTGGCTTTCTGGGATTAAAGGTGTGTCACCATGCTTGGCTATTTCCAATGTGGCCTTGAACTCAGAGATCCAGAGGGATTTCTATCTATGGAATGCTAGGATTAAAGGTGTGAGTGCCACCATTTTCTAGCCTTTGTATCTAGTGGCTGTCTATTCTCTGACCCCAGATAAATTTATTAGAGTACACAATATTTTGGAGAACACAATACCACCACAGGGGTGAGCTGACTAGATGTATCAAACACACTGTGCACTTTAAACACTTTTAATTTATAACAGGTTTACTGGGACTTAAACCCACCAGAAGTTAAGGAGCCTCTACAGTTAAAATGAAGCCACAGTGAACTGGCATGTGCCCTGAATCCAACGCCTGGTGTTGTTATATAAGGTGACAGACCAGTACCCAGGGAAGAAGCACCATGATGGAGGCAGAGACTGAGAAACTGTTGTCATGCAGCTGCAAGCCAAGATCCCTAGCTACTGACAGATGCTAGAGATACAAGAACACATTCTGCCCTAGAGGCTGCAAAGGGAGCAGGCCCCACCAGCACCAGTACTATGGAAGCTCAGCCCTGTTCAAATCACCTTAATATTGGTGGCTTGTTTCAGCATTCCTGGAAAACATCCCTAGATGCCATAATCCCACATCCCAGTCACTGAAGAATCAATTCCCAACTAGGACTGGGGTGTAGTTCAGTTGGTGCTTGCCTAGCTTGTGGGAACCTCTGGAGTTAATTCCCAGCACTGCACAGATGGGGCATGGCAGTGCAAATCTTAGTACTTGGGAGGTAGAGGCAGGAGGATGTGGAGCTCAAGTACATCCTCAGCTACACAACAAGTTCAGGGCCAGTAAATTTTGAGACCCTGCATAAATTATGAGACAAAAAAAAAGAAAGAAAGGGAGGAAGGAAGGAAGGAAGGAAGGAAGGAAGGAAGGAAGGAAGGAAGGAAGGAAGGGAAAACTCCCAGCAGGAAATAGGTGAAGCATGGTCTGACACTGAGTGGAGATTCTAGCTTTCAAGCTGACCTGCAGCAGAACAAGCTCCTGGGCATCCTCTCCTTGGGGACATCTGTTTAGCACGCACATTCCCAGACTGACCCAGGCTTGGGTTTGAAACAAGCTCCCAGAAGCTCCTAACACGCCACAAAGCTTTTAGAAACACTTGGTTCAAAGACCCCCAGGGCCCTGTTAGAGTAGCTTGTGTAATCTTAAGGACAATCCAGACTAGACTTGGCCCTGAAGTGCATATGCTTGTCCATGCCGAGCCCAGGCTCTACTGATTCCAGTCAAGAGCCAGGCATCTGAGATGCTGGAGGACGTGTGTACTGAAGGGGAGAGGCAGCTTGGTCCTCAGAGTCATTAAGGAGGCTGTTTACAGAGCAATACTCCTCTTTTAATTTGTTTGTCTTCTCAATTGTGTAATTAAATCCAAGCTACAGGGCTCAGCTGAGCCCTGCCAGGGAAGGAAGCAGAAACCCATCAATGCCCAGGAGTGACTGGCAGGTGTTGGCAAGCCAAGAGGGTCTGGGGATGGCAGAAGTTCTGAGTCTTTCCATTTCTGCAGAGAGATGGTATGGCAAAAGAAAGGGGGACTGGGTTTTACAAATCACACAAACTAGACTTTGAACTCCAGCACTACCATGAACCAGTTGTGTGCTCCATCTCTGCCTCTTTCTAAGGAAAATTTCCTGCAGGCAAATTATCAAGGGCCAATTAGGATGCAAGGAAGGATTTGTGTTGGTTGGGGACCTTCTTCTGGCCCTTTAGTCTTACCTGCATCTGCTTATAGTCCTGCTACACCATTGAGATTGAAGGCAGGGGTGTTCCCTGCCACTCTGCCCTTCCCAGCCATTGTCCAACCCATCTATGCTAACTTCTCGTCTTCATGATGGCCCGTGGAGGACCAGATAGGCCCTCATCTTAACACAAAAGGCATCTCTCCTATTGGGATTCTAGAACTTTCCATTTCAAGGTTCTATTTCCTAATACTATGAATTCCCAGGCATCAGGAAAAAGAAAGGCTATGTAGCCAGCACCTGTCCTACAGCTAAGAAATGCTAGCTGGATTGAAGAAATATTATGGATCCATCCAGCGACCATGACAAAAGAAATTAAATTTCAGCCCCCATAACAGCATAAAATCCATAAAGTGCCCAGAAGTATCCTTCCCTAGAGTTTGTAAGAACACGCACACGCACGCACGCACACACGCGCGCGCACACACACACCACCACCACCACCACCAGACCCATCCTCAGTTAACCCAGTGATGTGACACAGCCACACCTGCATCTCACACACAGCAGACAGTGACCAGATCTCCTGTACCACCTGATATAGTAAATGCTGCCAGGAATCCCTACACCAAATCAAAGGAACTGGTGCTTCCTTGGATGAATGGAATACTGGTGAAGCTCAAGATGAATTGGGTACCACCACACCTGTTTTTATAGATGAGCAAGTTGGAGTAATAACAAGTGAGGCCACCAGGAGTCCAGGGAAGCTTCAGACCTGTGTCTGCCCAGCCCCAGTGCACATGTTACTTCACAAAGTTCCTTGCACCCATACCCCCAAAGCTGAGCTTTTACAAACTTCCCAAAGTTGGGAGAGGTAGGTTGGATCTAGGTCCCTCGGAAGCAAGGCTGCTCCCTCCAGTCTGTGACTGTCAACATGCAGCAAACAACAAAGTCACCTGGGAACTCGTTAGCCAGCCAGGCAGCAGCCAAAGTGTGTTTGGGATTATCACTTCTGGAACTGTGTATGGGCAGAGCTACCTAGGGACTTTTTTTTACCATGTAGATTTGGAATCAGTGAGGCTGGGGCAGAGGCAGGCCTGTATATCTAACCAGTTCCCAGGTGGGCCCTGTGCTATTAGCCCAGAGACACCCTCGAGAGTGGTAAGGGGCTAGATTAGCTGGCTGTGGACGGTACTGGAACCAGTTCCCCTGCCTCCCACTGTGTCGCACCTGTGCAGCCTCTCTGTGGCTCTCTTTATGCAGTCATGCCTCCACACACATGGGTTTTGCCTGCATAGATTCAACCAACCACAGACAGAAGATATTTTTTTTACTGCATCTGGACTGAATATGCAAAGACTTTCCCATGTCATCATTCCCTGAATAATATAATAAAGCAGAGCATCACCGTGTATCAAGCAGTAAGAAATTCAGAAGTGACTTCTGCACATGTGTGAATGTGTACAGGGTCTATGCAAAATTCTGCTATGTTAGAGTAGGAACTTGAGCAACCTCAGAATTCTGTATCCAAAGTTCCTGCAATTGAGCCCCTGCTAATACCAAGGGACACACCTGTGCATAAAAATATATTGCCTGTAGGGTGCTACCTCATGCTGCTGTTTTTAGGATTCCGTGAGGTGATTTTGTAAGTCCCTGAGTACAGCAGCTGGGAGTGGGGGGAACCTCAATCAACGGCGCCATTATTATCATCAGAGTCTTGTGGCACATTTGTAAACTTCTAATAAATAAATGAAAACAATGGTCTGTTTTCCCTCCAGCTTATGCCTGTCAGGCTTTCCCAATGCCTGAAGATCCCTGTAGAATAAATGTGGGCACTAGCCATACCGTGCGGCTCACACTGGTGGGACGCAACTCTGCGGAGACTTGTGTTTCAGTCATCAGGCTAACTTAGCACTTAAAGCTGCCACCGTTTGTAACACCTTCAATTCCAGAGCTGGCTGCTTCTCTTCTGGTCCCAGTGTTGTCCCTGATGTCACTCAAACACCCAGAGTTCGGCCTGATGCATGCTGGGGCTGCCACATACCAGACGACTTTCTGTCTGTGTGCCCTCTTGTCACTCTGGGGTCTGGTTTGAGCTTTGTGACAGCAGGCGCACTTCCTAGAACGCTCTGGGAAGATGAGCCTCGATGTGCAAGCATTGTGCCTGCTCAAGAATCCAGGATGGAGGATACCAGAAAACATGGTCCACAAGAGACATAGTTAGCCAGAAGTCCTTTGAAGACAGGTGCTTATCCACAAGCATCATTGCAGTTCCCAGCCCTAAGCATAAACTTAATATGTGTGGTGCTTACAACAACCCAGGGATGCAGAAGTATGAACCCATGGGCAGTTGTGGCTGTGGAAGTCTGATGCTCTCTAGGTAGGGTCTTGTGCTGGGACAGCAGCTCCATGGCCCTCCCCCTTTCCTCCCCACTGCCCTGCCTAACCTTGTAGCTTGCAACTTTCCTCCCAGCCCTTCCTTCCCCTGCATATCTTCTCTCCAAACCTCCTGGTGGCATAGTCAATTATTTATAAATGAACATTTAAATGCACCAGAATAAGTGCTATTTAAAGGAACCCTGTGGTGACTCGTTGAGTAATTAAAATAATCATTTATTCCATAAGCATTTCTCAGTCACGCCAGGCACTGCATGTTAGAGCGGGGCAGGACGGGGACAAAGAGAGAGATACAGCTCCTGCCCTCAGGGAGCTCACTCATTCCTTAGTGCAGGAGACATTTATCCTGAACCTTCTACTAATGTATCAAGTTAAGTGCTGGGGACAAAGCTGAACTCAGCACCATTCCCTCCCTCAGCATACCCAGTACCGACTGGGATGCCTAGATGCTCAAGAGCCCACCCTGTGATCTCCACGGACAGTCCCCTCTGCAAGCAAGAAGGACTTTTAACTCTGACTGGTACTCCACAAGCTGCCTGGGCATGCTAGGGAATATGGCCTTGTAGAAGGAGCCCACAGTAGGAGGGAGCAGCCCAGATCACTTCGTCACTGGGGTAGGACAGAGGACATTTATGTTCCAACACTGCTTCCACCAGGAGTGCCAAAAGGATATCCCCCCTGCTCCTTCAGGCCCCTGGATGATGTTACCTGCTGACATGGGTGCTCCCTGGCCAGAAGGGGTTCCCTGTTTCACTGCCAAGCACATGCCATCTCCCTCACAGCACTCAGTACTTACTAGGCTCACCTCCATGAAGACAGGGACTTTGCCGCTCTCTTCATCCCAATAAGAACAAAAAGGCAAGGACAAGCATCTAAGAGTTCCCAACACCTTCTGGGTACTTAGAGAACAAAAATAAATTTGGGCATGTTGGCTCATGCCTGAAATCCCAAAACTTCGGAGACTGAGGCAGCCAGGGTGGCATGAATTCAAGGCTAGCCTAGGTTACATAATGACCCTAACTCAGGATGGGCTACAAAGTGAGACCCTGTCTCAAAACCAAATGAAAAGAATGATCCTTGGACAGAGGGATGGAATATCTGTGAAGTGGGGATGCTGATGTGAACATCAGGAGTTCTGAAGCTTTAGAGGATGTCGAACCTGATTCTTAGTTAGGGTTTCTATTGCTATGATAAAACACCACGACCAAAATGCAAGTTGGGGAGGAAAGAGATTATTTGGCTCATACTTCCACATCACTGCTTATCATGGAAGGAAGTCAGAACAGGAACTCAAACAGGGCAGGAACCTGGAGGCAGGAGCTGATGCAGAAATCATGGAGGGTTGCTGCTTACTGGCTTGTTCATCATGGCTTGCTCAACCTGCTTCCTTTTTTTTTTCAGCCTGCTTTCTTATAGAACCCAGGACCACCAGGCCAAGGATGCATCACCCACAGTGGTGGGGCTGGGCTCTGTCCCATTAATCACTAATTAAGAAAATGTCTTGCAGCCTGATTGTATGGAGGCATTTTCTTAACTGAGGTTCCCTCCTTTGAGATAACTCTAGCTTGTGTCAAGTTAAATGACCCCTTGTCAATTTGACACATAAACACATCACTGTTAAGCCACAACCTTCCCTTTCTTGTTCATCCACAAGATCACACACTAATAATGCCACAACATAAAATATTTTACAAACTTAAAGATTCAAGTCTTTATAAATTCATACACTTAAAAATTCAATCTCTTTAAAAATCCAAAGTCTCGCCGGGCGGTGGTGGCGCACGCCTTTAATCCCAGCACTCGGGAGGCAGAGGCAGGCGGATCTCTGTGAGTTCGAGGCCAGCCTGGGCTACCAAGTGAGTTCCAGGAAAGGCGCAAAGCTACACAGAGAAACCCTGTCTCGAAAAAAAAAAAAAAAATCCAAAGTCTCTTTTAAAAGCTAAAATTACTTTTAAAAATTAGTCTTTCAATTGTGGGTTCCTGTAAAATAAAAAAAAAAGTTAAATACTTCCATGCTTCAAGAGGGAAACACCACAGGGCACAGTCGCAATCAGATCAAGCAATGTCCATATATGGGACTCACTCACCATCTTCTGGGCTCCTCCAAAGGGTCTGAGTCATTGCTCCTGCTCTGTGCTCTGCAGTACCCACAGACTGTCTTTGAAGCTCAAGCTGGCTCCATTCCCCACTGCCGCTGTTCTTGGTGGTCATCCCACAGTGTTGGTATCTCCAAAATGCTGGTGTCTTCTGCTGCAGCTGGGCTGCACTTTCACCAATAGGCTCTCTACATGGGGCCAAGCCTCAGCTTCTCCACACGACCCCTTCAATCCTGGACCTCCAACTGCCACTGAGACTGCATCTTCACCAATGGCCTCTCCTGGCCTCTCACAGTGCCAAGCCTCAACTGCTCTCCATGACCCCTTCAGGCCTTCAAAACCAGTACCACCTGGGTGACACTTACACATTACCAAGTTCAGCTGCCAGCACAGGGTGCAACCTTGGCCTCCTCTGGAACACAGTATCTGTGTTCTGACTCTCAGGAAACTCTTCCCTGAAGATTTCACCTTACTGATGCTGGTCTCTCTCTCTCTCATTAATCACCACTAGTTCCCAGCGCCAGCTAACCAGCATTGATTGTCCTAGTTACACAGAGGTTTCACTTCAGTGGTGCTGCTCTCCTGTTACTCTCAGGTGACTGTTCAGCCCCAGCTGACCAGACACCAGAGATTCTTCACATAAAAAGTCTTTGCTTCCCTCTGAAACTTCATAAACCAGGTGTCCATCATCTGTCCTGCTCTCAACATTCTTATCTTCCAAGCTCCTACAAAATAGCTCACCAAACATTGAACACCCAATGGCTTTTCTTGCCCAGAGTTCCAAGTATTTCCACAATTCTCCCCAAAACAATATGGTCAGATCTATCACAGGAATACCCTACAGCCCTGGTACTAACTCGTCTTAGTGAGGGTTTCTATGGCTGTAATGAAACACCATGACCAAAGAGCAAATGGGGCAGGAAAGGGTTGATTTGACTTACACTTGCATATTATTGAATGTAAGTCAGGACAGGAACTCAAACAGGGCACGAACCTGGAGGTGGGAGCAGATGCAGAGACCAAGGAGGGGTGCTGCTTACTGGCCTGCTCCTCACAGCTGGCTCAGTCTGCTTTCTTATAGAACAAAGGACCACCAGCCCAGGGATGACCCAACCCACAATAGGCTAGGCCCTCCTTCATCAATCACTAATTAGGAAAATACCTTAGAGCCAGATTTTATGGAGGCATTTTCTCAACTGAGGTTCCCTCTTTTCAAATAAAACTAGTTAGTATGTCAAGTTGTCATGACTAGCTAGTACACCTGAGCTCTGAGATGTCTCTGTACCTTACTCAGACTACAATGAAATGACTTCCCACAACAGGTCCCAGATTACTCAGCCCAGCATCAGGCATCCTTTTTCAGGTTAAATTGCAGAAGAGACAGGCAGGCTCTAACTCTGACAGACCTTAGGATGGTAGGCACTGGGTACAGGGCAGGGCAGGCCTGTGAGAAATGCAGCTGAAGGACTGCCTTCAAGCCTGGTGAGGCATGAAATTTAAAACTAAGTAGGTGTGGTTCTGAGGGTCATAGCATGCAGGATTCCAGGGAAACTGGCAGAGTTATGTTTGGACCAACAAGCAATGGGAGCTGGTACCTGGCCCACAGCACACACTGGTTAGTTTCTGGCAGATCCATCAAGGGCCTTGCTTTGATATTTTCATACACACAATGGAAGACTTCAGGAAAAGATTTCCCTACCCTTCACTGTTAACCGTCATTGAAAACCTCACTAGATGCTCCTGTCCTCTGAAGCAGCTTTGCGCTCCCACTTTTTTCTCCAGGGTACTCTTGAGGAGTGAGGGATAAGAGATTTAGATAGAAATATAGAGGGGAGAAAAACAGATAGAAACACAGGATAGCCTCCGGAGAGCCTGGATCCTTATCCACCAGCCCAGAACTTTATTCCAAAGGGCTATTTATAACAATGCCAAGGGGCAAGGCAAAAGATTTCCTCCTTGCTAGACACAGCCAAGTGTAGGCCCTTCCAAACACCTGGTACCCAGGCCAATGGACCAGTCATCCTATTATGCTGTCCTGCTGTGTAAAGCAAGCTCAGATCTCACTAGGCAACCTCTGTGGGCTCCCACACCATACAAAGCTAGTCAACTCCTCTTCTGCATGTCCATCATAACTAAAACATGTTTCACTAAGAATTTAGCATCCTCCTATCTAATGGAGATCTCCCCTTGAGTAGCATTGTCCTTCCATTGCCATAGCCCCAATGCCCCACCCGGTGCCTTCTGTCTACTGAACATAATTATCACTTCCATTGAATAGGCCATGCTCTGTCATCAGGCTTTGTGCTAAAAGCTTTATGCATGTTGATAAATCTTGCAGCAGTCCAGTAAATTGGTTTAATATAGAATTCCAACTTTATAATCAAAGAAAATCTTATTTTACTAGCATTTACTGCATGCCCAAAGAATGAGTTTCATATAGTTTTAGTCAGGGTTTCTATTGCTGTGAAGAGACACCATGACCACAGCAATTCTTATAAAGGAAAACATTTAACAGGGTGGCTTACAGTTCAGAGGTTCAGTCTATCATCATGGTGGGACATGGTGGCATGCAGGCAGACATAGTGCTGGAGCTGAGTCCTCCATCTTGATTGGCAAGCAACAGGAAGTGAACTGACTCACTGGCATGGTTTGAGCATATATAAGACCTCAAAGCCCACCTCCACAGTGACCCACTTCCTCCAACAAGGTCATACCTACTCCAACAAAGCCACATCTCCTAATATTGCCACTCCCTTTGGGGGCCATTTTCTTTCAAACTAGAGCATGGACAAATGAGGAAGTAATTTAGTGAAATAATTAATCAGGATAGCCATTTGTTTCTAGGACTCATGGAAAACATGCATTAGACTGCACCTACCATGCCCATAACAGGAGAAAGATGGAACAGCTGTATGCAAGAAAACTCCCTTGTTATACAGCTTGACTCCATAGGTCCCTTAGCATAAAAGGCTGTGCCTAGAAATGCTGGCTTCTTGGAAGGCTGTTCTTTGGGGTTTTTTTCCTTCCATGATGCTCCGAAGTTGGCTACTTAGATTGTCTCCCAAGTTCTTGTGGTGGGAATTATCTGTACCTGGAGCAGTGTGCTCAACTGTGGCTGATAATGTATGCACAAACCCACATCAGCTCTGACTTTTGCTGACAATGTATTTCAGCAGGAACGGTGTGGCTCATGGATTCAGCAGTTGATGTGGGTTCTCCCTCCAGCTGCTTTGTTCTGAAGCCTTAGGCTGGGAAACAGCTGGCTATCTTAATGACAGCAGCTCCATCACCCAAGCTGAGAGTAAGAGCTTCCGGGCTCAGTCCCAAGCCTTCATAACATGCTGTCACACCAGTCACAGGCCAGTGAGCTCAGAGATCTGTATTAGCTCAAATGGCAAACAGCCAACATCTTCACAGGTCATCCATTTGGATATGAACCAAAGCCTGCCCTATCACCAAAGCTATACGTCAACTCCCTTAGAAGACTCTGCTTCCTCATGGATGCCAGCTGGAGTCACGGACATCATGTCACCATAAAAAGATCGTGAAGCCATGAAGTCCTGCTATAGACTTTTGTCATCATCCCCTCATGAAGACTATACCACACAAATAACAATCCAAATAGGACATCTCAGAAAGTCCTGCAAATCAAACCACCTCTACCAACAGCACAGCATAATAATACTTACAGAGCACTCACTGGAACTGAGCCCGACCATGTTCCATGTGCATTATTGATTATATTTTTTTCTATAGTCGTAAGACAGGATGACTATGAGTCTTAACCTCATTTTACTATAAGAAACTTGAAGTCCAAATGGGTTGAATGAACTATATATAATTTCATAGCCATGGAGTACTGGGGTACAGATCTGGCTTCAAGACCCCATTGGTGATGTGCCTGTGTTATTCCACTAGAGTAAAAGTCAAGCCAAGGGCTGGAGAGATGGCTCAGAGGGTAAGAACACTTGCTGCACAAGCATGAGGACCTGAGTTCATATCCACAGCACCCAAGCAAGAAGCCATGCACCTGCAATCCCAGTGCTGATGCAGGGCATAGACAAAAGGATGTCTGGGGCTTGCTGGCTGTAAGCCTAGCTCAATTCAGTGAGAGCTCCTCTCTCGGGGGATTAAAGTAGAAAGTGATAGAGCATGACACCTGACATCCTCCTCTGGCCTCTGTACATGCAAATGGGCACACATACCCACACATCCATACATACAGATGCCACATGCTGCATTTTGGTAAGTCAGGTCATCCAAATTGCACTGCTTCAAGCCTGGAGACCTCAGAGACACCCTGTGGAAGTGCACCAAGGCTTCTCAGCAAAGCCAAAGGATGCGGGTGCCAGGGTACCGTGTGAAGGTGCCAGTGACAGCCAGTAGCCTGAGTGAACTTCAGGACCCTCTTCTCCAGGCTGGCATCTACCTCTGCATCCTTGTCCACACCCCATCCTGCTCCACTAAGAGTCTCAGGGGAAGAAACTTCCCACAGTTCTAGAAGTACCCTGACAGCTAGGATTCACCTCAAGAGAATCAGTGGAGGGCATGAGACCCTCGAGCCACTCCCTAGAGACTTTGACCACACTTGGTCCTGAGAAACTGCACTTCTGTAGACATTAGTTCCTTTCTTAGTGAAACTGGGCATCAGATTAGATAGACTGGACAACTTGGCCAACTTTGGCATCGTCGGGTCTTCTAGAATAATCAGTCTAACAAAACTTCCTGTCACAAAAGAAACACTTTCTGTCCAGGCTGTTTAGTGTGACATCCACTGGCTACATGTAGCTATTGACACTTGAAACATGGTCTGCTGTGATTGAGAAACTGGATGTTCAATTCTATTTAAGTTTTGTTGACTGGGTTCCACACCAGTTTCTCTGCAAACCTGCTGCCACTGTAGCCTCTCTTGGTAATAAATTGTTTTAAGTTTATGTTCTCTCCACATCCACTGTCTGTCTGATCCTTGAAACAGTTCTCTGAAACACTCACTGTGACTCTCGCTTCACAGACTAGGAAACTGACCAGATTTAGATGACATCTTCTGAACTCAAGCATATGTCATTCCGGATGACAAGTCTCAGGCAATGGCCCCTCTTTCCACACTTAGAAATGACAGGAAGCTGGACTCTCTCTGAATGACCTGCAGGCATCATTGACTGCACAAGGTGAGGAGGGAAATGCCAGGCTTGCACTAAGGACGGGAGCCTGGTTTAATGGATGGGAGGCAAGGACTCGGAACACTCCATACATAACACTACGGGAAACAGCCGAAAGGCTTTGTGGGTTTGTAATACTACTTCCATCTTTGTGGACCTGATTCTCTTCTCTGGATAAAAAAGGTATGCATGCCAGTTGATCCCCAAGATCCCAGCAACCTCACATGTCAAGAATTCACTGAGAGAAACCCAGAGAAGAAGGATGCACCAACTGCCCGCCCTCCAGTAACTTTGCCAGTGAGGCACTGGTTTATTTGAAGAGTCATTTTGTTGTTGTTGTTGTTGTTTGTTTGTTTTTTTGTTTTGGTTTGCTTTGGTTTGGTTTCTCAAGGCAGGGTTTCTCCGTGTAGTTTTGGTGCCTGTCCTGGATCTTGCTCTGTAGACCAGGCTGGCCTTTGGCTCTGCCTCCCAACCTCCCAAGTGCTGGGATTAAAGGCGTGTGCCACCACCGCCTGGCTTGAAGACTCACTTAATGGGCAAAAGTTCATGTAGACAAAGCCTCTTGAAGCATATAGATTTGTGTTTTCTATTTCAATCCTTCTTCTTCAAGCTGTGTGGTCTTGGTTTAGTCACATAACATCTCTGAACTTTTGTTTGCTATGCAAAGGAAAATTC
Organism: Peromyscus leucopus; assembly: GCF_004664715.2. Classification (NCBI taxonomy): domain Eukaryota; kingdom Metazoa; phylum Chordata; class Mammalia; order Rodentia; family Cricetidae; genus Peromyscus; species Peromyscus leucopus. Next base: position 95,331,938 of record NC_051067.1, on the reverse strand, counting down.
TACCACTCCCCTCCAAGACAGTGGTAAGGACCTGATAGATTCCAAGCAGTGCCTATGAATGATGCCCAGCATGTTACTTCCCAATCCTTTCTCAGACAAAGGAGAAAGGAAGCCCCATTAGCCACAGTCCGCCTATGGTTTAGTCTGACTCATCTGTCCCATGCTCCAGCTCCAATATGAGCTTCCCAGCCTTGCTAGATGCCCAAATAATATAGCCCAGATCTGCCTGTGCAGTGGACAACAAGAAAGTGCTGGTCATGGCGGCAAGGAGCAACAGTTCTGATTCAGAACTATTTTTTAGCCAGAGTTTTAAATTAAAATATAATTACATTCCTGCCCTTCCCTTTTCTCCTTCCAACTCTCCATCTCCCTTCCCCCACCTACCTTATTCCTTAAGGTCATGGCTTCTTTTTCTTTGTTATTACACACACACATACACACACACACAAACACACACAAGCACGCACATGTGCACGTGCTGTCATGCTTTAAATCCATAGATACAACCTGTTGAGTCTATTTAGTGTTGTTTGTATGGACGTGATTTTCAGGGCTGCCCACTTGATCTTAGATAACCAATTATGAGACTCATCCTGGAAAAACTATTTCTCCTGTTCCCAGCATTCCTTAGGAGCCTATAGTCTAGGAGTGGGAACCAATGAATGAGATCTGCCCCCCTCCATGTTAATGCGTCCATTGGCGTCGCCTCGTTCAGATCTGCTTTAGCAGCCATGTTGTTTGAGGTGTCATGGTAAAAGCTTGTCTGTCATTTCTAGGAAGCACAATCTCACAGCAGACTTCCTGGTGACCTTTGGGCCAGATCTTCTCCTGTCTCAGTCCAGACAGACTGGCAAGTTGCTCTCCTGAAGGTTTCCAGCCAAGGTCCCGCTTACACATCATCCTTCAAGCAGGACTGCCCCCACAGATAACAGGAAGAGGCATCCAGCCTTCTCCTCCCCACCTGCACCGGGGAGCCCCTCGCTGGATTTTGTTTGTTCTCAGCTGCTTTCACAGCTGGTCCCTGGAAACAACACACGGGGTTTGAGAGGCTTCTGCTGGCGTGGCGAGTCTAAAGTCAAACTGCTGTAACCTGAAGAGGGCACAGTGTGATGACATGTGATGCTGTTTTTCTGGAAGGAAGTAAACATTTTCTCAAAGTGTGCTCCAAGCCAAGCTAGCTGTTGAAATCTTTTTCTCTGAGTTTGGATCTCTGATGATCTCACATCATTCAGGGATTTGGCAGGAAGCAGAGGTTGACTCAGCTGGCATTTCTGAAGAGAATTTTTAATGAAAGGACTAGAGTAGACATGCAGAGGCCAGAAGGGTTCAGGGATCCCACAGGGGAGGCCAAGACTCTAGAGATGAGCAGCAACCCTGTGCTATGCTACAGCAGAAAGAACATGGAGAAAAGTAGCCATCAAAGTGCAGTTGAGAGATGAAGCCTGGAAAGAGATATATTCCAGAAGCCTGAGAGTGAGATGCAACCACCAAGAGCCAACAGTATAGTGGAGAAGGACATTGTGTGTTCAGTCGCCACCTCCAACTCCTCCTAGCTTCTAGTAGCACCCACCTGCTAAAACCTAGCATTGAGAAGAGCTCAGCAAGTACCACCTGCAGAGGTTAGGTCCCTGGTGCCAGAGGAAGAAAAGGATCGTAGGCAGTGAGAGTGCCTAAGTCAGCTGGGAGAACTCAGGTTTGCAGTGACTGGCCTAGAACCCGATCTTAATTTTCATGTGCACTAGCCATGAGTCTTCACAAGGTCCACTTTCTAAATCTCCATATCCTTGCTTATTTGATCTGTTATCAAATTCAGAAAATTAGAAGTAGTGTTTATAGAGAGATTTTACGGTGGCCAGCACAGAAAAGATAGACAATTAAGGATGTATGGACAGATGTTTGGAAAGTCGCAGATTTGGGGAGCAGACACAGGGATTGCTGATCCTTGATCCTTTAGTACTGGATCGTTGGACTTAGAGCAAGCAGATTAAAGCTATTTGAACTCAAGCACATCACTGGCTAAATACTATTTAGTACTCTGCTCCAAGGAGTGATATGGTTAAGTTTTATGCACATATGTACAGGCAGCCATATTATTAAGGTACTCTGGTTGAAGCTTTCCTGCCGCTTCTAGGAGACACAGTCTCACAGTCAACTTCCTGGTGTTCTTTTAACCAGTTCTTCTGTCTTGGCCAGACCAGAAATTTGCTCTCCCAACAGCTTCCAGACAAGATCCTACTCACTCTTCATACTACAAAACAGGAATATATCATGTTTATAAATCGATGAGTATGTGAGTGTGGCACAATGTTTAACACGGAGAATATTAATAAATAGTTGTTAATAAAGATTAAGCAGAAAATGGGCTGGAGAGATGCTGGCTTAGTGGTTAAGAGCACTTGCTGCTCCTGCAGAGGACTGAGTTCAGTTCCCAGGACTGTGACAAAGTGGCTTGCAACTGCCTGTAACTCCAGTTCCAGAGGATCCAAAACCCTCTTCTGCCCCCCATGGGCACTTCCCACATGTGGTGGATAGAGATATATGCAGGCCAGCACTTATACACATAAAGATAAATAAATCATTTTTTATTTTTTTAAGCAGAAAAAGTCTCAGCTCTCCCTGGAGCTGTGCACATCTCTCAATCTGCTCCTTCTGTCAGGAGCTAGTGAACTTGAATCTTGGTGTCCCCTCTCAGCAGAGTCTCTCCTATGCTTGACTCTTTCCCCAAGGCAGCTTAGACCCACAGACTCAGTTTTCTCGCTTAAACTTGGCTCCCCCAACTGTCACCACCCAGAGGGGAGCAGAACGCAGGTCAAGTTTGGCACCTCCATGTTCCACACCAATACTAATGCTTGCTTTAAGACATAAGGACACTGGAGATACAGCCTTAAAGGTCTGGACTTTGGCACTCCTCCTCCAGATGAACAAATGGGTGTGTTCTCATCCATCCTAGAAGCTCACTGTGAGTAGTTCCAGGTCTGTGATCACCCTTCTCACTTTGCTGTCCCTGTGTAGCTCTGAATATGAGACCTGGGTGAGGAATCTGTGCATGAGCAAACTGCCAGTCTCTCAGCTGGGCATGGGCATGATTCTCTGAACAATACAGACCTAGTTTATGTCCCCACAGTGGTCAGAGACTTGTGGGTGTCAAGAATTTTATCAGTAATTGCAAATGTCACAACTGTCTTTGGATCTAATATAGAAGATACCCTACCAGTTAGGATACAGGAAGCTACATTGCACTAGAAAACTAAATGACAAAACACCATACTTAAATCACCATGGAAGGATTCAAATACACTTAAATAAGCTATTTTTCCCAGAAGAGTGAGCCCCTCCTCAGTGAGGCAGGAGCAGCTGCCACTGTTGTCCTCAGGACTGACTGCTGGGTCTACCTGTGCGGGTGGAAACAAGATCCACCACAGGCAGGGAACTTTGCTGGAGCTAAGACAAGTCAGCCCAGCTCTTTGTGGCAGTGTGGGTTGTTATGACAGATTAGAATCTGGAAGAGTCCAAAGTGTGGTAATAAATCTCCTAGGCCAACAACTCTCCCCCATAGTGACTGTGCTGAGTAAGCAACTGGGAGTGGGGGGTGAGCAGCAGGCAGAGATGAATCCTACAGTTCTGCACACTGCTGAAGTTAAGCCTAGATAAGTCAAATTTCACTAAAGCTGCAAACCAAGTCCCTCTAGCTACAGCTCTGAAAATCTAGAAGCCCAATCCCTCAACAGTCTCAGCATAGAAAGTTGGGTACTGGGATGGAAGACAGGATATTGGAAATGGGAAGTAAGTATAAACTTAACACAGTTTTAATTTAGCCCAGCTCATCTTGGACATAGTAGGATCTGAACTATCAACCTCTACCCTTGACTTTCTGGTAGCAAAATGCAGAACTTCTCTGTAGAGGGCACAATGTCCTTGTGCTCACAGATAGCACTAGGTAATCCAGGAATGCTAAACACACAGGGTTATCTTCTCAATCAGGGATATGTATATCTGTTTTCCACAGGAAAGCTGGGAATAGATGTAGTTAACAGCCTGGTGATCAGTGCTATCTGTGGGGCCAGGCCACACCCAAATTACCTTTGTTTATCCCAGCAGACTCTTCACTCCTAGACCTTTATTGTGAGCAGTGTTCTCAGTCAATAAAACCCATCCTTATAGGAGATGTCCTTTGTCCTTTAAAACAGCTTAGGTAATCTTTGTGTTTACTCCCTAGTTTTCTCCCTCTTGAGCATTGTTTCAGAGTCAACAGAACCCATCTTTATGGAAGAAGTCACATGTACTTTATAAAGAGTTTTAATGTAAACATGTCTTAAGCTTTGTGGTACACACAGGCTTGAGTCAGTTATCTTCAAGAAACTTTTTTTATAAAATTGTGCTGTGTTTAAATATGACTAAAATGAACAGCCCAGTGTCAGACTCTAGAAGTTTGAACCAACACTGGCCACTGAGTCATGTTGAACCAGATTTCTTTCTTGCCTCACACGGATTGTTACTCAGTTGGTCATGATGTTTGCAGAGACCCACACCTCTCTATGGAGAAAACAAAGTAAAAACATATTGTCTAGGTCATCTCTAACTGTCTACTCAATCAAAATCTCCAGCACTTAATCAAAAATAATGAGACATTACAAGAAGCAGAACATGTGACCCATGATCAAGAGAAAAGATAATCAACAGAATAGACCCAGAGACACAAATGTGGAGTTGAGCAAACACTAACTTTAATTATCACAGACATCTTAAATAATCTTGAAAGATGGCTGGAGAGATTTTACTCAACAGCACCCAGGTTGAATTCCCAGAACCCACACAGCAGCACACAAGAGGACCAAACACCCTCTTTTGGCTTCCACAGGAGCCAGGCACATATGCAGTGCACAGACATACATGCAGATACAACACCCATACACATAAATAGAATTAATATTTTTAAATGAATTTTAAAAGAAAATGGAAGCAGAATGAATAGTCAGAACGCCTTTAAGATAAACATTTATAGAAAGAACTAAAAAAAAATCTAGAACTTGAAAACACAAGTGAAATGAAAGAGGCAACAGATGGGCTAACAGAAACGAGGTTGCACTGAAGACAGGATCAGGAATTCAAAGAACACACTGCTTGCTTTCCTCATTACTGCAACAAAAGACCCAACAGAAGACACTTAGGGGAGGAAAGACTTACTGTGGCTCACAGTTCGAGGGTACAGTTCACAGAGAGTCAGGCAGGAGTCTGAGGTGTGACCACGTTGTGACCACAGTCAGGAAGCAGAGAAAGATGAGTGCTGGCATTCAGCTCATTTTTCTCTCTTTAGTCTAGGACCTTAGCCCATGGGACAGTGCTACTAGCATTCAGGGTGAATCTTCCCTACTCTTTTAAACCTCTCTGGAGTCATCCACGTGCGCGCGCACACACACACACACACACACACACACACACACACACACACACGCCCAGAAGTGTGCTTCCATGGTGCTTCTAAAGCCAGTCAAACTGACAGTGAAAATTAACCAGCACAAAAAGGAATTCATGTAAAATATCAAGAGGCTGGAGAGATGGCTCAGCAGTTGAGAGAGCTTGCTACTCTTACAGAGGACCACAGTTCAGTTCCCAGCACCTACCCTGGATGGCTCCCAACCACCTGTAATTCCAGCGCCAGTGGATTTAATACCCTCTTCTGTCCTCTGTGGAAACCAGAGGACACATTCACATATCCACACTCACATGCACAAATAAAAATAATTTTTAAAATATCCAAATTGAAACACAAGGAAAATAAAATGAAAAAGATAGAGACAGAGACAAGGCAACGAGTCATAACATCCAATTCCACATGATGTACTTAACTGGAAGGTGAAGGAGAATTGCTACGGACATGCAGCTGGCCAGCACATGTCCATCTTAAACAAGCTGTTGCCTTTGCCTGGAGTGCAGACAGCCATACACATCATCTCCCAGGATCCTGGGGATTTTGCTCATGTGTCTCCATTTCAATGGGGCCTTCCCTGAATCTCCTACACTTACCCTCACCCACCCTCTCACTCTGAGCTGGGATTTCGTCTCCCCTGCTGGTTTTATCTCTCCTTTAACCTTTATCACCATTAACAAGCCACATCTTTTATCTGTCCTGCTGGTTGTCCCTTTCATCCACTGGAGTCTATGTCCCCTGAGGACAGGGTTTTATCTGTTTTGTTCAGGGTTGAATCCCCAGCACTTAAAGCATAGTGGGGACTCAATAAACACTGCTGATCAGATAAGGTGGGAGTTAAGGCTGCTCCAGGAAAGATAAGCACAGAGAAAGAACCTTATGTGCTGACTGCAAAGACCAGCATGTTGGGCAGGTTACTTCTAGATGCAAATGACAGAGAGCTAACAAAAATGAGCAAAATAAAATAGACAATGTTTCAGTTCAAAGAACTGAAAAGAATAGGGTTCATGTTTTAGGCAATAATTAAATTAGGCCTAGATGCTAAAATGACACAGCAAAGTCTCTCTTTGTCTCTGGGTTTGATTTTGTTCACTGTGAGTTTTATTCTTAAGCCAACTTTCTCAAAGAAGACTCACCAACCCACCCCCACTCCCCACATCCTCTCTCAAACCCCTATTGCTGCCAAATTCCCATTCTGCATGCTTCTAGCTCCTGCTCCAGAAGAAGAAAACATCTCTTCTGACAGTTTCACCAAGCATCCTAGAGCTCTGCTCATGGAACGCGCCATGACCAGGACCTGGGATATCAACACACTCCAGCTACGCTGTACAGCTAGAAAACATCAGTTCCACAAAGTAAAATCAAACTGGAATTCTCAGAAGAGCAAATGTGTATTCTAAAGGAAACCTCTGGAATGCAGGGGACATGAAAGAGAAGATCCAGTCTGAGCTTGAGGCCAGAAGGAGCCAGCAGCATTTTTGGAAAAGACAAAATTTCTATTTGAATAGAAAGAGCAAGAATGATGTGAAGAGAAACAGAATAGTAAGCAGAGGCCAACCCTACCCGGCCTTGTAAGCTCTGTCTGGAAGAGCTGCTTGGTGAATCCCCAGTAAGATTCAATCTAGCGCATCCAGTCACCATCCTGTTTAGTGGATCAAACTGGAGCCAGCCTTCTGTTGAATGTGACAGGTGACCACACGAGAGAGATGACCAGGTACCATGAAAATAGCAGTATGGATAAGGAAAGGAAACCATTCAGGAGACAAGTCAGGACCTGTTAACAGCTCTAGAAGCTGAACCTGGAAGATCTTCAGCTGTCACTGCCCTTCACAGTTTGCAAGATGTCCTAAAGAAAGTTAATGTTGGCCCCACCTCCTGCCTTCCTCCTGGCTCTAACCTCCTTTCAGAGCCATCAGCTAAGCTTTCCCAGAAGTGGGTCCTGTGATGATATATTGTGTACCCTAATAACATTTGTTTCAAGATCAGAGGACAGAACAAGTCACTAGATTAGACATAGAGGCCAGGCAGTGGTGGCACACACCTTTAATCCTAGCACTCGGGAGGCAGAGATCCATGTGGCTATCTGTGAGTTCAAAGCCACCCTGGACTACATGAGATTGACTCAGTCTAGCAGAGAAACAGGTCCAGGCAGTGGTGGCACACAAGCCTTTAATCCCAGTACTTGAGAATCACATGCAATTAATCCCAGAACTAAGAAGGAAGTGATGGCTGGGCAGAGAAAGGTATATAAGATGTGAGGAGACAGGAACTAAAGGCATTTCAAGCTGAGGAGTCCTAGAGGTAAGACGTGGCAGTGGCTTGTTCCTTTGTCTCTCTGATCTTTCAGCATTTACCCCAATATCAGGCTCTGGGTTTTTTATTAAAAGACCAATTAGATTTTGAGTTACAGGGTCCCCTGCTGTGAAACACATATGCAGATTAGATTTTCAGAATTGTTTGCATAGAAAAGGTGAAAGAGCTCACTCTGACAGCACCTAGGGCAAGCACATGGCCCTGAAGTCAAACAGAACTAAGTTTTATTCCTGCCTCTACCACTCATGAGCTGTGTGCCCTTGAGCAACTTACTTAACCTCTCTGAACCTTAGCTTCCTCATTTGAAAAATGAGTATATTACATGCGCTCACAGAATGCTTATGAGGTTTAAATGACTTTGTGCCCCAGACAAGCTGAATGAGCTCAGCTGAGATTTACTCTGTTTTATTTCAATCCTTCTCGCTCAGATGCCTGCAGACCTGCTCTCACCTATTTGCCTTTCCTCGACAGCAATCCTTCATCATGCTCGGGTTTTGTGATAATTTTAATAAATTAAAGGCAAACAGGCAAAAGTCACGTAATTCATTCCATTGAGCTTCAACGATAATCACTAACTTGTTCCAGACCCTGGCAGGACACAGCGTCTGTCAGGTGGTCTCCAACTGTCAGTTAGGCTATAGTGGACTATGAATTCATAGGTTTGGGCTAACAGGGAGGACCTAACACTTAGAGACTAGGAAGAGAAATTCCATGAACCAATAAGGCATGTGTTCAACTTCCAAACATCAGGGCACTGTCCTCCCTGACATACTACATGTGCTCAGCGCTGTCTCCGCAGTCAGTGGTTAGGAGTCCAGAGGAAAACAGCAAAATTAGTCAAACGCTTAGAGACGGGATGAGCAACCTCCTGCTAATCAGCAGAGTCTACTGAAAGTGATAGGCACGCATGGTCACAAGGTGAAGCTGTGACTTTCCTGGTTAGTTTTTTGCTTGTTTGTTTGTCTGTTTGTTTGTCATTTTGATACAACCTAGGGTCATCCAGCAAGAGGGAACCTTGATTGAGAAAAATGCCTCCATAAGACTGGGCTTGGGCCACTCTATGGGGCATTTTCTGGTGTGGGTGGACCCAGCCCACTGAGGGCAGAACCAGCTCCTAGTACAGGTGGTCCTGGGTGGTATAAGAAGGTAAACTGAGCTAGCCAAGGGGAGCAAGCCAGTAAGCAGTGTTCCTCCATGCCTCCTCTGCTCCTGCTTGAGTTCTGCCCTGACTTCCCTCAGTGGTAGACTATGATGGGGCATGAAAGCCAAATAAACCCCTTTCTCCCCAGGCCACTTTTGGTTGTGGTATTTGTAAGAGCACAGGACAGTGACTGTACTACATTTGACTGCAACATGGAATCTCTGTCCTGCTGGTTTCAAGCAGGCAAACAAACATATCAGGAACAACACATAGCAAGGGACTTCTGGCAACCTCTAGGAATCAAGGGTAGCCACTGTGAATAGCTAACAGGGATCTGAAACCCCTAGTCCTGTAGCTCAGAAAACCAGTTTTGCCAAGAACTCCATGGAAACAGGGCCCTTCCCCAATCACACTTTAGGTGAGAGCCATTCCCTTATGATTATTTGGCTCAAGACCTACCTAAGCCCAGTCTCCACTCCAAACCCCAGGACATTGTGAGATAGCAGATGCCAGTTTTAAACTGAACATCCTACAGGTTCATGTTTTAAATTCTTACTCCTCAGATGATGATGCTGTTGTGGAAGGCTGTAGGAGCATAAAGAAGTGAGATGCTTCTCTGGCAGCAGTAGGTCACTAGGGGAGGGACTCTCAGTGTTTCTATGAGTTGCTCTTCTTCCCAGTCTACTATGATATGAACAGCCTATACCTCCAGCTGCTGCCACTATGGTCTGAGATCCTCTGTCATTATGCCTTTCCCTCTATGGTGGGAAAGATATGGTGAAATCACAAATAAAAATACAAAATAAGTCATTGCTATCCAATACTGCAGTCACAGCGATGAATAATAAACCAATACCCTGTCCTTTTTTTTTTTTTTTTTTTTTTTTTTTTGGTTTTTCAAGACAGGGTTTCTCTGTGTGGTTTTGGTGCCTGTCCTGGGTCTTGATCTATAGACCAGGCTGGCCTTGAACTCACAGAGCTCCTCCCGAATGTTGGGAATAAAGGCAAGTGGCAATAGCTTCCAGCTTCAATACACTATCTTAACTCACAAGCTTTTAGTAATATCTATGGCAGCAGATAACTCTGGAATACATGGTAAATGTTGGCTGAGTAAATAATGACTCAAATAATGAGAAATCTCAAACCAAGTATGAGTATGAGTTTGCTTTAACACATCTGCACTTAGAGGTTCTATGTATGCAGAGTAACTAGCTGGTGGTACTCAGGGTCAGTGGGATGCTTCATTAATCAATGGAGGCTGTTGTCATAACAAACAACCCCAGAACCTTAGGAGGCTAACATGATACAGACTTGTTTTACATTCACATTAGAATCCAGAGCAGGTTGTACAAAGCAGGAGGGGAACTAGCTGTGGTATCACAGTAGTTCAGGGCCCCTGTGGCTTCTCTATTCCTGATGCCTCAATCTTCTGATAGATCTTTTTATTTATTTGTTTGTTTGTTTGTTTGTTTGTTTGGAAACTGTGTCTTACTTTGTAGCCCTGGCTGGCCTATAACTTGCTATGTAGACCAGGCTAGACTTGAACTCATAGAGCTCTCCTTGTCTCTGCCTCCCAAGTACTAGGACTAAAGGAGCACTCCACCATGCCCAGCTTCTGCTGGATCTTTTGCATGTAGCTGGTAGGGAAGGGAAGACAGAACCTGGGTAGCCAGAAGGAATCACTAGTGAGGGAGAAGGCCAGAAAATAAACAAGCCACTTTCACTACAGCTCCTAACATGATTTTACCTGACTGTAGGGAGTGCTAGGAAGTGTACATTAGGGATGTTGAGCAATGTCGCTGCTGCCCAGGCCCATCAGGAGTAGCAAGGGGCTTGCTGACCCTGCACTAGCTCCTGTTCCAACAAAGCAAGTTAAGACCCTATAGTTACTAAAACACTGTTTGTACAGTGTCCTAAGAAAAGCAGACAAGCAGTTACTAGTGGCAACACAAGGAGAGAAAAGAGACAGGGAGACAGACAGACAGAAGAGAGAAAGAATGCACATGATGCAATAAGAACTTGAGTCAAGCCTTGGCCCTGCCCCTGGTTGACAATGATCCAGATTTGCAACCCAGATTTGCTCTCTCTCTCTGAGCTTGCATTGAAATCTGAGGAAATAATCTCTCCATACCTATTCTTTACCTATTAAATAGAAATTATATTTCCCTTCAGAACTGACACTGAAGATAACATAATCCACACAGAAAATGTCCACTGCATTATCTGATACATATTAGTTACTGGTGACATAATTATCATTATCACAAATCACTGGAGGGCAGAGAGTTTAGAATTTTATTCATAACGTTTACAATTTTTCAACATATAGCTATGCTATTTTCCCCCAATTGCTTAGAATATTTAAAGTAAGGAAGATTGATCCTGGCCCTGGGAGATTTAGTTGGGCTTCCTGGAGAAGGTGGCATTTGTTTGAAGAATGAGAACTACCCTCACTCCATAGGCTGTTCCTAAGCAACTAGGACTATTGTCCCCAACATCTTTGAAAACTACAGGCTAAGAGGAAAGGAGAGGCCAAGAGAAGAAACACACAGACCTTGGGGTAGCCCAAGGTGGCTATGGGCATACACACGAGCTCCAGACAGTGGGCAAACCACCTCCCCTGATCCTTATACTGTCTGGGCAGTATAAAAAGAAAGTAAAAGCAAGCACCGGGTGATATAGCAAGCCATAAACCTGAAGCTACTCCTTGAACTTGAAGGTTGAAGCCCTGAGAAATAGGTGGACTCTAGGTATATGTCTCTCTGCCCCTTTGCCATAGGCAAAATAATAGGCTACATCTGCCTCCTGCTTGTCACACAGTGACAACTCAGCTCAAGTCACTGCAAAACACACCTGAAATGATGTGTAGACTGGGGGATGACTAGTACAGAGCCCTGTACCAACTCTACCCACGACAGGCTCATCACTAATCCATCAAGAGTCCACAGAGCTTCCATGGGCACAACAGCCATACCATTTATAACTCAAGATGAAAAGTAAATCCCAAAGAGTAGAAGTGATGGGCCTAAGGTTGCTGGTCCAGGGTGATCCAAGATAGGCTAGCTAATATGGAAATCCAAAGCCAGAGGCTAGACAAATGGCTCCAAGATTAAGAGCACTTACTTCTCTTCCATGGGATCTGAGTTTGGTTCCCAGCAACCATACTGGGCTGCTCATAACTGCCTATAACTCCAGCTTCAGAGGATCCTACACTCTACCCTCTTCTCACCTCTGCAGACAAGGCACACACACACACACACACACACACACACACACACACACACACACACACACACAAATAAGATAAATCTTGGAAAAATGCTCCCACAATGATTTAAAAAACAGTCTGAACACAACCTAGTGCCATGCCTTTAACCCACATGATCTAGAGATATGGGATCCCACAGTTCTTTCCTTTGTCTTGTGTTCATTTCCTGTTACTCACTTTGTAAAAGGCAAGTCTGAATCTAGTAGAGAATAATACACAAGAGGCAGGAAGAAGGCAAGGAAGAAGAGAGTGAACTGGAAGGAATAAATGGAGGAAGAGGAGGGAGAGGGAGAAATGCTCATGCTTGTGCTGGACATTTTGACAGTGTCTTTATAGTCACTATCATTAGATTCTCACTGTATCTCCAGCTTTATTAAGAGTTGAAAACTAAGCTGAAGGAGGTGTGGTGACATGCCCAAGGTCACACGTCTCCTATTGGGCAGTGCTAAGACTCACCCAAGGCCTTCTATGCTACTCCATACGATAGGATTTCTTTGGAAGCACATCTCCTTCCTCTATGAATCAGACATGTAAGTCTTCCATGTGGATTGAGAGGTCATATCAGCAAGGTCATATCCCGGCTGCTTTGCCCTGGGTCTCTGCCCAGGGAAGGGACATCTGTTGATAGTCAACAGTGGCAGCTGAGGCCAGCATGTGGATGCCAGATGTCCACCATCTTTCAGGCCAGATCTCTATCCCTCTCTAATGATGATATCAGTGCCTCTGGAAATAACCTAATTAACTAGTGGCCTGTTATTGATTCACCCAACAAATATTTATTGAGTGTTTACTATGTTCTGGTAAATACTGGGCATTAAGCCAGGCACTCAGGATGCAGACAAGACAATTCAGCAGACAGGAATTGTAGGAGAGATAAATATTGAATATGTTTATGAATAAATTGAGAAAAGAGCTGAAGTGATACATGTAATAAACAAGGTTATCTGAGAAAGTAACTGGGAGATTAAGTGGGGCCCATCAACTTCAGACAGTACTCTTTAAGGAAATAACCTTTAAGCCAAATTCTGAATGATTTGGGGGTTATCCATACAAAGAGAATCCAGGAAAGTACCCTGAGTACAGGGAAGAAAGCTGACTTAAAAGGCCAGCAGGAAGCTGGGTCAAGGGTTGTGATCCCATAGAAAAGTGGAAAGTTACATAAGGTAGACTTGGAGAGTCTCAGACCCCAGTCACTTCAAAATGGCATCAGTGAAATGATATCCCAAATGGATTGTATCGATTGCTAACCTCTCACTTCTATGTCTGGTTCCCTAACATCTCACTTCTCCATCAGAAAAGTAAGACTTGTCCTCATTTCTTCTTAGGCCATTGTAATTTCTCGTGGAATAACACGAGAGGAAGGGGCTTGGCAAGGCTCCAGCAATGTAAGCACCAAACTGCAATAGCTCACCTCATCATTACAAAGTGTAACCAGACATCTCAAGATGCCTTTACTTGGATTGAGCCTCTACCATCCATAGAAACAACCCCCCAAACTCATGTCTTCTAACTCAAATAAAATCCTTTGGGAAAACAACCCAGCATGGGGGGAACATTGGAAGAAAATGGGTTCACAAGTCATTCAGAGTTTCCAAACTACAGTTTATGGATCTCTAACCTGAACAGGAGAACTCTGGCCTCTACAAGCTGCCCACAGCCAATCAGGAAAGTGCTACCTCCATAGCTGCCCACAGCCAATCAAGAGTATGCTTTGTCTTTGGTCCTACTCAAAATTGTAGGCTAGAAGTCAAGAAAAACCAAAACAGTTCTGTAGATGTAACCAACCGTCTTATTAAATAAGAAACACAGAACCAATGTAAAAGAGAAAGCCGAGAGGTCAGAGCTCAGAGCTAAAATCTCACCCTTCCGCCTGCAGTGGTCCTAGCTCTCCAAAAAGGAACTACTTCCTGTGTGTATGTCTTTTCATAGTCTTTTTGTTCTGCCTTCTCATTGGTTGTAAACCCAAACACGTGACTGCCTCGTCACTGTCTGTATGTACAGCCCCCCAGTTCTTAAAGGCATATGTCTCCAATGCTGGCTGTATCCCTGAACACACAGAGATCTACCTAGCTCTTCTACCAAGTGCTGGGATTAAAGGTGTGTGCCACCACTGCCACACTCTTGCTATGGCTCTAATAGCTCTGACCCCCGGGCAACTTTATTTATTAACTACAATCAAAATCACATTTTAGTACAATTAGAATACCACCACACAGTTCCGTGAGGACAGAACTGTAATGAGCTTGTCTGTTGCAACATTCCTTACGCCTCAGTATGGGCACCATGTGGACATGGAAAGACACAGTGAGGACATATAACTTAGGCAGTCAGGAAGCATGAAGAAAATCAGAACATGAAACAACATAGTGCCTGCAGAAGGTCAGGAGTAGTAAGTATGACTGTATCTATGAAGGACATTCATGGTGGACAGGTTCCTGCCAGTCATACTAAGGATCTGAGTTTCCTGGCCAGGCTTCTCACCCTAAGAACAGAGTCAAATCTGTTTGCCACTTTATTTCTCAGTAGGGGCTGGGGAAGATACTGAATTATGGATGCAAAGCTGGGTATAATCAGTGTCTCTTTTGACTTCCTCAGTTTTAAAAGATAAGAACCTAAAATAACCACTTACCCACCTTTTTGGAGAGTGACAGACACAGTTCTGGTCAGTGAAAGACAGAAGAAGCCAGGATAGCAGGTATTATTTTCTTTCTAGAAGGTAGGTGAGTGCAGCTATGTGTGCAATGCATGCATGTGGGGGGTGTGTGTGTGTATGTGTGTGTGTGTGTGTGTGTGTGTGTGTGTGTGTGTGTCCTTTTGCCATTTCTCCCTTCCCTGATTTCCCTGCTTTTTACCTATTAGGAGGCTCTTGAAGGTGTGGAAGCCATGGGCAACAGTTTATGACAAGGCACAGCAGGAACTTGTGGTAAGGAAAGTGTTAAGATTCGATCTGTTTGAAAACAATCCATTATTTCTTTATGCCACTACACAAGTTTTATGCTCTTTGCAGTCAAAAGCAATGCACAAGGACTTTTTTTTAACTTTCTTTTTATTTATTCTTTGTGTCTTTCACACCATGCATCTCAGTCCCATTCATTTCCCATCCCTGTGTATCCACCCTCTGCCCTTGCAACCTCCCCCCAAAAGGAAATGTGTGTGTGTGTGTGTGAGAGAGAGAGAGAGAGAGAGAGAGAGAGAGAGAGAGAGAGAGAGAAAGAAAGAAAGAAAGAAAGAAAGAAAGAAAGAAAGAAAGAAAGAAAGAAAGAAAGAGAACTAAAAGACCTCATTGTGGAAGCTGCAGTGCGTCACACAGTTACACTCTTTTGCCCAAACAGCTTTACTTGCAAATGTTCATTGCAATGAGTCCCTGGACTAGTTCAAGACCTCTGGCTTCTGATAAACTATCAATACTGCATCCTCACCAGGACTCCTCTCAGATACCCTGCTGTTGCCCTGTGTCATGGAGACCCTGCAGCTTTAGTTCTGCAGGACCCGCCCTTTCATGTGCTCCAGTAGCTCACAGATGGAGTAGATACTGGGGTAGGCCAACTGAAAGCACTGGCTCTGCACCTGTATGGTAGCTGAGTGGGGCAGCCCACACACTTTCCTGCACCTGCACCACCATGCCAGCTCTTCTACTTTGCCCAGCTGAGGGGTGGGGCCAGTTCTCCTGCCTGTGGCATTTGGCAGATCTTCCACTCTCACACATCCATTTGATTTCTGGTGATAACATGGGCTATAGACATCAACACAGATCCCAGCTGCAGTAGGGCCACAGGCCCCAGTGGCAGCCAAGGCATGGACTCCTCATGGCCTCAGGTGGTAGCTCAGATGATAGACAACCATATGGCCTTTAATGGTAACTCACACCACAGACATCAACACCGACCCCAGCTGTGGCCCTGCCACAGAACCAGACATAGCCCTGGGTAGCACTACAACCCCTAGACATCAACATGGCTTCAGATGGCAGCACAGGCTTCTCCTATAGGCCTGTTCCTCATCACCTTTATATCTCCAGTTCTACCTCTCCATTTCTCTTTCTCTACCATCTCTCCACCATATATCTCTCCATTATGTATTTGTTCACTGTAGTGGCACCTGCTGCCCCAGCCTGAGGGAGACAGAGCAGGCACTCGGGGCCTATATTATTTTTTAACTTACATGTACCAAAAGTAGCTCTTTCAAAGGGAGGACCCACAGGACACCAATACAGAGTTTATGCCTTAATGGAGAAAGCCAGATGGCCTATCACCAGGGAGAACAGAAAAATATCCCTGGTGTTAGGGAAAATTGACAAAGATTTGGAAATGAGAAAAGTCAAGTGCAGAGTCTCCCTCCAGTGTAGTTCAAGTGTGGCCTCCCAGATATCTAGGGATTATCAGCTCCTACCAAGATGAGCACTTGGCAGGCATCCATCACTAGGGTCCCTGTACTCTGTCCGGCTGAAAGCTGTCAAAAGTTCATGAGAATAGAAATGAATAGCTCTCATCTGAGGGAATAAAGATGAATTTATCTGGCAAAAACATAACTGATTTCTAATCTGTAGAAAAATAATAATGATCATAGCCCCAACCATTAAATATCACTGCCCAATGGTAGTGATTGTCAAAATGTCATCTGACCCATCTGGTGTTCTCTCCAAGATGCCTTAGGGATTCTTTCTGTCAGGATTTGTTTACCCTTTGTACTATCATTTTCTCACAAGTGTGTAGTGACATTGTCCAGAAGCTACCTGACTCAGATTGCTGCTATCACTGCTGTGTTCGTTAATGAACTGTGAACTTCTACATTCTGGCACTGAAAGACCTTCTCTGTTTTAACGTTTTACATGGCAAGTACTGACAGACCATAGACAGAAGCTCTCCAAGATTTTTGGAGAGTTTCAAAACTTCAGGGATCTTGAAAACAAAATCCTGAGAAGCCCCGCATTGTACAGTGTCAACTAATTCTCCAGAAGACATCTGTCAGCACGTCCCTGACTTATGCATCTGTGTGTGGATATGTGCATTCTCCTTTGAACTGCCTTAATATATTATTGATCTCTTCACTAATTAATGAACTAAATAAGCACCTTTGTTCCTTTTGTAGCTGCATGAATATCTTGTTTTTAAGTTGACAAGAATGTTTTAAACCTTGGTGTGGAAGAGTAATGGGTAAGGTGTGACTGAGAAAGGACTTAAGGTCTGGATCACATGGTGGAGGAGCTCAGGGCCTAAAATAGTCATATTTTCCCTTTAAGGAAGATGTTTGCTAACCTTGATCTCCACAATAAGCCGAGAGATGAAAGAGAGGAATGAGGTAGGTGAGAGTGTCAGGAAGAAAGCGGAAGAATGAGCACATTACAGGGGAGTCATGGTGGGCCCCACTGCTGTCTCTACAAAGGTCTTAAGAGGAACAGTCATGGTGTGAGAGGAGGGGATGCTTGTGTCTTCAGAATATTCTCAAGCCAGCTGTGGTAGTAGCTTGTGATCCCAGTACTTGCCATGAGTTTCAGGCCAGCCTGAGCTGCATTCTGAGGTCCCATTACAGAATGACAAGAAAAAGGAGGCCTGGAGAAGGAGGTAAAATGATGAGGAACAGGCAAAGATTTGAAATTTTTTTTCATGGAATGTTCATTTCACTTTATTCAAGAAAAGGGTATAAATGCCACAGGAATGTAAGTAGGAGATGAAGCGAAGAAGTAGGAAAATTTGGAAGACAGCATTGATTGTAGTTCCACTGTGTTGCTGAGTATCTTCATTCACTGGTAGAAAGACTACAAGAGCCAGAGGCCTGGGATGCTTGTTTGCTAGGTGGTGTGTCCTGGACATGAGAGGGAAAACTAACCCATGAAATCTCAACAATATGGTTGCCTAAACAAGGCTAGCACAATGACACCACCAGTCAGCATGCCAATGTGGATAAGGGAAATCCACAGGGTCCCACCCCTAGATGAAGAGCTACAAGGGATTGATGGTTGCTGAGATGGGGAGAAGTAGTTCTCTCTAGGAACAAGCTTCTGCATAAGATGTCCAATCCCAAGTGGTCAGCTTTAGACACGTATATGAGTATTATATATACATGTGTGTATATGTATACACATATGCATATACATATGACAAAAATAAAGAAGAAACCATTAATATAGGGGTAACATGGGAGGAGTTTAAAGAGGAGAGGGAGGGATGGGAGTGATGCTCATATACAAAGTTCTCAAAAAAATTATATATATTTTTTTGAGACAGGGTTTCTCTGTGTAGTTTTGGTGCCTGTCCTGGATCTCGCTCTTTGAACTCACAGAGACCCGCCTGGCTCTGCCTCCCAAGTGCCAGGATTAAAGGAGTGCACCACTGCAGCCTGGTAAAAAATTATCTTCTTAAAAAGTACAATACAAACATTAGAATCAAGACAGAAGTAAACAGATGTGGTTGGCCTATGAGCTCAGAACCTCTTTCAAGTTACAGGGTTATTGAGTCAAAACAAATATATGAACTGAAAAATGTTTCTTGGTAAATACCACCAATCTGATGGTCCCACCGGCACTCAAGTCTTGGTCAGAACATTGTCATGAAGCTTCCATGTATGGAGATCATGCTGAATAAGCTGTCAGCAGGTTGCATTTGCATGAATAGCCACTGCAAAAGCAATCACTCCACAGGCACCCATTGGCCTCTTTCTGTGTGCATCAATGGTTTTTAAAGCTTTACTTTATGTATGATTGTTTACCTGTATGCATGTCTGCATACCATGCATGTGCCTGGTGTCTGCAGAGACCTGAGGACAGTGTCAGATCCCTTAGAACTAGGGTTACATGGTTGTGAGCTGCCATGTGGATTGTGGAAACTGAACTCTGAAAAGCAGCAGTATGCTCTCTTAAACATTGAGCCAGCTCTCCAGTCATGTGTTTTGTTAATTGTTTGTTTGTTACAGGTGTGTGTGCTTACTCTTGCTATTAAGATAAAAGTTCTTTGTTAAATTTTTTAAACGTCTTGACTGGGGAGATGGCTCAGCAATGAAGAACACTGTCTGCTCTTATAGAGGACCCCAGTTTGGTTACTAGAGCTCACACAGTGGCTCACAGACATCTGTAATTCCAGTTCCAGGGTTTCCTCGTTACTCTTTTTTGCTGTGAATATTCATCGTGACCAAGGCAACTTATAGAAGAAAGTTTTAATTGGAGCTTGCTTATTGTTTCAAAGGGTTAGTCCATGGTCATCATGGTGAGAAGCTGACATATTGCTGCATATTGCTGGAGCAGTAGATGAGAGCCTTACATCTTGATCATAAGTAGCAGGCAGACAGAGAGAGACTGGTCCTAGTGTGGGTTTTTGAAAACCCCAATCCCCACCCCCACCCACACGCCTCCTCCTTCAAGGGCACACGCCCTAATCCTTCCAAACAGTTCAGCAACTGGGGATTAAATATGCAAATCTATGAGCCCACGGGGCTATTCTTGTTCAAATCATCACAGAAGGGACCTGATGACCACCTCCTGTGCATGTAATCATAGACACACGCAGGCAAATTGCCCCTCCACACAAAATAAAAATTTTAAAGCCCAGTATTCAACTCATGTCTTGATGCTGAATATAATATTATCTTAGTACTATCCCATTAATAAACTTTCGTATGTTCTTTCTGTAAATTCCTAAATAAAGATGGATGTTAAACAGACAAAAGCCTTAAATGTCTTAACCTGCTCACGGACTCTTTTTCAGTTATAGCCTATATAATTCTTTTTCATAATATTTTTATCTGTTCTTTGAAATTTTTATACATTTATAGTATGTATTTAGATCATCTGGGCATAAAAAATTTAAAATTTTATATTCATGGAATAAATAAGCTGATAAGAAGTGAAAGATGAGCCAGGTGATGGTGGCAAAATCCTTTAATCCCAGCACTCGGGAGACAGAGGCAGGTGAATCTCTGTGAGTTCGAGGCCAGTCTGGTCTACAGAGTGAGTTCCAGGACAGCCAGGACTGCTACACAGAGAAATCCTGTCTCAAAAAAACAGAAGAAGAAGAAGAAGAGGAGGAGGAGGAGAGGAGGAGGAGGAGGAAAAGAAAGACAAAAAGAATCATACAGGCAGAACCACAGCAAGGCTTTGTTTTTGTTTTGTTTCTTTTTTCTTTTTTTCTTACAAGGCTAACCAGCAGAGTTGAAGATCGTGCAAGAGAGTTTGTAATGCGAGCATAGGAACCTGAGTTCAAATCCCAGCACTGGAGTATAAAACCAAGCATGACTTCACATACCTGTAACTCCAGCCCTGAGTGGTGGAGACAGGCACATCCCAGGAACTTGCTGGCCTCTCTGTCTAGCCAAAATGGTGAGCTTCAGACTGAGTGAGAGACCATATATCAAGGGGGGAAAGTAGGGAGTGACAAAGCAGGCCACCAGAGCTCCTCTGGCCACCTGTATGGGGTGGGGGTCTCCAAACAGGAGCTTCCTCTCCTCCCTCGCTTTCTTCCTTGTGCTACTGTATCTACATGCTCTGTTCAAGTTAAATCTAATTTGCATCCCACATTTTAGTGGCTCTGAAATAGGGTTGTAACTTGTGGCTAATAATAGAACATTAGTTTTGTTTGTATGTTTTATTTATTGTTTTGAAAGGGGTCTCATACTGTAGCACAGAATGGTCTGGAACTCACTGTGTAAACCAGGCTAGCCTCAAAGTCATAGCAGACCCGCATCAGCTTCCCAAAAACTGGCATTACAGATGTGAGCCAAATTAGAAGAACTCTTTATCTCTCTGTCTCTCTGTCTCTCCTCTCTGTCTCTCTGTCTCTCTCTCTGTCTCTCTCTCTGTCTCTCTGTCTGTCTGTCTGTCTCTCTCTCTCTCTCTCTCTCTCTCTCCCTCCCTTCCTCCCTCCCCTCTCCTTCCCCATCTACCTCTCCCCCTCCCTGCTACAAAAAGCAATAATTTCTTTTTATTATCAATGGTATCTCTGACCCTTTTTCAAAAGGACAAATACAAAATAGATTTTCTCCTTTGACATTCTATCAAGAGACAGAAACAGACAGGATAGGAACAGAGTACCCTCAATTGGATGAGAGAGGGCTTTCTTTGTGTGGGGCACAGTGTTGAGAATGAGATACACAAAGCCCCAGGGTTTATCCATGTTAAGTTAATCACCTTAGAGAGGATGAAATGAGAGTACTTGAGTCACACACCTTGCCTATGGGGATTTCTTCCTAGCAAACTTAGAAGATGTGATGAACCAGAAAAAAAATTGAGGATGCTCAGCAGAACCTGACCTGAAAGAAAAAAAAATATTGTCCTAATTCCTATGAATTATTAAACCTTGTGCCCCAAAGTAACTGAGGTACGGAGTCCACAGTAATTAAGCTCTTTCCTCTGAGCCAGTCTTAAAAGTCCAGGCTTTCATAAGAGGCAAGTCCCCAGTCACTGAAAAAACCCTCCAGAGAGAGGAAGCAGAAGGGCTGTCTGCCTAGGAGAAGCAGGGACAGAGGAGGCTATGAGAGTCTGAGTAATGGCCAGAGACAGTGCTGCAGAGAGATATACAAAATCTGTCCTGTTTCCAATGCTTAGTTCTTCCTTCACTCTCTGCCCTGCAGAAACCATGAAGAGGAACTTAAAAGGAGGTTTCAGTAAGCCCTTAGTGTGACTGTCACCAGCCACACCCAGCCATAGAAGGATCCACAGTGCTGGAGTCACAAATGCAAAGACCCTGCGGCAGTGGCAGCAAGCCAGATACAGGTACTGTCTCTTTAAGAGCTGGAGACTTTGGGAGAGGTCCATTCAAAGGAAACTGAACCAGGCACTGTCCAGACTTAAGCACTGCATAGAGGACTTGCCTTAATTCTCCATCAATATTACTAGATGGCAGATGGAATCTGGAACCACCATATCAAGATTTCAGTCTTCTGACAGAAGTCTAAGTCTAAATTAAAGCAATTTACCTAAAAACCACTATGCTTCCTTAGATGTCATCCCAAAACAAGAGAGAAAAGCCTGGATTAGTCAGGGTTCTCTAGAGGAACAGAACTTATAGAATGAATATATATATATATATGATTTACTAGAAGGACTTACAGGCTGTGGTTCAGCTATTCCAACAATGGCTGCTTATGCCTTAGACTGGAAGGTCTAAGAAATCCAGTAGCTGTTCAGTCCACGAGGCTGGATGTCTCAGCTGGTCTTCAGTATACATCAGAATTCCAAAGAAGTAGGCTCACTGCTAGCAGAACAAGAGCACGCAGGCAAAAAGAGAAAGAGAGTTTCCTTCTCCCATGTCCTTTATATCGACTGCCTGCAGAGGGTGTGGGCCAGATTAAAGGTGGGTCTTCTTCCCTCATTAAAGATCCAAATTAGAAATGGGTCTTCCTCCTAATTAAGGAAAAAATCCCTCATAAGTGTGCCCAGTCATTTGGATTTTAGTTAATTACAGATGTAGTCAAGTTGACAACCAAAAATTGCCATCACAGTCAATGGTGGTTAGCTTTCCTTCCCCGGTAGCTGTAAAAGTAGAGGCTGTTTTGGGCTTGGAAGTATTGCTCTCTGTCAAGGCATCACACTAGCAGATAGTAGGTATTTTCTGCATATTTGTTGGCCAAATGAAAGAGGAAATGCCTTTTTAGAAGAGTGGCTACTTCTTCTCTTTTCTTTGTTCTAAGAAAACTCCTTAGGAAAATGTATAAACATTGTCTCCTTTCTCAGCCAGGAGTTCTGTTGCATCTGGGGACATGCTAAGGAAAGGGGAGGAATAATTAACCCCTGAATAAGATAATGTACATATCCTTCCCAAAATCTGCTCCTCCATGCCGCTGCTCACAGAAACTCAGCATGTAGCTATCCACTTTCCCAAGTAACTCAGAGAAGTGCAGCTTTCCTTTTCCTGCTCGCTCTCTCTCTCTCTCTCTCTCTCTCTCTCTCTCTCTCTCTCTCTCTCTCTCTCTCTCTCTCATTGGCCAAAAGCCAGAACATGCTTTACTGGACACTCTGGGCTTTCTCACTCTTTCTTTGAAGTTGTTCCAACTCCTTCCAGCATGTGGCTGCTTGCCTGCCATGCAGCTGCTCATGGGTCTCCACTGCAAAAGGCATGGCTTCATCTCTTCTCACCCCTTCCCCTCCTTCCAATTGCTGCAGGAATGTTCAGCTTGACTGTCCTCTCATTTTTCTTTCAAACTCTAAAAACATTGCCCTTGCACTTCCTTTTGAGTCTGTTTCTAAATTCTTTTATTAATGAGACTAAGAACCCAAAAGAGGAAATTCTAATTTTTCCCCGGAAACATGATAGAAAGGGGAGATTCAACACAGAGGGAGACCATGGAAGGACACATGAGAAAGATGACTAGACTTCAGGAGACACCAACTCCAACCTTAGTGCTGGATGGACCTCCACCGCAGAACCTTGAGAGAATTAATGTCCCTGAAGCCACCCTGCTTATGGTGCTTTGTCACAATAGCTCTGGCCAGTACAGCTGCTAAGGTTGATCCCACTGTTTGCAGTCCTTAAGTGACAAGGCTCACAGTGTCCTTGCAAACGGGGCTGAGCAGACTACAGTGCTGAAGGACAGGATGGTTGTGAGGGGCCTGGACCCCAGGATTCACCGGACGTTAGAGTCCCACCCTGTACTTCTGCTGCTAGCCCCTGGGAGAGATATTCTCCCTCTTTGTGAGTTCACTGTTGCTCTTGGTTTTTGGGTTTTTTTTTTTTAATTTTTCAAACAATATATTTTGATCATATTTCTCCTCCCCTAACTCCTCCCAGATGCTTCCCACTTCCCAGTTCATCTCATTTCCTGTTCCCCATTCTCTCTCTAAGACAAAAAATATCCAAACAAAACAAAAAGGCCCACCAAAAAAAAAATTACATTTTGTGTTGGTCAGCTGCTGTGCATGGGGCCTGCCCTGGAGTGGGGTTGATACACCTGGTGACACTCCATGGAAGAAAACTGATAATTCCTTTTTAGCAGATATCCATTGCAAATAGCTTCTTTGCTGGGGTGGGCCTTTGCCTCTGCTTCCTTTTCTCTATGTCAGGATTTTGTGTGGTTTAACTTGTGCAAGTCTCATGAGTGCTATCACAGTTTCATATGCACATCGGCTCTGTTGTGTCTCGAAGGCATCCACCAACTCTGGCTCTTACAACCTTTCTGCTTCCTCTTCAGTGTAGATCCCCAAGCCTTGAGGGGAGGAATGTGGTAAAGCCTGATGCTTCTGTATAAAGATGACTATAGCCATCATTCCCTAGTAATTTTTCTGTAAATAGAATTAATTTATGAAAAGGCAGAAGCAGTTCTAGCTCATCCAGCCTTCCCTTTCCTTCCTCTGGAATTCCCACCCATACCTTACCCTTATATGACACAGCTCCTCTAGATTCCATGCAAGGAGGCCACCCTGTGTGCAGGGCTAAGCCCTCCTCCCCAGCCCCCCAGAACTACTATCCAGAGCTTAAGATAGTATTTTAAATTCAGCAATGAATCCCAAACTCAGGGTCTCACCAAAGATGCCTTCCTATCAAGGTGGCAATACTCACAGAGATTTGTGCTCTGGTGTTAAACTCGGGTCTCCAAAGCCAATGGTTACATCCATTCTCCTGCTAAAGGAAGAATGACCTTGGACTCTGAATGTTAAAACAAATACTGTTCAATGCCCTTTTGTGTCTCCTCTACATCTTTGCACTTTTCCCTTGCTAGCAGGTTTCTACCTATAGCTCCTGACTACTTTTTCCAAAGCCACCACAACAAAAACCTCTGAACAGAGAGGGAAGGGTAGGTGGGGTGAGGCAGAAGAGGAGCTGGATCCAGGGGGCTATTCTAGACTGTCAGAATAATTGTGCAGAGTGTTATACCAGCGCAGGAAAAAGTAGAACCCAAGAGTGTGGCACTACTGCTCTCTCAGCCCGTTTGTCTCCAGCTTGGAAATGGGCTTTTCACATGGGAGTATCTTAGTCAAGGCTGAGATAAAATTCCTGACAGACCCCAGCCCAGCCTGTCCTCTAAGCAATGCCTTCCCTGACACAGGTTATATCTGCCCATCAACACTCAACATACACACCCAGTCCCACAGCTACTAACATGAGCCAGACTTGGATGCAGCCATGGGATTTGCACAGCTCTGTCACACCTACTATCTTCTGCGTTCCAACAGCACAACTCAACCCCCTCCACATATGCATTCCACCTAGCACCCGGGGGCCTGCCCTGTCCCTAGAGGGTCATAATGATGTCTGAATGCTAAGTGATAGAGCCCACCTTTCTCCTAACAATGACACACCTAGGGTCCACATTCAGCATCTCTAAAATCATAGCTCCGAGTGAAACCCAGCTGGCTGGAAGGACAGATGGACAGAGGAAAGAAACTATGCTTTTCCAGTATTCCCTTGGGTTTTAAAACTTATCTTAGGGAAAACTTGATGGAGGGAGGGGAGGTTCAAACATGAGGCACGCATGCACCTCCTCTTGGACTTTCCATCCAACAGAACAAATGGTCCTGGGTTCGTGTCAACATCTAGAACAAAAACTGTCTTGTCATCTTCCAGAAACACAGTCACAGTGAGGAAACTGGTAAACAAGAGGCAACCCTTGTTGGTTAAGACCAGGTTCTCACACCAGTAGTGTCAGCACTACGGAGGCTGCCACAGGAGAATCACTGCAAGATCAAGACCAGCATGAGTTATATAGTTCCAGCGGGAAATAGGCTGAGACCCTGTTTCAAAAAAAAAAAAAAAAAAAACCACCGAGAACAAAAGACCCAGGACCTTGAGCAAGCTCACCAGTTCATAACTTAACTGTTTCACCTGAGGACAAAAATAGTATGGCTTTCAGAGGGCATAGGGTAAGGAGGTTAGTTGAGTAAATATCATAAATCTCCTGAAGTATCCTAGGCTTCAGGAAGGGCTGGGTGTCACCAGCACACAGCTCAGCTGCATAGAATGAAGTTAAGGAAGGGCATCTGTAGGGGGCTTCGGGGCAGGGTGAAACGTTCAGGGTTCTGTGACTTTAAATAATAGCAGACCCCGTTCAGCAAGAGCTAAAGGATGCATTTGCTTATGAAGCCTGTGTCCTCTAAAGGGGTCAATCTGTAACCCCAGTTATTAAGCAGGAAAAGGCTGTGTCTTCCAGGGTAGACCTCTTAGGAATTGCCCAAGCAGAACTTACTGCTTGCCACGGGAAAGGAGAGCAATGATGAGGCCCAGGACAGGACCGTAGGTTGGATGTGAGGATCAGAAGCCAGGCTCCATCGACACTGGCAAGCCATTTAACCTTTCCATGCCTTGGTTTCCTCCTTGAAAAACAGATGTGCTATTCTTGCTTATTTAAGCTTTGATGGGACAAAAACGGGTTCATCTGCACAGCATACCTAGAACACTCCTTGGTCCACAGGGTCGCCCAAGGGTCTGGATTTCCAGGGAACATCCTCTGTGACACCACTGTTCTTGAGAAGCCTGGTACGCTCCCAAGCCTGCTCAGTCACAGCACACCTCAGGTGCATTCCTCCCTGTGCTCCCATGTGTAAAGACCAAGTGAGGATGATGGGATGGAAGGAAGGAATCGTGAAAGCTGTGGCCCCCACTTTCACAGCCCCTCCCCCAAGGAACATCTTTCCCAACCAACAACAGCAGCAGGGCTGCACCAGCACCCAGAGAATAAAACAAAATGCAGCAAAATGGTCCATAATTAGAACAGCAATAAAACCTGGGGGGAGGAGGAAAGCAGTGAACTCTATTAATAGTGCTAATAAATGTTCCTGGATAATACCACTGTGTTCTGAACCTGCCTGTGGGAGGTGTTGCTTACACTCATTTGCATATTAATTTGGAAGGAAAATGCTGGGTTCTTTCTGCTGGGATAAATCAATTCCAGTGGAAGTTCTCAGACAGGAGGCTGCTAATTCTTCTTCCCTTTTCTTCCCAGCAGGAAGATACCCATTTGCTGCTAGGAAAATATTTTTTAAGAGCCACCATGGTGTGAAAAAAAACTAGGCCAGAAAACTACCAGCAAGTGCATTCCTCACAGATGGCAGGTGCCATGCGATGATTCGTAATGCCCAGCTGAGTAGAGACGAGACCCCTGGCTTCTCGAAGCAAGAATGACTGATATACTTCGAATCCTGGTATTTGTTGATTAGTACTACCTGGTAATGGAAAAAGAGCTGAAATCCAAGACCAGACTCAGCCATGGAGGCAATAGAGTAAGAGATACGTCTGCCATGTTGCCCTAAGGAGATCCATAGCTCATAATCTGGAGCAGGGAGTTACAGGCTGTATGAAGAAAGTACAGGAACACAACCCAAGGGCAGCCAGCCAAATTAAGAGGCAAACCAAAGAATGTAGTAAAAGAGTACACTGGCCTAGTAATATTTTTTGAGCATGTGCTGTGCTTTGAATGCTACCAAATCTGGAGAACAGAGGTGACTGAGAAAACATGTTCTACTTCAAGAACTCCATCTAGTCATAGAAACAGGAATGTAAATGGTACAAATAATAAAGACCCATCATTCCTCTGCTTGCAATTCCAGGTCTACCATCCCCCCCAAATCCCCTTCTGTTTCTCCTGCTGCTTATGAGATCCATCCACCCCACCCAGATTCCATCTTGGGGCTGTTAGCACCACCTAGGCACACCCAGCAGAATCCCTTCACATCTAGAATTTCAACTTCCTCCTCTGCACCAGTCCTCACTGTTGTTCTCAAAACATGGTTTTTCTCCCTATGTCATTCTCAGATGCACACCATGGACTCCCTGGTAATACAACCCATAGTCTAGATGGAGAAACTGAGGCTCAGAAAGATTCAGTGACTTTACCAAGGCCACACAGGTAGCAGGTGGTAGAATGAGTGTGTTACTCAAGTCTATGCCTTCAGAACTCAGGAAGCATTCTGCTGACTAGTTGGCGTTGCCCATAAAAGCGCCACAATGGACACCAGGAAGACCCTCACTCAGGCAAGATTCCTGCAGACATAGGACAATTGCTCCTCCCAGACATCTGGATCAGAGCCTAAGCTTGGGTGGGGTGGGAGCTGCCATGGTAGCTGACAGAATAGGATGAAGTGGGATATTCTGGATGCAGGTAGGGAACGGGGGCTCTGTGACTCTATACAAAGGTAGGCTCTTCTGAGTGGTGATTTCTACTGATGTGACATCATCTACTCCATATGCCATGAAGTTAGCAAAGTCACCAGGCTTTCCCAGTGGACCAGATAATCAAAGATAGGTCATAGAGGATCCCCTCCTTTCCGAAGAGAAGGCAATGGTAGGAGAAGGCAACACCTAGTCTAGTCATTTGTAGCCAATAGAGAGCGGGGTGGGGGCCGGGACAAACGAGGGCTCTCAGACCCAAGCCCAGGTGCTTGCTTCAAAACCCAACATTCTCCTGCTAGCATGGGTGAAAGGCAATTCTGGGCAGGCTTTATTACATCCTTGAAGAGAGATATTAACAAAAAGAATTTGCATTTTAATAAATTGCCAGATACTGTGACCAATGTCTGTAATCTAGCATTTGGGAGGCTGAGGCAAGAGGATCACTGCAAGTTTGAGGTAGCCTGGGCTATAAAGGCAATTCTAAGGTTGCCTAGGCTACAAAGTTTAAGATGTCTTCTGAAAATATATATATAAGTAAATTTTAAGGACTTGTTGCTAAAGCTCAATCCTGATACTCCGAACTCAATGCCCTAGAGAAAAAAAGACAATGAACTCTGGGTACCATGGACCACGGCTTATGTCACACCAGTCTTTGCTGAGTAGATATCCTACATCACTTCTCCAGAAAAGGAGCCATTCTGTGTAGTACCGCCCACATGAACCTCTCCTCTGACTGCCCTCCAGGTCCTCAGTAGCTTCCCTGTCCACTCAGTGTCCACATGTCCTTACATGTGTCCTTACAGTGTCCACATGTCCTTACATGTGTCTTTACACAAGTGTCCACATGCCCTTACATGTGTCCTTACACAGTGTCCACATGTCCTTACATGTGTCCTTACAGTGTCCACATGTCCCTACATGTGTCCTTACACAATGTCCACATGTCCTTACATGTGTCCTTACACAATGTCCACATGTCCCTACATGTGTCCTTACACAGTGTCCACATGTCCCTCATGTGTCCTTACACAGTGTCCACACTTCCAGTGTGGCAGGAGCAAAGGTAAAGGCTCTGGAACCAAGCAGCTCATAATTTAATTGCAACTGTTTCCTGCAGCAAACTCCCTCCCTGGACTTCATTACACCCTCATCCCTAACATGGACAGCAGACTATTCTATCCCGACAAAGCAATCCAAAGATCAGGAATCAGATGATGTAAAGACAGAACACTAACCAACCATGGTGCCTCACACTTTTAATCCCAGCACATGGGAGGCAGAGGCAGGGCAGATTTCTATGAGTTCAAGAGCAGCCTGGTGCATATTGTGAGTTCCAAGATAGCCAGCACTACATACTGAGACCCTGTCTCCAATATAAATAAACAAACAAATAAATAAATAAAGACCTAGAACATTCCTCTAAGCACAGAGAAAGGTCACCCTATCCCATCCTATGCCTTCTGTCACCCTACAAGCAAGGGAACTGCATTTGTGGCAGGGCTACTCTGTTCAATATATTTAGAACATTTTCCCAGCACAGGCTAGAGGTCAAGTCACAGATTATTTGTTCAACATAAGCTCTCCCAAGCACAAGACAAAGTCAAGGTAAAAGAATTTAGAAGTACAGAGTAGAAGGTCCACAAGAAAGAACATGAGCAGATTGTCAAGATACAGAATACAAAAATCAGTGACCTGAGACATCAGATTTCAGAGCAGACAACATTGGGCCTGGCACTTGGTGGTGTCCTTGTCAGGGAGAGGTTGTGAGCAGGCTGGTCCTTGCTGCCTGGACCCCCACCTGAGAAGACAAGGTCTCAGCCAGCAGGTGAGCAATGGGGAAGCAGGACTGAAGTCACAGCTTCTTCATAACTAGCCTGTGGGGATCAGTGGACCCTGATCCTTGTCTCCTGGGCTCAGGCTCTCCATTGGTTCTCTCCATCATGGATTTCCTGTGGCCACCTTTACCAGCATGGCCTTGTGTTCAGCCAGATGTCTTCTCACTCCCCAGCAGCAGAGGTATGCTGCATCAGTGACACTCATGAGGAAGGAGGTGATTGAGCTCCTGGTTTTGTTTTCACAATGCAAAATTTGTTAACTTGACACAGTTGACAGGCTGTCTCTGTGTCACTGCACAGGTTCCTTTAATTGCTTTCACTGTGTGTGTGCGTGTGTGTGTGTGCGTGCATGTGTGTGTGTGCGCGTGCGTGCGTGCATGCGTGCGTGTGTGCGTGTGTGCGTGTGTGCGTGCGTGCGTGTGTTCTGAGAAAGGTTTGATCTGCTGACTTTGACAGAAATGACAGTGATTTTAGATGATGACCGATTCATGCTACACCCATCCCCTGGAATGGCTGCACATCAATCATCCCAACCCCTGAGAGACACTGTGGATGGGGAAGGACACCTCTCTGAGAGTGAGGAAAAAAGAATTCTGGTCCACATTTTTCCCCTAACATAAAAGCAACAAAGTGAATAACAGCAGCACACCAGCTCTTGAAAGGGGCTTTTTTTCATAATTTCAATGTCACTGTTTAAAGTATCAATGCAAGGTGATTGCCAGGCCCCGCTCCAGAACACAGGAAGAAGGGACTAAACATTCATCTTGCAAGTGACAATTCTTGTCTGACTGCCTACCCAACTATTAAATGTACACCAGCCTCAGGAGCATTTGGATATTAGAGGGGTACCCTCAGTCAAAATGATAAAAGGAAAGTTAATGGTACCTCCTTCCTTCTTCACACCCAGAAAGGTGGCCTTCCCTATATGGGCTACTTAGTGTGAATGCCATATCATTCAGACCTGGTGAATCCAATGGCAAGAGGCTGTGGCTAACAGCCTCAAGCAGTGAACAAGAGGAGGGAGGTGCACTGTCAGGACCTAGCTATTCATATGTCCAAGTAGATTGAAGTGTGGTGACCTCAAAAAAAAAAAAAAAAAAAAAAGACATACTATGTTAGAATTCCTAGTCACTCCCCCATGACCACACATGCACTAGCAAGATGCTTAGTCATCCCAGGGCCTTATGTCCTACATAATCCGTGTGCTACATGATCATGTAATTTGAGTGCAGTGTGATCACATAATCTATGTACATGTGTGGCATAGCTACATAAGCCCTTATGCACATGTGCAGGGGCAACCTATAAAAAGCAGGTTCCACCTGTCCCTCCCCTCTCTTCTGTCATGATTTTTCCATAGACCTAAGTACCCCTTTCTGTTCCCTTCCCTTAATAAACTCTTACAGTGGGTTTTGTTGTGACTCGTAGCTTTTCTTGCATGGTAAACAGCACTGTTTAGTGAATAATATTGCGCCACTTAACAAATAATGGCCTGGCCATCAGATTGACAGTTGTAGATGAGGTCGTGTAAGTGGAGAGTTGGTCACATCAGAACCCCGAGGAGAACTAAAATGAGGAGAGAAATGAGAGAAAGACTAGAGTCCCAATGAGCTCGCTGAGATGCCCGATGATCTAGTCTTGGCCTCCAGCCCCAGCACTTCATTGGTAAGGCATCACACTGTGCTCGCTGCTCAAGGCATCTTAGGTTTCTGTTTTTTCAGAGTAAGCCAAAATGAATAACTTCCCTAATGGTGTACATGAAGTAAGTAGAATCTTTAACCCTAAAGGAGAAAGAGGGCTCTGGGCGGCTCTGAGCTCACTGTTCACCACAGGCCAATGGGATGTTCACATACTTGCACAAAAGATGCTGGAAACATACAAATCAGGCATGTCAGTGAAGGTCACAGATGAGGCACAGGCAGTGTGAGGATGGAGGACACAGACATCAAGAGGTATTAGGGAGCAAATGTAGAAGCCCAAGCATGTATCAGGATAAGGCAGGCACTCTCAAAGGACATCGTGAGAAACACTGTAGACCAGAGAAGACTGATGATGTGTGACAGCTAAATGCAGCATGGTTTTCCGAATGGGTTATACAGCAGAAAGAGGTCATGAGTGGCAAGCTAAGGAACTGTGCATGAAGTCTTAACTGCTCCGGAAGTCTACTAGTGCACCAAAGTCACCCTCTTATCATCGACCACATAGCACAGCAATGCACAGTACAGGCAGGGGGATGTGGGTGACTCCAACAACCCCACCATCATGTGGAATTAAGATTAGGGTCCTGCTAGGAAAGAAAAAGCCCATTGCTTTCTCTCCATGACCTCGCTGGGCTTGAGCCACTCAATAATATGATGTGGGAAAACATAAAAGCAAGGAATGGTGGCCTTTCTGTGCCCCTGAAATTATCACCATAAATCTCAACTCTAAAGTTGATCAATGTTTTCTTTTGCATGGTTGACCCATAATTACAGAACAGTCACCTTGGACCTAGAGTAGCTACAAAAATGATTTTCATTTGATGGATTCTCTCACCCCCTCCTCACCAAGCTGATTGGTCCTGTCCCTTGGAGCTCCAGAAGGACCACCTGCCTTGATGGCAAAAATTCTGACAGAGGAATCCAAAAGAAATGGGGGTAAGAAAGCACCAAAATGAAACTGGCCAATTATGTCCCTTCTCCTTGCTGCTTTTCTAGATTTGTCAGTCCCTAAGAACCAGCCTAACAGGTAACTATATGGAAGTAACTAGTCCAACCCTAGATGGAAGGACTCATTCATTCAACAAGCTTTTATTGAGGCCCTACTCTGAACTATTTGAAAATGTGAGATGGACCAGAACCAGCAGGAGCCAGGGAACCATACTTCACCAAACTCCAGTTCCAAGGGCTCCTGGTGAGTCAACCCCCAGATGCTGAAAGTGTGGCCTTAAAGTCTTCTTCCTCACTGATCCCCAAGTCTTATATACCTCTTGAGAGCATAAACATATGCTTGCTGTTGTGGTTGAATATGAGCCTAAAGGCTTATGTGTTGAAGTTATGAGCCCCCAGAAATGTTCAAAGTGGGCCTTTGGGGAAATGATTGGGGGTGCTATCCTCATCATTGAATTGACTGATGAGTTTAAAGCTAAGTTGGCTATTAGGAGGTAAAGCTTAGTTGAAGGAAGTCACTGGAGGCATGCCCCTGAAGGATGTATCTTGTCCCCTTCACCTCTCATTGCGTACTTCAAGGCTACCATGAGGTAAGCAACTTTGCCTGCCAAACCTTTCCACCATGATTGGCTTCCTTACCACAGGCCTCTCAACAATGTAGCCAAATAACCATAAAGGGCAACCTGAGGTAATGAACTAAAACAAACCTTTCCTCTTCTTAAATAGCTTCTTTTAGGCCTTTTGTCACAGCAATTAAAAGTTAACATTAACCAAAACCCATCTGTTTGCTTTATTTAAAACCCACCATCACAGCATAACAGAAGACCACACTGACTGCCAGGAGTACAAGTAAGCCACCCACCCATTCTCTTGGTGCCACCCCCCATGACATTATCCCCAACCCCCTCACTTCCTCATCACCATGCCCCAGGCCCCAACACAGGCAGAGACTACCTGCAGGGGCCACATGGGCCACCAGAAATCAAGGTACTTCTCCTGCCTGCAGATTTCCCCAACTCTCTTGGTGTTCTCCCACCCTATCCTCAATCCCTCCTCCCTTCATTGTCAATGTATCCCAGCCCCTGCCACACTGACCAGAAGGCCAGAGAGAAAACAGAAACCGAGGAACAAAACACTCATTAAACAAAGACAAACTCAGAAATCAGCATCTAGACCTACAATCACCCAAACACAAATGCCTAGATGCCAGCATAAGAACACAATCAACAACAGCCAAGGCAATGTGTCACCGCCAAAGCTCAGCTATCCTACTACAGCAAGCCCTGAATATTCCAACACAGCTGAAATACAATAAAACAACTTTAAAACCAACTTTATGAAGATGATAGCAGTCCTTAAAGAGGAAATAAATAAATCCCTTAAATCGAGAAAAGACAAACAAAAAAACCACAGGAAATGACTAAATCCCTTAAAGAAAGCCAAGAAAAAGCAAACAGTTAAAGCAAGTGAATAAAACTGTTCAAGGGGGCTGGAGAGATGGCTCAGCAGTTAAGAGCACTGGCTGTTCTTTCAAAGGTCCTGAGTTCAATTCCCAGCAACCACATGGTGGCTCACAACCATCCGTAGTGAGATCTGGTGCCCTCTTCTGGCCTGCAAGCATGCATGTAGGCAGAATACTATATACAAAATAAATAAATAAATCTTTAAAAAAAAAAAAACTGTTCAAGATCTGATAATGGAAACTGAAGCAATAAAGAAAACACATGAACTGAGGGATTTCTAGAAATGGAAAATCTAGGTAAGCAAACAGGAACTACAGATGCAAGCATCAACAAAAGTATATACAGGATGAAAGAGAGAATCTCAGGCCATAGAAGATACGATAGAAGAAACTGATATGCCCTGAGGGTATGAAAAAGGGAGAACAGGTCACGCCTGCCATGAAGTGAAGGAAGATCTCTCTCTCTCCTTAACCCTCACTACCTGCAGTAGGTAGGATACCTGACCCAACCCCTCACCAGCTACAGCACTCAGGAGAATGAGCCCTCTGCCTCCTGTGGGCAGTATAATAGAGCTGACCCCGAGGACAGGGGCATGGGTAAGCCAGCAGTGAGTACATGAGAGGAGCATAGCTGGTACCACCTCCATTGGCCAAGGTGTGGTAGTGGGGATGAGGGAAAGATGCCTCCCCCCCCCCCCCCCCCCCCGCCGCTGCCGCCAGCTGGAAGGGATCCGAACCCTTTATCAGTTGCAACATTTGGGATAGTGGGCCCTGTACCTCATCGGGGCAGCACAGTGGAGCTGACCCTGTTGACAAGGGCACAGGTCAGCGGCCAGCAAATATGAACATGGGAGACCTGGCCACACCCCTCACCTGCCATATGGTGGCCTGGATGGGGAGAAATGCCCTACCCCCAACTGCAACATGAGGGAGGGCAGGCCCGATACCTCACGTGGGCAGGTGTGTGGGCGAGCCAGCCCTGAAGTTGTTAGTATGGAAGAGCTGTCCCCATTACTCATCTGTCATGTGGTGGCATGGGTGGGGGAGAGATGCTCCCTGTCCATCAACTCCTGAGACAGGCAGAAGAGCTGCCCCTGCCCGCCACCAGCTGCAACAGCAGGGAGAGCAGGCTCTGCACCTCTTGTGGGCAGCACAATAGCGTCAGCCCCATTGGTAGAGGTGTGGGCAAGCCAGCCCTGATATTGTGAGCACGGAAGACCTGTCATGTGGAGTGGCATGTGTGGGAGAGAGATGCCCCCCACCCCTGCAGCACTCAGGAGAGTGGCCCCTGTGACATGCCTGGCCAACACAGCAGAGCTGGCCCTGAAGGTGTAGGTGTGGGAGATCCAACCCTGAGGACATGAAAGCGGGAGAACTGGCCCCGCCCCTTGCTCATCACTGAAAAGGGTGAACTTACAATGCAGGAGGGCACATCCTGGTGGTGAGGACAAGGGAGAGCTGGTGGGATGACCAACTCTACAACTACCCAGGCCCAGAACCAGGGTTATGTGTTGGTCCACCCAAACATCCACCCCATCTATGATCTGCTGGAACACATGAAGGGATCGGTCCTGCAGACCCAAAACTGCAGGATCTCCACAACACAGTGCAACAGCAGATAACCAAGAGGAGTCCCAGTGAGGGCCCAGTGTAGCAGAAGCCAGAGGCCTCGAACCAGACCAAAGACTCTTTGCAATGAACATTTACAAATAAAGATATATGGATAAAGGGGTTTACTGTGTGACTCATTGTGTCACACTACAGCTTGAAGGATGAGATTCTGCCCCCCCCCTTTTATCTCTGTTCTTTTTTTTCCTCTTAAATTTTATGTTTCTTTTTTCACTTTCTTTTTATTTATTCTTTGTGTCTTTCACATCACGCCTCTCAATCCCATTCATTTCCCATCCCTGAGTATGTGCCCTCTGCCCGTGCACAGTCTCCTTCTGCTGCCTTCAGATCAAGATGTAGATATCTCAGCTCCTTCAACAATACCATGTCTGCCTGCATGCCACCATGCTTCTCCCCATGAGGATAATGGACTAAACCTCTGAAACTGTAAGCCAGACCCAATTAAATGTTTTCCTTTATAAAACATGCCATGGTCATGGTGTCTTTTCATAGTAATAGAAACCCTAACTAAGATACAGAAGGAACATTGCCAGATTCATTTTATGAGGCCACAGCCACGCTGATACACAAACTACACAAAGATTTAACAAAGAAAGAGAATTACAGACCAGTTTCCCTTATAAACATAGATGCAAAAATATTCAATAAAATACTTACAAACTAAATCCAAGAACATATCAAAAAGATCATCCACCATGACCAAGAAGGCTTCATCCAAGAGATTCAGGGATGGTGCAACATATGAAAATCAGTCAATATAATCCACCATATAAACAAACTGAAAGAAAAAAATGCATGATCAGTAGATGCTGAAAAAGCCTTTGACAAAATCCAATAGCCCCTTATAATAAAAGTATTGGAGAGATTAGGGAAACAAGGGATATAACTATAATAAAGACAATTTATAGAAAGGCTATAGTCAACATCAAATTAAATGGAGAGAAAATCAAAGCAATTTCATTAAAATCAGGAACAAGATAAGGCTGTCCATTCTCTC
Organism: Peromyscus leucopus; assembly: GCF_004664715.2. Classification (NCBI taxonomy): domain Eukaryota; kingdom Metazoa; phylum Chordata; class Mammalia; order Rodentia; family Cricetidae; genus Peromyscus; species Peromyscus leucopus. The sequence continues at coordinate 95,295,189 of NC_051067.1, read as the reverse complement.
CATATCTATTAAATATAGTACTTGAAGTACTAGCTAGAGCAATAAGACAACTGAAGGAGATCAACTGGATTCAAATTGGAAAGGAAGAAGTCAATGTATTATTATTTGCAACTGATATGAGAGTATACATACGCAATCCCAAAAATTCTACCACAGAACTCCTACAGCTGATAAACATTTTCAGCAAAGTGGCTGGATACAAGATTAACTTTTATAGCCCTCCTATATACAAGTGACAAATGGACGGAGAAAGAAATAAGGGGGACAAATAGCCCTTCACAATAGCCACAGATAATATAACATATCCTTGGGTAACTCTAACCAAGCAAGTGAAAGACTTGTATGGCTAGAACTTCAAGTCTTTGATAAAAAGAAATTGAAGAAGATATCAGAAGATGGAAAGATCTCCTATTCTCAAAGATCAGCAAAATCAACGTAGTAAAAATAGCCATCCTGCCAAAAGCAATCTACAGGTTCAACACAATCCCCATCAAAATTCCAACACAACTCTTTACAGACCTTAAAAGGACAATACTTAAAATCATATGAAAAAAACAAAAAACCTAGGCTAGTTAAACAATCCTGTACAATAAAAGAACTTCTGGAAGTATCACCATCCCTGATCTCAAACTCTACTATAGAGCTATAGTAATAAAAACCATGTTAATGGCATAAAAACAGACAGGTAGATCAATGAAATCAAATTGAAGACCCAGATATAAATCCACACACCTATAGACACCTGATTTTTTTTTTTAATAAAGAAGCTAGAAATACACAGTGGAAAAAAAGAAAGCATCTTCAACAAATGGTACTGGTCTAACTGGATATCAGTATGTAGAAGAATACAAATAGACCCATATATATCACCCTGGACAAAAGTCTAGTCCAAGTGCATTAAAGACTTCAACCTAAAATCAGATACACTAACCCTGATAGAAGAGAAAGTGGGGGATAGCCTAGAATGCATTGGCACAGAAGACAACGTCCTGAACAGAACACTAATAGCACAGGCACTAAGGTCGACAATTAATAAATGAGACCTCATAAAATTGAAAAGCTTCTGTAAGCCAAAGGATACCATCAATAGGACAAAACAGCAGTCTACAGAACAGGAAAAGATTTTTCACCCACTCCAAGTGTGACAGAGGGCTAATATCCAAAATATATAAAGAACTCAAGAAACTAGACATCAACAAATCAAATAATCCAATTTTAAAATGTGGTACAGCACAGGCAGGGGAAGACACTCACAGCTTGATCAGCCTGGGCAGGTGCCATTACAATGAGCAACTATACGGTGGAGAAATGGGAGAGAAAGAGAAGCAGAGCAGTTCGTGTGCTTTGGAGAGTGGCAGAACTGAAGAAGCAAAAGTGGTGAGGAAGAAACTGATGTGGGTGGCCTGTGCTGCCACCCAGAGCCACGGTGATGTCTAGGCCCAGGGCTGCTGCCAAGGGCCATGTCTGGGTCCATGGCCCTACCACAGGTAGGGTCTATGTGGATGTCCATGGCTACTGTTACCACCAAAGGCTATGCAGATGCCCAGGGTCAAGGGCACCACCTGAAGACATGTTGGTGTCCAAGAGCGGTGCTGCCATCACGTCAAGCTAATCTGAGTGGTCTTTGCTGCCACCCAGAGCCATGGTGACACCCAAGTCTAGGCTGCTGTGGGTCTTTGTTGATGTCCATGGCCCATGTTACCACCGAGGGCCATTTGAATCATGTGTGTTGAAAATCAAGGGCTGTGCTGAGCTATCCCTGCCCTCTGCTGGCCCTGGGAGATCTGACTATGCCCCTCAAGTTGGCTGCTACAGCAGGAAAGCTATCCCAACCCTACACAGGAGAGCTGGCCCTGATGACCCTGGCACTGGGAGAACTGGCCCCACCCCCCACCATGGGTGCAGGAAAGCTGACCCTGATGTTGTGAACACTTGAAAGCTAGCTCTGCCCCTTGCCTGAAGGGGCAATACGATCAAAGGCCTGAACTGACCAACTCAACTACCACTCAGGTGTACATCCAGTGCTTTGAGTTGCCCACTCAAACGTCTACCCCCTCTATGACCTGCTGGACCTGTGAAAGGACTGGTCCTGTGGAACCAGAGCTGTAGGATCTCTATGACTCAAGGCAACAGCGAGATATCTGAGACGAGTTTCTCTGAGGGTCCAGTATTGATGGTGTACCAAAAGCCAGAGTCCCTGAACCAGACCAAGAACTCATTACAATGAACAATTCCAAGTAAAGCTGTTTGGGCAAAAGGGTAGACTGGGTGATGTACTGCAGCTCCCGAGGCCACCAGGAAGAATAAAGAGGTGATGGAGAGGTGGGAAAGACAGGAGCGAAGTGGTGTCTTCTTCTTCTTCTTCTTCTTCTTCTTCTTCTTCTTCTTCTTCTTCTTCTTCTTCTTTCTCTTCTTCTTCTTGCTATTTTGTTTTTGTTTTTAATTAATATTTTTCTTCTTTATTATTTTTTGTGGGGGATACTATAAGGGTGAAAAACAGATATGGAGAGACTGGAAAATGAGTAGGATTAGGGTATATGATGTGAAATTCCAAGAAAATCAAGAAAAAAATATGTTTTTAAAAAATGGGATACAGATCTAAACAGAGAACACTCAATAGAGGAATCTCAATGGCTGAGAAACACTTAAAGAAATGTTTAACATCCTTATCCATCAGGGAAATACAAATCAAAACTACATTGAGATTCCATCTTTTTTTACCATGATTTTGCATACTTTTTATTGTTGTTGATATCCAGCTTTAATCCACATTGTCACATAGATTGCAAGACATTATTTCAATTTTCTTTTTTTGTTTGTTTTTTTTCCTTTTATTTTATTTTACAATACCATTCAGTTCTACATAACAGCCACAGATTCCCTTGTTCTCCCCCTTCCTGCCCCCCTCCCCTTCCCCCCAGCCCACCCCCCATTTCCACCTCCTCCAGGGCAAAGCCTCCCCCGAGGACTGAGATCGACCTGGTAGACTCAGTCCAGGCAGATCCAGTCCCCTCCTCCCAGATTGAGCCAAGCATCCCTGCATAGGTCCCAGGTTTCAAACAGCTAACTCATGCAATGAGTACAGGACCTGGTACCACTGCCTAGATGCCTCCCAAATAGATCAAGCCAATCAACTGTCTCACCTATTCGGAGGGCCTGATCTAGTTAGGGGCCCCTCAGCCTTTGGTTCATAGTTCATGTGTTTCCATTCATTTGGCTATTTGTCCCTGTGCTTTATCCAACCTTGGTTTCAACAATACTAGATGTGGAACAAGGATGACTGGACTGCTACTCACATCACCAGTGAGGCTACCTAGAAAACAGGATCCCAAGAAAGACACGAGGATCACCCAATGACGGAGAAATGGCTGAGATCTACATAAACAACCTGGACATGAGTGGGAGCAATGAAGGGCGAGGGACAAGGGAAAGAGAGCGGGAGATCCCAGCTGGATCAAGAACAGAGAAGGAGACCAAGGAATAGGAGACCATGGTAAATGAAGACCACATGAGAAAAAGAAGAAACAAAGTGCTAAAGAGGCCCACAGAAATCCACAAAGATACCCCCACAAAAGACTGCTGGCAATGGCCGAGAGACAGCCGGGACTGACCTACTCTGGTGATGGGATGGCCAAACACCCTAATAGTTGTGCCAGAAACCCCATCCAAGGACTGAGGAATCTGGATGCAGACATCCACGGCTAGGCCCCGGGTGGAGCTCGGGAGTCTAATTAGCAAGAAAGAGGAGGGTTTATATGAGCGAAATTCCATCTTAAACCTACCAGAATAGCTAAGATCAATAACACAAGTGACAGCTCATGCTGATGAGGATGTGGAGTAAAGGGAATAGTCCTCCATTGCTGGTGGGAGTGCAAACTTGTACAGCCACTATAGAAATCAATATAACATTTCCTCAGAGAACTGGGATTCAATCTACCTCAAGACCCAGCTGTACCACTCTTGGGCATATACCCAAAGGACGTTCCATCCTACCACAAGAACATTTGATCAACTATGTTCATAGTGGCTTAATTCATAATAGCTAGAAACTGGACACTGGGCGGTGGTGGCACACACCTTTAATACCAGCTCTTGGGAGGCAGAGCCAGGCGAATCTCTGTGAGTTTGAGTCCAGCCTGGTCTACAAAGTGAGATCCAGAAAAGGCGCAAAGCTACACAGAGAAACCCTGTCTCAAAAAAAGAAAAAAGAAAGAAACTGGGAAAAAAACCTAGTTTGTTTCTGAAATTGTCCTTCAACTGAAGAATGGATAAAGAAAATATGGTACATTTACAGAAAGGAGTATAACTCAAATGTTTAAAAAAATGACATCATGAAATCTGCAGGCAAAATGGATGAAACTAGAAAAACGAAATCATCCTGAATGAAGTAACCCTGACCCAGAAAGACAAACATGGTATATACTCACTTATAAGTATCTATTAGCTGTTGAATAAAGGATAACCATGCTACAATCCACAAACCCAGAGAGGCTAAGTAACAAGGAGAGCTCTAAGGGCGATGCATGAATCTCCCTGGGAAGAGGAACTAGAATAGATTTTGAAGGTGGACTGGGGGTGGGTGGGGATGGGAATAGGAGGGATCAGGCAGAGGAGAGGTAGAGGGAGAGCATACAGGGAGAGATAACCGGAATTGGGGAGCATTTGGGAGTGATATGGAAACCTAGTACAGTGAAAACTCCCAGGAATCTATGAGGGTGACCCTAGTGAGGGTTCTTATAATGGGGGAATATGGAACCTATACTGTCCTTCTTAAACCAGGCAAGGCTCACAGTAGTGGGACTAGGACACCAACCCAGACACAAAACCTTCAACCTACAAACTGTCCTGCCTGCAAGATGTGCTGGGGCAATGGTGGCACCGAACTTGTGGGAGAGACCAACCAATGACTGGTCTAATCTGAGGTCCACGCCAGGAGTGGAAGCCCATGCCTGACTTTTCCTGGATAAACAGGAACCGAAGGCTGGATAGCTCAGAGACCTAGGATAGGTGCCTAGCTCATTCATCATCAGGGAGGCTTCCTTAGGCAACTGATGGAAGCAGATGCAGAGACCCATAGCCAAACATACGTGGAGAGAGAACCAAAATTGGAGATCTCCAATGGGTCCCTCCCCTTGAAGCTTGGAGAACTGTTAAGATCAATCCACATGAGTCTATCTAATAAGTAGGGATTTATTAAGATATAAATTGAGAAAATACACTCACAAATACAGAACCTAGTAAACAGCTGAAGTCATCCTCTGTTCTGATGGGGAGCAATCCACCTGGCCATCCAATTACACCAGGAAGCAGGAAGCAGGAACTTGTGACCTCTCTCCCTTTCCTTTTAAGAGGTCACATTTAGGCTGTATAGCCCAAGGTCAAGGGTGGAGCACATACCACTACAGGTAACCCAGAGAAAGAGGGAGAGGAAGAATTGTAGGAGCTAGAGGGGTTGAGAACACCAGGAGAACATAGCCCACAGAATCAACTAAGAAGAGCTCATAAGAGTTCACAGGGTGAAGCAGAAATTACAAAGGCTGGAAGGGCCTATGCTAGGTCCTCTACATATATGTTATGGTTGTTAGCTGGGTGTTTTTGTGAGACTCCTAACAGTGAGATTGGGGTGTCTCTGACTCTTTTGCCCACTCATGGGACCCTTTTCCTCCTATGGGCTGTCTAGTCCAGCCTTGATATGAGGGTTTGTGCCTAGTCTTATTGTAACTTGTTTTGCCATGTTAGGTTGATATCCCTGGGGGCCTGTTCTTTTCTGAAGGGAAACAGAAAAAGTGGAAATGAGGGAGAAGTGGGGTGATAATAGAAGGAGTGGAAAGAGGGGAAACTTCTGTTGGGATGTATTGTTTGAAGGAAGAATTAAAAATAATAATAATTAAAACCTCCATTGCTCCCCAAAATCTACATCATGGTCAACAAACCTCAGTCTATGGGCTAAGTCCAACAATCACCTGTGTCCCTATGTAAACCTGCACTGGTATACCACCACACTCACCACACCATCAAGGATGGCCAAGGATACTTCCTTGCTACCATGACAACAGTGGCATGTAGTGAACAGTAATTCGGACAGACTGAAAAATCCAGAGAGCCAAAAACACTTACTCTATGTCGCTTCACAAAATCAGACTGCTGTCTTCAGGAGAAAGCCCACACCACCAAGGGTGGCATCAGCACATCAGCAGACAAAACAGAGTCTCTGCTCCATTCTGAGTTCCCTGAGTCCTGCATGGATGCAGCCTGCCAGTCCTGCAGGATCTCCTCTCTGCTCTGTTCTCTGCTTGGCTAACTTCAAGACTGCACACAGAATCAGCCCACCCTTCCCTTCTCCTATCTCCTCTTCTCCTTATTCCACTCCCGCGAACTCAGATGGTCCCCACCTCCCTTCCTTCCTGATTGCCCTCTCTGGCTGCTATTACCCTAAAGGTGTCTCTCTCTCCCTTCATCTTTCTCCCCGCTGACCTGACCTGTGGGCAGGCCTGGTCTCCAGTGGAGGGTGCACTGGTGCTGTCTTGATTGCCATTGTCTCCAGGCAACTAGCAGAGGATTGGACTCCGAGAAAGTTCTTGATTATGTAACTGGAGAAGACAGTGTGCCTCTCTATTGCTTTTCTCAGTTCTGTGCTCCCCGTGATAAACCAGCCTGCCTCTATCCTCAGACTCGAAAGCCATCTTATAGTAAAGATAAACTAGGTTCATTCTGTTTACGATTAAATCTGTTTCTCAAGGATTGGGCTATGCTCCACCTGTCACCTTAACTACAAATGGTTCTGTACTGCCTGTTCCAGGAAACAGCAACCATGCTTTTGTTTCAAAAGGTTATTATAAGCACTTGTTGTTATGACCACCTTGCAACCACAGTTCTGTTTCAGGAGGTCGTTATGACTAACTTGTTATGCTGTGTTCTGCTTCTGTCACCCACCTATTTCCTGCCAATGTCCCATTTGGAAACCCCCTACTCCTGAGCTTTTAAAACCTTTATCTCACCCATGTCCAATGCTGATCTCTTGAACCCCACCTTTAGGAGAGACAGCTCATGAACGTGAATTTAAAAAAGCTTGCTCTAATTAATTTCTTGCTTTAGGTAATTTGGCCATGACTTTGGTCAGTGGTCTTTTTCCACATCTGTGGAATTAACATCCAGCCCCTCCTCCTATGCAACTTCCTGCTGGCTCAGAAAGAACAGACACAAAGAAACAGCCCGAAGAGAACATCCCACTTACATAAACCACACCTGGGATGGGGTTGGGGAGAGCAGTGCAAGGCAATTGGGACTGACTTGTTGCTAGAACACAGCTGAGGACAGAATCAGGGAAGTCCTAGAGTGGCCTCTAAACCAGACTCCAATCAGACAGCCCACTGGGAGGCCACCTGCGGACACCTTCCAAAGGTGACTCAGAGTCAGCACCACCTCTCAGGTTTGACTAACAGCAGAAGGGAGGAAGGTATTCAGTACTCACAAGCATAATCTCCATAGCATCAATGAGCAAGGCTAAACACTGCCCCCACCTCCCAGGGAAATGGTGAGGAATTACTTCAGAGTGAGGGACAGTGACAGGTCTAAAACTCCCAAGAGGGCTGGGGAGATGGCTCAGTCAGTAGAGATCTTGCCTTGCATGAGGATCTGAGTCAGGATACCCAGAACCCATACAAAAAGCTGGGCATGGTGGTCAGACATCTATAATTCCAGTGACAGCAAGATAAGAGGCTGAGACTGAAAGTTTCCTAGAAGCTTGCTGGCTAGCTAGCCTAACCTACCTGTGGAAGCTCTGGGTCAATGAGAGGCATTGTCTTTAAAAACAGGTGGAAAGCTCCTGAGAACCTTCACCCAAGATTTTACTCTGACCTCCAAATGTGTGCACCCATACACACATGAGTACATGCATACACATACACACACACACACACACACACACACACACACACACACACACACACTTAAAAAAATAAATAAATCCTCAAGAGCGCAGAAAATATTTATGTAATAAACTATCTGAGCAGCCTGGGATTCTTTCCCTTCTGTTCTCCAAGTCCCACTCACTCTCACAAAGAGCTAGGCTGTCCTGAACAGGACCTTAGACTCATATTTTGGGTCTAATGGACCCTGATTGGTGCTGACTTCATGAATTTGAGATGGTCACTTCTACTTCTAGAATTCAAATTGCTTCTGGTACCAGGGTAGCAGTAGACTTTGGGAGTCTTTAAACACATGGGAATGAAAAGGAGGTCCTGGTCTGTAGGGTCCCAGAGGGGTTTCTAAAGCCTTAACTCCTCTTGGCAAGAGGGACACATGCTTGTTGCTCATCAAAGCAAGTGAATGGGAGTTTTAGATGCCACATTGAAAATAAAATCCTTCAAAATTCCTCTCTAGTTCCAGTGCTTCAGTCTTCATGCAATTTCAGCCTTTTCCCACCTCTACCCCAGTAACAGGGTAAGTGATTTGGTTTTACTATGTTCCCTCAAAAATTCAAATGTTGAAACCTTCTGACCAAGGTAGGAAGAGGTGACACTTTCAGAGCTGGTCAGGTCAGGCCATGGGGGCTCCTCTTTCATGGATGGCATTAAGGCCCCTAGAAAAGAAGCTCCACTCAATTTTAATTCACCCTGACGATAACTCTTTTGTCACATGAGAGTCCTCCCTTCAGAGGACTCAGCAGCCTTCACCACCAGACAACCTGCTAGCATCTTGATGTCCCAAACACATCTGTGTGGGCAGAGCAGACTGGCCACCAAGACCCTGCCAGGGCACATCTAGAGATAGCATTTCCCTACTTTGTTAAACCCAGTGTCCAGACAGCATCGGATTCCAGAAGGTTCTGAGTCATCTAGGGCCTAAGCTCACCTCTCCTTCTAAGTTTCTGTGGCTTTCATGGCCACAACAAAACCTGTCCACCAAGGACTGTCCTTGTCTCCATCTTCTCTTCAACACAACCTCGGTGTGGACATCAAGCCTTCAGGCTTCATTCATGGTCTCAGTATGAAGAAGGCTGGGGCTCAGCATCTTGCAGCCCATGTCCAGCTGGGCCTGGCTCCTCACAAAAAAAAATGCTTCCAAGGAGGGGACAATCTGGCCATGTCTTCTGTACACACACTCTGACTGTCCACACAATACTGCCAGGTTCCTGTTTGGTCAGGCAAAGCAGGCTGTAGTTTATTTCCAGGGTGCCCTAAAGGAAACCCGGGCATGTGATCTTTCCAGGTCTCATATGCACAGTGTTTACATGGGCACAGAAGAAAGTGCTGCCCAGCTGAGCTTCTGTCCAGCCATTAGGCAGCCAGGGTCCAGGGCTTGTGTGGAACCATCCAGCCTAGCTCTGACACCCTGGCTCCACAGGGTTATCCTGAGTGCATTCATATGCTCCACTCCAAGTCTGTCCCAAAGCTCCAACCCGTTATCTATACCATCTTCACCCACACATGTCCCCAGGCAGGACAGGAACAGAATAGTAATTGTTAGTATCTGCAGATAGTCCGATAATAGGAGACAGAGAGAAAGCAGGTTCCATGAGCAAGTGTGATTGAGGAACCCTCAGTGGGACAGAGCCATGCTGGTTTCTTTGCCACTAAACCTCTGAAAGCCTTGAGTGTGTTCACACATTGTAGACATCCACTGAGAGAGCACTGTTGGAACTGATGAACACATGAGACCTTGAGTGTGCCCACACAGTCTAGACACCCACTGAGAGAGCACTGTTGGAACTGATGAACACATGAGACCTTGAGTGTGCCCACACAGTCTAGACACCCACATATCAAGCACAGGCAGTACATTTGGCACGAGGAATACATCAGTCAATAAAAGAAGCCAAAGGAAAGGATTGTTTGTTTATGACAGACACAAAACAGAAACATAAGATAAAAGTAATAAGGGGCTGGAGAGATGGCTCAGCTCTTAAAAGTACTGGTTGCTCTTCCAGAGGACTGCAGTTCGACTCCCAGCACACACATGGTAGCTCACAACCATCCATAAGTCTACTCTCTGGGAATTTAATGCCTTCTTCTAGCCCCCATGGGCACCAGGCATGCATGTGATACACAGATATACATATAAAAAACTTACATAAATAAACAACTATTTTTAAAGAAATAAGTCATGTAGGACTAGAGAGATGACTTAGATATTAAGAACCCATATTGCTCTTATAGAGGACCCAAGTTGGTTCCCAAGGGCCCACAGTGGGCAGCTCATAAACACCTGTAACTCTAGCCCCAGGGGGTCTGATTTTCTTTTCTGGCTTTCATGGCCACCTGCTCTCATGTGCACATACTCATACAGACACATATACAATTTAAAACCAATTAAACCTTTTAATGAAAGAGAGGAAGAATTTATGTGAGATGTTAGAAGGTAGCACATTCTACTGATTTTTATTTTTAAAAGATTTTTGGCCAGACTCAGTATCAGTACATCTATATTCCCATGAGAGAAGCTGGGGTGGGTGGATCAGTTTGTAAGATCTTATCTCAAAAAAATTTCTAAAAGCAAAGTAAGAAGAGGGATTGGGATAAGAACAGAAAAGGCATGTGACTGCGATTTCAAACAAGGTGGTTATAAGAAGCTTTGTGGGAGGCATGAGATGAAGGCGTGGCAGACTGGAATGACTCTGCCAGATTCTGGGCATCAACCCCTGAAAGAACTCTATGTCTCAGAAGCTACAAGGGCCAGAGGAGGAAAGCGGGTAACGGGAGAGTGACAGGGGATGAGTAGGAGAGGAGACTGGATATGTCCAAGTGCCTCTCCACTAGAAGAAGTCGCTCACCCAAGATCACTCAATGCATGTGGTTTCATACTATGTTAACTCAAAGGCAGACAGCTGCCACAAATATAGGGTCTTGAAGTTCTGTGTGTAAGCCTGGGCTGTACCCAAGTGTGCTCCTATCCAGAAAGTAAGTATCCTCAGACCCTGCCTGTTCCCACCAACCAAACCTGCCCATCTTTGTCTCATCCCTAGTCAAGAAGATATCTCAGGACTACAGGACAGTAGACATTAGGCAGATAGATTGAGCAGTAAATGTCAAACTTAGCCCCACCTTTCCCTAAACATGGGTGCTAGTCTAGCGTGCTTCTCTTGGCTGTTGTGAGGCTTGCATAAGGAAACATTAGTGACTGCATCTAACAAAGGCCTGTCATAGTCAGCCTGTCTGTATGCAGGTTTCTTTCCTAGCTTAGCCTTACCTCTGCTTCCTGTAACAAGTGGGGTGGCTTGAAGCCACAGGCCTGAGCTCATTCGGCATGCTGGCTCTGTAGAATGGGGAGAGAGGGTCTGCTGTCCTAGGCTTCATTCAGTCCCTGCCTTGTCCTCTCTTGGTCTTTTCTATACATGTTCCCTTCTGTGTCCTCACCTCTTACAAGGTTGCCAGTCACGGGATTTAGGTGTCTCCCTTCCCCTTCCAATGAAGCCTATTAGGCAGGTTCTCAACCCAGAGTCTGTGCCTTTGTTTCTCTTCTGCTAGCAAACCCTTCAGTCCCTGGGCCCAAGCAGTCCAAATAATGCACTCCAGCATGACTTAGAATAAAGGAAAGATGTTTGTTTCCCAGACATTTCCTATTCTGGATTATCCCAGGTCATCTCTGGAGCCTGAGAATGTGTAGACTGGCTATGTGGACAAAAGCAAAAGGTGTGTTCCTAGCACCCACCTGGGCGACCCATCCAAGAGCACAGTCCATCAAAGCTGAGGCCACAGTGCCCCCTGGCTGCCTGCTGAAGCCCATGCCATAGCTCCCTTGTGTTCCCGCAGCTGAGCACAGCGGTGGTGGCTGTAAGTGAATTTAGCATCAGCACAGTTATTTAAATTGTTTTAATTAATCACAGATTGAGCAGTAAATGAACCACTAAGTGGAGAGAGAGCGCTTGGGAGCACACAAGAGAGGTTAGGGGAGGAAGGCAGAGCCTAGGTGGTAGCCAGAAATAGAGAGTGCTTCACGGCCGGGGGAGAAGGCTGTAGGTAGGTGGCTGAGCTCTCCGGGCTCCAGGCTGGGCGCCTGGCACCAGCCCCAGGCAAGACATGTGGAAGCAGCAGGTGTTGGGAGTGCAGAGCTTGAGGGCTGAGGGACACCTTCGCACTGGCATGAAAGGATAGAGCTTGGAGCATTTGGGTATGAGGAAAACAGCAAGCATAGAGGGAGGACAAACTTAGAATGAACTCCCGTTTGGCATGTTTACACTCATCACCCATCATCTCTTTTTCGTTTTTCTTTTCTTTCTGACAGTCTCATATATCCCAGGTTGGTCTCAAATTCCCTATACAGCTTAGGATGATCTTGAGTTTCTGATTCTCCTACCTCCACCTGCAGAGTACTGAAATAACAGACCAGACATGATGTCACCACCTTGTTTTTACTCTGCTGGAGACTGAACTCAGCACACACTACCAAATGAACTACTTCCCCAGACCCATCGTTTCATGTCTGGCCCCTGGTAGATGGCACTCCAGTGGACAGCCACACACCCAAGAGCACAAAGTTGGGCAGGTAAGGGAGGAGAGATGGATATTAGAGGAGTAGGGGAGGGGTGAATATGATCGAAGCACATTGTATGAAATTCTCAAATAACTAATAAAATTACAATCAAAAGCCAATTTGAAGCACCAAGCATCCTCTAGCCAAGGCCAAGTGCTTGTGACAACACCTCAGCCCTGGAGGGCCACGTGTGCCCACTTCCTGTCTGCAGTACCTGTGCCCGCTTCCTGTCCTGCAGTACCTGTACCCGCTTCCTGTCTGCAGTACCTGTCTGCAGTACCTGTGCCCGCTTCCTGTCTGCAGTACCTGTGCCCGCTTCCTGTCTGCAGTACCTGAGGGCCCTGAGATGGACAAAGGTTGCTGTTTCTTGGAGCCCCCACATGTAGGGTTCTGTTTTCTCTGGAGAAGATATTACCACGACTCTCTAGACATGCCTTTGTAATCTGTAAAATAGGTTTCTCACATTGTATTGAATTTCACACAGGATGGAGCAAACTGCAGCCCAAGGCCTGTTTTCACACACAGCCTACAAGCTAAGAATATTCTTCCACATTTCTAAACTGTCAAAAAATACAAAGAAGAAGAATATTTCATGGCACAAGAAAATTATGAAATGAATATTCCGCAAATAAAACTTGATGGGAATGCAGCCAGACTCCTTTAAGCATTGCCAGTGGCTCTTTGAGGTTCGGAGCAGAACTAAATGGCTGCAGCAGACACTGGGCAGCTGGGAACCCTGAAACACTTGTTTTCTGACCACGTGGAAGGTCTGCTGACTCTGCTCTGCACATCACCTGTGAGGCACACAGGACTTTGTATAGCACTAAGAATGAAAACTCAACTACAATGCTCTCGTGTTATATAGTACTTAGTTTCTCATTTATTAAAAGTTATTTTAGGAGCTGAGAACATGGCTCAGTAGGTAACAGTGCTTGCTCTGCAAGCATTAGGATCTGAGTTCAAATTCCCAGCACACATGTAAAAAGCCAGGTGTGCCTGTTACCCCAGCACTAGGGGGCAGAGACAGGCAGATCCCAAAAGGCTATTGACCAGCCAAACTAGACAAAAGGGTAAACTTCTGGTTCAAGAAAAGACTCTGTGTAAGGAAATATGATAGAGAGTGATGGGGGAAAAGCCAACATCTCTGATCTCTGCACACATGTGCACAGACTCATATACCTGTACACTTACATACATGCCTCACACACATAATACACATGACACACACATATTTCTTAAAGTAGCTAGGGCAGGCCTAATGGCATACACCTTTAATACCAGTAGTGGACAGATAGAGGCCCAGCCTGGTCTACATAGGGAGCTCCAGGCCAGCTATGGAAACACAGTGAGACCGTGTCTCAAAATTTTTAAAAAGTAGTCTTTGGTTGTCAGCCTCATTTTTCAGCTCTTTCCAGATAATACAGCCCCTTTTGTGCCTGAATCTACTGCCTGGGTGTTTACTGCAGGGTGCTGTGGATATTGCTCTATATAAATAAAACACTGATGGCTGTACCATTCACATATGGTTTAGCTTTCCCCTCGACCTTCTCTGGATGGAATCCTGCTGTAAAATTAGGCGACTGTAAGTCCCTAGGACTACCCACTCCTGCAGCAGGGGTCTTGGGAAATGAGTGAGGCTGAGTCAGGTAGGGGGCCTTCTGGTACTGTCTTCAATTTGGCATATGGCGCCTCATCAGATCTCCAGCACCACCTTCTGAGCTGAGCTCTGTAGCTAGCCATATATTGCAGAAGAGAAAACTGAGGCACAGAAAGACTAATGCTGTGCTCCAAAGTCCACAGAACACAAGTGGCGTGGCCAAGACTCCCACGTAGCAGCTGTGCTCCTCTGGGCAGCCACCTCAGGCTGGGATCCTGCACTGTGACTGGCATGGCTGCAGTTTGTCCGGATGGTCTGTGGAGCTGTGGGGCGGAGGAAAGGGCCATTGTTAGGTTCCTGATTCTCCAAGTCCCTTCATTAGTCTCCCTCTGAGAGTAGACTGAGGCAATGGGAAGTCAAGCCTTTGGGCCCAAGGACTTCACAAGCACCTGACAGCTCCTTTTTGTCTCCAGAGGACTGAAAGATGGTTCCCAAGATGTGCAGGTGACTCTTGGGGACAGGAAAGCTGCAAGACTCCGCACCTGTTTATGGAGAGGATGAAGCTCCTTGCTGAAGGTGGTTGAGCTGAGGTTTTCTTGGCTTTCAGACAAAATGATTCCAAGTAGAGTCTGCAGATCTGCAATGCAGAGAAGAACCATGGGGACCTAGGGAAGTCACAGTTATAAAACTCACATTCCAAAGAGTCCTGGAGCCAACTGAAGGCAGTTTCGTTTTGTACATGATCTCCCTATAATCCAAGATGGACTCAAACTGCATCCCCCTGTCTCAGTCTCCAGAGTTCTGGGATTATAGGTGTGCCACACCCAGCTGGTAGGCTTTGGCAATGCTGAACTGGGGTCCTCACAGAAGCAGGGCAGGACATGCATGCTGGATGAGCTTAGCATCTCCACTCAGGACCTACTGCACAGGATAGAGAAAGGAATAGCACTTCTGGAGCTGCCCCCTGCTGATTCTCTGCATCCTTACACAAAGCTGTGTCTTCTCCAAATCCATTCCCTATTCAGCTGAGAAGAGTAACCAGTGTCTTGTTGGGGCTCCAGGCAGGCAGGTACACTCTTCCTTGACAGTGCGAGCCATGCTATATGGCAGAGGATGGTGAGAGCTGGACAGCCTTCTCATGTCCACAATGCAGCCCAGAGCCTCACCCTGTCTGTGTGACTTTGGGAAGAAACTGAGGCATCCCCTCCAGCATTGGCATCTCAGAACACATCGCAGCTAAATACACAGCATAGGCATTTCACAACCTGGGGAAGTGGACACTGGGTTTTGAGAACAAGACAGTTGTTTATTTATCAAGACTGGGACAGGGCAGGAGTGGAGATGAAGATGTGGCAGTGAGCCTTTGGGTACCCAACCCAGCACGTGTCCTCGAAGCTGCTTCCACTCTTGCAGCTAGCCCCTCAGCAGCCTCCCGTTCCACATATCCAGCAGCAGGATAGTCTAATGCTTGGTCCTTTAGACCTAACTGGGTTTGCTCTAGTAGTAGAGGGGATACACAGCAACACATAGAGAAATAGATACAGGATGACATCAGTTCAAGGTAAGAACTTCTGAGAAAACCAGTGAGTGTGGCTACACACAGGGCAGGGTGATTTAAGGACGTGTGATTAATCTTTGTTGTCAACCTGATTGGATTTAAAAACATGGAAACAAACACCTGTGGGTGTGTCTACATGGGTTTTCCAGAAAGATTTAACTGAAGAGGAAGACACACCCAGAATGTGTATAGTCCCAGGCTCAATAACAAGGAAAAGGTGAGCTCACTAGTGGCATTTGTCTTTCTCTCCTTTGAGGCTCTGGACACAATGTGATCAGCCCCCCACCCTCCTGTCCCCATGATCTCCCACAATGATAGACTGTAAGCAAAACAAACCCTTGCCCCTAAAGTTGCTTCCTGCCAGGTATTTGGTCACACAATGAGAGAAAGTAACAGCAAGGACATCTAAAGAGCAGTTGTGAAGATGGAGGAGGGACTTCCCATGTAGAGGGGCCCAGCAATCCTGAAAAAGACCAAGCTTAGTGGGTTGTAAGAACTGAACTGAAAGGAACCAGGGAGGGCAATGCTACTTGGAAAGCTAAAAAAAAAAAAAGGCAAAAGCAAAAACAAAAACAAAAATAAAAATAAACAGACATAAGGGGGTTGGGGATTTAGCTCAGTGGAAGAGCACTTGCCTAGCAAGCACAAGGCCCTGGGTTCGGTCCTCAGCCCTGAAATTAAAAAAAAGAAAAAACAGACATAAGTGGTGGTGGTGAGGTCAGAGGACAGAATACAAGACAAGAAGAGGCCTCCACCATGTTGCTGCTGGGGGCCATGCTGTTTCGAGTGGCCTGGGAAGCCACCTAAGGCCATGTTGATGTCTGTGGTCTGTGTTGCTCCTAAGGGCTATGTTTGAGTCCATGGTCCTGCTGTGGTCAAGGGCTGTGTTTATGTCTGTGGCCCATGTTACCACCAAAAGCCACTCAGGTGTTAGTGGTCTATGTTGATGTCCTTGGCCTGTGATGCTGCCAAGAATTATGATGGCATCCACAGCCTGTGATGCTGCAGAGAGCCATGTAGATGTCAGTGGCCTGTACTGCCACCTGAGACCATGCTGAGGTCAGTGGCATGTGCTGATGCTGGACACCATGTGGATGTCTGTGGTCTGTGCTCCCACTGACTGTAAAAGGCAAGGAAGCTACTTCTGCAGTGATATTGATGACTGCAGTCTCACAATTGAGAAGGAGGACATAGAAGGCTTCTGTGACAATCCCTATCTCCACCCCACCCCATTCCCCCAAAAAGGAACAATCTAGTCAGGAAAAGATGAAAGAGAACTCTTTAAAATTGTGATAAAGATGCTAAAGTATAGCTCCCCACAACTGATGGCTTCTGGAAGGGGTGCGGATGGGGAAGGACTCAGTTTTCTTTAAGGGACTGGCCACTGGGAGTTTGACCATGCTCCAGTGAGTATATAGGCAATACAAAATGGACTTGTTTACTCCTCCTCCTCCATCCTCCTCCTCCTCTTCCATCTCCTTTTCCTTCTTTTTTAGGGGGGGAAGTCAAAGGGTGGGGGTGGGCCTAGGAGGACTGGGAAGTGAGTGTGATGGGATGCAAGTGAAATTCTCAAATAATCAATAAAAATATTATGTTGGGAAAAACATATCAAAGGGAGAAAAAAGAAGAAGAGGAAGAAAAGGAAACAGTCTCCTCTAGCTCTAGGGTCACCAGGATTCAAGAAGGCTCTAAATATTGGAAGCAGGTTTTAATACTGATTCTCATTTAAATGGCCCAATCTGGAATTGACTGTAGGAGGAAGTGTCATCGCTGTCCCCACAAGAGGGAGCAGTGGTTTGTAGTGGTGACAGCAGAGCTGTAAGAGACTACTGACTTGGAGTACATTTTAGAAGCAAAGCTAACAGACTCCTATGAGCTGACATGGGCAACCAGATGGGTCCAGATTGGTGGCCCCAGAGGCAATAGTTTACCTCCCTGCTCTGGCCTGGGTGGACCCTGTCTATACCACCCATGCTGAAAGCCTAGTTCCCAAACTGTCACTAACCATGGATACCCTGGCACCATTCTGCCTCCCCTCGATGCCTTCTGTAGCCAACACCTGAGTGCACAATAGTTTCCTTCTTATCACACTGGCTGGAACATCTGTCACTTAATTATGCAGATGAAGAAGATGCCCAGGATCCATGCAAAGGATCTGTGTGTGCTTTGCCTCTTCTCTGAGCCTCAGAAGTGATGATAATTGTGATTTTCTGTTTTTGAAGCATGGTCTCATGTATCTGAGGTTGACCTCATCATAGTCAAGGAAAACCTTAAAGTTCTGATACTCCTGCTTCTACCTCCAGAGTAATGGGGTTACAAGTACACAGTACTAAGGAACTGAGCTACATGCTCTGGCCTCATTGTGATTGTTACATAACAACAAGGTCATGCCTCCAAGCCAAAGGTCTTAGTTAATGTGAGAGGTCAGAGCTTTTTTTACTTTCTAAGCCCCAAGACCTTCCTTGGAAACAGAATTCCGGCAGGTGTGATGAAGGTCATATGAGGTCATTCATGTGGGAGTATTGACATGACTGTGTCCTATGAGACAGACACACAAGGAGGAGGTCATGTGACAGCAGAGGCTGATAAGGGAGTGATGCACTCACAAGCCAAAGAGAATCAAGACTTGTGCTGACAACATCAGAGCCTGTGAGAAGGGACAGTAACAGGTGCCTCCTAGGGACCCACTGTGCTGTGAAGACCTGTGCCCCAAATACATTGAAATCTAGTTCCCCAGGTATCAGCATTAGGACCCTTGCCAGTAGGTTAGCACAACTCTAGAAAAGACATCAGGGAGTGAATTTACTCTCTCTTCTCTCCCCCCACCAGGTAAGGATTGTGAGGGCTAAAGTTATGTTTTAAGTTTTAATTACTGCACTTAAGAGATCTGTAAAACAAAAAAGCCTCTGACCTGTGAGCCCCCTCGCCCACGGACAGGTAACTTCCTGGAAGGCTGGGAGCTGTTCATGTAAGATAACAAGCCATGTTTTCACTGCTAGGTTGGTTGCCTACACTGCACAGGATGTGCTTAATCACACATAGGTAGGAGGTACATAGACAGGAAGTGCATCAAGTTGTATGTTTGCCCCCAATTGCATGAAGGCAGGAAGTATGTATCCTTGTGGGTTTTTTCTTTATAAGCCTTTGACTAATAAAATTCAGCACCATTCTCTGGGAATCCCAGGTATGGACCTGGCCAGTGTCTATCTTCCTGACCAGTATTTAATATAGCTTGATTCAAATTTGGCTCAAAAATTGTAGTCATGGTCTTTTTCTAACCCGGTGGGATTAACAGGACCCCTGTTAATTAACAGACATAAGAATCTCATCACTTATGCCCTCCACCATATTATAAGCATGGAAAGGCCCTCACTAGATGCTACCACCTTGATCTGGGCTTCCAGCCTCCAGGACTGTGAGAAATGACTATCTGTCCTATGTGGATTACCCAGGCTGTGGTGTTCTATGCCAGCACCATGAAGAGATCAAGGTGGGCCTCTGAGACAGCACAGCACTGGGAACACCTAGATTTTGGACTGCAGCTGCCAGAACTAAGAGAATTCACTGCTGGGGTTTTAAGACACAACTCTTCATGGCTATCTGGTGCAACATCCCCCAGAAGTTAACAGCCAACAAAGCAGAGAATCATCTGCCACCCTGGGCATGGGGTAGTGTATGGCCTCTGACTGACCAGTGGATTGAACTGAGTCGTGAAGTTTAGGCTGGAATTTGAACCAAAGTGTGCTAATATATGCACGCTGTCACATCAGTGGGTCTCTCACAGGACTCATGCTTGGATTTGCCTACTTTACAGAGCCATCAAGGTGTGGCAAGACTGTTTCTCCACTTTACACAGGGACACAGAAGCCCCGAGCAAGGACCAGGCCAGCTCTGCCTCAAAAGCCGGGAATCTGAGGTCTGGGGACATCCACAGACCACAGACTCAAGTTAGGAAGCGCCTGAGCAGCAGCACCCTGACAGTGCCTCCCTGGCCCCAGCAGTCCTGGCTTGGCCCCCTCCACTCCACAAGATGCAGATCCACATTCTTCATGTAGACTCTAACTCTGAGTAGTCGGTGGTCTACAGAGGCTGATCTGCCCTCTCCTGAAGAAAGCATGGAGACCCCACACAATCGAGGAAACTGAGTCTCCAAGTTCCATCAACTGGCACCTCAGAGACAGAGCCACACTAAGACTTCAGACTAAGTACACTTGCCTAGTACACAGGCCCTGTGACTTCAGACTAGTACACTTCCCTGGAGCCTTTGCCCCCCACCGAGGCTGCCCCCCACACTGAGGCTGCCCCCCACCGAGGCTGCCCCCCACCAAGGCTGCCCCACACCAAGGCTGCCCCTCACCTCTGAGGTTGCCCCCGATACTGAGGCTGCCCCTCACCTCTGAGGTTGCCCCCTACCAAGGCTGCCCCCCCTGAGGCTGCCTCCCCAAGGCTGCCTCTCTTCTCTGAGGCTGCCCCCCCTCAAAAAAAATGCCTCCTCAGGTCACAGAGATGGACATAAGAGCACTTCACAACAGCAGCATCTGAGTAAAGCTGAAGGGAGCGTCTGGAGTCAGCCAGCCTGGACCATTCAGATAAGGAAATCTGATGCCGAGAGGGAGAGTGCCTTGAGCAATGTCACACAGCCTGGGAAGCCTGAGTCTCATCTCAGAGGATCTGATGCTCTTCCCTCAAAACCACAGCTACCTTATGGGTGTCTGGGTCCAGTCAGAAGATGAAACTCGCAGGAATTTAACACTGGGGATTATCAACTAGCTAGCAGCAAGAAGAGGACTGACAATGAAGAATAAAACAGAAATAGCTGATGTGGATGAAGTAAGTGCAGGCTCCATCAGAAAAGCTAAGGCTGAGAAAGGCAGGTATGCATTTCCCACCACAAAGCAGGCTCAGACCTCCCTGGAAAGGGTGTGCTCAACACACCAGCCTGGTGGTGGCTACATGAGGATTTCACTTGCTGTTGCCGCTGCCACAACCAAGCAGTATAGGCTGGGTGACTTACACTTGGTACACATAGTACAGGCTGGGTGATTTGTGCTTGGTACACATAGTACAGGCTGGGTGACTTACACTTGGTACACATAGTACAGGCTGAGTGATTTGTGCTTGGTACACATAGCACAGGCTGGGTGATTTGTGCTTGGTACACATAGCACAGGCTGGGTGACTTACGCTTGGTACACACAAGTGGTGACTACTTGTACATAGTACAGGCTGAGTGATTTGTGCTTGGTACACATAGTACAGGCTGGGACTTACACTTGGTACACATAGCAGGTGAGTGATTTGTGCTTGGTACACATAGCACAGGCTGGTGATTTGACACATTATGCTTACACACAGCACAGGCTGGGTGACTTACACTTGGTACACATAGTACAGGCTGGGTGATTTGTGCTTGGTACACATAGCACAGGCTAGGTGACTTATGCTTGGTACACACAGCACAGGCTGGGTGACTTACACTTGGTACACATAGTACAGGCTGAGTGATTTGTGCTTGGTACACACAGCACAGGCTGGGTGACTTACACTTGGTACACATAGTACAGGCTGAGTGATTTGTGCTTGGTACACACAGCACAGGCTGGGTGACTTACACTTGGTACACACAGCACAGGCTGGGTGACTTACACTTGGTACACACAGCACAGGCTGGGTGACTTACGCTTGGTACACACAGCACAGGCTGCTGACATGAGTGACACACATCTAGAGCCACAGTTCTGGAATCTGGGAAGTCCAACATAAAGATGATGCCACCCTCTGTTTCTAAGAAGGCACCTTAACTTCTGGCCCTGTAAGCTCTTAAAACTGTTCCACAAAGTCTGGTACAGGGGCTGGAGAGATGGCTCAGCAGGTAAGGGCATTGGCTGCACTTTCAGAGGACCCACAGTTGGTTCCCAGAAATCACACAGAGGTGCACAACTTTCTGTGGCCTCTGCAGGCACCAGACATACATGTAGTGCAGACGTACATACATGCAAAACACCTGTGTAAAATAAATTTAAATTTTGAGCCAGGTGTTGGTGGCACACACCTTTAATCCCGGCACTCAGGAGGCAGAGGCAGGTGGATCTCAGTGAGTTCGAGGCCAGCCTGGTCTACAGAGAGAGATCCAGGACAGCCAGGGCTGTTAACACAAAGAAACCCTGTCTTGAAAAACCAGATGGATGGATGGATGGATGGATGGATGGATGGATGGATGGATGGATGGATGGATAGATAGATAGATAGATAGATAGATAGATAGATAGATAGATGAATTTAAATTTAAAAAATTTTAAAGATGTATTATCATGCATGGGGGAATGGATGAGAGAGCAAAGGGGCCTACCTAGCTCCCTCCAGCCCCATTACAAGCTTGCTCAAGATTTAATCTGACCTTATAACTTAAGTTCCTCCATATTATTACATTGTCAATTAAATTTCAACATGAATATGGGGGGGGCACATTCAGATCTCAGTAGGCAGGACAACACCCACTGGTTGCTTCTCCCTGGAACATGAGCTGAGTCTCCCCCATATCTCTAGCAGGGAGGTTTACAGAAGCCCCTGCTCACAGTCAGCCCAAAAGCAAGAAACCACAGCAGGATCCTGGGAGAAATTCCTTTCCTACAGTGCCCCCTGTGGGTCAGATTTAGCATTGCATCCGCTAGTAAATATTTACTACTCTGAGCAGGGAAAGGATGGGTTGATTCCACGGATAATGTGCACAGGCCCCCACCCCGGATCAGAGAAAACAGAAGGCTCCTGGAATGATAGTCAGAGCCATCCACTGCTTAGGCCCCTTACCTCATCCCATGAACACTGTACAAGTTCCCAATGGACAAACTACTCTGAACTGCTTCTCACTGATGTACACACAGCATTGTGTTCTCTCCTCATCTAAAGGCACAGTTTTGACTCCTGATCTGTTCTTATCTCTGTTCTTAGACTCGTGACATGTTTAACTCAACTAATCGTGGGTGATGAGCCATCAGAGGAAGGCACAAATATACCCATTTCACAGGCATGGAGGCCGAGGTTCCCAAGGCTGAGGCAATCCATGATGTTTCCCCTCACTCTCCCAGAGCCTCTGCCCTTACCCTTTTAGAGCTGCCATTCTGTGGCAAAGCTCAGTGCCCACAATGTTCTTGCCAAGGTCACAGTTGGGGAGGGTCATGCCATGCATGCCAGCCTATAAGACACTGCTCATGGCCACTTTGCTCCAGAGTCTTTGGTTTCCGTGTACAACCATGATCCCAGCTGGAATCTGCCCACTTCTAGTGCAGTGCAATGTGGCTCCAAGCAGGTGCCTGAGGACCACGGTCTCTGAAGCCCCATCTGAGTATTAGAGTGTTCCAGGGGGGTTAAAAGAAAAAATTTGAATCATTTACATTTGAGATGT
Organism: Peromyscus leucopus; assembly: GCF_004664715.2. Taxonomy (NCBI): domain Eukaryota; kingdom Metazoa; phylum Chordata; class Mammalia; order Rodentia; family Cricetidae; genus Peromyscus; species Peromyscus leucopus. The sequence continues at coordinate 95,272,161 of NC_051067.1, read as the reverse complement.
CCCAAATGACATCCCCATAGAGTTGCATGATGAGTAAAAACTCAAAGAGAGCAGAGCTGCCTGCTGCCTGCAGAAGTGTCCTGATTGCACCCTCCCTTCTGTAAAACTGTCTGGGCATCTTCAGTTGGTTGGTTTGCATCTCCTGGGTTCCGAAGGACACAGTACTTCTTTTAAAGCTGATAAGCATTTTCATGTCCTCTAGAGTCCATTTGGACCCCAAGACCACTTCCCACAGCCCTAATGGAGTAAGCTGGGGGCTTGGGGATCACAGGGAACAGGGAGGGTGAAGGGAACGCAGGCAGATCAGGGACTGGGGAGTGAGGACAGAAGTGAAACAAGGTGGCTCTATGCCAAGGCCTGTCCCCGGAGGCCTGGCCATGTACTCTCCTCCAGGTGGATTCCCTCTGCTCCGCACCTCACTCAGTCCTTTTCTCTCCTAGATTGCCTGGTACCTCAGAGATCATATGTGAACCAGCTAAAAGCCACTTCCACAGTTTGCAAAGCTGTGCACCTTCAGAGCTTCCGTGACCCCAGGAGGGCCTCTTGTGGCTGGCCACAGGCCCCAAACATACAGCCCCAGATCTGAAGCCCCATAGCAGTAATGAAGCAGAAAACATCTCTCATGGCTTTAGGCAAGACCTCACAAAGGATGGTGTGTACCCCAACCCTCTAGATTGTTTTGCCTAGGCAGACTGACAGGAGGCACACATGTCCCCCTTTCTAGTGCACTCTGGGTGAGCCAACACTCTGACCCACATCTCAGCCTTCTGGGCCCACCCAGGAGGTGGCTGGCTAGGTCTGAGCAATCCTGAGCATGTGTGGACCAGGGGGCAGAAGCACCTCTAGTTTATTCCCTATTAGCCCTATAATGGGACACATTGTGTATAATTGGCACACCAGTGAGGAAACACTTCCTTTCTGTCCCAAAGGCTTTGCTGGAAATCTTATTTCACACCTCTGCCTCGCCCAGCCTTGCTCTGTCTGGTCAGTTTGGTCAGTCTGACATTTCTGAGCCTGGCAGAAAAGAGACTTTGCAGCAACTCAACTGGTGACATATTCTCAGGGTTTAATGAGTGACATGGATGAAATCATCTGAAGGCTTAACCTCCTTTAATCCTGAAAAACACTCTGTTTCCAAAAATAAGGGCTTGAAGGATCCACACAGTGGCTCATGAGAAGTCAGCTGGGAATGTCCTGGAAACTTCATCACCACAGGACCCATCTCTCACACCCTCCCACCTGTCTACCTTCCCCAACAACCCTCCCTACACCCACACACTCCAATGCATCTTTCTACCCCAGAGAGGAGGCTCTGCAGGATAGCACAAGACCCACACACCAAATTCCATCTAGATCTGGCTGCCAAGGCCACCAGACTCCACACCATGCCTCAGCTTCCTTGTCTGAAAAGGGAACTTGCCAATGTCTTTCTTCCTGGTGTATGGTAGAAACTCCTTAATTCTCCCCCTTGAAACATGGCCCAGGGTGGGTATGGACTGGGAGCTAAACTGATGTCTTGATATCTCCTTCTTTTCACTTCTGGACCCCAACCCTGGCCCTGCCATGCCCAGTCCTCAAGACTGGCTTCCCATTCTGTCAATGAAAGAACTCAGGCTACAGCCTGGGTACTTAGCTCCACAACCAGCTGTGAATCTACCTGTCCCTGGAGGAGCTGTCAGGTAATGTTTTCCCTTACTAAACAAAAGTTCTAAGTGGAGGGAACCCAGGGACCACTCATTTGGTAAAGCACTTGCCTTGAAAGTGCAACAACCTAGGTTCAAATCCTGGAACCCATGCTTTTAAAAAGAATCAGGCTTAGTGACACGTGCCTTTAATGCCAGTGCTGGGGAAACAGAAACAGATGGACTCCTTGGGTTCAGTGGCTGGCCAGCCGTGCCTACTTGGTGAGCACCAGGCCAGTGACTTTGTCTCCAGGGGGGAAAAAGTAGATGCCACCTGAGGATGACACCCACCATTGTCTTCTGGCCTTCACCTGTACCTAATCACACACACCAAATGAAGTGGCCAGGTCACTCAGATGTCCCACTCCCTATGTAGCGCCACCTTTTCTGCATGGCTTTCAAGACCACTGGGTCACTTACAAGTCAGGTGCATTCATGCTGGAACACAAAGCTCCCAGGATGCACACGAAATGCAGATTCGTTGCACCTGAGGATGCCGATCCCCAGAGGTGGCAGGTGCTCAGGGGATGATGGAAGTGGCATTAGAGTGTCTCAGTGCACACAGACCTTTGCCACAGCAGTGACCAAGCAAGCAGCCTTCCATTCAAGTCCTGAACTGCCCTTTTGAGATGTGACATTGTGAACAAGTTACTTGCCTTCCCTGTGCCTTCTGACACACACAGTAACACAACCTACCATGTACAGTGTTATGGAAAGAAATCTTGAACACTCACAGACAGCCTGGGCCATGGTGAGCACTCAGAAAATGCTACTCACCAGTGGCTATGTAGAAGAGTCTGGCCCTGGATGATTGACTGAGGAGGAATCAATGAAGATAATGAGGACGCACCTCAGAAGAGAGTAATTTAAATTCCAAAGTTCTAAGAGAGGCCCTTAGGGAAACTTATGAAGTCCTTGAGCATTCTGCAAAAGTGACCCTCTTTCTGCTTGGTCTAATGGGTGTCCTAATACAGCATCAAACCATCTGTCAGAAAAATTCCACCAGAAACAGAAAAAAAATGTGATTCTATCTTTGTTTACTCTTTAAAAAAAATAGTGCAATTAACTGTAATGAAATACTGTTAAACAGAAGATATGATGAATGTAATTTAGCTACAGAATTTAGTTTTTATTTGAAGGATAAATTGGTCTGGTCTAATATAAGGAGAGGCATAAGGGGCTGACACTGACCAAACATAACTCCCACTCAACACAGGCGATTCAAAGCTTATGACACGAATACATAAATATTTCTATGCTCAGAGAGACTGTCCGCACCAGGGAAAACTCAAGCAGCCTCTTCAGGTTTCTGTGTATCTGCGTGCACGTGCGTTGTGTGTGTGTGTGTGTGTGTGTGTGTGTGTGTGTAGGCCACAGGTTGATATTAGATGTCCTCCTCAATCACTCTTCACTTTTCTTTTTAAGACAGGGTCTCTCACTAAACCTAGGCTGGCTAGCCAGCAAGACTCCAGATCCTGCTGTCTCTGCCCCACCAGAGCTGGGAATGCGGGTCCAGCCCACCATGCCTGGCTTTTAACACAGGTTCTGGGAACAGAGCTCGCTTCCCATTCTTGCACAGCAAGCACCTTACTCATGGAGCCATCTCCCCAGCCCACATTCCTTTGTTTGGTGACTAAGTGTTTATTGTGAAGAACAATGGACTGGAGACACAAGAACAAGTAAACAGACAAAAAAACCCTGGCCCTTGCAGGCTCTCAGTCCAATCTGGGGAGGGAAGGCAGAGGGTGAGTGTTAAGCCACAGACATGCTCAGTAAGTAGGTGAGCAGTTCAATGGGGAAAGAAAAGGAGACATCTGGGTGCCAGAGCAGGGGTGAGGCTGGATGTCTGTCTGAGAAGGTGGCAGCTGGAAAAACTGGAAGGAATGAGTCTTGAGACTATGTCAGGACAAGCACTCCAGGCAGAAGGAAGAGCACAAGAGGCAAAGAATGTCCAAGAGGATATCACAGCAGGGTCACAAAGTTGCTTGAGCAGAGAAAGGCCCCCAGAGCCTGGCAGGCTATTAGTTATCATCTGGGCTCGAGCATGGTGGCTCTGGACCAGAAGCAGCCAGATACTGCCTGCTGAAAAGGAAGGATGGAGAACCAAAGGGCAGCTGTCTGTGACACAGCTGTACAGGGCGCACTGTGGTGGTGGTAGAAGGTGGGTGGAACCTGACAGCCTGACTGGCAGATTTGTGTGATGTCTGCATGTGACTGAGTTGTGAGATGTAGTTAGAGAAAAAAAACATCAGAACCAGCAAGTGACAGGACCAAGAGAGGAAGCTGGGACTGTCCCACCTGCATCCTCCACAGCTGACAATCAGGTGTTTTCCCTCTGTGCGTCTGTTCTATAGGGGAGAGAGCTGCAGGGCCCCCACCTCCAGCAGTCCATGTCACAGAAGCAGGGGTGAGACCCCACTGCCCTGGACCATGCTTTCCACGGTTGATCCTAGGCCTTGGGAAACTTCCAAGGTCTGCCATTCCTATATGGCTAGAAGAGCCCTCCAGATCTTTTTACTCAAAAACTGTGAATACTACCATTTCAAGAACTATTACAGGAGATTTGTTCACTCTGTTCCCCAAAACTACCAATAAACTGAACCTCGATTCAGAGGATGGAATTCGTGCTCAGCTGACCAGAATAAACCATAGAGTTTTTTGGCCAACTCAGATGGGGAGAGAGGGCCACAAGGAAGAAGAAGGAGGGGCTTAGGAATTTCATGGGCCCTTTGGGATCTTGGAAAAGCAGAGAGGAGGGTCAGCTGGGCTTTTCTCCATCGCTTTTTGTATCTACCAGGTTCATACCCTACTATCTGACTCTGAATTTTTTATTAATAATAGAATAATTTAGATAATCATTACAGAGAACAGTCCAGCAGGACCAGGGGGCCCTTCCAGAGTCCATCCAAAGAAAGGTTGCACCATCATCTATGAGAAGCCCTGCCAAGATGCCCTAAGTCCAGCCTGTGTCATGCAAGCTCCATCAACAGCTCATGTTATAAAAGAAGAAACTGAGATAGACCATGTTTTCATGACTCTTCTCTTCGCTGTGTGGCTTTGGGAAAGGCACTTACCCTCTCTGATCTTACAAAGTTATTCTAGCACTAGCACTAAAAAGTGGAGTTGCTGGCACCTATAAATACACAAAAACAGCCAAGATTTTTGTTTTTTTGTTTAATTATCATCACCTTCATCCTCACTGTGTATACTACTATGGCACCTGCCCAAAGAACTATAGGATCTCATCACACACTTAAAAAGGATGGGCTAGAAGAAAAGAATGTAGAAAGGAATGAGTAAATGAATGAATGAACACATCATTCACCCAGGGGAAGGGCTGGAATGCAGAAGAGAACAAAGGGGTATGATAATGCTCAAATCACAGTTTGGGAAAAAAGAGAGCTGGTGGGCATATAAGAAATGAGGTTAAGTCATCATAGCCACATAACCTGCCACTCAGCTGGCATTTCTCTTTACTTCCAGAACGTGAAGCAGAGAGTTGTTTGCATGTCACTGCCTGGTGATGCCAGTGGAAATGTCAATGGATCATAATTGGTCCATAAATGGACCCCACAGCACAAGTTATCCCTCTCAAATCCCAGGGATGCTTTATAATCTTTTTAATTTGTGGCTCATTTGAGAACTCATCACAGAAAACAAACCTAATAAACTGTAGGTTAAAAGGGCTCTAGACAGAAGTTGTGGGGCTTCCCATGTGATGGGTAGCAGCCGCTAGACCTTTGAGACAATCATAGCAACTGTCACCGGGGAGACAGCTGCAAGAAGGTCTGGTGTCGTTGTGGTGACAGCTGAACACAAATGGCCTTTCCTGGCTCAGCTGGAGCTGGAGGAGAAGCACATCCCAGGGTCATGCACCAGCTCTGGCACTCATGGGCTCTGTTGGCACTGCATTTTGTCTTGGCTTACATGAGACACATTTGGGCAGTCACTGCCTTGAGTGCCATTCCATAGGTGAGGTAACAAAGGCTCACAGAGAATCTACCTTTTGCCTCACAGATAACCTGGGATTCAAACTTAGGGGCACCTGCTGTGTGGGCCTAGGTTCAACAAGATCATTCCACCACCGAGCTGAAAACTGAGATTCAATGACGTTCCCAGATGAGCAAGTGAGCAATACGTGTACACACACACACACACACACACACACACACCACACACACACATACACATTCACATGCACCACAGTGTCTCCTTGCCTGACTGCAGTCCCTCAAGCTCATCAGCTTGCATCTGGAAACCACATATGGAGAACTCTGTGGTCACACTTTAGTCAGAAATTCTCTGTTGAGGCAGGAACATAGTACTTCCCCAGTGCTAATTAGAATTAAATGTCTACTTCATGCTAACATGAAGACTCCAGCCAGGCAGTCAGGAGGCCTGGCCCCAGCACCCCACAGTCACATGTGGCAAATGGATCATTGGCTTATTTACATAGCATCTACTTACACCCCTGCCTCATCATGGAAAAGGCTGGAGTATTTTGAATACATCCAACCTTTTAAAGGAAAGAACAGATAAATATCTTGGCGAAGAGAAAAAAGAAGGAGTCAATATAACAGAGCTCAATTTACCCGAGGTTAACGTCAGGTACCTTCTTCTGCCCACAGCCATACCACTCTGAACATACCTGGTCTCTTCATATACCTTCTATCACTCGCCACTTTGTTTTTGAGACAGAGTCTCTCATTGAACCTGGACCTTTCCATTTTGTCAGAACTGACTGTCCAGCAACCCCCAGGAATCCTCCTGGCCCTGTCAACACAGTCCTGTGGATATAGGCACATACAGGCACACACATCCTACTATGAGCATAGCTTGAGGGATACCTGTGGAAATGTTCAAGAAATCTGTGGAAACACATCTAGCAATCCATATGGAAAGACCTGTGTGTGGTGCCTCCTGTGAGAATGCCTGCAGGGGGTCTGTAGGAACTCCTATGGGAAAGCCTGCTAAATATCTGTGAGAATAGTTATTGGGAGTAGAGCTGGGGAACTGCCTCAGTCGGTAAAATATCTGTTATAAGCACAAGTGTGAGTTCAGATCTCCAACACCCATGTAGAGAGTCAGGTATGGTGGTACATACCTGTGATCCTAGCACTGAGGAGGAAAGACAAAAAGATCACTGGGGCTTGCTGGTCACCTAGTTTGGTCAAACTGGCTACCCCTAGTTTCAAGATAGGCCCTATCTCAAAATGTAAGATGGGGAGTGATTGAAGAAGACACTTAACACCAACCTCTGGCCTCTGTGTCAAATACACACACACACACACACACACACACACACACAACACAAAAAAAACACTCAAAAAATAATATACATATATAAAAATACTATATATATAATACTATAAAAATTTCTGTGATAATACTTGTAGGAAACCTGTGGAAATACATGTGACAACACCTGTGAGAATCTGTGTGGATGTCTGCAAAATCTGAGGGATATCTGTAAGAATGAATGTGAAATGTTTTACGAACACTCCATTGTACTGCCCGTAGGAATGCTTACTGGAATACCCCGAGAATGCATGTGTGGGAACCTGTGGAAAGCTGATTTCCCTGAGATGATCACTATGGATCTGATCATGAAGGAACAATGTGGTAGTCCATCAAGCTAAGTCAAAATAACTTCAGCATAAATGTTTTTCAAACTACATTTTACTAATCTCCCAAGAAGGACTAAGAAAAATCCAAGTACTGCACCCATAAGATGCCTAATGTTAAGCAAATATAGCCTCCTGGTGAGTCCCCTGACCCAGTTTAGCAGTAAAAATGTAGCCTAAATGGCTAAATGAGTGAAGACAATTCACAGGTTGTTGAATAAAAGCCAATTCAATGTTGGAGGACATCTGCCAAAATGAGGATCAGGGGGCTTAGAGCAACTCATTGTGATCCACATTTCCTTTCAGACTAATGAGGCTATTCCTGGTTTGTGACAATAAAACCATGTCATCTGCATAGAAAAGACCTCTAGTTTCCTGTTCCCCATAGCAAAGAGTAATTCATTCAGCTCATCCAAAAAACTTCCAAGCCATAAAACACCCATTAAGGGGGCAGGGACAGAGTTCTGGTGCTGAAGTTGAAATTGTCAGCCAGTTCAAGGAGACTCTGCCCTACCCACTCTGGCCTCGCACTGTGCTAAGGTGCAAATTCTACATAAGCACCTGTGGCCAGGTGGGGACCACCCCAGATTTTGCAGCTTAGCCCATGATTAGTTTCTGTCCACATGATCAGTTTCTCTCCATTGAGTCAAAGACCAAAATCAGTCATGGCTGTTGCAGTTCTTAAATTGTTCCTGACAAATTTCTGTACAAGTGGTATGAATAAAAAGGTCAATCGTGTGGAATAAATGTTCCTGAAATCCAGGGGCTCCTCATACAAAATATCAGTCTGCAAACTCCAGACCTACAATTTTAAGCAGGGGAAAACCAACAGGTGACTTAGTTGGAATGTAACTCAATGAGTCTATCATTTATAGAGCAAGAGAGAGTGGAGGTGGAAAAAGAGTCCTTTACAAATAGGATTATCAGCATTCAGGGTCCATCCACACAAGATCATGCTGTAGAGTTAAAGAGAAAGAGCCATACTCAACCCTGGAAATTTGGCAGGTGCAAGTCAAGACATGCTCTAAGTGAAAACTACTCATCAGACTGCAAATTTATCACTAAAACAGAAGGTAAATCTTCCATCAAAATTTCATATGGAAGGCTCAGAGGGCAAAGCATTTCCTGCCAGAAGATGCAAGTCTCATCCTCTGAGTTTGAGTCCCTAGGGCCCCCATGAAGGTGGAAGGAGAGGACCATCTCCACAAAATTGTCCTCTGCCCTCCATTCATGTGTGTAGTGCATACACAGGTGCATGCACACACACACACATTCAATAATGATAAATAATTCAATATAAAATGATTACACACTAAAACAGTAATATTTGGGTATTTTATGTAAATAGAATATAGTAGTCAATGTCTTCTTACTTGATGTCTATATTGCTACAACAGGATTTCTGAGACTGAGTGTTTATAAAGAGGCTTTGGCAAAACTCCATGTTTGAGAAGCCCCCATCTTGTTGGCCTCAGCAGAGAGCCATCAGGCTGTATCACAACCAAGTGTATGGTATCAGGTGATGAGAAAGAGAGAGAGAGAATATTACAAGACAAGAGAGAAAACAGGAATGCAAAACAAGAGAACTAAGCTCATTCTATAGCCATCTTCTCTCATGGTTCCTAACTGAGTCCTGAGAAGCAAGCATTAGTCCTTTCTAAGGCTGGTGACTTCAGTAACCTAGTCCTACTAAACCACACCTCTTACAGGTTCCATTATATTAGGGACCAAGTCTCCAGCACATGAACCTTCCTTTGGGAGACAAACCAGGTCCAAACTACAAAACCCAAACTGATGCCATCTTTTTTGGTTTTTTATTTTTGTTTAAGAAATAAAGAATTGGAAATTGCTTGTGTGCACACTGTGGCAGCCATAGCCTCAAAAGAATAAAATAAGAATAGACTTAGCCAAGAAAGTAAAAGACTTCTACAATAAAAACCAAGAAAGAAAACACTATAATATAGAAAGACTTCCCAAGCATATGGCTGAGTAGAATATTATTGTGATGTGGCTATATTTCTAAGAATAATCTACAGACTCAGATGCAGTCACCATCAAAATTCCAATGGCAAATGGCAATCTTCACAGAACTAGATCAAACAATCCCAAATTCATACGGAACCACAAAAGACCACAAAGAGTCAAGGCTATCCTAAGCAGAAGAAGCAAGGCTGAAATACCACAATACCTGCTTTCAAATTATACTGCAGAGCCGGAGGAACAAAAGTATCAGGGCAATAGAGCAAAACAGACATGTAGACCAAAAAAAAAAAAAAAAAGGAGCCAGAAATAAGCCCAGACAGCTATAGTCATATGCTTCCTAACAAAGATGCCAAAAACATATGTTAGGGAAAAGACGGCCCCTTTAACAGTGCTGCTAGTGAAAGCAGATACCCACAAGTAGATGAAGCCAGATCCATGTCTCTGGCCATTCTAGTTTTCCTTCTGCTGTGATAAAACACTGAGCAAAAGCAGCTTAGGGGAGGGAAGGCTTCATCTGGCTTGTGCTTTGAGGTCACTGCCCATCACTGAGGGAAGTCAGAGCAAGATCTCAACAGAACAAAGCAGAAATCATAAAGCAATGCTGCTTGCTGGCTCCTTCACAGGCTCCTGCTGAGGAGACTTTCTTATGCAGCACAGGACTACTTTCCCAGAGAATGGCACCATCACAGGTTCATCTGATAAAGGTAATCCCTTCCACTGAGACTCCCTTACCAGATGACCCTAGGCTAGGTCAAGCTGACAGGTAAAGCTAACTAGGATACTCACCCAGTACAAAAATCAATGCCAAAGTGATCAAAGACTTCAGTGTTGGATCTGAAGCTTTAAAACTCCTAAGGGAAAATACTTCAAGATACAGGCATAGGCAAGAATTTCTGAAAAAAGACTTCAATAGCTCAGGAAATGATTCTAATAACTGACAACTGAGATTACATGAAATTAAAAAGACAACATAGAATAGAAAACAGCTGACCGAGTGAAGAAACAGCCTACATAATGGTAGAAAATCTTTTTACAGGTGTTTGTTTAACCGGGGACTAATATCCAGAATATATAAAGAACTCAAAAAATTAAATATCAACAATATAAATTCTCCATCTAATAAGTGGACACATTAAGTGAACAAACAGATGTAAAAAATAGAAATAGCCAGTGAGTACATGAAAGAATGCTCAACTATCTTAGCCCCAAATGAAACACAACTCAGATAAATATGACGTGTCTCCTCTCATCCATAGTCTAGATTTCAAGTAGAAAGGGGACTGTCTCAGTAAAGGCAGAGAGCAGGAGGAGGAAAGGAGGAGGGGGGTGAATATGATCAAATACATTGTATACATGTATGAAAATATACTGAAAAACTGTTTTGTATGAAAATATATACCAATTAAAAGTATACCTTGACTTGCAAAAATGTATTGTAGTCTTTAAAATCTCTAGGAATAAATTCTAAATGTTCTTATCATAGAAATGCTAAGTATGTGAGTTGTTTCTATTAGTTCAGTTCAGCCATTCCATGCCATATATATTTCAAAGCATTCTGTCATATGCCATAAATATATGATATTTGATCTTTTAATTAAATAAATGCTTTAATCATTTAGACACAATAGACTAGCCAGCTGGGGATGGCAAGAGAGAGTAAAAGCCCTGGCCTTCACATGTTCCTGTGCCTGGCCGAGCCCAGCCTGCACCGACAACCTGCGCACGAAGCTCAGTAAATTAGTAAGCCCCCTTTGTTTTGCCTCTAGACAGTGGGAGTTGGATCATTTGCAGAGCTCAGGCTGAGGCACCCTGCCTCCCAAACACACACACCCCAAGCAGACTGCCCCCCTCTTACTGCCAGGCCCTGAAGTCCAGTCAGTGGGAGAACATTGTCCACACTACCCACAGCAGTGTGCTGCCTGGGGTGAAACTCAAAGGGCCACTGAGTTGTTGTGCCTCTTCCTGCTGTGCCCTGCAGCATTACCAGGAGCAGGCCTGAGGAGACAACCAGGTGAGGCTCAGGAGTGACCTTAACTCCCTTGACTGGCACACAACAAGATACAACTTGAACTATTTCTTGTAAATGCCCAGGATACAGAAAGACAAAATCAAAGGAAGAAACCAACAAATACAATCCTGTAAGTAAGGGCTCCCTGTGGAACAAACAAAAGAAGCCAACTTTATAGCGGGAACCAATCAAGCCTGGTGTGTACTTTCCTGGACTTCCACGTCTAGGAAAGCTCGCCTCTTACAGTGCTTGGAGTAGACCTCAGACCACTTCTAGTTTGGAGCCCAATTCACAAGTAAACTATCGGCTCAAATAAACTCTTTATAGTCCCACTGTGCCTCCATGTATCTTTCAACATCATAGAGATTATGTTGGGCATCTATTTATCACCTGTTTGCTGTCCCACTATCCTCAAAGCCAACTCCCTGAGAGCAGGGACCTTGGTTTTTTTGTTTGTTTGTTTGTTTTTTGTTTTTGTTTTTTTTACTGTGACTGTCTCTTTCTCTGCTTGCTTACTTTCCTGTCTGACACATCACCATGGGTATTTCAAAAATGTTTGGTGAATGTATGAACGAACAGAAGGAACAGCTTCTGTGAGACTCTGTCCTTGTATTGTATTGTATCGTACTGTGCTGTACTGTATTGTGTTGTATTGAGAAGGAAAAACTATTGGACTATTGACTGAGAGTAAATTTAGAGACTGTTAAAACAAGCCTGTGTTTTCTTTCTGGGCATGTTCTGTTGTTCTGGATCACTGTATGACAGGTACAGCACCACTATCCATGGAAATAGACTTCCCCATTGTTTGGGGTTTTTGGTGTTTGTGTGTGCGTGTGTGTTGTATGGGGCACACTATGTGGAGGTGTACATAGATGTGCACGTGGAAGCCCAAGGCTGCAGATTATCCTCAGTGGCTCTTCCACTGTGTTAACTGAGGGGAAATCTCATAATCAAACCCGAAGCTCACTGGCAGGTTTGGTCTCACTAGGCAGCTTGCTCTGTGGCTGGCACCACAAGTGGACGGCTGCCCCTCCCCACGCAGCATTTCCATGAGTTCTGGGATCTGGACACTGATCCTTACACTTGGGCAGCAAGGGCTTTCACTACTGAGTTACCTCCCAAATCCTCTTAGCTCTTTTTTAAAACACAACTTTTTTTTTTTTCAAAAAGTTTTATTTGAAGTCTCAAGTATTTGAAGCAGCCTCTTCACTGGAGTGGGGCTTGTCTGCCTTATTAGTCTTCAGAGAACACTGTCCACTTCCAAAGTAAAGTGGAGCTTGTCTGCCTTCGTTAGTCTTCAGAGAACACTACCCACTTCCACAGTAAGTCAGTATTCTGAACCTGCTCCTCTCAGTCTTTGTTCCCAGCTCTTGTAAGCATTCCCATCAGAACTTGAGGCAATTGTAAGGAAGCTGTTTCTTTTTAAAATGCAAATACCATCAAATTTCTAAACATGCACACTGCTTGACATGATTGGTCTGTTTCCACGTTTTTCAAGTTTTAAATACCAAAAACAAAGAAGGTGTAACTTTAGACAAAGTGAAAAAATTAGAAGATGTACTTCCTTTGCTGAAGTATTTAAGTGACTAACTTGTTAGATCCAGTTTAAACTGAACACTACAAAATTTCTTATTAGTACAAATCCATGGATTGTTCTGCATACACATGTACTGACCAGTGGCTTCAAAGGCATGTTTTAATTATGAAATAGAAGAAAAGAAAATGCATCTTCAGACACCTTATGAACTACCCCACCACAAATACTGTTTCATTTGTGTACTGTAGGGTGTCTATTTTATAATTGTGTATTGCATATGAACTTCCTTAAGACTTGTTTTTTTTTACAGTGTGTGTGAGTGCATGGTCACCAGTGGATGCAGTACTGACAGAGACCAGAAGAGGGCATCTGACCCTGGGGTGGGGTTGAAGTTACAAACAAGGTTAGCCTGCATGTGGGTGCTGGGAACCAAACTCAGATCCCTGCAAAAGCAGCAAGTGTGCTTAATGCTGAGCCTCCTCCACCTTTCCTGGATTATTTATTTATTTATTTTTATTTATTTATTTTTTATGTGACAGTTAAGTAGCTCTCTAAAAGCATAGTCTCAAAGAAATGGTATCATTTCCTTGAAACCAAAATTTGTTGAATTTGGAGGCAGCTTCTGGGTTTTACTGGTGGCAATTACTCACTGAGCTCTGCAATAGGCAATAACCTGGAGATGCAGCCTGTAGGTGTTCCCAATACTTACCTATTTAGCTCAGAATAAAACAATAGAAGTACACATTGCACCATGCTTCTGTGGCTTATTTAGATCAAGATGCATAAATTTAACTTTCATGTAAGCAAACTGTCCATTTGTCTGATTACAGTCAACTAATACATGGCTCTTACATATCCTTTACTTGACCCGTGTGAAATATCAACCTAAAGTCAAGATGAGGAGAGAGAAGGAAAATGCCAATCAATTTTTCAAGCTCCAGAAAATAAACATATAACAGAGCACTGGCTTGTTCACTGTCTGCGTGAATTTTCTAGTGGCTCTGAGGAAAGCACCAGGATCCATTCAGAGGAGCAGTCACGTGACTCAGCTGGCCACAGAGCAGGAGCAGACATCCCATAAACCATTTATGCTCTGACTCATTAACACTCTCCTCTCTGCTCTCGCCCCTCCCTTGGAGCCCACAGTCGAAGATGGTGGCTCCCGCCGTCGCTGTCGGGAAATCCCTGCTTCATCAGACTTCCAAGGGCGACCTACCCCTACCACTGCAGAACCTCATCTCTCCCAGATAAACCGGAGGTTCTGGCACACAGGATCCCAGAGAAGCCCTCCCTCTTCTAACTCCTCTTCAGAGAATGGGGACCAGCCCTGCCCACCCCACCTCCCTCTATAAAGATGTCTCCATTCTAACTCTGAAATTCACATTCACAGTCAGCTAGGGTACCAGTCACTCTTTGTGTTGCAGCAGCCTGAGGCTTCCAGGGAAGTCCTTAAGTCCTTCCTGCCATCCCCTGTACCCCTGTGGTCTGAGCCTCAGTTTCTCCACATGCCCCATACAGGTTTTAAATGCCTACCATGCTCTAACACTTTCAAGGCAAGGAACACACATCTGTAAGGGACCCTTAACCACATCTGTAAAGCTGACCCTCACCTACCACACCCTGGCTCAGCCTCTAAGCCTTTGAAAACCCCATAAACTCTCCCAACCCTAACTGTTTAAACACATTGTACTGGCCTCCCCCACTTTCTGCTCTTCTGTTCCACCTGGCCATTTCTCCGGTACCACGCCTCTGCACGACATCCTGTATCTATCCTCCAATCCTGGCTGCCTCCCTCAGCTCTCTGCTCCAACACCTGAATCCCATCCCATCTCCTGGGGTGGGTGGGGACTTGTTTTCCTTATCAGCCCGCCCTCCTCCTTGGTTACACAGAGTCCTTTGAGCTGAATTCTTGGCAAGATAGAGCAGTGAGTGTCAGCTCCAAGCCTGGGGTTTATTGGTCAGAAAAAGTCTTTGGAGCTGTCTCAGAGATAGGTGAAGGGTGACCAAGCAGGAAAGAAGTAGAAAGGACCCCAAAAGAAGGAGAAGTAGGTGGCTAGAGAGTCTAATATGTGACTGGAGATCAGGGAGAGAGTAGAATAAAGCCAACAGCAGCCAAGAGATACAGGGGAAGAGTCAGACAGACCATAGGCCTGAGATCTGTGAAAGAAAACAGGGGCCTGGCAGTGACCCAGCATCACCCTTCCTGAAGACCTACAGACACACAGGTGCCCGGGAAGTCTCATTCTGGAGACTGGAAGCTGAACTGAGCAAGTCCAGAGGGTATCTGAGAAGACTCCTCAAGCCACAGGGGGACTCAGGGTTCACTTGGCCACCAAGGGCACATAGGTGGCTCCCCAGCCTCTCAGGGACTGTCTGGGGCCAGCAGAACAAGACACAAGTTAGAGAGAAGACAAAGGTGGACACTGGCTCCAAACCAATTCTGCTTGTTTTCTTTTTGTTATGTTACCCTTGATCTCCAGGATCCTTGCCTACGCTGGTGACTAGGAAAGCCATCACCTCCAGGAAGACCCTCTCTGGAAAACTGAACCTCTGTCTGGTGACAACTATAAACCTGTGGACACAGGACAAACACCTGCCAGCTCTTCCGCTGGAAGCTACCTCCTGATCTTGGAGGTGTACGAGGTCCATGGAAGTCCCTGTGTCCAAGAAATTGTGCTTGAATCACCCCGCATCAGGATCCCTGATCACCACCTCTGTGTGCCCTCTGGGTCCCCAGAAACTCCAGGAAGAAAGTACACCACCCTCTGCTGGCATCACCCTGGGCACACACAGAGTGTTCCTCCCAGCAGGCTTCAGGGCAGGCCACAGCAGGCACTACGATCCACAGAGATATGGAGAAGGAGAGTTCAGGGTACAGTGAGGCCCCAGAGAAGCTGGGCCTGTCCTTCTCCATTGACGCTATCCTGAAGAGGCCCACAGAGAGAAGAAATATGCCAAGACCACAAAGCATAGGTAGAGAGGACGCTAGGCAGACAGCAATCCCAGGTTCCAAGCTAGAGAGGCTCCCACAGGATCAGCCCCAAGGTAAGTGATTTCTGGTCATTTTCTTTTGTTCTGTGGGCTCTGGAGGCGGGGGCTCTGATGGTCCTTGTCAATCAAACATGGGGGCTGTGACATCCAAATGGATAGTAGGTTCTAGGCCCAATGCTTTTTAAGCCTTGCAGTCTAAATCAGAAGGTTGGTATTCAGAGTGCAGAAGCCCATTGGCTCAGTCCATTGCAAAATGCAGGGGCACGGAGCTTATCCTTGTAACTAGGCTGTGGCTAGGAATTGTCAGTCACATTCACCCTGCATTAATGCTATGGCAGGCACTGCTCTTTCATTTGGGCAGAAATTATGGTAACTGGACTGACAGGGAAAGAGGTGGACAATATCACCAAGTTACAATACTAGAAGTCACAGGCTGAACTCAGGGTGGGGCACACCCAAACCCTTGCTTCTAGCACATTCTCCCCACGAGCTGAGCTCAGCTTGCATGATTTCTAGTAGCTGAACTTTACCAGGGCTTGTCCTCATAGATTTCCCACACCCACGTCTGTAGCCCCCCCAGTGCATGCACCTACATAAGTGAACAGAGAGTTTTCAGGCTCTCCTTCAAGCCAGCATCCACTCAGGGCAGTGGATACCCCTTGCTGTGGGAGCTGGGACAGCCAGGGTCAGGGGGAGGGTGTCTCCATCCTGCCTTATCCTGCTGTGTGACTTTAGGGAAGTCCCTAACATCTCTGATCTCAGCTTCACTCTGTGACACAGCTGAGGGGATGAAAGTGGGGCATGTTGGTGCTTATGAAGGTCTCAAAGGCCATTTGGTCATGAGTCTGTAAGCCTAGAGTCCCTCACAACAGATCTGGTCTTTTCCATGCTAGGCAGGAAATTCAGGAAAGTTCTTGATGGCATTGCCTCCCCACACAGAATCCTGCCCCCAGCCAGTCTCCCACAGAGGTTCCTTACAGGGGCTGTGCTCGGCTGCA
The DNA here is from genome assembly GCF_004664715.2 of Peromyscus leucopus. Taxonomy (NCBI): domain Eukaryota; kingdom Metazoa; phylum Chordata; class Mammalia; order Rodentia; family Cricetidae; genus Peromyscus; species Peromyscus leucopus. Next base: position 95,255,338 of record NC_051067.1, on the reverse strand, counting down.
GGCAAAAGGACAATCCAGGAGGGATGCTACCACCAGCAAGCAGCAGGCTGGCTGGTTCCCGAGGAGAAGAGGGCCTTGGGCTCAGCTTTCAGAAGTTCACTGGTATCTCCCAGTCAGTTGAGGATTCACAGAAGCCAGCTCACTGGGGACTGTAACCTTATCATTCCCGCTGCAGCTGTATAGATGACCGCCTTCCCCGTCACATTGGGGAGGGAGTGCGACTGATACGGATAGCTACAGAGACTGCTCTTTTTAGACTGCCATTGAAGATTCTAGTATGTTCTATGTGTATGTCCCTGCTAAGCCCAGTGCAGACACCAGAAAGTGCTGGCCAAAATAATAGCCACAGCATTGAAGGGTGCCCTGAGGCCTCATTGCACTTTATCCCTTGTTCTAGCTAATGGTCATATGTGTGAGCCCCACTTTGGAGAAGGCAAACACAAAAAAGGAGAGAAACTCCCCATAAAAACTGCACAAGCAGTTAGCACTAGCACTGACCCTGGAGGCCTAAGGCCATGAATGGGAAGCTATTTCTGGTCACGATTTAAATCCATATGGCCCTCAGACTAGAACTCAGTTTTCCCAACCCTTGGAGCAGGTCCATCTAGCAGTTTATGACTGTGGGATCTCTCAGGTGAAAAGCCGCAATGTCAATAGTTCTGGAGTTACTACCACCCTAGCTGCCTGTGGTGTCAAAGGTGCTGGTTAACCAGTAGTAGTCAGGACAGACGGATCTCTCTTCAAATGTGTACATTTGAGCAAAATAAAAACAGACGAAGACAGCTGAAGCAGACACAGCACAAACAAGTTGCCAATGTGGCAGCGAGTACAAAGGTGGCCTGTCCGTGGGCCGTGCTGGGTGCGCAGGGCTGGGACTCAGGAACACTGACTGTTAAGCCCAGACATGGCGCCAGTGCACAGGAGGACTTTAAGCAAATCACTACCCATCTGGGCCTCAGTTTCATGTTAACATGAAAGAGCAGAGCTAGCTAGATCTTCATAAACTTCTTCCCAGCTCTGATATGCCTTGACTGATTCAACAATAAATCAGTTGTTGGAAAACCCTAGAGAAGTCCTTGGCAGTCATTTTTCCCCAGCAGAGACTTCCTCCGTGCAGAATGTCCAGTCACAATGCCGGGGGAAGCCAGCAAGGTAGATAGGAGGTAGCCCCCGTCAACCACCCTACCCCCTCTCTGCCATCCGGGGAGCCCCAAGTGAAACGCAGGATGCCTTGGCTGGCCAATGCCCTTAAGTTCCTTGCATTCTGTCCCTCCTATGGGACAGAACCCCCCAAGAAGGGAAGCACCCAAGATTAGCAGCAAAGCTTCAGGTTCCTCATTGTGCTATTTTACATGTACAAGACTCAAATTGGAATGGCTGGTAGACACAACCTCCAGTGACGGTTTGAATCTGAAACCTCCCCCACAGCGTCATGTTTTGAATTCCTGTTCCCCAGCTGGTGACACTATTTTGAGAAACACTGGGGCCCTTAGAAGATGAGGCCTGACCAGAAGAAGTATGCCACTAGAGTGGGTCTCTGAAGGGTGTACCTTGGCCCCAAGTTTCTCTCTCTCTGCACCTCGCCTATAATGAAGTGATCAGTTCCTGATGTCACATACCCTGGGCTGCTTCACCATGCCTCCCCTGCCACAAACCTCTGAAACTATGAACCAGATGGATTTTTCATTCTTAAATTTTCTTGTCAGGCTTTATAGTCACGGCACCACAAAAGTAACCAAGCCCACCACCACCACCACCATGGAAGGAGCTTGGATTAGCTGTGGCATGTCAGGTCCCATGTCTAAGTGGGTGACTCTAGCTCAAGGCAAGGCCACAAATCTGTACTGAATTTGGTGGTCCAGGGCATTCTTTGAGGAGGCTGGGGCCCAGAGAGGTAAAGTGGCTGTGCAAATTTAAAGTTCATGAAGAGCCAGAACCAGGCCTGTCATTCAGGCTTCCAGGCCAATCTCAGGTCTCAAGGCCAATCTCAAGGTCCTACACATACCTGCCTGCTTGTCTCTGCATCCATTCCCCATCACTCTCTCAGACTCCCTCTTCCTACCCACCAGGTGTGTGCTTCTCAACCTTCCCTCCCTTCAGATGCCCCACTTCAGCCTTTGAAAACCATGCCTTCTCCCATGCTCCCTTCTCCTCTTCCCTCCCTCAGGTTAGTTTCCTAACCTCTCCCCTGTCTGACAGTGCCCTGCCTCCATAGTAATGGGAGTCCTCCATCGTGTGTGTGTGTGTGTGTGTGTGTGTGTGTGTGTGTGTGTGTGTGTATTTTGTGTGTGTGGATATTTGTGTGTATGTGTGGTGTGTGTGATGTGCATGTTGTGTGTGCATGTTTGTGTGTGTGTGGTGTGTGTGTGATGTGTGTGTTGCATGTGCATGTTTTGTGTTGTGCATTTTGTGTGTGTGCATGTTTGTATGTATGTGTTGTGTATGTGTGGTTTGTGGTGTGTGTGTGAGATGTGTGTGTTGTGTGTACATGTTTGTGTGTGTGTTGTGTGTGTGAGATGTGTGTTGCATGTGCATGTTTGTGTATGTTGTGTATGTGTGTTGTGTGTGTGATGTGTGTGTTGCATTGCATGTTTGTGTGTGTGTGTGTTTTGTGGGGGGGAGGTTGTGGGGAGGCGCACGCACGTGGGCACGCGCGTATGTCCTTCTCTTCTGAAGGACACTAGTCACTGGATTCATGCCCACCCTAACTCCAGGGTAATCACATCTTAAGAACTTTAATTATATCTACACGGACTATTTTCAAATAAAGTCTCATCCACTGTTAGGAAGAGTCTGAACTTGGACATATCTTTTGGGGCAGTATCCCACCTCTCACAGGTCTCTCACTTCTGGCCCCTTTATTTTACTCTCCTTCTTCTTTCTTTTCTCTTCCCTTCCTTTTCTTCTCCCCTCCCTTCTCTGTCCCTTTCATGTTAGCCTTCTCCTTCTCTGCATCTCCTGGAATCAAAGACAGCTGTCTTTCCCTGGATATCTGGAGATGGACCCTGTGACCAAGGACCACCATGTCTTTCATTACTTTATGACTGTTGGCTTTGGCTGATTAACAAGTGAACCCAGGGACTCCCATCAAAGCAGACAGTAGAAGGCAGGAAGACTGTGATTTTGCACAGCTGTGACAGAATGCCTAACATGAACAGCTTTTTGGAAGCTTGTTTGGGCTCACAGTCTCAAAGGATTTCATCCATGGTCACCTGGCCCCATGCACTTGGGCATAACACCATAATGGGACTATTAAATGAAGAGGTTGTTCACCTCATGGCAGGAAGTAGAAGAAGAGGAGGGACTTAGAATCCTGTATACTCTTCAAAGGCAACAAATCCAGTGACCTACTTCCTCTGGCTAGGCCCCACCCCCCAAAGTTACAACAACTTCTCAAAGTAACATGGAGCTGGCATATTCAAACCATAGCAGATACAGTGTTGGATGCTGGTACTTCCTCCAAGGGGCACATGGTTTTGTCTCCCTCCATTGGATCCCATAGATCCCACCTCTATATCCCCACTACCAGAGCCACAGACTAACTTTAAAAAGGAAAGGTTTTAATTTTGGTTCAGTTTCCTGGGCTTCAGGCTACAATTCATTGGCCCCATCTGGGGCTATGGCGGCATATCAGAGCAGAGGCATATGGCAGACCAAACTATGCTCCTCGTAACCAGGAAGCAAAAATGAGAGAGAGGAAGAGCTGAGGTCTCCCCCTACCATTCAAGAGCACAGCTCCAGTGAGCTGAATACCTACTGGTCACTGCTTCCTAGAGTTTCAGAACTTCACAAGACCATGGGCTGGGGATCCGAGCAAATGAGCCTGTGGGTCTGGATGCAAACTGTAGCAGAAGCCACCTCCCTCCTGAAGAAGGCTCCCAAGGGAGGCAATGGTTCCTTTGAAATCTCTAAACTAAGAAGGGGAGAAAGCATCCCAGGAGGCCGGATGAGGCCTGAGAGCTGGAAGTAGGCCAGCCCACAATGGGTCTGCTAAGCCAGCAGGGGTAGGATAGTGTTACTTTGTATTCCAACAGGAATGAGCAATCATTTTGGAGTTTAATGCTGGAATGTGCATGGTCAATATCAATGAGAACTTTTTGATTATAATTGACAAAAAAAAATGTCTCCAGAGAGCTAAAATGGAGAGAGGTCTGTGCAGCCTTGAAGAAAACTAAACATTCTTCCACACTGGCCATGGAAAGGCCAAGACCTAAAGCCAGCTGAGTTCACGATGGGAGCCCAACCCTAACACTACCTAGGCTCTCTAGGTACTTCTATGCCTCTTGGCTCTTTCTCACTGCAAACCAGTACCCTCCAAACCACTTCCAACAGCTTCCAGAATGTCGTCCTCCTGCACTGACGGACCCAAGTCTAAAAGCCCCAACCTCGATAAAATAGCCACCTCAAACCAATCAGGTGAGGCCAGGGGCTGTGGCTGGTGGAAGTGCATGTGTTTAGACATAGAATGGAGTCCTTTCCTTATGGATTGTCCTTCATCACACTGTTCCACACTAGGGTAATGACTTCTTGTCTTAAGGCTCTTGTGAGTCCTCACAGGTCACTTACAGTCTCCAGTATAGAAGTTTCAAATTTCTTTGAAAGAGTATATTCCTATAGAGATTTTATCTAAATATTCCTGGAAAGGGGACAGTTGTTGGTCATTTATTGGTCAAGAACAGCTCATCCCTCTGTTTGCAGAGCCATGTGACTCGGGATCTGTCTAACCTGCTCACTGAGCAATCAGGCTGGATTTTAGTAGAAAGGACCATTAGACTCTTCCTCTGATATTGGCAGGAAGGATAACAAAATGTGGATTCCCTCTTGGAACAAAAACAAGTTCTAAGGCACTTTCTGTGTCATGCACTCTGGCTACACAGCTTGGGTTGTTCCCTGTCACAAGGTTGGGGAAGGCCCACGGTGTGTGGGGGTGGCATCTGAAATGTACATTCACACATATGTGCCTTCTCAGCAAGGGAAAGGGGTATTGCTATTGAGCTATGACAACACATAAAACTTACCTGTCACTCTGTCCCTGAAACCGGTGTCTTGGGGTTCATCTCACCAAACCTAAGAATGTCATGACAGTCGGTCACTGTGATAGAGCAGAAATGAGAGCTTGGCGAAGGACGTCAGACCCCACAGCGGGGAATGGTGAGCTCTGCACAAGGAGGGCTGCAGAGAGGAGATGACCATGAGATGACGCAGCAGGGAGAAAGAAGACAGCAGCCTGCACAGCAGTCACAGCAATAGAAGAAAGTGTGTTTGCTGCAGGGAACAGCAGAATCCAGTGTGACTCCCATCTAAATATCACCACATGGGAGACAAGAGCCTCTGGCCTTTAAGGATGTACATCAGCATTTTTTAAAGCCATATCTGGAGACCGTAGCTTCCACTGAGGTAGAAGAACACAGCTGCCTTGGATAGGGCACCCAATGAGTCCCACACACTTCAGTAGGGAGCAACTGCCTTAACAGAGAAGAAAGATGGAGATGAAAACCATGGGGAGCATGTGTGTATCTAGATGCAGGTATGCATATGCATATACTGTTGTATGTGTGGTGTGTGTGTCGGTGTATGTATGTTATATGTATGTGTATGTTGTATGTGTGTTATGTTTGCATATGTATGTATGGTGAAGTGTAGTGGTATGGTGTATGTGATATATCTGTGTGATGTATATGATACATGTGTGTCTGGTGTGTGTGTGTAAGAGGTATGTGTATATATGTGTATGTTTAAAGTGTGTGTGGTATATATATGGTACATATGTAGAGTATATATACGTGTATGCAAGGCATGTGCACTATATATGTGTATGTTGTATATGTAGGTATGTTATATTGTATATATGTGTATGTGGTGTGTGTGTGGTGTGTATCTGTGTGTGAACACATCTGCTGTATCCCTGCATATAAAGTGTCGTGAAAGGGGAGAGGAGCAGCTGCGTGCTGCCCAGGTCTCACTACAGTTGTCAGCACACCCAGCCCTGGGGCTTCTCCAGGGCTTCTTCCCTTTGTCTTTTGCTGTCATCTTTCTTCTCGTCCTTTCCACTCTGCTCTTTTCTTTCTGTTGTCCACTTAACCAAAAAAATGTGTTATTGCAAAAAATAGAAATATAGATTAAAATCTACAAGAAAATGTAACTAGAGTGCCTCCATCTAGCCGTCCAGCTGTGCTGTTGTTACTTTGATAGGTGACAGACACTGAGACAGAATTTCGAATATGACAGCTGCTTGCTGCAAAGTGAAACTTAGCACTCACTTCTTTTCAATTCTGTTGTGTGTTTCTGGGAGATTCACAGCAGACCTGGAAGGGAAGGAAACATTTGCTGGACTTGTGCTTTGAGGCATGGGTAAGAGCTTGCTAGGCAAAGGAGGACAAAGTATTACAGACATGGGGAGCACTAAGAAAAGCACCTGGAGGGTGGAAGGTTGTGGACAACTCTGGGGAATCCCAAGGTGGTCAGGTATGGCTGCAATCCTGGGACTGAGGAGGGATTGGTGGAAAAGTATGATGGTAAGAGCCTGTTTCCAGGCTGAAGAGCTAATCAATCCTCTGGGTACAAACAGAGCTATAGAAAGTCCTTGACTGATTCGAGAGAAGAGGCCAGTGTAGAACAGCACTAGGGAATCTCCTAGCTGAATCCCTCCTTCATGTGTCAGGGATTTCTAGCTCACAGCAGGCTACAAACGCTCCCAAGATCTCCTTGATAAACCTGTATCCTCAGTGACAAAGACAGACCTATTCCCAGAGGCTTCCCCAGTAGAAATGTCCCCCTGGGCCTTTAGCTGCACAGCCAGGGACAATTAGCAGACCACAGAAAAGGAGCAATCAGGGGAGGGAGTTGAGTGCAGAGAAACATCAGTTTATAATTAGGTGGCCTAATCACCTGCATAAATTGTGTATTTCTTATGATCGATGTGCTAAACGGCTCAGTTTTAATTAAGTTCTGCTGACTCATTCTCTTTGAAGACTCACTGATGTGTGATTCACAGCTCCCAGAATTAACAATGGCCAGAAGAGTCACTTGAAAGAGGTAGCAGTCCAGGCTGCCTTCATCTGCCTCTCCTGCCCCCAGGTGCTCTTGTCCATCTCAGAAGATGGAGTTGCTGGGCTGAGCTTGCTGACTTCTTTGACAAGAACCTGGGCTGGACCAGGAACCTAAGGATTATTTCACTCTCTACCTAGCGACCCTTCCTGGTTGAAAATATGGGCCTGATGATCCCTAATCCTCTCTGAGCAGGAATACAAAACACCCTGGCCTTTGCTTCTATGAAGGACCCCATCCTGGGCCTGGAACAGCTTCCGCAGTGGGCTCAGATTTTAAATACCTTGTGAAGAAATCCCTGAGGTCCCAAAGGTATATAGGCTGCATCATGTTCCAGCTTCTCCTCCATCCACAATCTGTTCTTCTTCTGGCACCTGCTTCTGGCTTTTGTGACCCATTATGATCTATCACCTTACCTTCCTGGCCTCTAGCAAGCTCTAACAGCACATGATGGGAAAGTTAAAGCATTGATCTCCATCCTTCCTGAACTGTCCCCTTGGACACTGCACTTGCCTCTCCCTCCCTGCCCTGTAGTCCATGATAAGGTTGACTCCCAGGAACCCCCAAAGAATTTCAACATAATCCCCATTGCTGACATCTCCCTCCTTCCCAAGCACAGGCAGAGAGGCAAGTATGGCAAAGTCTATACTTCAGATTCTGCCGAGGCCATCAAAGTTGGCACCACGCCTATCTCATACTTCCTTTCCTGGAGATTAGTGACAATTAAATGATATTGTAATGGAGAAACACACAAAGTTTGGCCCAGAACGTGATTCTTCCAAGAATCCAGCAGACAGCCCAATGAGAAAGAGCTGTCCAAAAGAACCTTCCACAGTGGTGGCTGGTTCTACAGCCTCACAGCCCAACACGGCAGCCCTCGCCACACGTGGCTGCCCTGTGATGGCTAATGTGGCTGAGGAGCTGAATTTTCTATTTTACTTCATTTCAATAGCCACTTATATCTGGCAGCTGCTATTTTGAACAACACATTTTTTTACCTCCCTGCATGATATCCAGCCTCAGGTCCTAAATTATTTCCCTGACTCTAGGGTTCAAGTCTGTCTGTTTGTCCCCAAAATGGACTTGGGCTTGGTTGGGAGCCCAAGCCACTGGGAGTGACCTCAGCTTTGGAATTCTCTCACTGTCTCTTACATCTCTCTGGTTTGTTCCCAAGAAGGGAATATAATAAGAATCGGCATTAGAAGGAGAAAGAATATGATCAAAATATGCTATTTGTAAAATAATAATAATAATAATAATTCTTTATAAGAAAAAATCACAATAAACTTAAGGGCAAAAAATAATATAAAGTCATTATCAAAAGGAAATAATCAGCATTGACTACTGATTACCAAGAACCCACAGCCAGTACTGGGGAGGAACCTTAGCATCTAGAGCCAAGCAGGCTGGTCCATTTGTAGCTCTCTCTAGGCATTGGCTGCTTGGTTAGTCTAAGATCCACTCCTGCCTTCCAGGGGTAATCCAGAAAGAAGGCTGCGGACAAATATGAGCTGCCTTCCCAGGGTGCTTGTGTCCTCCAAGCATGAGTGTGAGTCTTCCCTGGACAGGGAGACTCATCTGAAAGTGAAGGCAATTTGGGCTGAGAGTGTGTGCTTTAAGACTACTGCAACTTTATCTCCAGAAGCCTTGGTCAGAAAACAAACCACAGTCTGGTCATCCCACCAGCATCCACTGTTGCTTGGCTCCATGAGGGGCTAAAGTACAATGCTGGCTGAGTCTCCCATTTTGAAATAGCTCCCTGGGAGCGGCAAGTGCACAGAATACTTTTCTTTTTGTATGATTGGTGTGTGTGTGTGTAGTCAGATTTTTTGGGGGTGGGGCACCAGCACACAAATAATAACATGGAGGCTTACCCTTAACTTAGGCTTGTTTTTAACTAACTCTTATACCTTAAATTAACCCAACTATTAATCTATATTCTGTCACATACTGCCCATCCTCCTTCCTCCATGTCTCCTCATGTCTCTCTCTCATGTGACTAGATTCCTCCTCCTCTTCTTGCCTGAAAGTCCTGCCTATACCTCCTGCCTAGCTATTGACCATTCAGCTATTTATTACACCAATCACAGCAATACACCTTCACATAGTGTACAAATATCCCACAACGTGTGTGTGTGTGTGTGTGTGTGTGTGTGTGTGTGTGTGTGTGTGTATAAATGTCCATGTGGGTGCCCTTGGAGGCCAGAAGGTGAGTCAGATCCCTTGGAGCTGGAGTTACAGGCATTTGTGAGCTGTCTAATGTGAGTTCTGGAATCTGAACTCTGCTCCTCCAATAGAACAGTAATTGGTATTAACCATTAAGCCACCCCTCCACCCCCAACAACTACTTTTCTATCTGCCACACAGACATAGAGGCATCTGTTCCTTTGGTATATGTCCATCATCATGGGAATAGTGAATCATAGACGCTAATAGTACCACTTCATTTCTCTATGTACAAACGCTTTCTAATTGCTCATCTTTTCAAACATTTGCTTAGTTAGATACTATCACTGGTTTGCTCTATCATCTAAAAGAATAGTTTGTACATAGACAGTAGGTATTAACTATTATGAAATTGCTAGGAATGTCTAACTTTTCAATTGTCACTACAAGATATTATTTCTATCATATTTTGTAGACAAAAATAATTACTTTGAGCCTTTTCTATGTTGAGGCCCATCAGTTGATGTCTGTCCTTGGACCCTATGTACCCAAAGACAAGTAAAGGTCAAAGAATAAAATATTTAAATCTTTTAAGACTGAATTTATGTCCCAAAGAGTCTGTAGAAATTAGAATTATGACAAAGGAAGTGATCAGTCCGTCAGAGACCTATGAGCTTGTTGCAGCAAAACACCTATGGGATATGCTACAAACCAGGCAGTTGAGCAGTGTGAATGAGGCTGGGTACATAGGTTGGCAGTAATGGTGGTAGAGCTATGCCAGTGTGAGTGCCCACCATGGTTACACAGAGGGCTGTGCCTGGAGGGAAGTCTCACAAGTAGAGCTGAGTACATAGGGCCACTCTCTTGAACGCCTTAGCAATTTCAGGTTAGAATTTATGTTTTAGAAGGAGTCCAGTGAAGGATTAAGCAAATATGAGGATATCACCATAATGATGGGGAGCCTCCTCTCACCATCAATGCCTTCTTCCCACTCCTGCTGCCCTAGGATGAGCTATTGTCCCCCACCCCATGCCATGCCCCTACCTACTTCCACCTTGGAAAGGGGCTGGCTGAAGTATGACTTCCAGGATACTCCAAGTCAGGTGCCAAGTTGCAGGATGGGGCCAAGTCTCTCCACTGAATATGCGTGTCTCAAAGACTTGGGGTAACTCCCAGGACCATGGGAAGACTAGCATAGCCCTTGAGTGTTCTCAGTCAATCTGTCTCCCTCAAAATTAAATAGCAAATTAAAAGGCCACCATGAGAGCTGAGGAGATGGCTCAAGGGATAAGAGCATTAGCTACACAAGCATGAGGACCCAAGTTCAAATCCCCAGGACACATGTAGAAAAACAGGATGTACCTACATACACAGAGACAGGAGATTCACTGGAGTCTTCTGGCTGCAGACCTAGTCCAAGTTCAGTGGGAGACCCTGTCTCAGGGGAATATGACAGAGCAGTGCACCCTTTGTCCTCCTGTGACTTCTGTGTTCAAGTGTGCATGTGCATACACACATGCACATAAACCACACACTGCCATGTACACATAAACAAAATAAATCCCATGACAGAGTGACAATCTAGGTAATAAAGGAAAAGACTCTTGGGTCTTTTCTAAACAAGGGGCCTCACATTTTCATTTTGTGCTGGGCCCCACAAAAGCCAAAGCCAGACCTGAATAGAACTGAGGCTAGACAGGTGGATTGGAGACAGATTGGCAGAGCTCAGCCGCCGCCATGCTCTGCCAGTACTTTGTAAGCCAAGGTTGGCATACTTTTTCTGTAAAGGGCCAGATGGTAATTATTTCAGTCTTTATAGCCATATGCTCTCAGATGCAATGACTCAACACCACCATTATAATGCAAAATCGGGAAGAGACAATACAAAATGCAACTCATGGAGCTATGTTTTCAATAAAACTTTATTTAAAAATACAGTGGGCTGGGTTTGGTCTGCAGGCCATGTTTGCCATCTCCCATTATAGACAAAGGGGTATGCCTTAACAGAAGAAAGGCACAGAATCTGAGAATTTTCTAGAAGGTTAACTTGACTTTACTGGGGAGAAGAGGGTTAGCCTAACAGGTGTTCTAGAAGACAATGTTGCTAAACTCTAATTCCAAGAAGCCAGGGACCAAGATTCAGCAGTGGCCATGGATTTGGAGAAGGAGAACAAAGCAGCATGAACATCCCCAGGGGCTCACATCCAGGTGACTGGCCCAACTTGCATGCTTTCTTCCACAGAAGAAAAAAAGAACAAGCGGAGAGTTCGCACTACCTTCACCACAGAGCAGCTACTGGAACTGGAGAAACTCTTCCACTTCACCCACTACCCTGACATCCATGTCCGGACCCAGCTGGCTTCCAGGATCAACCTGCCCGAAGCTCGAGTACAGGTACAGTGCCCAGCTTCCACCAAGTCTCATGCTGGTCCTCAGACCTCCAGGATTGCCCCAAATGAAACTGCCACTGGCTGTCTCCTGGGTAGTCGTCATAGTCAAATATGTCTTTCCAGGCAATGAGATCACCCTCATGTAATAAAGGATCTCTCCTTTGGGGTGGCAATGTAATGGATAGACATCAGTGTTCTCCATCCATTTCTGTCCCCATGCCCTCCCTCTCAGCTTGTTCATGCTTCTAAAGGTTACTCACACTATCAGCCATAGCAGTTGAGGATTGGGGTCAACCAACATTTTTACTAAGAGTAATCACTTTGGGTTTTGCTAGACATACAGTCACTGTCAGAGAGGGCCATTTTCCCTGGCATAGCAGCCTGAGGGCAACCACAGCCAAGGCAGAAACAGGTGAGCGTGGTGGCGTTCCAACAAAACTTTATTTACAATGTTGAAATTTTGTTTTTTGTACAAGTTGCAGGTGTTATAAAATAATATAAAACACTATTCTTTTTGTTTCTTTTCTCAATGATTTAAAGCTATGAAAATCACTCTCAGCTTGAGGACTTCTCAGATATTTGGAATGGCAGGTATAGCTTACCAGGGTATTGTTGACCAGTCTAGTAAAGAACACCTCCATGTCCCCTTGGTGGAAGCAGAGAAGTAGACAGACCAAGGATCCATGGTCAGAGACAGGGATTCCGCACTAAGAGCCTAATCTAACACCTGTCATCTCTTTACCCCAGAGTATCCACTCCTCTGTCCATGCTTGGATATACCACAGCCCTTTGTCACCACCAGGGTAGACCCAGTGCCCTCTTTTAGATACATTCTGTTTCACAAGTCCTAGGCTGGCATGAGAGGGTCTGCTATATCCCACAGTAACACTGTCAGCACTCTCTCTGAACACAGAGGCTTCTACATCATTCTTTTAAAAAAAAAAAAAATGCAGTGCATGTGTTCTCACTCAAAATCAAAATCCAGCCCAACATACCACTTTTTATCAATCCTCCTTTCCTGCTGGCTAGAGCCCAGCCCAGCCTCAGCCGGCTCCCCTCTTCCTCCTACTTGGAACTGTGCTCCAGCTGAGTGTTTAGCACCTGTGTCTGCCATCAAGTCTAGAATCCAACACCTGCCTCCCCAGAATCACTAAGTACAAATGGCCGCATGTCAGAGACCATCAGGGCGCCCAGGAATGCAGAGATCTGCCAATGTTCAACCTATAGACGCCAAGTGGCCCACAGGGGTTGCAAACTGGTGGCCTGCTGGTGGAAAACAGCCCACAGATGGGTTTTGTTTGGCCTGCACTGCATCTGAAAACTCAAAAGTGTTCACATAAAAAAATAAAAATCAAGATTCTTCACATTGGAGACTGCATGAGTCTGACATGCTAGCTGTTCCAGGTGGCAGCTGTTTGCAGGACCTAAGACCCTCGTCAGGCTTTGTTCACAGACCCTACCCAGCCCTTCTCAGTTATCACTCATGCACGTCCCCACCCCATTTCCACCCGGAAGACTGGGACCCTGGTCTCTTCCCTCAAGTCTCCAGACTCCACATGCAAACAACTTCCCCTCCCATGGTATGATTTTATAAACTATGAAGTGCTTATTCTTTAGGGGATATCAATGTTCTGCATTTACACACATCCATTTTCTTTCCCTGACCACAGATCTGGTTCCAGAATCAGAGAGCCAAGTGGAGGAAGCAGGAGAAGACTGGAAGCCTCAGTGCATCACAGCAGCCTGGTGAAGCCAGCTTGACCCTGCCTTCAAACATGGACATGGCTGTGAGTGGTCCAGTCCTCAAGTGGGGTTGGAGGGACAGTCATCTGGGTGCATCTCACCCAGGCCCTGATGTGAGGAAGCCCTGCGGGGGGTGCCTACAGTACCAAACACAATGGAAATCCTTCCAGAAATAGAAAGATAAAGAGATGCCTGGAAGAGGGGATCAGGGCAAGTGGCTGGCTAGTTGGCTCTCCCTTTGAACGACAGGAAGGAGTGGTTTTAAAACTTGTACAAAATTTCACAGTTCACAAAACAGAGTCACAGGGTAAAGGATAGAACATGGGGGGTTGGGCAGCCAGCTCTAAAGTAGACTGCCCAGTTTTAAATCTCAGTTCAAATCCCACATCACAGTGTGGCATAGAAAAGTCATCTTGCTCCTTAGAGTTCAGCACTAAAGTTTTGACCAAGATGAAATGACTAGGATCTGGAACACTCTATTCATGGTCTGCTACTGAAAAAGTGGATCTCTGAGGAGTGAGGTGACATCCCAGACACATGGTTGCTATCCATGCTGTAAGGATTAGGTCCAGGTAGGTTTGCCTGGACCATACTGGATGATGAAAGTCCTAGGCAGGCAGGACAAGCTGGTCATACTACTCACCACCCGCTACCTAAGTCATGGAGGTACCTGGGAGGCAGCAGGAACAGTCCTTGGTAAAGGTGGAGACTCATCGGTCCCCTCTGATCTCTCCTGACAGGGTCCTGTGCTGACACCCAATGCTCTGCCCATGTTGGTGCCTCCCTCAGGGTGCTACCCACTCTCTCAGACTCAGCTCACTTCAGGCTGGTTCCCTGCCCAGATCACCCTTTTTCCATGGCATCCATGGGATCCGCAGCCCTTGCCTGGCTCTCTCACCCATCAGCCTTGTGTCCCTTCCCTTGCCCTGCCACCTCCCCACCCCAAGTGGGGCAGCATCTGTGCCACTTCAACATAGGGACTGGTTGCTCTCTTCCCAAGCAAGCTGCTCTCCTCTCCCAGTGATGGCAGGCAGCCTTGGCCCTCAGAGAAAATCACTCCACGATCCATCAATGGCTCACAGCCCAGAAAGCTACCCAGAACTTTGCCACTGAAGACGGCACTGGTGTGACAGGAAAAGACAACACACATCTCACCAGCCAAAGTCCTTCTCCCAGTGCAGAAGCCTGGCTGCCTGAGGGCTGGGGAGGAACTCCAGAATAATCTGCTTTCCATTCACCCCTGTGCTTCTTCTAACAGCTGTGCCACCTCCAGCTGGTCACTCATACCCTCTGGACCTCATCTGTAACACAGCAGCCAGACAGATTATTTCTAAGTACCCTCTTCTCCCTTACTTTGGGGAGATGAACCCTGGAAAACACAAGGCATGGGGAAGCCCAGGAGGGGCTGCACATCCATGCACTCATTCATGACATCTGTACTGACCACTGAACATTGTGGACCACTTGGAAATAGATGTGGAGCTGAACAGATAGGCTTCTGCCCAGGTCAGTTGAAAGGTGATGCTGACCTCTGCCCGCAAACAGATGTCGGTGACCTTGGCTCATGTCTAGCACATTACCAATGACTTTGGTATGAATAATCTCAGAATGGAAGAAAAATAGAAGAAATGTTTTTAATTTAAAACAGAATTTAGTGTCTTTGTCGTTTGCTGGTCTGGGAAGGGATGTCCCATCTTCATTGGCATTACTGACAGGGTAGACAGCAAAGATCTTTGTGCATACAGGGCCCTGCTAGCTTGTTTGGCTCTGTACTGAAAAGCCCTGTGTTCAGGTCTGCTTCTTTCCAGAGTGGTTCTCAACCTGTGGGTAACAACCACTTTGGCAAACTTCTATCTCCAAAAATATTTAAATTATGACTTCTAACAGTTGCAAAATTACAGTTATGAAGTAGCAACAAAGTAATTTTATGGTTGGGGATCACCACAACATGAGGAACTGTATTAAAGGGGTGCAGCATTACGAAGGCTGGGAACCACTGCTCTAGACCGACCACATGTCCTGCCTGAGTCTGGTTGTCTCCAGAATGGAAGCAGTGGCTCCCTGCTGACCACACAGCAACTGGGAGACACTGGAGGAGGGGAATGCACCTTACAAGCGTGAAGGGCGGGCAGACACTGGAATGGTGTCAGCATCTCATGCCTTACTGGGCAGGCGATGGCTTGGGTCCCCACCCCAACAGTTCCTACTCCCAGGGAGGCCTCCTGCTCGGCTGTTTTTCTGCCCAGAGTCTCAGAGGCTTGTCATTACTGGGCAGCTGAGGATGACCTCTGTGTATAGCTCCAGACTAAGTTCTAAAAAATGTGTCCTGAATCCCAAAACACCTGAAATGTGCAGGAGCCCTGACCTACCCCGAAGTTGGACCAAGAGTTGGGAAGACTAGGTCTTAGCTCTATTTACCCTCTAATTTGTATCTGGGCCTCAGTTTCCTCATCTGTAAGTTAGGGATAGCAGTGCCAGCTCTGCCCTGGAGTACCCAGTACAACAGAACTACAGACCACAGCTCCTCTCACTGAGAAGTGCAAACCTGAGCCCTTGAGATTGGAACCTGACCTACCGATAACTCTGGGTGGCAGGAGAAGGCAAGGGTGGATGGAGAAACACAAAAGGAAGTTAACTCAAAAGGCTCATAATTGGGCAGCCTGTTGTATTGTGTACTGTGACAAAACGCCTGAGATAAACTATTTATAAGGAGGAAAGGTTTCAGGGGTTGAAGGTCGAAGTCCTCTGACCATATTGCTTTGGGCCAATGGTAACACAGTCCCTCACAGTGGAGGATGTGACAGAGGCCTGTCACTTCATAGCCACCAGGAAGCAAAGAACGCAGGAAGGGGCCAGGGTACCAGCACCCCCTTTAAAAAGCACACCTTCAGCAATCCAGCTTCCCCAACTCTAAAGGTTCTGTCACCTCCCAGG
The DNA here is from genome assembly GCF_004664715.2 of Peromyscus leucopus. NCBI lineage: Eukaryota > Metazoa > Chordata > Mammalia > Rodentia > Cricetidae > Peromyscus > Peromyscus leucopus. The sequence goes on along the minus strand of NC_051067.1, from coordinate 95,239,058 downwards.
AGCACCTCAGGCTAGAAACAAGCCTTTAGCACATGGGCCCTTGGAGACATTTAGGCTCAAAACCATGACACAGGAGCCCATCTTGTGGCCAGAAGTCCACTATACAGATGTAACTTAACAAGAAATGTATTCTAGTGGTTTCTAGATTGATTATCAGTAACTCAGATACTCCCAGTTTAGTAGCCAAATCCCCCAGGGGTTGAACGCAGGTCATAAGGTTTTGCCCTTACCATTTGAGCCATCTTGTCAGCCTTGGAAACATGAATTGCTCCTCAACAAGAAACTCAGCTTCAGCACATCTTCTCCCCCAAGCACTTTCTATTTTCTTACCTATACCCCTGGGACAAAGGAGTCACTTCCAAACCCTTATCAACCATGTAACCTCAGACAGCAAATGACATGTTCTTCCATCTATGTCTCCCCTGAATAACAAGTTTATTGCCTCTGTGAGAGACTGTGACAAGTACATCAGAGCCTCTGGCACATGGCAATAACTCAACATGTATGGGGAGGGTCATTTTCCCGAACACCCTTTTAAGCCCTCTGCTGCTCGGAGCAGCTACTCTGAGCCCAGGTGCTATCCCAGGAGCTCTTGACTCCATTTCTGGAATGCCAAAGAACCCTCAAAAGAGTGATCAAAATCATGAGTGTGTTTCTTCTTCCCTGGGAAAGGCACACCTCCTTTGCTAGCTTCTCTGAGGCTCAGATTAAGTTCTTATCAGGAATCCTGACAGACAGGCTGCGTTGAATTCTGACAGGCTCTGACTTTAGCATAAAGATCAGCAAGAGAATGCCAGGGTCACTAATTTATCTTTTTTTTATTTTTTATTATTGTATATGCATCATATGTATGTTTGTGCATGTTTATGTGTATGAACACAGGTATGCGTGCATTGCCATTTACATGTGGAGGCTAGAGGGCAACCTTACATGTCAGTCCTTACCTCACACACGGTCAACACAGAGTCTCTTGTTCACACAGCTATTGCCCCAGGAATCACTTAGGTGGAGGAAGGGAGGGAGGGAGGGAGGGAGGGAGGGAGGGAGGGAGGGAGGAAGGGCAACGCTGGTGTGGAAAAGACAGTTCTCAAAACCAGACTCCTGGGGGGGTCACACAAAAAAGCCAGGGATGCTGGGAAGACAACAGCCCAAGCTCCAGTGTCTGCATGTCCATCTAGACCAGTGGCTCTCAACCTTCCTAATGCTGTGACCCTTTAATAAAGCTCCTTATGTTGTGACCTCAAACTATAATTTTGCTATTATGAATTGTAATGTAAACATCTGATATGCAGGATATCTGATATATGACCCCTGTGAAAGGGTCATTTGAGAACCAAGGGGTCGTGACCCACAAGTTGAGAAACACTGTTATAGACTAAGAAAAGCCATGCTCTGTGTGGCCCCCAGAACAACGCCAGGGCCAATATGGAAAGGAAAACATAACAGACATAAGTCCAACCCCAAGAACTAAGAGAGAAGCTTCCCAAAGGCCTTTTGTGCTCCCCACCTCTCCAGTCCCTCTCCCAGATATGCCCCTCAGAGCCCTGCATTGGGAACATGTCATCACTGAGGCCCCTGGACTGCATTGGGAACATTCCTATCTCTGCCCTTTGCCCTGCTCACTCCTCAGCCAGGAATGCCAACCCCGCTTTGTGGGTACATCTTTACACTTCTGAGTCATGTCCCCATTCAAAGGATATCCCCACTGTCTTCTCTCTCCTCTGAAATTAGAAAATCTTTTACATAATCCAGTCAAAGAATGTCTAATATCTGTTACATGCATGTGATTTTGTAGCTTGGAAAAAGTTATCTTTATAGATAGAAATCATAGATAAGTCCTGCCTTATCTTTAATGATGGCTCTTTCTTCTCACTCCCACAGCACTGTGACCCTTCTTTGTGATGATATGGCCCTGATTCTGAAGTCCTACCCTGTGCCAGTCCAATGACACAGGCTCACTACATCAGAGAGGCAATGTGACTTGTACAACATCACATAGCAGATGTCTATATTTAGAATTCATTTCTGCCTGATACCAAAGTTTGGAACCACTATACATACAGAATTATAATGATACAGTTAATGTGTGTATATATATATATATATATATATATATATATATATATATATATGGTTTATAAATAATGCAAACATGTAAACTGTGTACAAAATCTGTAACCATATAAATCCATATGTGGTAGGCTATGTATCTACTGTATATGTGTAGCCTCCCATGTTTACTATATCTGTTCTCCTTTCTAGTGCCATGTGAGGTGAATGGCTAAATTCTATTCTGTGATTAGACATCTTTCGATTCCACATCCAAATGTCTCTCTGACTCCCACCATTACAATTTTCTACACAGTTAGAAGAAACAAATCGAACCAGACCCCAGTACTCTATAAGAGAGATCGGAACTTGGAGACAGACTGGCAGGGGCTTGTCATGACTCCAAGAAGTGGATGGAATGGTAGAGGGAAGTTCGGACACCACACAGGTACCACTGTAGTTACCTCGGCCAGATGAGGCTGTTCTAAGGACTCACCAGGAGGGCCCTGACCGCTGGGTGACCCCTGGGTGGGGAGGAAGGTTACAACCCTCTTATCACCAGAAGGTAATAAAGTCATTTCATGGCAATTAGAATCCTAACCAATTTAAGTCATTTACAGCTCCAAACAATTACACAGGGATCCTTATCCCCCAAGAACACCAAGATGTTGTTTGAAGTGGAACATAATGGCCTCAGGTAGGAGCAGACAGGAGGGAACAGATGGTGACCAGACCTGAGAAGGAGATGTCTTTATGTTTAATCAGCATGCGCAGTAGCTGGATCTCTTGCGGCATTTTCGTGCTTAGTTTTGGTTGACTCCTCCACTCTCAACTCTCCCAGTCTCCTTGTACCCATCTGCATTTGTACCTTTCGGATCCCAGTATTCCTCACTTGCACATTCACCACGTGAGCTATTATCACCCCTCCCTTGGAACCCCAACTCTCCAGCCTCACAGGTCTCTTTCTAGTTTCCCATCCTCTACACACACTCCCACATAATGCACATATATGGAACTTAGAAACTAGGATCTGCATATGAGACAGAATATGTGATGTTTGCCTTTCTGAACCTGAGTCATCCCACTTAATACCATATTTTCAAGTTCCATCCTCCTTAAGCACCTGGCTCACTCCATCAGATGCAGGCTACTTGTGTGTGTCTGTAGGTGTTTCAGGAAGGGTACCCAAGTGAATACAGGTTATGACCAGGGCCCTGTCATGTGTCCCAGGTGCTATGAAGGTCCACAGGACAGAAAGCAGGCTCCTCGGGAGATGTTAACTCAATGACACCCAGGTGCCTCTGACTGTGACTACTGAACCTATTCTCCCACCAGGAGTCCATGAACACACAGCAAAGCTGGAGAAGTGCGTTTCTGATCATCACGCTGTCCCCTTGAGCTAAGGCTAGACTGAATGGGATCCTGTTCCAAAGCCCTCCATGATCTTAGGGTGGGGACTTTCCCTAGCAGAGATCAGTCAGCTAGCTGGGGGTCACCTTTGAAAGACAGGGGGGAAGACACCACTTGAGGGGACCTGGAGAAATAGGCAATAACGGATAAAAAGAATCTGTAACAAGTCAAAACATGGGTCACTAACTGAAGGACTTTACTTTCAAAGGTGACAGGAAGAGACTTTTCTGAGGATATCAAAGGGGGAGAATTGATGTGTAGGAAGAGGTTAAGCAGACAACCCAGGAAGCAGAGAGCCTGATGACTCACTTCCTCTCCTGGGGCTCTACCTCCTAAAGGTTCCACAACCTTCCCAAACAGCATCACCAGTTGGGGACCAAGTGTTCAAATATGGGAGCCTGTGGGAGACACTTCACATTCAGACAACAGCGAGTGGTGGGAAGGCCCCAGGCAGAGGCAGGAGGACCAGGAAGAACCTCTACAGAGTCACGGCCCCAGGCGGAGGCCCAAGGGACAGATAGAAGCCAACCCTGCTTCTACAGAGTCACAGCCCCAGGCGGAGGCCCCAGGGACAGATAGAAGCCAACCCTGCTTCTATAGAGTCACAGCCCCAGGAGGAGGCCCAAGGGACAGATAGAAGCCAACCCTGCTTCTACAGAGTCACAGCCCCAGGCGGAGGCCCCAGGGACAGATAGAAGCCAGCCCTGAGGAGACAGAGGGCAATGTCTCAGGATGACACCTCAGCAGGGCAAAGGCTCTGACATGGGGATACACAATAACATGTTCAAAGAGTACCCATTTGTTATTACTTTAACAGCTCCCTGCTGTGGGGTGTTCTGTATGTTAAATGTGTTGCTCTGATTGGTTAATAAAATAAAACACTGATTGGCCAGTAGCCAGGCAGGAAGTATAGGAGAGACAAGCAAAGAAGAGAATTCTGGGAACAGGAAGGCTGAGTTAGAGAGCAGCTGCCAGCCGCTGCCATGAAAAGTAAGATGTAAGGTACTGGTAAGCCACGAATCACATGGCAACTTATAGACTAATAGAAATGGGTTAATTTAAAATATAAGAACTAGATAACAAGAAGCCTGCTGCGGCCATACAGTTTGTAAGCAATATAAGTCTCTGTGTTTACTCGGTTGGGTCTAAGTGGCTACAGGACTGGCAGGTGAAAGAGATTTGTCCTGACCATGGGCCAGGCAGAACCAGAAAAACTCTAGCTACAGCTCCCTGATTGAGCTGAACAAGTTATCACCATCCTTGTCAGTGTCATACACAGCTTGGCTCAGCCTCAGTTTCCCCACCTAACAACTTCAAGCGAGGGCTACTTTCAAAGATGCTGTCTGGATTAGTGAGCACTTCATAAAAAGCAATGGAATCCTCCCTTGCTTTAGGAGGGAATCATGTTCTCAGAGTGCTGGCGGGAAGCTATGGACAAAGCCACCTGCATTTCTGATACCAGGTAAGTGCCAATTGTTGCCATAGTTACTGTGCTTAGATGGATGTGTTCTAAGAAAGTGTCTGTTGTGATCTCTGCTCATTGTCCCCTGAACTTTAGAGTTCCCTATACAAAATATGTGTCTTTAGTTGCTGATCCTCAATATGGATCTGCCAAGTGCATCATGGGCCTAAATGAGGAGCTGTTTGGGGGCTCTGTTGTTGTTGTTGTTGAAACAGTCCAACATGTAGCACACAGGTTGAGTATCTCCTCCAGTAGCTGTGAACACAGGCCACACATTCACATGTTAACATCACATCAAAATGTCAAAAGGTTGGACATCCCAGCTCAGTCACTCATAGCAGAGCTTCACACTTTCTTCCTGCTCCTACAACACTACAACTCTCTGTGAAGTGGGAAAGTGGAGAGGGACAGGCTGGTGATCTGCAAAGCATCATATTCTTGTACTGATGTTTCTTAGAACTGAATTACAGCCATTGAAAAAAGAAGTCATCTTTAATCCAAAACAAGGGTATTATTCAGTACCTTTTCCTTATTTTAAAAATGAATTCCATCCTCAAGGCTTTTTTATTTCATGTGTGCTCCTTCATCTATGTAATTGCGAATGTGAGCGTGCCCACAGCACACCTGTGGAGGTCAAAGGACAACCGTGGGTCTAGGTGCTCACTTTCTATCTTGTTTGAAACAAGGTCTCTTCACTGCTTCCCACATGGTGGCCCACATCTGATCCCCTGAGCACTGGCAGTGTGATGTTTTGAATCTGAAATGTCTTCCACAAGTGTGACTTTGAACCCCTCATCCCCAGCTACTGATGTTGTTTTGGAAGGTTATGGAAGCTTTAGAAGGTGCAATCATGCTGGCAGAAGTAGGTCACTGGGAGCAGGCCTTTGAAGGTATCTGTTACTCTCTGATCTGTGGTCCATAGCAATGTGAACAGCCTCTGCATCCACACCCACTGCCATGAGTCAAGCTGCTCTGGAGGCCTTGCCTACAGCACAGACTGATATTGTGAGTCAAGATAAATCCTCTTGCCTTAAGCTAATATTGGGTATTTATTCACAGTATTTCAAAATTAGTGCAAGTACCTAATCCTGCTGTGGAGACAGCTGGAGTTCAAAGACATTAAGCAACATGTCTGTAGTCACAGAGCTTGGAACTATACAGACTAAGTCTAGAAAACAGTTCTTTGTATAAACCAAAGGCTGAGGGACCCCCAGCTGGATCAGGCCCTCTGAATAGGTGAGACAGTTGATTGGCTTGATCAGTTTGGGAGGCAACTAGGCAGTGGGACCAAGTCCTGTGCTCATTGCATGAGTTGGCTGTTTGAAACCTGGAGCTTATGCAGGGACACTTGGCTCAGTCTGAGAGGAAGGGACTGGACCTACCTGGACTGAGTCTACCAGGTTGATCACAGTCCTTGGGGGAGGCTTTGCCCTGGAGGAGGTGGGAATGGGGGGTGGGGTGGGGGTAAGGGGAGGGGGTGGGAGGGGGGAGAATAGGGGAACCCGTGGCTGATATGTAGAACTGAATGGTATTGTAAAATAAAATAAATTAAAGAAAAGAAAAGAAAACAGTTCTTTGGCCTCAGGAGGCCAAAACTCCTGTCTCTACCCATCACGTGCTAGGCTACTTCCAAGGCTCCTTCAGATCCACTCATGGGAACTGCAAAGTTCGAGACCCTGTAAGAGAGGTTGAGGATGAGAAAGGGAAGCCACTAAGCTGCTTTATTTTTCCATGCCAGACAAAGAGTTCAATTCCAGAAGTGTTATCTGCTCCATGAGTGAGGATAAGAACTTAGAGAGTCACAGAGACTCGCCCAATAGGGCGATGATAGCCAATGAGGATTAGGACCAAAACCTAGGCCTATGGGATCTATAGGACAGAGAGCTCAAGTGAGTCTTCTTTTTTTTAATCATTATGCATGCATGAAGTGTGTGTGAGAGCAGGTGCATGCATGTGAGAGGGTGGTATGCACATGGTGGTCAGGAACTAATTCTCCCCACTCACAGTGGCGTCCAATGATCAAACACAGATTGTCAAGTTCTTTAACCCACAGAGCCATCTCATCAACCTCAGACGATTCTTTAATCATGTCCTACTTTTCTCTTCATGTACCCAAAACAGACAAGGCCCTCATGGCATTGAGGTAAGGCCTCTTATCAGGTGCATTTCAACTCAGGGCCCTGTTAAGGGGTACCAATTGAGCCCACAGAGGTTCATAAGGCCCCAGTGAATGTATCAACAGCTGCCATCTGCAGTCTTAGAGAGCCTACAGGGCTGGGTACCTGCACATCTCAGCACTGAGAGGGTTGTCAGCCACTCAGGAAATGCCTGGAGGTCTTGAACTTCTGAACTTCTGGCTCACCTCTGCCTGAACCCAGTAATATAGCCTTTGCTGATATTACTTTATAGTCAAGATTGTAAATTCTTCCCTGGTCCCACTTTATGGCTGCCAGATAAAAACATCTGCCTGGAATGAGGCTCTGGAGGAAGTTTCTCTGTATAAGGTGGCATTGTTACAGCATGGAGGAGACAAGCTGACCAGATCTTGTAAGCCCACAAGCAAGATGTCACATCAAGGAGCCTTGAGTACAGCAGCCTCCAAACCCTCACAGCGCCCGCGCCGCCGCGCCGGGCCCCCCCCCCCCCCCCCCCCCCCCCCCCCCCCCCCCCCCCCCCCCCCCCCCCCCCCCCCCCCCCCCCCCCCCCGCACCATCCCAGCCACCTGTCATCCCACCACCACCTACCTAAACCTTGGCTTGACACAGCATTCATTTGTGTCCTATGATCATCTTCATTCCACAGGCTATGAATGAGACACAGAGGGGCAGGTGTCCACAGCCAGACACATCACCCAGCTGAGGCTAGACTACAGATCCTGAGCACCACCCAATAAACGCTTATAGAAATCAAAGCAGCCAGTCATGGCCTAGTAGAATCCTGGGCAGCCATAGGAAAGACAAGCTCCATCTGCACACACACACACACACACACACACACACACACACACACACACACACCTAGCCGGCCCTCTGCTGCACAGGTTAGGAATGGTCCCATCCTTACCATCAGGATGTTGCTAGGCCCTGAGCCCCAGTGGAAAGGCAGAAGAAGAAAAGCACTTGTCTGCAGGCCTACTCCTCTTTCAGAAGCTATACTCTCTGGGACATAGTCGCATTCCTCCATGAATGCAGGGAAGGACAGAGGGCTAGGAATGTCCAGGCCAGAACTCCAGAAGACTCTCAGACACTCGCATGCAAGCCTAAGCCCCATTCTCACTGCCTAGCTCTATCTGTGCGAGTTACCAGTGTGGTTTGAACCTGTGTGCCCTCGGTCATGGTCTTCCACAATGTACAGGCAAAGGCCAACACATGGCAAATGCTGGTCCAGGGTCCAATAGGAATGAGCACCTCCCTGCCTTCCCATGATGACCCATTACTGTCCCTTTACATGCTTCCTCTGTCTTAACTTAAAAAAGTCCTCAGTCAGTACAGTTGGTTTCATGTCACCTTCTTCCCTCTAGCCTCTGATCCAGGAGGACAAGAATTCCAGGGCCCCCCAAGACACCCCACTACCACCATCGCCATTGCCCCCAATACCTGGGAATAGCGCCATTGTAAAACCAAGGACTACAGTCTGACTCATGGTTCAGAAAGGCTGAACAGAAGTGCCTCTACGTGGAGCTGTTTTAATCTTTCCTTGCAAATCAATAACTGCTTACTTTGGAGCGGTTTTAATTAGTGAAGCCCTGCTGAGTGTTCCACTGATAAAGTGGCCTGCTATTCACATTAAGTGTGTCAGGCGCCTGCCAACTTTATCGGGCTGCTGTTGGGATGAAATCCTCCTTCCCGGGCCACATAGCTGGGTTCTCTGAGAGATCTGCTCAGCCACTGTCACCTGAAAGCTAGGGGAAGGGGCCTTTTGAGTGACTGGGATTGCTCTCATGGTGGCAAAACCCTTAACTCAGCCTATGGACAAAGGGGCTTTCTTCAGTGGCAGAAAGTAACCCTCCAAATCAGTGAAGTTCCCCTGCCCTAGGCTTTTCAGGCTCCTAAATGAGCAATCAGTGCGGAGAACATGGGATTTATGAAGGCCCTACTGTGTACCAGCAGCAGCACACTGTTCTTATAGTAGGATTCTCTTGTCTCCAGAGACGTCCAGACCAACCCTGTTTCCTCAGTGAAGTCTCAGTGCAGAGGCCAGGGCACTCCCCAGGGACGGGGGGTCAGGAAATCAACAGAACACCCATCTCAATGCGAAATCAGGGGCTTTCCCCAGCCTAGGCCAGCTTCTCTCCTTAGGTTTCCTGGCTTGGTCAAGGCTCACACTCCACGCAGCACCACCTCCACCACCATCCACCCATCCACCCCACCCTGCCTGCCTATCTCATTCTCTTTCAAGCCACCACTGTTATCTTTAGGTTCTGGCTGGCTAGTGCTGGAGAACTGGAGCATGAGGCACGACCACTCCCAGCCAAAGGCTACTCTATGGACCTCAGCAGTTGATGTACATGAAGAGAAACAAAATAACTCCCTATTGGAGGAAAATACAGTATCTGGAGGCATCAAAGGTATCAAAATGCTTCAGGGGTTGGAGGAGCGAAGATTTGAGTTCAAATCTCATACGTGCCTGTTGTTAATAATGTAGCTTTGAATAACCAGCTATGCTCAGCTTCTGTTCTGTAAACAGCCCTTCTAAAAGTATCCCAGGACTGTGGGGTCATGTGAGAAAACTATGTTGTGGTTTGAAAGTGCCTCCCACAAGAAACGGATGAGCCCTTCTTAGTGCTAGTAGCAAGAGAAAGATACAGAAAACAATTACCTTTCTGTTACTGTGATAAACACAACCAAAGTCAACTTTCAGGGGAGCTCAGGCTGTTTGAGCTTGCAATTCCAGCTAACAGTCCATCACTGAGAGAAGTCTGGGCAGGAATCGTGGAGGACAGCTTCTTACTGAAGTGCTTTCCAGCTCACTCATGCTCAGCCACTTTTCTTATTATAGCACAGGCCTACCTGCGTAGGGATGGTGGTGGCTGCAGTGGCACAGGCCAGCCTGGTCAAGGCACTTCTTCAGTTGAGTTGTGTAGACAAATTGCTAAACAGTCTTATAAATGAAATATATGGAGCCAGGTATTGGGGTAAATTCTGAAAGATCAGAGAGACAGAACAAACCACAGCCAACCTCACCTCGCCAACTCCTCAGCTGATCTTGTTTCCTCAGACTGAAAGCTTCTGAGTCCTCACCCAAATAGATCTCAGCTGAACTGCTGCTCAAAAGCCTAAAAGCTTAAAAAGCCTAAAAAGCCTCTAGTTCCTGGTCCTCATGCCTTTTATACCTTTCTGCTGTTTCTGTCAGGACACCATTTCCTGGGATTAAAGACATGTGTCTTTCCCAAGCAAGACATGAGATCTCAAATCCTGGGATTAAAGGTGTGTGTCACCATGCCTGGCTGTTCCCAGTGTGGCCTTGAATTTACAGAGACCCAAATGGATCTCTGCCTCTGAAATGCTAGGATTAAAGGTGTGTGCTACCACTGCCTAACCTCTATGTTTAATATAGTAGCTGTTCTGTTCTCTGACCCCGAGATAAATTTATTGGGGTGTACAATATATCAACCACAGAGGTGCCTCTTCCTAGTTGACTCTAGGTTGCTTCAAGTTGACAATAAAAACTAACCAGCTCACCACTTGTCACGTGTCACTCTGATGATTCTGTCTTTTTTTTCCTCCCTTACCTAGACACTTATTTGCTTTGGGTGATCCTTGTACTGCCCCCACTTCACAGATAGCAAACCTGAGGCCAAGAAATAAGCTTTGACTAACTTGTTTGAGATCTTTTGGTACTCACATTATTCTGAGATAAATAAAATGCCACTTTAATGTCAGTGGAGGTTGAGGATGTTACTCAGTTGGTGGAGTACTTGCCTAGCATGCATGAAGCCCTAGGTTCTATCTCCAGCACTGCATAATACCAGACATAGTGGTATCCACCTATAATCTGAGAACTTGAGGAGCTTAAGTAAGACCAACCTGAGATACAAGAGACATTGTCTGAGGGAGAGGATAGAGAGAGACTGAGCTCCCAGAAATTGTCTATATCCTGTATTCCCCGGTAATAACATCTCACAAAACCACAACACAATGTTGCAATGGGTGAGCGTGCTTGAGACAAAACATGAAGACGGGAGTTTGAATCCCAGGTACCTACATGGAAGCCAGGCATGGCCACATGTCCCTGTAACTGCAGCATTGGGGTCTGAGACAGGTGAATTCCCAGCATATACTGACCAGCACACCAAGTCAAATTTTGAACTTCAGTGTTAGTGAGAAACCCTGCTTCAAGGTGGAGAGAGATAGAGTAACACACCCAATGTCCTCATCTGACCTCAACATGTGCTAACATAGACACACACCCTCACATATGTGCACACACAAATTCACACATACACAGTCACATATAAAATAACAATAATAATAATTTTTTTTAAAAAACTACCTGGAGAACTTCCTTTGTCCATCCCTGTAAGCATGTCCTTGATGAGGGATCATCCTTGTCCTTTACATGAGAAGAGGGAACTATCCCTTTCATTCCAGAAGCATACTGCACTAGACCTGGGAATCTAGGTGGCGTTTCCCAGGGAACTCAAGACTACATTACTCCTCCGATCCCAGAGCCCCTCCCCAGTCTGCCTTTTCCCTATTTCTCATAGTCACATGTTTATTTCATCTTTATAATTCAGTGTGTTCAATTATAATTATCAGGAAACAAGGGAAGGCATGTCTATTCCATCCTCCTGGAAGCAATTGTCCTGTACACATTTTCATAAGGAGAGTCTGTACTCCACCCGGGCAGTGGAGGGCCCAGAGCACATGGCCATAGCCACCAAAGCAAAAGGTCAGTCCCCAGAGAAGTACACTAGAATGTACTTTGATATCCCCAATACTGGGAAGCCTTCAAAGGCTATAGACCAAAATCTCTTCTTATCAAAGACAGTTAAGAGTCCTATCAGTCCAGCTCAAACCTTTGTAGAATGTGGCAAGAGACTGTCCAGAGGCCCCACACTCGCATCCCATTAGCATGCGAGCTAAACCATATAAATATGCATGAGACCTGCTTCTGAAAGGCCAGCTCTTGTTCTTTCCTTTCGTTCATTCATTATTTATTGAATGAAACTAACTGGGGATAACAAACTTGTAACTGCCTTTTAAATTGTGTTCTTATTTTGTACCAGGCCAAGTATATCAGACACCATTTCAGATCTTATAAGCCTTGAATCTGTTCTAGCCACTGCTATGAAAGCCAAGCTTGAATTAACAAAAACCCACAACTGGACAATGTTCAGAAAGTGAGAGACTTTGGAGAATCGGTCCTAAATGGGATGTGTTCATCAAACCCCTCTGAACCATGGTTCAGAGATCTATGTGGAAGAGGAGGTGGAAAGATTGTAAGAGGCAGAGGGGATGGACGACTCCAAGGAAACAGTGTCTTCCAGATGCAACATGAGTGATGCACATGTGAACTCACAGAAACTGTGACAGCATGCATAAAAATGCACAGGTCCAAGCCAAACAGGGTCTCAGGACTGAAAGGGGAAGTGGATACAGGGGTGTAGCTAGAGTTTTCCTGCCTGGCCCACGGTCAGGACAAATCTCTCTTACCCGACAGTCCCACAGCTACTCAGACCCAACCAAGTAAACACACAGACACTTATATTGTTTTCAAACTGTATGGCTGTGGCAGGCTTCTTGCTAACTGTTCTTATAGCTTAAATTAACCCATTTCTATTAATCTATGAGTTGCCACATGGTTCATGGCTTACCAGTATCTTAACATGTTGTTTCTCATCACAGTGGCTGGCAGCATCTCTCTGCCTCAGCCTTCCACTTCCCAGAATTCTCCTCTCTCCTTGTCCCACCTATACTTCCTGCCTGGCTACTGGCCAATCAGTGTTTTATTTATTAACCAATCAGAGCAACACATTTAGCATACAAAACATCCCACAGAACTTCCCCTTTTCTTTTTTTCAAAAAGGAAGGTTTTAACTTTCACATAGTAAAATTACAGATAACAAAACAATTATCAAGCAAAAATTACAGTTAAACTGTCTAGTCTATTTATAATAACTAGTCTATTTGTATTTGGCAAAATTAAAGAAGATATCCTATCTAATATTTGTGAGTCTAAGGTTTCATATCTAATTTATCTTTTATCATACCTAAGGAAAATTATAACTATCTAGTCTTCAACTACATCAAAGACCTCAGAAGGATATAATATTATCTGAGAAATGGGAGAAGGACACAAGCAACTTTCAGGAGTCTTGCGAGAGTAGAGAGAGACAGCTGGCAGCCTGGACAGTCATCCGAGGTTCTCTTGTGAAGTTGGGGCATCTGTCTTCAGCCCACAGGCCTAGAGTCTCTCAGTCACTTTTCTATGTGTCCTGTAGAATGTCTGGCAGTTTCCTCTGCAAAACAGGAACCTGAAGGACCATTTTGCCAAGCAAAGTTCAGTGGTCACCTTCCTATGGGTCCTGCATGTCCAGTTGATTAAGTAGTCCAGGCAAGAACGGTTTCTTGCCCAAATGGCTGTTTTTGCCAAGAAGAAGATAAACTCCATAAAGAGTGTCTTCAATGCCCATCCTCCTCTCTGAAGTAAATCGGTGCTACCAGGAGCAGACATGTCTCACTGTCCAGAAAGTCTAAATTTTTAAAAATATTTTTAATGCCATATGCTGTAGGTCTTTGAAGTATTTGAAGATGACCTACCTAATTGAATTATATCTATGTATACCTAGAAAACTTAACATGACTATAAGTTTGAATGTCATAGAAGACTAATTGTTCCATTGCAATTTAAATGAGTTACATAAACATAATACCTCAAACGAGAGTAGAAATATATATACAGTATAACAAAATTAAATTTGTATCAATAAACTAAAATCCATAGCAATGTAAAACATTTCTAAACAAGTTGTTACTCTTTAAAAGTAGGTTCATTAATCTACCCTTTCATCCTTTCATTATCTATACTATCCCCCTTTCTTCTTTAGAAAGAGATTGCATTAATAATCAACTTGTTTTAAATAAAAATATTGGTTTTTCTCTGTCCCACACCAGAGAGCTCTTCTGATTTGGGACACAAGAATCTCTTAGTCTTTTCTTTTAGCAATATGTCTGGGTCTAGAGAAGGAGTGAGTCAATTCCATCTCCAAAGCCAGCTTGGTATATTTGGGAATTTGGGCGTAGCTTCTCTTATTATGTCCTGCTGGAGAGGGCGCTGTATCTTATGGGGACACAAAGAAAATTTTAGGCTTATGGGGTAGTCCATGAGGCTGTATTGTCTGAGCTAGTTGCCTTGAAACCATTCTGGATGTTGGATCATCTGGGCCATGGTGTCATCAGAGACCTTTCAGGGGGCCTTGGCTGGTCAAACCTGATGTATCTTAATCTGGAACAAACCCATAGTCTCTTGCTTTCTGTGGAAACAAAAGCAGAGCCTCCTTTCCAAAACAACATATTGTTACATCCAAATTTTGAAGTCAAGGTACCTTTAAAATATACATATTGACTTAACTCAACAGCTTTTATGATCAATTTTTTTTTTTACAGTTAAGAATCTCAAAGACAACACAATCCACATTCTCTGTGTGATATCCATCTTTATGTGGCTTATTTTTTTTATATTACCTTTACTGTCTCTTTAAAGACTTTATTTTTTAAAACTATCTATTTGTTTATATAACTGTATATATATATTCTCTCAAGCCTACATACATTTTTACACACATTATAAACTATTTCAACTGAATCTGTCTTATTGTGAACCTATTGCTTTAAACTGCAGCATTCTAAGACTGAAACGGTGCTGTGGCTGCTGGCTCCATCCACCTCAGCTTCCCAACATAGCAGTGGTACAGTTTACTGCCAGCTCTGGGTCTGGAGCCATGTGTTCCATCAACTATCAGAAGCAGTTCTATCAAAGCAGTGCATAGCCCAGAAACCTCTTTTTTTTTTTAACTAGAAAAGGATAAATCTACCACACAGCAGCATAATGTGCTGCTTGCAGATGCCTATGGTGATATTTTATTTGTATTAAAATGTTATTTGTATGTTAATAAATAAAGTTGCCCGGGGGTCAGAGCTATTAGCAAGCCATAGGAAAGCAGGCCAGTGGTGGTGTATGCTTGTAATCCCAGCACTTGGTAGGCAGAGATAGGTAAGTCTCTGTGTGTTCAGGGATACAGCCAATATTGGATACACATGCCTTTAATCTCAATACCAATCATAGAAAACCTGGAGGTCTATACAGACAGGCCGTGACGAGGCGGTCATGTGGTTGAGTTTACAACCAATGAGAAGGCAGAACAGAAACACTATAAAAAGACAGACACACAGGAAGTAGCTCTGGTTCGGAGAGGTAGGACACCGCAGGAGGAAGGGTAAGTTTTTAGCTCTTAGCTCTGACCTCTTGGCTTTCTTCTTTGCATTGGTTCTGTGTTTCTTATTTAATAAGACGGTTGGTTACATCTTCAGATGCCTCATTCCCGCCATACTGTTGGTCAAACACACACAACAGGAACCTCCCATAGTAGCTCAAACCCACAGGCTGCCACTAACTTGAGACAACTAGGAAGCTGTTTTTAGTTCCGTTTTTGAATCTTTTTTGTCAGGTTTTAGGTGGAAACTCTTGCCAACCTGTTGGGCGCCATCGGTAGAGCATGAGACTCTTAATCTCAGGATTGTGGGTTTGAGCCCCACATTGGGCGCCACAGGGTCCCATTCTTCACCAAGAAGCAATCTTCAACTGACATCCTCTGGCAAAGGAAAAATCAGTTTTCTCCAATAGAGTCTTACTTAGTCTATTGACCACACTCCAGGGCAGGCCCCATGCCCAGGAGTAGTTAGCCAACATAGGATGAACTTGATAGTATTTTTGTGGACTTTTTGTTCCATTTTGTTTTATTTTGGCTTTTTTTTTTTTTTTGTCTTATTGGTCTTAGGGTTTCTATTGCTGTGAAGAGACACCATGACCACAGCAACTTATAAAGGAAAACATTTAATTATGGTGGCTTACAGTTTCAGAGGGTTAGTTCATTATTATCATGGTGCCTACATGGTGGTATGCAGGCAGACATGATGCTGGAGAATGAGCTGAGAATTGTATATCTTGATCCACAGGTAACAGGAAGTAAACTGAGACACTGGGCATAGCTTAAGCATAGTAAACCTCAAAGCCCACCCCCACAGTGGCACACTTCCTCCAACAAAGCCACACCACCTAATAGTGCCACTCCCTTTGGGGGCCATTTTATTTCTAACCACTATATAGTCTTTGGTTGGTTGTTTTGATTTTTGTCATTGTGGGGGGATGTGTTTCCTGTTTTTTTTTTTTTTTTTTTTTTTTTTTTTTTTTTTTTTTAGTTTCTTCTTTATTTGTTGAAAGAGAAGGGAGAAAAAGAGAGAAAACAGAGTTGAGTGGTTAGGGAAGTTGGGAGAATTGAAGAAGCTGGAGTGGAAAAACAGGATCAAAATATATTATATGAAGATGATTTTTTTCAACAATTAAAACAAGACAAAAATTTAAACTTTTTTTAAAAATTGAAAAGAAAAAAAGTTACTCCAGCTTTAGCTGGTTTTGTGAATGTGCAACCCAGGGCCCTGGGGACAGGAAGTAAGAGGTTCATAGTGGGGTCTTAAATAAGGCTCCATCAGGGAGCCCATTCAGTACCCATTAACATGCAAACTGGAAGCTAGCAGATAGCCACTTTCTCTTTCTGTCTTTAGGAAGAGGATTCTGAAATATAATCCAGAAGGCTTCTAGAAGGTTCCTGAGGATTGAATAACCAGTATTCCTAGAGACAGTCAAGCACCCAGGGGAAGGATAACACAACATTGTGCTGGCTTCCCATCCTTCCTGTGTTGATTCTCATCAATCCTCACTCTACCTTTCTGGAATGACATCAAGTAAACAAGCCTTTGGGAGGACCCAAACTAGGATACCAGATACCACACGTGGCCCCACAAAGCAATCCTGAAGGGTGACATTTCAGAACTACAATCCCTGCAATTCAGTAGCAATCTCATGGCTGACCAGGATAAGATATAGATAGACAGTGATATTTAGAATGGTGAGTGGTAGTGACACTGGACTAGTCCAGGGTAATAATTATAGAGACTATGGGGTAAACTGACTTTTCTTAACCACTTGAGAAACCTTGAAAGCAACAAATTGGTATGCCTAGAGCCAACTACCAGCCCACAGCAGAGGTATGCTCCACCTGTGTTTACTTAAGGATACCCTCACTGTTTGCAGCAGAACATGCTGAAAATCAGGCCTAGGATCTAATTGTAGTCACTAAAATATTACAGAGGAAGCCAGGTGTGGTGATACATACCTTTAATCCCAGTACTCTGGAGGCAGAGGCAGGCAGATCACTGTGAGTTCAAGGCTAGCCTGGTCTACAGAGTGAGTTCCAGGACAGGCTCCAAAGCTACACAGAGAAATCCTGTCTTGAAAAATGTGTGTGTGTGTGTGTGTGTGTGTGTGTGTGTGTGTGTGTGTGTGTACACAGAGGATACTGAACACATAGCCTGCCTTTTCTGATTATTAGGGACCTCAGAGAAAATCAGTGAGACCATAAGACCCACAAAAGGGACACTTAGATAAAGTAGCCTGAGAATATTGAACACCATATTCCCCTGAGTGCATCAGGCTGAGGATATTCCCTTCCCCTTTATAGAGGAGAGGGGCATCCCTTCACTTAGAGACCCTGCAAAGAGTTTTCCTAAGGCTGGTATCTCACTCATTTATACTCAGTGTCTGCTCTGAACTGTCTTCAGGGTAATAAACACACAGCAAGACAGTTACTCTTGACAGAAGTGAAATACAGTTACTCTTGGCAAAAGTAGTACCCAAGAAAGGAGTTGCAAAAAACTAACAATCACTCTTGTGGGACCTGATCAGTGAAAAATAATGATTCAAAGGGAAGAATGTATCAATAAAGACATTCACTTGTAATATGTCCCAGAGAGGACACTTTGTAATCATGCTAATTCTGTGGAGACAGTTCCTTGACACTCAGATAGAAAGATGTTCTACAATGAAAGTGAGGGAGGCAGTTCAGTCAGTAAAGTTCTTACAAGCATAAAGACCTAAGTGGCATCCCAAGAATCCAAGCAAAAAGTTGGGTGAAATAGCACACATGCAAACTAGGAGACAGGCAGGCAGATGCCCTGCTGACCAAAAAGACTAGCCTACTTGAGCTCCAAGTCAGAAGGAAACCCTGCCTCAAAAAGAAGGTAGATGGCATCTTAGAAATGACACCAGAGCCGAGCAGTGGTGGCGCACGCCTTTAATCCCAACACTCAGGAGGCAGAGCCAGGCGGATCTCTGTGAGTTCGAGGCCAGCCTGGGCTACCAAGTGAGTTCCAGGAAAAGGCGCAAAGCTACACAGAGAAACCCTGTCTCAAAAAACCAAAAAAAAAAAAAAAAAAAAAAAAAAAAGAAAGAAAGAAAAGAAAAGAAATGACACCAGAGGTCCTTCTCTAGCCTCTACACAGATATCTGCACACAGAGCATACACACATGAAAGATGAAAGGAAAGAAGAAAAAGATATTCCACAATGGGTGATTGTGGAACTGGCTGGCATGGTACTTGGGGGGTGGGGCAAAGCCTGAGAGAGGAAGGTTAGCTGGCCTCATTGTGTAAAATGAGCAAGTCTACCATTCCTGGAGTGTTACACTGTGGAAGCAGAGTAGGTGCAGAGTGAGCCTGCTTCTTCAAGAACATAAGGCAAATGTCCTTAGCAAGCCATCATGCCATCCTAAGGATTGCTCTCTAGGGCCACTGCCAACCTCCAGTGTCTCAGCCTGGATTCTCCCAAGGGTCTGTGCTTGGGCACTTTATGTGGGAATGTGGCCCCCACGTGAGAAAAGTGAAGGTAAGGGGTTTGAACAGGAAAGAAGAGAGACCAAGAGAAAAAGAACCATCATCCTTTTGCTAAAGGCAGGAGATGCTGCTGGGGGACTGGGGGCCTGAGATGCCCACTGTTTGTGAGGAGTTCCCTGCCTCACAAAGCCAAAACCAAGGTGGATGAATTCTGTGGAAGACAGCAGGCTTTGATTCAGGACCCAGACTCAGTATTGATGAAATCCACTAAAGCCAGATGGTCCACTCCCTCTTACAGATACCTGAAGTCACCTGGGAAAGGGCTGAGGACACGCCCTCTGGCCCCACTCTGGCCTTTCTCACTACAGGATCTGAAAGGCCAGAGACATTCCAAGATCCTCTGTCCTGGGTATCCTTTGTGGTTTTCAATTCTACAGTTTCCGGACAGACTTGTCACCTGTCCTAAGTTTAGAATCCATTATTATTATCATGGTGGTGATGGGTAATTAAGCAACAAATGCACTAATCTCATTAAGCCAGTTTTTAAATTAATTTATTTTAATGCATAAAATTAGCTAATATGATAATGCTCTCTTTCATGCAAAGACAGCCTGCAGGCTCTCCAAGCTCTGTGTGTCATGATTGATAAATTTTCACACATTTTAAAAGGGAGGAGCGTAGATAGTTGTTCAAAGTCACACAGCCTCTGCTGCGGGTCACTTAGCCCGTGGCAAGGCTCTGCCCCTCACCTCTTGCTCTCTTTTCCCATCCTTGGGCACAAACTCTACCTCACTTTATTCTCTTTCTTTGTCCTTCTTGTCTCCAACCTGGAAGCCCTTCCCCCTGTCTAGCTGGCTGCTCTCCTTCGCCTTTTGTTGCTGTGATAAGCCACCATGACCAAATCAAGAGAGGGAGGGAGGAGAAGGTTTATTACATATTACAGGTTAGAGTCCATCATCAGGAGAAACCTAAACAGGAACCCAGAGGTGGAAACTGAAACAGAAACCATGGCGAATGTTGCTTACTGGCTTGCTCTCTGTCTTAGCCACTGGTCTATAGCTGTGAGAAGACCTCTAGGCAAGGCAACTTAATAAATGAAGCATTTAATTGGGTGATTCTTTACAGTTTCACAGGGTTAGTTCATGACCTTTATGGTGAGGAGCATGGTAACATGGAGCAGTAGCTGAGAGCTTACATCTTATCCACAAGCTAGAGGCAGAGAGAGAAAAGACTGGGCCTGGCATGAGCGTTTGAAACCTTAAAGCCCACCCTAGTGACACATCTCCTCCAACAAAGCCACACCCCCTCCAACAAGGCCACACCCCCTCCAACATGGTCACACCTCCCCCAACAAGGTCACACCCCCTCCAACAAGGTCACACCTCCCCCAACAAGGCCACACCTCCTCCAACAAGGTCACACCTCCCCCAACAAGGTCACACCTCCCCCAACAAGGCCACACCTCCTCCAACAAGGCCATCCCTCCTAATCTAACAGTCCACCACTGGAAACCAAACATTCAGATAAATGAGCCAATAGGGTCCATCCTCATTCAAACCAACCACACTCTCCATGGCTTTCTAACTTGCAGGACTACCTGCCCAGGACACTGGCCACAGTGAGCTGGGTCCTCCCACATCAATCATTAATCAAGAAAATGCCCCATAGTCATACCCACAAACCAATCTGATGGAGGAGATTCCTCAGTTGAGGTTTTCTCTTCCTAGGAGACTCATGTTTGTGTCAAGTTAACAAAAACTAACCAGCACCACTGACCCCTTGTCAACTTGACAAACGAACACATCACTATTAAATCATAGTCTTTCCTTTCTTGTTTATCTCCACAATCTTATGTTAATATTGCAGTATAAAACATAGTATAACTCTAAAGTCCCAGTCTTTTAAAACTTCAAACCCTTTAAAATCTCAAAATCTCTTTAAACTATCCAAATTCTCTTATCTATAGGTTCCTGTAAAATCAAAAACAAGTTAAACACTTTCTTATGCCAAAATGGAAGGAGCAGGGCATTAAAAGAATAACACTTAAGCAAAACCAAACTCCAAGAGAGTAAATACCTAAGTTTCCACTGTCTGGAATTCATTCATTCATGGCTTTCTGGTCTCCAGAGGACTTGGGCAGGTCCACCTCTCCAGCTCTGTTATTCATAGCACACACAGCTTGTCTTATATGCTTGTCAGCTCTACTCCAAAGCTGCTGCTATCCTTGGAGGTCATCCCAGGTCCTGGCATTTCAGATATGTTGGGGTTTCCACTGCAACTGAGGTAAGACCTTCACCAATGGCCTTTCCTGGGCTCTTTGGGGACTCTGACCTTGTCACATGGTGCCATGCCTCAGCTTCTATATTCCCTTTAATCCTGGAGTCTCTACTACTACAACTGAAACTTCAAATCCACCAGTGGCTTCTCCTGGTCTCTCACAGTTCCAAACCTCAATTGCTCTCCATGAGCCCTTCAGTCCTGCCAAATCCACCAAAACCAAGAGCACACAGAAGACTCAGAGTACTATGTCTGGCTGCCAGGTTGAGATATGGGCTTGGCTTTCTCTGATCCACAGTTTATGTGTGTTGAGGAAACAGTTTCCAGACGATTTCACTTAATGGTGCTGGTCTTTTATTAATCACGGCTTATTTTTCAGACCTAGCTGAAGCTAACCAGCATCTACTGTCCCAGCAAAGCAAAGATTTCAGTCCCAAAGATTCTTAGTCCATAACACCATGTAAACGACCTGATAGAGCCTTTGCTTAACTCTTGAACTTCACAAGCCAGACCCTCATTATCTGTATTTTCTCAGCATTATCTTCCAAGATCCCACAGAACAGCTCACTAAACTCCATGTACTCAATGGCTTTTCCAGTTCCAGGTTCCAAACACTTCCACAGTCTTGGCTAAGATAACATGGTTAGGTGTTATGGAATATTAGTTTAACTATATAAAGATGTGTTGTATTTGCTTGTGTTGCAGAATAATTGTTTAACTAGGTAAAGATATGTTACTTTTGTTTATGATGCATTTGTTTAAGTAAGTAAAGATGTGTTGCTGTTCTACCTTGCCTGCCTAGGGTAACTGATTGATCTAATAAAAAGATGAATGGCCAGTAGCTAGGTAGAGGAGGTATAGGCAGGACTGGCAGGTAAAGAGAATAAATACGAGGAGGAATCTACACTCAAGAGAAAATGGAGAGAGAGAGGGAGACACCTGGGACCAGCCAGTCAGGCAGCTGCCAGACAGACAGACATGGAAGAAAAAGGAAAGTAGGACATACGGAATGAAAGAAAGGCAAAAAGCCCTGAGGCAAAATGTAAATGAAGTTGTAAGAGCTAGTGGGACAAGCATACAGCTCAGCATTCATAATTAATAAGTCTCCATGTCATGATTTGGGGGTTGGCAGTCCAAGAAAGCCTGCTGCAGTTAGGTCTCTGACAGAAATATTCATATTTCTGATACCAGTTTCTGTTGTAGTTTACTTTTGTTGCTGTACTAAAATATTGCAACCAAAAGCAGCTGTGGGGGGGGGGTGGTTATTGCATCTTACAGGTTAAAGTCCAACATCCAAAGAAGCCAGAAGAGCTCGTGGCAGGAAGCAAAACAGAGGCCATGGAGGTACATCGTTTACTGACTTGTTCTCCAAGGCTTGCTCAGCCTTTCTTATAAAACATAGGACTACCTGCCCACAGTGGGCTTGGGCCCCTCATAGCAATCGTTAATCAAGAAAATATCCCTGCAGACTTGACTACAGGCCAGTCTGATGAAGGCAATCCCTCAGTTGGAGGTCCTTCTTCCCAGGAGACTTTGTGTTAAGTTGACAGAAACTAACCAGCACAGCAGCCATGTCACCAACACTTATAGATTCAGCTTCTGGGTCACCTCCTGCAGGAAGCCTTCCAAAACACACCTCTCCCAGTCAGGCTAAATGGCTTTCCTGAGGTGCTCTACATGACTAGAAGTGAAATATCTCTGTACTTGGGAGATATTCAGTAGGTAAAGTGGCTGCCATTCAAGTCATGAGGACCTGAATTAAGATCCCCAGGATCTGCACAAGGCTGGATATGGCAGTGAGCCACATCTATAATCCCAGCTCCTACGTGGAGATGGCAGGCTGAGACAGGAAAATCACAATAAACTCATGGGTCAGCTAGCTTGACACACTCCACAACAAAATAACAAAAGAGGCATTAACAACTCAAACAAAGTGGAAGAAGAAAAAAGCGTTTATTACAGCTGACAGGTTAGAATCCACTACTGAAACCAAAGTAGAAACTCAAGGCAGGAACCTAGAGGATGGAACTGAAACAGAGACCATGGAGGAAGCTGTTTGCTGGCTTGTTCTCCAAGACTTGCTCAGCTTGCTTGCTTATAACTCAGGACCATCTATCTGCCCAGGAGTGGCACTACCCACGGGTTGTCCTCTAAGCTCCACCACTATACCATGGCACACCTGTGCCTGTACTCACATTCATGAACACACTCACAATTTCTGTGAGAGAAAAATCAGTCATGACAACAGCATCAATAAACACAGCAACAACCATCAATGCACTGAGCACTCTGCACAAGACATTTGCCCACACATTTGTAAACACCCTCATTTTGAGTCCTCACCCCAGTATGCAGCAGTAGAAGTGTTTCCCATTAGTTGTGAAGGAAGTAAAAATAAATTTAGAGCAGTCAGGGAATTTCCGCTGAGCACCTACGAAAACCAAGATTCCGATTTGCAAAGCCTGAGGAACTACCCAAATGCTTTCCTTAACCCTCCAGCTCCAGTGTCTCTGTAACAAGTGTGTTCCTCCTCCACAGACCCTCCAACAAATTCAGATCTTGGAGTAAGAGACATAAAGACCTAATAGTTTAAGGACATTAAAAATTACTGTTGATGGGGCAACATTGCATTCTAAGGCTTAAAAACAAAAACAATGATTCCATTAGGTGCTAAAACAGTAATCAACTGGTTGAATATGAATTTTATTGCTATGGTAACCATAAAGCCCCAAGGTAATAAAGAGGCCCTGCCTGTGGTGGGGAGCACATTCTGTTGCCAATCCTCCATCATTCTATTAGTCATTAAAAATTGGAATAACACCCTTGACAATAATTTTTATTGCTTTACCTGTAAAACATAAGGGTAAGAAATAATTTTGTCAACTGGAAAGTGTTGGTAATAACTCGGGCACATTGGTGAGATGCCTGAGGTCTGGATCCCTGTGAACAGCTGAAATGGGGCTGTGAAAGAATTTGTTTCTCTCCTCCACTTCTCGTATTCTTTGGGCAAGGAAAACAAGTTGACAGCAGATCTGTCTGGAGCTTGTGGCCTACACATGAGGTTGGCTTTGTGTGTGTGTGTGTGTGTGTGTGTGTGTGTGTGTGTGTGTGTGTGTGTGTGTAATATGGGTAGGTGTGTGTGTGTGTGTGTGTGTGTGTGTGTAATATGGGTAGGTGGGTATATATGTATAGTGTGTGTGTATGTGTGGTGTGTGTGGTGTGTGGGTGTGTATGTGTGTAATGTGACACGTAGGTAGGTATATAGGTGTTATGTGGTATGTGTGTATGTGTGGTGTGGTGGGTGGGTGTGGTACATGTGTGTATATATGTATGTGGGGTATGTGTGGTATGGTGTGTATGTGTGGTATGGTGTGTGTATATGTGTATACCTGGTGTGGTGTGTGTGTTTATGTAGTGGGTGGGTGGGTAATATGGTGTGTGTGTGTATAATGCAGTGAGTGGTGTATATGTGTGGTACTGTGTGTGTGTGGTATGGTGGGTGGGTGTGTATGTATATGTGGTGTGGTGTGTGTATGTGTGTGTGTGTGTGTGTGTGTGTGTGTGTGTGTAATGTGACGGGTAAGTGGCTATATAGGTGTTATGTGGTGTGTCTGTATGTGTGGTGTGGTGGGTGGGTGGGTGTGGTGCATGTGTGCATATATGTATGTGGGGTGTGTGTGGTATGGTGTGTATGGTAGTATGGTGTGTGTATATATGTGGTGTATGTATGTGTATATATGGTGTGGTGTATATCTGTGGTGTGTGTATGTGTGGTGTGATGTGTGTATGTAGTGGGTGGGTGGGTAACATGGTGTGTATGTGTATAATGCGGTGAGTGGTATATATGTGTAATTTTGTGTGTGTGTGTGTATGTGTGTGTGTGTGTGTTATGTTTGAGAATTTCATACATATATATAATGTGTTTTGGTCAAATCCATCCTCTATTCCCCCCTCACCTTTCTCCAAGATCACTTTTCCTCCCAATTTCATGCACTCTTTTTTTAACTCACTGAATCCTATTAGTACTGCATGTATGTACGTGATCACAACGTCTCTTCTAGAACCCCCAACTCATCCTCTGGTTAAACTGGCTGCGTATAAAACTCTGCATGTCCACCTGTCCCTCTCCCTGCAGCCCTCACCTTCTGCCTCCTGGTACCAGGCACATGACACCGTACCCAGCCGCCACACTCAGGTCCTCATGCGTAGACAGCAGGTACTTTGCCGGGTGAGCCGTCTCCCCTGGCCAGACTCAGTCTCCCAATCTGTTAAATAAGACAGTGTGGACTCTACTTCATTTATGCCTCATATCCAGGGATTACAGCCACACGGAGATTATGGCCCTGGCCTCCTGCGGTTTATGCTTTGGGTAGAGACAGATATTAATGCTCCTAACGCACAATGTGTATGTGTTTGTGAGGTATCTCTCAGGAAAATGGAAGCTACTTGATGCAGGATAGGGACTGTCCCCAAAGATTCATGTGTCAAAGGCTTGGTCCCCGTCTTGGCTCTGCTTGTAAGTTGTAGAACTTTTAAGGCTTGGTGCTTATGGGGAGATCTCATCTTCATTGGGGAGTTTACCCTTGAAGGGAATGCTGGGTGTGTAGTCTTTTCTGATCTTTCACTTCCCAGCTGTGAGATCTGGCTCCAACCATGCACTTCTGCCATGATGGATTACCTCACCACAGGCCAAAAGCCACAGGGCTGGAACTTCTGAAGCCCTGAGCCATACAAACCTTTCTCTTTATAAACCGCTCTTCTGTTACAGTAACTAAAAGCTGACACACCACTCTGTGTGTTTTAATTATGATGGGATTTGATACGAGAGATTTGTACATCTGTTGGAAAGCCAAGGCTGTAAAGGCCTAGAAGCTGCCCTGGGTAAACTAAGGCTGCAGCATCAAAGGAGGCTTTCAAGAACTCACCCAAAGGGCACTGAAATTCACAAAAACCACCTCAGCCTGCAAACCTGAGAGAAGAGATTTGAGGGAAGTGCCTGGAAAGGGGATGAATAAATAACTCAGTTGGTAAAGAGCTTGCCAAACCCCAGCACACGCATAAATACCACAGCATGGTGGCACCTGTTTGTAATCCTAGAGTTAAGGAGGCAGAGACAGGCAACCTTGCCTACTTGGCAAGCTCCAGGGCAGTTAAGAGACCCTGTCTCAAACAAGGTGTATAGCCCCTGAGGATAACACCTGAACACACACACACACACACACACACACACACACACACACCTCGAGCTCCTACTCTGATTTACCTGGATGAGGGACAAACCAGTGAGGAGCAGAGTTGAGGTTTATTAAAATTTGTTTGTTTGTTTTTAATATAGATTTAAGCACTGAGGCTCATAAAGAGACATGTGGATATGGGTGTCTCAAAAAAGTCATGTTTCATTGTATTACAATAGCCATGTAGAGGATTTTGCTAGAGTTTGAAGTTATCTTTAAAGGGTTGTTAAGGAATTTAAATGAGATCACAGGGTGACTCCTGTGGTATACAGACAGGATTATGGCTGATAAGGTGACACTCTGATGACAAGGGTTTAAGGGAAGCTAGGACACTTCCACTGTCAACAAAGTTAACAGTCTTGTTTGTGAGATTCTTAGAAAATATCTGAGGAGGGAACAAAGCCACACTCAAGGTCATACTCAGGCCTGAAGCCTGGTTTATTGCTATTTTAACATTTTCACTGATAATATCTCTACATAAAAGGACAGTCTTTATGTCAGCAGCCTTCAGATGAAATGTTAACTGTGCTGGAATTCCGGATTCTCACCTGGCAAGAGGCTTCAACCAGACTGGAGTAAGGGGTTCCTTCTCACTCTCGTGTCCCCTTAATTTTTCCTGTCTTTTTTCATCTTATTTTGTTCTACCCGTGAATGGACTATGGACAGATAGATGTCCAGAGAGTGAACAGGAGAGTGCTGTGGGATGGTCTGTATGTCAAATAAAATACTGATTGGCCAGTGGCCAGGCAGGAAGTAGGTGGGACAAGGAGAGAGGAGAATTCTGGGAAGCAGAAGGCTGAGGGAGGGAGACACTGCAGACGCCGCCATGACCAGCAGCATGTGAAGATGCCGGTAAGCCACCAGCCACGTGGCAAGGCATAGATTTATGGAAATGGATTAATTTAAGCTATAAGAACAGTTAGCAAGAAGCCTGCCACGGCCATACAGTTTGTAAGCAATATAAGTCTCTGTGTTTACTTGGTTGGGTCTGAGCAGCTGTGGGACTGGTGGGTGACAAAGATTTGTCCTGACTGTGGGCAAGGCAGGAAAACTCTAGCTACAAATGGCGCCCAACGTGTTGGCAAGAGTTTCCACCTAAAACCTGAGAAAAGATTCTAAAACAGAACTAAAAACAGCTTCCTAATTGTCTCTCTCAAATGAGCAGCAGCCTGCCGGTTTGAGTTCCTGGCGGGTTCCTAGCATGTGTGTGCTTGACCTGCAGTATGGCGGGAATGAGGCCTCTACAAGTGGCACATTAAGCTGCGTGATGGATTTAGCCTTTGCTAGTACAAAACAAAAAAAGGTTTCTGGGCTACACGCTGCTTGGATAAAAGCATAGACCCATGATGGCTCCCAGAGCTGGCGGAAAACGTACCACTGCCATGTTGGGAAGCTGAGGTGGGCGGAGCCAGCAGCCACAGCGCTGTTTCAGGCTTAAATGGCTGCAGTTTAAAGCAATAGGCTCATGGTAATATAAAAAATAAGCCACGTAAAGATGGCTACCACACAGAGAATCTGGATTATGTTCTCTTTGATATTTGTAACTGAAGATAAACATTTGATTGCAAAAGCTGTTGAGTTTTGCCAAAATGTGTATTTTAAAGGTACTTTGACTTCAAAATTTGGATATAAGGATATGTTGCTTTGGAAAAGAGGCTCTGCTTTTGTTTCTACAGAAAGCCAGAGCCTATAGATTTGTTCCAGATTAAGATACATCAGGTTTGACCAGCCAAGACCACCTGAAGGTCTCCGATGACACCATGGCCCAGATGATCCAACATCCAAAATCGTTTCAAGGCAACTGGCTCAGACGATACAGCCTCATGGACTACTCCATGATCCTAAAATTGTCTTTGTGTCCCCATAAGATACAGCGCCCCCCTCCAGCAGGAAGTAGTAAGAAAAGCTGCGCCGAAATTCCCAAATATACCAAGCTGGCTTTGGAGATGTGTAAAAGTTAAAACCTTCCTTTTTAAAAAAAGAAAAGGGGAAGTGCTGTGGGATGGTCTGTATGTCAAATAAAATACTGATTGGCCAGTGGCCAGGCAGGAAGTAGGTGGGACAAGGAGAGAGGAGAATTCTGGGAAGCAGAAGGCTGAGGGAGGGAGACACTGCAGACGCCGCCATGACCAGCAGCATGTGAAGATGCCGGTAAGCCACCAGCCACGTGGCAAGGCATAGATTTATGGAAATGGATTAATTTAAGCTATAAGAACAGTTAGCAAGAAGCCTGCCACGGCCATACAGTTTGTAAGCAATATAAGTCTCTGTGTTTACTTGGTTGGGTCTGAGCAGCTGTGGGACTGGTGGGTGACAAAGATTTGTCCTGACTGTGGGCAAGGCAGGAAAACTCTAGCTACAGGAGAGTCAGGACACTTGTATCCAATAAATAGAAGGCTGTTTATAAAAGAAAAGTCTGGAAAGTATCTGTGGGTTTAACAATCTAGAGAACATTATGACCACAGTGAGAGATGTTTGCTGGACAAAGAGACTAGAACCCCAGAGGTGAGGGAGGCCAGACAGGATGAGAAATGGGAACATAGCAGGGAATCCATTTTATGCCAAATTCAGTCTTCTGATAGCTAGCCCAGTCTCTAATGAGTACTTTATTCTTATAATGGCTATTCCATTCTCACAGTGGCTAGCCCATACTCTTGATGACTACTCCACTCCCATGACGGTCATCCCACCTCTTGATTACAGGCTCATGAGGTAATACAAGCCACTTCTAAAAGGCATGTGCTTAGGGAGGGGAGAGACAAGGGACGGTGGCTGATGATATTTTAAACATGGGTTGGATCTAAGTTCATTTTAAAGTTTCAAGAGAGAAAAATGCAAGGCATGTGGTGGGGGGGGGTGCATACTAAAGTAGGAACCAAACACAAGCTGATGTAAACAGAGTTCCAGGAAGCAAAAGTTGAATGTGCCCCCACCCCACCAAAGTTGCTATGTTGTAAACCCAAGTCCCAACACAAAAGTGTAAGCAGAGATGACTAGGTAGTGAGGCCTCTGCCTTCCTTAATGGAGTAGTGGGCCGATCATCAAAAGAATGGGATAGCCATCATGAGAGTATGCTAGTCATTAAGAAAGTAGGTTAACTATCAAGACAGTAAGCTAACTATAACAAGAGTGGGCTTGCAATCAAGAGAGTGGGCTAGCCATAGTGAGAGTGAGCTAACCATCATGAGAATGGGATTCCCATCATGAGAGTGGAGTAGTCATCAAGAGCATGGGCTAGCCATCATAAGACTGAGTTTGGTATAATAAGTATCCCCACCATTCTCTTGCTCCCACCCACTATCTTACCCTTCTGGACAGTATGATCATTTTCAATAGATGTGGGCCCTAGACCTCAGGCCAAGGCTTCAAAACAGTACCAAATAAATGCCCTTATCAATTACCCTGTTCTGTCATAGCAACACAAAAGAGGAGCCAGGATTCAGGGACAAACTCACTCCCTTCATGTCT
The DNA here is from genome assembly GCF_004664715.2 of Peromyscus leucopus. Taxonomy (NCBI): domain Eukaryota; kingdom Metazoa; phylum Chordata; class Mammalia; order Rodentia; family Cricetidae; genus Peromyscus; species Peromyscus leucopus. The sequence goes on along the minus strand of NC_051067.1, from coordinate 95,209,270 downwards.
TTGAGCCATGTTATACCTCCTTCCTTTGTACCCTAGGAGCTCTGCTGCCTTTAACATGACTGACACCCAAAACTGAAGGGTCTTGGGGTCCTTAAAAAGTCAGATCCAGAGCACAGAAGTGTGTCTGAGCCCTGCCCCTTCCCATAGGAAAGCTCAACCAGGACAGATGTAGCCCACAGGCCTGAGAGAGCTCTCAAGAAGACCTTTCATGTGGTTCTCCAGACCCCTTGGCTGGGAAACTCCCAAATACAAATAGAAGATGCTCTCAAGATATCAAGAAGCCTAGAGGTCACTCTAGGTCACTACAACACCTTCATCCACAGAGGTCTTAAGTTCAAAGCTCAGGTTCAGTTCAGGATTCATACATATTCACTTGTAAATTCAACTGTCAGTCAGCCTCTGAATCACCTGTGGGTCCCCTCTATGGCATGGCACGACTTTGCTCTCAATCAACCTGACACATTTAAATTAAATGTAATTGATGTCATGCCTTGTTCCACAAAGAACTGGAGGTAATGTACCAAGATATATGTGAGACACTAGGATTAAATACCTATAGAAACAAGCAAATAGATAATAAGATTGACAGGTGGTGTAGCTCAGGGGTAGGATGACTGCAACCACAGGCAAGGTCCTGGGTTCAATCCTCAGCACCATAAGATAACAAATTTAACCAAGAGAAATTCAAGAAATAGAGTCTAGATCTAGCTTGTAAAGGTAGACTCAAGTCTCCGCCACTGGCCACAAAGATGTTATACATTTGAATCTGAGCTTTGTAATAACTAAAGAGGGAAAAAATGCATCTAACACATGAAGGCCAAACCATCAGGGTCCAGTGGCCCAACTGCATTGTCACCTTCAAGATGTAATGAAGGTTGAAGAGACGGCTCAGTGGGTAAGGTGTTGGCCTCACAAGCATGAGGACCTGAGTTCTATCCTCAGAACCCATGTAAAGAGGCTGGCAGCTGTGCACTTGCAATCCCAGCACCAGCAAGGCAAAGACAAGTGGATCCTGGGAAAGGTCCAGGTCAGTGAAAGACCCCATCTCAAAACCAGGATGAATTGTGCTCAAGTATTGACACCTGAGATTGTCCTCTGGGTTCCATATGCATGCACACACATGTGCACACACAAATGCACACACAGAGGTTGAAGTTACACCTGCTAAAGGAGAATATGGTACACCTAACCCTGACATTCTAATCCAGCAGAGATAAAAGCAGGGCCACATATCACAAGGGACAACAGGAACCGCCAACTTCTCTCTTCCAAAATGTTCTAAGTTACAAGACACAAGTGTAGAGGCCATTGCAAGAGCTTATAGCACAACTCAGCTCAGTGGTTCCTGGTGTGGTAAGAGGTTTGGCTCTGGTGGGCCAGAGCACCTAGCTGAGGCTTAGAGATATTAAGCAGTTGCTCAGAGCTGCACAATTAGGCAGGGGCAGAGTGATATCCCTGCATGCCTGGAACCCAATCTGGAAATCTGCTGAGCTGAAGAGCAAGGCTGAGGATCCCACTGCAGTCAGCCCCTCCCTCCTCCAGCCTGGGAGCCCAGCCCAGGTACCAAGATACTATGGGAGCTGAAAGAGCATCATGGAAGTGGAATCTGTACCCTCATACAACACTCAAGTAACCTGGGCTAAACAGGCACCTCTGGAGGCTGGCTAAGGCAGGGTGGACACTACTGCTCAGTGACTGGGAAATCCTTTCTTCTCTGTCTACCTGGCAGGTCTGATGTTGTTCCTACAGGCTGGACATCGGGACTCGAAAAGGGTGATGACTCCTTCTGGAGCTGAGGAAGCAAACAGCTCACTTCTGGATGATTCCCACAGGCTACTCTACATCTCCCACAGAGCCCATGGGTCCTGGCCTCTGCCGATGTCCCACTCACCCCTGTCTTCTGGGCAGACAGGGAGTTCCTTAGAAGCCAGGTTTCTGAGCAGGTACTGGCAGAGTATGAAGGGGCTATAAAACCATCAGAGCCAAAGTGTCCTGCCTGTTACAGGGCGGGTTGGTGTAATTTCAGTGATAAGGGCGGCCTGCAGTTGTGAAAGAGATAGGTGGTCCCATAAACCCAGGTCACCAGCAGGGCATGGGGTGAAAAGGTAAAGGGAAGAGGAGGATCACCTTCCCCTAAAGAGTTTGTGGCTGGATTTAGGGTCTGGTTGGGGTGGGGGAGTAAGCACCTAGGATCCTAGGACCTGCTCTTGTTCCAACCTTGGGGCTCCAGCCAGACCCAGGGAAGGTAGGTGGGTGTAGGCACCAGGTAGGCTGGCATAGGCAGAAAGCTGGAGACCCACTTGACAACTGTGAAGGAATCTGTGTCTATGATTCTGTACCCCAACCCATCCTCAGGACCCACAATCCCTGTTCTCCCCCACCATCTAAGCACAGGCCTGTGCTAGCTCTGGCTGAACATCCCAGTGGTCAGACATTCTGAGCATGTCACTCCACAACAGCTCTGGTGACCCAAGAATGGCCTGTCTGTGTTGGAACACAGAGTACCAGGTAGGGTACAGAGAGTGGAGATACCTCAGTCAGTAAGCCCTGGGAAATGACACTTTCCTCCAATCCCTGCAGGTGACTGTGCCCCTGGGGAGGAACCAGCTGAAAAGAAGCCATTTGTTAAACTTCCTGCAAGGTGTGGGAGTGGCTTGGGTGGCTGCTAAGGATGAGGAGACACAGCCCAAACTCTCAGCCATCACAGAAAGAAAGAACTCCATATCTGGTTACAGGGCCTGCATACAACCTGGATGTTGGTATCACCAGGTAAGGCCCCAGGGTATGGACAGATAGCCTGAGGCCTTGGCCAGGACCAGATACGCCCCTGAGCTGACAGTTTTGTGACTCAGAATGTGTTCTTGGCTGTCACTGCTACCTCCTGGTTGTCAGGTTCCATCTCTGCAGAATAAAGGGTGATTCAATTGCCCTCTGATTCTATGGTCCTCATCCTCTCACCCAAATGGAAAGATTGTCTGCAAGGAGCAGCAGAGGGACTAAATCAGGCTGTCTACTGCTCCTACCCTGCAGAAAGTGGCACAGGATTCCTTCAAGAGCACAGGATCGGTACACAGGCCTGGGCAGGGCCACAGTATACGTTTGCTCAAGTTCTGCACTGCACAAAAGTACTCAGCTAGGGACAGGCTGAAGTCTTCTAATGTGCACTCATGTGCCCCATGAGCAAGTGGCAACTCTGAACTCACAGTCAAAACCAAGTCCTCACTCTGTGACTTCAAGCAACAGGGAAACCTGCCCTTCAATATCCTCATATCAGAAATGGGGCTCACCACTGCTTCCCAGCTGTAATGACCTATAGCGGACTGAGACAGTCCATCTCCAGGACAGAGCAGAGAGGCAAACTCACAGCAAGTTCCCAGTAAGAATTTCCAGAGTTTCCTCCCACCTCCCCCAGCCCAAGTCACCCAGGCAGCCATGAAACCATCTGCGGGTAGGAGCCTCCTCTCACCATGTACCCCACAACCTCTAATGAGTATCCCATTTTCACCCTAAAACGCTCACTATGGGCAGTACTTTTGACATTCACTAGATCGAGCAGTGAGGACCAGGTGAGAGTCGAGGTGAACAGTCACGGGATAGCTGCATGTGAACTTAGGTCAGCAGACTCCTGTCTACTGATTCACATCATCTCTCTCTTCTTGGTTCTTCCATATTCTACTTGAGAAACATGTCCCAAATGCTCCTCTGACCCCACTTACTTACCATCAGGGACCATTAAGGGTTCTTCACATCCTATCCAATCACAAGCTCTCCTGAACTCTCTTGCTGCAGGCTTCTTCTGGGGCTGAGAATAGAGGATAACACCCTTCTCAGTGGGCAGAACCATCTGGTGTTAGGACTGGAGGCACTAGATGGTGATGGGGTCAGAGACACACATTTAGCAGGACTTTATTTGACTACACTCTTATGGAAGGCTCTGAGCAGGTCTTTTAGTTGGTGGATGTCTTAATGGTTCATTGAAACAGGATCTCATTCTTTGGCTCAAGCTATACTGAAACTTACCATATGGCTTAAAACTTGTAGCAACCCTCCTGCCTCAGCCTCCCAAGTATGATTACAGGTGAAAGCCACTACACTCAGCTCAGTGAGTCTTTTTTATTATTATTATTCATTCCTGTATTGCTTTCAAATCTTCACTATCACAAGCTTTTGTCACTGAGAATTTAGAAAACAGGAGTTTTCTAGAAACATCTGTGGCTGTTTTGTCTGCAAATTCCAGGCCTCTCCATCATCTAGAAAACTAATCCATGTTTTAACTGGCTGTTTCCTATGTGTTGTAGGACAGGGAGCTTAAGGACACTGATCACTCTTTGAGGAGCTCAGGTTCTGCTTGGCAGTGATCTGTGAGCACAGTGGAGGTTAATAGTAAGTCAGAAATAAATATAACAACACCCCCAAACAGGAAGAAAGGGGCATGAACCTGGGGCTGTGAGCTGGGGAAAACTCTGGCTGTCAGTTTATAGTTCAAATATTAAACTTGGAGGCTGGGGAGATGGCTCAGTACTTAGAGTGCTTGGCTTACCTGAAGAGCAAGAAAACCTGAGTTTGAACCCCAGAACCCACGTACAAAAGCCAAGAGTGCATATACTTTTATGCAGTGCCCTGGGAAAGTAGAGACAAGCAGATCCTTGGGCTTGTTGAATTGGTGAGCTCCAAATACAGTGAAAGGCCTGCCTCAAAAATAGGGTGAAAAATGAAGGAAGAAGGCTCCCATTGTTGACCTATAGTGCACATGCACTCACACACACACACACACACACACACACACACACACCACACACACACACACACACACACACACACACCACACACACACACACACACACACACACACACACACGAGACCTATTTTGCTGAGATACAAAGTGAGGAGCCCTAGCTGAACACTCACTCATAGCACAGTGGATCCACCTGCCACCTTGCCTTTCCTTCACCTAAGTCTCACAATCTCCCAAAACAGTGCCACCAGCATGGGACTGGGACTCAACACATGAGCCGAGGAGGAACATTCAATCCACTACTTGCTCTGCTCAATTTACCACTTGGTAAATCCTGATAAACACCATAGAAAAGGTGAAAGCAAGGGCAGTGGAAGGTGGTGCAGGCCTTTAATCCCTGTACTTGGGAGGCGGCGGCAGATAGATTCCATATAGTGAGACCTTGCCAAGAAGAAGAAGAAGAAGGAGAAAGAGAAGGAGGGGAAGGGGAGGCGGAGAGGAGGAGAAGAAAACGAAGAAGGAGGAGAAAAAGTGACTTGGCTGTTGAGTCAGTCATCTGCTGCAGCAGACCAGAAGGGAAAGGGGCTTTCAATCAGCCCCTGGGTCTTACTGGGGATGTCTCCCTGTACACACTGCAGCCCCCATGTAAGGCTCAGTTTTTTCATCTGCAAATAGGATAGACCTGACTCAAATGCTATGGTAGGGACCCAGTGTGGTGAGGGATGCCCAAGCTGGTGAGGAGTGGATGGTATCACTCTGGGAACATTTCAGTGACCAAAATATCTGGGCCCACAACCCACAAATCCATTTACGAGCTGTCTAGACCAGCAAAGGGAACTCGTCACAAACTGCAATGGGGCCTCTCTGGGGCATGTTAAAGCTGCAGCAGTAATTGGGCTTTTTCAAGCCATGGGCCTCATGTTCTCTCTTTCTCAAGTCAAACTCTGTCCCACCACCATCCCCAGCCCTGCAACATTCAGAGTGCACACAAATTGGAGTTGTATTTATTGTTAAAGCACATCGCACCCATGGAGGAGAGGAGGGAGGGGAAATTGTGACCAGATGTAAGATAGATAAATAAGTTTTTTTTTAAAAAAAAAAAAAGCACATCACATCAGGACATGGATGTGTCTCTCCTTGGAGGTCCCTGTGATTCTGAGTAATCAACACTCACCCTCAACAATGTACCTTGAGCACTGAGGACATGGGGAAGTCAGCCAGACTTCTGCCTTCTAAGAGCCCTGTAAGAATCTGAATCTAGGCCTGGAGAGATGGTTCAGAGGTTAAGAGCACTGGCTGCTCTTCTAGAGGTCCTGAGTTCAATTCTCGGCAACCACATGGTGGCACACAACCATCTATAATGAGATCTGGTGCCCTCTTCTGGCATGTAGGCATGCATGCAGACAACACTGTATACATAATAAATAGATAAATAAATCTTAAAAAAAAAAAAATCTGAATCTAGCAGGGAAGAAGGCAGATAAGCCGGGTGGTGGTGGCGTACACCTTTAATCCCAGCACTTGGGAGGCAGAGCCAGGCGGATCTCTGTGAGTTCGAGGCCAGCCTGGTCTACAAAGTGAGTTCCAGGAAAGGCGCAAAGCTACACAGAGAAACCCTGTCTCAAAAAAACCAAAATAAATACATACATACATACATACATACACACATAAATAAATAAATAAATAAATAAATAAATAAATAAATAAATAAATAAATAGAAGGCAGATAAAAGAGAAAACAGCCTACGACATGGTCAACCCCAGAGCAGGTTCTACAGCGCTCACAAGCCACACTGAGACACAGAAAGGGTGACAGGACTCCTGAGTCAAGCTCAAAAAGCAACGGCATCAGAGAGGAAAAGTACATCTCAAGGAGGGCCAGAGGCTGCCGCCACCCATAACATCATAGCCAGACAGACCTCTACATCAACTTGGGTTCCTTGAGTGGATAATAGTCCAGTTTCTCCTAACCCACTCACACCTGCCAATCAACCTGCCCTTCCTAGCAGGTGAGTTCAAGGGTCATCTCCCATGGAAAGCCCTTTGTGGTCTGCAAGCAGAGCTCTGTGAGGTCCTGGGGTACATCAGTATACCTGTGAACTTTCCAAGGCAAGCTCTGCACATAGAAGGTACGTGACTCGTAACAGCCATATGATTAGAATAACAGTTATGAAGCATGCCCAAGTGCCATATATCATGCTTAGGGACAGTCTGTAAGTATCTCCATCACACTTGTTAGGGCTTAGAAGATCTGAAGAGCCAGGCTGGCAGCTGGCTTTGCAAGAAGAGGACTAAGAAAGTGTCAGAGGCTCTGAGAAAACATTCCCCTGGAGGAGGAGATTTCAGGCTTCTCGGTCTGCTCACAAGGATGGGAATTTTACTTCCATGGAGCGGGGTTTGGGAAGAAGATGGCCCCACAGGTAAGCAAGCTGTTCATTTGAGAAACTCTGAACTGAGCCTTACGGGGCCACATTTCACTGATAGAAGGACAGAGTTCTCTCTGAACATTCCTGGGGCAAGCCCATGTGACAGGCCCAGGATTGCCCTGATGGGGTCCCATGATTCCTGGTGCGATATGAAGAGCCTACTTCATTCATTCTCAGTCCACCTCCAGGCCAGCCAAAACCCACAGTGTCAGTCTGGAGACCCACAGTTGTCCCATTCTTCCATTTCAGGACACTCTAATCTCCTCTTTCCTCCTGACACCCTTCCTCTGGTCCAGGTGAGACTTGGTTCAGGGCAGGGTCTCACCAGCAGAAGAAGGCTCCCATAGGCCCAAGAAGCATTCCTTCCCTGAGGTGACTTGTGATTTGGCTGTCACAGTGCTTCTAGCATTCACTTAGGAACATGCTTCTAGCATTCACTTAGGAACACAAACTGTTCAGATGAGCACAGACTACAAATATCTGCCCCAGCTTCCAAATGCCTTTGAAACAGCCTGGGAATGCACGTAAATATTTTATACTGGGAGGCAGGATGGAGTGGGGAAAGATGGGTTCCAATTCATCAAGTCACAGTTAGATGGGAGCAGGAAATCCTGACTTGTTGCTGCACAGGTGGTGATAATTGGACCACAGTGTCCTCTGTGTTTCCAAAAAGCTATAGGAATCTAGAGAGCTTTCAGAGAGAAGAAATTATCAAAAAACAACATCAGGGAGATTAATCCTTTGTTCTCTTTCACATCATGACTCCCAATCCCACCTATCTCCCCCAAATAAAACAAAATATAATTTAAGAGAAAAAATAGGAAGACAGGGAAAATCTTGTCGTGGAAGCTGCAGTGTGACACAGTGAGTCACACAGTAAACCCCTTTGTCTACACATCTTTACATGCAGGCGTTCATTGCAAAGAATCATTGGTCAGGTTTGAGGCCCCTGGTCTCTGCTACACCATTGACACTGGTCCCTCACTGGGACTCTTCCTGGACATCCTGTTGCTGCCCTCTGTCATGGAGATCCTGCAGCCCTGGGTCCACAAGGAAAAGAAACCCACCAGAGCTTGTAGTGGATAGCTGTTCCAGCTTTGACCTGGAAGTACTACCCCTACTGAGGCTTCTGGTAACTGCCATGTCTGCCTATGACCTGCCCCTGGGAGCCCTTAAGACCCTTTTGGTTCCTGGTGATCCTGGATGCTGGAAGACAGACCGAGTCAGAGTTCTCCAGAGAATCCCGCTGGACTGCATCTCACCTCTCCCGGATCCTGTAACCAATCCCTTTACTGGCTGTAAGTTACCCAAAATTAAACCTCCTTTTTAACTACATGGAGCTGTCTTAATAAATCCCCACATTAAAAGCTAGTGAAAGAAACACACCCTGGATCTGAGACCGGAGCCAGTAAAAGAAACACTTTAGCCTGAACCCAGAACCAAAGAAACACACTCTATCCTAGAATCAGAGCCAGTGAAAGAAACATGCCCTGATCCTGAAATTAGAGCCAAAGGACTCAAAAGGACAGTTTGGCCCTGAAACCAGAGACAACTCTGCCCCTGAGCAAGAAAACTAACCAATTCCTGAGCAGAAAATCTTCTACCTAGAGAAACTCTGCCCCTTTGTCCATTCAGTTGTGGGCTGTGCTTTCCCACCCTGGCAGAGGCAGCCACTCTCCTGGACTCTACCTTCCCAAACAAATCTCTTTCTCAAGAGTCTTGGGTGAAGATTTTCATTCACGCAGACTAGCAGAGCCTTGCTGAGACGTCCCTTAGCAGGGGGCTGAGCAAGGTGGAGCAGAAAAAAGTAACAACTTTTCTTTGCTGGAGCCAGAGGCGATTGCTATATTTCAGCAAGGGTTTCCCCTTTAGCAGAGTGAAGCAGAAGAAGCAATATCTTGGGCCAGAGAGAAGAAGCTGAGTTCTGCTGGGAAGCGCCCTTCCGGGGAACAGAGCAAAGCTCAGCTGTAATGGCTCTCTAGAAGAAGAGCAGGATTGCTGTATCCTGCAGAGAGACCATCCCCCAGCACACCCCTGCTTCAGGTATAGCCTGACTTCCCCAATAGTTAGGATACCTCTCCCTCCACAGCTGCCCTATTGCGGCTCTAGGTACAGTCTGGCTTCCCCATATATCAGGATGCCTTTCCCTCCAGAGCTGTAACACTTCCACTGATCCCTGCCCCTACCCCTCATGCTCTAGCAGACCACAGATGGGATGGACGTTGGGGTAGGCTAACACATAACCCTGGTTCTGGGCCTGGGTAGTTGTAGAGTTGGTCAGCCTGCCAGCTCCCCACCACCACCACCAGGGTGAGCTCTCCGGCTTTGTTGTGGCTAGTTCACCCTTGCAGTGATGAGCAAGAGGCGGGGCCAGTTCTCTGGTTTTCACATCCACAGGGTCAGTTCTCCCACACCTACACCTTCAGTGCCAGCTCTACTGTGTTGCCCAGGCAAGGTGTAGGGACCACTCTCCTGAGTGCTGCATTTCATAAGGGGCAGGACAGCTCTCCCACCTGCCTCAGGCATTGATGGGATGGGCATCTCTCCACCGCCATGCCACCACATGACAGATGAGTAATGGAGACAGCTCTCCCTGCTCGAAATATCAGGGCTGGCTTTAAGCCCTCTGGCTCCTACAACCTCCCTCCCCGTCTTCTGCGGGATTCCCCGAGCTCGGCCGATGTTTGGCTGGGGGTCTGTATCTGATTCCATCAGTTGCTGGGTGAAGCCTCTCTGGTGACAGACAACTGGCTAGGCACCAATCTATGAGTGTAGAAGAATATCATTAGGAATCATTTCACTGACTCCCACCCCCTTTGCCAGTTGTGTTTGGTTCTATGCTAGGTCTCTGGGCTGTCCAGCCTCTGAGTCCTGGCCCTCAAGGTAGTGTCAGGTGTGCTTCCTCTCGTGGTATGGATCTCAAGCTGGACCAGTCATTGCTTGGCCACTCCCACTGACTCTGTTACCTGCTTCTGGGACCCATTCCTCCTACTGGTCACCTTATCTAGCTTTAATAGAAGAGGAGGTGCCAAGTCTCCTGCAACTTGACATGCCATGGCTGGTTGATATCCATGGGAGGCCTGCCCTTTTCTGAGGAGAAATGAAGGAGAAGTGAATGGGGGTGGGGGACTGCAGTCTGGATATAAAAACAAAAAGAAAGAAAGAAATACAAAAAAAAATTGTTCTCTTAAAAAAATACATCCAGGTGATATGACACATGCTTGGATTCCCAATGCAGGGAGATTCCAGGGCTCTCTGCCCAGTGCAGGGAGCCAGGGACAGGGGATCCCCAGGTTCTCTGGCCAGCCAGCCTAACTGAATCAGCAAGTCCCCAAACCAGTGAGACACTGTCTCCAAAAACAAGGTGGGCAGCTCCTGACCATCAACACCCATGTGTGCACACACACACACAGATGAGCAAACATGTATACACAGTGTACTGGTCATTGTTCTCTAGAGTAATGGAACTTATAGAATGAATATATATATATACATATATATATATATATGCACACACACATATATATATATGGGATTTACTAGACTGACTTACACACTGTGGTCCACCTAATCCAACATTGACTGCCTGTGAATGGAAGGTCTAAGAATCCCGAAGTTGTTCAGTCCACAAGCCTGAATGTCTGCTGGTCTTCAGTATATGCCAGAATCCCAAAGAAGTAGGCTCTAATGCCAGTGAAGGGATGGACTTGCTAGTGAGGTGAAAGCAAGCAGGCAAAGAGCAAAAACTTCCTTGTTTTCATGTCCATATGCAGCAGTGGTTCTCAATCTTTCTAATCCCACAACCCTTTAATACAGTTCTTCATGCTGTGGTGACCCCCAACCATAAAGTTATTTCATTGCTACTGCACAATTGTAATTTTGCTACTTTTGTGAATCATGATTAAATATCTGATATGCAAGATATCTGATATACAACCACCAAAGGGGTCTCAACCCATAGGTTGAGAACCACTGACTTCCAGCAGAAGGCATGGCTCAGATTAAAGGTGTGGTACAGATTAAAGGCGGGTCTTCCAACTTGAAAAGATCTGGTTAAAGGTGTGTCTTCCCATCTCAATAATCCAGATTAGAAGTGGAACTTCCCACTTCTAATTTAGCAAAAAATCCTTCACATGTGTGCCCCATTTGGGAGTTTTAATTCATTTCAGATGTGATGAAGTTGAGAACCAAGAATAACCATTACACAGATAGATGAACAATAAATTTCAATAAAAATAAACAAAATATAAGTTATCACTCAAACTAACCTATCATTACATAGAACATGTTCGTCTGCCTCCCTTAACAGAGCTGCTGCCTTGAAGTCTAGATTTGGAGTCCTCAGTCTCCATACTGGAACACAGCAGCAGGTGTGGGCCCAAGGCAGCAGCACCTCCACCTCCACCACGTCTCTCTCCTGTATACTGCATCCTATAGCCCCACATGCACATATAGGGACCCCTGATCACACACAGGCGAGCCTGATATAGACCCTGACAGCTTCTACTGGCACCCGTCTGAGCTATAGAGTACCACAGTATGGTCCACCCCTGACGGTAATGACAAGGGAGGGGATGCTTGCGCTAGAAGGAGCCTCAAACCACTTGACCATGGAGTTCCAAGGTGCTGAGGACGCAACTGAAGGAGAACCAGCAAGGCCTCTGAACCACGGGCCTCTCTCCCCAGGTTCCAGGCACCCTGAGAGCCAGGGACCTGCACTGACGGCCCCTGCGAGGGTCTCTATTCCGCTTACCTTCCGCCCAGGAGAGTTTGTACCTCCTACCTGCTCCAAGGCAGGCGTGAGTTCCAGCACCTCCTGCCCATGGCTGGTGGGTGAAAGGTGCAGAGTCTGCTCATCTAGCATCATAGGAGAGAGGCAGGACATAAGACAGGTCAGTGTTCAGTGGTGACATGTTTGTCTAGCCATCCAACATTCTGTGCATTTTTTTTTAATCTAGGGGTCTATTGAGAGTGTCATGAGTTTAAATATGTCCACCGGAGTACCAGAACCCTGCCCTGGTGATCCTGTTTGGAATCCAGGTAGGGAAACAAGACAGAAGCATCTAGAGAACCTCTACATTTGACATGGAAATTCCTGTTTGTCCTTTCATGCCCCTTGCTGGCCTGCGATTGATTCGGGCACTGAATGGGGTGGAAAGCACAAATGTTACCAAACCAAGACAGGTAAATATCTGGCATTCATCACCACTGGAAGAGGACTCCAAGACAGCCCAATGGACAGAAGGCAGGGGATTGAAAGAGGGGAGGGGGATTTCATCTTGGTTTTGAGATAAGTGCTTGGACAACAATATTACGATGTTGATAGCAATAGTGCAAACAGGAGTCAGAAGGCTGCCTTGACTCTTGAACAGAAACTCAGCTGCTGGAGTATGGGGCTGGGAGCAGGGGGATACCTGCTGAAGGAAAGAACACATGAGACAGCACCTTCCAGTCCCTTCCTGCCCTCTACCTTCTCAGTTTCTCAGTTTCATCTTCTCCCACCACAGGAACTTTCCACACAAGAAGACCCCAGACACAAACACACACCCACATGTACACATACCACACCCACACCACACACACATGTACACACACATGCAAACAGACTGTACAAGTACACACATGTATGTACACGTAGACACACACCATGCACAAACATGGAAGCTTGAACACACATGTACATAAATGCACTCACACATCACACACACACACACACACACACACACACACACACACACACACACACCAGGTGCTCATGCGTGTGGCCTTGTGACAAAGCGCTATATTCTAAAGAAGAAGGAAGGACTCCCCCGCAGAGGAGATTGTCACCAAGGAAACAATAGAAGGACAGGTGTAAGCTGAGTGGTCTCGTCAGATGCTGCCCTGACAGAATCACTACCTCCCACCCCTCCATGTCTGTCTGAGCCACAGGAGAACTGAGCTGCTGAGCCTGAAGGTTCCTGGGAAGCTTTGCCTGCTCTTCCAGGGCCTGCGGGGGAATTGCTTTCTTATCAGTTCTCAGATGAAGCCGTCTGGCCCCAGGAGGTTAAATAACTCTGCTGTGAGAGGTCACTGCGGAAATGGAGGGCAGTCGCTGCTCTGCCGGGGCTTGTTGAGGGCTTAGCCAATCACAGCGGCTCAGTGGCCCTCTCAGGGTCTCCTGGGGAGATGATGTCCCTGAAGATGGCACTCGGCCTAAGGCTCAAGCGGGTTGGACACCCCACCTTCAGCTCCCACTCTGAGCCACATTGTCACCCTGCTGTGTTTAACATGAAATGTCACCTGTTACGGTCTGGATCCAGACCATCCTTCACACTCGGATCCTCAGCTGGTGGTGCCAGTTTAGAAGGCTGGAGAACCTTCGGATACTCGGGCAGGCCTGTGAGTGCTATAACCTCTGATTCCACCTACGCTCTGCTTCCTGGTCCTCCATGTTATGAACAGCCTCCTCTCCCCTGGGCTGGTCTGTCAGACAGTCTAACAACCCCAAGACAAGCTTTGGGGCTTTGTCTCCAGCAGCTGATGCCCTTTGGGGAGGTTCTAGAAACAGGAAGTGGGACCTAGCTGGAAGAAGTAGGTCACTGGAGTGGTCTGGTTCCCAGGTCCTTAGTCCATCACTCTGCTTCCTCCTCCCCCACCGTTCCCCTCCCCACACGTCCCCCTCCCCCACGCGTTCCCCCTCCTCCACACGTCTCCCCCTCCTCCACACGTCCTCCCTACCACAGTGTGCTGCTTCAGCACAGGCCCAGAACATGCAGCCAAGCAACCACAGCTGAGCCCTCAGAGACAGATATCTTCACTTACTTAAGTTGCTGTGTCCCAGCAATGAGAAGGGTGAGTACCACCCCACCCACCGTCTCAGAATGTGCTCAAACTGTTAAACAACAACACATTAGTGTGCAGACACCATCGATGAGGTGACCTTTGAATGCTGCAACCGACCCTGAACTTAGTTCCCGGGAACCATTGTGACCTCGTAGCCAGTGTCCCCCTGCCGTCTTTAATGCATTCACCTTTAGTCAATGTGTTAAGTTTTCTGGGGTTTAAACACAAATGGTATCAACTGCACCGACTGCACCAAGTCCACGGTGCAGACGAGTTTCTACAATCGTTACCGTGAGCTTCAGCAATGTCTTGTAACCTCACCTGCACACTGGCAGAACACCAAGCACCTTCCGCCTGTGGCAGCACGGGCCAGGTAGCCAGGGGTGCTGCCCACTGTGTACACAGGCCTGAGAAAGCTGTGTTAAGTGCCCACCACTGAAGTGGTTTTCTTGGCAATCATACGATGCAAATATCTTTGTTCATTTAACTGTCTGCCTTGGAGATCTTTCCGAGTTAATATTACTGATCAGTATTTTTTCAAAATTATTTGTATGTGAGTGTGTTCATGTATGTATACATGCAAGTGTGTATGATGTGTATTTGTGGGTATGTAGACCAGAGCACCAGAGAACAACTTTGTGGGATTGACTCTCTCCTTGAACCTCTATTTGGGTTCTGAGAATTGAATTCAAGTCATTGGGTTTGCATCATTGGGTAGGAAGTGCCGTTACCTGCTGAGCCAGCTCACTGGCCCTCCATCAGTTTTCTTACCTGCTGTATAGTATTCTGTACCATGGATTTCTATCCTTAATTTAGCTATTCAGCTTTTGGTAGGCATTTAAGTTGTTTCCACATTTTATTGGTGTAAATAATACTACATTGAACAGATGCTCATGGTAACTCATAAGATAGACAATTATTTGTGGATCTTATTAAACTAGGAAAATGAGACCAGTACAGTTGAGAAGCTGGCCAGGGGCGATGGAGATGGCTCCGAATTAAAACACTAGCTGTGTGAGTTCAGATCTCTGGTACCCATGTAGATGCCATGTGGGTGTGGTATCCCTCCTGCACTTCCAGGGCAGACAGGGATCTCTAAAGCAAGCTGGCTAGCAAGATTAACCATATGGGCAAGTTTGTCTGAGAAACCGTGCTTCAAAGAATAAGGTGGAAGGATGACTGAGGAGACCCTTGACATCAGCTTCCAGGCTCTACATGCACACACATACATGTTCACATGCACCTACACAACATTCATGTGCCCACATACATGCATCACACACACACACACACACACACACACACACACACACACACACGAAAGAAGGAAAGGTATGGGTAACACCTAAAAATCTGAAAAGAGACTAAATGAGGGTGATGAAGAAGGGTGAAGAGTAGGCAAAGGGACACATGACAAATGGAAGAGCCTGCGGAGAGGTGAAGGGGTCACAAGGGGAGTCAGTGGTAGCAGTGGTGGGAGGGGAAGGAGAATCATGGATCACAGTTTGCTCAACAATGCCACAGTGACATTTAACTCCTGGTATGCTGATGAAAGGGGGCAGGGAGGAAGAAAATTTTTCTAAACATGCAGGCTAGCGTGCGATCAGGTTGGCCAGCTTTCAGGGCTCGTGTTCTCCCACAACAATTGGATTTCTAATCTCTTCATCTCCAGCAGAGTCCGCTTCTTCCTCATCATTTAGGCATGAACACAGCCCTTGATTTTCTCACCCCGGCCTGGCCCGTGGACCCCTTCCAAAGGGGTCAGCCATGGATGTCTACACCCTAGAGCCCTTGCTTTCCCGTCCAGAGTCTCTTCCGGATTCCAGCCTGCCACTGAAAGGAAAGCAGCAGGCCATGCTCATTCTCCAGGAAAGGCAGCTGGGCGAAGCCTCTGGAGACCCTGGGACACTACAGCAGCTTCCTGGGAGCTCTCCAGACACCTGTCTCCAGTCCTCAAAGCGAGGCCCAGGTAAGGTCAACATCCTGGGTTATCACAGCAGCCCTCCGCCCTCTGAACCCGTCAGGTGTCACAGAAAACCCTGCTTTTGTATGAAAACTGGAGGTCACACACAGCTTTCTGTGTCCCAGCAAACTGTGACCTACATAAAGTTTATGCCAAAAGAGAACATTGGCTTTTACCTGGGCTATTTATGAAAACATTAGGATTTATGAAAAATGTTGAAATGTCAGAAAGATTTCTTTATGTTCCAGTAATTTCCCAAAGGGCTATGATCTAGAAATTAGGTGGGTTCACTATGCACAGGAAAAAGGGAGCTGGGCTTTGGGGACAGATTCAAAAGCGGCCTTGACCTTATCCTCATGGTAACCTGCAGACTACTCTGTCTACAGCATTCACTTTGGGAACAGGAGGGAGGCGCAGCCTGGCTCTTCCTAGAGCAGGACAGTAAGATGGATTCTCCCAGGGCAGACAGAGCGGCTCCACCAGGGCTGTAGCCTGAGCGCAGCCACAACGGCAAGGCCCTCTGTGGGCCAATGCAGGGAAGCCCCCTCCCCACACACACCAGGGGAGGAGCGGGAGCGGGCGGCGGGTGAGGGGGCAGGAGGCGGGTGCTGATCTTTATCATCCCCCTCAGCGGGTTAGCAAGGGCTTAAGGTAAGCTGCGCAGGCGCCAGGAGACCCTTCATTAAGCTTTACCAGATAATCCCGATCCTATCAAGGACTCATTCCCCAACTTGGAGGAAAAATAAAGCCACATGTACAGAAAGCGATGAGGGCACACAGGTAGCCATGGCCACTGCTTCATTCCTAACAGCTGCAGTTGAAGGACAGATGTGGGGCTGAGCACACAGCCCTGCACCCAATGGCAGAGATGCACCGCAGCTGAAGAATGGAGCTTGGGGCCCTGAGTTCCACAGAATGAAGAGACTCGGAGCACCCACCTCTGTAAAGTCCATGCTGAACTTTAATTACCATTGTGACAGCATTAAAAGGTGGGACCTCTGCTGGGTGCATGCCTTTACTCTCAGCACTTGAAGCAGAGGTAGGCGGATCTTTGAGTTTGAGGACAACCTAATCTACATAGTGAGTTCCAGGACAGCCAGGGCCGCACAGAAAAACGCTATCTTGGGGGGGGGGGGGCGTGGGGGGGAAGAGGTACAACCTCTAAGAGGTGATTAATGCCATTATTTTGGTGATAATTACAGGAGTGAGGTACTGAGACTGGATTGCTAGAAGAGCAAGCCCTCCTTTGACTGCCTGCCTCTCTCCACCCTTCTGTCTCATTGTGACAAAGCACAGAGGCTTCATTTGATGAGCACCATGCCTTCAGACTTCCCAGCCCCCAGAGATGTGAGTCAAACTTTTTATAAAATTCCTAGACTGTGGCATTCTGTTACAACACAGAAAAGAATTAGACCCTACCTCCTCCAGGACTTGCAATGCACAGGCCAGTTCTTTTTATACCACTCTGTTGGCTCCCAGGCAGGGGTCCCCACTTGAGGCTGGTGGCAGACAGGACTGGACAGGACAGAACCGGACAGGACTGGTCAGGACAGGGCAGCTTCCTGCAATAGAGCTAGGTGCTCTGTCTCCCCCTAGTGGCAAGATCAGAGATGTGCCCAGGATGATTGCCCAGTGTCAAAGGATCTTTAGAGAGGCCAGGATCATCCCAGAGGAGGGAAGCAACCCCACCCCACCCACCGCCTGCTCATTAGTGTCTTGGCCCACTTTAAACCCCCTAGAACGGTAACAGAAGGTGCCATCTACCCTGTTATGGACTCAGCTGTGTCCCCATAAAAAAAAATTGTTGAAATCCCAACATACTATGTGAAAGCCCTGACCCCTGTTTGGACATAGTTGTTACAGAGAAAATGGAGATTAAACAAAGTCATTAGATAAACGCTAATCCAGGGGGAGTGGTATCCTTACCAGAGGCAAGAATACATACAGGCACAGGGAGACCTGGTGAGGCATAGGGAAGAGATGGCTCCCTGCGAACCAAGGAGGGTGAGTCGGAAGACACTCCCTTGAACCCCAGTCATGGACATCCAGCCTCCAGTGACAATGCGTTTTTGTTATGAGCATGCTCCAACCCAAGGTAGTCCTTACACAGCCCTGCTCCTCTCCTCCCTCTCCCCTCCTCTACCTCCACCCCTACTCCTCTCCTCCCTCTCCCCTCCTCTGCCTCTACCCCTGCTCCTCTCCTCCCTCCCCCCTCCCCTGCCTTCATCCCTGCTTCTCTCCTCCCTCTCCCCTGCTCATTCTCTCTCCATCCCTAAAGATGGCTTCTTATTCATTCTGCAAAAAAGCACAGCACTGGCCTTGCTCTTGGAGACACATGAATGAGTCAGAGCATTTGTCCATCCAATATTTATTGAACAACTCCAGACTCTATGCTCAGGCCAGGTTCTGATGAGGCACGAGATGGGCATGGCCCTCGAGGCACACAGTCCCGTGACAAAACAGCCTGTGAGAAGAGCAGATTGGCTCAGCTGTGGGTGCTGCTCACCACCGAGTCCCACGCCCTGAGTTGATCGTGGGAACCCACGTGATGGAAGCGGAGAACTGACTCCCATGAGTTGTCCTCTGGCCTCCACACAGATAAGTAAATAAATGAATACACTTTTGTTTTGTTTTTGTTTTTCGAGACAGGGTTTCTCTGTGTAGCTTTGGAGCTTGTCCTGGAACTCACTCTGTAGACCAGGCTGGCCTCGAACTCATAGAGATCTGCCTGCCTCTGCCTCCCGAGTGCTGGGATTAAAGGCGTGTGCCACCACTGCCCAGCTAATAAATACGATTTTTAAAATCTTTTAAAAACTGCTTTTACTAAAAAAGCATTGACTCTTCCCTTGGGCCCACACTAAAACTAAAACAAGATGAAAGCACACACCTTCTTGTCTCCACTTTGACTGTGGTAGAGATGCAAGTCAGTGTCCTTCACCGTCCCTTGTGTCACCTTGGATTCTGAGATTAGCAGATCCTCACAGGACATCTGTGGTGGTATTCTAATTGTACTGAAATGTGATTTTGATTGTATGTTAATAAATAAAGTTACCCGGGGGTCAGAGCTATTAGAGCCATAGCAAGAGTGTGGCGGTGGTGGCACACGCCTTTAATCCCATAGATCTCAGTGTGTTCAGGGATACAGCCAGCATTGGAGACATATGCCTTTAAGACCTGGGGGGCTGTACATACAGACAGTGACGAGGCAGTCACGTGTTTGGGTTTACAACCAATGAGAAGGCAGAACAACATACTATAAAAAGATGGACAGACAGGATATAGCTCTCTTTCGGGAAGCTGGGACACCGCAGGAGGAAGGGTGAGATTTGAGCTCTGAGCTCTGACCTCTCGGCTTTCTCTTTTACATTGGTTCTGTGTTTCTTATTTAATAAGACGGTTGGTTACATCTACAGACATCCTGCCCTCTCAGACAAGCGTGGGCATCCATGATGATGAGGCTTGTCCCTGGAATAGAAGCAATTGCCTCATAGGAGCCAGATGGACCTCCTCAAGCAATAACAATGAGAAGAATTTTTCTGGACCACCTCATGGACACAGATCAATAATGACGATGAGCCAGACTTAAAGATAGAGACCTCTTGTTTGCCCTGTGCCCCAGTTCTCCCTGTATTTAAAACTAAAGCTCATATCAGGACCCAAAGCAGACTTGGGGTCACTAGACTCATTTTTCTGTCCCTCTCCCGGTATGGCCTCACTGACTAATTCTTTCTCTGCTCTTCACTATAGCTGGTCTTTGTCATTGACATATTGAGAAATGATAGCCTATAGGGGGCACCAAAACCCAGATTTTACCCTAAAAATGTCAGTTACTGGGCTTGGGAGGGGAGAGAAGCCCCTGTAGCCAGGAGTGCATGGCCGCCAGTGAGTGTGGGGTGCACCAGGACAGGAGGGAAGCATCCCTCATCCCGGAGGTGAAAATCATACCACACTGCATTTGGAAGGATGCCCAGGGGTTCTCGCTCCCTCTCCTCCACTAGAAATCAGTAAGCAGTGCTCAATAAACATATGTGAGTCATCCCTAGAGGCTGCTCATTTAGATAGCCAGAGTGTGCAGGCAGAGCAGGTATCAGCTCAGAGGAGAGAAAGAAACTTGCCCCAGAGGTGTTGGACCTCCCAAGGCGACATCAGTTCTGATGTGGAAGTTAATTACAGCACCGGGAGGCTTTATTTTCATCCTGTTCAACAATTACCACAGACCCCTGAGTGTGCGACAACACCACATCATATAAAATGGGATTTAATTATTCTCCCAAGTCAGAGGAGTTAACCAGTTTTGAAGGAAATGCATGCTTTAATGTGGTCATTTGGCAGGTGCCTCCTTCCTAACTCCTCCAATTCCTCCCAGGTGGGGTGTGAAAAGCTAAATTGGAAGCACATGATGCTGTGATGTGCACATGTGGCATCGTGTCCCTGAAAATGTTCTCAGGGCTCCAGCAGTCAGGACTACAGAGTTCTTCATTCAGTCACTCATTTGCCCAACGGAAACATATGGCGTGCCTACAGCAAGGCTGGCATGGATCCTTCTAAACCTTGGGGAGACAAGGTGAACTTGGAGGCAAGTGTCCCCTCCAGATGCTGCTTTTACTCTAGCCAGGGAGATCCCTGGCACTAAGGCAGCAGTCTAGAAAACAGTGATTGTCAGGAGAATTCACCCAGTGTGAAAATACAAGAGGGTTTATTGAGATACATGGCCAGGACATACATCAGGTGAGATGCCAGAGAGCAGTTTTTCAACCAGTTGTGGGGAAGTCACTTTATATTATCCCACAGCATCTTTGTGGGCTGCATAGGATGGATAGACAGGCCAGGTGACTTGCTATCCTGTCTTTCCTGAGACTGGCCATTTGCACAGTGCCTCACGAATCGCTGGGGCAGGCTCCTAGGAGGCGTGGTCTGGCTATTAGCTCTGCCGTTATATGTGCTGGATTTTTGCTCTTGTGTTGTTCTTCTGTCTCTACACAGACCAGACCCACAGACAGGTGAGAGGTCAGATAGTGTGAGGTGCTGTGCAGGGAATTTAATATACGGAGCTGTGCTACCATGGGGCTTGATGGCCCCTTGACCATCTGGGTCCTCTCCACACAGCTCTCTGAGAAGGTGGCACTGACACTGAGGCCTGAATCAAAGAAAAGCCGACTCAGGGACAAGCATAAAGAGCAGAGGCAGGAATGAGGGAAAGACAGAAGGGCTGGGGGGAGTGCAGGACACTGTGGAGAGTCTGAGCGATCAAGACGAGAAATTGGATTTTAAGGGCAGAGGGAAACCATTACTGAGTATTCAGAGGTCAGGAGGGCCATGCGCAAGTCGTTCGTTTCTGAGTTTTTCTCCACCTGCTGTGTAGGGAATGGTTTGTGATGCAGGAATGGGTGTTAAGGAACAGAGAGGAGCTGCCACAGCTTTGATGACGTTTCTGTCAATGGCTGTCCACCTTCCTCCAAAACATGACCCTGCCTGACCCCTGACTGCCCTGGGTCCAGTCATGTCTCATTCTCTGCATACAGGACTCTGCAGCTCACAAGACACCTTCATACTCAACGGCATTTGATTTGAGTTTCTTAGCAAACCTGAGACATACATCACCCCCCACTTCCAGGGGCTCAGAGAGGTTGAGTGCCCACCTAAGGACACACAGCCTGTTAGTGGCAAAGCTGAAGACGGAAGGCTATGGCTTCCGAGTCAGAGAGACAGCCAAAGCCAAAACGCAGAACTTTGAGAAAGCAATGTTTAGACCCATGGTGCCAAACGGCAAGTTTGGGGGGGCAAAAGGTCAGAGTCTTTACAACCCAGTGACCTTCAAAAAAAAAGTCTGGATCCAGGGTGAGGAGCAGATAGAGCACAACTTTGGAACCAAAGGTCTTTAATGAACTTTCAGGGGCTCCCTGGGCTACATTGGCCCTCTGCCTTCTCGGCTAGAAGGTGGAGTCAGCCTGGCTTTGAAAACACTGCAGAGACCGAGGCACCTTCCTTGAATCTTCTCCCTGGGCGACATCCTTTCCTGAGGCTTAGTCTGATTTTTAATATATGTATCCCCCGACCCTCTGCCGGGAGCTGGGGAGTGTCTAGGCGGTGGGATGGCAGGGGCATTGCAATTCAAAAAGCTCCCGCCCGCCTGGGGGAACCCTAGGCTCCCGAGACAACAGTGCCACCTAATGGTCGCTACTCTCTCTAGCTTCTCTCACAGGATCACTTACTGGTCCAGGAGGTTTCTGCGTTTCCAAGAAGCCTCGAAGATGTGCTAGACGTGTTGGTCTTGGGAGCCTCCTTTTAGATCTTAACCCTCAGTGGCCCAAGGGTCCTCCGAGCCGTGAGGTGAAATAAAAAACAGAGAAAACTGGGGCGACTCTAAGGGAAAGAAGCTTTAGCTCACCTTTCATGGCTGAAGATAAAGCCACGATTGCCCGCAGTCATTATTCCCTCTCCCGAGAGACACCTCAAACGAAACAGCAGGAGAGCTGTGCCCACTTAGTGCAGAATGCTTGGGACCTTGAATTTTACTGCACTCCTGCCTCTCACGCTTAAACCTAAACAGTGCGTCTCATAAAAACACCTTATAATTTCATTTACAAAAGAAAATCTAAGTTTAAAAAATTGAAGTAGGGCAGGCAAGATGGCTCAGTGTGTAACACACTTGTGCTTAAGCTTGGCAGAGTTCAGTCCCTGGGACTCACAGTGGGGAGGAGAGGACCAACTCCCACAAGGTGTCCTCTGATTTCTACACGCACAGCATGCCACATTTGTGCAGTACGCACTCACACACACAAACACACAGACACCTACAAGAAAAATAATGTTTTTAAAGTAAGTCAACTCATGTTTTCACTTAAAAAAAATTAAGACATGTAGAGTCTCTCGTACTACAGGCTGGAATCAGTCTCATTATGAGCTAATCCTACTGATTGCACTTCCAAAGTGCTGAGATTACAGACATGTGCCACCACACCCAGAGTGTCGTGCGTGTTAGGCAAACACTCTGCTGGGCTACATCCCCAGCCCCAATTTTTACATAGTTTTAAAACTTCGCTTAAGCTTTGCTTAATGATTAAGGGTTGTTGTGAATTTTGCCCTTTGAGCAATGAAAAGCCACAAAATCAGATACACAACCTTTCCAAAGATACACAAATACAGCTCATTTGAAGAAGACTGGAACACAGATCTCGGGTGTTACTCTGGTCTTTCTATGTGTCTCTCTATCTAACTCCAATTCAGTCTGGCTCACTGCATCTGTGGTACAGTTACCAATCCAGCTTGTCTTCAGAGGGGAAGTAAAGCCTCGGACTGCCAGTGGCAGTGATGGGCTGGGTCTTCCTGCCACCTCCAATACCTTCTCCATTTGAACGGAAGAAATTCAGACTGACTGAGATGAAATGAGCATCTGGTCTGTTCACTGTACACATGAATCCATGGGCCTTCCAGAACCTTCATGTATACCCTTCATCCTCTGGAACTAATTATTTATTGAAAACAGTGATGCCCAGTAATGAACTATGTTCCTGAGAGGGTCGCTCTCAGATCAACCTGAGTAGGTGTGAGAAATGTAAATCCTGGTCTTCCCAGCACATTCATTGGGAATGTGGAGACAAAACACTCAGCTTCCCCTAAGCTTCCATTCTCGGATCTTGGCCTGGCCCTGGGCAAAAGCTAAGAAGTGCTGGATGAGTGAGGTGGGAAGAGAGCTAAAGGCATTTTGGAGGACAGCAGGGACTCAAAATCAAAGCCTTGAAGGGTCCCTAAATCTAACCCATGAAATCTTAGCAGCATTGGCAACAGCCTCTCCTGGGAACTTGGTAGCAATGCGTAGACTCAGGACCCACAGGACTTACTGAGTAAGATTATGCCTCTCCATGCCCACAGCACTGCCATCTTTTCTAACATTTGGGAAGTTCAGAGAGGGCAGCCTTGCCTCCCTGCTTCTTGAATTCAAGGACCAGTGCCTGGGGTTCGGTTCATGCATGTAAATCACATATGCAGCACACTCCAACGGAGCCCTTTTTGCTGTGAGAAAAACGTTCTCATTCCCACCTGCTAGAAGCTGAGGGAGTCCTTGTTCCCATTTTTGAGCACAGAACTGAACCATCACTCCCTCCTTGGATGGAGGCATCAGTACCACACAGACCTCCAAGGAAGATACATGGAGTTTAGTTCAGATGGAAAGATCCCCACTCACTAGAGTGGGATCAGCAATGCTGAAGGTGTGAGCACCAGAGATAAACCCACAGAACCCCGTGGAAGCCAGGACTCGGTGACTTATCTGTAACTGCAGTGTTCAGAAGGCTGGACAGGGGCTTTCTGGGGGCAAGCTGGCAGACTAAACCAGCCAAATCTACCTGCTCTGGTTTCAACTGAGAAACCTTACCTCAATGAGAATGATAGAAAAAAACACCCAACCTCTACCTCAGACCTCCTCACACATGAGAATATTCTCATGTGTGAACACACACATACATGTGCACATGCATGTACACCACACATGTATGTACAAGCAAAAAAGAAAAAGAGACTAATGCTGAGGAAATCAATGGCCTGGGAAAGGCTCCATGCTTATGGAAGGCGCCCACTTCAGCAGGCAGACCAGTACTGTGCCTGCCCCTAGAGATTGTTTCCCTCCTACAAGCCATGAGCTGTCCTTTGCCCTGTCTGCTCAGGAACACCCTGGAGTTATGGAGCCACTGAAACAATCCCTTGCCTTCCCCTTGCTCATGGTGATGGGTCACCCAGGCTGGGGTCTGGCTTCAATACCCCTTCTTCTCTAACCAGCAAGTCCTAACGCTCTCATTCCATGTTAAAAATCCATGGGAAAAGAACCACTGAAGACTTGGGGAATGGAGACATTTTATTTTATTTAAGCATTTCCCTAACACCCTTTAAAAATACAGTTTCTTCCCTTTTCTTAAAAACTTCCAATATTCCCCACCTCTAAACATGCCAGAGCTAATGACGTCATAAGCAAACAGAGTGTCAAAACAGAGTTAATTTCCCCCCAAAAATTAGCAAAACCTTCTCCTAAAATGAAACTGGGTTCTGAAGGAGGATTGGGCAAGTCTCCCCAACATCTCTGGACCTCCCGAGGGTTGACAATGCCAAGGTAAGATCACCTGAAGAAAGTACTTTCGGTAGACTTAGGAGGCACTCACAGTCACTGTATCACATTTACCTACCAAACTGCAATGTTAAGAATGTAACTGTGGGCTAATAGACAGCTCAGTGTTAAGAGCACTGGTTACTTCTCCAGAAGACCCAGGTTCAATTCCCAGCATCCACATGGCAGTTCACAACCATCTGTAACTTCAGTTCCAGGGGATCTGACACCCTCATGCAGACACACATGCAAATGAGACATCAATGCACATAAATTAAAAGGAACAAATCTTATAATAAATAAAATAAGTAAATTTTGTAAAAGCCGGACATGTTGGTACACACCTTTAATCCCAGCACTTGGGAGGCAGAAGCAAGAGGATCTGTGAGTTCAAGGCCAGCCTGGTCTACAAAGAAGTTCCAATACAGCCAGGGCTACACAGAGTAACCCTGTCTTGAAAAATAAAAAATAAAAAAAGCAATATTAACTATCCACTATGGAAATCAATATGGCAGTTCCTCAGAAAATTGAGAACCAATCTACCTCAAGACTCAGCTATACCACTCTTGGGCATGTAACAAAAGGATGCCACATCCTACCACAAGGACACTTGCTCAACTATGTTCATTGCAGCATTATTCATAATAGCCAGAATCTGGAAACAATCCAGATGTCCCTCAACTGAAGAATGTATAAAGAAAACGTGGTACATTTACAGAATGGAATATTACTCAGCTGTTAAAAATAATGACATCATGGGATTTACAGGCAAATGGATGGATCCAGAAAAGATCATCCTGAGTGAGGTAACCCAGACCCAGAAAGACAAACATGTTATGTACTCATTTATAAGTAGATGTTAGGTGATAAGTAAAGGATAACCATGCTACATTCCTCAGACCCAGAGATGCTAAGTCACAAGGAGGACTCAAGAGGAGGTGTGATGATCTCCCTGAGAAGGGGAAATCAAATAGATTTCAAGGGTGGGTAGGAATGTGAATGAGAGGGATTAGGTGGGGATGCGGGGAAAGAGTACTGGGAGAGACAACAGGAATTGGGGGGGGGGGCATTTGGGGGTGAGGTAGAAACCTAGTGCAATGGAAACTCCTTGGAATTTATGAGGGTGACCCTAGCAAAGACTCCTAGTAATGGGGGACACAGAGCCTGAACTGGTCATCTTCTGTACCCAGGCAAGGCTTCCAGTGGGGGGACTGGGACACCAACTGAGCCACAAAACCTTCAACCTACAATTTGTCCTGCCAGCAAGATGCACTGGGGTAAAAATGGCCCAGAACTTGTAGGAGTGGCCAACAATGACTGGCACTGCCTGAATGTCCAGGAACCAGAGACTGGACAGCCCAGAGATCTAGGATAGAACTAAACAGGACTGGCCAAAAAAAAAAAAAAAAAACAAGTTCCTAATGATACTCTGCTATACTCATAGACTGGATCCTAGCATAATCATCATCAGAGAGGCTTCATCCAGCAACTGATGGGAGCAGATGCAGAGACCCACAGCAAAACACTAGGCAGAGCCAGGAGAACCCCACAGAAGAGGGGGAGTGCTGTGGATGTCTTTCTGTATGCTATGAATATGTGTTGCTCTGATTGGTTCATAAGTAAAATGTTGATTGGCCAGTAGCCAGGCAGGAAGTATAGGTGGGATAAGCAGACAAGGAGAATTCTGGGAAGAGGAAGGCTGAGTCAGGAGACACCAGCCCACCGTATAGGGAGCAGCATGTAACAGCACACAGGTAAAGCCATGGAACACATGGCAACATATAGACTGATGAAAATTGATGGGCTGAGTTTAAGTGTAAGAGCTAGTCAGTAGTTAGCCTGAGCTAATGGCCAAGCAGTTTTAATTAATATAAGCCTCTGTGTGTTTACTTGGACCTGAACTCCTATGGACTAGGCAGGACACAGAAAAACTTTAGCTACAGGGGAGAAAGGATTACAGGACCCAGATGGGTTGAGGACACCATAAGAACATGGCCCATAGAATCAACTCAGCAGACCTCATAGGGGCTCACAGAGACTGAAGTGACAATCATGGAGCCTGTATGGGTCTGACCTAAGTCCTCTGCATATATGTATGGCTACATAGCTTGGTGTTCTTGCGGGACTCCTAACAGTGGGAGACAGGATGTCTCTGACACTTTTGCTGCTCTTAGGACCCTTTTCCTCCTACTGGTTTACCTCATCCAGCTTTGATATGAGGGTTTGTGCCTAGTATTATTGTATCTTGTTAGGCCATGTTCAGTGGATATTCCTGGGAGACCTGCTCTTTTTTTTTTTTTTTTTTTTTAAGGGAAACAAAGGAGGAATGGATCTGGGGGAGAAGGGGAGGAGTGGAAGGAGGGTGTAGCTGGAGGGCTTCTCTCCAGGTTCCCCAAGCCCCGCAGTCCCACAATCCACTTATAAAATAATCACTCAGACGCTTATATCACTTATAAACTGTATGGCCGTGGCAGGCTTCTTGCTAACTGTTCTTTTATCTTAAATTAACCCATTTTTATAAATCTATACCTTGCCACGTGGCTGGTGGCTTACCGGCGTCTCTACATGCTCTTCTCCTGGCGGTCGCTGCAGTCTCTCTCCTCAGCCTTCCGCTTCCCAGAATTCTCCTCTCTCCTTGTCCCACCTACTTCCTGCCTGGTCATTGGCCATCAGTGTTTTATTTATATATAGAGCAATATCCACAGCACTTCCCCTTTTTTCTTTTTTTTAAAAAAGGAAGGTTTTAACTTTAACATGGTAAAATTATATATAACAAAACAATTACCAAGCAAGAATTATAGTTACAATATTAAAGAAGATGTCCTATCTATCTTATATTTGTGAATTTAAGGTTTTATATCTAACTTATCTTTTATCATAACTGAGGAAATTACAACTATCTAGTTTTTAACCACATCAAAGACCTGAGAAGGAACATAATGGTATCTGAGAAATGGTAGGTGGATGCAAGCAACTTTTGGGAATCTTGCAAGAGTAGACCAAGACAGCTGGCAGCCTGGACAGTCACCTGATGTTTTTCAGCATTGTTGGTGCATTCAAATTGGCTACAGGCCTAGAGTATCTGACAGACCATTTTTAGAAGCAGGAATTCTGAGAGACCATCTTACCCTGTCTTGGCAGAGTACAGTGGTCGCTTTCCTTGTGTCCCGCTTGTCCAGAAAGGACAGCATTGCATTTGTACTGTCAGCCGTCAAGGCAAGGGCAGTTCTTTGCCCAGTAGGCCATTTTGTGCCAAAAGACAAACTTCTAAATGGAAATGTCTTAGAAGCCCAACATTTTCTCGGGATCAAATTGGTGCAGCCAGGAGCAATTGTGTCTCATGTCAACAGAATTCTAAGTTATTTAAATGCCATATTCTCTAGGTCTATGAAGTGTTTGAAGATTACCTATCTATCTGAAATATATCTATGTATACCTAGAAGACTTAACTAACATGGCTACAGATATGATTATCATAGATGACTAATTATTAACCTATTTTTTAATTATCCATTACAATTTTAAATGAGTTATATAAACATAATACCTCAAACAAGAATAGAAATATATATATATATACAGTATAACAAAATTAACTTCAAGTTTGTATCAATGAACTAAAATTTATACCAATGTAAAACATTTTAAACATAAACTAAAATTTATACCAATGTAAAACATTTTAAACAAGTTGTTCTTTAAAAGTAGGTTCATTAATCTACCCTTTTATCTTATCATCTCCATATCCTCCTATATATCATATCCCCTTTTGTTTTTTAGAAAGAGATCACATTTATAATCAACCTGTTTTAAATAAAAATATTGGTTTTTGTCTGTCCCACACCAGAGGGCTCTTCTGATTTGGGACACAAGAATCACTTAACCATTTTTTTTTTTTTAAAGCAATATGTCTGGGTTTAGAGGGGGAGTGAGCCAATTCCACCTCTAAAGCCAGCTTGGTATATTTGGGAATTTGGGCGTAGCATCTCTTACTACTTCCTGCTGGAGGGGGGCGCTGTATCTTATGGGGACGCAAAGAAAATTTTAGACCTATGGGGTAGTCCGTGAGGCTGTATTGTGTGAACCAGTTGCCTTGAAACCGATCTGGATGTTGGATCATCTGGGCCATGGTGTCATCGGAGTCCTTTCAGGGGGTCTTGGCTGGTGAAACCTGATGTATCTTAATCTGGAACAAGTCCATAGCCTCTGGCTTTCTGTGGAAACAAAAGCAGAATCTCTTTTCCAAAGTAACATATCCTTATATCCAAATTTTGAAGTCAAGGTACCTTTAAAATATACATTTTGGCATAACTCAACAGCTTTTGTAATCAAATGTTTTTCTTTAGTTATGAATATCAAAGAGAACATAATCCAGATTCTCTGTGTGGTAGCCATCTTTATGTGGCTTATGTTTTATATTACCTTGAGCCTTGAGCCTATTGCTTTAAACTGTACCATTGTAAGCCTGAAAGGGCGCTGTGGCTGCTGGCTCCGCCCACTTTAGCTTCCCAACACGGCAGTGGTACGTTTTCCGCCAGCTCTGGGAGTCATCAAGTCTCAGAAATAGTGGGTCTAAGCTTTTATCAAAGCAGCGTGTAGCCCAGAAACCTCTTTTTTTTTTTTTTTTTTAAATACTAGTAAAGACTAAATCTACCACACAGCTTAATGTGCCGCTGGCAGACACACCTCATTTCCGCCATACTGACGGTCAAACACACCCGCCAGGAACCCGCCAGTGTCCAAACTTGCGTTTTGCCGCATCTAGCTGCCGGTATGAGACAAGAAGCAGGAACCTGGTTTTGGCTCTGTTTAGAATTGGTTATTAAATATTCTCAGGTTTAAGGTGGAAACTCGAGCCGTTGGGCGCCATTTGTAGCTGGAGGGCTTCTCTCCAGGTTCCCCAAGCCCCGCAGTCCCACAATCCACTTATAAAATAATCACTCAGACGCTTATATCACTTATAAACTGTATGGCCGTGGCAGGCTTCTTGCTAACTGTTCTTTTATCTTAAATTAACCCATTTTTATAAATCTATACCTTGCCACGTGGCTGGTGGCTTACCGGCGTCTCTACATGCTCTTCTCCTGGCGGTCGCTGCAGTCTCTCTCCTCAGCCTTCCGCTTCCCAGAATTCTCCTCTCTCCTTGTCCCACCTACTTCCTGCCTGGTCATTGGCCATCAGTGTTTTATTTACATAGAGTGATATCCACAGCAGGAGGGGAAACTTCAGTTGGGATGTAACTTATGAGAGAAGAATAAAAGTTTAAAAAATAGAAAATAAAGTTGGGCAGTGGTGGCGCACACCTTTAATCCCAGCACCTGGGAGGCAGAAGCAGGTGGATCTCTGTGAGTTCAAGGCAAGCCTGGTCTACAGAGCGAGTTCCAGGACAGGCTCCAAAACTACACAGAGAAACCCTGTCTTGAAAAACAAAACAAAACAAAAAAAATAGAAAATAAATAATCTGGAAAAATATGAACTGTCAGTTCCACAGCCCTTACACTGTAAGCTGTGTGACTTCAGTGGAGTATGTCCTAGACAGTGGTGAAAGCTTTGACCCTGTCACTCCTGAGCTGGGGACAGGCTTGGGGCAAATCTAACTTCTTTGAGCTTCTGCCCTGTGAAATAAGGATAGTCACAGGCCATCACACAGCGACATGGGACAGTCAAATCAGTTACACATTTTAAAGTCATTAGGAACATGGCCAAAACAGAACTGCTGCAGTTTAACTGTGTCTCTCATGTGTTGGGAATCAAGTCCCCAAACTCACCTGTTGACAACATTTGGAAGTGAGGCCTTAGGATTAGATGAGGCCATGAGGTGGGGCCTCCATTATGGCCCTTGACTTTAGAAGAAGAGAAAGAGGGCCTGGGAAGGTGGCTTGGTTGGCAAAGTGCCTGCTGTGCAAGCATTTGGATCTGAGCTCAATCCCCAGCACCCACATGAAAGCCCAGCACAATGCACCCTCTATGATCCCAGTGCTTAGCAGAAGGGGATAGTAGGCAGTTTTCCTGTGTCCTGCCTGGTCCCGAAGCTGCTCAGTCCCAAGTAAACACACAGAGGTTATATTAATTACAAACTGTTTGGCCTAATGGCTCAGGCTTCTTGCTAACTAGCTCTTTCATCTTAAGTTAACCCATTTCTATTAATCTATATGTTGCCACATGGCCATGGCATTACCAGTCTGCTGGCATCTTGTTGCTCCTTGGGTGGTGGGCTGGCATCTCTCCTAACTCCACCCTTCTTCCTCTCTGTCTTCAGTTTGAATGTATTGCCTAACGTTATTCTTCCTTGCCATTGGCCAAACAGCTTTATTTATCAACCAATGAGAGCAACACATACAGAAACACAGAGAACACACACAGAAACAACAACATACAGAAAGACAACTCACTGCAGAAGGAAGTGAAGATAGACGGAGCTCTGCAGCTCATTCTAGCCAATCTAACCAAATAGATGAATTCCAGGTTCAGTGAGAGACCCTGCTTCAAAAAATAAGTTGGAGAGTCATCAGGAAAGATGACTGATATTGACCTCTACCTACATCACACATACACATAGCCACACACATATACACCACACAGCAGTAGCAGCAGCAGCAAAAAGTAATCCTACCAAGTTCCTCTCCCTGGGAGAACATCATCAAATCTAAAATATCCACTCAAAGTCATAAAATACATATGTATCTCTAACAGACTGCCAGAGCCCCAGTCCTCACCCACCTGCACCAGACATGGGCTTATTGGTCAAGATAAATGTCAGCAGAGAAGGAAGTCCTCAACTCCATTATGTTTTCATCTCTGCATTTGCTCTCACCATGACAAATACAGACCTGAGAGAGCTGCCCCTCATGACACTCATCATACATTTAACTGTCCAGAATTGTAATTTCCTCAAAGGTGTGCTACCAGCAGTCCCAGTAATGGGGGGGGGCAAGATAATATTGTGAACCTGAATGGATTTATAATCGCTATGAAGACACCCCCTCTAGGTTTTTCTTTGGGTATGTTTCCAGAAAGATTTAATTGAAAAGAGAAAACTCACCCTGGATGTGGCCAGCATCCCATGGAATGGGGTCCTGGACTGAATAAAAAATAGGGTGCAATTTTCTTTTGAGATATGGTTTCTCTGTGCAGCTCTGGCTGACCTAGTACTCGATTTATAGACCACGATGGCCTCGAACTCACAGAGATTCACCTGCTTCTGCCTCCCAAGTGCTGGGATTAAAGGCATGTGCCATCATCGCCATGCTGAGGGTGCAATTTTTTGTGGCACATTCTGGGTGGTCAGTCATGTCCAGATGAAGCTGAATATCTACTTCCCAGACATCTGCTGTCAGAAACTGACTGAAGTATATGATGAACACAAACTTTGCATTTTCTATGAGAAGTGCATGGCCAAAGAAGTAACTGCTGATGCTCTAGGTGAAGAGTGGAAGGGTCATGTGGTCCCAATCAGTGGTAGGAGTGACAAACAGGTTTTCCCATGAAGCAAGGTGTCTTGACCCACAGCAGAGTGTGCCCACTGTTGAGTAAGGGTCGTTCTTACTATAGACCAAAGAGAAGTGAAGAAGGAAGCATAAGTCTGTTCTTGGATGCATTGTGGATGAATCTGAATATTCTCAACTTAGTTACTAGAAAAAAATTTAGAGAAGGCTGTTCCTGGACTGACAGATACTACTGTGTCTCAGCAGTTGGGACCCCAAAGTCCAACAGAATCAGAAAGCTTTTCAATTGCTAAAGAAGATGATATACACTGTCAGAAAGCCCCTAAACTAAGAAGGCAAGACGTTCAGGATCAAAGTGCCCAAGATTCAGCATCTGTTACTCCAGGTTTCCTGCAATGTAAATGCAACATACTGCTCTGAAGAAAAAATGCACAAATGAAAAATGAGGGACCTGAAGAACAGGTTAAACTTCAGGCCAACAGAATGAAAGAAGGCAAAGAAAAATGCCAGGAACAGACTGCCAAGGGACGCAGGCTGTCTTCGCTGAGAGGTTCTACTTCTGAGTCCAGTCAAAAATAAGTCTTGAAGGTTAAGAAATAAATGATCAGACCTTGAAAAACAAAAAAAGGAGAATCAAGTAGATCATCAACAATTTTCTTAACTGTAGACAGTACGGCCAGTCACATCATGCCGCTGCCTCCATGCCTGTTCACCATGACAGACTGTGTCCTTTCTTAAGTTGTGAGCTAAAATAAAAAATAAGTTGCTTCTTTTGAGATGTTTGGTCACAGCAGTAAGAAACATAATGAATATGAGGCACTTTTACATACATCTCACAAGGACATATTGTACCCCCTACTGCAGAGAAGAACAGGCAGGCACTGTGCATGGGGTCAATGCTTTGTCCTAAGTTAACCCCTGCTCCACCCAGGTGACACCTAGAAGGATGCAGGAACAGCAGTGACAGACCCTCACCAAAACTCAGTGTCCCTGGGACCTAGCTGTCAGACAGGAGATGGGAGGGAAGAGACACTGACACCGTGAGTCCCAAGAACAAGACTGTCCACCTGACCAAGGGTGGGGCAAGACTGAGCTCTGGGGTGACTGGCTGTACCTGAGATCCCCTGTAACCTGCCGGCTTGAGAAGAGACTGAAGGTAGTTGTCTGGGTGTGAACCTGCTTCCTTCTCAGATCACTGGCTTTCTGAGTAAAGCATAACTTAAAGATTCAACCCTCTGCTAACCAATGTTGAAATGACAGGTGACACCATCCCCAGTGTTCCAGTAACACCATCAGCCTCCCTCCTCTGCCCCAGGGCTGAGTCCACCCTGTGTAGCTCTCAGAATGGTCCCTGCTCTGGCCTCATGGTGTCTTTTCAATCTCTGTGTACCCAGGGCTTTGTCAGCATGCTGTCTGCTCAAAAGGTATAATAAGTGAATGAATCGCTCACAGTAGAGAAGCTGGGAGCAGCATAAAATGAAATAAAATAAGAAACTAGAAAACATTAAGTCTTTGTTTAGTTTGGAAATGACTCCTTATGACAAGAGCAGGGAGAACAGGATTCAGGGACTGTACAGCTAATAGCAAGAGAACACAGGAGACGGGAGGAGATCCCACATAGATGTCTGGTCAGGAGCACTGAGTGCAGGCTTAGAAGACACCTCCCCTGCAGGAGAGGAGCCTCTGCTGGAGTGCTGCCACCCTGCCTGTGCTCCAGAGGGTTTTAGAGAAGAACCTGCTCCTGCCCAGGAGCGCTGCAGACTCCATGCAGCCCTCTCCTGTGCCTCGCCTCTCAGAAAGGCAAAGAGCTGCTCTTTCCTACCTGAGCCTCAACAAGAGGGGTGGGGCAGTGATGTGGCTGACCTTGGCTGCCCCATAGCAAGAGCCTCCTCAAGCCTCTAGCTGCCCCTCCCTCACAGTTCGTAACCTTGGGCCTGCACCATGAAGCCAAGTGTGTAAAAGAGGGCTTAGAATAGAGAATAGTCGTAGAGAATAGTGAGGGTAAGCTTCATCCTCCTGTACCACAAAATAAAATGAAGAATAGTCAGCCTGGCACAGATTAACTTTGCTGTGCATTGATTCAGCTGGCTCAGTGTCTTACACTGCATAACTATACATGAGGAACTTTGAACTCTGAGTCCAAGACCTGTTCTGTCCTTAGCCCTGTTAAACAGGCTTTGGACTCCCTGAAGCCTAGAGAAGCATTTTTCACTTTTCCATATCTTCATTTATTTTTCTTCTTTTCATGTATATGTATGGGTGGTGTGTATGCATGCTTGCATGTGTATAGGTGCATGTGGTAGGGACGTACATACATACTTATATGAATGTGTATGGAGGTCTAAGGTTGATGTCAGACATCTTCCTCAATCACTCTTCCCCCATTTTCTTTGAGGGAGAATCTCTCAGTCAAACTGATTTGGTTTGGTCTTGCTAGCCAGGTTACTCCCAGGGATCCCCCAGTTGTGAGGACAGAATTACAGGTAAACTGCCATACACCCTCTCCCAGAACTCACAAGGGTTCTAGGGATCTAAACCCCTGGCTTTTGCTTGCCAGGCAAGCATGTAACCACTGAGCCACCTCCCAGCCTACATTCTGTCCTTCCTACACTCTGCCAACTTCACCCTCGAGCCTCAGAGAGAGTTGCCTGGTAAAGCCTGAGAGCAGGGACAGAGACCTGCCAAGAAGGGCCAGAGAGAGGCAAGTTCAAATGAAGCCTGAGAAATCCAAGTGACTATATGTCACCAGCAGGAGGCACTGGCCCTTCTACTCCTCCACAGGGTCCTAACCAGGTCAGTGATGCTTGGCTGCCTCAGCAAAAGCAGAATCTCGTGTCACTGAGACGATGCCTTCCAGGACCCCTTCACCCAACCCCCCAGGCAGATCTGCCTTCTTCACTCACCACTGGCCTTTGGGATGAGCCATCTTACTCTCCTTACACAAGAGGAAGAAAGGGAAATAAAATGGCCTGTAAGCAGGAGGGTGGACAGAAAACAAAAACATCAAGCAATTCTCAAGGAACCCATTTCTTCAGAAAATACCATGAACACAGAGAAAACCTCTAATAAAAATAAGCAGAGATGGAAGTATGGCTCCCTGGTACTTTACTTGAGTAGAATGACAAGAATAAGAATTACAGCTATCAATATCATATTTGTTTATTTATTTAAGAAAGCAATGATTTTCCACAGAAGTCTTACCTCCAGGGCTGTTAAGGGCCCACAGATGGAACAGGCCCAAAGTCTAGACACAGATGGTGAGCCTGACTGAACCAGCTCCTGAGCAGCTTGCTGGAGAGAACATGCACACCAGGACACTTGTTTCATGGAACTGGGAACAGTTTGACCTGCCTTAGGAAGACAACGTGGTGAGCTATCAGGTCATGTGGAAAAGAAGTTCTATCACGCCTGAGAGACCCACCCAGGCTCAGTGCACACTGAAAAGGATTGGGTCTCTTAGAAGAGCTTGCTGTGGTTGGGCAAACTAGAAGCTGAGGACAGGGAATGAATTCAGACCTAGTGGGGAATTGTGACATACTTAGGAAACCAGGCTTGGGCTGGAGGTGTGGTTCAACCAAGTGTTTGCTTAGCATAGACAAAGTCTTGGGTGTGATCCCTAGTGCTGATAAATCCCTGTGTGGTGGTGCACACCTATAATCCTAGGACTTGCAAGGTGAAAGTAGGAGAATCAGAAGCGCAAAGCCAATCTGAGACGACATAAAGAGTTCAAGACCAACCTCAGGTACATGAAATCTTGTCCCACCCCCACCCAAAAAAAAGAAAGAAAGTAACATTAAACTCAAAGTCAAGGCCAGAACAAGCTAGGCAGAAATAATGAAGAAGTGAGCATACTTGGGCACTCCAGAAACTAAGCCTAGGATGGTGAGTTATTTGTCTTATTGTTGTGACAAAATACCTTGTGGGAAAGTCAATTTAAGGAATCAAGGTTTACTTTGGCACAAAGTTCAAAGGCACAGTCTACTATGGCAGGGAAACCATGGAGAGAGGAGCTTGAGGCAGCTGACCACGTTGTGTCTGTAGTCAGGAAGCAGAGAGTAGTGAATGTTTATGTGGGGCTCACTTTCTCCCCTTTATTATCCAAAACCCCATCCCAGGGAATAGTGTTGCCCATATTTAGCATGGATCTTCCTATCTCAGTTAACTTAATCTAGACAATCTCTCACAGATAAGCCCAGAGCTTTGTCTCCTCAGTGATTCTAGATCCTATCAAGTTGACAATATTGACCATCACAGATGGTTGGACCAGTCTGCAGGTGCCCCTCTCAATCTTAATTGCCAAGTTTGGCTCATAAAACTAGTAATTGACAGGACAGGAATTTGAACCAAAGATAGATAGAAATCCAAAACCAATAACAATGAAATGAGGACACATACTTTAGCACCGCAGGGACAGCCCAAAACAGGAAGACCAGAAGGAAGCTCCAAAACCTTCATAGTCCATCAGCTTACAGCAGAGATCCTGAGCCATGGCTGGGACTACAGCATGACATGATGTTATCAGCACGCTTCCCAAAGTTTTTGCCTAGAGCCACATCTCCACAGTCTGCTGCTTTCTCCAGGGCAGTGACAGCACTGTGAGACCTTCAGTGACAGGGTCTTCTTCTTTCCAAATAAAATGACCAGACCTGACCCATATAGAGGGCCGTGTCCCTCCTAAGAACTGCCAAACTGTCAAAAACCATTCCAACAGCCCAGGATCTCTGCAGATGAGAAGGGAAGGTGGAAAGATTCCCCTGGCCTTGCTGAGCCAGGAAAGGATCATTCAGTACTGGAAAGTCTAAAGCAACACAAAAATGTTCAGCAATTTCCAGGAATTGTTGGGGAAGAATGGCATGGAGAAAAAAAATGGGGGAGAAAAGATGAATGATCTCAAGTTACAAAGCAGTTTAGATCCCAGGAGTCCAAGCAAGAGGCTCGAGTTCAGCTGTCACTGAAGACAAGAGGAATGTCTCCCTTTATGGAGAATGATACAGGCTGTCCTGAGGTCCTGAGAAAACCAGGTGGAGGCACAGAATGTTACCAGATCTAGGCACTGTTTGAAAAGAAGCCTTCAAACAATAAAAGGAGAGTAAACATTATCAGAAATGTTAAGGGGCAGGGATGAGCATCGTGATAGTCAAAGATGTTAGTACATATATATGAGGGAGGAAAAATAGCATCAACCCCTAGTGGATAAATGAGCAAAGTATAGAAGCAGGCAGCTCACAAAGGAGGGAAATAAATGATCAGTAATAGAAAAAATACAACCCTCCACTGCTAAGACTTGAATATGAAATATTCCCCCAGGCTCCTGCATTGAAGCCTAGTCCCCTGCCAGTGCTACTGTTGTGGGAGATGTTAAAAACTCTAGGGTAGCTAGAGAGTTTCTCTCCAGCTCCCGCCAAACCCCGGTAGTCCCGTAGCCCACTTATAAAATAAACATACAGGCCGGGCGGCAGTGGCGCACACCTTTAATCCCAGCACTCAGGAGGCAGAGGCAAGAGGATCTCTGTTGAGTTCGAGGCCAGCCTGGGCTACCAAGTGAGTTCCAGGAAAGGCGCAAAGCTACACAGAGAAACCCTGTCTCTCAAAAAACCAAAAAAAATAAATAAATAAATAAACATACAGACTCTTATATTATTTAAACTGTTTGGCCTAATGGCTCAGGCTTTTAGCTATCTAGTTTTTACATCTTAAATTAATCCATTTTTATAAATCTATACCTTGTTACATGGCTCCTGGTTTACCAGTATCTTACATGTTGGTACTCATGGCTGCGGCTGGCAGCATCTCCTGACTCAGTCGTTTTGTTCCCAGAATTTGTTTGTTTGTGTGTTTTGCCTATACTTTCTGTCTGGCTACTGGCCAATCAGCATTTTATTTATACAAAGTGATATCCACAACTAGGAGTTTCCTCACTGGAGCAAGTAGGTCACAGGTTGGGGGTCCTTGGGGTTACAGCTTGCCTTAACTCTCTCAGTATCTCTCTCTGCTTCCCATCTATGGTGTCTTTTCACTACCATGATATTCTGCCTCATATGGGCCCAGGGTCAAAAAGCCAAAAACTGTTGATGGAAACTATAAGTCAAAATACATGTTTCCAAAATTTTTATGTCGGAGTTTTTCATTTATGTGTATGTATACTTGTCTGCGTTAGTTTCTGTGCACCATGTGTGTGCAGGACCCCGTGGGAGCCAGAAGACATCGGATCCCATGGAACTGAAGTTGCAATCAGTTGCAGACTGCCATGGGGTTCTGGAATCTGAAGCTTCAGATCCTCTGCCAGAGCAGCAAAGCACTCACAAGTGCTGAGCCTTCTCTCCAACCCCATGTCAAGTATTTTTATTGCAACAGTGAAAGTCTGACATACTACCATGTTGACTAAAATGACAGACCACAAACACCTTGCCCATGAAGTAAATAAAATTGTTTTCTGTTAATAAATATCTGTTGGGCTGGAGAGATGGCTCAGTGGTTAAGAGCACTTATTGCTCTCAAACAGGACTCAAGTTTGGCTCCTAACATCCATATTGCAGTTTATAACCACCCACAACTCAGGTTCAGAGGACTCAATGCAATGCCTTTTTCTGATCTCGGTGGTACCAGGCACATGCCCATACATGTTTAAAAAAAAAATCTAAAGTTTTTTCCAATAATTTTTAGAGCATTTCAACATGTCAAAAGTTGAGAAGA
This sequence comes from Peromyscus leucopus, assembly GCF_004664715.2. Classification (NCBI taxonomy): domain Eukaryota; kingdom Metazoa; phylum Chordata; class Mammalia; order Rodentia; family Cricetidae; genus Peromyscus; species Peromyscus leucopus. The sequence continues at coordinate 95,170,085 of NC_051067.1, read as the reverse complement.
TGCTATGTTAATCAGTTTGGAATGCTGTAACAAAATAACATAAACTAGTTGACTTATAAACAACAGAAATTTATTTCTCATGCTTCTGGAGAGTAGCACATCCAATCAGGATCTAGGCACTAGCAGATAGTGTATGTAGTCAGGAACCACTTCCTCCTAGATGGTGCCTTCTCACTTTGCTCATGTGGTAGAAGAGACAAGACATCATCCCCTGAGTCATCTTTTATAGGGCACTGTCTCAGTCACTTGTTACTGCAAACAAAGACTTCTCAGAACAACTTAAGGAAGGGTTTGTGTTAGCTCACAGTTCCAATGGGATAGATCCATCGAGCAAGGAGGAAATGGCAGCGGGAGCAGAAGGCCTCTGGTCACATTGCCTAAGTAGTCAGGAAGCAGACTATGAGCAAGAATTGGGGGCAAACTGTAAAACCTTAAGACCTTACCCAGCAATCCACTTCCCTCAGCAAGGCCCCATCACCTAAAGATTCTACAGCCTTCCAAAATAGGACCACTAGTTGATGGCTAAGTGTTCAAACACATGTGCATTTGAGAAGACATTTCACATTCAAACTATAGACACCAATGTCATGAATAAGGACTCTACCTTCATGTAAGTACTGTCTGTCACATTGGGGATTAGGATTTCAGTGTAGAATTTTGAGGAGATACAAAGAACCTGACAGGAGTGTGACTTTGTCTAATCTTCTTTAAATAAATAACACCCATGTTCACATTGTTTGGTCCTGTAATTTTATCCCTAGAGACTTAAGCCAAGGAAATAGAGACACAGACAAGGATAAATACACATAGTCACCAAAGGATTCATTACAAAGAGCACTATTGGAAATCACCAGCTTGTCAAACAAGAAGGGGGTGATTAAATACACTACAGTACATTCACATAATAAAATGCAAGAAAGCACTTGTCCTATTTTTTAAAAACACATTTAGTGGCATGAAGAACTGCTTATAATGTTGGAATGAAAATGCAAGCCTCAGAGTTGAGGCTTGGCTCAGTTGGCAGAGTGCTTGCTAGCAGACGCGAGGCTCTGGGTTCAATCCACAGCATTTCTAAAACCAAACATGGCTGGAGGCTAGAGAGATTGCTCGATAGTAGATTACATTTGATGTTCTTGCAGAGGACCTGGGGTCAGTTCCCAGGACCCACATGGTGACACATAAACATATATAACTCTAGTTTCAAAGACTCTGTTGTCCCCCTTTTCTGATCTCCGAGGGCACCAGGCACACACACACACACATGTGGTACATACACATCTAGGCAAAACATTCATACACATCAAATAAAATATAAATAAATCTAAAAATAAAAAGCATTTTTTGCAATAACAGGCATAGGCACACACTGTAACCTCAGCACTTGAGAGGTAGAGGCAGGAGGATTTGACATTCTAGGTCATCTTTGGCTACATAAGGAGTTCAAAATCAAGGTCACCTTGGGCTACATAAAACCCTGTTGGGAAAAAAATACAAGATACAAAACTAATATATAATAATATTCATAAGTAAAATATGCAATTTTAGAATATAGAGGCATGCATGTAGAAGAGAACACAAAAGAAGAAAAAACTGGTAGTCCTGAAAGTCATGATCTTAAAAACTTAACTGGGCATGATGGCACATGCCTGCAATCCAAAAACTTGAAAAGGTGAGATCTTGAGTTCAAGGACAGCCTAGGCTACATAGTAAGACTCAGTCTGAAAAAAAATTAAAATACAAAATGGCTCAGTGGGTGAAGAAGGCTGTCACAAGCCTGGTGACTCGAGCTGGATCTCTAAGGTTTCTGTGGTAGAAGGGAGCCAACTCCTACAAGCTATCCTCTGACATCTACACACACACATCTTTTGTATAAAACTTGGAATAATTTGACAGTGGTCAGATTTCCTTTTCAGGTACATAAGCTTTAAATTCCATTCTTGATAAATTTTTTAGTTAGGGTTTCTATTGCTGTGAAGAGACACCATGAATGCAGCAACTCTTATAAAGGAAAACATTTCATTGCGGCTGGCTTACAGTTCAGAGGTTTAATCCACTATCATCATGGCAGGAAGCATGACTGCACTCAGACAGACATGGTGCTGGAGAAGGAGCTGAGAGTTCTACGTCGGAATCAACAGGCAGCAGGAAGAGAGAGAGTCCCTGGGCCCGGCTCAGACTTTTGAAACCCCAAAGTCCACCCCCAGCAACACATTTCTTCCAACAAGGCCACAAGTCCTAATTATTTCAAATACTGCCACTCCCTATGAGCCTATGAAGGCCATTTTCATTCAAACCGCCACAATAAATAAAACATTTTAAAATTAAAAAAAAAACCTTATTAACTATTCATCCCACAAACACAGAGAATGTCTATAACCAAAATTACAGTAGATTTTAAGAATGCACAAACAAGTAAGGGACCTGACCCCAAAAGCCTGTAAGCTGGGAGACAAGCACGTGCACAGATAATTGTGGTAGAACGTAGGTGCCCCATGTAAAAGAGAGACAACTGCCCCAGGATTTGCAGGAATATTTCTTGGTAAGTATGGAGAAAGCAGGGTCTCACATAACTGGGTCCCTGATGGCACTACCAGTATTCTTGTCCTAGGATGGGGCTTCTCAACACCACTACTGTGGACACAGTAGGTAATTCGTCATTGGGATGGGGAAGTGGCTCCCCTAACCATTTCTCATAGCCAGAGAAGCCTCCAGAAGTTACCAACATCTTTCAGGCAGTAAATTACCCTGACTGAGAACCACTGTCCCAGAGGGTTGGCCCTTCTGCAGTTCAGCCCCTGCTTGGCCAAGGTCAAGTTCCTGCTCTCAGAGCTGGTGTGAGAACATGAGCTTTATCAGGTCACGTGTTCAACACAGCACATGCCCAGAGAAAGCAGGTGATAAATGGCATCACTACTTTGAGGCACAGAGTCCATCTGCCCACCTAGAGAGGAAATGGAGGCTTGGGTCATGAAATAAATTGCCTAGGGTTACACAACAGGAATCCCCACTTAGATCTGTGTGATTCCAAAACCTCTTATCCTAGTCACACTGGATCTTATCCATCAAGCAATGTGGAGGGCATCCAGTTCCACACCTACAGGCTGGACCACCTCCTGCCCACTGGGATGGTCCCAGACACAAAAAGTACAGCCCATCCACCCACCATGGCCAAGTCCTAAAGTCAGGGTGGAGTGGCAGGGAAGGGCTCCCATGACCAGGAGGGAAACCAAGGCCTTGTCATCTCCGATTCTTCCTCGGGGTGCACGTTCATGGGGTGCACATCCCCTTCTACAGTAAGCCTGGAAAGACAAGGACTGTATCTACACTGATTTTTTTCAGGGCCAGGCACAGATAGGACCTTGTATCTGAGAAGTGCTGGGAAATAGAGACTATAAAGACAAACTGATAGATGATAGACAGTGAACAGCTCAGGCTTACGGGAAAAGCAGTCTAGGAGAGAAGACAGAATCCCATGACTGAGACTTAAAATTAGCACACACACCCTCAGGAGAGGCAGAACGAGGATGTGATTTTGGGATTCTGAATTTATGCAGTCCTGGAGAAAGCTGGTCCCATCGGAGAGTCTTCCAGTCAAGTGCTGCAAATGTGGCCAGAAGGTACAGAGCTGCAAGAGTCACTGCCAGTGAAGTCTACTGACTGCTGGGCCAGGCTCTGGTGTCTTTGAGGTCTCATAAGTGCAGCCAACGTCAGCAGCTTTAGTGAGTGGCATTTTTTCTTTGGACCCACAAAGAGCTGAGTACTGCAGCCTAAGGTGACTCCTTTTTCCTTCCCTCATGGCCCATGAGGCTAATCATAAAACACTCTCTGTTTCAAGTCTATAGGAGAAAATGCTTCTAAATCCATTAAGTTGCTAATGCATGCATTCCAAGACCGGAAAGAAAGGTGCAGGATTGATGGATGGACCTGTCATATTTATGGTTGATAGCTGAGTGACTAATGGGCTTTGCAGTTTATAACACAATGCTCACTTCACTCTCCTCTTCAAGCTTGGGATGATTTATAGGAGCGGGTACTGGCATTGCATTGCAATGGTGTGACAGTGGTGACACTCTATCACCCTAGATTATCAATGAGTCTCCTCTGAAAAAAGGATGTCCCGGGTTGAGTGTAGAAACAGGGTGGAGAGAGAACATTTGTGCCCAGTCCCCTGAAATTCACAACCTTCTTCCCTGAGGGCTGTAGCTAGAGTTTTCCTGCCTGGCCCACAGTCAGGACAAATCTTTGTCACCTGCCAGTCCCACAGCCGCTCAGACCCAACCAAGTAAATACAGAGAACTTATATTGCTTACAAACTGTATGGCCGTGGCAGGCTTCTTGCTGTTTTTATAACTTAAATTAATCCATTTCCATAAATCTATACCTTGCCACATGGCTCATGGCCTACCGGCATCTTCACATGCTGCTTGTCCTGGCAGTGGCTGGCAGTGACTCCTTCTGCCTTCCTGTTCTTTCTTTTCTCCTCTCTGTTAGTCCCGCCTATACTTCCTGCCTAGCCACTGGCCAATCAGTGTTTTATTTATTGACCAATCAGAGCAACACATTTGCCGTACAGAACATCCCACAGCAGAGGGTCAGCCTCCTGTTCCTGCTAGGAATCCAGGTGCTTAGAGACAGAACAAAGCTGGGTCTCTTCCACCCAACTCTGGTTGCATCCTTCTCGAACTGTGCAATGGCTCCTCTTGGCTGTATTTACTCTACCCATAGCTAGAGTTTTCCTGCCTGGCCCACGGTCAGAACAAATCTCTCTTACCCAACAGTCCCACAGCTGCTCAGACCCAACCAAGTAAATACAGAGAACTTATATTGCTTACAAACTATATGGCCGTGGCAGGCTTCTTGCTAACTGTTCTTATAGCTTAAATTAATCTATTTCCATAAATCTATACCTTGCCACATGGCTCGTGGCTTACCGGCATTTTCACATGCTGCTTGTCCTGGCGGCGGCTGGCAGTGACTCCTTCTGCCTTCCTGTTCTTCCTTTTCTCCTCTCTGTTAGTCCCGCCTATACTTCCTGCCTAGCCACTGGCCAATCAGTGTTTTATTTATTGACCAATCAGAGCAATTTGACATACAAAACATCCCACAGCACTGCCCCATCTCTCTGATCCAGCTTCAACCATCAGCCTCCCAAGGGAAGAGGGAGAATCGTAAGACTTGGGAAGTACAGAAGCATACAAGACCTAGAATGTAAACTTTACAAGTCCACAGAAGCTTTTGAAAGTCAGCTCACTCTTTCCAAGGTAACAGAAGCAGTAAGCAAGTACTGTAGGGAAGAGACTCTCAGACAGACAAGCTCAGCTGCCTGCAAGTCATGCAGAGAACTCTACAATGCTGCTTCTCTGAGTCAGGGATATGCTGGGGGTGAGATTTGAGTCACCCATGACCTGTGTTCTGGACATAACCCTATAAACTCCCTAGTTCTTGAAGCCACACTTAAGTAAACTAGTTTCTTTGGTCTGTCATTGGTGCCCTACCCAGGGGGAATAGACATTTGTTCCTATCTCTCCAGGGAAAATCACACAACATCATCATATCTGTTGTGGACTGAGTGTGAAATGTCACCATAGGCTTAAATGTTTGAACAGCAGATGATGCTATTATAGAAGATTGTGGAAACTGAACTTTTGGAAGAGGTGGGGAAAAAGGCCTGAGTGGAGTAGATTCCCATCAGTTGGAGGAAGAGGACATATAAGCAAACATGTAAATACATCAACCTCTAAAAATAGATTGCAATAAAGAGGAGGAGAGGAATCAAGGGCATCAAGGAAAAGACAGATCCAGGGCTATTTGTGGAAAATTGGCATGAGATTAAAGCAAGTAGATGGGAGCAGGTCTCAAAGGTGGAGTACATAGGGATGGCCCATCCATAGGCCAGGAAGGAAATAAAATAAGTTGACAGAGGTCCTAATGGGATAAATCCATGGAGTCTATTTGATGGCCAAAGGAATTCATTTGAGGGTTAACTCACAACCAGAATAAAGGAGGTGGTTGTAGAATCCTGGAGTGGTAGGGTACAGTCCAACATGGTTCTCAGGAGAGCTCTTCCTTGATTGCACCAGCATCCAAGACTATGAGTGAAGAGAGGGGAGCATGTGTATGTGCATCCCAGATCTTAAGGGTCCCTGGCAGCCATGCCCAAGGTACAGGTACCCAGAAGCTACCTGCTGCTTCACTAGGGGCAGTGCTTCAGGGCATGGCACAGACAACCACCCCTACATCTCCCCCTTTTGTCTAAGGAAGAAAATTCTAGCCTAACACAAAAGTATATACAATAGGAATAATTATCAAGAAATAGAGGTAATGACATAAACAAATGGAACCACAACCAAGGAGAGCAACATCAAATAAGAGACACATACTAAAGTCCAGAGAAGTCTAGAGCGTAGGTAAATGGCATGTTACAGAAATCATTCCAAAAGGTGTCCTATCCTGAAGAATCTGAATCTAATACTTAATATGTTCTAGCTAAAATATGAGAAGATTGTAATTATAACTGTTAGTCTTCAATCCCATCAAAGACCTGAGAAGGAATATAATAATACCTGAGAAACAGGAGATGCACACAAGCAATTTTTGAAAATATTTCAAGAATAGACAGAGAAAGCTGGCAGCCTAGACAGTCACCTAAAGTTTCTCAGCACTATTGGTGCATCCAATTTGGCTACAGGCCTAGAATATCTGACAGACCATTTTCAGAAGCAGGAATTTTGAAAGACCATCTTACCCTGTCTTGGCAGAGTACAGTGGTCGCTTTTCATTGTGTCCCATTTGTCCAGAAAAGACAGCATTGCATTTGTACTGTCAGTAGTTGAGGCAAGGGCAGTTCTTTGCCCAGTAGGCCATTTTGTGCTAAGAAGAAGACAAACTTCCAAATGGAAATGTCTTAGAAGCCCAACTTCTTGGGATCAAATCAGTGCTACCAGGAGCAATCATGTCTCATGTGAACAGAATTCTAAGTTATTTAAATGCCATATTCTCTAGGACTATGAAGTGTTTGAAGATTAACTTTCTATCTGACCTATGCATCTGTAAATCTGGACAACCTAACTAATAACTATAGAGATGACAAGCATGGGTGGCTATAAATCTATAAGTCTTATCTACCTAAATAACTTAAAGACTAAGGCTTCATATAAACAAGGTAAACAGTCTGTAAGCAAATGTATAGTAAAAGGACAATGACCTCAAAATTGTGACAATACACAAAATATCCTAAACAGGGGTAGAAATGTGTATAGTGCCATATACAATATGACAACAATCTTAAATATATATCATATATAAAATATCCTAAACAGAGGTAGAACATCCATACAGTATGACAAATACAATTTTACATTTGTATCAACATACAAAATATTTCAAATAAGAGTAGAAATTTATGTACATTAAACAAATACAATTATATATTTGTATCAATATACAAATTATCTTAAATAGGAATATAAAAATATTTACATTTGTATCCATATACAAGAATCCATAACAGTGCAAATTATCTAAGGCTGATAGAGGATCTTCAGTATTCATGGCACCATCAATGTGCCTCTGCCTGCCTTTTTTCACTGCCTATTTAAGGAAAGAAAGGAGGGGAAGTGTGTTCAAGAGAGAGGCACTGAGACAAACTGTCCTTCAGGCTTTATAAAAGGGTTACTAATGCAGCAGGCAGGCAGCACCATTTGGCAAGGCTCCCAAGCAAGACAATGTGTATATGTGTGTGTGCATGTGCGTGTGTGTGCATGTGCGTGTGTGTGTGTGTGTGTGTGTGTGTGTGTGTGTGTGTGTGTGTGTGTAAATCCCAGGCCTCAACATGATAGACAATCACTCTACCACTGACCTACATTGCCAACCTGTAGGTCAAAATTCCAATTCAAGTGGTTTATATTCAAAGCCTATGCCAATGACATAGAGATTGAGTGACATGTCTCACTCAGACCACATAGCCAAAAGTGTTTCAAGTCAGAAGGGCAGCTCAAGTCCCAATGCCTGGTTCTACACTCCCATCAGATTACACGTGGGTGGAGAAAGGTGAAAAAGAGGATAAGAAAGGGACTAGAGAGGTGACTGTAAGGGAGTACAGTATATACCTATATAGAAATGTAATGCAGGAACTAGAGAGAGGCTCATCAGTTAAGAGCACTTGCTGCTCTTGAAGAGGATCTGACAGCTCACAACTCTCTGTAAGTCCTTTTCCTGGCCTCTAGGGACACGCATACATCAGGAACACATAGGAACACTCGGAAGACATGGCGGCAGGTGCATGAGCCAGTGGGTCACATGAGTCAGCAGAGAACTCTAGATATTCGCCTCTCCCCCAAGTCCTCACACCCACAAGCCCACTCACGCATATACACACAAAAAAAAAAAATTACTTGAAAGAAATGTATTGAAGGCCAAAAAAATGGCTCAACAGATAGCAATGCTTGCCATACAAGCCTGGAAATCTGAGTTTTGTCCCCAAAACCTACATAAAGGTGAAGGAGAGAACATGCTCCACAAAATTGTCCTCTGACCACCACATAGGCTCTGTGGCATGTGTTCTCCCCTACACATTCATTACATATTTAATAGTAATAAGTAAGTTTTTAAAAAGAAATATAATAAACCCATAATTGTACACAATAAATTTGTAGTAATGAAATTTTAAAATATGAAAAAAAATCTGGCCCCTGTTGTAATTTGGGACCCAGAAGACATGGACACTCAGCACTTTCTTCTCCTGCTGCTTCTTGTGTTCTCTATAACCCATTTATTAAGATGCCCTAGAAAAGCATCTTCTCCTTGTGGATCCTAGACTATTACAGGAGTTAGAAAGCCTCTCCCTTGCATACCCAAATTTCTTCTCTTCAGAGGACATAGCCGACGGAGAACACTTTCGACTGAAATTGCAGGAGAGCTGCCGTTCTTTGCGCCTGGAGATTTCCACTGGTGAAACACTTAACCAACATATTTTGATTATCTGCCAGGAGTCTGAAGTGAAGGGTTCTTCAGTTCTCCAAAAGCTCGCAGTCTGGGAGGAGAGATAAAGCTAAGTTATTAACTCTCAGCGAAGGTAAGAATGTGCTGGGAGTTTAGGTTTAGTACAGATGAGCAGGACAATAGGAGCCTGGGGCAACAAGATCCTGGGAGCCCACTTAGGAGATGCACAGTAGGGGGTATCTGAGCACTCAGAAAGTCCAAAGTCACCTTAAGAACAGGCCTCACCTGCTGCTCTGAGAGTCTTCCACTACTGTTCCTATCTGTGTGATCGCTCAATCCATACAGGGTAATTAGCTTCACCTGACAAAAGAAGAACTTCTTAATGTAGATTTTTTAATATTTTTATTTTGTTATTTTTCAAGACAGGGTCTCCCTATGTAGTCCTATAAGGCTGGCCTCAAACTTACAGAGATCTGCCTCCCTCTACCTCTGAGTGCTAGGATTAAAAGTATGCATGAGCATGCCTGGCAAAATAGATTCTTTTTTTATTTGTTTATTTATTTATTTTGTTTGTTTGTAGATTCCTAGTTGCCCAGAAGACCAATCTCTCTTCAAACACGGTTTATAAAGCTTCCCCTAGGTTTAAGACCCTCCATGTCCTCCCACTGGGTGAGCCTGCAGGGGCCTGTCCAACCCATGCACTTGGCGTTGAGGTCTCCCAACTCTGCTCTGAATCACTAGTCTAGCCCAAATCTTTGTTTCTTCCGAGATATGCATGTCCATAGGAATAACACCCAGGATTGGCCTGTGTGTGTACTCACACAAACACACACTCACACACCAACAGTGTACTAAGTAACGGGTACACATATAACATCATGTGGTAGCTAAAGAGACTTACGAGACTTAGAAATGGAAAGGAGAGAGAGCTGGGAAGGCCCATAGTCAAGGCCATGATGCGCCCAACAACAAATAATAATAGTAGTCACGTGACAAATGGAATCTTAATCCATAAGCTCAAGGAAGAAATAAAACTTAATTTACTGTCACAGAATCTAATCTTTCTTTCTTTTAATTTTCTAAAAATTTTATGTGTATGGGTGGGTTTTGTATGTCTGTGTACCACATGATGCCCAGAAGAGGGTATCAGATCCCCCAGAACTGGGTTACAGGCAGTTGTAAGCCACCTTGTAGATGGTGAGAATAAAACTCGGGTCCCCTGGAAGAGTAGCCAGTGCTCGCAAGCCCTGAGCCATTTTTTCCAGCCGCCCTCTCTTAATTTTTTTTCTACAGGGTCTCTCGTAGCTCAGCCTGGCCCCCAAGCTTACTATGTAGCCAAAGATAATCTTAAACTCCCTGATCCTCGTGTCTTCATCTCCTGAGTGAGAGAATTAGAGGCCACCATGTGTGGTGGTTGAGTGAAAACGGCCCCCATAGGCCCAAGGGAGTGGCACTATTAGGAGGTGTGGCCTTGCCAGGTGGTGGTGGCTGCAGCGGCAGCGCACGCCTTTAATCCCAGCACTTGGGAGACAAAGCCAGGAGGCTCTCTGTGAGTTCGAAGCCAGCCTGGTCTACAGAGCGAGATCCAGGACAGGCACCAAAACTACACAGAGAAATGCTGTCTCAAAAAACATAAAACAAACAAACAAAAAAAAAAGTGTGTCTCACTGGGGGTGGACATTGAGGCCTCTGATGCCCAAGACACACCCAGTGTGGCATTCACTTCCTGCTGCTTGTAAATCCAGATGTGGAACTCCCAACTCCTTCTCCAGCATCAAGTCTACCTGCACACCACCATTATTCCTGCCATGACAATAATGGACTAACCTCTGAACTGTAAGCCCACCCCAGTTAAATGTTTTCTTTGTAAGAGTTGCTGTCGTCATGGTCTCTTCACAGCAAAAGAAACCCTAAGATCCTTTTTTTTTTGGGGGGGGGGACAGGTTCTTATTACATAACCCTGTCTGGCCTATATTAATTAGGCTAGCCTCCAATTCACAGAGATCTGCCTCTGCCTCCTCTGCCTCCTCTGCCTCTGCCTCTTGAGTGCTAGAATTAAAGTCATGTGCCACCATGCCCATTTTTCCATGTGGTGCTTAGGATCAAATCTAGGAGTTCATGCACACCAAGTAAGCACTCTACCAACTGAACTATATCACCAGCCCATGAATTTATTTCTTGAGTTTCATCTTGTTTGGCAGCTGTAACTAACAGTCACTTAGTTTGTCATCCAACTTTGCTATACGTGAGTCTTATTCTCCAGAATTTAAATAATGCCAAGGCATAAAACCCAGTCCTAGGATCAGTTTGATATCTTCAGAGAGCCCACACAGTTATGTGTCCTTTTCCTAACAGCAAATCTGCCAGTTCTCCCATAAGCAGATTTCACTCAGGTCCTTGAAGAAAACTCTAAGGCCCACTAGGTATGATGGTGCACATCTATAATCCCAACACTCAGAAAGTGCAGATAAGAGGATCAGAAATTCAAGGTCATCCTTGGCTGCATAGTGAGCTCCAGGATGACCTGAACTATGTGAGACACTGTGTCAGAATAATAATAATAATAATAATAATAAATCTATGATAGCCATGGCTGTCCTTGACCTCCATGACATCATTGAGTTCTACAAGTCTTTCACTATACCTTCTCAACCATGAAGAACTGAAACTTCAAATCAAGAGCCAAAATAAATACATCTTCCTAAGTTGTTTTTCTTATGTGTCTCTTGCTAGTCTCTTCATTATAACAAAATACTTAAGAGAAGCACCTTAAAGGAGGAAGGATTTATCTCACCTCATGGTTTCAGAGGGTTCAGTGATTAAAGCAAGGCAGTGCTATAGCTCCATCTGTCATGGTGGAAATTTGTTCACATGACATCAATCAGGAAGCAAAGAAGACAGGCCAGATCTAGAAACCGGCATAACCTCAAAGGCCTGCTGCTAGGCCCCATGTCCCAAAGTTCCACAAGCTCTGAAAAACATCACTACCAGCTAGGATACAACTATTCACTCACATGATCCTGGGATACCTTGTAGACTCAACCTTAACAGCATCTGCCATCGTCATTATGAAGGTTGAGGTACCTGAATTCCCTGAGTTAGCTAGCTTTTCATGATCACTGCCAAAACGCTTGAGAGATCGACTTAAAGGAGAGGAATTATTTATTTCATGTCCTGGTTTCATTTCTGTTGTTTTATAATAAACTACTCTGACAAAAGCAATTTTAAGGAAAAAAAGGGTTTATTTGGTTTACAATTCCAGGTTACAGTTCATCATTGCGAGGAAGTCAAGGCCAAAACTTGAAGCAGCTAGTCACAGACACAGTCAGGAGCAGAGGAAGAATGAGTATATGCAAGCTTACTGATGAGTATCAACTCATACTATCTAAGATCCCCTGCCTAGGGAATGCTGTTACCTACAATGGAATTGGTCTTTCTATATCAGTTAATGCTAGTAACAAAGACAATCCCCCCACAGACATGCATATTGGACAACCTGATCTAGAAAATCCCTCACTGAGGCTCTCTTCCCTGATGATTCAAGATTGCTCCATGATTATAGTTGAAACCAACCACTGAAGCTTAGCACATGGGTTCAGAGGTTTAGTCTATCATGGCAGGGAGGATATAGTGAACAGAGAGCTATTGAATTCGTGGCATCCAGGAAACAGAGCACATCAGTAGCAGGAAGGTATACCTCTATGGACCCAGTTCTTCCACTCAGACCCCACCTTCCACAGTTCTACCACCTCTCATCAGTCTATTCAAACTTCAAATTCATTCATTAGGCCAGAGCCCTTATGATATGATTATCTTTGGAAATGTTCTTCTGTAATCTCCTAGGTGTTTTCAGCCCACTCATGGTGACAATGAAACATTATAATACCCAAAGCAAGGCTTCCTTGGTGCCTTAGGCATAGCATGGTGCAGGAGAACGATTCTACCATCTGCCCAAGTCTGCTGCTTTGCTCTGCTATACGAACCAAAAGTGATTGGAAAAATTTATTATCAGTCCCTTTATTATCTTCAAAAGCAACACACAGGAGCTCATGCTGTAGACCAGACATCCAAACCCAGGTTCCTTCCTCCCTTCAGGGTCTTTCTGCACCAGGCAAGTGCTCTCCCCTGACCCCTGAGCCACACCCTCTCCAAAGCCCCGTTCCTCACTGACTGTTCTTCCTTCTTCAATTCTAGAAGACACATCTCTGCTGCAGGATTTTTTTGAGACAAAGTCTCAGTTTTGTCTGGAACTCACCAATTCAGATAGGATAGTTAGCCAAAAAGCCCCAGGAATCCACCAGTCCTTGCCACCCCAGTGCTTGGATCACAGGTACACACCACCCTGCCTGGCTCTTTTTGTGTGTGCTGGCATTGAACTCAGGTCCTCGTGTTTGTGTCACAAGTGCCTTATGACTGAGCCATCTCCCTAGCCCAATCCAATGATGTGCTTTTAAATGAATAGCTGCACTCACACATGGGGCCAGCATGGGTTATGTCGAGTTATGGCAGCCTTCACCTTCACAGAGGCATCAAAACTCTCCAGGGCCACTGATCTCAGATAAGTCTCAAGTGCTGTTCATCTCAGAAACCTACTAAGGACCTCGGAAACTCATTGGATATAATGCCCTATAAATGTGTTGAGTGACTAGACATGGCATTGAGAGCAGATCGAAGAATATATTCCACCCAAGTCTACCTTGGCAAACCAAGAGTTTATTAGAGTTGCTCATAAAAGTGAAGGGTCACTCACAAGAGCATGTGTGACTCAAAGGCAGATGCATCTGAGAAGAGCCCATGTCCCAGCAAAAGCAGCATCACATCCCAGTCATTCCCTGTACAGCTTGTGGGCAGCGTCACCAAATAGAGTCTCTTTGCACCAACAACTGTTAACTGCTTTCTTAACCTGGAGGAGGACTCTCTGAATCATGTGACTCTCTGGGTCCCCTGAGCCTGAGAGTACATAATCTGGGGAGGGCCTCCTAAATTCGAGAACTTTTCTGTAAGTCTCCTGAGCCTCCACCCTCTCTACAGGAGAGAATTACTTCTAGAAGAAATCGCCACACAACAAATGTTGCTTATGCTCAGCACTTGCTTGCTTTGGGTGTCTAGAGTTTTCCTGCTAAGCAGTGGGGAGGGGTTGTGTAATCTGATAGCCAAAGAAACCCTGGGAACCAAATTGTAAGAAGCATCCCTGGTAGACAGCATCTCATATGTTTTCTCCTGAGTCAGTGCTGTAGGAATTAAGCGTGACTGTCAACAGGATCCAGAACCACCTTGGTGACAGAACTGTGGGCATTTTTGTAGGGAAATTTCTAGACTGGGTCAACTGAGGTGGGTGTGGGTGGCACCATTTACAGGCTCAGGTCCCAGACTGAGTTGAAAAGAGAAACCAAGCTGAGCACCAGCATCCATCTCTCTCTGCTTCTTGACTGTGGGTGCCACGTGACCATCAATCTCCTGCTCTTGCCACCATGCCTTTCCCACCATGAGGGACTGTACCCTCAAACTGTGAGCCAAAATAAACCCTGCTTTCCTTAAAGCAATTATACAGGACTTTTGGAAGCCTGTACCTCTTTCCTTCTGGACTTCACCCCCATGTCTAACTCTCAAAATTCCCTGTGTGTTTTCTCTTCAGAATAGACAATGAATACAACCACTGTACTGAATTCTGATCTTTGCAATATGTCTTTGAACCTGGGAGTGGTCTTGGGAATATCCAGCATATTCCACCTATGAGAGAATCTCTGAGGTAGTTGCTTTGCATACCATGATATCCCCATAAGACCACTTTTGCAACTGGCTCTGCCCAGCCACTGATGTCCCTCTCACACGCCACATCTGCATGATGACTGACTGTGGACCTGCCTGCTACTCACGCTGCCCAGAAGTGCAGCAAGTTAACACTTGTGCAAGCCTTTAACTAATGGACTCTTCCTCTGAGCTCTCCTGGGCTAGACTATCCTCGTCATATCATTTGGTTTCAACAGTTAAAGCCCCTCAAGAAGGAACAAACATCTCATCCTTGAAAGCCAATAGTGATCATCCCTGTGACCCTGGGAAGTGCTCCCTAAAAACAAACCAGCACAGGGACTTTCCCTCTGCCTGTTTTCCTGGGAAACCATGGTGCTCAAGAACAGTTGTTGGCAGGATGGGTGAAGTTATAGACTCCCATCCTGGAGAGAAGATCCTGTCCTGCATGTTCTGGTGTCACCACTAGGAACAGGACAAGATGGGACCAGCAGATAAATGAATTTGTTAATGGATATCTTATTTCATACTCGAACAAGAAACCATGATGGTTTACAAGGATGCATAAGGACAATTTTTCCATGAAGATATCAAAGCAGAATGAAAATATAAGATGAACTCAAATGAGATCCTATAAAGCATTGCTAGAGGCAACACTGACTCCGAGACTCCTGACAGCAAAAGCAAAGAGGAAAATATGAGTATTTTATTATTATCATATTCCCAGTGGCCAGAGCACTAAGTGCAACCCAGCCAGGAAACATGGCATAAATGACTCCCCAGTGAAGGTGAGGCTGTTGGAAGGTGGGCAGCACTTTCAGTATGCCCTACAGCAGGCACATACCTGAATTCTCTGGCTTCCTATAATGATCTGCAGAGAAGCAAGAAAAAAAGTTCAATAAGGAGGCAAGACCTACAAGAATGGATACAAAACTCACCACAGTCTGTCTTAACCCAAGGTCATGACCTGTAGACAAATTTCTAAACAATCTTATTAAATAAGAAACACAGAACCAAATACAGAGGTCAAAGCAATAGCCGCCAACTAACCTAGCTCACCACGTTGCTGTAGCTTCCCAAGAGAACTTCTTCCTGTCTAACCTGCACCTTTATTGCCTTCCTGCTCTGCCTTCTCATTGGCTCTAAGCCCAGCCACATCACTTCCTCGTCACTGCCTGTCTATACAGACCTGCAGGTCTCTTATGGTTGGTACTGGGATTAAAGGCTTGTATTACCACTCTTGCCTGTGTCCTTGAACACACAGACACTCTGCCTGCCATGTGATCAGATAAAGGGTGTGTGCCACCACCACCTGACTTCTATTTATGGCTCGCTATGACCTCTGATCTCCAGGCAAACTTTATTTATTAACATACAAATAAAATATCACCACAGTGACCAATGGTGTGAAAACTCTTGATTGTTAGGATCCAACCGAATCGTGGAGGCAAAGTTTGATGAAGTAGCACTTAGGCTGAGTCTCAATTCCAAGTCCACAGGCTCTGTCATCTCTGTGTGTTGTCTTGGTTTCCAGTCAAGGTAAATGATAACAACAAGAATGGTAATAGCCATAACAAGCAGTAGCAGCAACAACAACAAAAACAACAACAACCCCACTGGACAGCTTCCTGGGCCTGGAAATCCTAAATAGCAGACTTCATAAAACCCTGGCCCCAAGCATAATCTCTCCTCTCTCTCTCTCTCTCTCTCTCTCTCTCTCTCTCTCTCTCTCTCTCTCTCTCTCTCTGTCTGTCTCTCTCTCTGTCTCTCTCTCTCTGTGTGTGTCTCTCTCTCTCATACACACACACAGACACTCACACACACACACAGACACACACATACACAGACACTCACACACACACAGACACACACACACAGACACACACACACACAGACACACACAGAGACACTCACACAGACACACACACACAGACACACACACACAGACACTCACACACACAGACACTCACACACAGACACACACACACAGAGACACTCACACACACACAGACACTCACACACACACAGACACACACATACACACAGACACACATACACAGACACTCACACACAGACAGACACACACACAGAGACACACATACAGACACTCACACACACCACACTACACACACAGACACTCACACACAGACACAGACACACACATACACAGACACTCACACACACACAGAGACACACAGACACACACAGACACTCACACACACACAGACACACACACTCACACACACACACAGATACACACACACAGACAGACACTCACACACACCACACCACACACACAGACACACACACACTATACTCACACAGACACACACAGACACACACACAGACACTCACACACACAGACACATACACACACAGATACACACACACACACACACACACACACACACACACACTCACTCACTTTTTCTGAGCCATCACTTGTAGATTTTCTTCCCCAAAGACAAGGAGTCTGAACTTAAAAGCCACAGTAGGTTCTTTAGTAAATATTCTATATCATTTGCAGAAAGATGTGTGGGACTGGGAATCATCCTGTAATGTGAAATAAGCCAAACTCAGAGTGACATGTGGCATAAGCTTTCTCTCATATGCAGAAACCAGGGACAGAAAAAGGCCATGAAAGCAAAGGAGAGACCAGGGATGTGGAAGGGGGAAATGCAGAGGAGGTAGAAAAGGTAATAATGGGGGTGGATGTGACATAGTTTGTACAGCTAGAGAATAAAGTTAAAACTGTGGAATGGCTTAGTAAATTGCCTATTACAGAAGCATAAAGACTTGATTCCCAGCACCCATGGGGAAAAAAAGACAAAAAGGCAATGTTTATCTGCAACCCTGACACAGAGAGAGGGACATCCCTGGAGCTCATTGGCCAGCCAGTCTAGCAGAATTAGTAGGCTCCAGGTTTGATGAAAGACTGCCTCAAAACAAAGGGGGAAGGCCAGCCAGATGGCTCAGAAGGTGAAGATGTCACCAAGCCTAGTAACCTAGTGTGAGCCCCAAGATGCACATGGTAGGAGGGAAAAAAGTGTGCTGTGGCAAGCTCACATACAGAGGAAAAGAGAGAATAAAAAAAATCAAAATTTAAAAATGGAGAAAGAAGACAACAAACATCCTGTGGCCTCCACACACATGCCATATGAACCTACACACACACACACTAAAGCTGGATGTGGCAGGATACACCTGTTATCCTAGCACTCATGAGGCTGAGGTAGGAGAATTGTGATTTGGTGGACCCACTGAAGCTACATTTATAGCAAGTTCCCCATCGAGCAAGGCAAAGCCCTGTCTCTGGAGACTGTCTCTCTGAGCAGCCACACAGCATGAGGTAGAAGAGAGCAGAAGCAGGAAGGCCTGTGGGAGGGGACGGCTATAGCTTTGGCAGTAAGAAAAGGTTTCAAAATCATGAACGGAAGAGCCAAAGGTGCTGGGAGGGAAAAGCTGAATAGGTGTCCTTGTTCCTGTCTGCCTGGGCCTCAGTTTCCCCACTGTAACACGGGGAGTGGTCCACTTGCCATGTCTCTGGTGACACAGCTGTCCCTTGGGAAGAGGCGCAGTACTGCAGCAAGTGCTGCTATTGTGTTGATTGATTGAAATCGCCGCCCTGGAGGGGCAACAGCCTCCTGGACACAGAGAAAGATTGCATTGCAATTACTAGAGCTCTGTTGAGGGTCTTTTCTTCATTCATTCAGCAAGTTGCAGAAGGGTTATCAGGATCCTACACTGAGCCTGGGACTCTGAGATAATGCTGCACTTCCTGGCCTGGGGGTATTGAAGCCTCGTCTTAGAGACAATGCTTATGTAAAGAACACTGGACAGAACCGTATGGGTAAGCTGCCCAAGCACACACACAGGCTGGCCAAACTCACACACAGTTCAGCACCCAGTAGGCGCGCGCGCGCGCGCGTGTGTGTGTGTGTGTGTGTGTGTGTGTGTGTGTGTGTGTGTGTGTAGACCAGAGTTTAATCTCAGGTGTCATTCTTAAGACACTGTCCACCTGGTTATTTGAGACAGGATCTCCTGTTGAAACCTGGAACTCATGATTAGGGTAGGCTACCTGCACAGTGAACACCAAGGGACCTCCTATCTCTACTCCTCAGATCTGTAATTACACACACACACACACACACACACACACACACACACACACACACACGGTCTTCCACATGGATGCTATGGATCCACTTAGGTAATCACAACTGCACAGCAGGCACCTTCCAGCTGAGCCATCTCACCAGTCCCAAGTCTCTGTGGGTTCTAAAGCTGCTTCAAAGCTGGTATTGGTCACAGGAAACCCCACAAAGATAATCTCCTCTCAAAAACAAGTTAAATCTTCATACCTTGTACATGGGAAGAAATGTCACAGGGACTTGAAGATCATTAAAAAATAATCAGAGTTCTTAAGTGTATTTGTCTGTTCATTACCTATATTCCAGCAAATACACAATTTGTCAAAACAGAAAAGAGGCAAACAAGATGGTTCTGTGAATAAAGGCACCTGCTACAATCCTGACAATCTGAGTTCAATGCCTGGGATGCACGTGGTGGAAGAAGAACCAACTCCTCCTGCAAGTTGTCCTCTGAACCCTGTAATACACAGATTAAATTTGTAGCTAGAGTTTTCCTGGTCCTGCCTGGCCCACAGCCAGGACAAATCTCTCTCACCTGCCAGTCCCGCAGCTGCTCAGACCCAACCAAGTAAACACAGAGAGACTTACATTACTTATAAACTGTATGGCCATGGCAGACTTCTAGCTAGCTGTTCTTATATCTTAAATTAACCCATTTCTATTAATCTATAAGTTACCAAGTGGTTCGTGGCTTACCGGTATCTTAACATCTTCTCATGGTGGCAGCTGGCAGTGTCACTCTACCTCAGTCCTCCTCTTCCCAGAATTCTCTTCTCTCCTTGTCCCACCTATACTTCCTGCCTGGCTATTGACCAATCAGTGTTTTATTTATTAACCAATCAGAGCAACACATTTAACATACAGAACATCCCACAGCATAAATTAATTAAAATAAAATAAAAAATATTTTCAAGAAATGAATAGCAAAATGCTAATACCAACTTTGAGAAATGGCCTGTGGGTGGGGACTTTGGTCTGTCCTGGGCAAGTTATGATAGCCCCTCGAATGCTAATTCCTTGTGCATAAAATAGCTAAAGGCATTTCTCTGGAAAGCATCACAGCTGTGGTTGACTAAACACCCACGACGAGTCAGACACATTTGTCAGCTCAGTTCTCCTTTAGAGTAACAGAGCAGCTGTGGTCACATCTGGTCATAGAGAGCTAACGAGATCTTTTGAAGTTCAGAGAGATGTGTTGGGAAGAGAAATACTTCAGTAAACAGCATTGTCTTGCCCCAAAATCTTCAAAACTGGAGCCATTTTTTGGAATCTAGAAGCCCTGAAACAGTGAACTTGGCAGATCCACCGTGAAACACCTTTAACAGTGAGTGAAGAGTAACCTACCACCACCTACTTCTTCAAACCGTGTCCTCTCCTGACCAGGCAACTGTGCAACCTTGTTAAGGGCTCCAGGGGTCTGAAGAAGTACAGGGGTTCTCAGCACTTGGAGCTCAGCTGGCAGATGCCTGTGGCGAGGCAGACACAAAAGATGAAGCTGGGTAAAACCTGCTGTCCCTCTCCATTGCCTGACCACCCTCACCCTGACTAAAGAGAGGGGACCTTGCCACCTGGATCCTCATCTACACCTAGCCAAGCATGCATGTAGAACCAGACAGGAATCCCAAATTAGCTCAACCTGCCTCCCAACTGCTGGAGGAGCCTAATTAGACCAAATTAATAATTTATTCAAGCAAAATGAGACATGCCAAGAATCTCCAGGGAGGCTGTAAAATGATAATGCCTTCTTATTAGAAAATGTGTCAACACCCCACAAAAACTCTTTGAATCTGGGGGAGAAGTGGGAGGCCAGCAAATGTGACATGATTCACCTTCTGAGACCAGTTCCTGGGTCCTCCCACCTCTCTCCTAGTGCATGAGGCATCCCCTCCAGCCCACCACATACCCCTCCTTCTCCTCTCTGTCTCCCTTCCATGGATCCCCCCCCAATCATTAACCTAACTTTTGAAATTGTTCTCCCCCAGCAGAAAGGAAAGCCGATGACAAGCTAATATTTCCATGTCACACACTGAGTGACTCTAACATAAAAATTAACTGGTGCCTGACAAAGTCATAATTACTAACTAATGATGCATTATAAAATTTCCATAATTAGTCATGTTATTGATATTTTTGTCCAAGCACAGAGCTGGTGGAGGGGCACCTTTATTTATAGGGACAGAAATATCTGGGTGGAAGTTGTGCAGAGAGACTCTGGGGAGACAATTTCCTTTAACGCACTCCTAGAGCCACGCCTGTCCTGCTCACCAGACCCCTGGGGGCTGATTTGTGTCTTCAGAGGAACAGGAAGAAACCAATGGGTTATGCAGAAGGATCCACTGAGGACATAGCAACTAAGCTCCATGACGAATCTCTCTCAACCCAGACTCCTGAGGCACACCACAGAAGCAAGGATGGAAGTTGGCAACATTGGTAGCTTTATAGTCCTCTCCCATCATCTCACAGCAGGCTTCCTGAGGCCATAGTTATGTGTCCACTAGAAAGGCATGGAGACTGAGGCTTAAGAGGTAAAACAACATATCCAAGTGTACAGTAAGCTGGTATGTAAATACATGTCTTCCAGTTAACAGTCCCACAGGCTGCACACAGTGATGTAGATGGCAAGTTCTGTTCCTCAGTAGCCACTGACTCAGGCAAATTGCCTTAGTCAAGTTGGTAACTCAACCCAGGTGTCCTCAATTTTACTGTGAAAACATCATAAAGGGGGCTAGGGGTGTAGTTCAGTGAGTAAAGCATTTGCCTATCGTGTACAAATACTAAATAAATTCAATCCCAGCCACTGTGTTAACCAGGTGTGGTGGCACAAGCCTGTAGTTTCATCAGTCAGGAGTTGGAGGCAAGAAGTTCAAAAGTTCAAGGTCATCCTTAGCTAATTGGCCACTTCTAAGGCCAGGCTGTGATACATGAGACCCTATCTAAATATATACATATGTGGTGATATTTTAATTGTGCTGAAATGTGACTTTATTTGTATGTTAATAAATAAAGTTTGTCTGGAGATCAGAGGTCATTAGCGAGCCAGCAACAGAAGTCAGGTAGTGGTAGCCCACGCCCTTAATCCAATCACTTGGCAGGCAGAGTCTCTGTGTAGTCAAGGACACAGCCAGCATGGTGACACAAGCCTTTAATCCCAGTACCAAACATAGAGACCTAGAGGTTTGTATAGACAGGCAGTGACAAGGAAGTCATGTGGCTGGGCTTAGAGCCAATGAGAAGGCAGAACAGGAAAGCAATAAAATGCAAGACACACAGGAAGAAGGTCTTTCTCTCAGGGGAAGGACGGCAGCAAGTGGTAAGACAAGGTGGTGTTGGCTCTTCGCTAGTGCTCAGATCTCTTGGGCTTTTAACTCTGTAGTTGGCTCTGTGTTTCTTATTTAATAAGGCCGTTTAGAATTTCATCTACATACATACATACATACATACATCATGCATACATACATATATACAAAAATAAGTGCCATAATAAGCCCTACCTATGATGTTATAAACTACATTGCCGTGTGCTGTATTATTGTTACCTTCTGTGCATTATATCACATTACAATATTATTTCTTTTTTTGTCTTCTTGTTCATTGTTTGTCTTCTTGGCTAGAGGGCAACCCCCGCTGTGGGCAAGGACAATGTGGGTTGTACATCTATGTTCACCAAACCAACAATCATAAATATTCAGAGGAAAAAAACATGTCTTCATGTGATATAGAAATAGGGGAGAGGAATACCTAGGCTTAAAGGCTGAATTGGGAATGGGAACAGGAAGATGGAAAAGAGGAGGACGTGCAGCGGGTTAACCAAAACCAAGGGCTAAGAAGACTGCATAGGCGGGCAATGGTTTTCACCTCAGGTATAGGCTACTTCCATATGCATGGTCAGTGAGATCCCAGAGGACCCAAAGCAACCATCTATCTATTGCTGTTGCCCTCGGTTGTCCATCATAACTTGGTAGTAAGACCCATTTACTGAAGATACAGCACTTTGATTGTAGAACATAAAAAAATTCGCCAGGCGTGGTGGCACACGCCTTTAATCCCAGCACTCGGGAGGCAGAGCCAGGCGGATCTCTGTGAGTTCGAGGCCAGCCTGGGCTACCAAGTGAGCTCCAGGAAAGGCGCAAAGCTACACAGAGAAACCCTGTCTCGAAAAAACCAAAAAAAAAAAAAAAAATTCAAGCGAGAACTGACATGCCATGCTATGCAAGCCGCTGGGGGAGGAAAGTCATCAGGGAACTTCCCCAGCTGTGAACCATTCATGCTGCAATACTAACACTATTGTGCAGTAGTGGCATGACTGTTCTGGGGTCAACAACTGCTTTCTCATTGCATGAATCCTAAATGGTCTTGTAATAAAAACCTGGAGCCAGATATTGGGGTATATGCTGAAAGATCCAAAGAAACAAGCCACAGCCACTTCTCACCTCGCCAGCTCCTCAGCCAAAAAGAGAAGATCCTGTCTCCATGAATCTTCAGACTGAATGCCCCTGAGTCCTCAGCCAAAAAGGCTCTAGTTCCTGTCTTCTCACGTCTGACAGGCCTTTCTCCACCATTTCACTTCCTCCCTAGTGCTGGGATAGATGGCATGTGTGCTTCCCAAATACTGATAGCAAAGGCATGAGATCTCAAGGGCTGGGACTAAAGGCGTGTGCTACCACTGCCTGGCCTCTATGTTTAATCGAGTGGCTGGCTCTGTCCTCTGATCCTCAGGCAAGCTTTATTTGATATACAATATATCACCACACTTTCTGACTGGATCTGAGGCAGGCTCTACAAGAAGGAATTCATGGTTGGTACTGTAAACCTGATACAGTAGAGCTCATGGCTGGGGATCATGGCCCTGGGTGTGGGAGAACTATCCCTGTCATTTTGCTAAATGGCCATGTTGTCAAAATACCTTCTAAATGTGTGTGTGTATACCCATGCTTTCATGCTGCTCTCAGCTTTGGTAGGGACTCTACTGGTCAAAGTGCTGAGAACCGGAGACTATGAGTATACAGCCCTAAATGGGACATCTATATCAACCCCTGTAAGGCTCAGTGATCATGGCAAAAGAGGGGGACATAAAGAATGTCAAAGCTGGAAGACGGGGAGGAAGGCTGTGAAATGTTGTTTTCTGGACATGATTTGGCCATTGCACTCGCCAGCTCACAGCAGATAAAAAATTACTTGTACAAGATCAAGCAAGTCAATAACTGAAGCATGGGTGGGGCAGGGCTTGTGAGGCTCCATTCCCACCTAAGGAGCTATTGGTAATTGATGGATACTGAGGGGAGTCATTTTACCTCAGGGGTATGGCCACTGCAGGCAGCATCAGACCCCTTAGGTTACAGAACAGAAGACATGGAGGTGGGAGGGACATGAGTTGGGGGAGTCCATAAGGAGTAGGAAGAGGGAGTAGGTGTGGATATGACCAAGATACATTGTATACATGTATGAAAATGTCAAATAAGTTTAATCTTTTAGGTTTGGTTTTATTTTACATTTTAATGTGTGCATATGGTCAGAAAACAATTTAAAGAGTCTCTCCTTCTATCATATGGATCCTAGGGATCAAACTCAGGTCCTCAGTCTTAACAGTAAGTGCCTTTACTCACTGAGCAATACCTCTGGCCCAAAAATAAATTTTTAAAATGTTAAAAAGAAGCCTATATTAACTGTATGATAACTTCTTTTTATATATTTTTACTGAAAATAATTTTTCACCTAATAAATTCTGATCACAGATTTCGCCTTCCCTAGCTCCTAACATCCCCAACATGAAGACTTTTTATCATTCTCACACAGCATAGGTAATAGCTACACACATGATACCTGCAATGCACTGTGACGTTTTGAAGTGTGCTGGAGCACACACAGCACTGTTCGTATGCAGGAGGCACTCAAAGTACCACAGTAAAAGCCAACAGATAAGATGACACATCCAGGAATATGCATGGGTTACACGGAACTGCTTCACCATCATAGAGGTCAAAAGCATCAAAGCTTGCGATGGCTCAGGACCCTGAAGACATGAGCTTGGAGGTGACGGTAGCTCATTTGCCATCACACTCCCCCTGTCTTGGTGCATATTAGGTGTTCCAGTAATGAATACAGTTTAATACACTGCCTGGACCATCACTGGCACTCACTAAAAACAAGTTCCCTTCTCTCCCTATGTTTACAGTCAGAGAAGTTGCCAGGCTACTCAAGCTGAAGGGGGCCACCTTTCCTAATCTAAACTCTCCTGACTCATCCTGCAGAGGACGGCAAAGACAATGGGTGCCAGGAAATGGCCCAGTGGGTAAAGCGCCTGCTGCATGGGCACCAGGACCCAAGTTTGATTCCCCGCTGGCACCTAGAAGGGCCAGACACAGTGTTGCACATTTGCAATCCCAGCCCTGGGGAAACAAAGACAGGACCATCCCAAGGCTCACTGACCAGCCATCCTCACCTAATCAGCAAGCCCCAGATCCCAATGAGAGACGCTATCTCAAATAAAAAAATAAAAAAATAAAAAAACAAAAAAACAAAAAAAAACAAGATCAAAAAGGTGAACAGCTCCTGAGGTGTTAGCACCCCAGGTTGACTTCTGATGTGCACAGGCGCGCGCGCACGCGCGCGCGCACACACACACACACACACACACACACACACACACACACGGCGGGGGGGGGGGGGGGGGGAGGAAGGGAAGAGAGGGGAGGAGGGAAGAAGGAAGACAGAGAGCCTTTGAGAGCTACTACAGAAAATGGTAAGAGGCTCAGCTCTGAGGACATTTAAGCCAGGGAGGAACCAGATGCATGAGATAGAGCAAGTTCCCCACACACAATCGTTTAAAATATTTATTTACACTTCATCAAACTGTGGGGGGGGGGAGAAAACAACTCTGGGCCACAGAAGCCAAACCTCAAGTCCCTCTTAGCACGGCTATGTCCTCCCTCCTGTGGTGGGGTCCCAGAAGCTGTTAGATGAGATGGTTTCTAGGGAATGGTTCATACTGCCAAACAGAACCACCTGAGTCTTATCCCCAGAACCCAAGTGGAGGAAGAAGAAAAGGGACTCCCAAAAGTTGTCCTCTAGCCTGCACGCATGCACGCACACACAAACACAGACACACAGACACAGACACACAGACATACACACACACACACAAAGTGGCATGCATGCATCCCTACCCCCTTACACACAGAAAGAGAATAAATATATGTATGGGGGTTTTTTGTTTTGTTTTGTTTTAAAGAAGGCACAAGTGCAGGGAGGAATGCAGAGAGGACATTGGTTATATTCAGGATAGCACTAGAAGTAGTTTATAATTGTCACATGACCCTTATATGACCCTGAACTACTGTTTCTCTCTGCCCACTTGTGATAAGCTTGTTCCCACCCTCTCCCCAACTCTGAGCTACAGACAGGCACCCTTGATGGGAGTGGACAATTAAGGTAGAATGGCATTCTTCTCCTGTCTCACAGTTGGCTGTTACTGATTCCTGAGGGGTGAGGCGGCTGGGGGTAGGAGCTAATAATCGTATTTCCCTGTGCCCAGAGCCCGCTGTTGAGCAAGGAGTGTCTGCAAATATTATCCTGTTATCTGCCAACATCCCTGTTATGATGAACCTTCTACCGTCAGTCACAGGTTGGAATGAGGTCCTGTCTGAGGAGCAAAGAATAACTTCTATCCCTGCATTTCCACAGCTTTGGAGGGCAGCCTCTGAAGCTGTCTCTAGGAAGGCTGGTGCTCTCTCCATACCCTCCCTCTTTGAATCTTCATCACTCTGCCTGTTCACAGCAGCTCCTCCCTTTCCTCCCAGCCTCTGCTCCTCACCCACTTCCAACTCAAGTCCCCATTTTGGGCTGGCCCTTGAGTCGGTACCCTATCTCTTGGCCCAGCAGCTGTCTCAATCCGTTTGGGCTGATGTGACAAAATAGTTTCAGCTGATACTTTGTAAGTAATAAAGATGCATGCTCACAGCCCTGGAAACTGGGAAAAGCAGATCCCAGGGCTCCATTATTTCTCCCCTCACAAAGCAGAAGGGCAGGAATGGTGAACCAGCTCCCTTGAGGATCTTTGCTGAGGCACAGATCCCACCCAGGAGGGCTCAGCCTCCTGATCTACTCACCTCCCCAAAGCTCCCTCTCTCAACACCAACACATGGGAGAGTACATTTCAAAATATGAGTTTGGGGGGATCTGAAAACTCAGGTCACAGCAGGGGTAGGCACTGTCCTCACCTTTGCAGAGAAAGGAGACCAATGCATTGTGGGGTTGACTTGAAGTGACCCATGCAAACCCTGGAGATCAATTTTAAATGGGGTACTCACTCAGAGCTGACCTCCCACCTAATACTATGCTGGGCCGGAGCCTATTAGGGCAAGGGCCTTGGGAAACCCTCACTGTCTTCTAGAAGTCCCAATGACACTGAAGATTCCAGAATAATCAATGGATGCTGACCCTGCTTGGATTCTACTGCCAACTCTAAAATTTGCGTTGTCAGCAAGAAACTAGATGAGGCTGAGAGAATGGCTCAGTCACCAAGGTGCTTTCTCTGAAAGCATGAGGACCTGAGTTCAGTACCCACTTAAAAAGCTAGCATCTGTAATCTCAGGGCCAGGAGGAAGAAACAAAGGATCCCTGGGGTTCACTGATTAGCCAGTCTAGCTGAATGGAAAAACTCCAAGTTCGGTGAGAGACCCTGCCTCAAAAATAAGGTGGAGAAGGATTGAGGAAAACACCAGATGTTACTATCTAGCCTCCACATGCATGAGCACATATATACACACACACACACACACACACACACACACACACACACACACACACACACACACATATATACCCGTAAAACCTGGTGGTTTGAATGAGAATGACTCTCATAGGCTCATACATTTGAATACTTGGTTCCTAGTTAGTGGAATTCTTTAGGAGGTGTGGCCTCATTGGAAGAGATAAATCACTGGCTTGTAGGTTTCAAAAGCCCACAGCATTCCCAGCTAGCTCTCTCTGCCTAATGCTTCAGATGTAATCTCTCAGCTACTGCTCCAGAACCATGCCTGCCCCCCTGCTGTCTTGCTCCCTGGCATGGTGCCATGGATGCTAATGCTCTGGAACAATGAGCCTCAAATTAAATGCTTTTTTTTATAAATTGCCTTGGTCATGCCAATAGAAAAGTAACTAATATACACAAACAAAAATAAAATTTAAAATAAACAATAAAACCTAGACAGAGAGCTTGGTGCCTGTCAGGACTCTGGGAAGGGGATGGTGTGGGAATGATTATATGACCAAGGTTGGCTACCACCACAGTTCAGTCTCAATCTCACCCCATTACCCAGAGCTAGGGATTTCAGGGTAGGTGCAGGAAGACTGACTCTGAGGCACACAGGACTCTCTAAGACTCAGTTCCTATGTGAGCTTCTGCTCTCTTCTGGGGAGTGAGATGGTAGCCATGAGTGACCTGAGGAATTCTGGCCCCTAGGGCCTACACTACACTGTTGTAAGATATTTGACTACACTGTGTAAAGATATGTCACTGTGATTGGTTTAATAACAAGCTGAACAGCCAATAGGTAGGCAGGATTTCTAGGCATAGAGAGGATGCTGGAAGAAGAAGGGAGGAGACACCAAGAGTCAGAAAACAAGCAAGACATGCTATGGTGACATTTTATTTGTGCTGAAATGTGATTTTATTTGTATGTTAATAAATAGAGTTGCCTGGGGATCAGAGCTAAGAGCAAGCCATTAAGCAGAAGTCTGGTAGTAGTAGCATTGCCCTTAAACCAATCACATGGCAGGCAAAGTCTCTGTGTGTTCAAGGACACGCCAGCATGGTGACACAACCATAGAGACCTGGAGGTCTGTATAGACAGGCAGTGATGAGGAAATCATGTGGTTGGGTTTAAAGCCAATGAGAAGGTAGAACAGAAAGGTAATAAAAAGACAGATCACACAGGAGAAGGTCTCTTTCTCAGGGGAAGGACGGCAGCGACTGGTAAGCTAAAGGCTATTCACTAGCGCTCTGACCTCTTGGGCTTTTAACTCTGATTTGGCTTTGTGTTTCTTATTTAATAAGACCATTTAGAATTTCATCTACATTTGGTACCCAACATGGGGCTCAAACCCACAACCCTGAGATTAAGAGTCTCATGTTCTACCAACTGAGCTAGCCAGGAGAGGTAGTGTGGCAGCAAATAGATTAATAGAAATGGGTTGATTTAAGTTATAAGAGCTAGTTAGAAACAAGCCTAAGCTATCAGCCAAACTTTCACAATTTATAAGTCTCCATGACATGATTTGGGAGCTGGCTGGTATGACAGGGAAACACTTGCCACATTGCAGAGGTGTGTAACACATAGACTCCCCAGCTAAATATGGTGGCCTCCATGAAGTCCCTCTGCAGGCCTCTCAGTGGTGGCAGCCCATCACTGCCCTCAGGAGCACGAAAAGTACCCTGGCCTTCTCCATGGACTTTGTAATGCATACTGTATTGGTAAATTGTCAGGTGCTGTTTGAGCTGACTGAGAAGCTGGCTCTAGAAGCAGAGTGGCCCAACCCCCTATTTCAGGCCCAAGCATGTTTATCTCAAAGTGTCTTTGTCTAGGGTTGGGCTTCCCTCCCTAACTCTGTGACAGGGAGAGAAGAAAACATCAAAACTGTCCAAGAGTAAAAACATCATGCCCTTGAGAACAGCTAGAATTCCAACCAGTTTCAGCAGATGTTGCCATTCTCTATCCCATGATATAAAAGTACATACAATGTGAAAAAAAGTCTGGAAGCCCATCCATGGGAAGCCCATCCACGGGAAGAAAGCTCTATGGGCTGCTGTTTGTTCTTTTGGAAGCCTCACCTGAGGATGCACTCACTGCTCAGCCTGAGTCTCGCCACAGGCAGCTACAGCTAGTTGTCTTAATGGCTGCCTCTGTCAGTTTCTGCAGGATGTCTGAGGCCTTCAATTGGATGGTGCTACCTTCCTGCTGTCACTTCTTCTGTTACCTGGAAGCCCCACCCCAGGGACACTCTGTTCTGCCTAGGGCTCTCTCTCTATTGGAAACTCCTGCTAGCTGCCTAAACAGGGCTTCCCCAGTCAATATCGGCAGGATGTTTTGAGCACGTGGCATAATAATAATAATAATAATAATAATAATAATAATAATAGTGTTAATAATAATAATAGTAATAATAATAATGTTTTGAGCACTCACACATAAATAAATCTCTTCTTCAAATGTCTCATGCCACTTCAGTGTGACTCTTTTATTTCCCCTTTACCACTTTCTGATGTGTTCTTTCTGGTCAAATTCCTCCCGTGAGTTCTCCCCCTCCCCACCAAACCCCAGCCACTGTTTCCTTTTCTTTCTAGCCTAAATGACTCTTTTCTAATCCCCAGTACTTCATCTCAGCCCTGCTCAAGGGTCCAAGGACGTACCTGAAGAAAACACAAACCAGACAAGAGCCTTGGCCATCAGGAGAGTGAGGGAAGGAAGCACGCTGAAGGCCATGGGATTCTTTTTTTCTACCACAATCCCAGTCAGTAGGTCAAGAAGCTCTCTCAACCAGCACTGATTCAGGGAAAACCAGGGAATAGCAGTTGACCTGAAAGGGGAAAAGGGATGTAGGATCTGAAAGGGAAAGGAGTAAGGATTGTGGAGAGATGTGCACTGTCTTCCTCACGAGCGTGATGCCTTCTTAAGACCTCAAAAGTACTCCCCTTGATATCTCATCCCGTCTTAGAGGCCCGTTAAGGAAGCCATTTGAATGAAGAATGAGGATATGACCACTCCTGGGCATGGCTGAGGAGAAGGACTTTATTGTAGATTTGAGGGGGAGAAAAGTCAGAGGCATCTGGAAGAGTCCAGACTGAACCCTGCATGGGAGGAGAGACAGAAGGAGAGAGCAAGAGAGGAAGGGGGTGGGGCAAGAGGACCAAGAGAGTAAGTGGGAGCCAAGGGAGGGGCAAGAACCAAGAAGGCGTGTGTTGTATAGGAACCAGAAGCTGGGGGAAGGGAAGCGAAGCCCCGGAGCCTGGGCTGGAGAGGTTTAGGACAGGGTGTGGGTGAGAAGTGCTGGGAGGAACCATAGGTACTGAGTGAGACCTGTCCTGTGTTTCTTTGGGACCTGACACCACTGTGCTGCTATTTCGTCTCATTTGACGCTTTCTGTCTTGAGGGGAAGACAAGATCACAACTCTAGGGGAGTAAGGAAACAACTCACCAGGCTAAGAAACTGAAGATTCTTGAGTGGAGCTGAACTGCTGACCAATGAGCTGCAAGGAGCTGTCTGTCTCTGCCTCCCCACTCCTGGAATGGGGAATGCTGGGGATCTGAACTCAGGTCCTCAAACTTACACAGCAGTCATGACTCTATCTTCCTAATCCTTATTTTTACATCTGTGCCTTCTTTGCCTAATACAATGTCTGGCACAAATTGAACAATTAATTTGAATAATTAGGCTTGAGGAATAATTGAATTAATTAATTATAATTAATTAATGCCTCAACACTATACTAGTAGCCACCTATCACAGTAACCCAACTATGAATATTAATGAATTATCCAAGGTGGAATAGTGAAAGTTATAAGCATGTACCCTCTAGGTCCACACAGCACTGCAGTCTTGATGCCTGCCCATCCAAGCGAGCAGATAACTCACACTGAGACTTACTTAAAAGGCATTTAACTCAGCTCACACAACTGCTGACCAAGTCTATTACCCACAGAAATCTATTCCACGTATTACCGTTTTGATTGCCAGCACTGAGGAACAGTGGTGGGTTAGCAGAATCTTTTTTCTGTCCTCCTCTCACCAGTTGACTTACTGTCTGCTTTTGTGGAATAAATTTGCTATAAATTGAGTTACCAGCACTCTAATGTAGGGAAATATATTCTCGATGCTTTATGGGCAGCTGACAACATTATGGAAATACACAATGTGTGTGTTGACGTTTATGTGGATGGCAATGGGTTGTGATGGATAGTGGAAGGATGGGGGAGGGGGTAGCCTCAGGCAAAGACACTCTGTGCATACCCTTCCAGGAACTGTAACAGGCCTTCATCCCTCTTAACAGAGTGCTAAAAATGAAACACTGGAATCAGGACAAACAGGAGGGGCTTTTGGAGGTACCAATTGCCAGAAAAGCCAATTTAGACAATACAACCACCCCAGGAGCCAGTAAGCATCTGCATCGGGATGCGGGATGCCTGTGTGCCTATCCTAAGGCTTCTAGGTGCTCTGCTTCTAAAGGCTGCTCAGGAGCCTCCTATCTATGTACCCCAGCATTCTCCTCAGCTCCACAGCCGCCAGGGCAGCCCTTGGCCAATGAGTGTGAGGTGTGGGAATATGAAAGATTTTGACACAGATCCAAAAATGAACATTGTCTGGGGGCAGGGAGGCGGGGGAGTTATGTAAAGAGTAGTACATACCCAAGTTTGGGTGTAGGCTTAAGGGAGAGTCGTATTTAAATGTCTTAACAGTAGCCATGTATGTGATTCTGATGACTTCTAAAATTACATTGCTCAGAGGTTCTCTAAGGAACTTTCCTCCATTTTTAGGTAAATGAGATGGCAAGGTAATTCTAAGGATGCTTTGGCTAGGATTCAAAAGTGAAATCATAGTTCATATAGGTCACACAAGGGGAGACACGTATTTTACCATAAGTGGGATTTAATCTAGCTCATTAGATTCTCAGAAAATGGAAGGTTTCTATCTGAAAAAGAAAAGACCATATTTGGTCATGTATGCTTAGACCTTAAGCTTGGTTCATTGCTATTTTTAACATTCTTATCCAGATTAGAAGCAGATATTCACACTTCAAATTATTTAATTAAGCAAAAATTCCTCACAGGTATGCCCAGCCATTTTTAGGTTTTAGTTAATTGCAGATTAACTTGACAACCAAGAATAGCCATCACACCATGCCACTTCCAGTTAGTTCTCTCTGCCTTATGGTTATTTCTCGAGATATGAGACCTATTCCAGCAGCATCCATGCCTGCCTGCTGCCATGCTCCCCCACATGATGGTCATAGACTTTCTGAACTGTAATCAAGCTCCCAAATAAACTCTTTCATTCATGAGTTGTGTTGGTTGTGGTGTCTCTTCACAGCAATAGAATTCTGGCCATAAACTCATAACACATCTTTTTCCCATGATCATAAAAATAACTGTAAAATTCCACTTTTAAGCACTTGCTTGCTTGGTATAAGGAGGCTACTCTACCTTTAACCTGGGCTGTTTTCATTCTCCTACTATGGAAGACTGAAAACATGGCCCAGACATTAAGAAATTTTTACCCTGCAACATCTCTGTGTTAGCTCCTGGTTTTCAACACTGTAACAGTGAGTCAGGAATATCTGGAAGAGTCCAGAGTGGACATGACCAGACTGAGCTGGACCATGTGGGGAGAAGTGGGGGGGGGAGGAAAAAGGAAGGGAGGAGAGCCAAGGTTCAGCCATTAGGAGGCCAAAGGTCCTAAAAGGGGCAGGCAACCAAAATGTCTGGATTATATAGAGAAGAACCTCTGGGGCAGCCCAGTCCCTGGGCTGGAGAGTTGGGATAGAGGGTGGGTGGGGCATGCTGGGTATACTCTGTAACAGGTAGGAACTGAGGGATGCTGGGAGAATCTAGGGGCCAAGTCTGAATACGTTAAATAGGCACCTCAGCCATTTGTCCTGTGTTTGAAACACTAACAGGCTAGACTCAGTCACCCATCCTCAGGCCGACTAAGTAGACAAATAATATAGAAAAACAGAGAAAGGGCATTTATTCAATGTGGACCCATTGAGAACAGCTCCTTTTCCCAGTCCATCTTCAGGGTCCTGACGTGCTGTCTAGGTTTAAAAAGAAGGAGAGAAATATGCATAGCTAAGCAGTTCCGGTCCGATTGTGATCCCATCCATCGACATTGTTGTAGTTCCAGACTCAACTGGAGGTGGTCTGCTAAGTCATGCCAATTGTGTGACACACCCTTCCCAGAAACAGGATCCTCCTCTGGCTGGCACTAGGCTTTCTTTCTCCCAGTTTGAGACTCCTGAGGAAATGCCAGTTCTTTAGTGTCCGTTGTTTCAGAGGCCTGATAGCCTAAGGGGAGGGGCACAAGTGTCTCTAGAGTATTTTCATTCCTGCCATGACCCTTCCAGCTTTCCGTTACTGTGACAAACTACCGGAGTTAACCTTCTCATGGAGAGACTCTTATTTTGGTTCACAATCTTGGAAGTTTCAATTGAAACTTGGCTACTCATTCCCACTGTCTTGGAACCTACAGTGAGGCAGCATAGCTTCCCTGTGTTTTAAAGAGAATTATGGGGTGCTTCAGAGCACTTGCTGCTCTTTCAGGGGGCCTGGTTTTTGTTCCACGTAACTTACAGCCTTCCTTAACTCTGGTATCAGGGGATCTAATGCACTCTTCTGGCTTTTGTAGACATTGAATGCACATGGTGCCCTGACATACAGGCAGGTAAAACATACATGAAATAAAAATAACTTTTTTAAAAGAAAATTAGGAAACTACAATTGTTAAAAAACAAAATGGTGGGGCTGGAGAGATAGCTCAGTGGTTAAGAGCACTGGCTGCTCTTCCTGAGGTCCTGAGTTCAATTACCAGCAACTACATGGTGCTCATCTGTAATAAGATCTGGTGCCCTCTTCTGGCCTGCAGACAGAACACTGTATACATAATAAATAAATCTTTTAAAAAAAATGGTGGGGGGAGAGAGGGGGGAACCTGTGATTGGTATGTAAAATGAATAAAAAAATTTCTTGGGAAAAAAATTAACAATTCACAATAAAAATCCTGAACAAGTTAAAAAAAACCAAAATGAAAAAAAATGGATTTGTTCCAGTTTTATCAAATTGGAATAAAGAGCATGCTGTGGGATATCCACCTGAGAAGACTGCTCCGACATGCATTTAAGAATTAAGGAAGTCTTTATTAGCTGGCCAGGTGTTCAGGATCCCAGTGTAGCACTGAGTCTTTCTCAGGGTGAGCTTTTAAGTACAAAAACTATGTCCTGGGTTGACAATACTTCAGTTAACAGAAACAGTTAGCCAGAAGCAGAACTACAGAAGCCAAAAAGCAAGGTTAGTACATTTAGAGACTTTCCCAGAACTGTGGACTTAGATGGATTAGATTTTTTTAGTTTTAGCAGGTGATGCAACCAACATGTTGAGTTTTACAGCCCGAATGGTACTTCCATCATGGAGTTAGCTGTGCTAAGGTCTGGGGGCCTACTAAAGTTTGGGGCCCCATTACAGTTAGAGCTACAGAATTGCAGGGTTGTTCGTTTGTTAACGTATGTGCGCATGTATGTGCAGCCCAGAGGATAGCCTAGGGTGTTATCCTTCAGGAATGCCATCTACCTCCTTTGAGATGGAATCTCTCATTGGCCTGGAGCTCACTAACCAGGGTGGACTGGCTGGCCATGAGCTCCAGGGGTCACCAGGGTTGTGAGTGTATGTCACTGTGTCTGGCATTTTTACAGGAGATGGAACTCCGGTCCTTATAGTTGCAGGGCAAGCATTTTTATCAACTGAGCCAGAAAGTGGGGTCTTAAAGTTCTGCTGTTGTTTTTTTTTTTCTTTATTAAGAAATTTTCTACTCACTCCACATACCACCCACAGATCCCCTCCTCCTCCATCCTCCCACCCCTCAGCCCTCTCTCCTAAGCCACCCCACATCCCCACATCCCCCAAATCGAGGACTCCCATGGGGAGTCAGCAGAGTCCAGCACACTGAGCCTAAGCAGGTCCAAGCCCCTTCCCACTGCACCAAGGCTGTGCACGGCATCACACCACAGGCACCAGATCCCAAAAGCCTGCCCATGCACCAGGGATGGATCCTGATCCCCCTGCCTGGGTGCTCCCCAAACAGTTAGAGTCAAACAACCATCTTCCACATTCAGAGGGCCTAGTCCAGTCCCATGGGGGATCCACAGCCACCAGTCCACAGTTCATGGGCTTCCACTAGTGTGACCGGTCATCTCTGCACGTCCTCCCATCATGATCTCGACGTCCACTGCCTGCAGAATCCCTCCTCTCTCTCATCAATTGGATTCCTGGAACTCAGCCTGGTGCCTGGCCGTGGATCTCTGTATCTGCCTCCATTGGTCACTGGACAAAGGCTCTATGATGATAGCTAGGTTATTCGCTAGACTGGTCACAAGAGTAGACCGGTCCAGGCACCCTCTGGACCACTGCCAACAGTACAAGGTGGGATCATCCTTGTGGATTCCTGAGAGCCTCCCTAGCACCCTGCCTCTTCCTGTTCTCATGATGTCCTCATCTATCATGGTATCTCCCTCCCTGCCCTCCCACTCTGTCCCTCTTCCAGCTTGACCCTCCCATTTCCCTATGTTCTCATCCCCCACTCCTCACCCTCCGCCACCCCCAACACACACCCAGTCCACTCATATAGATCTCATCCTCTTCTCTTTCACTGGATCATCCATGTGTCCCTCCTAGGGTCTTTCCCTGTTAGCTAGCCTCTCTGGAAGCTCCCCCTATTCTGATCAGCTGTTACAGAACAGAAGCAGCAAGACGGCTGCCCCTTTGAACCCATTTCATCTACAGATCTCAGAAACAAGGACAAAAGAAACAAACAAGGAGCATGTTGGAAGAGAAAAGAATCAGGTTTTGTGTTGGGCAGGAATCTGTGAAGAATTTCCAGAAAGGAACTCCACTTTTCACTGACCCTTCTGCAAGTCAAGTTAACGAAACGTGGATGACTGCATGAAGGTTGGAATGGTGCAGGTCAAGAGCCTAATTACAACTCCTCACCTGAAGCCATCTGTGCCACTGAGCAGCCATTTCCTGCCCTCTGTGCCTGGCCTCATATCCTGCAACGAACAGATAAGCCTCTGGAATGTATTAACTTAAAACTCAGTTTCCAACAACAAAAAAGCTGAGTGTTATCTAATAGTGTCTGAGCTTAACAGGCTGCTTGCTCTGCCTGGATTTACTGCACCTGAGGTTTCCACCGATGAATCTGAAAAGCATCTTGACTTATAACTGTTTTTATTCCATTACCATAAAAACTTGGTGATACTGCGTCTGCATTAGAACATGGAATTTGGGGTAACCAGAATCTGTGTTCCAGGCCATGATCACTCATGTTCGCCTCCAGAACAAACTGTCCTTTATCCCCTTTGAGATAAGATTTTAGTTTTCAAGGACAATCGCCACCAACCCTAGGCATGGCAGCATTCCTGGTCCACAATTCTGTTTCTGTGATTGGAGGAGAATGGAACCTTTCAAATCTTTTCTTTGGAAGTCAGCTTCAAGATGCAGATTCCTGCATTCCTGATTATTGAATTATTTTCTTAATTTATTCTTCTCTCATTTATTATATCCCGATTACAGTTTCCCCTTCCTTCTCCCTTCCCAGCCACCCCCATCCACTCCTCCTCTCCCTTCAGACAAGGGCAGGCCTCCAAGGGATAGCAACCAAACATGACATATCGAATTGCAGTAAGACTAGTCACCTCCCCTCATATTAAGGCTGGATGAGACAACTCAGTAAAAGCAAAAGGGTTCCCAAAGTAGGAAAAAGAGTCAGAAGCAGCCCCCACTCCCACTATTAGGAGTCCCACAAGAAGACCAAGCTACACAACTATAATATCTATGCAGAGGACATAGACCAAACCCATGCAGGGTCCCTGATTGTCAGTTTAGTCTCTGTGAGCCCCTATGAGCCCAGGTTAGTTGATTCTGTGGGCCATTTTCTTGTGTCCTTGACCCCTCTGTCTCCTTACTCCTCTCCCACAGGATTCCCTGAGCTCTGCCTAATGTATGGCTATGGGTCTGTGCATCTGCTTCCGTCAGCTGCTGAATGAAGCCTCTCTGAAGAAGATTATGCTAAGCTCCCGTCTACAAGTATAGCAGAATATTATTAGAAGTCATTTCATTGACTTGTTTGTTTTTGGTTTTTCTGGTCATGTTTGGTTCTATCCTAGGTCTCTGGGCTATCCCATATCTGGCTCCTGGCCCTTCAGGCAGTGTCAGGGCTGAGCTTGCTCTTGTAGCATGGGTCTCAAGCTGGACCAGTCCTTGATTGGCCACTCCCACAATTTCTGTACCACCTTTACCCCAGCACACCGTGTAAGGAGGACAAATTGTAGGTTAAAGGTTTTGTGG
This sequence comes from Peromyscus leucopus, assembly GCF_004664715.2. NCBI lineage: Eukaryota > Metazoa > Chordata > Mammalia > Rodentia > Cricetidae > Peromyscus > Peromyscus leucopus. The sequence goes on along the minus strand of NC_051067.1, from coordinate 95,132,140 downwards.
CTGGGTTGGTGTCACAGTTCCTCTACTGGAAGTCTTGCATGATTACAAGAGATTGCCCATTTGGGCTCCATATCCTCCATGCTAGGAGTCTCCCTCATACATTCCTGAGTTTCCATTGCACTAGGTTTCTAGTTCATCCCTGAGATGTGCCCCCCCCCAATTCCGGTTATCTCTCCCTCCATCCTCCCCCATCTGGTCCCTCCTCTTCCTGCAGCCACCCGCCTGAGTATGCCCATGGTAGCTACTCTATTTCCCCTTCCCAAGGAGAAACGCACGCCCCCCCCCCTTTAGCCCTCCTTGATACTTAGTATCTCTGGTTCTGGGGATTGTACCACAATTATCCTTTACTTTACTTTACAGCTAATATCCACTTATAAGTGAGTACAGACCATGTTTGTCTTTCTGGGTCTGGGTTACCTCACTTAGGATGGCCTTTTCTAGTTCTATCCATTTGCCTGCAAATTTCATGATGTTATCTTTCTTTAACAGGTAAGCAATATTCCATTGTGTGAATGCAACACATTTTCTTTATCCATTCTTTAGTTGAAGGACATCTGTTTCCAGTTTCTGGCTATTATGAATAAAGTTGCAGTGAACATGGTTAAGCAAGTGTCTTTGTGGTAGCATGGAGCATCCTTTGGACATATGCACAGGAATGGTATACCTAGGTCTTGAGGCAGATTGATTCCCAATTTTCTGAGAAACCACCATACTGATTTTAAAGTAGCTGTACAAGTTTGCACTCTTGTCAGCAATGGAGGAGTGTTCCCCCTGCTCCACATCCACACCAGTATGAGCTGTCACTTCTGTTTTTTATCTCAGCCATTCTGACAGGTATAAGGTGGAATCTCAGAGTCATTTTATTTGTATTTCCCTGATGGCTAAAGGTACTGAACATTTCTTTGAGTGCTTCTCAGTCATTTGAGATTCCTTGTTGAGAATTCTGTTTAGATCTGTACCTCATTTTGTAATTGGATTACTTAGTTTGTTGATGTCTAGTTTCTTGAGTTTTGTTTTTTTTTTTTTTTTGGTTTTTCAAGACAGGGTTTCTCTGTGTAGCTTTGTGCCTTTCCTGGAACTCACTGTGGAGACCAGGCTGGCCTCGAACTCACAGAGATCTGCCTGGCTCTGCCTCCCAAGTGCTGGGATTAAAGGCGTGTGCCACCACCGCCAGCCTTGAGATCTTTATATACTTTGGAAATAAGCCCTCTGTCATATTTAGAGCTGGGGAAAATCTCTACCCATTCTGTAGGCTGCCATTTGGTCTGATTGACAGTGTCCTTTGCCTTACAGTAACTTTTCAGTTCATGAGGTCCCATTATTAGTGCCTGTGCTGTTGGTGTTCTGTTCAGGAAGTGGTCTCCTGTGCCAATGCATCCAAGACTATTTCCCACTTTCTCTTCTATCAGGTTCAGTGTATATGGTTGTATGATGAGGTCTTTGATCCACTTGGACTTGAGTTTTGTGTAGGGTGATAGATATAGATCTATTTGCTTTCTTCTGTATACCAGCACCATTTGTTGAAGATGCTTTCTTTTTTCCATTGTATAATTCTGGCTTCTTTGTCAAATATCAGGTATCTGTAGGTGTCTGTATTTATATCTGGACCTTCAATTCAATTCCATTAATCCACCAGTCTGTTTTTATGTCAATATAACACACTTTTTGTCACTATAGCTCTGTAGTAGAGCTTGAGATCAGGGATGGTGATACCTCCAGAAGTTTTTTTTATTGTATAGGATTGTTTTAGCTATCCTGGGTTGTTTGTTTTCATATAAAGTTGAATATTGTTCCTTCAAAGTCTGTAAAGAATTGTGTTGGAATTTTGATGGAGATTGTGTTGAATCTATAGATTGCTTTTGATAAGATGGCCATTTTACAGAGGCAGGCGAATCTCTGTGAGTTCGAGGCCAGCCTGGTCTCCAAAGCGAGTTCCAGGAAAGGCGCAAAGCTACACAGAGAAACCCTGTCTCGAAAAACCAAACCAAAAAAAAAAAAAAAAAAAAAAAAAAAAAAAAAGATGGCCATTTTATTATGTTAATCCTACTGATCTATGAGCATGGGAAATCTTTCCATCTTCTAATATCTTCTGCAATTTCTATCCTCAAAGATGTGACTTTTTATCATACAAGTCTTTTACTTGCTTTGTTACAGTTACCCCAAGATAGTTTATGTTATTGTGGCTATTGTGAAGGGTGTTGTTTCCTTGACTTCTTTCTCATCTCATTTATTGTTTTTATATAGAAGGGCTACTGATTTTTTTTTTAGTTAATCTTATATCCAGCCACATCCCTGAAGGTTTTTATCAGCTGTAGGAGTTCCCTGGTAGAATTTTAAGGGTCGATTATATATATTATCACATCATCTACAAATGAAGATACTTTGACTTCTTCCTTTCAAATTTGTATCACCTTGATCTCCTTTAGTTGTCTTATTGCTCTAGCTAGAACTTCAAATACTATATTGAATAGATATGGAGAGAGTGATCAGCCTTGATTTATTCCTGATTTTAGTGGAATTGCTTTGAGTTTCTCTCCATTTCAGTTAATGTTGGCTATGAGTTTTCTGTAAATTGCCTTTATTGTCTTTAGGTGTGTTCCTTGTATCCTTGATCTACCCAAGAATTTTATCATAAAGGGGTGTTGGATTTTAGCCAAGGCCTTTTCAGCATCTAATGAAATGATTGTGTGGTGGTTTTTTTTTTTTTCAGTTGGTTTATATGGTAGATGACATTGACAAATTTTTGTATGTTGAACCATGCCTGCATCTCTGGAATGAAGATTACTTGATCATGGTAGATGATCTCTTTTACATGTTCTTGAATTGGGTTTGCAAGTATTTTATTATGTGTTTTTGCATCAATGTTCATGAGAGAAATTAGTTTGTAATTCTCTTTCTTTGTTGATTCTCTGTGTAGTTTGGGTATCAGTATGACAGTGACTTCATAGAATGAATTTGGCAATGTTCCTTCTGTTTCTATTTTATGGAATAATTTGAGGAGTATTGGTATTAGCTCTTCTTTGAAAGTCTTGTTGGGAGACTTTTAATGATTGCTTCTATTTCCTTAGGAGTTATAGGTCTATTTAAATTGTTTACCTAATCTTGATGTAACTTTGGTAAGTAGTATTTATCAAGAAATTTGTCCATTTCTTTTAGATTTTCCATTTGTGCAGTATAGGTTTTTAAAGCATGATCTAATGAGTGTTTGGATTTCTTCAGTGTCTGTTGTAATGTCTCCCTTTTCATTCCTGACTTTGTTGATTTGGATATTTCTCTGCCTTTTAGTTAGTTTGGATAAGGGTTTGTCAATCTTGTTGATTTTCTCAAAGAATCAGCTCTTTATTTCATTGATTCTTTGTATTGTTCTTTGTTTCTATTGTATTGATTTCATCCCTCAGTTTGATTTTCTCCTGCTGTCTACTCCTCTTGGGTATGTTTGCTTCTTTTTGTTCTAGAGATTTCAGCTGTGTTGCTCAGTTGCTAGAATGAGATCTCTCTAATCTCCTTATAAAGGCACTTATCACTATGAACTTTCCTCTTAGCACCACTTTCATTGTGTTCCATAAGCTTGAATATTCTGTGCATGCATTTTCATTGAATTTAGGACATTGTTCAGTTTCCATGAGTTTGTAAGTGAAAGACCCTAACCCTTCAGGCTTACACCCCCCAAGCCCCAGGAGAATAAGGAACTAAAAAGTAAAACTAGTTCCAAGGACAACCTGACTCAGCCATTATTCAACCACCCCTGCCACAATGTAACAATGTAAAGAGATCTCTGTTAAGAGATGCATGCACTCAACTGTAGCTAGAGTTTTCCTGCCTTGCCCACAGTCAGGACAAGTCTTTGTCATCCGCCAGTCTCACAGCCGCTCAGACCCAACCAAGTAAACACAGAGACTTATATTGCTTACAAACTGTATGGCTGTGGCAAGCTTCTTGCTAACTGTTCTTATAGCTTAAATTAATCCATTTCCATAAATCTATACCTTGCCATGTGACTCGTGGCTTACCAGCATCTTTACATGCTGCTTGTCCTGGAGGCAGCTGGCAGTGACTCCTTCTGCCTTCCTGTTCTTTCTTTTCTCCTCTCTGTTAGTCCCGCCTATACTTCCTGCCTAGCCACTGGCCAATCAGTCTTTTATTTATTGACCAATCACAGCAACACATTTGCCATACAGAACATCCCACAGTACTCAACTGTGACTGGGATAGTTGCAAGTGTTCCAGGAAGGACCACTGTGACCTTTGTGTAAACTCCACTCCCGCCCTGATACCCCCCTCGAGGTTTCAGGAAGAATGTGCATGTGGACATGACTGTACCCACTCTGTGATCACTCCGTGATCAGACCATGGTCTTATGAAATTAGCCTCTAAACATAAATCAATCGAAATGAAATTGTATGGGAATTGTAATCTTGTAGGTTTTGCGGGGTTTTCCTTTAAAAGCACCCATGTGGCTGCAGTAAGATGCGACTCTTGCTCTCAGGACAAGAGTAGCCCATCTGTACAGTCGATTCAATACACCTTGTGCTGTTGCATCAACTGGACCGGAGTCTGGGTTCTTGGGGCTCCCACTTGAGAGCTAGATTTTGGGGTCTATCAGCAAGATTTCTGTTGTTTCTGTTGTTGAAATCCATATTTAATATGTAGTGATTTGATAGGATACAGGGGGTTATTTCAATTTTTTATTTGTTGAGACTTGTTTTGTGATCAAGTATGTGGTCAATTTTGGAGAAAGTTTCATGAGGTGCTGAGAAGAAGGTATATTCTTTTGTGTTTGTGTGAAATGTTTTGTAGATATCTGTTAGGTCCATTTGGTGCAAAATGTCTGTTAGTTCCATTATTTCTCTGGTTAGTTTTGTCTAGATGACTTGTCCTCTGGCAAGAATTGGGTACTTAAGCTTCCCACTATAAATGTGTGGGGTTTGATTTGTGATTTAAGCTCTTTAGAAATGTTTTGTTTTACAAATGTGGGTGCCCTTGCATTTGGGGCATCGATGTTCAGAATTGAGATGTCATCTTGGTGGATTTTTGCTTTAATGAATGTGACGTGTCCTTCCCTATCTCTTTTGATTAATTTTGGTTGGAAGTCTATTTTGTTAGATATTATAATGGCTACACCAGCTTACTTCTTGGATCCATTTGCTTGGAAAATCTTTTTCCAGCCTTTTACTCTGTGGTAATGTCTATCTTTTGTTGTTGTTGTTGTTGTTTTGTTTTTTGAACAGGGTTTCTCTGTGTAGCTTTGCGCCTTTCCTGGAACTCACTCTGTAGTCCAGGCTGGCCTTGAACTCACAGAGATCCACCAGCCTCTGCCTCCTGAGTCCTGGGATTAAAGGCGTGTGCTACCACCGCCAGGCGGTAAAATGTCTATCTTTGATGTTGTGGGGTTTTGTGTGACATTTTGTTTGTGTTCTGACAAATAAAGCTTCCTTGAAATCAGAGGGTAGAGCTAGCCACTAGTTAGCCATAGAGGTCTGGAAGTCCAGGCTGGATGGAAACAGGATCTCAGACTCTTTTTTGGCCAGAGGAACTGGAGAGGTAGGAAGTGACTGTGGCTGCTCCCCTGCTCTGATCTTTTAGGTTTTAACCCTGATATCTGATTCCTGGTTTTTATTGATAAGATTAATTAGGATTATGATTCATCTGGCATCCAACTTTTGTAGCATGAATTCATGAAATAGCTGCTTGTCTGTAGCTTTACAGCCACTGGCACCCACTAGAGGTACATGCAGGAACAGCACCCAACAGAGTCACCATGCCAATGGCTGCCTTTTCCTTTACTTCCTCAAGCCCTCTGAGTGAGTCTGGGATTTTCCTTTTGCAGCCTCTCTACAGCAATCTCCACAAGCCCCAAACTCCACAGGTACCTGGGCTCCAAATGTCAGCAGAGCTAGGCCCTTACCACCAACCAGCTCTGCCTTCAGGCAGCTCTGTGCTTTCACTTCCCGCCCATCATACTTACTGTTTTCACATGTTCCTGCTGTGGGATGTCTTTCTGTATGCTGTGAATATGTGTTGTTCCCATTGGTTAATAAATAAAACTGCATTGGCCGATGGCAGGGCAGAATAAAGCCAGGCAGGAAATCTAAGAAAGAGACAGAAAGAGAGGGGGGAAGAGAGAGAGAGGGAGAAAGGCAGAGTCAGGGGGAGATGCTCCAAGCTGCCACCAGGAGAAGCAAGATATGAGAGAGAGAGAGAGAGAGAGAGAGAGAGAGAGAGAGAGAGAGAGAGAGAACAAGTAATGCCATGAAGCCACATGGCAAAACATAGATTAATAGGAATGGGTTGAGTTAAGTTGTAAGAACTAGCTAGCAAGAAGCCTGAGCCATAGGCCATATAGTTTGTAATTAGTATAAGACTCTATATGCTTACTTAGGACCAAGTGGCTGCAGGACCAGGTGGAACACAGGAAAACTTCGGGCAACATGATCCCTGTGTCCGCCTTTCAGATGGCTGCCTCTCTACTCCTTTTCCTAGTGGGTTGTAGGCTTTCCCTGGACTCGCTCCTCGAGCTGCTGACGTGCAGTCAGCAGTAGCTGTCCCTAGCCAGGCTGTGCCCTGCCTGTGTTCTCTGCTCAGAGTTGCTATGCAGCAGCAGCCAGCCTCACATTTCACCATCATTGTCAGCAGATTTGGTAGGACAATTGGGAATTCTTACAATGGAGAATTAGTTTAAAAAAGAGAGAGTTTTTTCCTACATTAAAAAGTGGGAAACATGCCAGGTGGTGGTGGCACATGCCTTTAACCCCAGCACTTGGGAGGCAGAGCCAGGTGGATCTCTGTGAGTTCAAGGCCAGCCTGGTCTACAGACACCAAAACTACACAAAGAAACCTTGTCTCAAAAAACAACAACAAAAAAAAAAATGGGAAACACTATTACAATGAAAGGAGTTAGGTCTTTGTGTGATTACACAATGTATGGTTTTAAAATGGAACAATTAAATGAAGGGATAGAATAATTAACTTAGATGAGATTTACATAATGTCAATTATAAACATTATCAGTTTGATAATTTTTGTTTTATCCTGAAAAAAGTTGGTTGATATGAGTGCCAAGATACAAGCCTTAGAAAAGGTTACTACAGATAATATGCAAGTCCTACAACTAATTACTAAAGAAAATAAATCAATTTTGACTGATAAGTTGTCTTAGAAAAACTTATTAAAACAAATAATAGAGATATTCAGACACAGACAGAGGAATTTAAAGCAAACCAACCTCACCATTATGTTATAAAATTAGAGAGGAACAGCCCAAAGTTATCAAACAACCAACTCTAATTTATCCATCTTACAGGAACAACTACCAAATGACAAATATCCCAAAGGCTATGTAAGAGTTGACTGGATTCCTGTGGAAATGTTAGATTTTAGGATACTTAAGGAAGCAATAGTCTCATATGGCATGCATTCACCTTTGGTGAAGCAGATGTTAAATTCATGGTCAACTAGTAAAATTGACCCACAAGACTGAAGAGATTTGGATACAGCAATATTGGAACCTGGTCCTCAATTACAGTGGAGGACCTGGTGGAAAAATGAGGCTAGGACCATTGAACAATGAAGTACGGCTAAAGGTATTGAATCTCCCAAGACCAACTTCTTGGAGAGGGTGATTATGCTGATGTACAAAGATAGTCTCTAGATGATGACCACATCCTGGCTGTATGCCATGCAACAGTTTTAAATGCTTAGGACAAAACTGAAGAAGTTGGAAAGAAAACTGAATCATTTACTAAAGTTATACAAGACCCCAAAGAAACTTTCACTGGGTTTTTTTTTATAAAGATTTAATTCAGCTATAAATAGAATGATACCAAATTCAAAAGCTAGACAAATAATAATTGAATCTTTGGCTTTTGAAAATGCTAATTAGCAATACAAATGGGTAATTAGTCCTTTGAAGGCAAGATCAGCACCAATAGAGGAATGGATCTGAGATACAGTCAATATTGAATCTCATAACCATGATGATGCTTGGATAGGAAAGGTGATTTCCAGAGGCTTGAAGAAAAATCAGAACATCAGTTGTTTTAATTTTGGCAAATAAGGTCACCAAAAAAGGGATTGTAAAGAAGACATTCCTAAAAACAATGTTTTTTCTAGGAATAATCCAAATAGAAGGCCCCTGCCTTCTGGAGTATGGAGAAGGTACAGCAAAGGCTGACATTGAACCAATGAATGCAGATCAACAAAGAACAGACAGGGTAACCCTTTGCCATTGGTAAATACCTTGGGAGGCCTCTCACAGGGCCCCATGTCAAATTTGGTACAGTCATTCCCTGTCACTGTGGGGGTAACTCCTCCCCAGAGCAATTAAAAGACCTAATGCTTATTATAAAAACCATACTGCTCTGGATGATAGAACAGCTTTAGAAGATAAAACAAAAATTTCAGGAGAAACCATAAAGCCAATATTTTAGCAAACTTCTATAAATGATCAAAGAGCAAAGATAAAAATATGAATAAGTGATGTTGTAGTTGAAGATTTTGTAGACACAGGGGCAGATGTAACAATACTTGCACCAGAATCTTTGCATCCAAATGGTCTCTTCAGGAAGTAAATGTTCAGCTTTTAGGAATTGGAACTTTATCTCAGGTAAAACAAAGCATGAAATGGGTCAAATGTATAGGGCCAAAAGGACAGAGAGGAAAATTAAAGCTACATGTGGCTAATAAAGCAATGAATTTATGGGGATGTGATTTGTTACAGCAATGGGATACCCAGATTAACATTCTTCCAATCTCAGAAACAAACCATAAACTAACATATGTTTCTGAGGAAAATATTAAAAGGTATTATAAAGAACAGTCACTGACCATTCAGGTTGTACAAAAGCAGGGTTCAACAGCTGCTGATCTTTCAAAGGTACCAAAAGCCTTACCTTTAAAATGGTTAACTGATAAACCTGTCCAGGTGGAAAAATGGCATTTGACATCAAAAAAATTACAGGCCTTCGAACAGCTGGTACAAAAGCAGATAAATGCTCAACATATTGAAGAATTGACCAGTCCTTGGAATTTTCCTGTATTTGTTATTAAAAAGAAATTTGGAAAATGGAGGATAGTAACAGATCTAAGAGCCATTAATAAGGTAATTCAGCCAATGTGCTCTTTACAGCCTGGAATTCCCCTGTCTTCTCTATTACTTAAAGGATGGTCTATTATAGTTATTGATTTAAAAGACTGTTTCTTCAATAAATCTTTACAAGAAAAAGATAAAGAAAAATTTGCCTTCATGGTGCCTACTTATAATTCTCAGCCTGTTAAGAGATTTCAAAGGAAGATTTTCCCACAGGGGGTGTTAAAAAGCCCCACCCAATATTTTGTATGACAGCCACTGGAAATGATTCATGTAGTTTCCTCAATTTATAATTTCCATTATATGGACAATATCTTACTAGTTGATTCAAATGTAGATAGTTTAGAAAAAAATATTTAAAGAAGTAAAGAAAATTTTGCCTTGTTGGGAATTACAAATTGCTCCTGAAAAAATACAAAGAGGAAATTCTATTAATTATTTGGAATGTAAAATAGATTTACAAAAACTTCAACCCCAAAAGGTACAAATCAGGAGAGAATAATTGCAGACTCTTGATGACTTTTAAAAATTGCTGAGAAACATTGACTGACTACAGCCCACAATTGGATTAACAACTCAAGAACTGATTAATTTGTTTCAAATCTTACAAGGAGACAAGGATTTAAATAGTCTGAGAAAAGTATTAGCTGAAGCTGAGAGAGAATTGGCTTTGGGAGAAAAGAAATTACAGGATGCACATGTGGGTCATTTGGATCCAGAGCTTGATTGAATTCTGGCTATTTTACCTTCTACACATTCCACTACAGAGATTTTAATGCAGAAAAAAGATAATATATTAGAATGGCTATTTTTACCACACAAACAGAGTAAAAAAAATTAAAGACCTATGTAGAAAAGGTTTCTGAGTTGATTCTAAAGAGAAAATTGAGACTTTGCCAATTAGCAGGAATAGATCCAGCAGAAATTGTAGTACCTTTTACTAATGATAAAATTTCCCCCTTATGGGCAGAAAATGAACATTGGCAAAGAGCTTGCAGCAATTTTTTTGGAGACATTAACAACAAATATCCCAAAAGCAAGATAATTCAGTTTATAAAGAGAACTTACTGGATCTTTGCTCACATTATACAGCAAACCCCAACTTCTGGAGCTCCTACATTCTATATTGATGCAAAGAAATCAGGAAGGGCAGGTTATAAATCAGGAAATTTGAATAATGTGGCTCAAAGCCCTTGTGATTTTGTTCAAAAGTCAGAATTATGTGCTATTCTCATGGTATTATTAGATTTTCCAGAACCTCTTAATATAGTTACTTTCAATATGCAGAATGGGTTGTTTTACATATTGAAACTGCTGAAATTATTCCAGATGATACAGAACTGACTTTGTTATTTATTCAGTTGCAAGAAATAATCAGAAATAGAAATAATCCCATATATAACACATATTGAATCCCATATAGGTCTGCCAGGCCCTCTAGCACAAGGTAATGATGAAATTGTTCAACTATTGGTAGGAAATATACTAGAAGCCTCAGAATTTCATATTTAAAAAAACACCATGTCAATATAAAGGGTTTGAAAAAAGATTTTTCCATCACTTGGCAACAAGTCAAGGAAATTATAAGAAAATATCCTACTTGTTCCTTATATAACGAAACTCCGCTATCTGCAGGAAATAACCCAAAAGGTACTCAAAGAAATAAAATTTGATAAGTAGATGTGTTAAGTGAATGTGTTTCATTTTGCAGAGTATGGAAAATTAAAATATGTATACCACACCATTGATACATATTCAGGATTTCATTGGGCAACTGCTTTGAACTCTGTAAAGGCTGTTTGTGTTATCACACATTTGTTAGATGTTATGGCTATCATGGCGATTCCTGTACAAATTAAGGCTGACAATGTTCCAGCATATATCTCTAGTAAAATAAAACAGTTTTTTGCATATTACAACATAAAATGTATTATAGGTATACCACACAACTCTATAGGGCAAGCAGCTATACAAAGATCTAATTGAACGCTAAAGAATATGCTTAATAAACAGAAAAGGGTATTAGAGACCCCCAGAGATAGATTCCACAATGCTTTATTAACTTCAAATTTTCTCAGTGCTAATGAGAAAGGAACAACAGCTGTGGAGAGACATTGAATAATAGAAAAAATTGCTGAATTAAATCAGCCTGTATACTTTAAAGATGTGTTGACCTCAGAATGGAAACCAGGATATGGGTCACATTGGGGAAGAGGCTTTTCTTTCATTTCCACAGGAGAAGAAAAGCTATGGATAACATCAAAATTGATAAAGATTAAATTTGAACAAGAAAGACTTCTTGATTAGGAGACATGATAGTTCAGCAACCAGCATGACCATTCAATCTAAACTAACTTATAAGACTAATAAATGCTTTTCATTTGATCAGATATAACTTGCCAAAAGTGAAACTCCCCAAAGTTTGTGTTGGGACAAGGTTTTTGTTTTTGTCTTTCTGGAAGATGAAGGCATCCAGCTAAGGAATCTGAAGACCACTGAAAAAAAAAGAGACATCTGAAGAAAAAGGACGAGTCATCCAGAGAAAATGTCCCAAGGAAAAGAGTAAGTTGGTCTATTGGTATATCACATTTCCAACAGGATAAAATTTCATATATCTTCCCAAATGTGTCTTTCTGCTGTTCCCTACAGACATATAATGTAAATGGTTCTTTTGTAGTCCTAGTTCAATTTAAAAAATAAAGCTGGTTTTGGAGTTGGGGTTTGGGTCTCTCTTTCTCTAAACCCAAGCATGCTTGTTAAAAGGAAACCCCAAACTTTCTGTCTGATGTTAGAAGAGCCACCTTATATGGGACAGAAGAAAAATGAAATTAAGGGACTATTCTATTGCCACTAATCTCATAATCCTTTGGTTTTATTTTGACTTTTTAAAACTTTTCTTAAGGTAGAAATATTATCTCAAAATTTATAAAATTATATATATATTCAACTTTTTCAATATGTATATATATATATATATTCAACTTTTTCTCATGATATTAATGACCATATAGAGGACTAACTAATTCTAGAAAAGGGCTTAATCTAGTTTCTTGTACATGATTTCAGGTTTGAGTATCTATCATGTAACTAGGAATTAAGTTTTTGTAGTCTGGATGTACATAATAAATTATGGTCCTTTATCTTCTTCAAGACCTGCTGCATATGACATTTAAACTATTTAAATTTTCTGCAGTGAACCATGACCATGCCTAAAAGTGACCCTTGAAGTCTCCAAAAGAGGATGTGGCCCCACAACAACGATTCCACCTGGACTATGACAATACCACTAAACTGACAAACACCACCTAAAGATCAGCTCTTGAATAAAAACTGCTCAGGACACTTCCAAGGATTCCCTAAAGATGTTGTTGCCTCCAGAGAGCAAGAAGTAATTTTAAGAACACAACATACACATTCTCAAGAGGTGGGATTGGTGATCTTTTGTCATTCAATAGGTTTTGGATATTTGTCATCATTTAGGGTGGTTGGTTACAAGCTGTTATTGGTAATAGTCAGGAAAAAGCTGAACAAAGGAAATCAGATTCAGGGATTTCATTCTAAAAAGAAAAAGGGGGTATATAGAAATAGGATAAAAGAGTAGATTAATGAATCTACTTTTAAGCCAAAAAAGCAACTATGTGGATTTTTGTATAATGGTACAAATTTGAGGTTATTTTTGTTATGCTGTATATATGTTTCTACTCTTTTTTAAGATATTTTTGGGTTGGGCAGTGGTGGCACATGCCTTTAATCCCAGCACTCAGGAGGCAGAGGCAGGTGGATCTCTATGAGTTCAAGGCCAGCCTGGACTGCAGAGTGAGTTCCAGGAAAGGCTTCAAAGCTACACAGAGAAACCCTGTCTCAAAAAAACAAAAAAAAAAAGATATTTTTGTATATTGATATAAATTTAAGATTTTTTTTGTTAGAACATACTGTACATATATTTCTACTCTTGGTCAAGGTATTATACCTATACAGCTCATCTAACAATGTAATATAAATTTCTAGTCCTTGAAAGTTATTATTACAAACTATTTAGGATAATAAAGAAATGCAGGTTAGTAGTTAGCCACCTATTACAATCAAACTTGTAGTTATGATAGGTATGTTTTCAAGGTCAAACAGAGATATATTTTTAGATAGGCAAGTGGTCTTCAAACACTTCAAAGATCTACAGAATATAGCATTTAAGATGTTTTAATTAACATAAGGTTTTTTTAATGGTAATGGGACATGTCTGCTCCTGGCAGCACCAATCTACTTCAGAGAAGATGTTGGGCATTAAAGAAACTCCATATGAAGTTTATTTTCTTTGTGACAAAAGTTAGCCACTGGGCAAGAAAGTGCCCTTCCTTCAACTGACAAGATCCTTTCCCAAATTGGACAAGCAGGACAGAAAAGAAAGTGACTGTAGAACTTTGCCAAGGCAAAGTGAGACAGTCCTTCATAAATACTGCTTCACAGTAAAGTCTGTTAGATATTTTAGGCCTGTAGGCCAAAGATGGATGCCCCAACATTGCAGAGGAACCTTGGGTGACTGTCCAGGCAGGCAGCTGTTTCTGTCATTTCTTAATTTTGGAAGTTGTTTGCTCTGCTCTTACTATTTACTCAGATAATATTATATCTTTCTCAGGTCTCTAATGCATTTGAAGACTAGATAGATATAATTTTCTTTGTTAACAAATTCAGAAAAGACACAAAAGAGATGTAAAGTGTACAAGGTTGAGAGACATAAAAAATATAGTTTTAGGTTGGTGATGCAAGTTAGGATAGAAAGTGAATTAGGTACAACACTTTGGACTCACCAAGATAGGAAAGATAATGGGATGTTTTCTCTGAATTTGTCATATGCTAATGGTTAAACATTGTTAATATAATTATTGCCTATATATATTTTCATATAGTTATTGTATTTATTGTATATAGTTTTTCTATGTTAGTTAAAACTTTCACTTTTTATTTTGACAAAAAGGGGGAAATGTTGTTTGATATTTTGTTTGTGTTCTGACAAATAAAGCTTGCTTGGAGTCAGAGGGTGGAGCTAGCCACTAGTTAACCACAAAGGTCTGGAAGTCTGTACAAAGAGGAAACAAGAAGTGATAAGGTAGGGCAGAGACAGGATCTTGGCCCCTTTTGGTTGGAGGAACTGGAGAGGTAGGAAGTGACTATGGCTGCTCCCCTACATCTCTGATCTTTCCAGTTTTTACACTGACATCTGACTCCTAGTTTTTATTGATAAGATTAATTAGGATTACACTTCAGAGGTGTGTTTCTGTATGCAGCAGAAGGATGGATCCTATTTTTGCATCCATTCTGTTAGCCTGTGTTTTTTAATTGGGAAATTCAGTTCATTGATATTGAGAGATATTAATGACCAATGATTGTTAATTCCTATTCTTTCATTGTTGGTGGTGGCAGTAGTGAGTGTGTGTGTGTGTGTGTGTGTGTGTGTGTGTGTGTGTGTGTCCCTTCTTTTGATTTTGCTGGTGTGATATTACTTATTTCTTGTGTTTTCATGGGTGTAGTTAACCTCCTTAGGTTGGAGTTTTCCTTCTAGCACCTCCTGTAGGGCTGGATTTGTGGATAGATTATAGATGGAACCAACCGTTTTATTAAATAAGAAACACAGAAACAATGTAAAAGAGAAAGCCGAGAGGTCAGAGCTCAGAGCTAAAATCTCACCCTTCCTCCTGCTGTCCCAGCTTCGCGAAAAGAGCCCTACTTCCTGTCGGTTCATTTTTTTATAGTATGTCGTTCTGCCTTCTCATTGGTTGTAAACCCAAACACATGACTGCCTCATCACTGTCTGAATGTACAGCCCCCTAGGTCTTAAAGGCATATGTCTCCAATGCTGACTGTATCCCTGAACACACAGAGATCTTATGGGATTAAAGGCGTGTGCCACCACCGCCACACTCTTGCTATGGCTCTAATAGCTCTGACCCCCAGACAACTTTATTTATTAACATACAATCAAAATAATATTTCAGTACAATTAGATTACCACCACAGATAGATACTGCTTTAATTTGACTGTATCGTGGAATATCTTGTTTTCTCCATGTATGGTGATTGAAAGTTTTGCTCCATGTATGGTGATTGAAAGATATTAATCTGGGATAGCATCTGTGATCTCTTAGAGTGCCCAGGCCCTTCTGGCTTTTAGAGTCTCCACTGAGAAGTCAGGTGTAATTCTAATAGGTCTGCCTTTATATATTACTTGCCATTTTTCCATTGAAGATTTTAATATTCTTTCTTTGTTCTGTATGTTTAGTGTTTTGGTTATTGTGTTTGGAGGACTTTCTTTTCTGATCCAATATTTTTGGTGTTCTGTAAGCTTCTTGTACCTTTATAGGGATATTCTTCTTAAGGTTAGGAAAATTTTCTTCTTTGATTTTTTTTTTTTTTTTTTTTTTTTTTTTTTTTTGGTTTTTCTAGACAGGGTTTCTCTGTGTAACTTTGAGCCTTTCCTGGAACTCACTGGGTAGTCCAGGCTGGCCTCGAACTCACAGAGATCCGCCTGGCTCTGCCTCCCAAGTGCTGGGATTAAAAGTGTGCGCCACCACCGCCCGACTCTTCTATGATTTTGTTAAAAATATTTTCTGGGTCTTTGAGCTGGGATTCTTCTCCTTCTTCTACTCCTATTATTCTTAGATTTGGTCTTTTCATAGTGTTCCAGATTTCCTAGATGTCTTGTATTAGGAATTTTTTAGATTTAACATTTACTTTGACCAATTTTTAATTTCTTCTATAACTGAGATTCTCTCTTCCATCTCTTGTATTTTGTTGATGATGCTTGCATCTGTAGTTCCTGTTCACTTACCTAGCTTTTCCATCTCTGGAATTCCCCTCGGTTTGTGTTTCCTTTATTGCTTCTATGTCAATTTTCAGGCCTTAAACAGTTTTATTCATTTCCTTCACCTATTTGGTTTTCGTTTGTTTGTTTGTTGTCACTTGGCTTTCTTTGAAGATTTTATTCATTTCCTCCTCCCATTGTTTGCTTGTATTTTCCTGGATTTCTTTAAGGGATTTATTCATTTCCTCCAATTTTTTGTTTGTGTCTTCCTGGATTTCTTTAAGGGGTTTATTCATTTCCTTTTTAAGGGTCTCTATCATCTTCATAAAATTGTGCTTCTGGATATGTTGGAATATCGAGGGCTTGCTGTAGTGGGATAGCTGGGCTCACTTGGTGGTGCTATTACCCTGGTTGTTCTTTATTGTTGTATTAGGGCTTCTATTGCTGTGAAAAGACACTATGACCATATCAACTTTTTTTTTTTTTACCTGCCTCTGCCTCCTGGAAGTACTGGGATTAAAGGTGTGCCCTACCACCACCCTGCACTGGTAGGAATTTTTTGTTTGTTTGTTTATTTTTTTTTAGTAAAACCAAAACTTACTATAAGCCACAGTCATCCTAGGGTCCCCTGTGCCATATAGCCTCCCTGGCTCTGTGGGTTGCAGTCTGATTGTTCTTTGCTTTATATCTAGAATCCATACCATGTTTGTCCTTCTGGGTTTGGGTTACCTCACTCAGAATGATACTTTCTAGTTCTATCCATTTGCCTGCAAATTTCATGCTGTCATTGTTTTTCTCTGCTGAGTAGTACTCCATTGTGTTTATGTACCACATTTTCTTAATCCATTCTTCAGTTGACATGCATCTAGGTTGTTTCCAGGTTCTGGCTATTACAAATAGTGCTGCTATGAACATAGCTGAGCATGTTTCTGTGTGGTATGATTGAGCATTCCTTGGGTATATGCCCAAGAGTGGGATGGCTGGGTTTTGAGGTAGATCGACTCCTAATTTTCTGAGAAACCGCCATACTGATTTCCACAGTGGTTGTACAAGTTTGCATTCCCACCAACAGTGGAGAAGTGTTCCCTTTGCTCTGCATCCTCTCCAACATAGACTGTCATTAGTGTTTTTTATCATTGCCATTCTGACAGGTGTAAAGTAGTATCTCAGAGTCATTTTGACTTGCATTTCTCTGATGATTAAGGATGTTGAGCATTTCTTTAAATGTCTTTCAGCCATTTGTGATTCTTGTTTTGTGAATTCTCTGTTTTGCTCTTTATCCCATTGTTTGATTGGCGTGTTCAGTACTTTGATGTCTAGTTTCTTGAGTTCTTTATATACTTTGGAGATCAGTCCTCTGTCAGATATGGGGTTGGTAAAGGTCTTTTCCCATTCTGTAGGCTGTCTTTTTGTCTTATTGACTATGTCTTTTGCCCTACAAAAGCTTCTCTGTTTCAAGAGGTCCCATTTATTAATTGTGCTCAGTGTTTGTGCTACTGGTCTTATATTTAGGAAGTGATCTCCTGTGCCAATGCGTTAAAGTGTACTTCCTACTCTCTCTTCTATTAAGTTTAGTGTAACTGGATTTATGTTGAGGTCTTTGATCCACTTGGACTTGAGTTTTGTGCGTGGTGACAGATATGGATCTATTTGTAATCTTTTACATATTGACATCCAGTTATGCCAGCACCATTTGTTAAAGATACTTTCTTTTTTCCACTGTATAGTTTTGGCTTCTTTGTCAAATATCAGGTGTTCATGTGTGTGTGGATTAATGTCAGGGTCTTCAGTTTGATTCCACTGATCTGTATGTCAGTTTTATACCAGTACCAAGCTGTTTTTATTATTAGAGCTTCAGGTCAGGGATGGTGATGCCTCCAGAGGTTGCTTTATTATACAGGATTCTTTCAGCTATCCTGGGTCTTTTGTTTTTCCATATGAAGTTGAGTATTTTTCTTTCCAAGTCTGTGAAGAATTGTGTTGGGATTTTGATGGGGATTGCATTGAATCTGTAGATTGCTTTTGGTAAGATTGCCATTTTTACTATGTTAATCCTACCTATCCATGAGCATGGGAGATCCTTCCATTTTCTGATATCTTCTTCAATTTCTTTCTTTAGAGATTTAAAGTTCTTATAAAAAAAGTTCCTTCACTTGTTTAGTTAGTGTTATCCCAAGGTATTTTATATCATTTGTAGCTATTGTAAAGGGTGATGTTTCTCTGACTTCTTTCTCAGCCCTTTTATCATTTGTGTATAAGAGGGCTACTGATTTTTTTGAGTTGATCTTGTATCCTGCCACTTTACTGAAGGAGTTTATCAGCTGTAGGGGTTCCCTGGTAGAATTTTGGGAGCCAGTTATGTATACTATCATATCATCTACAAATAGTGAAAGTTTGACTTCTTCTTTTCCAATTTGTATCCCTTTAATCTCCTTATGTTATTGCTCTAGCTAGAACTTCAAGTACTATATTGAATAAATATGGGGAGAGTGGACAGCCTTGTCTTGTTCCTAATTTTAGTGGAATCTCTTTGAGTTTCTCTCCCTTTAATTTGATGGTGGCTGTTGGCTTGCTGTAAATTGCCTTTATTATGTTTAGGAATGTTCCTTGTATTCCTGATCTCTCTAAGACCTTTATCATGAAGGGGTATTGTATTTTGTCAAAGGCTTTTTCAGAATCTAATGAGATGATCATGTGGGTTTTTTTCTTCCAGTTTGTTTATATGGTATATTACATTGACAGATTTTGGTGTATTGAACCATCCTTGCATCCCTGGGATGAAACCTACTGGTAATGGTAGATAATTTTTTTATGTGTTCTTGAATTCGGTTTGCCAATATTTTGTTGAGTATTTTTACATCAATGTTCATGAGGGAGATTGGTCTGTAATTCTCTTTCTTTGTTGCATCTTTGTGTGGTTTGGGTATCAGGGTAACTGTAGCCTCATAAAAAGAATTTGGTAATGTTCCTTCTGTTTCTATGGTGTGGAACAATTTGAAGAGTATTGGTATTATCTCTTCTTTGAAAATCTGGTAGAATTCTGTGCTGAAACTATCTGGTCCTGGGATTTTTTTGGGGGGGGCGGTTGGGAGACTTTTAATGACCATTTCTATTTCCTTGAGGGTTATTGGTCTATTTAAATGGTTTATCTGGTCTTTATTTAACTTTGGAATGTGGTATCTATCCAGAAAATTGTCCATTTCTTCCAGATTTTCCAATTTTGTGGAGTACAGGTTTTTGAAGTATGACCTGATGATTCTCTGAATTTCCTTGTTTTCTGTTGTTATTTCTTCCTTTTCATTTCTGATTTTGTTAATTCGAGTGCTCTCTCTTTGCCTTTTGGTTAATTTGGCTAGGGGTTTGTCTATCTTGTTGATTTTTTCAAAGAATCAACTCTTTGTTTCCTTGATTTTTTTATATTGTTCTCTTGGTTTTTATTTTGTTGATTTCAGCCCTCAATTTGATTATTTCCTGGGTAAGTTTGTTTCTCTTTGTTCTAGAGCTTTCAGTTGTGCTTTTAATTCATTGGTATGAGATTTCTTCATCTTCTTTATGTGTGCATTTAGAGCCATGAATTTTCCTCTTAGCACTGCTTTCATAGTGTCCCATAAGTTTGGGTATGTTGTACTTTCATTTTCATTGAATTCTAGGAAATCTTTAAATTCTTTATTTATTTCTTCCCTGACCCATTGATGCTTCAGGTGTGCATTATTCAGTTTCCATGAGATTATAGGCTTTCTATAATTTTGGTTGTTGTTGAAGTCTAACTTTAATGCATGGTAGTTTGATAAGATACAGGAGGTTATTCCAATTTTTTTGTATCTGTTGATATTTGTTTTGTGACCAAGCATGTGGTCAATTTTTTAGAAGATTCCATGGAGTACTGAGAAGAAGGTATATTCTTTTGTGTTAGGATGGAATATTCTGTAGATATCTATTAAGTCGATTTGAGTCATAACACCTGTTGGGTCCTTTATTTCTTTGTTAAGTTTCAGTCTGGTAGATCTGTCTTTTGGTGTGTTGAAATCTCCCACTACTAATGTGTGGGGTTTGGTGTGCATTTTAAGCTTTAGTAGTGTTTCTTTTATGTGTGTGGGTGCCTTTGTATTTGGGGCATAAATGTTCAGAATCAAGACTTCATCTTGGTGGATTTTTCCTGTGATAAATATATAATGTCCATCCTGATCTCTTTCGATTGATTTTAGTTTGACATCTATTTTATTAGATGTTAGGATAGCTGCACCAACTTGCTTCTTAGGTCCATTTGCTTGGAAAGCCTTTTCCCAGCCCTTTACTCTGATATCGTGTCTGTCTTTAAGTTAAGATGTGTTCGTTGTATGCAGCAGAAGGATGGATTCTGTTTTCTTATCCACTCTGTTAGTC
This sequence comes from Peromyscus leucopus, assembly GCF_004664715.2. NCBI lineage: Eukaryota > Metazoa > Chordata > Mammalia > Rodentia > Cricetidae > Peromyscus > Peromyscus leucopus. The sequence goes on along the minus strand of NC_051067.1, from coordinate 95,111,876 downwards.
TGTGTCTTTTTATAGGTGAGTTTAGACCATTGATATTGATGGATATTAATGACCAGTGATTGTTAATTCCTGTTATTTTTGTGGTTGTGTTGTGTTTTCCTTCTTTGGTGTTTGTTGGTGTGGGATTATCTATTACCTGAGTTTTCATGGGTGTGTTTAACTTCTTTAGGTTGGGTTCTTCCTTCTAGTGCTTTCTGTAGGGCTGGATTTGTGGGTAGGTATTGTTTAAGTCTGGTTTTATCATGGAATATTTTGTTTACTCTGCCTATGGTGACTGAGAGTTTTGCTGGGTATAATAGTCTGGGTTGGCATCCGTGGTCTCTTAGTGTCTGCATAACATTTGTCCAGGACCTTCTAGCTTTCATAGTCTCTATTGAGAAGTCTGGTGTTATTCTGATGGGTCTGCCTGTATATGTTACTTGGTCTTTTTCCTTTGCCAATCTTAATATTTTTTCTTTGTTCTATGTGTTTTGTGTTTTGATTATTATGTGGCGAGGAGGGGACTTTTTTTTTTTTTTTCCAAATCCAGCCTATTCGGTGTTCTATAAGCTTCTTGTATCTTCATAGGTATTTCTTTCTTTAGTTTAGGAAAGTTTTCTTCTATGATTTTGTTGAATATATTTTCTGTGCCTTTGAGTTGATATTCTTTTCCTTCTTCTATCCCTATTATTCTTAGGTTTGGTCTTTTCATGGTGTCCCAAATTTCTTAGATGTTTTGTGTTACGACTTTTTTGTCTTTAGTGTTTTCTTTGAGTGAAAAATCTGTTTTCTCTATTATGTCTTCAGTGTCAGAGATTCTCTGTTCCATCTCTTGCATTTGGTTGGTTATGCTTGCTTCTATAGTTCCTGTTCATTTAGTCAGGTTTTATATTTCCAGTATTCCCTCAGTTTGTATTTTGTTTTGTTTTGTTTTTTTTTTTGTTGTTGTTGGTTTTTTGTTTTTGTTTTTGTTGTTTTTGTTTTTGTTTTTGTTTTGAGACAGGGTTTCTCTGCGTAGCTTTGTGCCTTTCCTGGAGCTCACTTGGTAGCCCAGGCTGGCCTCGAACTCACAGAGATCCGCCTGGCTCTGCCTCCCGAGTGCTGGGATTAAAGGCGTGCGCCACCACCGCCCGGCTGTGTTTTCTTTATTGTCTCAATTTCAATTTTCAAATCTTGAATTGTTTCCTTCATCTGTTTAATTACTTTTTCTTGGCTTTCTTTGATTTCTTCTAATTTTTTGTATGTTTTCTCTTCCATTCCTCTAAGGGAATTTTTTTATTTCCTTTTTAATGGAGTTTTTCATTTCCTCTTTAAGGATCTCTATCATCTTCTTAAAGTCATTTTTAGGATTGATTTCTTCTGTTTCTTCTGCCTTGGTATGTTCAGGTCTTGCAGGTGTAGAATCGCTAGGTTCTGATGTTGCCATCTTTATGTTGTTGCCTGTATTTTTGCACTGGCATCTACTCATCTCTTCTTCTGCTCAGTATAGGTGGTGTCTGTGTCTGAAGGTGCCACTTTTGTTCTAATTGTTAGTCTAGGTCCACCAGGAGTTCTTGGTTAAATCGGTGCTGTTGGGCTCTGTTTCTTTGGGAGCAGCTGTTCCCAGTCGGCGTAGTGTAGGCTTATGATTCTAGTGATCTGGTTCGCTTGCTGGTCAGCACCCTCTTTTATGTTCTCAGGTCACGTTTTGCTCATTTGTCAACTCGTCAGCTGATTTTGTTTCCTCAGACTGCAGACTGTAGGATTCTGAATCCTCTCCTGAAAGGATCTCAGCTGAGTATATTATTTAGTAGGGTAATCTCACCAACACTTCCAAGTTGTTGGGTTTCACAGGATCAGCAGCTGGCTCCTTCCCTGGCTGTTGGGTTTAAAGGCGTCCCTGTTCCAGGTTCTTATTCTCCTTGTTTTCACTAACTCCTCAGGGTGTAGTAGCTCAGTTTCTGGTCTTCATTATGACCATGTCTCTGCCACTGTTCAGCCTGCCTCTGTCGAAGCTCCCCCTACCTTTGCTGCCACTCCATCTACCTCTGCCCCCATGTCAACTTTTATAAAGGAAAACATTTAATAGGGTGGCTTACAGTTTCAGAGGTTTAGTCTATTGGCATCATGGTGGGACATGGTGGTGTGCAGGTAGACATTATGTCAGAGAAGGAGCTGAGACTTCTACATCTTGATCTGAAAGCAGCAGGAAATGAATTGTCTCACTGGGCATGGCTTAAGCATACATAAGACCTCAAAGCCCACCCTCACCATGACATACTTCAACAACACCACACTTCCTAATAATGCCACTTCCTTGGGGGCCATTTTCTTTCAAACCACCACAATTGTGTTCTTATGCTGGCCTCTAGGCATCTGGGTTTGGGATAATTATAGGTTTAATTGCTGATTTCTGAGTTTATCTTTGTGGGATAGATGTTTTTACCTTGGTTTCCTTTCCTCTTTGGTCTCCTGGCCTGAATGGCCTGTGGTTCTGATGACCAGTGAATCTTCAGGTCCAGTAGGTTGTCTCCATAGCCTGCATGACCTCTGGGGTTTTGGGTGCTGGCATTCCTTCTGGGATTCTGGGAACTTGCACAGCCTCTGGGGTTCTGGGTACCAACTCTGGTAGAAAAGGGGGTTTCTAGTGTTCTGGGTACCAGTGAGCTCTCTGGGTTTCCAGGTATAGGTGTGGCCTCCAGTAGAGCAGTGGGCTTCTGCAGATGTTGTGGGCCAGGGTATGGAGATGAAGGGAGGAGGTTGACTGAATTAATCTTGTTTGTTTGTTTGTTTGTTTGTTTGTTTGTTTGTTTGCAGAGTCTCACTATGTAGCTATGACTAACCTGGAACTCACGGAGATCTGCCTGCTCTGCCTCCCAAGTGCTGGGATTAAAGGCTGTACCACCAATTCTGCAGATAACTTGCTACCCACCTTTGCCAGGGCTGCATCCCTTTCCCCAATCTCTGCCTCCTGATTTCTTCTGATAGCAGCACTGGGTGGTTAGACCTCCAGAGTCCATCAGAAGAGCCAACTCACCCCAGCTTATTTGTTTATTTATTATGTATAGAGCATGCATGCAGGCCAGAAGAGGGCACCAGATCTCATTGCAGATGGTTGTGAGCCACCATGTGGTTGCTGGGAATTGAACTCAGGACCTCTGGAAGAACAGCTAGTGCTCTTAACCTCTGAGCCACCTCTCCAGCCCGACCCCAGCTTTTAAGTTAGAAATTATTCTCAAAGGGGAGATAAAAGTAGCCTCAGTACCCTAGTGGGCCATTCACCCTCACTTCATGCCTGAGCTTCATGGGAAAGACTCAAGGCCAGAGATGAGTTCAGGCTGTCCAGAAGGAAGCTCAGGAAGACACAGGCAGATCTCAGGAAATTTCACCATACTGCTGATACATAGTCTCAAATGCCCAACCTTAAGCAAGCAATTTTTTGCACATAGATTTAAGAGACTGACATTTAGGATGATGGCTCAGTGGTTAAGAGCTCTAACTGCTTTTCCAGAGGACCTGGATTCAATTCCCAGCTCACAGATGTCTGTAACTCCTGTTCCAGGGCATCCGATGGCCTCATGCAGATACCTGCAAGCAAAACACAAATGTACATTTAAAAATAAGTAAATAAATAAATAAATTTTAAAAAAGAGAGACTGACGTTTGTTCCTGGAGATTTCTTTGTCAAAAGATAATGCAAAATGATAAAGGTAAATTGAATGTAAAAATAGAAGGGGTCTGTGCAGGGGAGAGTCCAGGAAATTGAAGGTTTTTTGTTTTTTCCGCTTTGTAGCCAGCAATTCAAGCTCAGAAAGCTCGCTGAACTGGGTCAGTTGCGCCCTCTAGTGGCTTCATGGAGGAAAGACTCGGGGAACTGGAATCACGCGGAACATGCTCCCTTGGCAGTGCAAAGGGCCACTGAGGGAGAGCTTTCTAGGAATGGTCTCCTTAGCTATGGTCCCGCCCCCTGGCTCTAGCTGTGTGATGTTAAAGGCAGAGACATCAGCATCCAGATAGTTACTTACAGCTGGATTTCTGTACCCTTCATAGCTTCCGTTCCCTGTCCGTGAGTAAACTGTATCTTGATAAGATTAAAATGCATACCCACTCCAGAAGGTAGATGCAAGGATTAACACAGTGCTTCCAGGGGTGTATGGAAATGTATTTGTGTTGACATCTTTTTCTACTTTTGAATCAATACTTCCTAAAGAAGAAAACCTTACTACTGTGAACTGAAGTCCCTAAGTAGAAAAAAAAGTTAATGGTGTGGTAGCACACACCTTTAATCTCAGCACTCCCGAGACAGGCAAGCAGATATGTGAGTTCCAGGCCAGTTCAGTCTACACACAGCGACCCTGTCTCAAAACAAAACACACAAGAAAAAAACACACTTACATTAAAGATGTTGCAAGACTGACTAGCTGGTTAGAACTCCCTGACTTTGGGGGGCTGGGGGTCCTAATGCAAAATCTAGAGCCAAATAACCTAGGGCTACTTTTAGTCCCTGTAAGATGCATCTATTGTCAGCCTCTGCAGCTAACCTAACATCCTTCTGTCAAGGAAAAGTCTCTGTGTAGCCCTGGCTATCTGGAACTAGCTCTGTAGATCAGGCTGGCCTCAAACTCACAAAGATCCACCTGCTTCTGCCTAGGATTAAAAGCATGTGCCACCACCACCTAGCTAGGTAAAATCTTTTGGGATGCATTATGAGACTTAAGAGACCACTAGTTCAATCAATCTGAAGGCTAAGAATTTCATCAGATAGTATAATAATTCAAGATAGTTGGTGACAACCAGGCTGATTAAGCCAATTAAAAGTTTCAAGTCCTTTTTTGGTGATGGCCAGACCAAGTGCCAGCTCCAAAAAGTCTCTTGGTGCCCAAGTTCAGGGAACCAGAGTTTTTAAAGACAAAAACCATGAAGATACATCAAAGTTAGATGAGGGTCAGAATAACCTCCAAATGTTCATTCCTGGCTAAGCATAGTCGTTATTTTAGACATAACTTGCCAATTTCTGTTAATACATCAGGACCATAGTCAAGGTCATGGAAATCTCAGATGTGTTGCCGTGACAGGTGTGACCATTAAGGGGAGAGAGTAGAGAACTGCCTAAGCAAACATAAAATGGACTCAGAACAAGATGGCATTACCTGAGTCATTCCAGTAGCTCCTGAGACCTACAGCACAGTCTCATGCTTGGCTATAACCTGTTTATCTAATGTTTTCACCAATGTATTTGGTAAATGCCTTGATTCATGACTTCCTTTTGTTCTGTAACTGAAGAAAAAGTTCATGTAGCTACTCCATGTTGGAACATGCTATTCCAGTCGACATGAATCCTTGTTCCTAGGTCATGGTCCCCCATATTTGGCTCCGAATAATCTCTTACTTGCTTTGGGGTGAGAGCTGTGTTTTCCATAGATACTGTGCTTTCATAAAGAAACACTGAAGCTCCAGTTCTGCTGTGCAGAGGGTAGAAGGGCGTCTCTCTCCTGCAAAACTCCACAGACCCCTAGAGAATAAAGAAGGAGTTTGTTTCTCCATGTGCCCGCAGTAGCTCCCTGGCTCGTGGACCTCTATAGATGATATGTAAATTTTGAGTGGTCTGTAAGAGCAACAGAGTCTTTCTCAGCTCTTGGGTGGGCTTTAAAAAGATCCTCGTGGTCACTTGAAGCTTACATCAGTCACTGCCATCCAGAGCCTTGTCTCACATATACAAAGAATGAAATTCACAGATCACAGAGGGTGAATTTTAAAAAGAAATTTATTATTAGATTCCCAGGTGGCAGCTTACAAGAAAGAAGGCAGAGTTCCTGTCCAGCACAAGGGACCTCAGGAGTGGGGTAACATTGAGGGTCACTGCTGTGGAGTTAAGGCTTGATTAGATGGAGGCGTGGGAGGGAGGATTCACTGGTCAGTCCAATTTTTATTCATAGGGAGCCCAGGTGCCTCTCTATTTCCATCAGATCCCTGTAGCTAGAGTTTTCCTGCCTTGCCCAAGTCAGGACAAATCTTTGTCACCCTCCAGTCCCACAGCTGCTCAGACCCAACCAAGTAAACACAGAGACTTATATTGCATACAAACTGTATGGCTGTGGCAGGCTTCTTGCTAACTGTTCTTATAGCTTAAAATAATCCATTTTCATAAATCTATACCTTGCCACGTGGCTGGTGGCTTACCGGTGTCTTCACATACTGCTGGTCATGGTGGCAGCTGGCAGTGTCTCTGCCTCAGTCTTCTGCTTCCCAGTATTCTCCTCTCTCCTTGTCCCACCTACTTCCTGCCTGGCCACTGGCCAATCAGTGTTTTATTTATTGACCAATCAGAGCAACAGATTTGACATACAGACCATCCCACAGCACTTCCCCTTTTCTTTTTTTAAAAAGGAAGGTTTTAACTTTTATACATCTCCAAAGCCAGCTTGGTATATTTGGGAATTTGGGCGTAGCTTCTCTTACTACTTCCTGCTGGAGGGGGGCGCTGTATCTTATGGGGACACAAAGAAAATTTTAGGATCATGGAGTAGTCCGTGAGACTGTATCGTCTGAGCCAGTTGCCTTGAAACGATTCTGGATGTTGGATCATCTGGGCCATGGTGTCATCGGAGACCTTTCAGGTGGTCTTGGCTGGTCAAACCTGATGTATCTTAATCTGGAACAAATCCATAGCCTCTGGCTTTCTGTAGAAACAAAAGCAGAGCCTCTTTTCCAAAGCAACATATCCTTATAGCCAAATTTTGAAGTCAAGGTACCTTTAAAATATACATTTTGGCATAACTCAACAGCTTTTGCAATCAAATGTTTTTCTTCAGTTACGAATATCAAAGAGAACATAATCCAGATTCTCTGTGTGGTAGCCATCTTTATGTGGCTTATGTTTTATATTACCTTGAGCCTATTGCTTTAAACTGCAGCCTTCTTAGCACTGTGGCTGCTGGCTCCGCCCACTTCAGCTTCCCAACATGGCGGTGGTACGTTTTCCGCCAGCTCTGGGAGCCATCAACTCTCAGAAATAGTGGGTCTATGCTTCTTATCAAAGCAGTGTGTAGCCCAGAAACTTCTTTTTGTGTTGTACTAGCAAAGGCTAAATCCACCATGCAGCTTAATGTGCCACTTGCAGAGGCCTCATTCCCGCCATACTGCAGATCAAGCGCACACACCAGGAACCCACCAGGAACTCAAACCGGCAGCTGCTGCTCATTTGAGAGAGACAATTAGGAAGCTGTTTTTAGCTCCGTTTTAGAATCTTTTCTCAGGTTTTAGGTGGAAACTCTTGCCCCACGTTGGGCGCCATTTGTAGCTAGAGTTTTCCTGCCTTGCCCACAGTCAGGACAAATCTTTGTCACCCTCCAGTCCCACAGCCGCTCAGACCCAACCAAGTAAACACAGAGACTTATATTGCATACAAACTGTATGGCTGTGGCAGGCTTCTTGCTAACTGTTCTTATATCTTAAATTAAACCATTTTCATAAATCTATACCTTGCCACATGGCTGGTGGCTTACCGGTGTCTTCACATACTGCTGGTCATGGCGGCAGCTGGCAGTGTCTCTGCCTCAGTCTTCTGCTTCCCAGTATTCTCCTCTCTCCTTGTCCCACCTACTTCCTGCCTGGCCACTGGCCAATCAGTGTTTTATTTATTGACCAATCAGAGCAACAGATTTGACATACAGACCATCCCACAGCAGATCCCCACAAATAGTTCCCAGATTGGAGTTCCCCTTTAGGAAAAAAGAGATAAGGAAAAACAGGCTCCCTCATCTGCCATTCCCCTCCTCCAGCCAGGGCAGAACCAACATTATGGCATCCCTGGCCTCTGACAAAGACAAAGCTGCCAGCCAAGGACATTTATGGCTTTGAGTAGAAGAAAAAACTGTTCATTTTCAGGAACCTCCACCCTAAGCTGCGGGCCAGCTTCTATCTCCTGCCGTCATCACAGGCTTTAGGAAGAGTCATTGCATAAACGAATGGCCCTGTGCTTGGCAGTTTTCCATCAACTTGATACGTGCTTGTGTCATCTGGAAAGAGAGAACCTCAATTGAGAAAAATGCCTATGTCAGACTGGCCTGTAGGCAAGTCTGTAGAGCATTATCTTGATTAAATATCAAGAGGGGAGGGCCCAGCTTACAGTAGGCAGTGCCACCCTTAGGCAGATGGTCCTGGGTTGTATAAGAAAGCAGGCTGAACAAGCCAGGGAGAGTAAGCCAGTAAGCAGTGTTCCCCCTGGCCTCTGTTTCAGTTCCTGCCTCCAGGTTCCTTCCCTGCCTTGGCTTCCCTTAATGATAAACTATGGCCAGGACATGTAAACCAAATAAACCTTTTCCTCCCTGAGGTGGTCTGGGTCAGTATTTTATCACATCAACTAGAACAGGCCCAACACAGATGTGAGGAAGATGGGGCCAAATGAACATCCTTTAGTTAGAGGGATTAAGGTCAGTGCCTGTGCTCTGGCAACCCTAATAAGCGAGACTTAATACTCATCCTCAGGCCAATTAAAAGAGCCAAACTGATAGTGAAAAACATCCTCCAACCCCACATACAAAATAAATAAATAAATAAATAAATAAATAAATGTAATTTTTTTAAAAAAAAGTACCCTCTTGCCAAGCATGGTGATACATTCTTGTAAGGGGAGGCAGTAGATCAGGAGTGCTAGATCATCCTCAGCTATGTAACAAATTAAAGGCCTGGGTTCCATGAAAACCAGTCTCAAATAAATCAACATGTCAGGGCTGGAGACATGGCTCAGTGGTTAAGAGCACATACTGCTCTTGCAGAGGACAAGCATTTTGTTCCTAGAACCTGTGTCAAGTGCCTCACAACCATCTGTAACTCCAGTTCCAGATCTGACGCCTTCTTCTGACCTCCAAGGGCTCCTGCATACACACACACACACACACACACACACACACACACACACACACACTTCTTTAAATTAATCTTACATAACCACATTTCAATTGCCAAAATCAAGAAATATAAATCCAATGTTCTTATCTATTCTTCAAACCTTATTTATATTTCACCAAGGTCCCAATAATGTCAGCTATGCCAGAGAATACTGAGTCTCAAGCATGGCCTTCCACTGTTGGATCATTCCAGTCTTTACTGATGTACAAACTCCCTTCAGTTTTATGTAAATATATGTGCACACTTCAAGACATTGACACTTTTTTTGTTTCTTTTTTTTCTTTTATTTTACAATACTATTCAGTTCTACATAACAGCCACAGATTCCCTTGTTCTCCCCCTTCCAGCCCCCCTCCCCTTCCCCCCAGCCCACCCCACCCCCATTCCCACCACCTCCAGACACTTTTTAAGAATACAGGCCAGATACATTGTAAATCATACTTAATCTGTGGAGGCCTTGACTCATCCAGTTGTGGTAAGATGTGATGGTAGTGGCTCTTCTCAGTGCATCGTATCAAGAAAAGTACATGCTGTCACTTTATCCTGTTACCAAGAGTGTTAATATCATTTGTGTGTGTGTGATAAAGGAATGTCTTTTGGGGAGACCGAAGAGATGGCCCAGTGGTTAAGAGCACTTGCTACTATTTCAGAAATAGGACTTGAGTTCAGTTCCCAGCACACACATGGTAGTTCACAATAATCTGTAACTCCAGTTTCTGGGGATCCAAAGCCCTCTCCTGGCTTCCATTGGGTACCTGCATGCACATGATGCATATAAACTCACACTGGTACACATACACTAAATAAAAATAAATAAATCTTTTTGTTGATCTTCCAGCTAATTGCTGCCTTTACCACCAGCATTCTGTGAGTTCTAGGCCAGCTAGGGCTACCTTGTGAAAACTTGTCTCAAAAAAATAAAAAATAAAAGATCTTCCAATTGATTCACTGTTACACTATTTTTTTGTAGTTAACACGTGTCTTATAGAGAACCAAGGTGAGATTATGTAGTTATCTGCTACTTCTCAAATATCTATTCAGTAACATTAGTGATTTTGACCATTCCTACCTGAATGGATTATTATGATTGACAAAGGGAGCTTGTCAAATCCCATCACTTTTTTTCCATTTATTAATTGGATTTCTTCAGTAAGGAAGCAGTGATACAAGAATATTGGGGTGTCTTTAAGTTTCAAGAAGGCCCTTCTTCTCTCCCAGAAAATCTTTAACTCAGGAGTTAGGATGGTAGGTTCTGGTCTCCTGAATTTATAGAATGAAATTCTTGGGCCATGGAGGGTATTTTAGTCATTGTTCTATTGCTGTGAAGAGACTCCTTAACAAAGGCAACTCTTAAAAAGAAGGCCTTAACTGGGGTCTTGCTTATAGTTTCAGAAGTTAGCGTGTTATCATCATCGTGGGGAGCATGGTGGCAGACATAGTGCTGCAAAAGTAGCTGAGAGCTGTAGGGAGACTTTCCTGTCTAGACTGCTGGTCAGCTCTGTCCCACCAGCCACTCCCAAATAACCACACAGAGACTTAATATTAATTATAAATACTCAGCTGATAGCTTAGGCTTGATTTTGGCTAGCTCTTATAACTTAACTCATTTCTGTTAATCTATGTGCTGTCCCAAGGCTCATTTAACTCATGTTCGTACTTCCTATCCTGTTCACTCTGGGTCACATGGTGTCTCCTGACTCCACCCTTCTTCCCAGCATCCTCTCAGTTTACTCTCCCACCTAACCTTATCCTGCCTAGCTATAGCCAGTCAGCTTCTTTATTAAACAAATCATAGTGACATATATTCACATAAAATAAAGGAATATTGCACAGAGAGCTGCATCCTGATCTGCAGGTGGAGAGAGAAATAGTAGGCCTAGTGTGGGCTTTGAAACCTCAGAGTCCACCCCCAGGGACACACTTCCTCCATCAAGACCACATCTCCTAATGCTTCTGAACCTTTCAAAAAGTGCTGCTCTCAGGTAACGAAGCATTCAAATATATGAGCCTATGAGGCATTCTTATCCAAACCTCCACAGAGAAGTTTATACAGAGTCACAGATGGGCGCCTAGCAGGAGAGGAGCAGCACAGTGTAGTAGGAGGGGTCCGAGGATAGAGTTATGGCAGAAAGTGGGCGGGGCACAAGGAGGGGGTGGGCCCGTTGTTCCAGTCAGCCCAAGCCAAGGTTTCCAGGTGCCTCCTCTCAGTTTCCTTCACGTACTCAGCTTCAGATTCCAGGCAGAGGTGATCGTTTAGGAGAAGCGATAACAAGGAAGCAGGAAGCAGAACTCTCTCCTGACCTCCAGCAAGGACATTCCTCCTGAAACAGCTGTGGGGTCCCAGCCCAGTCTCTACCTCCTGTCCTCATCAGCGTCTTCCTTGCTCACCATTCATTCACCCACTTGTGTTAGTGGGCTCAGGTGCTTTGACTTCATTCAGTGTTTGTAGAATAAATCCTCCTTAACCAAGATTTCCCCTTAATCTGATAATATTAGATGAAAGTGTGTGTGTGTGTGTGTGTGTGTGTGTTTTAAAATCTGCACACTGTAGTATTCTGAACTCTTATGCATCTTACCCAGAAAATAAGTCATCTCTTTGGCAGGTGTATTCACATTATGTATGCTACCCTCCATCAGTCATTCAGTTGTTGTGGAATATTAGTTTAAGATGTGTTTTGTTTGTTTATACTGTGGAATATTTGTTTAATGATGCATTCTTTTATGTTGTATTTGTTTAACTCTGTAAATCTGTGTTACTTTGCCTGCCTAAAACATTTGATGGTCTGTAAAGAGCTGAACAGCCAATAGCTAGGCAGCAGAGTGATAGGCAAGGCTGCCAGGTATGGAGAATAAATAGGAGAATAAATCTAGAGAGAAGAGGGGTGAGGGGTGAGAAAAGGAGGAGAGGAGGATGCCAGGGATCAGACACGCAGCCACATATTCATTCATGGAGTAAGAAGGAAAGAAAGATATATAGAATGAAAAAAGGTAAAAAGCCTTGAGGAAAATGTAGTTAAAGAGAAACGGGATAATTTAAGTTAGAAAAGCTGGCTAGAAACAAGCCAAGCTAATGCCGGGCAATCATAAGTAAGAATAAGTCACTGTATTTATCTGGGAGCTGGGTGGTGGGCCCCCGAAGTGTAAAAACAAAAACAAAAACAAAAAACAACTACATATAGTAGCCATGTCAGTTACCAAACTGTGATGAGAAAGTTTGTGAATTCAAGTCACAAAAGTATCCATGCAGCTGGGCATTTTAACACATGCTTTAATTCTAGTACTTGGGAGGCAGAGGCAGGCAGATCTCTGAGTTTGAGGCCAGCCTGGTCTATAGAACTAGTTCCAGGACAGTAAGGGCTACACAGGGAAACCCTGTCTTGGAAAAAAAAAATGAGTAGCAGTGCTGGCAGTTAGGGTATGTCCAAGGTACTTTCTTTAAGGTAAATGAACAAAGAGATATTTAGAGACTGGAGAGACCACACTCACATGACTTTTATTTCAGTAGATTATCATAACTCCTCTTTTTATTATTAGTTATTATTGTTTCATCCATTTGCCTACTTTATAAATTGAATTTCACTATATAAATATATCCCATGTGTATGTTATATGGAGAAAGCACAATATATGTAGGATTTGGTAGTATCCATTGTTTTAGTCATCTCCAGGGTCCTACAACACATCCCTGTGGGTAAGGGGGAGAAGGATTGTAGTCTGACACTACCATTATTTACTTTCATTGCCAATTTGTCATAGATTTGAGTAGCAAGACTGAGAGAAAATGATTTGGGGATAGACAAGGACCTAAGCTGTTTCTTGGGCTTTTTTTATTTGTCGTTAGTTGTTTGTTTTATAGTCTTGGCGATGGACCCAAGGTCTCTTAATCATAAAGCTAGTATTCTACCACTGAGCTACATCCTCGGTCTACTAAATGCTTTCATTTTTAAGACTTATTTTTATATTGTGTGTATCTCTATCTGAAGAAGAGGAGGAAACAGATCCTCCTGGAGCTGATGTTCCAGGAGGTTATGGGCCACCCATGGTGGATGCTGGGAAGTGTCTAACCCCTGATCAATCTTTCCAGCCCAAACTAAACTCTTTCTTAATGTCACAGAATGTGCTCCTACAGGCCAATAGGAAATTAGTGTGATGTCAGCCCTCTGTTATCATACCACTTACTTGCTAGTTGTTTGTTTGTAGGTACATTTTACATAGAAGTGCTCCTGAGAGAGATGGGAAAGGAACTCTGTTATCTTCCCTCTGATGCTTAATGAAAACACATCCTGTGGACTGGAGTAATCTCAACTACAGTCTGATTCATGGATAAGGCAGGCACAGGGAGGCAGTTTGCTCTGAGATGGAATACTGGAAATTAAAGGGTACTTAATGGATCTCTGGACCAGTGATCTAGACTCAGCCCTGAGATTTGTGTCTTTAGGAATCAATGATAGTCCAGCCACCCGGCCCTGAAGTCGTCCCTTGAGGACAAAACATGGCTATTCATCCACCTCAGATAATTCATTGCTGCACATTTTAGAACCAGACCGTTTTCCACGTGGCTCCTGAATGCAAGCATAAAAAGGAAAGGTGAGGAAGTAGAGCTGGGCACAGGGAGCCATGTCATTGCATATTCTGAAGGTCATGAGGTTTCTGGGGAAGGTGCTATAACAAAGAGAGGTGTAATAGAAGCTAAATGATAAATATAAGCACCTGGAACAATCTGGAAATGTCTCAGGGAAGCTGGATCCTCTAAGCAGAGAGCTCTGAGCTATTGCTGTTTGAGCAATGTATATACAGGCTGTGTGTGCAGAGAGCTTTAGGATTCTGTTCTCTGAATGATTGGCCACAATTGTCTCCCAGAACGAAAGCTGTCTCCCAAAATTCAGGTTCCCAGAGCCTATGGCCAGCATCCAAATCTGCAGGAAGACTTTACAAGGACATCAGTCAGCACACCATGTTCAATGTTCCCTGCACATACGTCCTTTTCTTCTAGCTGCTTTTTAACAGTCTCATGATTACTGTTTGTGCAACTAGCTTGTGATGGTCCTTGGTGAAGTTTTGGGTATGGGAAGTTTCTATCACTTTTTTAATTTCTCCTTAATTTAAATTGATGATGATGGTGATGATGATGATGATGATGATGGGGGCACTCATGTGTGCCTGGGTGTACATGTGGAAGTCAGGGGACAACTTTCAGGAGTCCATTCTTTCCCTACAAGTGGGTTCCAGGACTGAACTCAGGTCACCAGGCTTGCCTAAGGAGTGTTTTTACTCACTGAGTCGTCTTGCTGGTGCTTCTCTGATACTGTTGTCTGAGTTTTTGGTAAAAGCTAGGCTATCTGTAGGTTGCCACAGGCTGACCTCAACGACCAGGGCTCAAGAGATCCTCCTACCTCAGCATCCCAAGTAGCTACAGATGTGTACCACTATATCTAGCTCTCTAAACATATTTTGTATATTGAATTTGTTTTTATTTTATGTGTATGTATGTTTTGCCTACACATAGATCTATGTCCCACCAGAGTAGAGTGTCCTCAGAGGCCAGAAGAGGGCATTGGATCCTCCCCTGGAACCGATGTGAGTGAGCTGCCAAGTAGGTGCTGGGAGCCAAACTCCCGCCCTCTGGAAGCAGCCCATGCTCTTAACCACTATAGCTCTCTAAATTTAAAAATAATAATAAAATAAAGTAAAATAAAAATTCATTCTCTTTCCTTTTTCAGATCCTCAGATTGCATTTATCTTAAGCTCAAAGTTGTCTCATAGTCACTGAAACTTCATTCGGAGGTTTTTTCTCATATATTTTATTTAGGTGATATCTTTGCTGGGTCTTAAAGAATCTCTTTGGTATCTGATTTTTGGCTGTTCACGTTATCTAGGTATCCCAGGCATTAGAGCTTTCATTTCTAGAAATTGGATGTGTATCTCTTCTATGACATTTTGATACCTTTATTGATGAATAACTGAGACATTCCAAAATGCCATATACTAAAGTGTAAGATTTGGTAGAGTTTTATGTTGACACCAACCAACAACCACAATCAATATAATGAATGTATTCTTTATGCTCCAAAGTTATTTCTCTTACCACTTTTCCATGTTCACTCTGCTATTCTCTCCTACTTTCCTTATGGATAGTCACTTTCTGAGCCATTTGATAGTAAAATATATTATGTCCCTTTGTCCCAAATGCTTCATTATGGCTTTTCTGGGAGCAAAGACACCCACTTATCTCCTGACCTAACCCTGTCTCTAATTATCAACTGCTTCTGCCAGATGTGTACAACCTACAGCCTATGGGCAGCAAGTGCCCCAGAGTAACCCAGGTATAGCCCAAGGCAAAATTATAAACCTTTTGATACTTGATCACACAATTCTCGAATGTGAATTTCATCGACAACGACAATATCATGTTCTAATCAAAAGATTAGATGTGCCACCTAACAGTTCCTTTTCATAAACTTGTCATTTCCAGAATGTTGTTTAAATAGAATTAAATAGTATGCCATTTTGGGAACTGGCTTTTCTCACTCAGTTCATTCAGTGGAATTTCTCTTTCTTATTTGTTAATGGTATTCTATGGTATGGACATACCAAAGTCATCCACAGATCAGTTTTGAACTACAAGGTGCTCAGAGCAATTTTGAGATGACTAGCTGAGATGATCCAGTCTCAAAGACTACTTGAATAAGGACTTGAGATAAACCTTGAACTTTGGCATTATAAACAGACTGGATAATGAAGGATATAGTTACCTTTCCTAGAATTTGACAATTAACCTAAAATTTTTCTTTCAGGATAAAGAAAACTTCACCCATACCCAGCAGGAAGCAATTTTAAGAATACGACGCCCACATTCCCAAAGAGGCGGTGTGGGGCGGGTGGTTTTTTGGTCTTTTTAATGGGTTCTGGGTCTGGGATAATTTTCAGTATTTAGGGGGGTTGGTTACAAGTTATTGTCAAGGGTTAGGAAAAAGGCTAAGCAAAGGAGATTAGATTTAAGGTTCTTGTTTTAAAAAAAGAAAAAGAAAAAAGAAAGAAAAGAAAAAGAGAATTACTAGTTGGATTGTTTTTATATTGTATACAAATTTGAAACTGATATTGTTAGAAAATGCTATATGTATATTTCTAATTGTATTTATACCATTCATTTAACAATGTAATGCAAATTTCTGATCCTTGAATGTTATTATTACCAACTATTAGGATATAAAGAAATGAAAGTTAGTAGTTAGACATTACAATAGAACTTGTAGTCATATTAGATATGTTTTAAAAATTGAGCAGAGATGTTTTAGACAGGTCATCTTCAAACCCTTCAGAGATCTACAGAATATGGCATTTAAAATGTTTTAATAACTTAGAAAATTTTTCTTTTTTGAGACATGTCGGCTCCTGGCAGTACCAATCTACTTCAGAGAAAATATGGGCATTGAAGAAACTGCATATGGAGTCAACATTCATTGTGGCAAAAGTTAGCCACTGGACAACAAAGTATCCTCCTATCAACAGGACAAAATGGACAGACAGAACACGAAACAAGGGACTACTGATTCTTGCCAAAACAAGTGTGGTTATGGCTTTATCAAAAGGCATCTTCTGAGGCCAGGAAATATGGCCCCATCCCTGAAGTGGCCTTCGCATCCAGAAAAGGTACGGTGCCCTTTTCTTCGAAGGCAGCTTAACAGGCAGAGGGCCGATGGCTTCTGTTGTGCAATAGAACAGCAGCTGAAAGCTCACGCCTCTCGAAAGTAGACTGGCATTTAATAGAGGGATGTGGAGAAGAAGGGGATGCTGAGATGAAGCCATATATACACAGCCAAGAAGAATGGACAGCTGAATTAAAAAACTGTCAACAATTTCCAGAATTTAAAATCCTGAATCATGACAGGACACTAGTGGAATTCAGGTGTTTCTGGTACATGGACTACTCTCACCCAATGTGAGGTTGAACTGTTGACCTTGTGTACATACTACTTCACAAATGAGTCTGTCAGATACACTAAGCCTATAGGCTGAAGATGATGCCCCAACACTGCAGAGAAACCTCAGGTGACTGCCCAGGCAGCTGGCTGCTTCTGTCAACTCACAAATTTTTTGGAAGTTGCTTGCATGCACTTCCTGTTTTTATTTTTGTTAGCTAATATTATTCCCTTCTTGGGTCTCTGAGGGAGTTGAAGATTAGTTAGTTATGGTTGAAGATTAGTTAGTTATAGTTGAAAATTAATTAGGATAGAAAGTGCATTAGATACATCTTGGATTTACCAAAATAGGATAGATAATGGAATTATTTTCTCTGATTTGTCAAATACCTGTTTAGGTATTTATTACTTGTATATATTGTATATAGTTATTGTACTTTTGTATATAGTTTTTCTTTTGTTAGTTATAACCTTTTGCTTTTTTTTCCTTTTATTAAAATAGAAAAGGGGAAATGTGGTGGTATTCTTATTGTACTGAAATGTGATTTTGATTGTATGTTAATAAATAAAGTTGCCTGGGGGTCAGAGCTATTAGAGCCATAGACAGAGTGTGGCGGTGGTGGCACACGCCTTTAATCCCATAGATCTCTGTGTGTTCAGGGATACAGCCAGCATTGGAGACATATGCCTTTAAGACCTAGGGGGCTGTACATTCAGACAGTGATGAGGCAGTCACGTGTTTGGGTTTACAACCGATGAGAAGGCAGAATGACTGGAAAAGCGACTTACAGACAGGAAATAGCTCTCTTTCGAGAAGCTGGGACACAGAGGAGGAAGGGTGAGATTTTAGCTCTGAGCTCTGACCTCTTGGCTTTCTCTTTTACATTGTTTCTGTGTTTCTTATTTAATAAGACGGTTGGTTACATCTACACAACATCCTTAATCATCAGAGAAATGCAAATCAAAATGACTCTGAGATACCACCTTACACCTGTCAGAATGGCTATGATCAAAAACACCAATGACAGTCAATGTTGGAGAGGATGTGGAGCAAAGGGAACACTCCTCCACTGTTGGTGGGAATGTAAGCTTGTACAACCACTGTGGAAATCAGTATGGCGGTTTCTCAGAAAATTAGGAATCACACTACCTAAAGACCCAGCCATCCCACTCTTGGGCATATACCCAAGGAATGCTGATTCATACCATAAAGATACAAGCTCAGCTATGTTCATAGCAGCACTATTTGTAATAGCCAGAACCTGGAAACAACCTAGATGCCCGTCAACTGAAGAATGGATGGAAAAAATGTGGTACATATACACAATGAGTACTACTCAGCAGAGAAAAACAATGAAAGCATGAAATTTGCAGGCAAATGGATGGAACTAGAAAAAATCATCCTGAGTGAGGTAACCCAAACCCAGAAAGACAGTCATGGTATGTACTCACTCATAAGTGGATTCTAGATATAAAATAAAGAACAATCAGACTACAACCCACAGAACCATGGAGGCTATATATATAGCATGGAGGTCCCTAGGACGACTGTGGCTTATAATAAATTTCGGTTTTACTCAATTATTGAAAAAAAAATAGCCAAACGAATGGAAACACATGAACTATGAACCAAAGGCTGAGAGGCCCCCAGCTGGATCAGGCCCTCTGAATAGGTGAGACAGTTGATTGCTTGATCAGTTTGGGAGGCATCTAGGCAGTGGGACCAAGTCCTGTGCTCATTGCATGAGTTGGCTGTTTGAAACCTGGAGCTTATGCAGGGACACTTGGCTCAGTCTGGGAGGAGGGGACTGAACCTGCCTGGACTGAGTCTATCAGGTGATTGCAGTCCTCGGGGGAGGCTTTGCCTTGGAGGAGGTAGGAATGGGGAGTGGGCTGGGGGGAAGGGGAGGGGTGGGAGGGGGAGAACAGGGGAACCCATGGCTGATATGTAGAACTGAATGGTATTGTAAAATAAAATAAAAGGAAAAAAATCTACCCTTCTGATGCCAATGGAGATTGAGAGCCCGATATGGCCAGCTTTGGCAAGCATTAATGAAAGCCTAGGAACTGTAGCCATGAGATTGGATTCTCCAGAAGACCTGCCAGCCAAAGTCATGCTCGGATCAAGAAAAATGGGCCTTGGTGGTTCGTGTTCCTGGAGTTGTGTCCATGCCGATGGATGTCCACACAATTCAGAAGAGAATTTGACATTGCTGTTGCCACTGTTGCTGTTATAACAATGGCACACACTGCTGCTACTGTTTCTGGGATTACCATTTCATAATTGCTTACTACAGCTAGCACAGTGGAGACCCTGGCAACAAAAGTAGCTACCACAGTTAGTTAATCTTTCATTCTATTGGGCATGATAAATTTAATTCAGTAGTTATATACATCTCGATTGGCTTTGAAAATTATAAATTTATAAACTCAAGTTCCAGTTGCTTTTGGGATACTATATTACAAGGACTCCAACGTACAGTATGGCTGGTTAAGGAAGGGATTGGCTCAGTTGCCTTTAGCCTACTGGCTATGGGTGGGTTAGGACCTCTGTTGGTCTTTTCTGTATCAAACACACAGATTGCAAGCCCAGTGCCACTTTGAGATCTTTGGCAGCAGTTAACTCTGCAGCTCACACACGATTGAGCTGGTATGATAATGAGTATTCAGAGACGGGTAATACCTGGGGGTCACTCACCAACCTAAGACAGAGTACCTGTGTGGCCTGTGCAGGCGTCTCCATGATGGGTAAGGTGACCTGCTGACGTCCCATGCAACCCAAGTCAGAAGCTCATTTTTTAATAAAAGGGGGACCTGCAGGGTCCTGGCCCCCGTTTTGGGTAACTGTTGCCTTGCTTGCAGACCTTGACCTTGATATCCTCCCAATGCTAATTCCCTGCCAGGTTCCACCCTCCTGAATGCTTAAGGGAAGTTCCTTGTCTGTGTATCCTGAATAATGGGCGCTAACAGCTTAGATGCAAGATTGTAAAACATCAGTATCGAACTTCTGCCCTCTGGGGTCCTCCCATTGTGCTGTAAGCCTGTATTTAAGACCTCCTACCCTCTTCAAGAAATTACATTCAACATTTAAAATTAAATATATATATATATATATATAATTGAATAAATACTGTGAATGTATTCTACAAATACCACAAATGTGATTAATATCATGAGTGTAATTTAAAAAAGAAAGAAAGAAAGAAGGAAGGAAGGAAGGAAGGAAGGAAGGAAGGAAGGAAGGAAGGAAGGAAGGAAGGAAGGAAAGAAGGAAAAAAAATCCTAACTAAGACAAGTTCTTAGGCTATATGATTGCTTCTGTATAGGTTTGGGGGTTAACATAAATGTTCATTTTCATGAGAGAAATGCTTAGAAGTGGGAGTCCTGTGTGGTTCAGTATGTAATTCTGGCTGGCCTGTAACTCACAGAGATCCGCCTACCTCTGCTTTATATGTGCTGAGATTAAAGGGTACACCACCATGTCCACGTGAAACTCTTTCATGTGTTTTAGGTACTAGTCTTTTCCCAGTGTGTACTCTTTTACCTAGTTTCTCACACTATGTTCTCAACTTTGATTAACCTGTGCAGATCTGTGTCTGTGAGATATGAGATCTGAGGACCTAAAATGGATCAGGACTACAGACTAATGCTATAGATAACTTTACTTCAGTTTCAGTGTATGGATGTAACAAAGAAAGCAATAATACAAGGAAGGTTGTTTGAGTTCAGAAACAAACGTGATCAGAACATGTAAATAAACACCAGTAAGCACATAGTAAATACTAACAGAGCAGCTTTTTCCCAAAACTTTCTCAGGACAGACTAATTTTAACACAATTGCCTGGTACCTACTACAGATTATATCTGGGACAGAACAAAAGCAGGGCAGAGACCATATCCAGATTCAGGGCACACTGAGGACAACACTCCACATATCCTCTCATCAGACTGGGTTCTATAGCTATGTTCTGACATCCAATAAGAATAAGCATGTCTTATAAATTAAGTGCAAATGTTTGTTGCATGAAGCACAAATCATATCCAAGAACAATCAGGGAACAAAATATACCTGAGGTAAAAGGCCCTCTGCCTTTTCCCTGGAGCCTCCTTCATAGTTCCCCAAGACATTGTTCACCACGCATCATTCTTTCGACCGTGATCCAACACTATGTTGTTTATTTTTTCTACTCTTTTCTCTTTACTCTTTTGGGGGGCCACCACCCAGCTCCCAAATAAACGCACACATGGAGGCTTATTCTTAATTACAAATGCCCAGCCTTAGCTTGGATTGTTTTTTGCCAGTTTTTCTTGACTTATTTATATGCCATCAACCTTTTGCCTCTGGGCTTTTTCTTATTCTTTCTTCTATGTATCTTACTTTCACTCTTACTCTGCAGCTGGCTGGGTGGCTGAAAGGCTGGTTCCCAGCGTCCTCCTCTCCTCCTTCTCTTCCTCTTCCTTCTCCTCCCCGATTTCTCCTTCTATTTATTCTCTCTGCCTGCCAGCCCCACCTATCCTTTCTTCTGCCTTGCTATTGGCCATTCAGCTCTTTATTAGACTATCAGGTGTTTTAGACAGGCAAAGTAACACAGCTTCACAGAGTTAAACAAATGCAACATAAAAGCAACACATCTTTGCATCATTAAACAAATGTTCCATAGCACAAACAAATATAACACACCTTAAAATAATATTCCACAACACTATGTAGATTTATTCATTTTTATTTTGTGTGTATGGCGTTTTCCTGCTTGTACATCTGTGCACCATGCACATGCAGTATCTGTAGAAGCCAGAAGAGGGTGTCAGATCTTAAGGAACTGGAATTACAGCAAGCTGCCATGTGGGTACTGGGAACCCAACCCTGGTCCTCTGTGTAAACAAGTGCTCTTACCTCTGAGCCATCTCTCTAGCCCCACCCTAATTGCTTCTTAACAGTTTATGTTTCATGTTTGTTTCGTTATGAATGATTATAATGGTATTGCATTCATTTTTATTTATTATTATTACTGTGTTTTTATTTATTTATTATAGTGTGTATGTGAGTGTGTGTGTGTGTGTGTGTGCGTGCGCGCGCGCTCACAAATGCTCATGAAGTCAGAGGAGAACTCTGAAGGGTCAGCACTCTTCTTCAGCCTTCTCTCACCAAGTACCAGAAAGCCATCCTAGGATGCTCATAAAAGCAGTGAAAAGTCTCACAGAAGCAGTGAAGATTCTGAGGAGGAGCTTGCATTTGTTCAAAGAGCCTTGACCTCCTGGACTGATAGAGAGGGAACTATTCACATGGAAGACCATTATATACTAACCCTATGCTAGAAAAACAGGGTCTTTGTATTAAGCCAGGTCTGAAAATAAAGCCAACAAGAAGAGAAGCTTGAAAAAGAAACAGAGGGACCAATGTGAGTCCCCCAGATCCAGCCATGCCTGAAGCTACTGGGCATTTCAATAATGTAAGCCAATAAATCCCCCTTTTCTGGTTATCTTCTCCTCCTCCTCCTCCTCCTCCTCTTCTTCTTCTTTTTTTTTTTTTTATTTTTATTTTTTTTTTTTGAGTCAGGGTTTCTGTGTGTAACCCTGGCTGTCCTGGAACTCACTCTGCAGACCAGGCTGGCCTCGAACTCACAGAGATCCTCCTGCCCTTGAACTCACAGAGATCCATCTGCCTCCAAGTTCTGGATCAAAGGCATGTGCCACCACTGCCCAGCATTCTGTTTAACTATTTTAAATTGGGTTTTTATCACTTAAGACAGAAAACATGATGGCTAATGCATCCAGGAATTAAACAGCAAAAATGAAATATATTTATAAGGTTCTTAAATGCTTCCAATAGAAACCTAAATCAGAGAAGGCATCCCAGAAAAACAAATTATTGTCTTTTGGTAAAACTCATTGTCTATCTTTTTGTGCAGTGGATGAGGACTGAGAATGAGGCTGTACTGCATCATTTTCATTGTTATTTGCATTTCTACTTTGGGAATCAATTCAGCAACTTTGTGTCAGGTGTTTTTGCATCTCAGCATCTGACACCTGTAAGAGCAAAAATTAAACTCCAATCTTCTACTCAGTGCAGAGGGGAAGAGAGCAGAAACGGGAAAAATCTACACCGAGCAAAGACACTGTCAGTCTGGCCTCTAACCATCTGATCACTGAGAAGTCTGAGTGTGAGATAAGCTGCTGGCTCTTGCTGGTCTCACCACTGCAGCATTTTAAAGCACTCACTCTGTTCTGGATGGCAAGTCAGTTGGGATAAGGTCCTAAGTCCTAGCAAAACACACATGGGCACAATAATGTGGTTTGACAGTTTCGTGGGATTCACAGCCCTAGTCACAAGTCTGTGTCTCTAATCACTTGCCGTCTACAGTGATTAGGGTACCAGCTTTTGCTCCGACAGATGGACAGCTCACTGTTCACATGGAAGCCAACTATACTAGTGCTATGCTAGAAAAACAGGGTCCTGGTATTAAACCATGTTCTGGACGTTGTAAATTTACTTACTGGTCTAAGTTCTCCACAACAAATCAGAAGAAACTGGATCCCCTCTGTTTAGGAATAGTATCTACTTTTTCTTTGAGAACCGTTTGTAACTTTTATTTATTTTCATTTTATGTGTTTTTAAGAGCTCTCCTGTAGCAGTCAAAAAGCAACATGCATGAATAAGTTTTCTCTTTCCACCATGTGGACTCCTGGTGTCAAACACATATACACTGGCTTTGTGTAAAGTGCCTTAATCTACCGACCCAATTCTCCGGTCCTGTAAACATTTAAATGAAAATTTGTATGCGGTTTTTTTTGGGGGGGTGGGGGGAGTGTAATGATTTGGTGAGAAAACAAATTTACAGCTCATCTTACAAATGTATGTTCTTGTACTTCACCTCACAGGGCTAATATCCAGACGTAGATGTTAAATTATAAATAAATACTACTATTAATCTTAATGGCTCTGAGTTGGGCAAAGAGGGGAATGTCTTGAAATTAACAGCATAATATCCTGGGGGGGAAAAAAACACTGCCTTAAAAATCAGAAGACTTGGGGGTAAAAAGAGAGCAAGGGTACTATTAGATGACCAGGAAGGCTGGAGAAAGCAGATAGGATCCATGGGTTTGTGAAAGAGAACACAAAGAAAAAAATAAAAATTGTTTTTCTAATGTTGTCTGACGTGGAATTTTTAAGGGGGTTTTGTTTTTGTTTTGTTTTGTTGCATGTGGTAGATAAGTGCATACAAATGTAACTCATAGAGAACCTGCAAAATCCAAAGTGAAGCTCCACAGATTCAAAACGGCTGTTCTATTTTCATAAAAGTTCAGGGAGCTGAGAAGACTTTGGGTCAGGGAAGGTGTTTGAATGACTACGTCAATCTAGTTGCCTAGTATTTTTTACTTGCAATTTCTTTGCAGAAATGTAATTTTTTATTGAAAAATGATCAGAAGACTTGGGAAATTATATGTTAAGAGAGATTTCCAGCCAAAAATCGGTACCGAGACCGCGCTCAGCAAGTTTTATTCGATGCGCTCGACGCTCTTTCGCCGGCGCGATAGCCCCGCTGCAGTAGGAGTCTGCGCTCTGGGCTCGACTGAGGCTCCCTGGTCGCTCGCGCTTTTCTCTCCTTCTCCAAGATGGCGGCGGTCGGCGGCGCTGAGGCGGGATCCGAGCGAGCCGAGTGAAGGTAGCGGCGAGCGGAGCCCCCACCAGATCGGGCCGGACCCCCACCCCGGGGCGGCCACGGCCCCGCCCGGCCTCCACCCACCCCTCCGGCCCCGCGACACCGTCCCGGAGGCGCCTCAGGCACGCTACGGCCTAGCTCGGGGGCCAAGCCGGGGACTGGAGTAGCGGTCGCAGCCGCCCCGGCGTAGGGGCTGGAGCGGGCCGCAGGAGGAAGGCGGCGGGAGCTGTTCAAACGGGGAAGGCGGGAAAGCTGCGGGGCCGGGAGGGGGCGTGCGGCCGCCCAGGGACCCGCGGCCCGCGCCGCCCCTCCCCCTGCGCCGCCGTCTGGGCGCTCCGGGGCGCCCGAGGCCGTCGGGACGCGGGAACCCGGGTCGGGCGGAGCGCGGCTGGGGACCCGGGGCGCGGGCTGTCCGGGGCTGTCAGGGGGAGAGGTCCCGGGCGGGCCGGAGGGCTGGGCGCGCGGCGAGCCGGCGAGGATGCGGGCAGCTCCCTGCGCTGCGCACAGCTTTGTTGAACTAGCTGTTGCGGCAGACCTGCCGGGGGTATCCCAGCGTGGACCCCGGGAACCGTGGTCTGGGGGGCTGTCGGATAAACAATCTCGTACTGTGTGTGTTCTTTGCGTGCGACCCAGTTTGAACATGCCTTCTTAGTTGGAGTCTCCTCCATACAGGCCCATTTCTCCCTCCAGAACCACTACTTGTAGATTCACTTTATTTTATATCATAAAGAAGAGATGTCTATCACCCACCCTGTCCCTATTTCTAAGCTGCTGGCCGATCCTATTCCCTCGTAGCAAAATGAATTTTAAAACTGCATCCGAAGTAAAGCCTGTTGATCGCACATGGCTTGTCGAAATTTGGATCGCTGGTCTCGTGGAACTGTGTTGTCAGCCAATCTGTGCAGTGGTCGTAGTTCTGCTTAATTACATTGCAATGAGAAGATTCGGTGCGCATTCCTGGCTGTGGAGATCTCTGCGGGTTCCAAAGCTGGCAGGGACTGGGAGTGCTGCATAGGTAGGTCCTTGGAAAAGGGTGTGGCAAGAACTCGGAGAGATTCGAGATGGAAGGAAACCCACTGAAATAAGAAGAAATCACCTGCGCTATACTAGAAGTAGCAACAAAATTTCAGAAACTGCAAAACAGCTGGATGTGTTTCTTCCTTTTGCCTGCACGGACTGGCAGTCTTGAGTTCCTGAAAACAACCTTGGAGGAAACTCCCTCCTGGAGGAGACCGTCCTTACCCAGTTTACTGGGTGGATTTTCTTTATTAATTTTCAATTCTGTGTTTTCTGGGATGATGATAATCGTTAGTGATTGCTGGAACTGAGATTACCTCCAGAAAATCATTTTCTGAAACTTTTCTTTTAAATAGTTAACTTTGAGTTTCCAAAATAACAAAATATGCCCTCTGAAGACTTTAAGTTTTTTCATAATTACTTGGTTATCTGAAAAACTTGTGCCTGAAGGTTGACTTGCAGTTTTACTTCCAAGTGGAGCAGCAGCCTGCTTCTTTTTCATATCCTGAAGAAAAGCCTCAGAAAAGCCAATTCACAATTTTCAAATTTCCTAAGCATTCACTTTTTATAATGGCATCAGTATTAAATAACGAACTTTTATTTCTACTTTGTTGTCATTTCTCTGCACACTAGGACAAACACTGGATTGAAAATTTTCCTGCCTCGTGAAGTTGACAACATCGAATTTTGTAAACTCCAAAATTATGGAATTCAAGAGAATGGGTTTTAGCACCTGTTTTATGTTTGCCAACATTTAATGTAGCTGTTTGCTGATGTGAAAAGTCAAACCTAAACTTTTTCATCTTTGCTAGCTCTCCCAATTTGCTTTCTACACCTGAACCTTCAGTTTATCTTGGCTCATATTTGAGACTTGGAAGGAATATTGGGTTCATCTAATCTTGTATAAATGTTGCCTGAACTCTGCTTCCTTTCATACTGCTTGAGACATTTTCCCTCTGGTACTGTCTTTCCTCATGAGTCAGCCACCTCTGAACACTGAGCCACGATTCAGCGCCCATCAGTTTACACAACCTGTGAAACAGTCCATGGTATTTCTCAAGTTCTAGACTACCTCACATATTGGTGAATTTGACTTGTGTTCGGGGCTCACTTATTTTTCCTATAAGCATTTGGTATTGTAACCTGTAAAACGTTCTTCGGTATTTTTGAAAAAGTTCCAGTAGTAGCAGGCCTAATCCTAATACATAAAGCTAGCACATCTGTGTTGACCTGCCTTTGGGAGCGTTTCCTAGTTTTATGTTCCTTTTCACGCCTTTTTAAAATCTAGTTTTTCACAGCAGTCAAAAAATAACTTTCATGTATAGTAAAAAGTTCAGCCCTTATCCCCAGAAGCCATTCCTTAATACTATTTCATATTAGTTTTAATGTTCTCAAGGAGAAAGCCTGCTTATGAGTCTCGGGCCTGCCTTTTTACATTTGAAAGTATGTTGGTAATGACCAAGGACTGATGGCTGAATTATAAGACTAAATAAGGCCAGGCGGTGGTGGCGCACACCTTTAAACCCAGCAATCGGGAGGCAGAGCCAGGCGGATCACTGTGAGTTTGAGGCCAGCCTGGACTACCAAGTGAGTTCCAGGAAAGGTGCAAAGCTACACAAAGAAATCCTGTCTCGAAAAACCAGAAAAAAAAAAAAAAAAAAAAAAAAGACTAAATAAGAGTGTAGTTGGAATTTGTGGGCGGAGAGCATTGTTTCTCAGGAATTTTTTCTCAGGAATTTTATGCCAAAATTTATCCGGCATGAAAAGCCTGAAACTGCATTTAAAGCTATTCTATTTGGTATCAGCCTGTGAAAGCCCAAGTGACCTGTATGACTTCCTAGTAAACTCATCGTTTTGTGCTAGTTCGAAGACTGCCTTTGTTTTGTTTGAGACAGGGTGTCTCTAAATAGTCCTGGCTGCCCTGGAACTCACTCTGCAGAACAGGCTGGCTTCAAATGCACAGATCCACTTGCCTCCCTTCTGAGTGCTGGAATTAAAGGCCACTTGGTGCCACTTGGTGAAAATTGCCGTTTTAAAATGAATGAATATCATTCCCAGTGACCCACCTTCACTCCCTTTTACATCAGCACCAATGAGTGGGAAGTGAAGAACAGTTTCTAATTAAAAAAAACTCTAGTAATTAAGTGCTGAAACAGGAAAAACTGATTACATGATATATATATATATATCCTCACATTCTTATATGAGGCCCTGACCCTGTATTCTCACCCTCTATTTCATGAAAAGGCCCTTTCAGCAAGCAGTGTGCCAGCTCTCTTTAAATAATCTAGTTCATGTGGTTTATTTACTTCACTCTGGCTTCCCTTACCTGGAGCAATTCATTCTTCACTTCACATTTTGTATTTCTTAGACTTAGAAAACCTTGGCAGTGCTTTTCCTCTTTGTGCTTTCTACTTTGGCCTACTTGTGCATTGTATTTATGTGGCTTTTTTAAAAAAAAAAATTCTTTTCTTGTTTGGTTTTTGAGATAGGGTGGTCTCACTTTGGAGCTCTGGTTGGCCTGGAACTCATGTAGACCAGACTGGCCTTGAACTTACAGAGAACCACCTGATTTTGCCTCCCGAGTGCTGGATTTAAAGGCATTCACCACCATGCCTCACTAAATAAAAATTCTGAACTGTTAAATTTTGAAACCTTCCTCTGTTAATCCAGTAAATGTTTTCTTCCCCAAAAAATATATGCTTTTTGTTTTCTTCATACCTATCTGAGAGGATTGATAATGTATAACCCTAAATAATGAGTTATCCTAAGTCCATCTATAATAATGAATGTAAAAAAAATTAAATTACCAATTAGATTAATTTCTAAGCATTTGACTAACTGAATGAAAACATTTTCAAAATAGTTATTTTAAATATTCTGCAAAAAAGTGAGTCCTGGGCCAACCAGAGCTACATAGTGAGACCCTGTCTCAAACAAAGAAAAAAGAAAAATTCTGCAAGGATTTCCTGTCCTTCAGATAATTTAAGGATTTCACTTTATAGTGCAAGATGTAACTCTGTCACCTCCAAAGTCAATATGGACATCTGAAGTTGAATGCCCCAGCATGCTTTATAGCAGTGGTTCTCAACCTTCCTAATGCTTCGGCCCTTTAATACAGTTCCTCATGTTTTGATGAAATAATTTTATAACAATAAAATTATTTTCATTGCTACTTCATAACTAATTTTGCTACTGTTATGAATCGTAATGTAAATATATGTGTTTTCCGATGGTCTTATGTGACCCCTGTGAAAGAGTTGTTTGACCCCACAAAAAGGTTGCAACCCATGGGTTAAGAACCACTGCTTTACCAGGCATGGTTGCACATGCCTTTCATCCCAGCACTCAGGAGACAGAGGCAGGTGGATCTCTTAAGGTTGAGGCCAACCTGGTCTACAAAGCAAGTTCCAGGACAGCCAGGACTGTTTCACAGAGAAACCCTGTCTCCAAAAGCCAAAAACAACAAAACAAAACAAAAACAAAGAACCACTTTGTTAAATGCTACAACACTTATAACTATGTAAGGTGATGCATGCTTTTAATCCCAGTGCTCAAGAGGCAGAGGCCAGTGAATCTCTGTAAATTCCAAACCAGTCTGGTTTACATAGTGATTTCTAGGGCTAGCCAGGGTTACATAAGGACACCCTGTCTCAAAAAACAAAACCCAGTACTTAGAACTTTTAAATTATTGAAAATCACAGTGGATAAATGGCAATTCTCTATACTTCTTTCTAGCCTTTAAAAAAAAAGCTTGTTAGTGTTGGAAGTTTCCATATAGCCAACAAATTTGAGAAGTATGTCCATTTTCATACTTCAGTGAATTTGAACAAGTTCATAAAGCCCAGCCGAATGCAAAGCTTTAAAATTATTAGTATCTGAATGCATTCTGTTTAAATTATGGCACAGCAAACTCTATGCCTCACCAGTCTCATCAGTAGGATTTTGTGGTCTTCCGGTATTTGGTGTACTCTGTCCTCTGCATCTGGCTTTATCTGTGCATCCTGTGACTGTGATTGAACCCATGCCTCTGACTTAATGTCAGTTTCTACCCTGTCTTGGTGTCATTAGTCCTGTTGGCATTCCAGAAATTCTCATTAATTTTGGAAGTTTTTTTTTATTCTAAGAAGTATTTTATCTATTTCTTCAAATGTCAACTTTAATACGTGAATTAAATCCATTTAAGCTTAGCATACTCCCTGCAAGTTCAACTCCAATATATTTACAGAGTGAGGAGGTGACAAGATACTCCTGTGTTCCTTCCAGTCAGCCCTTGGATTACTTGGAATTTCCACCTGGAAGGTTGCTTCTCCACAGTGATTTCACATTACAGGAAGGTTTTCCTTCTTTGTTTCTCAGACCTGGTCCTGTAGACGGGAAGGAGCCTGGACACAGTGATACAACACATTCTTAAAGGCCCTGCAGGACCACCATGGCTTATGATGACTCCATGAAGAAAGAAGGTATGACCCCTTACTCAGAAGCATTCCAAAGGGCATAACCTCTTCATTCCCTGCAGTCCATGGATGTAGAGACCAAGACTGGGCACCACAGCCTAGACCAAGTGATGCTCCAGAATACTGTATGAGACACAGCCTCCATCATTCCCAGACTGGGCCCATGGAAATGAAAACCAGGACAGGGGTTCCTACACCAGAGTCTGAAATAAGAGCCTTTTAGTTTATTGGGGTGATCCCCACAGCACTCTTAGTCCTTTGCCAGCTCCAGTGTGCATGAGTCTGGGACTAGGAATCTCACATTGGACTCCCACAGAGCAGCACAGCACATGAATCCTTACCCTTTTCAGCCTTCCCTCGCAAGTCTGTGTCTACCTGCCAAATCACTACTAAGAAACCATATCTGAGGACGCACATTGGGCATTTGCATAGCATGGAAGCATTGTGTTTTCAGGTTTGAGTCTTGTGTTTGAAGCCAGGTCATCAGAAGTCGTCTTGGCCCTCTGGGTTTAGCCCTGCCTTTCAGTGGACACAATGTGATGTAACTTTAACTTGGAAATGGGACTGTTGCATTTAGTTGTTGCTTATGTACTTTAGTCACTTCCATTCCTAAATGAACCTGTGCTTCCCAGATTGCTTTGATGGTGATCACAGCTTTGAGGACATAGGACTTGCAGCCGGCCGAAGCCAACGAGAAAAGAAGCGGTCTTACAAAGACTTCTTAAGGGAAGAGGAAGAAGTTGCTGCGCAGGTCAGGAGTTCCTCCAAGAAGAAGTCAAAGGTCAGTTCCAGATGTCTTTCAAAGCCAGGATCCCAGGAGAGCAGCTCCAAGCCATTACCTCGCCATCTTATTGCTGGCCAATTCTTCTCCCTCTTTAACCACAGGACAGTGAATTGTTCTTCTTGGGGACGGACACACACAAGAAGAAGAGGAAGCACTCCCCCGATGATTACTACTATGGAGGTGAGAATGGGAATGGGCTGCAGGGGGGATATGCACATCTCTGGTTCTTGGAGTCGGGGTAGGGGAAGGGATCCCAGATATTGCTGACTCAGTGGCCTATTTAACAGGACAGTGGTTCTTGTTCTGAGTGCCGATAAACCAGTGTGAAGGAGGAGAGAGGTGGAGGGCTGGTATTTTGGAGGATTCAGCATAGAAGAACAGTCTTCATTTGTGATACACAAGGTACCAGGTTCCTTCTCCCCTGAATCATCCACTTACCTATGCCATTGTTACTTAGCATCCCTTTGCCAAATGCAGTCCTTGGGCCCTCTGCATATCCGTGGAGCATTTCTCAGCCAGCATATATCCACTCACAAAACCCGTTTTCTTAGCTCTGCTCTACATGTAGCTGATGAGACTAACCTCTCACTAGAATAAGTTGTCCTCAGCACAAGAACCAATGACACTCCATCTGCAATCTAATCCCACAGCTCTATTCCAAGTATGCTCTCTCTGTCTCTTTTGAAGACTCAAGGAAGAGAATCAGCTTTAGTGGCAAGAATGGTCTCGAGAGCCAAAGGCTGAATCTACCAAGCCAAGAAGTACAAGGGGGTTCTGAATGTTAGGAACCAAAGTGTCTCCCTTCAAAATCGCTCCTGTTAGCCTTTTCCTTATGCCAGTTGGGTGTTTTTTGTTGAGAGAGGACACTTGCTAGAAGTTACTTCCGGTCCTGTTGACAGTACTTCTCTTGATTATTTCTAGACATTTCGTCTTTGGAATCATCACAGAAGAAAAAGAAGAAATCCAGCCCGCAATCTGCCGACACAGCAATGGACCTGTTAAAAGCTATCACTTCCCCACTGGCAGCAGGTGCCAAGTCCTCCAGGAAAGCAGGGGAGAAGTCCTCCAGTTCTTCAAGCCATTTGGAGAGCAGAAAGGACCACCACAAGAAGAAAGGCAACGGAAGCAGCGGAGAGCTCTCCTTGGAGGACAGCAGTGCCCACAAACCCAAAAAAATGAAGCCACTCTATGTGAACACGGAGACACTGACTCTTCGTGAGCCTGATGGCTTAAAGATGAAACTTATTCTTTCACCAAAGGAGAAGGGAAGCAGCTCAGTGGACGAGGAGGCTTTTCAGTACCCTGCCCAACAAGCTTCTCTGAAAAAGTCCTCCAAGAAATTGGCTCGGGATGAGCAAGGTGCTTTACTCCTAGGACACGAGCTACAGAGCCTCCTGAAAACGGCCAGGAAGAAGCACAAGTCATCCTCAGACTCACATTCATCTCCTGGCCCAGAAGGTTGTGGGTCTGATGCCTCCCAACTTCCAGAACCCCACAGTGCTAACCTCGATATTACAGGGCTTGACCCCATTCTAGTAGAATCAGAGTCGTCCTCTGGTGGAGAACTGGAAGCCGGTGAGCTGGTGATAGATGATTCTTACCGGGAAATCAAGAAGAAGAAGAAGTCAAAGAAGAGCAAGAAGAAGAAGGATAAGGACAGACACAAGGAGAAGCGGCACTCTCGGACCAAGAGAAGCTCAGGGCTGGCCACAAGCACTGCCCGAGAGCATGGTACTGCTCGGGAGCATTTGGTAACACCCAGCCCTGCCCCCAGTATTCCCACCCTGCCACTTCCTGCTCTCCATACAGATGGACATGGAGAGAAAAAAAAGAAAAAAGAAGAGAAGGACAGAGAGAGAGAGAGGGGAGAAAAGGTAAGGAGAAAGGGTCTTCATTAAACAGATTCTTCCTGAATAGGAAGCAGCCTTGAGCCAAGCCACCATTGAGCTCATGGGA
The DNA here is from genome assembly GCF_004664715.2 of Peromyscus leucopus. NCBI lineage: Eukaryota > Metazoa > Chordata > Mammalia > Rodentia > Cricetidae > Peromyscus > Peromyscus leucopus. The sequence goes on along the minus strand of NC_051067.1, from coordinate 95,079,214 downwards.
TGGCTGGGTGCAAAGAGTAAAATGTTACCAGTAGCCAAATGTGTCGGGGGCAAAAGTGGCATCAGTGTGATTATTCCTGGCTTCTTGTTCTCTGTTTTTAACTATTTTGGGGAGGCTGCCACCCACATCCCAAGTAAATCACATACGGAGGCTTATTCCTATTTATAAATGCCTGGCCTTAGCTTGGCTTGTTTCTTGCCAGCTTTCCTTAACTTTAAATTAGCCCCATCTATCTTTTGCCTCTGGTCTTTTACCATTCTCTTACTTCTGTAAATATTACTCTTACTCCATGGCTTGCTGTGTAATTAGGTGGCAGAACCCTTGGAGTCCTCCTCCTTCTCTGGCTACTTTTCTTCCTCCTAGATTTTCCTTCTATTTATTCTCTATGCCTGCCAGCCCTGCCTACCTTTTCTCCTGTCTTGCTATTGGCCATTCAACTCTTTATTAGACCATCAGTTGTTTAGGCAGGCATAGTAACATAGCTTCACATAGTTAAACAAATGCAACATAAACAGAAGAGGACACCTTAAAATAATATTCTCCAACACTGGCTTGTCTTAATAAAGCTATTCCAGCCTGTTGATCAAACATCATCATTCTTAAAAGTCCTAGAAGCAGCTGGGCGGTGGTGGCGCATGCCTTTAATCCCAGCACTCAGGAAGCAGAGCCAGGCAGATCTCTGTGAGTTCGAGGCCAGCCTGGTCTACAGAGCAAGATCCAGGACAGGCACCAAAACTACACAGAGAAACCGTGTCTCAAAAAAACAAAAAAAAATCCTAGAAGCAGCTATACCCCATTTCTTTTTCTTAGCACCCACTGTCTGGTAGGGCAGTTGAGAAATGTGAAAAGGTTTAGGTCATCTTGGAGAAGATAGTCTAACCTAGTAGTGGGTGACTGATAAAGTTAATAAAAGGAGCTCACAACTTTGTAGTATCTGGTGTGGGTTAGTGGAAAGAACATTTCTTCATGTTTGTTTTTTATGTCCATCCAATGTGTCCTCTCCCTGTTTGAGTGCTTACTGTGTTGGGGTGCAAAGATCTATACTATTTCATGTATATGTGTGTGTGCCTGAGTGTGTATATGTGCATGCAGGAGCCCTCAGAAGTCAGAAAAGGGCCTCAGTCCTCTGGAACTAAAATGATCCATGGATGTGAAGTGCCATGTGGGTACAGGGAACTGAACCTGTGTTCTCTTTTAAGAGCAGCCTGTGTTCTTATTGGCTGAGTATTACTCTAGCTTGTTCTTGATAGGAGTGAGATATCAGTCACCTCACCACCTCGGAAGATTTCCAACAGATGTATTTTGGGAACTAGTAAAGACAGTCTAACCCTGTTATCAAATTCATACCTATTTTTATTAGGAACTTATAAACTCAGGTAGGTGTGGTGGCCCATTCAGGTAACTCCAACACTCAGGAGGTTGAGGCAGATGTGCAGAAGACCAGCTTTGGCCATGGGGGTGGGGGTTGGGGTGGGGGGGTCCCAAAGATGATATGTAGAGGGAAAGGATGAGGGGAGGAGATGGTCTGAGGGTGAATTGAGATGGCTGCCAGCACTTTTATTGAAAAAGGAATACACCTTTTAAACTCTAGTTGCACACAAAATTAAATGGGAGAAAGGAGGCATGTGAGCTGGGGTGGTTTGAGATCGGGGTTGAGGAATCTGGCACTGACCTTGACAATAGGCACCAGTCGTATGTTAATGGAGGGCCACAAGTTCCTCCTGCCAGATACAAGAATTTGTTTCCCTTTTTAGAAAGCAGGAACCTTCTTCAAGCCCCTGAGGAAATGGGGACTTGTTTTAAATTCCTGACCTTGGAAAGGGACTTTCTTGGGGGATCAGACATTTCATTATAGAATATTGTAGTTGTTTTTTTTAATGGCTTAGTTTATCCAAATAACTAAAGCTTAAAAGTGAGCCAAGACGAAGCTAGATAAACACTACTGTGAACCTGAGTAGACCTTAGGAATTTACAAATCTTAATTATCAAGTATACCTTATTTATCAAGCATATGTTACTCATCTAAATTTTCTGTCAGTTTGGTGTTAACTTGTGTGGGTTTAGGCAGAATTACCATACTATATGGTTCTACAGTGGTGGGGATTTTTTCCAAAGATTTATTTTGTTTAGAGAGTATACCATTGTATACATTTTTATCCTTCACCAAAGCCTACACAAAATTTCCCAAAGGGAAAGGCATAAGAGAACTCCCATAACACATAGTGAGAATCATTAAAAATGAAAGTAAAATGGTGCTAGAGAATTATGATCCAAAAAGTTGAAATGATGCAACTTTGTCAAGCAGCAATGGTCATCATTCGGTCCATGCCTCAGGAAGAAGAAAAGTTCAAAGCCAATGTGGGCAAGACCAATGTGGGGGGAAAAAAATTAAAAGCTCAGGAATAAAATATGGAAGTCTTATTATGAAAATATTTCATGAATGAATTACTAGAGCCCTAAAGGGTAAGGTTATCAATTTTTCTCTCAATAATAGAAAGTACAAATGATTATGTCATCTAGAAACAGCTATTCTGTTCTCTTTGTTTATATTTCTACAAAGTGAAATATATAAAATCTGAAAGAAAAGCTACTAAGAAAAGGATAACCAACTATATTTAGAACTTGGGTATCATGTGATGGCATAAAACTGTAACCCTAAAATCTGGGAGACTGAGACAGGGGAATTACAATTTCATGCCCAGACTGGGCTATACAATAAGACTTTTGTTTTTTGTTTTTTTAAGAGGAAGAAGAAAAAAGAAAAGCAAAGAAAACCAGCTGGGCATGGTGGCGCACATCTTTAATCCCAGCATTTGGGAGGCAGAAGCAGGTAGATCTCTGAGTTCCAGGCCAGCCTGGTCTATAGACCCAGTTCTAGGACAGCAAGGGCTACATAGAAAACCCTGTCTCAAACAAACAAGAGAGAGACAGAGAGAGAGAGAGAGAGAGAGAGAGAGAGAGAGAGAGAGAGAGAGAGAGAGAGAGAGAGAGAGAGAAGAAGCAAAAGGCAGATGTGGTAGCAGGCATTTGAGAAGTCAGGAGAATCAAGTTCAAGGCCAGCATATATTGCATAGCAAGACTCTGTCTCAAATTTTAAAATAAAATAAACTGAAAATAATTTGGGGATGGAAGGGCAAGTTGCAAGTTGTTTTGTTTTGTTTTGTTTTTTGAGACAGGGTTTCTCTGTGTAGCTTTGCGCCTTTCCTGGGACTCACAGAGATCCGCCTGCCTCTCCCTCCCGAGTGCTGGGATTAAAGGCATGCACCACCACCGCCCGGCAAGTTATTTTTGTTATAAAACGGCACATGGCAGCCTTGGCGGGTTTGAACCAATGTGTCCAAAGGTGCATGAGGGAGATGGCACGGGCTGGGGGGGGGGGGGGGGAGGGGAGAATTGCAGACAAGTTTTATTATGAAAGGGGGAGGGGAGAGAGAGGGAAAAAGAAAGCGGAGGTGGTGCCGCCTCCTGGAAGGAGAGAAAGAAAGAGGAAGGAAGAAGAGATATAAGGGGGAGGGGTTTTCTCTTAAAGGGGACACTGGTTGGGTCCCCATGGGATGGGCCGGAATGTTAGCATTTCCTAACAATTTTCTCCACCATATACTGTGCTTTTTTTTTTTTTTAAAGATTTATTTATTTATTATGTATACAGCATGTATGACTGCAGGCCAGAAGAGGGCACCAGATCTCATTACAGATGGTTGTGAGCCACCATGTGGTTGCTGGGAATTGAACTCAGGACCTCTGGAAGAGCAGTCAGTGCTGTTAACCTCTGAGCCATCTCTCCAGCCCATACTGTGCTTTTAAAAGTATGTGTGTAAAAGCCATACCTTGAATCCAAGAATCATTGTGAGCATAGATCTGGATATGGCAGGTTTTTGTTTGTTCATTTGCAAATTGTTTCATGAAATCAAGGTTAATGTTTGTGTGATTCTATTATCATCAGTTCTGCTGGCCTTACACTTGAGATGACTCTTCTACCCACTTTAGAAGTGTTGGGATTATAGGTGTGTACCACTGTGGCCAGATTCAGCTTGTATGTCATTAACTTGAGTTGAACATTCATTTTCAAGGTTTTTTCATTCTTTCTTTCTTTTGCTCTAATAATTTATTGAGTGCACTGCAAGGTAGGTCACGCTCTACTGACCTTTTTTTTTTTTTTTCTTTTTCAGATTTTCAGATAAAACTTACATAGGGCAAAATGGTCATTGGGAAAGTAAACCATTTGATGATTTTTCACAAATGCACATACCTGTTTGACTACACCTTTAAGCTAGACATTACCCTCGTTCCTAAGAGTTCCCTCACCCAGTGCCAAACTCCTTTCCTTGGGGTTGGCATTTACATTTCCCTGTTGTCTTTGCTAAGTCTGACATCCTCCTTGGTGACTGTCTTTTGTCAGTATGTCAGGTGAGTGGGTCTGTAGATAGAATAGTACTCAAAAAGGTAGACTAGGGTCAGAACGTGAGGTCTCTTAAACGGTTTCTGAGGCACACATTGGTGTGTTCTCGGTGGCAGTTTGACAGTGAAATGACCAGACTGTACAAGGACAGGTAAATTAGGACCAAGAAGCTAGCAGCAGGTAGAGATTGCAGGGGCAGAGGACACTGATAGAACCCTGGGAGAGAGAAGGGAAGACATTCAGGAGACCAAAGGGAAGGTGATAAGATCTTACAATGGGAAGCTGCAAAGAGCTGAAGTATAAAGGGGGAAATAGTCTTATTTTTGAATCGAATCATTTATTCAACAGATATTTATAGTGTATATATAATGTTTTTTAAACCTGACCTAAACATAAAATTCCTTGTGAAGTATAAAATGTATCTTTTCCTGAACTTTGTATAAAAAATAACTGTCGCCAGGGGAAATGGCTGGAAGAGTAAAGAAAGGCACTTGCCTCCAAGCCTAATAACCTGAGTTTGATCTCTGGGGCCCACATGGTAGGAGAGAACTGACTCCTGCAAGTTTTCCTGTGACCTCTCCACTGTGATACTCTCATGCACACACACATACATACTTGCTCAATAAATACATGTTTAAAAAGGAAAAAGAAAATCTAAAACAGGGAGGAGGCTGGAGAAATGGCTCAGCTGTTTAGCATACTTGAATCTCTTGAAGAGAACATGAGTTTGGTTCCCAGCATCCATATCTAGGTGGCTCACAACTGCACCAAGGGATCTGACATCTTCTTCTGGTGACTTTGTGTACCCGCACGTGCACACACGCACATACTCATAAAAAAGATGGGGGAAATATTCGTCTGGAAATAGGAAGAGCGCTTTGGGTATGCTCCCTTAGTCTGAAACAGGTGGACACTGGATGGCCACCTGGTAAGAGTGCTGAACTTGACCCACTTCCCCGTAGATTCTGTGATGGACTATAGCAAGAGCAGCGATGAGAAGAATAGCTGGACTGACAGTGCTATGCCCAGATCGTGGGGACCCCCAAAAGACCACCACGGGGACCGAATCCCGCATGTAAAAGCAAAGAGCCTTTATTTCAAGCTCTGGAGCTTGGTCCCTCTGTCTGTCTGACACAGCGGTGAGAGCAGAGCCCTGAGCTCAGGTGGGGTGGGGTTTTTATCAAAGCAGAGGTTGGGGTGAGGGGATTTCCAGGGTCCAGGACCCTGATTGGCTGACAATTGTCTAGGGGTATCTGTAAAACAAAAAATAGGTGTGTGCTAGACTCCAGGACACCTGGCCACCTTATCTAATGGTTAGAATGTTTGGGATATAAGGTACTTCCTCATCCCTGGGTGGTATCAGCTTAAGGCTTTTCCTGGATTGGGATGTTGCCTGCCAGTAAGCCTGTCACAGAAGCTGTGTCTAGGCCCCTAAGCTGCTGTGTGGTCAAGCTGTTTTGTGACCCCTTCACATTAGTTATCATTGGGATTTTGAGAAACAAGCATCAGGATGTTTCATAGGTAAGTGGGTTGAGGAGCCAAGACCACCGAGTCTAAATCCTGATGCTTTCCCTTAGAAGAGGGATGGGACCAGAGATGGCCCAGCTGGTACAGGTGCTTATGGAGGAACCTGACAACCTGAGTCTGACCCAAGGGCAGGAGTTTCTACACAGTGGAAGAAGAGAACTGACACACACAGGTTGTCTTCTGACTTATACATGCACAGCAGGACATGTACTATCCCCCAAATAAGTAAATAAATAAATGTAACTTAAAGTTTTTATGTAACAACAGAAGCTCTATAATGTTAGACAAGTTCTGTAACTTGCGAAGGGTAACAAGAGTACTTAACCTAGTGAGATTAAAATAAAATGATGCATGCAACTTACTTGGGGCCTGCCTCAAGCAATGCTGCATGTTCTGGATGTTTTAAAAGGAAGTTGCTTCCCAGACAGCTCTTGGGTGTCTTAGGAGCTACTATCTCAGGGTCATTTCCAGACTCAGCAGCTCTTGCATTCCTTTCAGTCATGCTGGTACCTGTAAAAAGATGGGTTTTCTGGGATTAGTGTGATAAAAATCAAAACAAGTACCACATGTAAACCCTCAAGGAAAGGGCTCAGGACATAGCTCAGTGGTACAGCCATTTTCATTCCCAATAACTTTAGGTTCAGCCCCTAGCACTGTGAAAACCGCTTGAACAGTGAGAACCAGGAACTTTTGGGAACTTTGTCTTTGCTATAGCTTGCCTTACTAGCTTTCAATAAATGCTAGTTGTTAAAATCATCATCTAGTCGAGGAGCAATGGAATATATAACCCAGAATTTGGGAAAGTAGTTGAAACCAGAATAAAAGCCGGATGGTTGTGTGCAATAAGTAAATGTATGAATGGGGAAGCGGAGATGCCATGAGCCTGGTTAGTACTTGTTGGTAAGTTTTTTGGCATCCTGATAGGCCTCTCTGCCAATGCAGCAATCCAAATCAGACTGAATTAGAAAAAGCCCAGGTTTAATGGGTAAAGCATTCCTGGTGATTCTCCAGCCCCCCAGAGAGGAGATAAGGATGAGAGACCATAAACAGACCATGTGTCTGTTGTTTTCTGGGATGCAGCTTATATGTACCTCTCTGGGGGAGGAGCTGTGTTTGGCGGGCTTTGAAGGGGATGGTTTGGGGAAAGAGATGGGGAGGGAAGTTGAGGTAGCTATTCTACCAGAACACTTGTATACAAGAAGGAAGAGGGGGAGCTGTGGCTTACTTTGAGTCCTTTTTATGAAATAGTAGAGAAATTATATAATAATATCTTGATTTCCAACGAAAGCTTAATCACATTGGGATAGAAGTTTTCTTTTAAAAGGCTTTTATTATAGTCATTTATTTATTTGGGGAGGGGGGGTGCAGCATGCTCAGACATTGACTTTTGGGGGGGTCGGTTTCAAGACAGGATTTCTCTGTATAACAGCCCTGGCTGTCCTGGAACTCACTCTGTAGACCAGGCTGGCCTCGAACTCACAGAGATCCACCTGCCTCTGCCTCCTGAGTACTGGGATTAATGATGTGCACCACCACCAACTAGCTTCGGACATTGCTTACTGATAAACTAAATTTTAAGATACAGTTAGACCTAGGACAATGCTGTGTAAGTTGTCCCTCTGACTAACCAAGGCTAAATAACAAGAATCAATGGTAAGAATCAGTATCTGTTCAGTTCCTGCATGTGTCAGGCTTTCTTGGCATTTTATCTATCAGCCATCAATCACGATTGATAAGTATCATTACCTCATTTGCCAAAAGTAGGAAGCTGTAAAATGGTGTGGATCCCAGATTTCAACACAGACCCCTTAAGTCTGTGCCTATAATCTTTCCACTATACATAGAACTTTTATACATGGCTACTGAGCACCGTATTAGTTAACCTTAAAGCCATGTAGGAATTATAGGTGGAAAAGAGGAGCAAGCACTTTAGATAGAGAAGGAAAAATATAAGTGAAGATGCTAAGACATGAGTGTCTTGGTATTGAGTGGATCCCAAAGTCTGTATACATGAAGTGAAGCCAACAGAAGTTTTGGTTTGGGTTTTGGCTTTTGAGACATGATCTCTCTGTGAAATCTTGGCTGTCCTGGAACTAACTATGTAGACCAGGCTGGCCTCAAACTCACAGAGATCCACCAGTCCCTGCTTCCTGAGTGCTGGGGTTAAAGGTGTGCACCACCATGCCCCGCCTGAAACTAGAAGTTTAAAGTGTACTTGCAAGAATTGGTGCAGTGTGAGGCCTGCCTTCTATGAAAGGGGAAGGAGAGCTGAGTGGGTATTAGTAAATCACAGTCCCTTGAGTTCTTAATGTGTTGTAGGCACAGTGCATGGAGTACTTAATGTGTTGTATGCATTGAAGGTTGTAATGCTAATTTTATCTGTGCTAGGCCCTTGAACTTCCACTAGGAAGTTTGGATATTATCCCCCCCCCCCGCCACCCACCCATCTCACAACATAAAGGACATGAAATAACCTGCCACAGAATGCCCCCCTGTTAATTGCAGTGCAGGAATTTAGATTCAGGTTTTTTAGAATTTGGGTCTTTGTTCTTTCCAATGACTTTCCTGAAAGTCATTGGACTTTGTGAGAGCAGTGGAGGATAGTGTCCATTGAAAAATCATTGCCACTCAATCAAAGGCTTAGTGTGAAGACCTAACTAACCTTCTTGTAGTCTTTCTTTCCTTTCAGTCAGATTTGGGGTCTCAGACAAGTGTCAGATTCCAATGTGTCCCCAAAGCCAGATCCCATGTTCACAGACTGGCTTGCTGGCCACTAGTCTAGTAATCCTGGCTCTCAATCTCTGCCTTTCAATATAAAGTTACCTCAATTCAGCAAAGCTTACATGGGTCTAGTTGTTTTAAGTGTCTCCTTCCTAGCCAGTGTCAACAGCTTTCATATTAGAGGTGTTGTTCACATTAGTCATGTTAGAGAAACAAAAAGATCGTCTTTCCTTCTTAACAGAGGAAAGCCAACTCTGCATTGTGCATGCTTTTTCTGTGTGTATGTGTGCACACGTGCATGTGAGTGTATGCTAGAAGTTGAACCCATGCATCTCACTGGACTTACACATACTCTACCACTGAGGTATCTTCAAACCCCCAATTTAAGATTCATAACCTATGTTGTGTCTTAAACTCCATGATATTTCATTGTTGAAACTGCCTCTTAAATTACCATCATGAAGAGGGATTTTCATCAGTTTCTGTGTTCTGTGTTCCAAAAAAGTTCAACAGGATTATTTAACAAGATCATCAAGATGTTGGGTTTTGAAACATCCTACTATGATTTACCTCATCAAATACCAAAACCACTTCTGCCTGCAACATTGTATCCAAGGACAGTGAGTTTGCTTGTTACATGTACTTTGTTTCTGGTAATTTAGTATCTGAGTTTTGACATTGTTACCATTTTATGGACCCAATCTCTGTATCCAGCTCTGATTTGCTGGCCATCTCTTAAGCCTGCTTTGTTAGCAGCCCCTGGGAGGATTGACTGGCTTTGCATTTGGATCTCATACAACCAATTTGTGTGAGATATCATCCACCTTTCTGGCATTTCTAACTGCCTATGCTGTAGAAAATGTTCAATCCTTCATTTTGAAATCTGAACTTTAGAACCACAGACTGGATGTGCATCTTACACAATGGCTAGGTTCCAAGTCAGGATGTCAAGTTCATCATGTAGTAGGTAGAGCTTCCTATTAAAAGCCCTTGGGAAGGCTTCACTTTGAAGACAAGCAGATCCTCTGCCTACAGAGTATCTCCTAGTGTAACCTAGTTTTTCTCATTGGTGCCATATGATGTCATTGGCATAGGCTCAGGAGCCATTGTAGTTTATGTGTGTGGGTATTTTCCTGCTATGTATGTCTGTGCACCATTTGCATCCCTACTGCCCACAGAAGCCAGAAGAGGGCATCAGATACCCTGAACTGAAGTCACAGATGGATATGTTAGGGACCTAATCAGGGCCCTCTGACAGAACAGCCAGTGTTTTTAATGCCAGTTATCGCTCAAGCCCCCCCCCCTATTTTTTTTCTAAAAGAGTTATGTTACATAGCCTTTTTTTTTTTTTTTAAATGGGACATCAAAATCCCACTTTGATAGTGAGTTTTACCACACTGAAAGAGACATATAGCAACTACCAAAATATAGATTCTCGGGGTAGAATGGATGACAGGTGGAGTCACCAGATTCTTCTCCCCAACCCCATATATCACGTGTACAAGTGCCCTGATACAGCATGTGTGTGTGTGTGTGTGTGTGTGTGTGTGTGTGTGTGTGTGTGTAAGATGAAATTGGAAAGGAAGGGTTTTAGTTAAGACACATTTAGGATTGAGGCTAGAGAAATGCTCAGCAGTTAAGAGCACACACTGTTCGTTCTGCAGAGTACTTGAATTGAGCTCCCAAAACTGCCTGTAACTCCAGTTCCAGGGGAGCTGACACCTCTGTCCTCCAGGGGTACTGCACATACCCCATATATGCATGTGCATGCGTGCACTCACACACACCGACACACATGCACATGCACATAATTTAAAATAAATATTTTCCTAATTTAGGGCTATAAAGCTGCTACTGAGTAAATGAAGCTGCCGGAGCTCCCATGTAGCATCTTGGCCTGGGTCACTAGAAGAATGCTGGAAATGGGACCTTTACTCCTTCCTTGTTATTTAGAATGTGTGTTGGTGTATATCCTACTAAAGTGTATGGAGGTCAGGACTCCTGCATGGGTTGGTTCCCTTCTATCACAGTGTGGTCCCCAGGAATTGAACTAGGTCATCAGGCTTGATAGCAAGTACCTTTAACTACTAAGCCATCTTGCTGGCCCAGACCTCTATTACTCATTTTTATTTATTTATTTTTGTATGTTTGTTTTTCTTTTTATTGAAAATAATTGATTTCCACATAATGTATCCTGATTATGTGTTCCCTTCCATCTACTTCTCCCAGCCTTTCTCCACCTCCCCTCCCATCTGGATCCACTCCCTTTCTGTCTCTCATTAGAAAACAAACAGGCTTCTAAGAGATAATAAGATATAATAAGGTTAAAAAAATGCTGGGCGGTGGCAGTGGTGGCGCATGCCTTTAATCCCAGCACTTGGGAGGCAGAGGCAGGAGGATCTCTGTGAATTCGAGGCCAGCCTGGGTTACAGAGTGAGTTCCAGGAAAGGCGCCAAAGCTACACAGAGAAACTGTGTCTCAAAAAACAAAAAATTAAAAATTAAAAAAAATAAGGTTAAGAAAAACTACCACATTGCAGTTGGACAAAACAGAAGGAAAACAGCCTAAGAGAAGGAACAAGAACCAGAGACCCACTCGTTTGCACACTCAGAAATCACATAATAACACAGAGGACCTGGTACAGACCTGTGCAGGCCCTGTACCTGCTACTTCTGCCTCTGTGAGTTCATATAAGCTTTGATCATGTTGATTTAAAGGGCCTTGTTTTCATGGTGTCTTCCATCCCCTCTTGCTCTTAAACTTTTTCTGCCTCCTTTTCCTTGGGCTTCCCTGAGCCCTAAGAGGAGGGATTTGATAGGGAGATCCCACTTAGGGCTATGTGTTCCAAGATCTCTCATTCTTTGCATAGTGTCTGGCTGTGAGTTTCTGTATTTGTTCCCATCTGCTCCAAAAGGAAGCTTCTCTGATGATGACTGAACAATCTATGAATATAGCAGAATGTCATTAGGAGTCATTTTGTCACTATGGCTTTTTTGAGACCAGTAGTATTTTGTTTTACCCTAGACCCCTGGGCTATCTAGTTTCAGATTCTTGGTCTCCCAAGCAGTGTGAGGTATGGATTCCATCTCATGGAGTGGGCCTTAAGTTAAATCAGATATTGGTTGATTGCTCCCACAGCTTTATGCCACTATTGCCCTAGTATATCTTGCAGGACACCATTGTAAATCAAAAGGTTTGTGACTGGGTTGGTGTCCACATTTCTCTTCTTGTAGCATGCAGAGTACCTTCCTATACCAAAGAAGGCTCTATGTATACACCACCTCAACTTCTCCATGTTCAATGAGTTGTGTAGGTATTGTCTTCAGCAATGGGGCCTTGCTGTGAGATTGTGCAGAGCAACCTATAGTCTTCTTGGCAATAGCCTGGGTTGTTTGGGGACTCCCATGGAACCCCTTTGGCCAAGAACTCAATTAGATGTAATCCAGTCCCAATACTGGAAGCTTCATTTGGTAACAAGAGATGGTCAATTGGGACTTTGTTTCCCCTGTTATTTGACAATTTCATTTAGATCACTATAATATATGTATACATTTTGGGAAGCTTCCTGTGCGCGCGCGCGCGCGCATACACACACACACACACACACACACACACACACACACACACACATATATATAAACATAATATATATACATATATTAGGTTTCTATACCACCACCCAAATTGCCCTTAATTTTAGATGTCTCTCCCCATATTCCTTCCCTCATCCATTCTTCCTTTATCCTCCCCATTTGAACCTCCCATTCCAGCCCCCCCCATTCATCTATCCACAATTATTTATTCTATTTCCCTTTCCTAATGACCTAATCTGTACCTCAGATCTCATACTCTGTCCCTAACCTCTGTGCTTCTATGGGTTGTAGCTTGGTTATCATTGACTTATTTTGTTAACTTGAATATTCTCTTTCTGCCTTCTAGTTAATTGGATAATGGTTTGTCAATTTTATTTTATCTTTTTCAAAAAAACAGCTTTTTGTTTGTTTCTATTTTCTTGATTTCAGCCCTGAGTTTGATTATTTCTTACTACCTACTCCTTTTGGGCATGCTTTCTCCTTTTTGTTCTCGAGCTTTTAGGTATGTTGTTAAGTTGCTAGTATGAGGTCTCTCCAATTTTTTTTTTTTTTTAATGTAGGTACGGTGCTATGATCTTGCCTCTTAGAACCACTTTCATTGTGTCCCATAAATATAGGTATGTTATGTATTCATGTTCATTCAATTCTAGACAGTCTTTCATTTGTTTCTTTCTTTTTTTCTATTTTTGAGACAGGGTTTCTCTGTGTAACTGCTCTGGCTGTACACCAGGTTGGCCTTGAACTCACAGAGATCTACCTGGCTCTGCCTCCCAAGTGCTGGGATTAAAGGCATGTGTCACCACCGCCTGGCTTTTTTCATTTTGTTCCTAATTTCTGTCTTGACCCGTTTTTCATTCAACAGTTGTTCAGTTTCCATGAGTTTGTAACCTTTCGGTTGTTTCTATTGTTGATGTGTAGCTTTAATCCATGAAGGTCAGATAAGATGCAAGGTATTATTTCAATTTTCTTGCATCTATTGAGTCTTGTTTTGTGTTCAAGTATATGATCAGTTTTGAAAAAGTTTTCATGAGGTGCTAAGAAGTTATAGTCTTTTGTGTTTTCGTGAAATGTTCTATAAATATGTTAGGTCCATGCGATTTATAACATTAGTTAGCTCCAGCATTTCTTTGTTCAGTTTTTGACCAGATGATATCTCTGTTGGTGAGAGTCAAATATTAAAGTGTTCCACCATCAATGTGTAAAGGTCAATATGTGGTTTAAACTGCAATTGTGTTTCTTTTATGATCTTGAGTGCCTTTCTTATTTAGGGTTTCTATTGCTGTAAAGAGACAGCTTGACCACGGCAACTCTTATAAAACATTTAATTGAGGTGGCTTACAGTTTTAGACATTTAGTCCATTATTGTCATGGCAGAGAGCATGGCAGCATGCAGGCAGGCATGGTGCTAGAACAAGAAGAGCTGCTGCATCTTGATATGCAGGCAGCAAGGAAGTAGACTGTCTCTCTGGGAGTAGCTTGACATAGGAGACCTCATAGCCCACCCCATAGTGACACACTTCCTCCAACAAGGCCACACCTCCTAATAGTGCCACTCCCTATGGGGGCCATTTTCTTTCAAGCCACCACAGTGCCCTTGTATTTAGTGCATAGGTGTTAAGAACTGCAATGTCCTCTTGATGGATTTTCCCTTTGAGTATGTAGTGTCCTTCCCTATCTCTTCTGATTAGTTTTGATTTGAAGTGTATTTTGTCAGATATTAAAATGGCTACACCAGCTTGCTTCTTAGGTCTATCTGCTTGGAATATCTTTTTCCTCCTTTTACCCTGGGGTGATGTCTATCCTTGATGTTAAGACGTGTTTCTTAGATGCAGCAGAAAGATGGATCCTGTTTTCATATCCATTCTGTTAATCTGTGTCTTATTGGGGAATTGAGACCATTGATGTTGAGAGATATCAATGAACAATATTGTTGATTGTTGTTACTTTGGTGGCAGTGGCGGTGGTGGTTGCACTTTCTCTCTTTTAATTTGCTGGTCTGGGATTATTTATTCTCTGTGTTTTCTTGGGTATAGTTAACCTCTTTAAATTGGAGTTTTCATTCTAGCGCCACCTATAGGGCTGAATTTTTAAATAGTTATTGCTTAAATTTGGTTTTATCGTGGAATATCTTATTTCCTCCATTTATCATGATTGGAAGTTTTGCTGCATATAGTAGTCTGGGCTGGCATCTGCAGTCTCTTAGAGTCTTAGGGCACATCTGCCCAGACCCTTCTGGCATTCAGTCTTCATTGAGAAGTCAAGTGTAATTCTCATAGGTCTCTGTGTGTCACTTGGTTTTTTTTTTTTTTTCCCTTGCAGCTTTTAATATTTCTTCTTTGTTTTGTGCAGTTAGTGTTTTGATTATTATATGCCAAGAGGACAGTCTATTTGGTGTTTTGTATGCTTCCTGTAGGCATCTTCTTTTTTATGTTAGGGAAATATTCTATAATTTTGTTGAAAATATTTTCTGTGCCTTTGACCTGGGTTTCTTCTCCTTCCTCTCTTCCTATTATTCTTAGATTTGTTTTCATAGTGTCCCAGATTTAGGATTTAACATTTCCTTTGATGTATCCTTTTCTTCTATTGTTTCCTCTTCTATTGTGCCTGAGAGTCTTTCTTCCATTGTATTGTGTTGATGAGGCTTGCCTCTGTAGTTCCTGCTCAAGTCCTAAATTTTTTATTTCCAGAATTCCCACAGTTTGGATTTTCTTTATTGATTGTGTTTCCACTTTCAGGTCTTGAACTGTTTTATTAATTTCCTTCCACTATTTGTTCTTTTATAGATTTCTTTAAGGAATTTATTCATTTCCTCTTTAAGGATCTCTGTCACATTCATAAAGGTTGTTTTAAGGTCTTTTTCTTGTGCTTCAGCTATGTTCAGGGCCTGCTGTGGTAGTATTCCTGGGCTCTAGTGGAGATGTAACATCCAGGCTATTGGTTGTGTTTTTACGAAGGCGTCTAGGCATCTGGGTTTAGGAAGATTGTAATTCCAGGTGCTGATAGCTGGTCTTGTACTTTTTGGGTGGGTGTTTCGTTCCTTGGTTTCTGTTTTTTCTCTGGTTCTTAGGAGAGTGTGGTGGCTGTGTTGCCTAATAGAAACTTCTTCTAGGGTCCCCAAAGGTGTGGCCACTAGGGGTTCCATGGAAAATATGTTTCTGGGTATTGGGAGCTGACAGTTAAGAATGGAGAAGGGCTGGGAGGGTTCCACAGGAAGGAGGAAAGCAGGGAATGGGGCAGAGAGTGAGCCTCAGCATTAGGTCTGCTACAAAGCTGTAAAGGGCCCCAAACAGCTTGACCACACAGCAGCCATGACAGGCTTAGGGACCTAGTCACAGCTTCTGTGACAGGCTTACTGGCAGGCAACGCCCAGATCCAGGAAAAGCCTTAAGCTGCTTGCCACCCAGGGATGAGGAAGTACCTGACATCCCAAACATTCCAACCATTAGATAGATAAGGTGGCCAGATGTCCTTAAGTCTAGCACTCACCTGTTTTTTGTTTTACAGATACCCCTAGACAATTGTCAGCCAATCAGGATCCTGGACCCTGGAAATCCCCTCACCCCAACCTCTACTTTGATAAAAACCCCGCCCCACCTGAGCTCAGGGCTCTCTGCTTTCACTGCTGTGTCAGAGGGACCAAGCTCCAGAGCTTAAAATAAAGGCTCTTTGCTTTTACATGCGGGATTCAGTCCCTGTGGTGGTCTTTGGGGGGCCCTGGGATCTGGGCATAACAGAGACTAGGGGAATGGACTTGGAGGAATGGATGAAAAGGTGAAGATCTGCAGTTAGCCTATTTGTTTCCCTGGTCAGCGGTGTGTGGGTTCCCAGGAGTGTCTGCTGGAATTGGGGGCTAGAATAAAAGGAATGGGGGAGGGGGTTAGGAGGAGAAGATCTGTGTGATCCACTAGAGATGGGGGCTCCAGTGGTGGTCTGCTGCAGAGCTGGAGATTGGACTTGGAAGGGCTGAGGAAGAAGTCGTTCAGTTAGCCTACCTGTTTTCCTGTCAGATTGGGCTGAGGGTTTCCAGAGAGTATTTATATATTTACTTTTGAGACAGTCCCATTATGTATTCCTGGCTGGCCTGGAACTCAGTACTAGATCAGGCTGACTTGCCTGTCTTTGTCTCCCAAATGTTGAGAATAAAGATCTGTAATGCCTCCCCAAGTGTCCTTTACTATTTAAATGAAATATTTGTAAGTCCTGGGCTTCCCTTGTTTTGTGTCTTGTAGGTCAAATATTTTTCACTCAGTCCTCCCTACCACAGTTTCTACGTTTAAAAAAGTTTGTATTCACTTCCTGGATGCCACTGCTTCTATTTTTTTTTTTTTTTTTTTTTAAGATTTATTTATTTATTATGTATACAGTCTTCTGTCTTGCACATATCCATGCAAGCCAGAAGAGGGCACCAGCTCTCATTACAGATGGTTGTGAGCCACCATGTGGTTGCCGGGAATTGAACTCAGGACCTTTAGAAGAACAAGCAGTGCTCTTAACCTCTGAGCCATCTCTCCAGCCCCACTGCTTCTATTTTTAACTGTACAGAGGGAATGAAAAGAAGTATTTGATTATAGACTATCACAAACTTATGGTTTTAAATAGTGTCCGCCGGGCGGTGGTGGCGCATGCCTTTAATCCCAGCACTTGGGAGGCAGAGGCAGGCGGATCTCTGTGAGTTCGAGGCCAGCCTGGTCTACCAAGTGAGTTCCAGGAAAGGCGCAAAGCTACATAGAGAAACCCTGTCTCGAAAAACCAAAAAAAATAAAATAAAATAAAATAAAATAAAAAATAAATAGTGTCCATGTGTTCCCACCCAGTTCTGTAGAGTAGAAGCCTGGGTGACTCATTCGGGTCCTGTGCTTAGGGTCTCATAAGACTGAAGTAAACGGTCTGCTGAGTGGCATTCCCATCTGAGGCTTATTCAAGTTGGACATTCTATTTTAATGTTATTTTTTCTTTAACATCTAATATTTTGCTTTTTTTTTTTTTTTTACTCTTAAGTTCCTTGAGATAGTTTTCTCATGTAGCCCAGGATTGCCTTGAACTAGGACTGCTCATGCTTAAGCCTTGTAAGTGAGCAGTCAGTCACATCTGGGAAGAAACGTTTCAGACTACTTTTGTAGAGCAAAATTTTTGAAGTTTTAGGCAAAGCATAGTGGCACACTAGCCCTCTGGAGGCAGAAGCCGATGGATTGCTGTGAGTTTGAGGCCAGCCAGGTCTATATAGTGAGTTCCAGGCTAGCCAAGGTTAGTGAGACCTAGTGAGACCCTGTCTCAAAAAAAAAAAAAAAAAAAAAAAAAAAAAAAAAGTAAAGTTTTTTAGAACCACAATAAGATTGAGAAGAAAATGTGGTCATATGCAATACATTCCCTGCCTCACACGTGCATGGCCTCTTCCACTGCCAACACCCCACCAGTGTACTTGCTATAGATGAATCCAGACTCAGATTGACATCTTTATCTCCCCAAGTCCATAGTGTGCAGAGGTCTGTGCTGTCAGTGTTGTCCATTTTACAGTGTGGAAATGGTCTCTCTCCTGCAGTGACATCACCAAGTACTTTTAACTACTCTAAAAATCTTTGTTCTTCACCTGTTCATCTCACCTTTTTTTTGGGGGGGGGCGGTGGTTTCGAGACAGGGTTTCTCTGTGTAGCTTTGCACCTTTCCTGGAACTCAGGCTTGCCTCGAACTCACAGAGATCTGCCTGTCTCTGCCTCCCAAGTGCT
The DNA here is from genome assembly GCF_004664715.2 of Peromyscus leucopus. Lineage (NCBI taxonomy): Eukaryota > Metazoa > Chordata > Mammalia > Rodentia > Cricetidae > Peromyscus > Peromyscus leucopus. The sequence continues at coordinate 95,061,251 of NC_051067.1, read as the reverse complement.
GGGATTATAGGCGTGCATGGGCCACCGCCGCCTGACTTTTTTTTTTTTTGTCTCCATATTTTGCCTTTTTCAAAATGGCACATAGTTAGAATCATTTGTAGGTGACCTTTTTGGCTTATAATGTTAACTTGTCTCTTGAATTGTATTTTGTTGTCTGGTTGGACCACAGTTCATTTGTTCACCAAGTGCAGGCTGTCTGGGTTGCTCTCAAGCTTCTACAGACATCCATATGTCTGTTTTATGTAGAGAGAGACATTCTCAGCTCCAGTGAGTAAATACCAAGGAGCAGGAAGGACTGTGTGATGAGTTATATTTAGTTTGTGAGAAACCACCTTAACCATCTTCAGAGTGTCTACATCCCCCTACATACACTGATGTCCTTGTAAGAGATCAGCCACACTATCTAGTACCCTCCCTTAACCAGCTAAAGTCCTAGCATGGAGCAGCCACAAGGCAGAGCGGGACTGTAGAGTAACTTTCTGAATTTAAAGCCTTATGGCCTATCCTGTAGTTATTATTATGCTAACGTAGACTCCTCCCTCTAAGCTCAGAAGCCTCTTCCCCTCTGAAGTCTACAAGAAAAGGCATTTCCTTTGTTCTTGGGTATCTGTGGGCCCTTCTACCCTAGCCTCCTCCTTTGTAGGTGGCCATCAGTTAAAGTACTGACCCCTGTGATTGTCTCAGCACTTCTCCCAAACCCGAAAAGAAGATTATTTCAAATATCCACCAGTTGAGAACTACCGCCACCTCACATCCTTGAAGGAGCATCGAGTATGGTCAGTTGTCTGATGGTGTCTCAATGTGTAATATGTGCTTCTCTGATGATGTGATTTGGAGCCTTTTTTCATCTATGTTCATCTATTGTCAGTTTATCTTTCCTGGTGAGGTGTCTTTTAGCTTCTTTGGTCCAGTTTATATTATTTACTTGTTGATTTCAGAGTTCTCTGTGCACTTTGGGTAACAATACCTGGTCAGATAAGTCTTGCACAAGTGCTTTCTCCCAGTCTGTGGACTCATTCTTCTAACAGTGCCTTTTGCAGAGCAAATGGTTAAAGTTTTTTGCTTTTTGACAATGGGCATGCGCCACACCCAGATAATTTTTATTTTAAAGAAGCCCTACTTATCAATTCTTACTTTTAAGCCTTTGGTATCTTATATAAAATATCCCAGGTCATGGAGATTTTCAGGAATTCCATAGGGTTTTTTTAAGGGGGGAGGGTACATATTACATTTGTTTGTAGGGTGTGTATGTGTGAGGACTACTTGCAGGAATTGGTTCTTTCCTCCCACCACATGGGCCCCAAGATCAAGCTCAGGTTCTCAGGATTGGCAGCAAGCAAACACCTCCCTCCACCCCCTCCTCCAGCCATCTTGCTGGCCCTTTGACTTTGTATTTTATCTTTAAGCCTGTTTTGAATTAATTCTCTTGAAGGATATAAAGTTTGTGTGTAGGTTTTTTTATTTTGTTGTAGTGGTGACTCCCCTCCTGCCTCCAGCTTGTGATTATCTAGTTGTTCATTTAAAATACTGTCTTTTCTCCATTGTGCTGCCTTGTTCCTTTGTCAAAGATCAGTTGAGCACATTGCTGTGAGTGTCTCTGGCCCTCTGCTGTGTCCCACCAGTGTGCACGTGTATCCTTGTGCCAGTCAGTGCTCGCTGTCCCAGCACTGTGGCAAGCGGCACCCTTGAGCACTCCTTTTCTTTACTACCATGCTAGTTCTCTTTCGGTCTTATACCTCTGTATACAAACTTTGATTCAGTTTTTGTTTTGTTCTCTTGAGACCAGGTCTCACTATGTAGCTCTGACTGGCCTGGAGCTCACAGAGATCCACCAGCCTCTGCCTCCAGAGTGTTGAGATTAAAGGCGTGCACTAGCTTGGCTTTTTAATTAAGGGCTCATTCAGGAAAACCTCCCTTTTGATTGACTGAGATTGAGCTCATTAGATGCCTTAATTATGACTGCAAAATCTCTTCTGCTATGTAATAGAATATATAGAGGGGCCAGTGCCCTTTTTATTCAGCACCTCGTTCACAAAAAGATAGCTACAAGACATGCAAGCCAGGGGGCAGAGTCTGGGAGGACATCTTGGATTCTTCCTACCACAAAAACAATATTGAGCACTTGCTGAAGCATGGAACATTTTACTAACCCCACCTTTGAGTTATGGTGTAGTATAAGATAGTCTTTGCATGCTAGGCCAGTGCTCTGCCACTGTGAGAATAAGACCACTAGCACAGTTTAAAGCCAAATTTGAAGCAAGCTTTAATTAAATACTGGCCTGGTAGGTGGGCTCTGGCCAGGTCCATACCCAGGTTCCTGGGAAATGGCCCCGAGTCTCGGTTTACAGAGGCTTAAGAAGGGAAACCCGTAATTCATTGCATTTTCCATCAGGTCCAATCAGGAGCAAATATACATCCTGATGTATTTCTGCCTTTGAACCTCCACCCACAGGTGATCAAGCACATCCAGTGCATATGGGTCAAACAGACTTACTTAAGGGAGTGGAGAAAACATGCCGTTATCTCCCATTAACATTGGCCTCTAGCCTTTCAGGAACTGTCTGTCCTTGAGCAGGGGGCTTGCAAATCAGAGACATTTTTGTTTCATGGATCTCCTAGGCCTAGTAATTAACTTAAATGTAACTTTAGCTCTCACACTACCTCCTCAACCATCTACATTTTATTTATATAAGTTAACACTAAGGAAAATGAAACCATTTGTGTAGCTGGTGTTTGGTTTGATTAGGATCTCTCTGTTGGTCTCCAAATTCTGTGGGGTTTTTGTTAGTTTGGTTTTTTGTGACAGGGTTTCTTGATGTAGCCCTGGTTGTCCTGGAACTCTTTCTGTAGACCAGGCTAGCATCAACTCAGAACTCTGCCTACCTCTGCCTCCATGCTGGGATTAAAGTGTGTGCTGCCACCACCCTTCAAATTCTTCATTTTATTGTGACAATTTTTTTTTTTTTTTGGTTTTTTCGAGACAGGGTTTCTCTGTGTAGTTTTGCGCCTTTCCTGGAACTCACTTGGTAGCCCAGGCTGGCCTCAAACTCACAGAGATCCGCCTGCCTCTGCCTCCCGAGTGCTGGGATTAAAGGCGTGCACCACCACCGCCCGGCGACAATTTTTATTTATTTATTTATTTATTTTTACTCTGTAGACCAGACAGGACTTGAACTCAGAGATTCACTTACCACCCAAGGCATGTGCCACCACTGCCTTGCCAACAAATGTATGTCTTATCTGTTAGATTATATATCTCAATCCTGGCTATATTCACAGCATCTGACACATGATGAATATTCAGTAAATATAAATGAATGGGTCTCTGACTATAGCCTGGGACTTGCCCAGAACTCTCAGTAATACTCCTGCCTGCTGAGTCCTGGGATTGTAAATGTGAGCCACACATCCTAGTTTAAATACTTTATTGCCACATATCAGAAAAGCTACCCATTTCTTGTGTGCTTACTCAAGATCAACCATGTAGTATATAGCATATCTAAGATGAGATGTTGGACCTTTAAAGGTAAAGTTCATGTGTGTCCTGTGTCCTGTCCTGCCCCCCCATCCTTTCCCTCTCCTGTCACCCCCTCCACCCAGTTGCTGTTCTTAATTTCCTGCTAGTAAGATCTAGGATTCAAGTTCATTTTATTACAGCCAGTATGATTATTTGATAAATACTAGTTGGTTTGCTCTATAATGGATAGAGTCCTCTATAATAGGGAAACCCTTTCCTTCAGTCTGTGAATCTGGGTGTTGACCAAGAATTACAATTAATCTTATGAAGGTACTTCATGTTAAACTCCAAGTGACTTCGGGGCTAGTAACAATATTGAACCATGTTTAAGACAACATTGTTAAAATGCCTATTGTAAGACCTGTAATACAGTTAAATGAGATAAAAGTTTCTATATACATATTCTCCCTAATATCTCAATATTTAGCGGTGAGATAGATTCTGCTGGAGGGAAAGATTTAGAAATGTACAGACTTGTTTCTTCTCTACTCTAGTGTGTTTCAGGCATGCAAATAGGTCAGCATAGACTAAAGACAAACACACCATTATAGTTCAGGTAAGTATTGGTGACCAAGGCAGTAAAGAAAACAGTCAGGCTTTCCCTGGTCAAACAAGCAGCTCTGTGAAGTGACATAAGGGACTTGGGTTCTAGTCACAAATCACTCTTAAGGCAAACAAGTTGCCAGTAGCTTTTTAAATTGTTGATCTGTGTGTGTCTTTTTACTAATTATAAGACCAGAAGGGCCTCTTAGGAGATCATCAGACTTTGAAGCGTCTAGATAAAGGAAGTAGAGAGGGTTTTGTATGTTTGTTTGTTTTTTTCCATGACCACTCAGTATGGCCCTTAGCAAATCTGTTTCTCTGTTTGCTTTCTTCATCCACAAATGGAGGTTTGGGTAGATATTTTAAACTTATGTCCTTTTCCAGGTAGAGACACTCAGCATCATTCCCTCAGTAGAGAGTTATAACATGTGATAAAGAATCTTGTACTTCCCTTGCAGAACTGGCTTGAATACAGATTTTGTTTCTGAAAATCCCTTTGTTGCTTTGGGCATTGTCACAGTCCAGTGCTTTAATGGTACCACACCACATATGCTGAAGTGAAGAGCCTGAGCCCTTCTTGGTACTACCTAATAACTGTCTGCAGTGCCTTCCTCCCTCCCTCCCTCCCTCCCTCCTTCCTTCCTTCCTTCCTTCCTTCCTTCCTTCCTTCCGTCTCTCTATGTAGCCCTGGCTGTCCTGGAACTTGCTATGTGTACCAGAGATCTCTTGCCTCTCTCTCCCCAGTACTGGGATCAAAGGTGTGTACCACCATGTCCAACTTGTTTACAGGTTTAACTATCGCACCTTTCCACCACTGGAATCTGAATAAAATATGATAAACTACAAAGGTTAGGAAACGGGCTACAAGATGAGACATCAAACCCAGAAAAAGAAAAAGTAACATTGATTTAGGGTGTGCATTTCTGGCTCCAGGGTTGAGCTGACCCAACTAGGGAACCCCTAGTCTGACAGTGCTGGTACATTCCTTAATTCCAGAGCTTGGGAGGCAGAGGCAGAGACCAACCTGGTCCACAGAAACCCTGTCTCAAAAAACCTAAGAAAAAAAGAAAGAAAAGAAAAGTGGTTCTGATTCTCAAGGATGAGAAAATTAGTCTCTTCAAGGGAAGGTAGAGATCTTATAAGAATTAGTGCTTGGCCAGGTGATGGTGGCACGCACCTTTAATCCCAGCACTCCAGAGGCAGAGGCAGGCGGATCTCTGAGTTTGAGGCCAGCCTGGGCTACAGAGTGAGTTCCAGGACAGGCTTCAAAGCTACATAGAGAAACCCTGTCTTGGAAAAAAAAAAAAAAAAAAAAGAATTAGTACTTGATGCTCAAAGAATTATGCACCATGGGGTTTTTATATAAGAATGAAGGTGTTCACAGATGTTTGGCATGTTAGATCTGATGTTAACCCCTGGGTAATAAGTAACATGGATTAAAAATTAAATTATCTTCTTCAGGGAAGCTGATTGATAGGATGGCACTCTTTTGTGGCTGAAGAATATAGAAAATATACTACTTGGGTCCTAATCAACTTTTGCCCTGTTGTGTTTTGTGTGTGTGTGACACTAGCCAAAAAAGAAGAACATGTCTGCCTACCAGGTGTTCTGTAAAGAGTATCGAGTAACCATTGTGGCTGACCATCCAGGTATAGGTAAGAACCTTTCTGAGCTTTGGGTTTCGTTTTGTTTTGTTTTTTACTTTCTACTCTCTGAAGCTGTGCATTTAATTAATTGGATTACCAGGCCTCTTCCCCCTATAGCATTAGAATACAAATTGAAACCAGTTTGGGTGGTTCATGCCTACAATCCCAGGGAGGCTAAGGGAGTCTGTGCTACAGAGTAAGTCCCTGTCTCAAACAGAAGATAAATTGTAATTCCTCAGTTCCACAAATCCTTTATTTCACCCAGCCTATAAAAGAGTTTTCCAGAGAATGATGATGTCAGGTATCTTCATCAGTTGCTTCCACCTGGTTTTTAATTATTAGTAGTATTTTGTTTGTTTGTTTTGTTTTCTGTTATGTAGCTCTAGCTGTCCTGGAACTCCAGAATGTCCTCGAAACTCACAGAGCCACCTGCCTTTCCCTCTCTAGGATTACAGGTGTGTGCCACCATGTTGGCTCCACCTTACTTTTTTATGTTTAATGTCTGAGTGCTCTGTCTGCATGTATGCCTGCACACCAGAAGAGGGCATCAGATTCCAAGATGGTTGTGAGCCACCATGTGGTTGCTGGGAATTGAACTCAGGACCTCTGGAAGAGCAAGCAGTGCTCTTAACCACTTAGCCATGTCTCTAGCCCCTTTTTATTGGATTTTATGTATTATTTTGTGTGTGTACATGTGTGCATATATGCCAGTGGAGATCAGAGGACAACTTGTAGGAGTCAGTTCTCTCTACCATGTATGTCCCAATGATCAAACTTAGGTTCATCATTAGTGGTGAATGCCTTTATCCTCAGAGCCATTTTGCTGGTCTCATCTTACTTTTTGAGGCAGAGTCTCTCACTTAACCTAGAACTCATCCATATGGCTAGTAAGCTTCAAGGTTCCTTGTGTTTCTGCATTTCTGAGAATCATCCCAGTATGTATTTCTTAACCAATAAAAGAGGGAAGTATGCTGGGCAGTGGTGATGCACGCCTTGAATCGCAGTGCTCTGGAGGCAGAGACAGACAGATCTCTGTGAGTTTGAGGCCAGCCTGGTCTACAAAGTGAGATCCAGAACAGCCAGGTCTGTACAACAAAACCCTGTGTAAAATAAAATACGAAGAAGAAGAAAGCATAAATTAAACAGATATAGGAGCCAGGTCTGTACCTGTAATCCCTGGGTTGGGGAGGCTAACCTCGAAAGATCACAGGTTTCAGACCAACCTGGGCAGTATAGCAAGATCTTGTCTCAAAAGAAACAAACAACAACAAAAACAAAACAACAACAAAAAAAAAAACCCAATGCATCAATGCACATTAATATGCAAAATATGCATTTTATTTCCAGCAGTGTAGGCCTTGAGCTCCATTGCATGTATTTTATAGTGTTGGTGCTTGTCTCTGTGTTAGCACTTAGTAAGATGAGCAGACACTACCTTGACCTTACACGGGTCACATTATGTCTCTGTTTCCTTGAACTTATGTATAAAGTAGTTGTCCATGCCACAAAAATGCTGTGAAAAAGTAGACATTGCCAGGCATGGCGGCACATGTGTACCTTTAATCCCAGCACTTGTGAGGCAGAGGCAGTTGGATCTCTGAGGTCGAGGCCAGCCTGGTCTACAGAGTGAGTTCCAGGACAGTCAGAGCTACACAGAGAAGCCTTGTCTTGGGGAAAAAGAAAAAGAACTCTGTCCCGCCAAACCCTCTTCCAGTTTCTGCTTCCCCAGTCTTCTGTTTCTTACAGTGCTATTTTTTTGTTTTGTTTTTAACTCTTTTATACCAGATTTTGGGGAACTTAGTAAAAAATTGGCTGAAGTATGGAAGCAGTTGCCAGAAAAAGACAAACTAGTAAGTATATTTTCTTGCACAGTTTCCATTGCTGTTTGCCTGCCAGCCACACAACACCGAGAACAGTGAGAAAGGAGCAGTAGAAGTGGCCAGCAGGGACACGGCCACTGTTGGGCCAGGCTATTCTCGCTGTAAGAAAACGGCCTTGTTCTACTGCTGTCTACTTTTCCCCCAAAACCATATTTAAGTAAAACAAGAAGAGCCAAGTTGATTAAAATATTTTAAAAAGAAAATTTAAAGTCACAGCACTCTACATGCCAGTCAGCCATGGTTTGGGGACTGAGGACCTTCACCCTCTAGATAAGAGAAGCATGGGATTCCCTTAGCCAAACTCTAGGACTCCATCCTCATCAACCATTAGCAATGCATTCTCCTATCAAGAAGCTAATAAGACTTCTGGGTATGGTGGCTCATGCCTGTAATCTCAGCGCTTAGCAGACTTGGGCATGAATGTCATGGATTCAAGGCCAGCTTGGGCTGTATAACAAGTCTGGCTCAAAAAAACAAAAAGGAAAGTAGAAGAGCTAATAAAGCAGTGACAGTCACGTCTGAATTATGTGCCGTCGCATCCCAGTCATTTGGTACAAAGGTTGTGTGGGAACAAAAAACTGCCATTCTTACTTTAAAGAATGGCTTTTTTAGACAATACAGCTCTTTTCCACTCAGATTATTCTTGATAGCTTGCTGTTTTCCATTGCCAGACAGGTTAGAGGAAGTGGTTAGCCACATGGACATTATACTGAGCTTGCTGTGTGACCTGTGTTTAACCTTGTAGTATTCTAACAGTCCTGCATTTAAGATCAGCTTATCAGCTCAAAGCCACTTGAGTGACCTAAGATCCAGAATTCCTATTTGTCCTCTCTCCACCTTCTCCCAGCTCCCTACTCCCTTTCTGCTTCCCCTTTTGTCTTTCTTTTTAAATTATGTGTGGCTGATCTGTTGCAGATCTGGAAGCAAAAGGCTCAGTATCTGCAGCACAAACAGAACAAAGCTGAAGCCACGACTGTGAAAAGAAAAGCATCCAGTGCAGAAGGTTCCGGGAAAGTCAGAGGTAGCAGCCGCTTCTCTCTCCTGCTTTGAACAGATTTCCCCCAACACCCTGTGAATTCTGCTTCTTTGCTAGGAATTTGGGAGGGCAAACAGCTTATAATAAAAGTAGGCCTTGACACCCAAGTATTACTGACTATTACAGGCTGCAGAGAAGTAGTTCAAATTTAGAAACTGTAAGGAGTCACAGGCTTTGCTGTAAAGATCCAGAAAATAAGGGTGGGTCCTTCAGCCTACCTCTAACCTAGCAAGCAGGAGAGTGGCAAATTCAAAGCTAGCCTGAGCTCTACATAGCAAATTATAGACTAGTCTGGACAACACTGAGACCCTGTCTTTAAAAAAAATAAAAGGATCTAGAAAGTGGATGTTACAACCTTTGTATGGATGGTATGTGCATTTCCAGTCACATATACATTTTTTATTTGTTTTTCTTCTTTACAACCCTTTAAATGTATACAACTAGGGGCTAGAGAGATAGCTCAGCTGTTAAGAGCACTAGCTGTTCTTTCAAATGACTAGGGTTCAAATCCGAGCTTCAACCTTGCTCACAACTGACTATAACTCCAGTTCCAGAGAATCCGGTACTCTCTCTTGGCTTCTGGGCACTTTTCACATGTGGGTGCACAGGCATGCATGTTAGGCAAACGCTCATATACATAAATATAAATTTAAAAAAATTTTAAGTAAAACTATTTTTATCTCATGGGTCACAAAAAAAGAAGTCAAACTAATTTTAGCTCACAAACATAAATTAGCTAATGCCTGGTATAGTTTTTTTAAGAGGGAAATTGTCATTTTTGTGACATTGAAGGCCATGGGCAAATTTTCATCTCTCTGTTCTCAGCTTCTACTCTGGGAATACTGTCACCCCAAAAGAAGTCCCCACCAACCACAATGCTTTTGCCAGCCTCACCAGCCAAAGCTCCTGAGACAGAGCCCATTGATGTCGCTGCTCATCTCCAGTTGTTAGGAGAGTCCCTCAGCCTCATTGGACACCGCCTGCAGGAGACAGAGGTAAGCACAGCACTCATTAGCAGGATTTCTGTTTCTTATACCATTTAGAGCCATTTGTTCATTTAATGAGCAACTACTTAATGCAAAATAATGCCAGGTACCCATGGTGTAGTGAAAAGATGTCTAGAGATTCAGAGTCTGCCTACTGGCTCTTAGAGTTTATACCAGTATACCATCCTGTAGAAACAGTGGCACTAGGGGAAGTTAAGATACCCTGTAGCTGGGTTTTAGTCTCTAAAAGTTCAGTGGAAGAACTAGAGATGTCTCTGCAGTTAAGAGCACTGGCTACTCTTCCCAAAGACCAGGATTCAGATCCCAGCATGCACAGGGTAGCTCACAACCACTTGCAACTCTAATTCTGGGAAATCTGATGCCTTCTGTCTGGCCTCCTTTCTTTCTTTCTTTTTTTTTTTTTTTTTTTTTTTTTTTTTTTTTTTTGGTTTTTCGAGACAGGGTTTCTCTGTGTAGCTTTGCGCCTTTCCTGGGACTCACTTGATAGCCCAGGCTGGCCTTGAACTCACAGAGATCCACCTGGCTCTGCCTCCCGAGTGCTGGGATTAAAGGCGTGCACCACCACCTCCTGGCTCCTTCTAGCCTCCTTAAGCACTGAATGCATGTGGTGCACAGACATACTTGGGGGTAAAACACCCACCCATACATATAACATAATTTTTTTAAAAATTAAGTAGAAGCCACTCATGGCAGCTCAGCCTTATAATCCCAGAACTTCGGAGGCTGAAGCGGGAGAATTGCTGCAAGTTCAAGATCAGCCTGGGCTACAGACTGAAATCCTGTCTCAAAAAAATAAGCCCAGGTAAATTAAAATGTAGTGAAAAAATTAGTGGACACCCCTGGAGCCTTCTGAGAGCTGGGATTGTTTAGTACAATTTCTGCAGTTTTGAATGGTCAGACAAGATTATACAAGGATAAGAATTCCCATCATTCTCTGAAAATCCCAGCGTTCAAGAGCCAGAAGCAGGAGGATAATCACAAGTTTGAGGCCAACCAGGGCTATAGAGTGAGACTCTACCTTTAAAGAAAGGGTCCTAGGGAAAAGCTCCCAGGGCCCCAACCTTAGACAAAGAACTACAGGCAACTAAGGAATACTGAGAGTAGACGAAACAGTCTTCCCCAGGGAAGAGCACAGCAACTGGTTATCCAGTACCAGATGGTCAGCCCTGGAAACAAATACAAGTAACATTATACAGACTGAGCAGGTTGTATTTGTGTGCTTAGGAGAAAAATACACACATGCACCTCCAGGATTGTCACAACAGTTAATGATAAAAAGAGGCCACGAATTTGAAAAAGCAAGGAGGGGAATGTGGGAGGGTTTGGTGAGAGAAAGGAAAGAGGGAAATGATGTAATTATATTACACTATCAAAACAATGAAAGGAGATGTAGCGCTCACCTTAATCCCAACACTTGGGAAGCAGAGGCAGATGGATCTCTGTGAGTTCCAGGACAGCCAGGGCTACACAGAGAAACCCTGTCTCGAAAACAAAAAGAGAAAAAGGGGGCTGAAATAAGAGCATAGCTGCTCTTCCAGAAGACCTAGATTCCATTCCCAGAACCCGCGTGGCCGCTGACAACTGTCTGTAACTGCAGTTCCAGGGGACCCAAACACCCTCTCTAATCATGCACACACGGTGCACAGAATACAGGCAGGCAACACACTTTGACACATAAAAGTACGATCTTTTATTGTGGTTTTCTTTGTCCTTCTGAAAGTTCATTTCTAACCGATCTTCCCCTTAGCTAACTCAGTGTGGCAGTTCAGTTATCAGCTGTGAGACATTTCAGCAAAGGAATTATTGTATGCTATTAGAGTTATTTTTTTAAAGATTTATTTATTTATTATATATGCGGGTTCTGCCTGCATGTATGCCTGCACTCCACACTAGAAGAGGGCACCAGATCTCATTACAGTTGGTTATGAGCCACCATGTGGTTGCTGGGAATTGAACTCAGGACCTCTGGAAGAGCAGCAGTGCTCTTAACCTCTGAGCCACCTCTCCAGCCCTATTAAAGCCATTTTTAAGTTAGAAAATCAGTGCAAGAATATAAAAACTAATGACTTGCTTTACATAAATGTTAAATTATTATTCAAAAGCTACAGAAAATGAATCTACATCTGAGTTCTTTGGCTATTTTCTAAAAATTCAGCAGGTGTTGAAAGAACATGGGCATTCTCATACAATACTCAAATACCTCAATAAGTAAAAGTATTTCCAGAATAAAATATTCTGTGATCTTTATTAAAGTTTCACATTTAACCATTATTATATTTTCGAAAAAGTTGAAAGTAAAATGGTTTTTTGTTTTGTTTGTTTTTATTGTTGTTTTTTGTTTTTTGTTTGTTTGTTTGTTTGTTTTTCGAGACAGAGTTTCTCTGTGTAGCTTTGCACCTTTCCTGGATCTCGCTCTGTAGACCAGGCTGGCCTTGACTCACAAAGATCCTCCCGGCTCTGCCTCCCAAGATTAAAGGTGTGTGCCACCACCACAAGCTGTAAAATGGTTTTATGCACTATTCATTGTCCAGATTTTCCAAGATAATTCCTTTTTGTTTGGAAAATATTTTTTTATTTTTGTTTTTAGAGACAGAGTTTCTCTGTGTAACAGCCCTGGCTGTCCTATGACTCCCTCTGTAGACTAGGCTGACCTCAAACTCACAGAGATCCACCTGCCTCTGCCACCCCCCAGCTGGCAAATATTTTTGAGTTCTTATGAGATTATTCCAAGAACTTACAGAGTAGAAAAACCTAACAGTCTATTGGCTGTCTTAGGATGCTTACAGCCTAACTGGAAAGATAATTTAATGTGACTAACAGTCAGAACCATGCACACATGTGTGAAGAGATGCTTTGAGAATTTGTATGTACACCGCAGGCAACAGACACCCAGCAGCATGCCCAAACCCACAGGTAGCACTTACACCTATATAGAGATAGTGATTCCACGATGTTGACCTGGCACCAGAGATGGCTACTAGCAACCAAGAAGCAAGTAGCCATTGAGGCTTTAGGCTCCAGCCCTACTTGAAAAGATCTTTGGAAGAGTCTTCCTGCTTAACTGTTGAGGTAGGGTGTACACACACAGAAAGCAGGAAGATAAGGCAGGCATCCAAACCAGACGTCTTGGTAGACACTGAAGTATTTGTGGTTTCCTGTTCTGGGACTGCAGAGGATTTTTGAGTAGGGTTTTGGAGGGGGGTGGGGGGGGACTGGGGGTATGTGATTAGAGTTCCTACTTGGCCTTCTGAGAAAATCTATAGATTGTGAGTGAAGACATCAGCACTGAGGAGAGAAGGTTCAGTAGCAATGTAGTGTAGAAATGACAGAAACTTAGCAAATAGTTATTAAGATTTTGCTTGATTGCCTGGAGTGAATTCCAGTAGCCTCTCACAGATCCTCTGCTGACTACACACAGTGCCTTTTGTTACTGTGTTTTATCAAGAAGATGTAAAAGAGGAATGAAACCTTACAAGCAGGAGAACGTTGAGCAGCAAGAGCAAGTGAGAGGTTTAGTTGCTGTCTGCTTTCCTTGCAGGGCATGGTAGCAGTATCCGGCAGCTTGTCCGTGCTCCTGGATTCAATTATCTGTGCTCTTGGCCCTTTGGCATGCCTGACCACACAACTACCTGAATTGAACGGCTGTCCCAAACAGGTCTTGGTGAGTTTTTGTTATTGTTGTTGTTGTTTTCCTTAGCTTTTTAGAGCTGGGGCCTTTGGGAGCCATACCAAGCACTGCTCCTGAGGCTTGGTAGCACATGGCACTTCTATCACATATTGTCCCACAGAGCATGACACTGTATTATCAACTGTATGCTGTGGTTTCAGTGAACCTAGAAAACGTGCCACCTCCACAACAGTACTTTGGAGAGAATCGGTGTAGTCTAGCCCTTGAGGGGCTGCAACTCAAAGGCAGTAGAGGGACTTCTTCCTGCTGCCGGGTCTAATGTGAGGCATGAGTGAAGAAGCTCCTGGCATAGCTGACAGCAGCATGCCTGTGTCTCTAGCCCACTCTCCCATCCCCCTGAACATGGCCTGTCTCTGGGACCACAGGGAGGCATGCCACAGCTGAGCCTTTCTCCTTGTTTGCAGTCAAACACGCTGGACAACATTGCATACATCATGCCTGGACTGTGACCTCCGAGAAGCCTGGGATAGAACCCTGTCTACCCCTTCACTAGTTCATGTATATATGACTGTTCCAGATCCTCTACTGATCTCTGGGTGTAGGTTTTAAATTTTTATATCTATATATACATATATATAATGTACAGTATATACATAGGATTATAACTACTTTGCTTTTAATAATTTTATGAAATGGCAAGGGTTTAGATAAAAAGGAAACTTTGGCATGAATGTGGGCTTGGAATTATTTTTTGTGTAAAAAAAATCTGCCTTAAAAATCAGTGTGATTTGGGGACTAGGGGCTTATTCTGGGTACCATGTGTATCTCCTTATAGACAGCTAAAATGTGATTTTTTTTTCCAAGCTTGGTTGTACCTCCAGACCCATCACTGACCATTTGCCTTACCTGTCTTATAATTGGAAATATAGTAAAGATTATGGGAGGAGGCCAGATGACTACAAACTATTAGACTCAAAGAGACCTGGGGGGAGGTGGAAATGGCTTAGGTGGACTGATAAGGGACTCATTCCAATTCCTACTAAAGAGGATCTGTGTCTCCAATTTTGTTGTAACCGTTGGTACCACAGTCATTGACACTGCTGATAGCCTCAGTTATGTGATTCTTGGCAGCAGAGAAATACCTTGGAGAGGCCAGAGCTGTTGGTGCCGCCTGTTGAACCTGCACTGGCCAAGAAGGCTGGGTCTGTAAAACCAAAGCTGTGTCTTCTGTTGGCAGCATTGGTTGACCAAATCCTGAGAGAGTCTGCAGCTTCTTGGTTCCGCTCTGGTTCCCCTGGTGGGCAAATTGTGCTCTGCATTCCACACACAATCACAAAGGAGTCCTCCGTTCACAGTGGGGTTATCTCTATGTGCGTGTGAGCGTATATTTTAATTATGTGTATTTAACTCTTTAGAATTTTTAGATTTTAATTTATCCTGTAAATTTCTGTATATATAATTTAATAATAAGCCTCCACCAGCAGTGGCATGTGGAGCTACAGACTTGTCATGTCTTCATGTCTGTCTAAAAGCTCCAAGTCATCCATATGTTAAGGTGTTATGATTCAGAAAGGAGCTTCATGGCCTTCAATAATGTTAGGAAAGTGAAATAGAAAGGAATGTCACAATTCCCAACTGCCCTTATTCCCAAAGAACCAGACCTACTTCCCTATTAGAAGACAGTCGAGCACTCCAGGGTTGTTTGGAAACTTGGTGTGAGATCCCCTTTCCATGCTTTCTTCCTCTAGCCTAGATGGAACAGGGCAGCATCACAGCAATCTTTGGGGACCATGTAGCCAGCTGCCACCCTGTTTAATTCCTTCCCATAGCCTCACTGTGCTTCACAGCTGAGCTTCTCTCAGTCCCTTTTTCAGATCAGAGCAGTTTTGAGATTTAATCTGGGAAATGGAGAAGGAAACAGGAATATGTGGGAACTGAAATCAAGAAGAACAGAAATTAGCCGGGCAGTGGTGGTGCACGCCTTTAATCCCAGCACTTGGGAGGCAGAGGCAGGCGGATCTCTGTGAGTTCGAGACCAGCCTGGGCTGCAGAGTGAGTTCTAGGAAAGGTGCAAAGCTACACAGAGAAACTCTGTCTCAAAAAACAAAAAAAGAAGAGCAGAAATTTAAATTTGAGTGAACAGGTCAGAACCTCATTTGAACCTACAGAAGTTTCCTTTGAGAAACAGGGTATGAAGGAGAGGCCAAGAAGACACACCTAGTGCAGGAAGCAGCCAGTCCATCGTCATTGCTACAGACGCAGGGAACTCCTGAAGAGAGCCGACTTTTCATGTTTGTTTTCCTCTGAAGCCTAGCCCTGTTGTGTTTGTATTAAAGATTTGTACACATTTGTATAATAATCTGTAACTTGTGTATTTGGTACTATTAGAGGAAAACTTTGGATTCAGGCCTTCTTGCTGTTTTTATATCATTGTTTTATTTTTTTTTTTAAATAAATCCTAGTGGTTTGATCCAAATCCTATTACAGTTGTATAAAGAAACAAAATTTTGTACTTATATTAAAGATCTCATTTTTAATATTTGTAGTCCTGTCTTAGCTGTCTTTTCCCTAATTGGGTTAATCATAGTTGCTATAAAATTATAAAAACCTGTCATTCACTCTATTCTACCCTAATTTTTCTCTAAAAGGGGGTGGGGGCTGGAGAGATGGGTCAGTGGTTAAGTATACTTCCTGCTCTCACCAAGGCCCCAAGTTAGATCACAGCTCCAGAGGATCAGCACCCTTTCTAGCCTCCTTAGGCACTAGCACACAAGTGCATATACCCACACAGAGACACACGTACATATACATAATTAAACTAAAACATTTTAGACCAAATGCTGAAATAAAGGTCAAATTTTCATATTCCTACCTATTCTGGGTCCCAGGCTCCCAAATATCATTTGTGTATTGTAAAACTAGAGAATCTGTCATTGTGGCTGTAATGCCTGGCAAGTGAAACCATGTACATTATTGTATTGGCCTAAATCAAGTATCCATTAATTTTTGTCAGGGTTGCATGAAATAATGTGCTGAAAAATATACAGTTCATGTCCCATGAGCTTCCAGAGTCTTGTCTGTAAAAAAAAAAAAAAAGGTGATGTCACCTCCCTGTCTCTGAGTCTACAACCAGCTGGCCTAAAGTGAATGTTTGGTAATATTATGAACATTGAATATATGGAAATTTGACCTTTCGTGGTTAAAAAAAAGTTAATAGAAATACAAGATGTTAAAAATTGTAAGTAGCAAAATAAAACTTATTAAAGGCTGAGTTTTATGGTGCACAACTATAATTCCAACACTCAGGAGATCCGAATTTGAGACCAGCCTAGGAAGATTATGTCAAAAATAGGTGCAGAGCACTGGCGTGGTGTGAAAAGTTGTGGTCTGTCCTCTGTACTCACCATGACACACACAGTAAAAAGAATTAAAAAATTTAAAACATGTCTTATAAAGATATATCAAGGAAGAAATACTGAATGCCTACTATTGAGTGATTTACGTGTCATCTTAATACTCTCAAAGCATTATGGATATTGTCCCCCTTTACAACTGAGGGGAACAGATGCAGAAAAAGTACTTTTCCCATTTGCCAAGTAAGAACAGAGGCCGGTGAGGTGGCTTGCCACAGTCCTGGGCGTAGACTGAGTTCATTTTCTGTCTCAAGGGAGCACAAACCCAGGCCCTTGCCTCTTGGCTACACACAAGGTGGCTCTTGGAGCAGGGAGACATCAAAAAGAAATTTCGAGTCTGACAGTCAAGGAGCCTGCCACTCAGGGCTACGTCCCCAGGATTGAAGGCTAAGACACTGATACCAGCCCCAGCTGTGTAACCAGACCCAAGGCAGTCCCTGGCCAGAGACCCAGTTTCCGGATGCGAAGACTTCCAGGCTCCACCGCAGAGCAAGCGGAAGCCTTTCAGGGGCGTGGCTTAGGGGGCGGGGCCTCGTGGCTGTGCGCCAGAGCCCCCGCCCGCGGCCCGACCAGCGGGTCACGTGACGGGTCGGCGGCGCCGGCGGTT
This sequence comes from Peromyscus leucopus, assembly GCF_004664715.2. Taxonomy (NCBI): domain Eukaryota; kingdom Metazoa; phylum Chordata; class Mammalia; order Rodentia; family Cricetidae; genus Peromyscus; species Peromyscus leucopus. The sequence continues at coordinate 95,043,974 of NC_051067.1, read as the reverse complement.
GCTGTCACCTGATTCTGGGAGCTGGTGGCAGCGGCAGCGGTGGCAATGGACTTTCTCCTGGGAAACCCGTTCAGCTCTCCGGTGGGACAGCGCATCGGTGAGTCCCCGAAGCCGCGCGCAGCCCCTCCCCTGTGTACCGCTCTGGCCTGGGCCCTGGGACCTGTCGGAGTCCCCGGTCTAGAGTGGGAGAGGTAGACGAGGCTGGCGCGGCGCTCCTGGCTCCGCCTCCCTGTGATTCACCCTGATTGACAAGATCAAGGGCCAACCAGAGGCCTCATATGGGGATTGATGCTGAGGATGACCAATAGGCAGGGGGAGGGCGGGTCCAGGCGTATGTGGCTCAACCAATGCGTGTGTGTTGGGGTCCAGAGTAGAGGGAGAAAGTTTGGGTTAAAGGGACTGCTGTGATGAGCGGGCGTTGGGCCCCGCCGACGCCGTGCGCGCGCAAGCTGAGGGCCCCTCCCGGGTTGGCCGCGCTCAGATCATTCGCCGCTTCTCCGGCCCCTCACGTACCCGGACACCGGAGTGTCTGGGCTCGGCCGTGCCTCTGTCCCCGCGGTCGGGAGACTGGGGTTTGTGTGACGTCGCCCCGGTGGTGTTCCTCGCCCGTAGTTAAGGGACGGTGGCCTGGCCTTCCTAGGCTTGCTTGATCATTAAATGCATTAGTAAGCGCGAAGCACTGAGGCTGCTGCCTGACACATGACTAACGCTTGTTGTTGTCACTGCGATGTACCACCTAGTGGGGCTGGAGCCCGTGGGAAGATGCCGGCTCCCAGAACCTATTCTCGGGCGGAGGGCAGGCGACATTTCCCCAGGAATGGGTGGTCTGGGTATGCCTCCTCCCCCCCCCCCCCCCTTGCCCGAAGGGTCTCAACAGCATTGTGAAATTCTTTTTGATGGCTTTTCGCCTTGGGTTCAGACTGGGAAGCCTGGATCTTTTAGTTAAGGCATTCTTTGCATTCTTCCTGCCTTGGAAGCCAAGGCTTCCCCAAAGTCGTTAGCCCAGCTCTGTGTTGTAACCGCCACTGCGGCTATTAGTAGCTCTTTTGAAGTTCTCATCAGTTCTCTGCAAGGGACTGCTAGTGCCTGAAATCCAGGTGCTTCACAAAGCCCCACCCTGAATCCTTGTTTAGGACCTGGAAAGAGAAGGCAGCCCTCTTTACATACTTGCTACGTAAAAACAAGCAAATTAGTCTGGCTGTAAAACCCAGCCACAAAGTCCTGAGACTTTCTGGATAAGCTTATTTGGGCTCAGTGTGCTTACCAGCTGTTCAAAACTCAACATCTCTTCGTGCCCTGAAAGGTTGCCTTCCTTGGGCAAGAAATACTTCTGGACAGACAGAATGCTGCTACATCAGTGCACTGACTAAATCTCACTGCTGGACCCTCTCTGCCTTGGGATTCATGTCAGATTAGGCTAGATCCATCTGAGATTCAAGCTGGCAGCTGTGGGGTTCTCATTAGTGCTCTTTGCAATGCAATTGGCTGGGAGACCACAAACTTTAAAACCTCCCACCAGAAGCAGTAGCTCACACCTTTAATCCTAGCACTTGGGAGACTAAGAAGATTGCCACCAAGTCCCAGACTAGCTGGACTACAAAATGAGTTTCAGAGCAGCATGAGCTGCAGAGTAAGACCCTGTTTCAAAACAAAAATACCAGTCTGCACAGTCCTGTTACTGAGGGGGCAGGGGATTGAGTTCTACAAAGGGAAGGTGGTGAAGACTGAGTCTCACCCAAGAAGCCAGTGAACTGATAGAACAACTGAAATGAGCCTTCCAGGGCTACTGAAGAGGCTGTAAAAGAGCCTGGTGTAGTGGAGCATGCTTATAATCCCAACACTCAGGAGGCTGAAGCAGGAATATTTTGAGTTCAAGTCCAGCCTGGACTACATAGAGAGCCCTACCTTGAACAACAACATCAGTGTTCCTAATGTACTCTTTTATGTGTAGAGACAGAAGTACTAGAGGTGTGTGTGTGTGTGTGTGTGTGTGTGTGTGTGTGTGTGTGTGTGTGTGCTCACCTGCCTGCCTGCCTGCCTGTCTGTCTGTCTGAGACAGAGTCTCAGTGTTGCCCAGCTTGGCCTGGAACTTAGGGACTCAAGCAGTCCTCCCCATCAGCTTCCAAGTATCAGCTGGCTGTAATGATGGGTGGCCAGGTTTTAGCTGTTTGAATTCCTGAATCTAGGCCTCTCTTTGCTACAGCAGTTAAATGGTGTCTTCTCAGGTCTGACCTCATGCCCTGAGAGTAGAGTCTTGTATGGTTAGCATGCTAGAGGACAGCAGTCACTAAATGGTGCTAGTCAGGGCCCAGTGTCACTGGCCTCACAATTCACATGCAACTTGATGCTTGCTGGTTTCACTGTCTGGAGTGTCTGCTTCTGTGAGGAGCTAGGCTCATCCCCTCGAGCACTAGGCACCATCACCTCCTCCACTGAGGTCTTTCCTAACTCCTGCTCCAATCTCTGTTCTTTTATTCTCTTGTCACTCTGCTTCCTGTAGGCACAAAACTGCTCTCACCTCAAGGGAAATCACAGATAGTTTATGAATCACAGCCAAATATGAATTGCTGTGACCCAGGAACACAGATTCACATCGCCGCAAATAACATGTTCCAATGTGGGAAATAGTTTCATGACATTTTTGTAGCTACAGAACAAAAGCAAGCCAGAAATCAGGCAATTGGGTTATAGCAAAGCATGAAAATCTATGCTGCATGTCTCAAGTGCCAGCTGATGACATTCCTAGCTCTTGGGTTGGTGGACGCTAGTTTTCTATTAACTTATTCCAAAAGGTGTTACCTGATAGTCACAGATTTGTTAGGTCAGACACAGATGAGATGAGCAATAAGTGATTACTAAAGGGTCTAAAGCAAGGTAATTTGTCTCAAGATCTGCAACATTTCCACTTTCCACAATCACAAAATTGTAGTCAGCCTTCTAACATCTTTAACACAGGTGTAGCTTTTTCTGGGAACTTCAGTTTGTAAACTTAAACTCTCTTGCTTGAGAGTAGTTGTAAGAAAGCTGGTTCCCAGAAAGTGCCTGCACAGTGAGAGGGTGTGGGGAACATCAGCTCCTGCTATCTCACCATCATTTACTGTTTCTACCTCCATCATACTGATACACCACCATCCCTGCTAGCCTTGATTTGAGACCAGGAGTTATCCCTTCCTTTTCTGGTGCCTCAGGTGAAAAAAGAAAAAAGAAGGACATGACTGCTCCTAGGTATGGTGGAGGAAAAGTTTATTGTAGATTAAAGGGAGAGTATAGCCAGTGAAGTGGGCCATGTGGAGGTGGTAGGGGAGAGGACACATGGACGGGGACACACGGACACACACACACACAACACACACACACACACACACACACACACACACACACACACACACACATGTTGGAGCTGTCCTTGGATTCCCAAAGCCTACCCATGGGCCCATAGACAGGAATCAGAAATGAATGACCAGCATCGGGGCTCTGAGGTTCTTTTGGGGCAGATGAGCTAGAAACCCATAGGCTAGGCCATGTTGTAGACATTGGGCTGGGTTAGGAATGATGGTATTGGTCCCTGACTATTGCAGTTCTGTCTCACATCCCCATCTGTAATGAAACACAGGGGCATCCCAGTCCCTCGCCTTCCCATAGGACTGGTGAACAGCAGTTGAAAGGTAGCAGGAATGGGGAAGGGTTAGTACTATAAGGCACAAAGGGGCAGTGTGGTGTTACAAGAGGAAGTCAGTGCTAGGGTAAGCAGCCTACCCTGGACTTGTCAGAGATGGGCCAATTACCTTGTTCATAATGAGCTCCTCTGCCCACTCTTGGTGAAAGGTAGAGGTCAAAGGAGAGGGAGCCTCAGAGGACTCTTACGACTGCTGGCAGGGTGGACTAGACCAGGATTACTCTACAAAGGGCCACACAGTCAATCCTAAAGGCTTAGGAAGGCCATATGGTCTCTGTTAAATAATTCAACAAGGCTATTGTTGCATAAGAGCAGCCAGAGACAATAGGTAAATGAATGGGCGTGGTGATGCTCCAATAAAACTATATGAGTCATGGAATTTGAGTTCATGTCATTTCCATGTGCCATTAAGTATTATTCTTGGTGGGTGTGGTGTTGCATGCCTTAAATGCCGCACTCTGGAGGCAGAGGCAGGCAAATCTCTGTGAGTTCCAGGCCAGCCTGGTGGACATAGTAAGACCCTATCTCAAAACAATGTCTACATAGGGCTTTGCCTTGGCTGGACAAATACTAGTAAGGCCCAAGGTGACCTTGAGTCAGAACACTCGCTCTGTGACCTGGAGTAGGTTATTAGCATCACTATCTTCTGGTTCTTCATTGGTAAAAGGAGGCTAATAATAGCACCTGTCAGGTGGGGTTGCTGTGTACTGTGTGGCATTTGAAGCACTTGGACCGACGGCTGCCAGACAGGAGGAGTTCACAGCTGTTAGCCACGGGGATGGTCATTGGTGGTGTCACTGTTCTAGGGCGCACTTAGCGACAGAGCCAAGGTAACAATGCAGGCCCAGACTCCAGTGCAGCCTTTCTGTTGGTCTTTGTGTCCCTGGGATGTGAGCAGTCACTGGCTGGGTGGCAGCACACTCACAGGCAGGTCAGGTTTCAGGTTGTAGGTGGAGCCGCTTCTGGGGATAGGGCTCAGCCTGACTGTGGACTGAGCTGCTGCTGAATAGGTTTTGTTCCCACATGGAGCACTGAGAAATAAGAGTAAAGTCCTGGATTTCTGCTCTCAGAGGGTGGTGTTTGGGCAGCTGAACTAAAGCCCTCAGTGTGGAACTCTCTTGGGGCTGCCACTCCATAAGGAGCCTGGGGATTCAGGACACTAACTCTTAACCCTTTGATGAAGGAGGTCCTGATCTAGGCCAATACTCTCACCTTGCCACATTCATCTGCCACCTTTTAACCTTTGTATCTTCATGCCTCCTTTATTCTTATTTTCATGGTGTTTTCCTTTAATTGGCTCACACACTCATTTCTCCCTGTCCTTCACAATTGGGCCTACAGGGTCATGGCAGCAAGCGCCTTTACCCACTGAGCCATCTCACCAGCCTGGTGAAGGTAAATCTTAGATGAGGTTAATAATGAAATAGTAGACCCTGACAGGCAGAGATTGCCCTCTATAATGTGGACGATCCCTACCCAATCAGTTGAAGACTTTCCTGGAAAGACTGACATCCCCAGAGCAAGGGAAATCCTGCCAGCAGACATATCTGTCGCTGATTCTCACTTGGCTCAAGATTTTGGACCTGCCAAGCCTCTACAATCATATGAGTGCATGTCTTAAAATCAATGAGCCCACTGGTATTTGCATGTTTGCTCACTCTCTCTTTCTCCACTCTTCCAGTCTTCTATTTCTCACTTATTTTTATTTTATATGGGTGTGTTGTGTGGTATATGCATGTACATGTGTGTGCACAGGTTCATGTGCATTTGTGTGAATGTGTGTGGAAGTCAGAGGTCAGTGTTGAATGTCTTCACCTTTTTTGATAGTGGCTCTCTTACTGAACCTGAAGCACACCAACTCAGCAGACTACCTGTCCAGCAGCTCCTGGTACTCTCCTGTCTCTGCCTCCCCAGAGTTGCTATCACAGGTACATACCACCACACCCAGCTTCTTACAGCTTCTTACATGGTGCTGGGGATCGGAAACCAGGTCTAAATAAACACAGCAAGCACATAACTAACCAAGCTATCTCCGTAGCTGCTCTTCCATTTCTCCGAACCCTGACTAATCCCAGCACCCTCTCCCCCTCCTATGCAAGGCTGTCCACACGACTTACACAATCACAAGTGGGGTGACACCAGCACTCCCTCCTGCCTCAACAGCTTAGGGAACTCTCCTCTGTCTAACCAAAAGTTTCTCAGCAAAGAACTGTAGTTAGTTACATCAATTTGGAAAAGGTGGAGTGAGGAAGCAATACCCTCTGTAAGGTTTTTTTAAGGTTTCTCTTGTGGCCTGTGGTTAAAAAAAAAAAAAAAAAGACAGGGAGAGACAACCAGGGTTTTAAAGGGTGTTTCAGCAACTTAGGAAATGGATAGAACATTCCAGGCTGGGTCTGGAAAGAGTTGTTCATTTGGAAAATAGGCTTCAAGACAACTTGCTGGCTAGAGAAAAAAAAAGTTAAGTTGGCTACTCTATATGATTTTAGAATGGTTTTTTTTTCGAGACAGGGTTTCTCTCTGTAGCTTTGCGCCTTTCCTGGAACTCACTTGGTAACCCAGGCTGGCCTCGAACTCACGGAGATCCGCCTGCCTCTGCCTCCCGAGTGCTGGGATTAAAGGCATGCGCCACCACCGTCCGGCTTAGAATGGTTTTTAATGGGAAGTCTTGAAATTTTGGACTATAGTTTTGTGGCTGATACTTTTGTAGTGGGTAACATTTGTTTGGTGCTTATGCTATCGTCAGTGGACTTAACATGCGCACTTTCATCCCCTTCTCACACGACCCTGGAAGGCGGGCACTTTAGTTACCCTATTCTGCAGAGGAAGAACGAGGTGCAGAGGAGCTCAGGTGTTCACTCAGGGTTACACAGGTACTTGGTGCTAAAGTCAGGACCTACACTGGGAATTTTCTGTTCACATCATGTGTTTCTAGTTTTTCCCCCTCACTGCTGACCCACAGGACTGAAAGGGACTCACTGGGCTTCTCCTTGCATCATAGGGTGTCCATCTAGAATGATTGATTGTATCCACTAATGGCTCCGATATTCCTACCTCTTCCATAACAATTTCCTTCCTAGGTCAGGGAGCTCAGCTGAGGACACCACCAGCAGCTTGAGTCTCTTTACTAGGAAAACAAAGCCTATAGGAACCTGTGTTCAAGTGGCTAGGAGTGAGTGGAGGGAGACTAGGGAAGAGAAACACTGTGAGCCAGGGGAAGGAGTCTGTCACAACAGCAGGTCAGCAGTGGTGTTCATGAATGTCATAGATCAGGTGTCCAGTAGTATCTATTGTGAGCAGATAAGTTACAACCATGTGTGGATTCCCACGCTGTACTTCCAGGTGGCTGGCACAACCAGCCTGTATCCCAGGGGCCACTTGAGATGGTGCTAACTGGGGGGATTATGTCCAGAATCACATCAGAGAAGAGTGTCTTAGGTTAAAGGGCAGATTAAGAAAAGATTTGGACCAGGTATGGTGGCACAGATCTTTAATCCCAGCATTTGGGAGGCAGAGGCAGGTGGATCTCTATGAGTTCGAGGCCAGCCTGGTCTATAGAGTGAGTTCCACGACAGGACAGCCAGGGCTACACAGAGAAACCCTGTCTCAAAAAAGCAAAAGGAGAGGGACAAAGAGAGAGCAAGAGAGGAGCAGGGGGACAAGAAAAGAAAGGAAAAAAAGGACCTGGAATTTTCTGAAAGATTGGGATTTTATCTAATAGCTACTAGGGATCAAGGAATGTCAAGTGGAGGTGGTGCTTCTCCTAACTAAAGTGCTATAAAGGTGACTGTGCTGAAAATGTAGCCTCATCATCATCCAGTCACTTAGCAAACAGGCCCTGCAAGCTTCATCCAGTGTAGAGAACTGGGAGACTTAACCTGCCTCCAGATGCATCACACTCTAATTGAAGGACAGACAGACCAAGAACCCAGCTGAGAGTTACATTCTATGCAGAATGCTGGTGGCCCACTGAGTACAGGAGCAAGCAGGGAGGACTCAAGGTACCCAGAAAATGACCTGACCTTATTGATGGGACTAGGAACTGAGTTAAGGAACAAGGGCACAGTCCCAGAAGAATTGAGTCTGAAGCTGAGCTATGGGAAGGTCATACTATCCCAACACTTGGCTCCTGACCACCAAATTCCAGGAAGCCCAGGGCACTCAAATTCATTCTATAGGTACCACAGCATGGCCAACCTCTAGGAAAGCCAGACAGCAGAGCCTGATAGAGGAACCCTGATCAGCTTGCCCTGTTCAGGCTTCTGGCAATAGGAAACCACATGTTTAAGGAAATCTGGAGAGAGACAACTTCCCATGGGCTGACATCTCAATACTGTCCTTACCAAAGCTCTTCTCTGACATTAGCTTGGAGGCTGAGGTGTGAAATGCAACAAAGAGTACTGGGGAGAACAGATGTCCAGGCCACAGCATTGAACTAAATACCTGGTAGCCTGGAGACTCAGGGCACTGTTGCTGGAGGGCTTCTCTCCAGGTTCCCCAAGCCCCGCAGTCCCACAATCCACTTATAAAATAATCACTCATACGCTTATATCACTTATAAACTGTATGGCCATGGCAGGCTTCTTGCTAACTGCTCTTTTATCTTAAATTAACCCATTTCTATAAATCTATACCTTGCCACGTGGCTGGTGGCTTACCGGAGTCTCTACATGCTGCTTTCCAGGCGGTGGCTGCAGTCTCTCTCCTCCTTCTTCCTGTTTCCCCAATTCTCCTCTCTCTTTGTCCCGCCTATACTTCCTGCCTGGTCATTGGCCATCAGTGTTTTATTTATATAGAGTGATATCCACAGCAGGGCACTATTACACAGACACACCAGGACCCTCTCCTGTCTGCCACCCAGAGTGTGGGGGTGGGAGAATTATGAGCTGGGCAAGTAGTGGTAGCCTTCAGGGGACAGAGCAAAGTGGCCAGCACTCTGGGATAAGTGCAAGCAAGCAGACTTTGCCTGTCTTCATCAGCATTGGCTGATACATCAGCCAAGGTGACAGGAAAGGAGGGTCATGGAGCTCATACACAGATACTTGCTCTGTGAGTGCTGGTCATTTGATCCTTGTTTTCTGGTGATCACATGGTACTACTGGAGGAGGCTGGCTGAGGAGATGGTTAAGGATGGGTGTGGGTGGAGTAAGGGTGGGGTATGCATTAGCAGACTCATTTCCTCTTCTGCATCCTAGCCCCAACAGCCTATGTGCTGACTCAGCCTCACTTTCTGCATTACCCACCATAACCTCCATTGGATGCACATTGGCTGATGGCAGGACTTTGTTAGCCTTGCTCACCAAGGTCTCCCCAGAGCCTGGACATGTTTCAAGGTATTTGGGAGGCATGTAACAGTGGTTACAGTCTGTTTGAGCCTGTAATCTAGGTGGGAAGCAAAGACAGGAGGATCAATACAAGTCCCAGGCTAGCCCTGCCTAAAGAGTGAGCATCAGGCAGCCTGTCTACACAGTAAGTCTCAAGCCAGTCCTCTCTACACAGTAAGTCATAAGCTATTCCTCTCTACAGAGTAAGCTCCAGGCCATCCTTGTCTACAGAGGAAGTCCCAGGTCACCCAGGGTAATAAAAAAGCAAGATTCTTTCTCTAAACAAAAAAGAGTGAGTGTGTTTGAGAACCAGACCTTTTGGAGTGTGAATCTCTGCTTTGCAGCTTACCAACCATGTGGCTGTGGACAGGTTACAGCCCTCTCTGTTCTCACCGTTGTTCTAGACTGTTTTGAGGGTAGTGAGTGTCACTATGTGCAAGACATTCTCAGTCTTACGTTTGGTGCATACTGTGCCCAGTGAGTGTGTGTGTGAACTGGCTGTCTGACTACATGAAGGATGACCTTCCAGGCAGCACCCAGGAATGTGAAAGAAAAAGAGTTCTAAAAGTGGGGACTCGGTATTGATTGTTCCTCTGAAGAGTTCAGATTATGACCCTTGGTAGCAGGGTTATAGATAACTTTTCAACAGAAAAGAGTGCTAGTTAGAATTGCATTAAAAGAGAAGGGTGTAGGAGTGACAGTCTAGGCCTCGGCATGTGATGGCATCTGGTCCAGAGCTGGCCCTGTCGTGAGAAACTTGGTAGCTTCTGGCCTGTGCAGGTGAGGAGACAGCTGATGTGGCAACAGGAAGGCAATGTGCCGTAGCTGTAATGCTGTCTGTAGCTCTACTGAGCACCTACAGAATGGTTCCAAGGGACAGAGCAGGGCCCCTCTGGGACCATGAAGGCAGCTGTCCTGCCAGGGATTGTAGGTCACCACTGAAGGTGAAAAGGTAGTGGACAGGCACAGGCACCTAGCAACTGCCTGGAGCACAACCATTTGGCTGTTGCTCATTCCTTTCCTTTGGCCCAAGTTGCAGTCAGACCCCAATGATCATCACAGCCTTCACCTGGCCTGAGAAAATTGACTGCTTGAGAAGCCACACTGCTGTGAAACAGGCAGGCTCAACCTGATCTAATACATGTAGACAGGAACTGGCTCATTTTGACCCATAGGCAAATAAGTTTGAGTTAGGAGATATGGCCAGCAGGCCCAGGCCATTGCCCAGCTCAAGTCACTATAAATGGAGGAATGTTGCATTTGTGCCAGACAAGAGACCAAGGGTCCTCTGGGCAGAGCATACCTGCATTGGTCCCAACACAGGACAAGCTGCTGACCATAGGACTGCTATCCCTAAGCAAAATTAGCAAGCCCTTATTGACAGCAGAGACCTGCAGGAGCTGGGAGACAAGAGCCATTGCCCAGCAGCCCTTGAAAGTCACTGCCAGCAGCCAGAGGTGGAGGAGTCAATTATTGTGCTCTAGGAAGCTAGTGACCATTTTAGGGTTACTAACTTAAAATACCTTCTTAAAATACCAAGTTATGCTGGGCACAGCCAGTGCTTGGAAGGCAGAGGCAGGTGGATTTCTGTGTGAGTTCAAGCCCAGCCTGGTCTACACAGCTAGTTCTAGGACAGCCAAGGCTACACAGAGAAACCCTATCTTGAAAAAAAAAAAATTTTTTTTTGTTTTTTCAAGACAGGGTTTCTCTGCGTAGCTTTGCACCTTTCCTGGAACTCACTTGGTAGCCCAGGTTGGCCTCGAGCTCACAGAGATCCGCCTGCCTCTGCCTCCCGAGTGCTGGGATTAAAGGCGTCCGCCGCCGCCGCCGCCGCCGCCGCCGCCACCCGGCAAAAAAAAAAAAAATTTAAATAGCAAGTTACTTTCATGGTCAAAAGCAAAACATAATGCCACTGTTCTCAGATTCCACACTTACAGGACACTTCTCCTCAGGGCACATCAGAAGGAAGTCCAGGATTGAGGAGCAGTGGTCTGCACACATCCACCAGGCCAGCCTCATCCCCACCTGTGATTCCCAGCTTTCCATCCCCAGACACTGGCCTTCCCACATGGCTATGTCTCTTCTGAAACTTCAGCTCTCTCCCCAGGAGAAGATGCTCAGTTACCAGGGTGTGCCAGTGGCCAGCAGCAGCACCAGCAAGAGGACTGCTGAGAGGAGGCCTTGAAGGGTTGGGGTTGGAGAAGGCAGAGCGCACAACTCTAAGCAGGTCAGGAGGATGCTTTGCCATGTCCTGACCCCAGGAAGAGCCAGGCACCAAAGCAGGCCTGACAAGTTTGTTGCAAAAGATCAGCCACCCTTCATCATAGGATGGCTAGTGTTTTATTTTGTTCTGAGTTTTTGGGGGTTTTTGTTTTGGTTTTGTTGTATTGAGATAGGATCTGACTATGTAGCTCTGGATGGCCTTGCTCTGTTGACCAAGCTTGCCTCTAACTCCCAGAGATCAGCTGCCTCTGATCTCTGAGGTTAAAGGTGAGCACCACTGTGGCCAGCCTGAGTGGCTGTTTTAAGGGGCTGACTCCTCTGTCTTGGTTTCCTCACTAGTGAGATGAGGTAGTAGTATACGACTCATGGGGTGACAATTAAATCTTGTGTTTTATATAACTAGCTAATTACACTGGTAATTGTGTAACATATAGCTCAAGAGGTTAAATTATTACAGAAGTGTTTTGTAGGCAAAGACTGGAGAGCCCTGGAAGGCCATGAAGCACAGGAAGGACATGGTCACTTTCATGGGAGGGGTAGACATGGGGAGGGAGAGAGAAGAGAATGGGCACAATGCAAACTTGGGAAGTGGGATTGGCAGGACACTGTGACTATTAGACATAGGTCTGAGGTCAAGGATGACTCAATACCTGCTGGTCATCTGGCTGAGTATAGTCTGTGGAAAAGGAGCAAGTTTTCATGTTTAAGCAGCCCCTGCTCCCAGGCCCTCTGTAGCAAGTCATAACCTGCTCAAGGGGACACTTGCCCTCAAGATGAGAAGTGGAGCACAAAAGCCACACTCAGTAGATATTTATGGAAAGAATAGGCCTTGTCTTCCAGCCCTCTAAAGGGAAATCTTCCTGGCTTCCTCCCCTGGCCATAAGCCAGTGGCAAAGCAACTGCCCTTCTATCTCAGCCTCCTGTCATATGTTTGGGCCACACAAGCATCTGTCTGTCTGCAGGAACCAAGGGTAGAATGAAGGCTGCCTGCCCAGCCCAGCAGGGGCATTGCTGATGGTTGGAAGAGGCAAGAGTCCCATTCAGTCACGTGGCGATCATGTTCTTCCTCTCCTAGTCCTGTTGAGACTGGAGCCTGTTCTGGATACCATGGGTCGAGAACTGTACTTTTTTGTCCACCAGGCATCTCAGTGCCTGGAATGGGTCTGGCTTACAAATAACTACACAATGGTAAGCTGTCAGCACCACCCAGCAATAAAGACTGTGTTCCTTGTGAGACAAATTACACCACCAGCCAAACTGGCTGATCAGCAGGTGTGTGAGTACACCACATCTACAGCCAGAGTCTGAAAGCCAGAGGAGATAGCTAAGGAGGAGGGGAATTTGGACAAACACCAAGGTTCCACCCTCTGAATATTGAATGTTAGCCTGTCACACAGATTACATGTGGAAAAATACATCTGTTATGACAGGAGATGGAACAAAGGGTGTGTGTTCTGTCTGAATAATAGACATGGTAGTGTGTGTGCATGGAGGGTTGGTGAAGGTCCTCACATTTTATCTGTTCCTGGATTGTCATTCACTTAACACGTATCAATGCTCTTTGAGATGGATATGTAGCTTAGTTGGGTTTGGACTTGCTGTGTAGCACCAGGCTGACCTTGACACTCAGTCCCTCTGCCTCTTCCTCCTAAGTCCTGGGATTATACGTGCATGCCACCATGTTCACCTACCCATTACAAGCCTTGAGAACTTTGTAGCTGGTTCCTAACTAAGAGATCTTAACCTAAGGATCACCCTAGCATGAAAATACCATGAGAGGTGGAAGTGGTTATACAGCATTGTGACTGTACCACTGATTACACAATTGAAGATATTATTTTATATGGTATGACTTCGTATCAATTTAAAAGGAAGAACTGGATTAGGAATGTAACTCAGTGATAGAGCACTTGCCTGCCATCTATGATGAGTGTTGTTTGTTTTTAGTCTTTTCTGAGTTTGTTTTGTTTTGTTTTACTCTTAGTGGCGGGGGGGGGGGGGGGGGCCGCTACCCAACTCCCAAATAAATCACTCATGGAGGCACATTATTACTTATGAATGCCCAGCCTTAGCTTGGCTTAGTTATCCCGACTACCTTTTGCCTCTGGCTTTTCCCCTTCCATTCCTGAATACCTTTCTTTGTTTCTTACTCCCATGACTGGTTGTGTGTGCAGCTGGGTGGATGCCCCTGGAGTCATCCTCCTGTGGCTGCTAGATCTTGGCTCCCTCTTCCCAGATTTCTCCTTCTATTTATCCTCCCTGCCTGCCAGCCCCGCCTATTTCTCTCCTGTCTCGCTATTGGCCGTTCAGATCTTTATTAGACCATCAGGTGTTTTATACAGGCAAAGTAACACAGCTTCACAGAGTTAAACAAATGCAACATAAACAAAAGTAACACTCCTTAAAATAATATTCTGCTGCACATGAGACCCTGCATTCAGGCTCCAGAAGGAAAAGAATAATCCTCAGCCAGCCGTCACTGCACAGCCATTCTGAGAAAGTGCCATTTGGACATTGCCTGCCCTTGAAACTATTCTTTCATTGACCCAATCTACAGAGAGAAACTGCCTCAAGGTGGCATGGAAAGAATGCCCCGGGAGAGAGCAGAAGAAACTGTCACATAGCTTTCATGTGGTAAAAATACATACATTTGCTATGCCAGCTCAGGCATGACAGGAGGTAAAACAGAGTGCGAGTGTCATGTGGGGGCCTGTAAGAAATGAGACCTAGGGCAAGGACAGAGGTAGTTGCTCCCCATTGACTACTTCTTTGGAACATTTTACCTTTTAAACCACATTGACTACTTCCAACTCAAAGGATAATATGAAATGAAGAAGAGCATATTACCTATACAAATAAAGCAATACATGATCTCTGCTAGCCTGTTACAAACAAGCCCTCTGAGGCCAGGCCTGCCTCAGTTCTTGGCCCCTTTATCCACTTATGACTCTCTGAGCCACAGTTTTCTTATCCATGAACAAGGAAGGACACTTCTGGCCTCACATGGCTGGTGCAATCCAATGACAAGTAGAACAGCATATAAACCTGGGTGCCCAGAAAGCAGACATGATCTTCTGTCTTATCTGTTCCCTTCTCCACTATTTTGGGTCTGCCCATAGAGGACTCCCCATACCTTTGTGACTCACAGTTTCTTCACAGAGAAAGCTACAGATGGCTCCCTGCAGAGCGAGGACTGGGCCCTCAACATGGAGATCTGTGACATCATCAACGAGACGGAGGAAGGGTAAGGGCCCTGAGAGGGAGGGGTATGGGAGGTGATACAGGCTGTGACAGCCAACTCTAACGTAGTACACACCAGCACTGATTCATACCTGTGTCCCACCAGATGATCCTCCCTAGCCCTCCACTGTTGTGGTCACAAAGTCTAACCCTGCTGTGCAGTATCCTGCTCCCATGCTAAACAACAGCATGGCATTTTAAACATCTTTAGACCATAATCCAGTCCACTGCCTTCATCAGGTGGATGAAAAGCTCAGAATTGTGAAGTTCAAAGACACAGTGTGAGCCAGGCAGTGATGACCCACAATTTTAATCCCAGCACTTGGGAGGCAGAGGCAGACAAATCTCTTGAGTTCAACGCCAGCCAGGTCAACAGAACGAATTCCAGGATGACCAGGGCCACATAGAGAAACCCTGTATGGGGGGGAGGGGGACCCACAAAGGTACAGTGTGTGGCCACCTGGCCCCTAGGTGCTGTGATACACACAGTGTCTCTGAACAGCAGCCCAGATGGCACACAGATCTTGAGCCCCTGCCTTGGTGCATCACCTCCCTGGAACAAACAAAGCCAGCTGAAGAGTCACAGTGCCTTTCTGCATGCTGAGAGCTGGAGTCCTAGGACAGCCAGATTTTCTCAAAGAGCAAGAACATACTTTCTCTTCCCTAAGATTAGCAACCAGCAGGGCCACCAGGGAGTTCACAGAGGGCAGTCAGTGAAGCAGAGCAGAGCTGTAGATCAGAGTGGGTACCTTCAGGCAACCAGGTATGGGGCCCTGGCGTTTGCTCAGAATGCTGAGCCCAGTCAAAGCACATAGTATGGGAGAGGTATTGGATTCCTGTCTTCCTCTGCCTAATGCATGCAGGCCAACTGTGTGATGGGGCCATGGACAAATTGCATTACCTCTCCAGGACTTTTTCCTCAAAGGCAGAACTCTGTTAAATCCTGCCAAAACTCTAGCCTAAGTCCTTGAATGGAGCAGAAAGTAGGGTGAGGTGCAGGGTGGCTAGTCATGGCAGGCAGGGAGTGCAGCCAGATGAGGACGTCCTCCCAGTCAAGTGCAGACTGAAGCAAAGGGGCAGGAGGCAGGGAGTGCAGGGAGAACTGGGGGAGACCTCAGTTGTGCTGTATGACTTACTCACACATCTGCATCTAGATTCGGAGTGAGGGTGGGGTGCACCTGGACAGATGTCAGCACCACCAGGAGAGAAGACAGGCAGACATGCTTACTGAGCCTCTGGAAAGGCCTGGCAGCTTTATGGATGGTGTGCCCTAAGTTGCTTCAGTATTTTTGCAGACAGTGTTCCTGTCTCCATGGTGAACTTGGGAAGCACTGTGTTCAGACTTCATTGGCTGTGTAGCTGTTCATTCGAGCACTTTAAATGTTCCAGACACTGCCCAAGCATCGAGGAGCCAGCAGTCGGCAATGACAGGCATGACTCTTAGCCTCACCAATCTTATCTACACTTTGTGTCTTTGGTGGATTCATGCCATTGCCACACACTTTATCTGTGTCCTGTGCATACCTGGTCCACTACCAGTGCTGTTCCCTTTTCTCCAGGCCACTCCATAAGTAGGAATAAGTAACTTCAAGCACTAAAATGGTCCACAGGTCAGCAACTGTGTCAGTCAGCTTTTCATAACTATAACAATGTTCTTGAGATGATTCGCTTATAAAGAGAAAATGTTTATCTCAGTTTTGATTTGGTTTGGTTTTTGTTTGTTTGTTTGTTTGTTTTTGAGACAGAATCTCACTGGCCTCAAATTCACTATGGAGCTGAAGCAGAAGTTTTTATTTTGCCTCACAGTCTTGATGTTGTATATCATGAGAAGTGTGTGATGAGCTACAACCACACACCTCATGGCCAGGGAACAAAAGAAGAGTGACAGGGACCAGGGTTCTATGGTGCCCTTTAAAGTCACATCTCTGATGACAAAAAGACCACTCAGCAGGTTCTAGCTCTCCCCCCCCCCCCCATTTATCTACCACACTTGGGATGGAACCCAGGGCCTTACACATGCCTTGCACATGCTAGACAAGCACTGCCTCCAGCCTAGGCCCCACCTCAAAGTTTCTGTAGTGTCTCAGCAGTGCTGCTGTGAGGATGAAAGCATTTTTTAAACATGTGGGTTTTGGGGAGACACTCAGGATCCAAACAATATAGCACTGCTGACATCAAGGACTGAAGCCTGCTGCCCCTGGAACTGGCCAGGGAAAGTCAGGGAGCTGTGCGAGGTTCTGAGTACAGGTTGTTCTCACCCTTCTGGACAGGCTCCTATACCTGCCCTAGCCTCTCCACTGTAGCACTGACCCACCTACACAGCTTTGCCTGCATGTGGGATCCCATCCTGGAGGCCTCTGCCTTTACTTCTGCTAAGGATCTTACCAGGATTCCATACTGCCCCAATGTGGCCCTTAAAGGTCAGCACTGACAGACAAGCAGAGTCAGAATAAACTTCAAAGCCTCTCTGCCTGGGCACCTGCAGTGGGCCCACTCTACTGAAAGTCAGTGTTTAAAGGATACTATCTGCTTGCTCTCTAGGAGCTGTCTTCTCTGCCTGGATAGGTTAGTGTTTCCGGACAGGATGCACTGGAGGGGAAAGCCCCTTGGAAGTTTCACGGATCACTAGGCCTTCCCTTGGGTTTGGAGCACAGGCAGGGTCCAACAGAAGCCTTCAGGGCAGAGCAGCTCTGGCAGTGCTAGGAAAGGAGTAGTCAGCAGGTGGGACAGGGAGGATAGGTAACCGCAGGCTCTCTGTGACCATCTGCTGTATGTAGACACATCCAGGCTCCTGACCCTCCATCTCCTCTACACTGTTGTCTCCTCTCTGTCCTTCCCAAGCAGCTTCTCCCCACCAAGCTCTCCCTGCACCTGAACCCACTCTCTGGCTGTCCTCCAACTTGTCCTCCCCATTCTTTATGGTTGGTACCTCCTTGAGTGTCTCTTAGACCCTACTCCATTCTCCCTCAAGACTACTTCTTCCTTCAGTTATCCCAGAATCCTTAGAAGTAGTGTGTGTGCACATATGTACACATACACACATATACATGTACACACACGTGCTTGGTTAAACTTGACTGGAAGATGGATTGTGGAACTGTCTAAAATGTGGCATTAGAACACTCTGCCTGTAGCCCATTTGTTCTTAGCATCAATACCCAGAAGGCCCTGGGAACTGTGGGGTACATGAGAAATAGCAAATTCTGGGACTGCCCTACTTGTTGGATTCTGATACTGTCAGCTAAGGAAGGCTTGGGATTCTGTATTTTTGACAAGCACTCATACCTTGCCCAACATGAGTCTGTGATGGGAGGTCCAGGGTCTACCTAGTGCTTGGACTGAGAAGGCCATGGTGGCAGCAGTATCCTGGTGTGATCAGAACCTGGCACACAGGTCAGGCATAGAGAGGAGGGAAGATCCTATCCAGCCTTCCAGCTTTGCAGAGCCTCCTGAGTTTGGGTCCTTAGCCTTCTGTGTTAGGAAAGAGGATTCTATGCCTAAGCCCATCATTCTTTTTGTCCTTTTTACCAGCCCCAAAGATGCGTTCCGAGCAGTAAAGAAGCGAATTGTGGGGAATAAGAATTTCCATGAGGTCATGTTGGCCCTCACGGTGAGTCTGTCTATCCATCCCTCCATGATCACTCCCATGGCTAGACCACGGTCTGCTGAAAGTTGCTTCTCCTTAGTTAGGTCCAGTGGGGCTCCCACCCGTGCTTGAATTCTCCTCTGAGGACTAGGAAGAAAAGCACCATGGGGAAGATCCATGCTGTTGGTGGAGGTAGATGACAAAGCAAGGGAGCTGGAAAGGAGTTCCTAACCTTAGTTAGGGGAGTAGACATACTGGGGCCACTTCCCTCTAAAACTGCAGTCTGAAAAATGAACATAAAGCAAATGCCAGTATCTAAGAACAGCATTGGCCACAGCACTGAGCCAGGCCAACATGGGCCAAGCACCAGGCATCCATCCTGTCTTTAGGACAGCCTGGCTGGGGAGTAGGTGGGAGAACACCCTGTCCATGCCTCTGCCATGTGGTGCTTAGATCCAGATGGTCCTGCTTCCCTGCAAAGCACAGGCAGCTCCTGCTAGGTCATGGGGAGAGAAGGTTGGTGCTTGGTCCTTGAGTCATAATGTTACCTACCAATAGGGGAAGCTCAAGTTTTCTCCAATTCCTCCTGGAGAACATCTGACACTCTAGGCCAGTGTTTCTCAACCTGTGACTCAGGGCTCACAGGGGTCACACATCAGATATCCCTTGTATCAGATATTTACATTACAATTCATAAAACAGCAAAATTACAGTTATGGAGTAGCAATGAAAATGATTTCTATAGTTGAGAGTCACCACAACATGAGGAATTGTATTAAATGGTTGTAGTAGCATTAGGAAATTAAAAACCACTGCTCTAGATCATGTGATCTAAAAAGTAGGGTTATGTTCTAACAGGCCCTGGTCTAGCAGGAAGGGAGTCCTGTCTGTCACATCATTCTGTATGTCGCAGTCTAAGAGGAGGGAAGCCCCCAGATGTAGCACTGCTCCCATCCCCATGTCCTAGAAGATCCCTCTGGAAGCCTCCTCTCCTCTGCTCAGCTTCCCTCTGGGATAGAAGGGGAGCCTCACTGGAGTGGCAGCCCGTTTCCTCTCCTCTGATGGAGTACTCTCTTGGCACCTTGACCTACAGGTCTTGGAAACATGTGTTAAGAACTGCGGACACCGCTTCCATGTCCTGGTGGCCAGCCAGGACTTTGTAGAGAGTGTGCTGGTGAGGACCATCCTGCCAAAGAACAACCCACCCACCATCGTGCATGACAAGGTGTTGAACCTCATCCAGGTGCGCTCTCCTCTTTGACAGGGTGGGGTGGCTTAGTGACCTCCAGGGGTTGGGGAGTGCCGGGGCTAGTGTTCTCTCTGCTGGTAGACTGCTTATGTGTGCAGCAGGCCTTAGCACTGTCTACTGACCCTGGTGCAGAAGGAAGGGGAGGGAAGCACTTTTGTCCTCTGCCTAGGTGCCAGGGTGGGGAAGGCTCACAGAAAAGAAGGTGAGCAGTGGTTACCGGCCATGTCCCCTTGTCCCCTCTCAGTCCTGGGCTGACGCGTTCCGCAGCTCGCCTGATTTGACAGGTGTCGTTGCTGTCTACGAGGACCTGCGAAGGAAGGGCCTGGAGTTCCCCATGACTGACCTGGACATGCTGTCACCCATCCACACACCCCAGAGGGTGAGGAGAACTTTGAGTGGGGCAGGAGTTATTCTGAGGGGCCTATAGTGCCCTTCCAGGAGGGCTTCACTTACCCTGTCTTTTGCCCCCTAGACTGTGTTTAACTCAGAGACACCATCCGGACAGAACTCTGTGGGCTCTGACACCAGTCAGCGAGGAGACCTGAGCCAGCATACCACCCCTCTGCCCACTCCAGCTGTTCTCCCCGGTGACTCACCCATCATGCCAACTCCTGAGCAGGTACACAGACAAGGTCCAGGGAGGCAGTGGATATCACCCATCATGCCAACTCCTGAGCAGGTACACAGACAAGGTCCAGGGAGGCAGTGGATATGGCCCTTAGCACCAGAAATTCCTTTGTCCTCCCAGAAGCCCACAGATGTATACTCTTCTTCCTGTGTTCAGGATAAGATTTAGATAGATAAATCCATTCACTCAGGGGCTGGGGAAATGGCTCAGAGGTTAAGAGCACTGACTGCTCTTCCAGAGGTCCTGAGTTCAAT
Organism: Peromyscus leucopus; assembly: GCF_004664715.2. Lineage (NCBI taxonomy): Eukaryota > Metazoa > Chordata > Mammalia > Rodentia > Cricetidae > Peromyscus > Peromyscus leucopus. The sequence continues at coordinate 95,023,797 of NC_051067.1, read as the reverse complement.
TCCCAGCAACCACATGGTGGCTCACAACCATCTGTAATGAGATCTGTTGCCCTCTTCTGTGTATATAATAAATAAATAAATAAATAAATCTTTAAAAAATAAATAAATAAAATAAAAAAATCCCCTCAAAATCACATGGCTCATCAGAATCGGCCGAGATTCCAGTTCCAATCTGTCTGTACTGGAATGCAGTCCAGTACCTCTGTCATTTTCCAAACTCTTCCTTCCATGGAGCCCTCTGTGGAGCACCAAGGAGAGGAAATGGCCAGCAGCAGGCAAGCAGTCCCTTTCACTTGGGCCACTCCACTGTGGTGATGGGCTCACAGAGAATTGCATCTGAATTGAGATTCTGGTTGAGGACACCTTAAAGGATCTATATGCTTGCTGGGGTTGGTGACACACCTTCAATCCCAGCACTTGGGAGATAGAGGTAGATGGATCTGTGTGAGTTCAGGGCTTCATAGTAAAGCCCTGTCTCAGAAAGAGGGTGAGAGAGTAGAAGGAAGAGAGGGAGGGAGGAAGAGAGGGAAGGAGTAAGAGCGAGAAAGAGAGAGAAGAGAGGAGAGAGAGAGATGCACAAAATGAGAAAGACTACACTGAGGCCTCCCACATGCCTCACGGAGAAGCTTGGAGGCCTAGCATAAGAGTCTAGGGAAGTTTCCCTAGCCTGGGGTTAGCTCTAGAGAGTCACCTGCCCCAGACCAGGTGGCTATAATCTAGATCATCGGTCCCTTGAGATGTGGTACTGGGCTGGACTTGAGGCCTTCACAGACCTTAGACCATCATCAGTGAAGCATACTGCACTTAGCTGCTGAGTGAGCTGGAGGTAAAGATTCACAAACATGATACAGATGAGAAGCTTCATTCTAAAGAACTGTTTCCTGACCACTTGTATGCAGTGCACAGTCTCAGCCCCACAGAGAAATGTCCATGATATCTTATAGCAAGTTATGAAACCGAGCACCACAGCAAACATGACTAGAGAAGGTTGGCATGCTAAGCAAGTAATTGAAGCCTACAAAACTGTAAAATTACCCTCCTGTCAAAAACAATTCTCTGCCTTGCTTCTGGTTTTAACTAGTATTCCTAATGTCTGTATATTAAGACTGATTGATTACTTTAGTGCTCTTAGAAGGTTCTTGCTAAACAAAACTGAGTATTTTTGTTTGATTTCATAGCCCCTTTTCCCTCTTGGGGCATGTTAAGATGTTGTAGTTTAGTGATGTAACTCCTAGGCTCCTTTGTGGTTAGGTCCCTTTGGGTTTGGATGTGGCAAATTGGTGATGAACAGCTTGTCCACTCACACCGAGAAAGTTATTAAACAAGTCATCCTGCCTGGCACTGTGGGGTGTGCTGTTGGTCAACTTCAGTGGATATAGTACTTGTCTCTGCATGCCTGTTTCTTCATCCTCAAGCTCTTTAAAGGTGGCTGAGCCTACTTGTGATGGTATGTGTTCAGTGCTTGGCACTTATTAACTAGTCAGTAAATGGTAGCTGCTGTCATAATCATGAAGTTAATTGTCACTCAGTCACACAATTTAGAATATACCAGTATTTCCCAAAATGTACTCTTCTAGCCACTAGACTCATGAGCTATCCCGTTATAAGGAAGTCTTGATCCAGATACATTTGGGGGAGCCTTCATATGATTCTCAGCATTCAAAGTGGACACAGTGTCATGAACATACAAAGTTCCTTGGGGTTCACAAAAGATACTATACAGTGCTCCTCACAACTTAATCTGTTTGAGGACACTGACCACCTTTATTGTTATGTGTCCCCAGGCCTGGAACCTTGACTCCCTTTGACTACTAGTACAAGTATAGGATCTGAGTTTCATGTTCAAGTGGATAGCAGGCCTGGAACATTTTTTTTTTTTTTTTTTTTTGGATGAGCCTGGGCCCAAACATGGACCAGAGACAAGAAAGAACCCCAGTTCTCTTAATGGAGGGAAAGACATAGAGCCCACTCTGTCCTCCAAGACATAAGGGGCCTACAACTTTCCCACTCCCTTGGGAGAACTGCCACTCCCTAGAGCCTCATTAATTGTCATCTTGGCCCCAAAAGATGCTGGCGCTCTCCCAACCACACTCACCGGCTTATTCCCCTCCGATTGTCACACTTCTTCCAACCTCCTCCCTGCACTGGCTCCTGGTTTGGAGATGGCAGCGGTTGGTAGCACTTCTGTGAGGGGGCTGTGTGGTGGGATGCACCCTCTGCTGGCTCTTGAGTATAGACTGTCCCCAGAAGTCAGGAGAGAAGCTGTGCGGAGAAGGTGTTGGTAGGGCAGTTCTTGGGCTACACGTCTGTTCGAGCAGCATGGGCTCTAGATTCTGGCTTCTCTCCCCTTATTATGCTGCATTTCAGATTGGGAAGCTACGAAGTGAGCTGGAGATGGTGAGTGGAAATGTGCGAGTGATGTCGGAGATGCTGACAGAGTTGGTGCCCACCCAGGTAGAGCCTGCAGACCTAGAACTACTACAGGTGAGCAAACAGCCTGCCTACAGGTTCAGCCCCACCCAGGTGCCCCTGTGTGCATCCATACCTGCTTCTTCCCTGCCCACACTGCAATCTTTTGGTTTTGCTGGGGGGCCTGAGGCAACAGAAAATATTACAGAGAAGAACCTTGGATTTGCATCAGATGGGAATTCAGATCTTAATTCTGCTGCTTTCCAGCTTGAACAAAATAGCCCCCCATTTTCTCCATCTGTGTGGCTGCTTTGATACAAGTGGGAGATGATAATTAAATGAGATAGTACATGTGAAACGTAGTCCTACACCCAGTACTGACAGCATGAACAGCACTTCGAAAAGCTGGAAGGGCTGATTTCCACCTTTCACAGCATTTGAGGGAGCAAGCAGAGGCACAGAGCAGTGTGAGCTTTGAGAGGAGTGAGCATCTGATCTTGGGGAGCTGAGGCAAGTGGGAAATGCTGGATTTTGCTCCCAGGTGTCATGTGATATTCACCTGATCCTGTCCACATATGGGGTGGGGTACTGGAGTGAAGGGAGCTAGGCTGCCTTCTTCCTGTGGAGGACACTCAGGGAAGCAACCGCCAAAGCTTAGGAGTCTCCAGAGTGCATGTGCAGAATGCTCAGTGTGCTCAGTGTGCTGTTCATGCACCGCCCTCCTACCAGCCTGGTCTTTATGTCCCTGTGACTGCTAAGAGATCCATATACTTGGGAGGATCCGTATACTTGGGAGGATGGGAGGATGGAGGAGGGCACACTAGGACTATCTTAGCTGAGTGGACTCTTGAATGTGAGGACTAGATGAAGAAAAGGGTTGATGAAGGATTGTTGTTAGTTGTATTTGTCCCAGGCCATGTCCATCTGGATATGTGCAGTCTGAGATACTCAGAAGGCTGGAGCAAGCTGGCAGGGTGACAGAGAGTCAGTGCCCACATGATGGGTGCTCTGCATGTGTCCAGCTCAGTGTAGGTACTTGATATACATTCACTCATAGCCCTGACCGCACCCATTCACCAGATCAGGAAACTAAGGCGAAGAGAGGTCATGTAACATGCCTAGGGTCATGTGGCTGATAGGTAGCAAAGCTGGGATTTGTGACTTGGAGCAACAGCTTCAAGCTGTGTTCTTCTGCTGTCCGGAGGGGCCCATTAGGAAGCAGAGACTAATCCTCAGGTGTGCTTCATCATGGGAGAAAGAGAAGGGAGCCCAGGGATGTTGAAAGTCACCCTGAGCAGATGAAAAAAAATGAAGGAGGCCTGACTTAGGAGTGGGTAGGGAACAAGGTCTACAGGAAGCCAAAGGTTGGTGCAGAGCCTCATCTTTGATCCCCACAAGAGAAAGTATGCTGGCATGTGGCCAGGGGCCATGGTCACGTGACAGGTACTGGGGGAAGAAGTGACCAGCCTTACCAGTTGTCTATAAACCAAAGGAGGTTTTATCTTTTTCTTTATTTTTGAGTCAAGGTCTCATTATGCAACCAAAGCTAGTCTTGAGTGTTCTCCATTCCCCTGCCTCGGCCATTGACTGCCAGGGTTACTAGCCTCACACCCAGCCTCTTAATATTTTTCTTTTTCCAAAGCAAATTTAACTGTGATTGAAAGCCAATCAGTAACATGAAGACTAAATGCAGTGTAGGATCCAGAAACAGAGAAAAGACGTTAGCAGAAAAAGTGACACAACAGGAACGCGCAGTTGAGTCAGTGCCGGTGTTGATGCCTTCGTTTGGATCAGTGTCTAACCGGTGAAGACACGCGGGGCCTCGGGGCCATCACTGCAGCAGCTCTGCAGTGCACCTGAAAAACTGTCCCCAAACAAGCTTGTCAAAAGAACAAACCAAGTCAGTCAATGAGAATAATGAGGCAAAAACTCAAAATGGGGATATGTGGGGTAACAGAAATCACTACTTGTTCATACACCCCAGCCCCATCCTCAGGCCTGTCATCGCCGTCACCCTCTTTTGTTCTTCCCTTTGGTGAGCGTTTTTGTGCATGGTGTGTGTGTAAGAGTGAGGACGGGTGAATACCGTGGCATGCATATAGAAGTCAGAGAACAGCTGCAGAGAGTTGGTCCTCTCTTCCGCTCTGTCTGAGACTGTCTCTCTTGTTTGTGCCGCTTCACCACATGTGCCAGACCAGCTGGTCCACGAGTCTGAGGTTTGTTTGGTTTTTGTTGTTGTTTTGGTTTTCGAGACAGGGTTTTTCTGTGTAACAGCCCTGGCTGTCCTGGAACTGGCTTTGTAGACCAGGCTGCCCTTGAACTCACAGAGGTCTGCCTGCCTCTGCCTCTGCCTCCCGAGTGCTGGGATAAAAGGCGTGTGCCACCATGCCCAGAAAGTCTGAAGTTTTTTTTAAGGAATCAAACATGTTGGCAGAAATGTGACTCTTCAGTCTGCGTGCACTCTCATTAAACTGGCAGAATCATTAACATGATGAGTTCCTGTACTTTAATGTTAGTGTGAAACCTCCAGAAGCTGTGGATCACTTGAGGCCAGGAGCTCCAGACCAGCCTAGGCAACATAGTAAGACCCCATCTCACAATTAAAGAATGTAGTTACACTGTAACACCCTGAGAAGTGATCTTGAAAACAGGTTTGTAGAACCCCAAAGGCTGTTCTGTGGTGCCTTGAAGACCTTCCTCCAGGACAGACCCAGACTGAAATACCATCCATGAGGGAGAGCCTTGTCCTGTAGTGTGGCCTCAATGTCCCACTTCTCCCTGCAGGAACTGAACCGCACCTGCCGCGCCATGCAGCAGCGGGTTCTGGAGCTCATCCCACGCATCTCCAATGAGCAGCTGACCGAGGAACTTCTCATGGTCAATGACAACCTCAACAATGTGTTTCTGCGCCATGAACGGTAGTCCACAGTCATTTTCCCTGTTCAGGCACCAGCAGGCTACCAGGGGCATGTGCCTCGAGCTCCCTGCCCATCACTGAGACACCTGGGTAGTAAGGAGTCACGAAAGCAGGCAGCAAAGCCCTCTGCTTGCCTGGAAACGGGTTATTGTCTGTCCGCCTCCCACTCTGTGGGCCTCTTTTCTGTCTTTCCCCACTTGCCCTGTGGTTTGCAGTCCGTTGAGAGGGGCCTGGGCCCCTGAGACCAACAACTGACCACCTTGTCCAGTTCATTAGCCCAGTAGAATGTAGGACCTCCTTCTTGCCATCTTGTGTGGTAGACCCCCAATACCCTAGCATTAAGCCCCTAATTCACCAGTTTGTTCCAGTGCCAGCCACTGCTGCTCATTTTTTCAACTAAGTCATCACCTGAGCTGGCAGGCAGGTACCCAGAGACGTTAGACCAGAAGATGAATTCAGAAGTGATGTCCTTTACACCAGGCCACAACTCCAACAGAGTGCACACTAAGGTCTTCTCCATCCATCTCCTCAGCCCCTTGGTAGACAAGTGGCCACCCTGGAGAGCTGCCCACACATTCCCCAAGTGTGGAGTAGGTGGATAACTGAGACACTTGACAAAGCAGCACTCCCCTCTGCTTGCTGAGTGTCCCTTTCTTTTCTCTGTGTTCTTGTCAGTTGTTTCTTGCTGACACTTACAGGGTGGCCCTATAACTGATCCTATCCAACCCTTGTGCAAGTTGAAAGACGGGCTCGGTTAGAGGTGATGGGGGACAGTAAGGATGCACTGGATCTGTTAGGGAGGACCAGTATATGTCATCACCCTGGTAGCAACCTGTGATTTCAAAACCTCCTAGGGGTTTTCTGGGGACTGTGTCAATTTGACCTTTTGACTGGGGTCTTTTGTGTCATGTAGGTTTGAACGGTTCCGAACAGGCCAGACTGCCAAGGTAAGAGGCATGTCTTCTGGGACTAGATCGTGCTGTATTGATAGGAAATGAGAGGGAAGTTCTCATCCTCTCCCTGAAGCCCTACACAGGGAACTGGTGCTTTTTAGGCTCATAGAGAAGTTTCTTCTGACTTCTTATACCACTGCCCCTTTAAGGGAAATAAGGCTCTGCCACCACCAGCTGGTACCTCAGGGCCTTCCCAGTCTCCCAGGGATATAGCCAAGCTGGAGCCCAAGTGGAGGGGGAGAATCTCCCCAGCTCCCATTCAGAGATGCTGGGGCCTGGAGTCAGAATCACTGCATCCAGAAAGTATCATCCAGGCATCTCCCTTCATCTCAGGCCTCCAGTGAAGCCGAGCCAGCCGCTGACCTGATTGACATGGGTCCTGACCCTGCAGCCACCAACAACCTCTCATCCCAACTGGCAGGAATGAGTAAGTATGTTGGGGGCTCCAGCCAAGGGTATGTTACAATGCATATGTAGCCTCTAAGTTCTGGGGGTGCCTTCCTGTACTCCCCAACAGTAGTTCATTGGTCCAGGTCTCACTTTGCTGGGAGCCCAAGCCAAATCTTGCTGCAGGGTTGGGCACTTGATAAAAAACTTGTGAGAATGCCCTGGGAGCACCAATGCTTCTGAACCCCTTGGATCTAGTAAATCCCACTGTGCTCTGACCATACCTCTGCACTGATATCCTCCCCAGCCCCCCCACCTGAACAACCTGAGGGCATCAGGACAGTCTGATGCTCAGCCTCAGGAATTAGTTCCTCCTTGAAGAAAGAGTGGGAGGGAGAACAAGAGACTGCCAGAAACAAGCTTCCATCAAGGCTGAGCCAGAATGCACTCCATGTTTTGATGGTACTTGGGGATAAAACCCAGGGCCTTGCACATGCTAGACAAGTATTCTGCCTCTGAGCTATACTCCCAGCTCATTTATTGATTTCTTTTGGTGTTTTGTTTTGAGAAGAGTAGATAGTTTAGGTTTTATTTGATTTTGGTGGCTTTTGATCATTTGTTTGTTTGTTTGCTTGTTTTTCAAAACAGGGTTTCTCTATATAGCTTTGTCCTGGAACTCACTCTGTAGACCAGGCTGGCCTCAAACTCACAGAGATCCGCCTGCCTCTGCCTCCTAAGTGCTGGGATTAAAGGTGTGCCACCACCACCCAGTTTGACCCAGGTTGTTGCTAAATGCTTAGTGGCCCGTCTAGGTTAGCCTTGAACTTTCTCCATCTTCCTGCCTCAATCCTCTGAAGGCTGAGATTACAGGTGAGTGCACCTCCCTGTACTCTTGATAAATGTGAGCAGTTATCTCCCTGATCTTTTTGTTGTTGTTTTTTTCCTTTGGTGTTTTGTCTTGTTTTGCCGTGCTGGGGATTAAGCCTAAGGCCTGGAGTATGCTAAGCAAATACTCTACCACTGAACTGTATTCCAACCCTTTAATTTTGAGACCGGGCCTCACAAGGTTCCTCAAACTGTCCTTGAATATGCTTCATTGTAATCCAGGCTAGCCTCAGTTTCTCCTGGGGCTGGGATTACAGACCTGCACCACCAGGCCTGCTTGAGATTGTAATGTTACTTGAGGGTGTAATGGTGTTGACTGCTTGCTCCAAGCCAAGCCCCACTTTGAATAACTGATACTACACTTGTGAAAAGTCGGATCTCGTCACTGTCATGCTGACCAGCCTCTTCCACTAGTACGGTGGTGATCCCCAACCATACAGTTATTTCATTGCTACTTTATAATTGTAACTTTGCTACAGTTATGAATCATAATATAAATATCTGACATGCGACCCCTGTGAAAGTGTTCAACCCCCAGAGGGGTCACAACCCACAGGTTGAGAACTGCTGTTCTGTGTCACAGGCAGCGGTTTTTCCTGTTCTCTAATCCTCACCACAGCCAGGAGAAGGTGATTGTGCGACCACATTAGAGATGAGTACACTCAACAGAAAGGAAGTCCAACTCCCACCACCTAACCCCTAATACTCTTCCAACAGATAGCCCTAGACCCAGATGGGACATGGAAAGAGCAGGTGGATATCTCACCTGGCCTTTCTGTCTCTGCAGACCTTGGCTCCAGCAGTGTGAGAGCTGGCCTGCAGTCTCTGGAGACCTCGGGTCGCCTGGAAGATGACTTTGACATGTTTGCTCTGACTCGGGGCAGCTCGCTGGCCGACCAACGGAAAGGGTAAGTTTCCTGTTCCATCCTGCTCTCCTGCAAACGGGGGCTCTCCATTGGTGAGAGCATCGTTCAGGATCCCTGAATCTGGATTGGAAGTGGGCAGGCAGGAGAAAAGACACACAGTCCCTAAGTTCAGTCCAGCATGGCCTGGTAAGCACTGTGATCCATAGACAGAAAGGGATGAGCAGGAAAAGGATGCTAGCATCTGACCAGAACCAGAACCAAGGCTGGCCATAAGCCATGGGACAAGTGGCTAGCATTTGGCAGCACCAGTTTGGGAGCCTTTGGCCATTTGTCCAAAACATTGTGTCTGGCTGGCCCACCATCTTATGTAATATGCAGCCAGTCCCAAGCCCCCAGGGGCAAGGAAGGCCCTTCGCAAAGCCTTAGGGGCTTCCAGGTCTTGACTGTCCCATAGCCACCCCTATCCCCAGAGGAGACTCTGGCTCCATTGGTGTATGTCTTTCCATATGAGCTATCCATTTTCAGAGAGGTGCTGTCACAGCCAGAGCCTATAATGGAGCTGCTTTCCAAAGGCCACTCCCTGCTTTGGCTGATTTCATGCTGGCTCCACATGTGCTTGTCAAAGGAAATAGTTTAGTGCTATTTCTTATCCCTTTGCTTATGACCCCCTTGGCTGAGCTGTAGGCATCTATGGTTCTTACAACCAAGGAAAGTTCTAGATTAAAGAAGCCTCCTAAATGTTCCCACATGACTCCTTAGTGACCATTCTGTCTTTGGGGGCACTGGCCAGAGGGAATTCCCTGTGCACACTGCAGATCCAGGTGAAATCTGACAGTCTGCAGCCAGCGGATCCATCCTGAGGTGTGAACCAGGTTTGCCTTTACCCTAAGCAGTCTGGACTCCCAAGCCCAGAGGCTCTGGGACAAGCAGCTTACAATCGCCATGGAGTTACGGGTGCTGCTGAAGCAGCTATGCAGATGAAAGCTAATGAGTCTAGTGGGACCCACACTCGGGAGTAGGGCCTGTTCACATAGGCCCCGGGCACAAAACAACTGGGCACACTGGAGAGTACCTCGTGTCGAACCGGTCTGCCAGCATGGCTGGGATATGCTGTTGCACCGTCTTCCCTCCATGGGAAAGGCACACATGCGGCCTGCCCTTTCAGGCAGCTGTCTTCAAGTAGTGGTGTGCATGGCCATTGTTGTGTGATAGAGTGCTTGACTGGCGGGGCAGGCAGCTCTTCAGAGAGCTCAAGGCCAACAGGTTTAGGGAGCATTTCAGGTTCTAGGAAGAGCATGTGCAGATGCTTGGAGGTGAGGTGAAAGGGCTGAGCTCTGGCCCTTCGCTGGGCACAGGTCTGAGAAAGGGAGCAGACACTAGAGGACTACACAAAAGTTCTTCCTCATGTTGGCAATAGGGGGCAACATGGGCAGGGGAAGTGTTTCCTAGCAGACTTGTGCCTCTGAAGCTCCCTTTGGCTGCCATAGCCCTTCTGCACCCTCTCGGGCCTTTGTCTTGCCTGTCCCCTCACTACACTTGCAGCTACCTCTCGCTGCAGAACGCACCCACAGAGACAGGACTGGGCCCTAGCCATGAAGTCCTTGTCCTTTGTCCTCCCATGTAGTCACCTGGATAACCTTTTCTGCCCAGATAGTTTCCTTACCCTCTCAGCCTTCCTCCCACTCCAGGGTGACCTCTTACTCCCTGTACTTCAGTCACACCACATACTCCTTCCCTGTCTTCATCTTCCAATAGCCAGGTGCCAGTCCCACCCCTCTCAGCCCTAGCCTTCCACCTGCCTGGCTGCCTGGCCTCCCTTTGGGGATGTATAGAGGAGCTGTAACCAATCCATCAGAGAGGTAGGGAGCCTTCCTAATGGTGAGCCAACGTCAGACAGGCCTCAGCAGCTTACATACTCATTTTGGCAGTAGAAGGGACTCTTCCATTCAAATGCACCCTCAAACATAATCACAATTTATGAAATTCAGATGGGAACTGCTCAAAAAGGAACCTATGCAAATTCACCATGGGCATAGGGTCACAATCTATTTCCTAGTCCCTCAACTCGGCCCAGAGTGGTCACAACCATGTGTGATCTTGTTCCTGGTCTTTGGTCAAGTACTGCTCCTAGATTCTCATGCATGATTGATGCAAATCATTATGGGGCACATATCTGAGCATAATCCCCAGTAGGAGAAAATGGAGCCCCTTCTTCCTGTCCCGGGCTTGGAGAGAAGGAGCCTCGGGTTAGGCCATCCTGTGACCTGAGCCACTTCTGCCCAGGCCAGCCCAAGTCTAGCTTACCTGGTCCCCTTAATCCTCACATTGCCTTTCAGGCCTGGTGTGGTCAGGCAGCATCTGATGCCTTGCTGCTTTGTATTTCAGAGTCAAATATGAAGCCCCCCAAACCACAGATGGCCTGGCTGGGGCCCTGGATGCCCGGCAGCAGAACACCGGAGCGGTAAGCATAGAGGTCCTGTTTTACCCAGAGTCTGCCAAAAAGAAGGGACTCTGGGCCCACTATGAGCTCAGCACTGGCTTGGCACAACCTTTCCCATTTGACTCTCAGTTGGCCCTTTGTGACTGATGTCATTATTCCCAATGGAGAGCCAAGGAGGCACTTACCCAGCAAGGATTCAGACCCAATCCCGCCTCGGGAGCTGGTGTCCAATGTGGTCCTGGGTTCACATCCTACTTCATCAACTGCCAGCTTTGGGTCATCACGCAAATTAACCCACTGGCCCTGTTTCATCTTCCTTACCTGGAACTTTTAACAGCAATAGTAGTTGAGAGAAGCCTGTGAGAGAACATCACTGTCACTAATAGCAGCATGGGCAGAGGGAATAAAATGGAGAACCTAGAACAATAGTCAGAATTCCCAGGCACTCTGTCTGTCTATTTGTTTGTTTGTTTGTTTGTTTGTTTGTTTGTTGTTTGAGACAGGGTTTCTCTGTGTAGCCTTGGTTGTCCTAAAACTCACTCTGTAGACCAGGCTGGCCTCGACCACACAGAGATCTGCCTGCCTCTGCTTCCCGAGTGCTGAGATTAAAGGTGTGTGCCACCACTGCCCAAGCTCCCAGGCACTCTTTTAAGTCCAATTAATTCCTTGACTGTGTGTTGAGGCCCAGATTGAGCATTCTGTGGCCACCCTCCTCAGTGGTAAGATCTTCAAGTATAATCTATAGTAAGCCAAGTCAGTGGGAGTGTGGGAGAGCTAGAAACAGCACACCCACTTAGAAAATAGAGGAGAGCAAGGAGGTCACAGAGGAGGGTTGTGGCAGATGGACTCTGAGGCCAAGTGGGCCTGAGAAGTGGAAGAAGAAGTCTAAGTGGTGGCTAAGACCATGGGCATTGTCTTAGGTGAGGTAAAAGTCATTTGAAAGCCTTGGACACAGGAGAAGGAAACTAGAGCTCCATTAGGAGATCCTGCTCAAATGGGGCAGGATCTGGTGATTCCCAGGAACTCTCCATCTGCATTCATGTGCTTCCTATCTCCTTGCTTGGGGTCTATTTCAAGTCAGAGCAGAACAGGCACAAAACACTGGGGCATCAGCGCCACTTTGAGATCTTTGGCAGCAGTAAACTCTGCAGCTCACACACAATTGAGCCTGTATGATAATGAGTATTCAGAGACGGGTAATGTCTGGGGGGCGCTCACCAACCTAAGACAGAGTGCCTGTGTGGCCTGGGCAGGCGTCTCCATGATGGGTAAGGTGACCTGCTGACGTCCCATGCAACCTAAGTCAGAAGCTCGTTTATTAATAAAAGGGGGACCTGTAGGGCCCTGGCCCCCGTTTTGGATAACTGCTGCCTTGCTTGCTGACTTTGACCTTGATATCCTCCCTATGCTAATTCCCTCCCTGGTTTCACCCTCCTGAATGCTTAAGGGAAGTTCCTTGTCTGTGTATCCTGCATAATGGGCGTTAACAGCTTAGATGCAAAATTGTAAAACATCTGTAGCGAACTTCTGCCCTCCAAGGTTCTCCCATTGTGCTGTAAGCCTGTATTCAAGACCTCCTCCCTCCTTCAATAAACGACATTGGGCATTTAAAAAAAAAAAAAAAAAAAAAAAAAACACTGGGGCATGCTGGGCAGTGGTGGCGCACGCCTTTAATCCCAGCACTCGGGAGGCCGAGGCAGGTGGATCTCTGTGAGTTCGAGGCCAGCCTGGTCTACAGAGTGAGATCCAGGCCAGGTACCAAAACAACACAGAGAAACCCTGCCTGGGGGGAGGGGGCGGGGGACCACTGGGGCAGGCTTCATGGAGTACGAGGGCCTCCATTGGGTGTGACAGAGCACACCTGCACTGGGCCTTGGTGCCTCTGCATGCTTTTGAGCCATCACTGTTGAGCCTGTGCTCTGTGCTTGGCCCTATGATAAACCCTCATGTTCCCCTCATGGAAGTCACACACAGTCCACTCTTGCTGCCACCCAGAGATGGGGGCATCTTCCCAGGAGAAATACGTCACCAAAAGCATAACCAGTGTTGTGTTTCCAGGCTCCACAGCTGTAGCCACAGTGGGAAACAAGCACAGCTCCACTCACTGACAAGCATGAGCATTCTTACTCTCTCTCCCCTTTACTTGGGCCAACCATCTGTTGGATGCAGTTTTTGAAGACCAAAGCCAGCACCCACTCTCAAGGGCTTAAGTCCAACTAGAGGCAAGGCAAGGCACATAATTCACTCACTACCTGGATGTGATTGCAAGATCAAAGTTCAAACTGGACCTGGTAGGCAGTGCCTTTGTCCAAGACTCAGCAGAACTGACAACTTATGTGATATACATTGTTGCACCAAGGGCCAGATTCTCTCCTTCATTCCCTGGGGTGCAGCAGTGGGCTGGGCCTACTCTGTCTGTGCAGAGTGGACAGGGAGGTCAGTGCATAATGGGCTGGAGCCCCTCCACCACCCACCTGCTCTGGGGCCTAGAAAGCTTTCTCTTTGCTGTTTGTAACTATGAAGCCAGTGGACAAAGCAACTTTTCTGTAACTTGGATGCCCCTCAGAAGCCCTTGGCCAGTCACCAGTCTGGCTGATAGCTTCTATTCTTCAGCTTTGAGTATGCAGGCTACCCTTTGGGATTCCCTGGGAATAGCAAGGAGTTCATTGCTGTTGTTTTTGTTTTTAAGATTTATCTATTTATTATGCATATAGTGTTCTCCCTGCATGTATCCCTGCAGGCCAGAAGAGGGCACCAGATCTCATTATAGATGGCTGTGAGCCACCATGTGGTTGCTGGGAATTGAACTCAGGACCCCTGGAAGTGCCCTTAACCACACTGACCCATCTCTCCAGCTCTCACTGTTGTGTTTTTGTTTTTGTTTTCTCTTCACATTGCCCCAGTCTAGAAGCTCTGGGCTCCTACCACCATGGTTCTCCCATAGTGAGGCACCCTGGGTATCTTCCTTTGGCTCTGCTGCCATACCTGTGTATGCACACACATACACACACAGTCATATATGTGCACATGAGCATCTAGGTGGAAGAGGCTGCCAGCCCACCACTGGCCCTGAACTCAACCCTGCTGCCTGCCACCCTGGTAAGGCTCTTTGCCTGAAATGAGAGAGAGGTAGTGTAAAGAACCTAATGATCAATGGTCAAAGTATGAGCAAGCACCAGGCCACAGAATTGGTACTAGGGAGCATGACCCCGGGCAGCCTCAAGAGAGGAAGGCTAAGGCTCAGATTCAAGCACTCCTTCCTCCAGCAGGCAAGGGACAGCAGTTAGCTGAACAGGCCTGGCCTGCCAAGAGCACCTGCTGCTGGAACGCTCTCCCCCGCCTCTTCCCTGTAGTAGGTGATAAGCTTGGGCCCTAAACTGGTTTGGTCAGAAACTCTAGCTCTCCTCTGTCCAAAAGCTGCCAAACGGGAGCTTAGAGTTCCCAGCCCTCCTCTGTAAAGGCTCTCTGCTGGACTTACCTCCTCCTAACAGCACTCCGGATGGCAGTTGTATGTCAGGTGAGGAAGACAAGTATAAGAACATTATGCAGGATGCCACGAGTGCTTCAAAGACCATAGCAGACCATATGTATGCTCTGACCTCCAACCAGATTGCCACTGTGGAAACCATTAACAGAAAAAGACCCCAACCCCTGTCCTTTTAGGAGCCATCATGTGAGAGCCCATGTGTTTGGGCCCAGAGTCAAATGTTCCCATCTAGAAAGCTGCCCCTGAGACCACCAGCCTGCCCTTTCTGGAACACTCAGACCCTCCTTCCTCTTGGATCCTACTGTTTCTGCTTCTGCCATTAACTGAATCTACCAAGGTGCCTGGAGACAGAGCCTCTTTGGCATTGCTCTGAGCACAGGTGACCAGGGTTGTCCTTGTCCTGGTCCATGGCATAAACCCCCCTCAGCTGGAACACCTCCCCACACATGCCGTTGTCGGGACCAGATGTACGTTCTCTCCATGTGGGGAATGGTTCCTGTTTGCCCCTTGCCTACTCCAGCTGCTGGGAGCACACAGTCCCTGCTTATTCTGCTGGACCTGTGTTCCTTCACCTACAGCCTGGCACCGCTGCAAAGTGGTCCTAGGCAGCTGGAACAGGTAATTCCAGGATGTGTACCCCAGCAGGAGGCAGAGGAAACTCAGATCAGGGTGGGCGAGTGAATTTCAAGGACCACTCAGCTTCCTTCACGGCAACCAGACCACTGCCCCTCCCTGCCTCACTGCTACCTTCCTTCCAGATCCCTGCCACCCAGGCCCGCATCATGGAGGACATTGAACAGTGGCTGTCCACAGACGTGGTAAGTTGGGGCTCACTCTTCGCCTAACAAGGAGGGATCCCTTTGTCTTGTAGAGGGCCTGGTGTATAACTGATGAAGAGAGATAAGTATTAATGTCCTCATCTGGTTCCCCAGTGTCCTCCCCCAGGCAACAGCCTCCCTGTCCCAGATCACACCTCCAGTGTGAGGTCCCTACACGTGCCAGCCATCATTCGGGAGATGGCATTGGTTATAGACCAAAAGGGGTACTAAACCGTGTCCCCACAATAGCCCCTGGAGACCTAAAGCCACTCAGAGGGAGGCATCATTATCACCCCATTTCATATCAAAAAAGGGCTGGAGAGATGGCTCAGTGGATAAGAGCACCGGCTGTTCTTCCAGAGGTCCTGAGTTCAATCAATTCCCAGCAACCACATGGTGGCTCCCAACCATCTGTAATGAGATCTGGCGCCCTCTTCTGGTCTGCAGGCAGAACACTGTATACATAATAAAATCTTAAAAAAAAAAAAAAAAAAAAAAAAAAAAAAAAAAAGGTTGATAACTGCAAGGGACCCAGCTCCTGGCCACCACATTTCTAAAGGGGCATGACCAGAAGACAGAAGTGCTGAGCCCGGCATCAGGGCTTCTCCCCAGCTTCTGCCACCACCTCTGTGGACATTAAAGACCCAGTGACAGCTTGAGTACTTCCCTTCCAAAGGCTGCCATCCATAAGCAGCAAGACTTTGTTTTTACCCAAATTAGGCCAAGGACTAGGCAGGACTCAGGCCCTACTAACTAGGGCAGAAGCCTCATTCCATCCCCATACCCCATGTGTTCAGTGGTTAATGGGTTATAGCTTAGCTCCAGCCATACTTGAGCACAGCTTTAGCTCAAACAGTGCCAGTGAGTGTCAGCCTTCCATCCATGGAGCTAGATAGTCCCGTCTCTAGCTCCTGGAGGAAAGGGATGTGCTGCTGGGCACCACACCTGGGCTTGATATTCTGTGCTTAGCTTCCAACAGCTACCAGCTTAGCCTCTGCTGCAGATCCTTTCTTTCTTTCTTTTCTTCCTTTCTTCCTTCCTTTTCCTTCCTTCCTTTGTTTTTTGTTTTGTTTTGATTTTGTTGTTTTGTTTTGTTCTTGAGACAGGGTTTTTCTATATAGTACTGGCTGTCCTGGAACTTGCTGTGTAGACCAGGCTGGCCTTGAACTTACAGAGATCCTCCTGCCTCTGCCTCCTGAGTGCTGGGATTAAAGGCATGTGCCACCATGCCCAGCCATCCTTCCTGTTTCTTTAAAAAGATTTAATTTTTTAAGATTTATTAATTTTTACATGTATGAATGTTTTACCTGTATGTCTGTATGTGCATCACATGCATACCTGGTACCTGAACAGGTCAAAAGAGGGCATCAGATCCCTTGGAACTAGAGTTACAATTGGTCATGAACTGCCATATGAGCACTGGCAGCAAAACCCAGGTCCTCTGCAATAGCAAAAAGTACTCTTAAACACTGAGCTATCTCTCCGGCCCTAATTTTATGTTTTAATTGTGTGTGTGTGTGTGTGTGTGTGTGTGTGTGTGTGTGTGTGTTCATGTGAGTGCAGTGCCCAGAGAGGCCAAAAGAGGACATTGGTTCCCTTGAACCTGGTGTTAAAAGCTGTTATGAGTTGCCTGATAGATGTGCTAGGAACTGAACTCTGGTCTTCTGTGGGAATAGTATGAGCTCTTAACCACTAAGCCTCCTTCAGCTCCAGCCTCCTTGTTTAAAGGAGAAAAAAGTCATGGCTCAGAGAAACCGGAACACCTGGAGCCTGAAGCTCACTCAGGAAGGAGTGAACCAAGGCCTGTGTCCTGACACTAGGGTCAGCCTCAGCATAACACCAGCACTGGTCCTGGTCAAGGGCCTGTCTTTGCCCACTGTGTGGCAGGCTGTACAGCTCCCAGCAGTACTAACCTCTCTCTCTTTCCCTCTGCATTCTCAGGGCAGCAGTGCTGAGGAGCCCTCTGGTGTCACCAGTGAAGGTAACAGACCACCCTTCCACCTACTCCTTCCCTGGAAGTGATAGTCCTGTCCCTGTCCCTCCCCCAGCTCTAGCCTACAAGACTACTCTTTCCCATTAGAATTTGACAAATTCCTGGAAGAACGGGCCAAAGCTGCCGATCGACTCCCCAACCTGGCCAGCCCTTCAGCCGAGGGACCCCCGGGACCTTCCCCTAGCACGGCTCCTCGGAGGAAGACCCAGGAGAAGGATGACGACATGCTGTTTGCCTTATGAATGCAGGGTCTGGCACCCTGCAGCCCAGGGCCTAGCACTCTCATACCCACTGGGGCCCCTCTCTTGGTGTTAAGGCTGCTTGGGGGTGCTGTGTTAACCCCTTCTCTCCTCCTGGAGCCTGGGTGGCAGTAGGATGAACTGGGGGAACGGGTCAGCCCTCTACTGGGATCCTGACTGGTCCTGCCTCCTCCATCCTGCTACCCACTATGACTTTGCTGAGACCTGGGGCCCCAGACAAGCTGGCCTGATGTGACCTGATTGACCTGGTGTGAGACTGCTTCCATGAAATTCCCCTGGTTCCTTCCCCAGGGAAGCCCATGGGAGCCCTCCAGAACCCACACTACCAGTCTAGGTATAGAGGAGACGTGACCACAGCCTTGCCCATCCCTGCCCCTGCAGAGCGGGGCCTGAAGAAGGGTAGGCTATGGTGGCCCCTGCTGAACTGCCCACTGTCCAGGTACGAAGTTGCACCCAGTGAGGCAAGACCTCACCAGTCCAGGTGTCAAGATGAGACCTTGGGGATTCTGGGTACGCAGAGCCCCCCAGTTCCTCCACTGCCTTTCCCCCATCCTTGCTCTGTTCCTCCAGCAGGGCTCCACCCACCTGAGGCTCACCTGTTGGTTGGTTCTCAGGTACAGGGAGAGATGCCTTTTGTGTCCTCAAATAAAAGTAGAAAGCCACCTGCCAGTGTGATCTGCTTCTGGCAGGAAGCATTTTGACCTCATGGTGGGCAGGGCCTACTTTAAGCTAGAGGCCATCTGAGAGGTGGGCATCTATTGATGTAGCGTGGTCTGTAGACCACACTCACAGCACAGCAGGATGGTGCACACAGCCATACACACATATAAAACCCCTGTTTCACCACACAAATCCAGCCTCCATCTGTTCTGCATAGGACAGCCATCTGCCTCTTTGGGTTCCTTCACACGTGGCTACCCCCATGCTCTGCCCAACCTACAAGAGTGGCATGTTGCTCAAGAGAGGGAGCCAAGTATTGGTGGACAGTGTTGGCATGTTGGGGAAGCAGGCTACACACAGGGAGAATGCTGGTGCCAGCCATGACCCAGGTGCTCTGCACTGTCTGCACTGCATACTGGTGACTAGAACTCATGGCCACCTTGGCACACAACACTGGGCACTGGACTGTGCACATCAGGTGTAGGCACCCAGACCTTGCCTGGTTCTACACAGCCCTCAAGAGGACAGAGACTAACAGTGGTCAGCACATAGGGTCCGGTACCTGCACTCTGAGACCCGGCTCAGCCCTCTAGGGACAGTTGGGTAAAGGAACCAGATTGGGGATAGCCTGTATGGGCCCTGGCTGTCCATCTTTAAGCAGGGGAAGGGCGGAGTTTCACATCCAGGCCAAGCCCATCTACCCCTGGCCTGGTCCCACAGCGTCCATGGTACAGGTCGGTAAGAAGGGCCTTGTTTGATTAATTAACAAGTCACGGAGGAGAGGGACCCCAGCCCACTCCTCTGCCTGCTTCCTTCATTCTCTCCGTGTCTGAACCCTTTAGGGAAACTGACTTTGTGATGATCAAAGCCAAGGCTGCTGCTTTCCTGTGTACGCTAGAAAGCCCCAGGAAGTCTCCACAAACCACTCCAGAAGCCCAGGGCCCTACCAATAACTACAGCTACCATCTTGTCTGTTACCAGGGTTTGATGTTGTCTGAGTGATCATTGTAGGGCAGACATGGTATTCAGTGCAGGGGATACATATGGGGATGTGACAGATGTTCCTGCCTGGGCACTTGTAGAGGGGAAGGGACAATAAAATTAGATCTCAGATAAAAGGGCCACTGCACTAAGTGGGAATCAAGGATCAACCAATCAATCCCCAGATTTCCACCAAGACAGGGCAATGCTGCTTCTCTCTCTGGAGACCACGCAGACAGCAGAGGAGAGGAGATGCTGGCAGGAAACCAGGTACTGCCTGCAGACCTCAGGTCAGTTGGCCGCAACATGGCTTGGAGCACACTGCTCTTCTCGTTCCTCAGCACAGCCTGCAGTGTTGCTGCCCAGCTCCAGGTATGTGTCTGTTCAGGACAACTGCTGGAGACCTAGAGGGTAGCACCAGTCTCTCCTCCTGCCTTGGATGCCCCTTGCCAAGATCCCAGCAATAGGAGTGAAGCAAGGGCTGCCCACAGGGCCTGGTGCTAGCCCTGCTACCGAAGCCAGTACTTCCTGAAGCCCCTGACCCCTCCAGGATAGCTGGAAGGCTGTCCTGCTCTGACTTGTGTGGGCCTGGCTGCAGGATCAGAGTCCCATTGTGACCACAAGATGGCAGCAGTGCTGCATGCACAGGAGCTCTTCTTGCTCCTTTCCCTGCTCACACTCACACACACACACACACACACACACACACACACACACACACACACACACACCCTACCCTTGCTTCTCTGACTGGTGAAATAGGGAGATGGAATCTGAAGAATCTGAAGTCCCTCTTTCAAAACTCAGCTAAGGACTTGATTCCCAGAAGCTTCAGCTCTGACTCCTGAGCTGCAGGGAAAACACATCAGAGCCAGCAGCAGGCTGTGAGGCTGTGGCTAGGTAGAGCCCATCTCCTGACGCTCCTGGTAAAACCAGGTGCGCAGACTAATTTTTGTACATGTACTAGTTCATGTACAGCTGCAGCTATTTGTACATGCCAGAAGTCAGGAATGGCACCAGGTACAGCCCAGCACCCTTCTCAGAGTCCAGCTTCTCATGCTGTTCCCTTCTCCGGTAAAGAAAAGCAGCCTCGCTGCACATTTTGCACATTTTATTTTTCTTTCTTCCTTCCTTTCTTTTTTCTTTCCCCCCCCCCTTGTTTTTTCAAGAAAGGGTTTCTCTGTGTAAGCCCTAGCTGTCCTGGAATTCACTCTGTAGATCAGGCTGGCCTAGACCTCAGAGATCCACCTATCCCTGCCTCCCAAGTGCTGGGATTAAAGATGTGCACCACTACTGCCCGGTTTATTTTTCATTTTTTGAGCAAGCAAACTTCCTAACCTCCCTTCTCAAATTCTGAGTGTTGTGGTCTCAGGCATCACCTCATGCCTGCCTTGGTCCACGCTGACTATGTCTTGCTTAGTCCCATCACCACCAACCTGTTGTTGTCCCTATCTGATACCTTCCAGGCCATCCTCTGCTGGACCCCATGGCCCTGTCCAAACACCACTCCTCTCTCAACTCAAGCTCCTGAGCTCCCTCTGGGCCACTGCTGTCCCCTCACTACCAGTGGCAATCTTGTCACTCATCTCACAGCTCTGGGACAGGAAGGGGAGAGGAAAGAGAAAGGGCAGGCTTCGATGTAGGCAGATTGATAGAGTGACATCCACAACCTACTGTCTGGGCTAACTCCTCCTCTGGGCAGTTCTGGGATTTGTCCCTGGAGGAGACCTCTCCACCTTCAGCATCAGAAAGCTCCACAGAGATCACTGGTCCATGCAGTTCCCTTGCATGGTTCCCCAGCAAAGGGCCACAGCTGGCTGAACAACAAACTTTTGTTCTGGAAGTCCAAGATCCAGGTGTGGCAGAGATGTTCTCCTTGGTTTGAAGATGGCCATTTTTACCCTGTGTTGTCACAATGGCCCACGTATCTTCACCTTGATTTCCTCCTGTTAGAATGATATAGTTATATTGGATTATCCCCCTATCTAATGACCACATTGAACTTTAATCACTTCTTCAGAGGTGCCTCTCCAAATACAGTCACACCTGAGGACTTTAACATATGCATTTGGAAGGACATATCCTTCCCATGGCTATGACACACAGATTCTTTCCACTGTATAGAGCAGTGGCATGTAATACCTGCCTCCATCCTTGCCCTCATGGAGATCTGCAGTGACTGATAGATCATATTTGGCCCAGCCCCAGAGCCATGGGAACTCACCAAGAACCAGCCATGAGGCCAGAGCAGAGCTGGAATAGGAGACAGAAAGGACTCAGGTCTAGTGAGCCTGGCTAAGGCTTCTACCTGCTCCCTAGGATGGCCTACCCATCCAAAAGCAGCACGTACCAGTCAGCAAGCAGGCTTCACTGCCACCCATCTGGATCCCCATCCTGCCCATTCCTTGCTTAGCCAGTCTGCACTCTGCCCCTGCCAAAGACCACCCTGCATTCCAATCCCCACAGCTGCATGCTGCAAAGGACTTGGGTTCAATTCCCAGCACCCACATGGTAGCACATAACTATCTCTAGCTCCACTTCCAGGGAATCTGGAGCTTTCTTTGGGCCTCTATGGGTACCAGACATGTACATAGTACATGGACATATATGCAAGCAAAAACACTCAGACACATAAAATAAAAATAAATCTGCTGAGCAGTGGTGGCGCATGCCTTTAATCCCAGCCTCCATCCTTGCCCTCATGGAGATCTGCAGTGACTGCGCAGATCCAGAGCAGAGGCAGAGCCAGGCGGATCTCTGTGAGTTTGAGGCCAGCCTGGACTACCAAGTGAGTTCCAGGAAAGGGGCAAAGCTACACAGAGAAACCCTGTCTCGAAAAACAAAAAAAAAAAAAAAAAAAAAAAAAAAAAAAAAAAAATCTGGTTTTAAAAAAGATTAACATACCAGAAAAAAAAAAAAGCCAAGTGACAAAAACTGGAAGCACTTCCCCACTCGGGCTTCGTATAATAAGTGGAGCATGCTCAAGCCAGTTTGCCAAGACTTGAAGTCTTTTGGGATCATTCTTTTCCTTGCTCACTAGCCCTGCTCTCCTGGAACTCGCTCTGTAGACCAGGCTGGTCTCAAACTCTGAGAGCCACCTGCCTCTGCCTGCCCAGTGCTGGGATTAAAGGTGTCCACCACCATGCCTGGCTGTTTGTCCTTTCTTAATAAATGGTGTCTGTTTATTTCTAACTATGTGTCCCTGGTGCAATCTTTAGTCGGGAATGGGGGGCACAAAAATCAGGAGGCAGGCAACCTCTGAACTCAGGTCGCTATGTATAACCCTATCTCAACCTGGCTTAGGGAAGAGACAACTCCCACCCAGGCTGTGAGCACCAGGGAGGCAGTGCAGGACCAGAGCATGGGGACTCCCAGGCCTACCTTTTTCAAGCAAGTTGCCTTGTGGTTGGAGTCGTCCTGGGAGTCAACAAGTAGGCCCAGCTTCTGCCTCACACATCCATGTAAAATACTTTTGGTTTGAGGCAAATCCTTTCTCCTTTCTGGGCTTCAGTTTCCCAATTAGGTAACCCACAGAAGTGTCCCCCACTCTGCTATTCTGCCCAATCTGCCTTCACACTTCACTGCCCACTTCAGGAAAGAATGAAACAGGTAGAAGATCACACCTATAATCCTCATGTTCAGAAGGTTAAAGCAAGATGTTGTTATGAGTTCAAGGCCAGCCTGGGTTACATTATTTCAGGCTAGCCTGTGCTACAGAAGGATACCTGTCTCAAAACAGAAGACTGGGGAGAACACAAGGCAAGAAGCCCAAGTCATCTGTGGAGATAGGAAAGCAGTGTTCGACTATGCTGCCCACCAGACCAAGAGAAGAAAATATCTATCAGCAGGCTGGATGGACATGCAGAGGGAAAGAGCCAGCAGGCCCCAAAAGAAAGTGAGACCAGCAGGGTGGTAGCACATGCCTTTAATCCCAGTACTCAGAAGACAGGGGCAGGAGAATCTCTGAGTGAGTTCCAGGACAGCCAAGGGCTACACAGAGAAACCCTGTCTCAAAAAAGGGGGAAGTGAAATTCAGGCTAGGGTACATTTTTTTTTAAAGATTTGTTTATTATGTACACAGTATTCTGCCTGCATGCCAGAAGTGGGCACTAGATCTTATTACAGATGGTTGGGAACCACCATGTGGTTGCTGGGAATTGAACTCAGGACCTCTGGAACAGCCAGTGCTCTTAACCGCTGAGCCATCTCTCCAGCCCTAGGGCACATTCTTGCACCCTGGTCCCACCCCTAACAAGGGGAAGTAAAATGGACTATGGAGAGTGTTATGGGTAGCTGTGTAGCTAGAGTTTTCCTGCCTTGCCCACAGTCAGGACAAATCTTTGTCACCCGCCAGTCCCATAGCCGCTCAGACCCAACCAAGTAAACACAGAGACTTATATTGTTTACAAACTGTATGGCCATGGCAGGCTTTTTTACTAACTGTTCTTATATCTTAAATTAATCCATTTCTAAATCATCCTGAGTGAGGTAACCCAAACCCAGAAAGACAGTTATGGTATGTACTCACTCATAGGTGAATTCTAGATATAAAATAAAGAATAATCAGACCACAATCCATAGAACCATAGAGGCTATATATATAGCATGGAGGTCCCTAGGACGACTGTGGCTTATAATAAATTTCAGTTTTACTCAATTATTGAAAAAAAATAGCCAAATGAATGGAAACACATGAACTATGAACCAAAGGCTGAGGGGCCCCCAGCTGGATCAGGCCCTCTGAATAGGTGAGACAGTTGATTGGCTTGATCAGTTTGGGAGGCAACTAGGCAATGGGACCAAGTCCTGTGCTCATTGCATGAGTTGACTGTTTGAAACCTGGAGCTTATGCAGGGACACTTGGCTCAGTCTGGGAGGAAGGGACTGGACCTGCCTGGACTGAGTCTACCAGGTTGATCGCAGTCCTCGGGGGAGGACTTGTCCTGGAAGAGGTGGGAATAGAGGGTAGGCTGGGGGTAAGGGGAAGGTGTGGGAGGGGGGAGAATAGGGGAACCCATGGCTGATATGTAGAACTGAATGGTATTGTAAAATAAATATAAATAATATAAAATAAATAATTCAAATGGTTAAAAAAATTAATCCATTTCTATAAGTCTATACCTTGCCACATGGCTCGTGGCTCATGGCTTACCAGCATCTTCACATGCTGCTTGTCATGGCAGTGGCTGGCAGTGACTCCTTCTGCCTTCCTGTTCTTTCTTTTCTCCTCCCTGTTAGTCCTGCCTTACTTCCTGCCTGGCCACTGGCCAAACAGTGTTTTATTTATTGACCAATCAGAGCAATTTGACATACAGACCATCCCACAGCATAGCTGTTCCTACTGGATGCAGCCCTTACCAGAGCTTTGGGAAATTGCATTTAAAGATAAGTGAGGTTGGTGAGGCTAGCTAGGTCAAGGTCCAGTTTTTGCCTCACTTCAAGAAGGGACACTGGGAGCTGGAGAGATGGCTCAGTGGTTAAGAACACTGGCTGCTCTTCCGGAGGACCCAGGTTCAATTACCAGCACCCACATGGCAGCTCACAACTGTCTGTAACTCCAGTTTCAGGGAATCTGGCACCCTCACAAAAACATACATGCAGGCAAGACACCAATGCACATGAAATAAAAACACATCATTTTTTAAATGTTTTTAAAGAAGGAACTCTGAGGGTATTGGGCTGGTATGTTCTAAATTCTGGGCCTGGGCCTGTGCATAAGGCTGCATGGAGGCTGGGAACATCACTGTGTGCATTCCTGTGCACTTTTGTATTTTTGTCTGCATGATATTTCAATATGTTGAGCAGTTACTGTTTCTCCCTTTTGCAATTCAGTAATCAGACTGGGTCCAGTATTACCACAGAGACACTCCGCCTGCCCAGCCTCCATCTGTGCAGCCCTGCTGCCTGAGGCAGAACCCCTGACCCAAAAGGACAGGAAGTGAGAATAACCAGGCTCACTGGGCTACAGGCTCTGAGACGCTCTTGCCAACCTTAACTCCAGTCTCGTGAACATGCTCATTCATGAACCCCTAGGCCCACACTGTCCTTGAAGGCTTTGCTCCGGCTCTGCAAACTGCTGAGCCCTATGCCTTTCACTGTCTTGCTTTACTGATATTATCTCTGTTATCCCCTCCTGGTACCCATGCCCTCACCCCTCCTCAGTCACTGCTGTGCCAAGAGCCCTACCCCTAGTCCACCAGCTAGCTACAGGTCAAGAGCAGACACCTGTGTTTTCTCTTGTATTACACAAAGTGCAATGACTTGGAGGAGACAGACTGGAGCTGAGGATCAGGGATGCATTCCTGCCTCTGCTCTTCTCTCAGGCTCCTCCTCGACCAGCCTTGGCCCGTGTGCCATGCTGCCACCGTAGATGTGGCTCACAGGCACGAAAGCCTGCACACCCTCCAGTCTCAGCACAAGAAGAGGGTATTCGTGAGATCTGAGGTTAAATTTCCAAGATTTGACTTTTTTAAAAATTTATTTATTTATTTATTTATTTATTTTAAGATTTATTTATTTATTATGTATACAGTGTGTTCTGTCAGCACGTACCTCTGCAGGCCAGAAGAGGGCACCAGATCTCATTACAGATGGTTGTGAGCCACCATGTGGTTGCTGGGAATTGAACTCAGGACCTTGGGAAGAGCAAGCAGTGCTCTTAACCTCTGAGCTATCTCTCCAGCCCAGATTTATTTATTTTATTTATGTGTGTGGATGTGTGCCTTTGTAAGTTCATGTTCACTATGTGTGCAGGTGCCCATAGAGGCCAGAGGGAATTGAAACTCCTGAAACTGGATTTGCAGGAGGTTGTGAACCACTGGTGTGGGTGCTAGGAGCTGAACCTGTAAGAGCAACAAGTACTTTTAACCTCTGAGCCATCTTTCCAGCCTAAAGGCTGAATTTTAAAATTTCATTTATTTTTTTATGTGTATGGGTATCTTTGCCTGCTGTAGGTCTGTGCATTACTTGCATATAGTGCCCATGGAGGCCAGAAGAGGGCTGGTCTTCTGGAACTGGAGTTATAGATGTTAGTGAGCTACCATGTGGTTGCTGGGAATCCAACCCCGGTCCTCTAGAAGAGCAGTCAGTGTTCTTAACTGTTGAGCCATCTCTCCAGCCCCTGTAATTTTTAAACAGTTTTTAAAATTATTGTCATTACACTAGATGCACACACACACACACACACACACATACACACACACACACACACACACACACACACACCTGAGTGCACATATGCTTAAGTGAGCATGTGGAGGTTGGAGAGGAAGGCTTAGGAGTTGGTCCTCTCTGTTCACCATGTGGGTACTGAGATCAAACTCAGGATTTCAGGCCTAATATCTACAGGCTAAGCCATCTCACAAGCCTGGCCATTGTTTGGGGTTTTGTTTGTTTGTTTTGTTGTTGGTTTTTGTTGTTGTTGTTTTGTTTTGTTTTCCTTTTTTGAAACAGGGTCTCCTGTAGCAAAAGCTGACCTCAAATTGACTGTGTAGGGACAGGCAGTGGTGATGCATGCCTTTAATCCCAGCACTCGGGAGGCAGAGGCAGGCAGATCTCTGAGTTCAAGGCCAGCCTGGTCTACAAAGTGAGTTCCAAGCCAACTAATTGACTGTGTAGCTGAAGCTGAGCTACACTCTTGACCCTTCCTCCTCTACCTCCTAAGTTGATGTCACAGACACACCACCTTGCTGGGCTGAGGCCAGAACTTCCCCTGCACAAAGGGAACAGGAAAGTGAGTGGCATTGCATGAGCTGTCACGAAGCAGGCAAAGCAGTGGGAACTGGCTCATCATGTCCAGGGCAGCTACAGGACGACATGGAACCAAATCTCCCCAAGTTGTGAATTACACTGTCACATCTGGAAACTCAAGAAGGGAAGAGCTAAAGCCTATACCAGGAAAGGGGCAATGACCACACTATCCCTGTGCACCCTGGAAGAAGGGCAGCAGAGCAGAGAGCCAGAAAGGAAGCCAGGCGTGGTGGCATACATCTTAATCCCAACTCTCAGGAGGCAAAGGTGGGTGGATCTTTGTGAGTTCAAGGTCAGTCTGATCATCAAAGTGAGTTCCAGGACATCGAAAGCTGCACAGAGAAACCCTGTCTTGGAAATTCAAAACAAAAACAAACAGAACCAGAAAGGAGGAAAAGAGAGAAGAGACAAGAGAGCACCAGTGAGCCGGGACCAGGCAGAGCCCACAGGCTCTGAGATGAGCTGCTGGATGGGAGAGAAGATCAAAGCCAACCAGAAAAATGTCTAAGGTGCCATGTCACTTTGTCCTTTAAGTGGCTTGCTGTCAACCCTCTCAGTGTCCCCAGATGTTCTGCCTACAAATATTTGTCAAGAGCGGCACTTTGTGGAACTGGAGAAGGGTGACAGTTCATTCCTGAGTCAGCACAGCACAGAACAGGAAGCCCTGTGAAGGATTGGGGTACTGGGGCTCTATGGTGAAAGCAGAAGTTACCCTCCCCTCTCCAGACCTCCTGGAGGACTTGCATAGACACTGGGCACTGACCTCCCAGGATGGGAACCTCCATGCAGTCAGGATGCTCTTTTTGGGGAGGAGGGGGTCTCAAGACAGGTTTTCTCTGTCATGGAATTCACTTTGTAGATCAGGCTGGCCTCAAACTCACAGAGATCTGCCTGCCTCTGCCTCCCAAGTGCTAGGACTAAAGGCATGTACCACCACAGCTGGCTGCCATGATGCTCTTTTAAAAATATATTTTATTGGTATGTATATATGTATATGTGTGTATATATATAGATAGGTGCTTGTGAGCATAGTGTATGTTTGAAAAGGCAATTGATTGCCTGGAGCTGGAGTTACAGGTGGTTGTGAACCACCTGATGTGGGACCTGGGTAATATGAATCAAATTATGTCTTCTGGGAGTGCAGCATTCCTTTCTTTAAAAAAAATAATTTAAGCCGGGCGTGGTGGCGCACGCCTTTAATCCCAGCACTTGGGAGGCAGAGGCAGGTGGATCTTTGTGAGTTCGAGGCCAGCCTGGGCTACCAAGTGAGCTCCAGGAAAGGCGCAAAGCTACACAGAGAAACCCTGTCTCGAAAAAACCAAAAAAAAAAAAAAAAAAAAAAATTATTTAACTTTATTTTATATGCATTGGTGTGAGAGTGTCAGATTCTCTAGAACTGGAGTTACAGACAGTTGTGAGCTGCCATGTGGGTGCTGGGAATTGAACCTGGGTCCTCTGGAAGAGCAGCCAGTGCTCTTAACCTCTGAGCCATTTCTCCAGTCTGCAGGGTGACTTCTTGTAATGACTGAGCACTCTCTCTCTCTCTCTCTCTGTCTCTCTGTCTCTCTGTCTCTCTGTCTCTCTGTCTCTCTGTCTCTCTCTCTCTCTCTCTCTCTCTCTCTCTCTATTTATTTATTATGTATACAGTGTTCTGTCTGAATATATGGCTGCAGGCCAGAAGAGGGCACCAGATCTCATTACAGATGTTGTGAGCCACCATGTGGTTGCTGGGAATTGAACTCAGGACCTCTGGAAGAGTAGCCAGTGCTTTTTTTTTTTTTTTTTTTTTTTTTAGTTTTAAACAGTTTTATTGAGGTAGAATGACATAAAAAATTAGAATATCTTTAAAACAAATAACTTGGCAAATTTTGATACATAGATACATTTAACATTTGTGAGACATCATCTTAGCCAATATAGTAGACATTGTTGTCATTCGCCAAAGTAACCTTGTGTCTTTCTCTAGTCCTTCCTCACCCCACTCCATCTTCTGCTGACCCCCACACTCCACTATTGAATTTTGAGGGACTTCTGGATAGAAGTCTTTTTTTTTTTTAATGCCAAATGCTGTTTATTGAAGGAGGGAAGAGGTCTTAAATACAGGCTTACAGCACAATGGGAGAACCCCAAAGGGCAGAAGTTCGCTACTGATGTTTTACAATCTTGCATCTAAGCTGTTGACGCCCATTATGCAGGATACACAGACATGGAACTTCCCTTAAGCATTCAGGATGGTGGAACCCAGCAGGGAGCAGCCAGTACTCTTAACCACTGAGACATCTCTCCAGCCCCTGAGCTATCTCTTAAACCCCCAGGATGCACATCTGACCATGTTTAATTTTAAATTTGCATTTATTTATTTATTTATTTATTATTACTCACTTACTTATGTGCATGCCTGCTACAAGAGGCCAGAGGACACTTTTAAGGACTCAGGTCTCTCCTTCTGCTGTGAGGATCCCAGGAATCAAATCCAGGTTATTGTAAGTCATCAGGCTTGACAGAAGGAACTTGTACTAACTGGGCCATCTCACTGGCCTTAACCATGTCTTATAATACCTAGTCCTCAAACCTCAACAAAATCAAATCTTTTACCCAAGTTAAAGACTCAAGTTCTGTCCTGGCCAAAACTTCAGGGTCTAGCTCCTGTAACACCCAGAACACAGGCCGTTTTCCCCACACAAGCCTCAAAGTCCTGTGCCCCCACCTTATGGCCTCTGTACAAGACATTTGTTGTTCCCTGTAGAACATGCCCCTCCCACAAATTATCTCACCTGTCCGGTGTGTCATCTCCTCCAGTCCAGTCATTCCTAACCTCCTGACCAGACATTTACCCATCGTGGAATTCTCTGTAGTTACAATAGCAAGATGAATGGAAGAATCATGAGATGGCTTGTGTGACTCATCGTGGCTCTGTGCCACCATCCCTGAACCTATTGTCCATAGGAAAACAAGTTGGAGGCCCATTGTGAAGAGGAGGAGGTGGTAGTTGGGAGCAGCGCCTGTCCTGTC
This sequence comes from Peromyscus leucopus, assembly GCF_004664715.2. Classification (NCBI taxonomy): domain Eukaryota; kingdom Metazoa; phylum Chordata; class Mammalia; order Rodentia; family Cricetidae; genus Peromyscus; species Peromyscus leucopus. The sequence goes on along the minus strand of NC_051067.1, from coordinate 94,993,980 downwards.
CTATTACCAAGTACTTCACACTCACAGACTCACCTCCCATGCAGGGAAGAGGGCTGTGGACAGTCTAAAATGTGAAAACATGGGTAAGAGAGAAAATGAGCTCCCTGTGTTTGTCATGGACCTGGGTTGGCCTGCTGAGACTTGGGGCCCTGGGAGTCAAGGAGCCTGATTACTGCTCTGCTGGTTTTTAATGCAGGGAAACTGCAGGTCCAAACATGTCCCCTGAGAAGCACAGAACCCACCCTCACAGCAAAACTATCTTCTCAGGAGCAACCAGAGATCAGCCTTTGCCTTGACTGGCAGCTGGCAGAGATTCACAGTCATAGGCTGGCATAGCACAACAGCCAACTTTGGAATCATAGGCCTAGGTCTTATTGGCACACTCCAATGTCAAGGCATTTACCATCTACCTGGGAGTCTTTCTCCCAGAAACCACCAACTCTGCCCACAAACTAAACCATAAAGGTTGGTTGATGTGATGTTTAGTGGTGTCCATAGGGTTCTGGTGTGGGCTTCTGGGAAAGCTCTAAAGATGGACAGTATGATTATGTGTTTTACCACGAGTTTCCTTTATTTTACTTATTCCTGTGTGTACCTGTTCCTGTATGTGTTCTTACGTGTATACATGTATATGCATGTGTGTCTCTAGAGACCAGAAGTCAATGTCTAGTGTCCTATCTAATCACTCTACATCTTATTTTTCACGACAGGGCTTCTCACTAAACCTGTAGCTGGCCAATGAGGCTGACCTGGCTAGCCAGTGAGCTCCAGCCATCCTCCTGTTTCTGACTCCCAGCACTGGCTTTAAAGACATTTTTGTGTTAGATTTATTTATTCTATCTTATAAGTATGAGTGTTCTGCCTACGTGGATTATATATATCACATGTGTGCCTGGTGCCCACAAGAGGCCAGAAAAGGTTATTGAATCCTCTGGAGCTGGAGTTACAGAAGGTTATGAGCCACCATATGGGTGCTGGGAATCAAACCCAGGGCCACTGCAGGAGCAACAAGGGCTGTAGACCACTGAGCCACCTCACCAGCCAGCTGGCACTGGCTTTTTACAAGGGTTTGGAATCCAAACCTATGCCCCCACCCCGACTCTTTACCACAGTTTTTAATAACGTTTCCTAATGCACAAGCTGCATGAGTTGTAGCAGGCTGAGACAAGGTCTCACGTTGTCACCTTGGCTGGTCTGCAGCCCACAGAGATCTGCCTGCCTCTGTTTCCTGAGGGCTGGGATTAAAGGGTACTGCTACTAGGCTGACAGAGACTGGGGGTGTGGCTTGGAAGAGGAGTGCTTACCCTGCTTGCAGGAGGGAGAGGCAAAGCCCTAGGGTCCATCCCCAGCACCATGGGCAGTGGGCAAAGAGCACTAAGCCAGTGAAGGCCTACTTCACCTCGTCTGTCCTGCGTCACCCTCCTGTGCTGTGGTCTAGTGTGCTGTGTTCTGGGAACAAATTCAGGGAAGTCACTGTCCTTGACTCTGTCATTGATTGATCCATCAGATGATTAACTGATTTATTGATGGAAACCTGTAGAGCCCCTGTCCCCATGAAGGCCATCCGGGATGCCGACCCCCTGGGGATTGGCCCTGATGACCCGCCTGACCTCTTGAATGACAACAGCACAAGATGATGTAAGGTTCAGTCTCTGTTGACCTTTGGGGGTCAGATGACAGAGCAGCACATGCTGAAGAAGAGTGAGATGGAAGGAGTCGTTATAACTGAAGCCACCACCACTCCAGGACCATACCCCATGGACACAGCCAATTAGAGGGCACAAGTATAGGCTAGCCCAGAGCCTCTACCAGTCCAGACTATGCCAAGTCATTTAGAGGGTTTCTGTCTTCCTCTCTCTTTTCTTTCTCTTTCTTTTTCTTTTTCTTTCTTTCTTTCTTTTTTTTGTTGTTGTTGTTTGTTTTTTGAGACAGGGCTTTTTTATGTAGCCCTGGCTGAACTGGAACTAGCTTTGGACACCAGGCTGGCCTAGAACTAATAGAGATCTGCTTGCCTCTGCCCTCCAAGTGTTGGGATTAAAGGCATTCACCACCACCCAGCTTGTTTTTTTTTTTTTTTCTTTAGCTCAATCTATTGTATATGTTATATGAGAGACTTCTAATTTTTTTTATTAGAAATTGTAAGGGGGGACTAGGGATGTAGCCCTGGCTTTGATAGAGGCAGATGGATCAGAAACTCAAGGTCATCCTTGGCTATCTAGGGAGTTTAAGGCCAGCCTGGGCTTTATGAGACTTTGGCAAGAATCTGTTGGAGCATGTGAGCTCCATCAGGCCATAAAAAATAAATCATTCTGGTCTATTTTCAGTGTGATGTACATTTACAGTTCATCAATGAATAACAGAGAAGCGGGAGGCACTAGGCCGCTGTCATCCTCATCTAGTGCTGATATTGCTTGCTTAGGTTGGAGATGAAAAGTTACAGTCAAGCCGGGCGGTGGTGGCGCACGCTTTTAATCCCAGCACTCGGGAGCTAGAGCCAGGCGGATCTCTGTGAGTTCAAGGCTAACCTGGGCTACAGAGTGAGATCCAGGATAGGCACCAAAACTACACAGAGAATCCCTGTCTCGAAAAAACAAACCAACCAACAAACAAAAAACAAACAAAACCAGAAAAAAAGTTACAGTCAGTTACATGACTAAGTTCACTAGGAGGAAAGGGGGGAACTGGACCCCCAGAGGATGGGGGATTTGAGGTGGAGGCTATGCCAGATGAGTGGGAGAGACTGTCACTCTCTAGAATATCAGCCTATTGAAAAAAGAGGGTAGAGTTGCTTGTGATTTAGGACTATAAAAACCACTGTTTGTGCGAAAGTGGTGCCAGCCATTTGCCTTTTCTTCAGGTTGATGTTCAGCTTTGCAAAGGTGAAAATAAACTGCTTTGGTTTTGCCGCGCTGTCTCCAGCACTCAACTTTGGGGGGGGAGGTGTTGGGGGGGCTTGAGACAGGGTTTCTCTGTGTAACAGTCCTGGCTGTCCTGAAACTCACTCTGTAGTCCAGGCTGACTTCGAACTCACTGAGACCCACCTGTCTCTGCCTCCCAACCGGCTGCAAAGTGGAAAAATCTACTTCTTTGGTTTTGCCACTCTGAGTCTCCATCACTCACTTTAAAATTTTTTTTTGTTTATTTCATGTATGATTGCTCTATCTGAATGTTCAACTTTATGCCAGAAGAGGACATCAGATCCAACTATAGATGGTTGTGAGCCACCATGTGGTTACTGGGAATTGAACTCAGGACCTCTGGAAGAGCAGCATTGCTCTTAATGGCATCTCTCCAGCCCCTCCAGCACTCATCCTATGAAGTGGGGATTACTGTTTTTCATAAGGCTACAGTCCCTGCACACCAGCACCTGTCACATGGCCTGTCCTCCCTTAGAGCCCCTGAATTCTAATCTAATATTCTTGTATCACTGATCAGTTTGATGAACAAGCAACTTTCCCAAGGTCACACAGATAGTAAGTAACTCATTTGGGATCAGAAAGATCTAGAATCTCTGGGGGTACCCAGCACACACTCAAGTCCTCCAAAAATCTCCCAGGAGCCTCTGCTGTTGGGCACTAAGGTGGGCACAGCTGTGCAGGAAAGCCACCTAGGACAACGGAGGGGACAGCCCCAGGCCTCTCAGAGCACGGTGGTGATACTGCATAGTTGATACCTCTCACCCCATCACATGACATCATCCACACCACTTGGGTTTGATCCTGACCCAGGTTCTGCCCCCAGCTCTGTGAGCCTCATGTCCCATCTGTAAACAGTGTGTTTATAGTGGGAAGAACTGAAATATCCCCACCCAGGGTTGCCTGCCCAAACTGTGGAAGCTGAATTGCGTCTGTGGAAGGGAAAGCAGATGGGCTGATGAGGCTGAGGAAGAAAGAGGAAGTGCAGAGAGGAGGAAGGGGTGGTGACGCAGCACTGAGGGGAAGAGCAGGCTGTGTCTGTGCCCATCAGGGGCTGCCTCCAGAGGGCTTAGGGCTCTGGGCTGCTAAGGCTGCTGCTGACCCCAAGCAAAGCCTTGGTTTTGAGTTCTGGCAACATAAAGGAAGAAGAGGGGCCGGCAAGATGGCTCCCGGAGTAAGGGCACCTGGCACCAAGCCTGACCAAGTTCAGTCCCCAGAACCCACATGGAAGAAGGGAACCAACTCCAAGTTTTCCTCTGACCTCCACATGCATAAATGTAAAATAAGGAGAGGAGAGGAATTCATGTTTGACCCCACAGTTTATTACTAAAAGATTCAAAGCCAGGTCTCCGGTTGGTTTTTCTTCTGTTGTGTTTTCTGTTTGGTTGGTTGGTTGGTTGGTTGGTTGGTTGGTTGGTTGGTTGGTTGGGACAAGATCCAGCTGTTTAGTCACGCCACTCATTGCTCTCATCTCCTCCTCAGGAGCCTTCACTATGTCCTTCACACCCACGAAGGCCTGTGCCTGAGTCTCATGAGCAGCAGAGTTTGACTGAGGATGCAGGTGAACACTAGTGTGCTCATCACAGGCAGCTGTGTCTAGTTTAGTTAGCCACCTCTGCCTCCAGCTCAGGGCCCACATGCCTGATGAAAACTGACTCAGCACTTCCAGTCGCCTCTGACTGCCCATAGCTCCTCAGGCAGAGGTGGAACTTCCTGAGTCCCTCCCCAGTCGGTGTTGGGATCTTGGGCTGGTTTGGTTTTGTGCAAATCATGTTCCAGCTACTGTGAGTTTACATGTGCAACTGAATTGTAATGCACAGCAAAGACTATTCTTCCACAGACATCCACTCCCTCTGGCTCTAACAATCTTTCCACCCTTCTTATGAGATGAGTCCTGGGACTGGGGGAAGGGCGTCCCATTTAGACCTGAGCATTACATAGTCTCTTATTCTCTGCTCATTAACCTGTTCGTAGTTCCTGTGTTAATCTCCATCTCCTGCAAAAAGAAGCTTCTCTGATGAGAGTTGAGTGATGCACTAATCTATGGTTATAAGGATAAGAAATTAAGAGGTAGGCTGAGGGTGGTGGCAAAAGCCTTTGCTCCTAGGACTCCCAAGGAAGGTGGATCTTACCCACTGAGAAAGCGCCTCCTGAGCCCACCAGGCATCACTTTCACAGCAAGTGGGTCTAAAATGTTTTTGTTTTGTTTTGTTTTCTCTACCAGAGATAGAACATGGAGCTTTGTGCATGCTTTAAAAAGTATGACTTAAAATTTTTATGTAAAAGCCAAGGATAGGATTAAGTGGAAAGAAACGTCTTGTTGAGCAGTCTTTTGTTTTGTTTTGTTTTGTTTTTAGCTTACATAAAGCCATTGGTTAACAGAAAATAATTTGAGAAGCCCTTTTCACAGACAGCAATCATAACGGCCCTCCTTCCTTCAGGTGCTGTCAGAGAGGATGGGGGTGACATCCTCAAATCATCATGCCTGAGTGTGCAAGAGCTCTAGGGACTGACTTGGCTCCAGGTCCAGGGGTCTTGGTCCTGTTTCCTCCTGTGGCCCTGTGTTTGATATGCACGGCAGTGATGCCCAGCTCTTGGCACCTCTGGGCCACATCCTGGGCAGCCACAAGGCTGCATACAGAGAAGACTCATCTGTCAGCCTTTACCTTCATTCCACCAGTCATTCGGCTATTTCTGAATGTCATCTCCAGACTCCTCCCTGATGAGCAGGGGTTTGGGGTTTTTTGGTTTTTGTTCTTTTGAGACAGGGTTTCTCTGTGTAGCCCTGGCTCTCCAGGAACTCACTTTGTGAACTAGGCTGGCCTCTGAGATCCGCCTCCAAGTACTGGAATTAAAAAGGGGAGTGGTGGCGAGGCCTGGTAGTGCACGCCTTTAATCCCAGCTCTCAGAGGCAGAGGCAGGTGGACCTCTGTCAGTTCGGGGACAGCCCGGGATACAGAGTGAGTTCCAGGGTAGCCAGGGCTACACAGAAAAATCCTGTCTCGGAAAAACAAAACAAAACAACAAACAAAAAAAGGCGTGCGCCATCACGCTCGGCCTGTTGATTTTAAGACTAGCAAGTGTGTGTGGAACTGCAGCTGGTTCCCACGCTTCTGAGGCTCTAAGCAGGGTCCCTAGACAACTCCTAAACAAGCTTCCAGGGCTCAGAGAGGGGTGGAGGAGGGGCCAGGGTGCAAAGTGAGCCGGCTGCTCCAGGAGCAGCAGCCTGGGCCGACCCCTACCCCTGCCCCCACTGTGCAGTCCTCAACAATCCATTAGGACTGTGCAATCCAATCTGGGGCTAAGCCTTTTCTGCTGAGTCAAGGTCCGGGACAGCGTGGTGCTGAGTCACGGTCCCGGGCAGCGCGTTGCTGCTGCTGAGTCACGGTCCCGAGGTCTGTTTTCACTGAGTCATGGTTTGAGCTGCTCGGGATTGAGCCCCTGGAGGCGGAGTCCTGGCAGGAAGGAGAGCGGACGTGCTGGCCTAGCAAGGCTGCAGGGCTGCCAGGGCCACCTCGGTTCAGGCTCAGATCCGGCACTTGGAGGTGGGAGCTATGGAGGGACACAAAGCAAACAGCTGGCTTGTGTTTTTGAAACACATCAAGGTGACAAAGCAGAGGTAAAGGAGATCACAGAGGACAGAAACGGCAAAGCCATCCCTCGAATACACAGGATTTGGGTACAGTCTGCGCTTATATAACGTGTGTATGTAGAATTTAAAAGAACAATTCCCTAGTGTTGTGAATTGAATCCAGGGCTTCAGACACACTGTTACGTACTCTACCATCCATCTGCACTGACATCCCCGAGCTTTACAGTTAGAGTCTGAGTGCTGAGGACACAGGTCTGTTGGCAGAGTGCTTGCACCGTAAGCAAGAAAGCCTTGGGTTTGATCCAGCACCCACCACTTGTGGTGATACAGCCCTGTAATCCCAGGACTCAGAGGATGGTAGCAAAGCCCCTCTCCTCTGGTTACATGAGACCTTGCTTTAAATTAATAAATCAGTTTGAAACAACAATCCCCAAGTATGCTTTTTTTTTTCTTTCCTAACACAGGGTTTCTCTGTGTAGCTTTGCCTATCCTGGAACTCACTCTGTGGACCAGGCTGACCTAAAACTCACAGAGATCAACCTGTCTCTGCCTCCTGAGTGCTGGGATTAAAGGAGTGCGCCACCACCACCCAGCCAAGTACGTCATTTTTGCATTCTAAAAATGTTTTAAATTGTATTTATTACTGTGTGTGTGTGGGTGGGTGGGTGAAAGAGAGAGAGAGAGAGAGAGAGAGAGAGAGAGAGAGAGAGAGAGAGATGGAGGGCACTCAGTCAAGGTCAGAGGACAATTTTGTTGAGTCAGTTATCTCCCTCTAACTTTTCAAGGGTTCCAGAGGTTGAACTTGGGCGATCAGGATTGCAGTTACACCCCTGAGCCATCCTCCCAGCCCCTTGACGCAATTATTTTGTGCTAAAGGCTAAAAGAAAGAAAGAAAGAAAGAAAGAAAGAAAGAAAGAAAGAAAGAAAGAAAGAAAGAAAGAAAGAAAGAAAGAAAGACAGACAGACAGACTGGCTCTCACTATGTAGCCCTTACTTCCTGGAACTCAATTATCTCTGCCTCCTGAGCACTGGGCTTAAAGGTGTTCACCACTATTAATAAATAAATAAAAAGCTTAGTTGAAAAAAGACTAAGGTGCCAGGAGGTGGTGGCACATGTCTTTAATCCTGGCACTTGGGAGGCAGAGGCAGGAGGATCTCTGTGAGTATAAGGCCAACCTAGTCTACAAAGCAAGTTCCAGGACAAACAGGGCTACATAAAGAAATCCTGTTTTGTCTAAACAAAACTATACACGCACACACCCAAACAGTAACAAAGACAGGAAATTCAGCCTTCATTCGGAGGAAACCACCCACAGGCCAGGAGGAAATCAGTGGCCTCCTGGAAGTGAGGAAGCAGACCCAAGCAGATTCTATCATCTGTCTTTTCTGGTATATGGACCCTCTCTTCACCCAGTTTACCCATAGCCTCGTTGCCTTATGATGGAGTCCCTAACCCCTTAGCATGACTCACATAAAAGTGCATGGCTCCAAATGGTTCTTCTTTTGTTTTTTGTTTTTTCTCAAGACAGGGTTTCTCTGTGTAGCTCTGGCTGTCCTGGAACTCTCTTTGTAGACCAGGCTGGCCTCAAATTTACAGAGATCTGCCTGCCTCTGCTTCCCAAGAGCTGGGATTAAAAATATGTGCCAACTGCCCAGCCAAATAGTTCTTGTCTCTACTTCCTTGAGTGCTCCTGCATCACACACTACTTCTCCCTGTTAATCTGTCGCATCACTTAACTCACAGACCGGAATAAGAGCTCTGTACCTAAGGCACTTTGCCTCCACTTACAATATAATGAACCAGCCAGGTGGTGGTGGCCCACGCCTTTAATCCCAGCACTCGGGAGGCAGAGGCAGGTGGATCTCCGTGAGTTCAAGGCCAGCCTGGGCTACAGAGTGAGTTCCAAGAAAGACACAAAGCTACACAGAGAAACCCTGTCCCGGGTTTATATATAATGAACCATATCATTATGGAAATTTCTAGATTAGAGAAAAACTGGGACTGAGTGGTGGAAGGGGAACTGGCTCTCCCTGGCCATGTGTCACAGTGGACACTTCCCCTCCTCTTCCTCTGAGCCATGCCCAGTTCTGAGCTTCTCACAGATACTCCCTGACCCAGCCTCCCCCCACTGAGTGGATGTTATTTTTAATTCTCATTTTTCAAATGAGGAAGTGAAGGCTCAGGAGGTTCAAGTGTGCAGTTACTTGTCAGGACCCTGCTTTGAGCTGCAAACCCTGCTGGAAGTCGCTTTCGTTAGTGTTTGCATTGTCCTAGGAGTTCCTCCTTCATGCAGTCAAGAGAAGCCAGGTTCCACATGGCTACACAGTCCTTGTGGTCTAGGGGTCCAAACAGCAGACCCCCAGCCTGTCTGATGCTGAGGGAGGCTGGGTGATGTCTAGAAAGGGTATGGCTCTATCTACACCCTCAGTGTTTAGGCTCAGTGGGTTGCTCTGAAGAGGAACATGCAGGATGCCAGGCACACCTGGCTCCACATTTCAGGTGAGTGTGTGGCCTCCAGGTAGCAATTGAGCCCAACTTTCTAAGCCTCCTACATTAAGTATGCAGACAATTCCTGTGTGGTGCCACCAAGCTCTGACTCAGGCACGTGATGCCTGTGTCATCTTGCTGCCCAATATTGGGTTGCTTATAGCTAGGTGGGGTGGGGTGTCTGGAGCACTGGGATCTGAAGGGCAGGCCCCCTAAAGTGACTGGGGATAGGAAAAAGCAGGGAAGCCTAGCTTCATGGAGCTATAACTGAACTGTAACAAACTTGACACATGTACAAAGTGTGGTGAGTTCAGGCCCCATAATTTTCGAAACCATCCCCACTGCCAAGGTTCTAAGCATATTTATCACTCCTAAGGGTTTTCTCACCTTGGTGAGCCCGGCTTTCTACCAGGTAGTATATCTGATTAATTTACTTGACATTTTCTAAATTTTTATATTAGCTTAATACATGTTTTATTTATATATATATAGTGTTAACTTATATTAGTTATATATTTTTATACATGTTCTTATGTAAATGGAATTACACAGCAAGTGCCTTTTTTGGTTTTTGACCCAGGGTCTGTGTAGCCCTAGCTGTCCTGAAAACTGAAGTATAGACCAGGCTGGCCTTGAACACACTGAGATCTGCCTGACTCTGTGTCCAGAGTGCTCGGATTAAAGGCAACACCTTTACACCAGCACACCTTTTTGTCTTTATCCAGCATAGCTATTTTGAAGACTTGGGTGTTGAAGCATAAATCAATAGTCCCTTCCTGTTTATTGTGTTCATGTTTACATGACAATCTATTTATCCAGTCACCTGCTGAGGGATATATAGGTTATCTCAGTTTGAGACTATGACAAATAAAGATACCATGAATGTCCCTAAACAATCTCCAAAATCTAAGTCCTTGCTTGGGCAGTAGGTGTACATTTCATGCTTGAAGAAACTCCAACGGAGTGGTTTGGTCTAGGAACTTTCCCCCTTTGCCTCCTAGGCTCTCTGGCTGGAAATAAAACAACAACAAAAAGATAAGTGAAGCTGTGCCTGGGGAAGCATGGCTTTAGTCCCTCCCAGCACTCAGGAGGCAGAGGACTTGATTCCCAGCACCCACATGGCAGTTTACAATAATCTGTGACTGCAGTTCTAGGGAATCTAATACCCTCTTCTGGTCTCCTTGGGCACCAGGTGCTCATGTGGTAAACAGACATACCTGCAAGCAAAGCACTTATACACCTAAAATAAAATAATTAAAATAAAAGACACCTTAGGGAGCTTTCTCTAGGGTTGGAAAGATCTAATATTTGTATTCATTACGATGATGCTAGACCTGCTTTGGGGCAGGTGAGGGAGGGGAAAGCACAGAGCTTTTGGGGACCTTATTATCTTCAGTTCAAAATAATCATGTGCTAACACAGCATGTTATTAGGGCAACATTCTAATCACCACAATGCAAGAGTTTTCAGTATTAATAGGAGTCATTCATCTTCTTAATTAAGCCCTTCTTGTAAGTGTAGAGTGATCTCACTGTGGGCTGAATTTGCATTTTGGTGTCTCTTCTTATTCCTAGTGGGTATATGGGTGGTAACTTGGATATTTGTACACTGTATGAAGGTGTATTGCTGTAATTGGTGTAATAAAAAGCTCAACTGCCAATAGCTGGGCAGAAGAGCATAGGCGTGACTCCTGGGCAGAGAGAGGACTCTGGGAAGAAGAAAGGCAGATTTGCCATCCAGACATGGAGAGGAAACAGGAGGTGTAAGATAGAAGAGCGGTGATGCCACATGGCAGAATGTAGATTAACATAAATGGGTTAATTTAATTTATAAGAACTAGTGGGACAAGTGTAAGCTAAGGTCAAACTGTCATAATTAATAATCAGTCTTTGTGTTGTTATTTTGAGCTGGCTGTCCCAAGGAAAAAGCTTCCTACATATGATGCCCAACTTGGGCCACATACATCCACATAAGGCCTGAAAAAGCCAAAAAAAGTTCCAAACACAGAAGATGCCCTTCCCGGTGGCGAACACAGTCTCTCTGGTAGGTGCAGTGGCATACAGAGGCACAGCTCTTTTCAGGGGCCCTGCTGTGAAACTGAGCACTTGAACAGCTGGCACTGGGTACAAATACCTGCCCCAGGTGGACACAACAAATTCCCAGAGTTGGGGGTGGGTAGATTCGGCTCCAGGGCCAGTACTCACCAGCATGAGGCTAGGTTCTCATGGAACTGAGGGGGCCAGAGCCAGCTACCACAGCCTCGTGGCAGTAACCTAGCAGTTTAAAGTTTGGCTCACACAGTCAGAGTGAGGAGCAGAAAAGCTAGGTCCAGACACAGAAAAACTCTAAGAAGGTACAAATGCTTTAAAAGGTGCTTAGGTGCTGAAGAAAGAAAGTGGATATAGAAAGTCGTAAAAAATAGTTTAAAAATAATAAAGTCTTTAAAGAGAAAGAAAAGTAATATAAAAAGAATAAGCCACATAAAGATGGGAAATACACAGGGTATCCGGATCCTGTATGGTGTTTTGTTGACTTTGAATTTTTTAAATGCTAGTGAACAAAAAATGACAGCTACTGAGAGATACTGGATTATGGAAACTGCTGAATTAAACCAGCCTGTACATTTAAAGATGTCTTGACTTCAGAATGTAAGTCAGGAAATATAGTGCATTGGGGGAGAGGTTATACCTTGAAACAAAAAGTTAATGGATTTATCCAAAATTAATAAGGATCAGATTTGACTGGGGGAGACCACCTGAGGATCTTGGCTGTAGACATGAGGGAGAAAGCCAGGAAAGACTACAGGACAGGTAACGTGTAGACTGATCTCTCTGCACGAGAACAGCTCTGAGACTGGATGAGACATGGTAAATTTTGTTGGCTACAGAGTCCTCATGACTTTTTTTTTTGAGACAGGGTTTCTCTGTGTAGCTTTGCACCTTTCCTGGAACTCACTCTGTAGTCCAGACTGGCCTCGAACTCACAGAGATCTGCCTGCCTCTGCCTCCCGAGTGCTGGGATTAAAGGTGTGCACCACCACCGCCCAGCATTTTTTTCTTTATTTTTTTCTTATGACTTATTATTACATGCCATCCTTTCATATAACATAGATAAAGATTTATATTACAGTTTGGTTATGCAGTCCAAGTCGAATTATAAAGTTGACAGATGCCTTTTACCTGCTAAAACATAAAACAAAAAGTCATCTTTAGTGTCTAGAGAGATGGTTCTGCATTTAAGAGCACTGGCTGCTCTTCCAGAGGACCCTGGTTCAGTTCCAAGCACCCACATGGCAGCTCACAACTGCCTATATAGTTCCAGTTCCAGAAGCTCTAATACCTTCACACCAATGCATATAAAATAAATAAGTTAAATAAGCAATAAAAAATTATTTTAAAAACTCGCCTTTAGTTGACTTTTACACACTGCACATTCCATACTTGTATTAATACACACACACACACACACACACACACACACACACACACACACATATATATAGATATTACCTTTAAAAGTTTATGTGTTTTAAGCCGGGCGGTGGTGGCGCATGCCTTTAATCTCAGCACTCGGGAGGCAGAGCCAGGCGGATCTCTGTGAGTTCGAGGCCAGCCTGGGCTACCAAGTGAGTCCCAGGAAAGGCGCAAAGCTACACAGAGAAACCCTGTCTTGAAAAAAAAAACAAAAAAGAAAAAAAAAGTTTATGTGTTTTAATGTCTTTAATACCAGCACTCAGGAGGCAGAGGCAGGCAGATCTCTGTGAGTTCAAGGCCAGCCTTGTCTACAGATCAAGTTCCAGGACAGGCTCCGAAGCTACACAGAGAAACCCTGTCTTGAAAAAAAAAAGTTTCTGTTTTCAGGAGGAAAAAAGGACCAGACACTAATACTGATAAGTAAGCCAGGTGATCAAGCCTCTCAGAATGCCTCTGTTGCAGTTTCCTTAAAATTCTGCATCCAAAACAACTTCAAAGCTGCTAATTGGAATGGTTCAGCCTCACAGACTACTCTAGCCAGGACTTCAGATAAGCCCTACAATTTCCCATCACAGAGAGACTAAATAAAAAATAACAGCTAGCTCTCCCAGGACTTGATTATTATCCCAATTTTCTCAGGGTCCCCTAAAGATGTCATTATCCGAGTTGGAGAGATGGCTCAGAGGTTAAGAGCACTGGCTGTTCTTCCAGAGGTTCTGAGTTCAAATCCCAACAACCACATGGTGGCTTCCAACCATCTGTAATGAGCTCTGGTGCCCTCTTCTGGCCTTCAGGGATACATTCAGGTAGAACACTCTATACATAATAAATAAATAGATTAAAAAAAAAAAAAGATGTCATTATCCCCAGACAACAGGAAGAAATCTAGAGAACACAACACCCACATTCTCAAGAGTTGAGGTAAGTGATTTCTGGTAATTTGGTGAATGTTTGTCATTGTTTAGCATGAGGTTAGTTACAAGTTATTATTGGTCATAGTCAGGGGAAAAAACTAAACACAGGAGGTTAGAATCAAGGATCTCATTCTGAAAAGAGGCATAAACGAATGGTAGGAAAAGAAGGGTAGATTATTGAATCTACTTTTAAGTTAAAAAACAACTGTTAATCTCAAATACTTTACACTGGCATGGATTTTTGTATATTGATAAATATTTAAGGTTATTTTTGTTATACTGTATATATGTTTCTACTCTTTTTTAAAATATTATACCTATGCGGGGCTGGAGAGATGGCTCAGAGGTTAAGAGCACTGATTGATCTTCCAGAGGTCCTGAGTTCAATTCCCAGCAACCACATGGTGCCTCACAACCATCTGTAGTGAGATCTGGTGCCCTCTTCTGGCATGTAGGTGTACATGTAAGCAGAACACTGTATGCATGATAAAAATAAACCTTTAAAAAAAAAAAGAATGCACGCATTTATAAAAAAAATATTATACCTATGCAACTCATCTTAAAATGTAAAGTTCTGTTCCTTAAAGGTTATTATTACAAACTATTTAGGATAATTTAAAAATATGTGTTAGTAGTTAGTCATCTATAACAATCAAACTTGTAGTTATGTAGGTATGTTTTCAAGGTTTAACAGATATGTTTTAGATAGATAAATGGTCTTCAAACCATCTATCTACAGAGACCTACAGAATATGGCATTTAAGTTGTTTTAATAACATAAGGCTTTTCATGATGAGACAAGCTTGCTCCTGACAGCACCAATCTACTTCAGAGAAGATGGTGGGCATCAGGGGAACTCCATATGGAGTTTACTTTCTTTGTGGCAAAAGTTAGCCACTGGGCAAAGAAACTGCCCTTGCCTCAACTGCTGACAGTATGCTATCTAAACTGGATGAGCAGGACACAAAAGAAGGCAACTGCTGAACTTTGCCAAGACAAGGCAGGACAGTCCTTCAAAATTTCTGTATCACATGCTTCACAGAAAAGTCTGTCAGATATTTTAGGCCTGTAGGCTGAAGATGGATGCCCCAACATTGCAGAGGAAACTTGGGTGACTGTCCATGAAGCCAGCTGTCTGTCATTTCTATAGTCTTGGAAGTTGTTTGCTCTGCACTTCCTGTTTACTCAAATAATATTTTATCCTTCTTGGGTCTCTGATGGGGATTGAAGACTAGATATACAGTTTTCCTTGTTACCAAATTTGGAAAAAGAACTTATGTAAAAGATGTAGTTAGTAAGGTTGAAAACATAAAAGTTTAAGTTGTTTTTCTAAAAAGATGTTTTAAGATCTAAAAGATATTTTTAGGATGGCAATATAAGTTATGATAGAGAATGGTTTAGCTATAAAACTTTGGACTCATCAAGATAAGATAGATAATTAAGTAATTTCTCCAAATTTGCCAAATACAAATGGATTGGACATTGTAAATGTAATCCTTACTTGATAATAGTTTTTATTGTATATAGTTTTACTGTGTTACAGTTAAAACCTTCCCTTTTAATTTAGACAAAAAGGAGGAAATGTTGTGGGATATTTGTACACCATATGGAGATGTATTGCTTGTGATTTGTGATAAAAAGCTAGGCAGGAGAGTATAGGCGGGACTTCTGGGCAGAGAACTCTGGAAAGAAGAAAGGTGGATTCTCCATCAAGACATGGAGAGGAAACAGGAGGTACAAGATGGAAAAGAGCTAATGCCTTGTGGCAGAATGTAGATTAGTATAAATAGGTTAACTTAAGTTATAAGAGCTAGGGGGACAAGTGTAAGCTCAGGTCGAGTTTTCATAATTAACAAGTCTTCATGTTACTTGTGAGCTGGCAGTCCTGACACAAAAGCTTGCTACAGTAACTCTTACATCTTTGGTGAACTGGTTGTTCTTCCCACTTCCACTTCTGGAGTGCTGGGTTACAGGCATGCACCTACATTAGCCTCTGGGCAAAAGTGGTATTCTAGGGGAGGCTAGCAATCCTGAGGATAACAGTCTTGCTGGTTCAGGGCTGGAAGGTACTCCTCTGAGTCTGGAATACTTGATGTGGGTGGCAGTGAACAGAGTGAGAATCCTCTGCCAGAGAGGTGGGCTTGGCTAGATCTCCAAGGAACAGGTGTCCCCAGATAAAGGCCTTGCACTTCACCCCAGGGGCAGCAGGGAGTCATTGACAGGTGTTGAGCAGAGGTGGGCAGCTCCCTCTGTTACCATCTCTGTGATGTCCTGGGGCAGAAGAAAGACAAAGTGGGGATGAAGAGGAGGTCCACTTCTCTGATCCAGCTGTACACCTGCTGTCTATGTGAGGGTTTGACATGGGGCTGCTTGGACAGCTGTTTCATGAGCAATGCTCTTTTTCTGTCCTCCATCTGTGGCAGCATAGATCTGTCTGCCCGTCAGAGGGTCTCTACCTTACTTATGGACCCTCCTGTCATTGGAATTCCATGTCTTGGTATCAGGCTTTTGGGAGTTTTTCTGGCTTTGGGCTGTCTGCCCTGTATATCCTGTATACGTAAGCTGAAGAGCCCCACTGGAGCCCCTCCTGGTCTGTCTCAGGCATGGTGTAGTCAGTATGCTCTCTGTGAGGATTCTTGCTTGAAGACACCCACACAAATCCCCTCACTGTCATCTAACTGGGGCAAAAGACACAAAGAACTCCATCCCTGGCCCAAGACTCCAGCCCCTGCTGGAGCCTGGACTTTGTTTTCCACATCGGCCTGAAAGCAGAACCCAACCCGGACTCCCCCTCCCTCTCCCCCTCCCGCTGCCCCTCCCGTCCCCCTCCCGCTCCCCTCCCGTCCCCCTCCCCCCCCCTCCCGCCTCCCCCTCCCCGCTCCCCCTCCCGCTCCCCCCTCCCGCTCCCCCTCCCCGCTCCCCCTCCCGTCCCCCTCCCGTCCCCCTCCCGCGCCCCCTCCCGAGCCCCCCTCCCGTCCCCCTCCCGCTCCCCCTCCCGTCCCCCTCCCGCGCCCCCTCCCGCGCCCCCTCCCGCGCCCCCTCCCGCCCCCTCCCGCCCAGAATGCTGAGTTGCAGTTTCCTCATTGCTTTACAGCTGCTTTTATGCTGTGTCATGGTTGGGAGGGGGGATTTCACACAAAGGGAAGGCAGATTTTGCTGAGTCACCCTCAGCTTCCCTCTGAATAGTTAGTTGGTACAAAGGGCAGCTTTAGCCTCAGGCAGGAGGAAATGAAAGTTCTAGCAAGGTACAGAAGCCTCTTGTTTGGTTCTAAATTGTAAAGCCCTGTGTGAAACGCTTCAAACTGCGCCACTGCAGGAGCCTGTGAAATCGGCTGGGGCAGGGGTTGTGTGGGTAAGGCTGGGCACTCCTGTAGCAGGAGTTCCCCAACTTTCTAGCTTCCTGAGGCTGACTGTGCATGTCAGCTTGCGGCTGTGTCCCCCATCTTTATAGGAGGTGGGACAGCATTTTCCTGTCCTCTTCCCCCTTTCCTCATCCATAAACTGTGTATGGACCCATCATGCACTTTGTAATGACCCTGGATCCTGAAGGATGGTCCAGGACAGTCTCACATCTGCCTTCAGAATTTCATTCTGGTCTTGATGTCAGAGTGTAGACATCTTTGAGGGGTGGGTATTCAGGGAGCCACTGCAGCAGGAAGAAGGGCATGGATTGGGGTTTTTTGGGTGCATGAGGCAAAGGAAGTCAGGAAGCTGAGTCAGTGTTGGCATGGTTGGGGGGCAGGGGCTGGGAGGGACCAGAACAGCCTGTCCCCAGATTCTGAGTGGCCCATCTTCTAGCTACATCTGGGGTTCCCAGAAAACAAGTCAGGCCCCAGGAGTCAGAACCTCAGGGTAAACAAAATTGTGTTGCTAATGGGGCCACAGCCTGGGTCAGTGCCTCCCGCTTTGAGTGCCCCAACTCCCCATGTTGAAAAGGAGATTCATGTTGTTTCACTTTCTGCGGTCCTTGGAATAACAGAAAAATAACAGAATAATCTCTATATCTACAGATTTTTCATTATTCTCCCCCAAAACTCCTGGACCCTCCATGACAGGGCTTCAGGTGGGGTGGTCAGGAGGGAAGCCTGGCTTCCTCTTACCAGGGCTAGAATTCTGGTTCTGCTGTCAATATAGCTGAGTGACAAGGAAATTCCTTGACTTCACTGTTCCTCATGAGACTCAAGCAGACAGAAGGGAGATGCGAACAGCTGGACAGACCTGTGGCCTGCTGTGGGAATGAGCCGAGCTTCTGCACTCAGAAAGTACTTCATTTGTGATCAGAGCTTGGTTTCACCCTTTCTAGCAGCTTGGTGCCATGACAGCCAAACACAGCATCCCCATTCCCTCAGGAGCCTTTGTGCATCCTCCTTCTTACAGTTAATATTAACCATCTGACACGTGCCAGTCACAGGTCCAGCCCAAAGTGGACAGAGTCCCTGCTCACCTGCTTTCCACCCTCCCTGGGGAAGATGGCCCTCTCCAGAACACCTACAGAAGCACCCGCTGGTTGGCAGTAGTCACAGCCACTTGTCCTGTCTACACCATTCGCAGGCAGAAGATATGCCACCTGCTCTCCAGGGACTGTGGAGTCCTCCAGTCACAGTGAATTCACATCCTATCTTAAGCCTCTGTCCTGGTCCGTAAAGTGGAGTTCTTGAGAGCGTGCAGTAGGTCTGCAGTTCCTGGGGCTGCTCTTCTGTTGTCACTGCTCACAGTGGCACAAGTGACGACAGGTTCTTGGGCACATGCAGGTGAGGCTTGGCCATCCCTTTCCCTCTATGGGGGAGTCCACCCTTGACAGGCAATTGCCAACATTCATTCCTCTTTCTTTCAGAGCTGATAACTTGCAACCACTATTTCTAAGTGATATCCTTAAAAATAGAAGAAACAAACAAAGAATGGAACCCTTGTTAACATCAGAAGTCAGTTTTCGGCTGGAGAGAAAGGTGCCTCAGAGGCTGACAGGACTTGCTGCTTTTCCAGAGGACCTGCATTTGGCTCCCAGCACCCACATGGGCAACTCACTACCTCCTTAACTCTAGTTCCTGGAGATCCCACAGCCTCGTCTGCCCTTCTCAAGCATTTGTGTGCATGTGGATGAATGCATTATACTTGGGTCCAAACACACACATAAAATACTTTTTTTTCTTTTGAGGCAGGGGTCCTCCGTGTAGTCCTGGCTATCCTGGAACTCACTCTGTAGACAAGGCAGGCCTCCAACTCACAGAGATCTGCCTGCTTCTGCCTCCTGAGTGATGGGTCTAAAGGCATGAGCCACTATTGCCTAGCAATAAATATTTTTTAAAGAAGTCATTTTTGACCCAAAACAGGACAACTAGAACTCTGAGTGCTTTGAGGAACCACTCAGTACTGAGGGGGCCACATCATCAGGAATTCAGATGATTGTCCAAGCCCTACCCTGCTAAGCCTCAGTGGGTATCTGTGATGATGAATGTGTCCTGACTTCAAGGTGACACACTCATAGGCATCAGGAAGTCATGGTGTAGACCAGGTTCTAGATCAGTGCCGAGGAGGCAGCCAGACACTCAGGTGCTGCTCTCCATGAGACCCTAGGCAGCACACTTCATCCTCTGGCTCAGTTTCCCCACCTGTGAAATTTGAGCCATCTACCCAGCACTATGATGTATAGGGATGAACCATGGAAAAGTCAGTCTCAGCAGGTGCCAGCAAACCAAGCAGGACTGAGTGTCCATAAGAGAAATGAGAAAACCAGCTGTCCTCAGAGTTCTGGGAAGACAGATTCAGGGAGACTCAGGACCCTGTGGGTCAGTCCCTAGGGTTGCCCACCAGCATCTCACCTTGACAAACATTGTCTCTTAGTTCTGGAACCTTCTAGATTGTTTCCTTGTTTTTTTCTGAGACAGGGTTTCTCTGTGTAGCTTTGCGCCTTTCCTAGAACTTACTCTGTAGCCCAGGCTGGCCTCGAACTCACAGAGATCCGCCTGCCTCTGCCTTCCCAGTGCTGTGATTAAAGGCGTGTGCCACCGCCGCCCGGCCCCTTCTAGATTCTTGAGGGGCTACTCCTGTCCTGTCACTGAGAAGAGAGGATTCTAGAAAGAATCCAAATTCTGCCCAGAGGCAACTTGCATTCAGAGTTCCTTTTTTTTTTTTCAAAGATCCTGGGGCAGTGCTTGGGTCATATGACTTATCCCCTAGCAGACCAGGCCAGCCCGCCCGGGGGCAGGGTGTTGCAACAGGAGCTCAGCTGGGCGGCCGCCACGTGACCCGCTTACTTAAAAGGCCAGTTCGGGCAGCTGCTCACAGTCCTGTTTCCTCCCGAGTTTCCGCAGACAGCCATTGAGTGGAGCCTGCCGGAGCGGAGCCATCCGAAGCACAGCCCGGAGCCGAAAGCAGACAGAATCAGCCTGAGCCAGCCCAGCCCGGTGATGGAGCACTCACAGCCCGACAGGCAAGCAGCTGCGTGGGGACGGGAAGTGTGGCGATCCTCGTGCCCTGTTCAGCCAGGGAATGCTGTGGGGCCAGGGGACGAGTTACCGCCCAGTCTACCTGTAGCCATGGGCAGCTGGAGGGAGATGATGTGATTCACCCCCTCTGGCACCCTGTGGGATGGGAGTGTCCTTGTGGTATCCCGGTTTGACGGCTGGTGAGCACACTTCGGAGTCCTGGATCCTGGATTCTATGCTTGGCTCTCCCGGTGGCGCGGAGTGCTCACTTGTCAGGCTGGACTGCAGTTCTCAACCTTACAGGAGAATTGCAAGACAGCAATAGCAGAGCTCGAGGGTGTTTAGGCTGTTTTTTTTTTTTTTTTTTTGGGGGGGGGCGTTTTTTGAGAGAGGGTCTTTCTATGTAGTCTTAGCTGTCTTGGAGCTCGATATGTAGACCAGGCTGGCTACTCAGATTGGCTTCCCTTTGCCTTCTGAGTGCTTGGGACTAAAGGTGCTCCACCACCATACTTGACTTTTCTTTCTCCTTTTTTTTTTCTTTTTCTTTTCTTTTCTTTTTTTTGAGACAGAGTTTCCAGGCTATCCTGGAACTTAACTTTGTAGACCAGGCTGGCCTCGAACTCATAGAGACCTGCCTGCCTCTGCCTCCCAAGTGCTGGGATTAAAAACCACCACTATGTTTTATTTATTGTGCATATAGAGTGGCTACATATGTGCCATACTAAACATGTAGAGGTCAGAGGACAACTTGAGGGGATCACTTTTCTCCTTCTACCATATGAGTTCCAAGGAAGGGGGGTTATCAGGCATGGTGGCAAGTGCCTTTACTGGCAGAGCTAGCTCACGCTGTCTACCTCTAACTCCTGTTCTTTTAGCGTTAAGGATTGGACTTAGGACTTCAAACATTCCAGACAAGCACTCTACCACTAAGGTGCAACATCACCCCTTTTTTTATTTAAAGGCGGTGTCTTAACTAAGTCCTCCAGGCTGGCCTGGATCTCTCAATCCCCCTGCTACAGAACTCCTTTGACTGCTTAATGCAGACACTTTGAGTGTAATCTGGGTGTGTGTGCAGGGTTTTTTTCTTTTTTCTTGACTTTCCTTCCTATGTAGCCCTGATGGTCCTGAAATTCACCATGTAAACAGACCAGACTTCAAATTCACAGAGACTCTCCCCGCCCCTCGCCGCCTCTGCTCCTGAGTGCTGGGAGTAAAAGGCTGGTTATGAAATTTGTAATAGAAACTTTTTGAAAGAAACCTTCGCATTAGCTCTAAAAGCTTATCAAGGTATCTACCCTTAGCCAGGAGTGGTGGCGCACGCCTTTAATCCCAGCACTGAGGAGGCAGAGGCAGACAGATCTCTGTGTTTGAGGCCTGCCTGGTCTGCAGAGTGAGTTCCAGAACAGCCAGGACTACACTGTCTCGAAAATCAAAATAAAATAAAATAAGATAAATCAACCCTTGAGCATGGTCCTCGGACTGGTGTGACTCCTCGGTGGTCAGGCCGTACTTTCCCTCGCCTTCACTGGGAATTATTAGGGTAGGAATTCTCCCTGTGGCTTGGGGGACTATATCCCATAGTATTTAATGACTGATGATTATTTGCATGGTTAAGGCCATGGCTTGGCCTAGTAAAGACATTGGACCTATTCTGTAGGTCCAACATGTGAAGATGAGGCCCCAACATTCTTGGTTTAGTTTGAAAAGCCACTCCACTGACTCTCCTCCCTTCCTCCACAGCATGCCCAAGGATCTGTCTGAGGCCTTAAAGGAGGCCACTAAGGAGGTGCACACCCGGGCAGAGAATGCTGAGTTCATGAGGAACTTTCAGAAGGGCCAGGTGACCAGGGAAGGCTTTAAGGTATGTGACATGTAGGTTGGCCAGGGCATTGGGGAGGGTGTAGCAGGTATGCCCAGGGCTCATGCTAATAATTTAATGGAGAGGTTGGAGCCAAGGATGATGAGGGCTTGTCTAAGGAAGTTATCCTACTAATTTTGACACTAGCTCAGAGAAGAGAGGAGAGGGTCACAAAGCAAGTTCTTGGCCTGCTATGTGATGCTGACAGAGGAGCCTGGACAGCAGGATGGTGAACACTAACTCTGTGTTGGTAACTTTAGACTCGTCTCAACCTTACGAGTAGATAAAGCCCAGAGAGGTTAAGAGGCCAAACAGTCAGCTTAGGTGGAAATGACCAAAACCAAACAGATGGCCTAATTTCAGAACATGTACTCTTGACCTGGTTAACCCAGGGCATTGCTGGGTTGGATAGGTTCTCTCCCACTGACCTACAATCCTAGTCCTTGGGTTATTGGACAGGGTCTCACTACATAGTTCAGGAACTAATGCTCCTGAGTCAGTCTCCTGAGTATTTGGACCATAGGCATGTACCACCACACCCAGATCTTTTGACTCAATTCCATTTTGCTTCTGAAGGCAAGGAGAAGTTTGCCTTAGCCTTGCAATGTCCTGTCCTCACAGTGAAATTGTCTAGCTCATTTAACTTCCCAAGCTCATCTGAGAAATGGGGTTTTGACAGAGGGGCTTTCTTTATTGTGTACCCAGCATACACAATAGACTGGTTTTGCTGTTTCCTGGCACAGTGGAATTGATGTCAGTAGAAAATACCAGATATGGCTTGATGGTGATGGTGCACACCTCTAATCCCAGGACTCAGGAAGCAGAGGCAGGCAGATCTCAATGAGTTTGAGGTCATCCTGGTCGACAGAGAGAGACTAGGACAGCCAGGACTACACAGAGAAACCCTGTCTCGAGAAACCAAAAAGAGTAGACAAAGAAAGACACCAGATACACAGTGGAGAACACTGAACTGGGTGGAGAGGGGACTGCAGGCTGGTGGGGACTTCCAGAAGGCAGTCATGTAGGGGTCTTCTAGGGACCTGAGAAACTGGCTTTGATTTTTCAGCTGGTGATGGCCTCCCTGTACCACATCTATGTGGCCCTGGAGGAGGAGATAGAACGCAATAAGCAGAACCCAGTCTACGCCCCGCTCTACTTCCCTGAGGAGCTGCACCGAAGGACTGCCCTCGAGCAGGACATGGCCTTTTGGTACGGTCCCCACTGGCAGAAGACCATCCCCTACACACCGGCCACACAGCACTATGTGAAGCACCTCCACGAGGTGGGGCGCACTCATCCTGAGCTGCTGGTGGCCCACACGTACACCCGTTACCTGGGTGACCTCTCAGGGGGCCAGGTCCTGAAGAAGATTGCGCAGAAGGCCCTGGACCTGCCCAGCTCTGGTGAAGGCCTGGCTTTTTTCACCTTCCCCAACATCGACAGCCCTACCAAGTTCAAACAGCTCTACCGTGCTCGCATGAATACTCTGGAGATGACACCTGAGGTCAAGCACAGGGTGACAGAGGAGGCTAAGACCGCATTCCTGCTCAACATCGAGGTGAGCTTCACCACTCCTCCAAGCCACACTACTGTTATTGGAGGGAGGGTCCCGGAGTCACAGTTAAATACAAAGGTTTTCAGAGGATGAAGTGCTTCAGTTGGCATATGCTTTTGGAGATTTTCTATACAGCCACAGAGGTATCTCACAACTTTCTGAAAATGCCTCAATACAAGGAGGAGGAAAATGTGGGTCTTGTAATGATAATTTATTTTATTTTATTTTTTTAATGTTCATTGATGTTTTGCCTGTATATATGTCTATGAGGATGTCAAATCCCCTGGAGCTGGAGTTACAGACAGTTGTGACCTGCCATGTGGGTACTGGGAATTGAACTGGGTCCTCTGGAAGAGCAACTGGTGCTCTTAACCTCTGAACCATCTCTCCAGCCCCTAGGAAAGTGGGTTTTGAGCAAGGCCCTGAAAGATAGAGCTGTAGGGGTATAGTGTCCTGTTGATTGGGGTGCTATGGTGCTTAGGGTTCTAATTCATGACCTCCTGGCTCCCCACTTTCAGTCTGGGATCCCTTAAAAGGTCCGCCAGGCAAGCACCTGTTAGAGAATTATCCTTTCAAATCTCTAAATCCAACCACATCTAGACCACCCATGTCCTTCTGAGGATATGAAGCTGGGGGTGGGGTGGCACATGCCTTTGGGAAGCAGAAACAGGTAGATCTCTGAATGAGGTCAGCCTGGTCTATAGAGCGAGTTCCAGGACAGTTAAGGCTACACAGAGAAACCCTGTCTGAAACAAAAAGACTCAGCCCAGTGGAGAGCTGGATCTCCATCCTGACTCTTAGTCGTCTCAAGCAAGCCCTACTCCAGGAGCTGTGGTTTCCTCACCTGCAGAAGCAGTCTGAGGCTCTCCACGGCATACCCCTTAGCAAGGATGAGAGACAGCAGGTTGTATCATGTGTTGTTTCAGAGGAGGCAAAATGGCTCTCCTAATGGGCATACATAAAATCCTGAACCCCAGATTTAGGACAGCTGTTTTAACTGGTGGGGACCAGGTGGAGGCACAGACACATTAGGGAAGCACAGGCAAGGAAGCTAACTAAACCTGACTTCTCTCTCATAAGGCAGGTGGAAGACACACGGGTGTGTGATAGTTTTCTTAAGTTGTGTCATTTCCACAATATTTCATAACATGCTTCAAGCTCTGCCTTCAGCTGGGGTCACCACTGGGTCTCATTAACATGGCAATATGTCTTATTTTCTAGCTGTTTGAGGAACTTCAGGTACTGCTGACACAGGACCAAAAGGACCAAAGCCCCTCACAGATGGAGTGGCTTCGCCAGCGGCCTGGTAGCCTGGTGCAAGGTAAAGGTGCCCTCTTGCCTCTGGCTCTTCATGGCAGGAACATGGCTGTCTCTGGGATTTTTTTTATTCTCCTCTTTTCTGAATGTTTTAAATTAGAAATAGGGTATAGACAAAAGGACCAAGGGTCATCCTGTAATGTGTGGGTGAGCTGTAAGGCTTTTCTACCTCAGTTTCCCCACATTGGGAAATCAGGTGGTTGGGTTGTAGTATATTGGCTGAGGTGTACAGAAATCCCTTAGAAGTCACTGGCACAGAAATCCTTTTATTTAGGACCATCTCCCCAAGCTTTTTTTTTGAGGCAGTCATATTGTGTTACCTAGGCTGGCCTCAAACCCTGGGATCAAACAATCCTCTTGTCTCTTTCACAAATAGCTGGGATTGTAAGTGTTTCCTTTTTCAGATCCACTAAAGGCTCCTGGAAGGTGCCCATATGAGGCAGGGCTTTGGGGACCTATTTTCAGTGCTGACCCTCCAGGGGACACTAGGAAGACATCTGGACCTTGGGTGCCAGCCCCTCTCTCCTGTGCCTTAGCTGGAGCCATAGTAAGACTTCCAAAAAAGGCCAGTGACACAAAATGTGCCTTCCCTGAGTCTGTCACCCCTGGGACAGAGTGTGGCACAGGGAGTGGGTGACGAGAGGATGGGCAGGGCAGGTTATATGAAGCTGCTTGCTCGATGCCATCCTAACCCACTTTTTGCCTAAGGCTTTCCCACCTGGGACAGGATCCCATGGCCCTGTCGCTAGAAGCATTTCTGGTGGCTGAAATGTGACCAGTCCTGATGGGAGTTAGCTACCTGGTTGGGTCAGGGGACTTTCCCCTTGATAGGACATGGTTGAGCAGGGAGGAATGAAGAGCTTGGCAGGTGTTCGAGCAGTGGCTAGCAGACACTGCGTGCTGTAACAGAAACGTGTCCTTGGACAGACACTGGGTCTCCTTCACTCTGTGTGCTTTCATGTCATATAGCCCAGGCTGCATGTGTTTGACCTTTCCTCTTTCTCTTTCAGACCCTACCCCTGCAGAGACACCCAGAGGGAAGCCTCAGATCAGCACTAGCTCATCCCAGGCACCACTCCTCCGATGGG
Source organism: Peromyscus leucopus (assembly GCF_004664715.2). Taxonomy (NCBI): domain Eukaryota; kingdom Metazoa; phylum Chordata; class Mammalia; order Rodentia; family Cricetidae; genus Peromyscus; species Peromyscus leucopus. The sequence continues at coordinate 94,968,355 of NC_051067.1, read as the reverse complement.
TCCTCACTCTTAGCTTTCTGATGGCAACAGTGGCAGTGGCAATTTATGCCATGTAAATGCAAATATGCTGTGAACTCTATCCATGAAGGGCCTTCTCTCTGTTGGGGAGAATCTTGCCTGGCTCTCTTCTCTGGGGCCTCTAAGAAGCTTTTGGGGCTCCTAGCCAGCCCCCACCCTGTGTCCTCTTTCTCTCTGCAATGGAGGGAGACGCTTGACACATTTTCACCTCACCAAAATCACATCCAGCCAGTGGCCTGAACTTTGAAACCAGCAGCCCCAAGTCCTGCAGCAGAGCCCAAAAGCCATGGCCTGAAGGGCAGCTGTTATGAGCCTGGTGCCCTTGGTTGTTGGCATCCATGTTAACTGCCATGACTGCTTTTCTCTGGTGTTATGGCCACTTTGATATCAGTGTGTAAAGATGTTCTGTCTTGTGTTTCTGTCTCATTATTTCCCCAGTTCCACCTGAATGGTATTTTGTTGTGTTTTTTTTTTTTTTTTTTTTCTAACAAAGTTGGGCTGTCTTGAGGGGTGGGTGGGGAAGAGGTATTTAATAGTTGTAACCTTGGTCTCCAACTTCGGTGTGAAATAATAAATGACATCTAACAGTCACTGGAAGTGTCTTCATTTCTCTGCTGTTCATGAAATGGGCATCTCTTTGTCTCTTCAGTACCTGGCAGGAGGCAGCTGATGGTGGCATTGGGAGCTGTGATGTTGGCTGCTTTGACATCTTGGAAGTGAGCTTTAAGCGGTTGGGCAGATCATACTGACAGTGGGGTGGGGGTATGTGTTTGTGTGTGTGTGCAGGATGCGTGCGTGCGTGCGTGTGTGTGTGTGTGTGTGTGTGTGTGTGTGTGTGTGTGTGCATGTGGAGGCCAGAGGTCAATCTTGGGTTTTTGGTTTTTTTTTAAAGATTTATTTATGATGTATACAGTGTTCTGCCTATGTACATGCAGAACACCAGAAGAGGGCACCAGAACAAATTACAGATGGTTGTTAGCCACCATATGGTTGCTGGGAATTGAACTCAGGACCTCTGGAAGAGCAACCAGTGCTCTTAACCTCTGAGCCATCTTGCCAGCCCCAATCTTGGATTTTTAAGGAGTAACTATAGCAATAGGAAAAAGATCCAGCATGAACTGAGTCCCCACCTTTCTTTTCAGTGGTGGGAATTAAGTCCAGAGCTTTGTTCATATTAGGCAAGACTCACTGAGCTACATCCTCAACTTCTACTTGTGCAGTGGTGAGTGAGTGTTTTACATTCCCGTGCATGTGGTGCTGAGACCAGATCCAGGACCCTGCACATGCCAATTTAATGCTATCCTCCTAAGCCACAATCTCAGCTTGCCCTGGGCCCTTTAATGGTAGGTGCAGATGGACTAGAAGGGGGTTAAGGTACTGAACGGAGTTAAGGAAGTGAGAATCACAAAGGTTAGACGTCTTGAGACCAGCTATATCTGCCAGCAGGCAATTATCAAAGTTAGAATTCTATCTTCTTACAGAGACTAGGCAACAGGTCCTATCCTCAGGGGCTGGCTGGAGCAAACAGTGACCATGATTTTGTCACCTTCAGTTTTCTCTGGCTAGAGATACGGCTTTGAGCCATTCCAAATATTAATGGTTATTCAAGTCTTTATAGACAGACACAAAGCAGGGACAGGCAAGAAAGCAGCCCAGCTACCCTCACCTATCTGGATCTTGCTCACGTCTCTTGCCAACTGGTCAATGGTTTCAACATAGGGGGCTGGAGAGATTTTGGCTCAGTTCCTAGTACCCACACTGTGGCTCACAAACCATCCATTACAGGGGTTTGTTGTCTTTCTTGAAAACTGTGGCTGCCTTTTAAGCAATGGCTGTCCTAATCAGCAACTGCAACTCCACTGCTACCAGCAGGGGATGGGCTACAACACCTGCAGCCTGGGGGGTTCTGGCCCCTCGGGCACTGACTCTTTCAAAGCTAGAAGGGAACTCATTTAAATCTCTGTCCCTCTAAAGAACTCAAGGTTTAAAGGTTGAGGTGGCATTCTGCTCCTCAGGGAGGCTGAAGAGCAAACAGCCTCCTCTCCTTGCTCAGCTTCTCCACCTGGTTCCTCCCGACCTCTTTCTGTCAGCTCGTTGCTGACTCAGCCTCCTGACCAAAGGTTAATTTTATTTAATCAAACAAATGTAACACATCTTTGCATCATTAAACAAATGTTCCAAAGCATAAACAAAAGTAACACACCTTAAAACAAAATTTTACCATTGGGGCTCTCACACCTCCTGATGCACAAAAAATCATGCAGGCAAAACACTGTAATATAGATAAAATAAAACATATATCTTAAAATTAAAACGAACAGTTGGGTGATGGTGGTGTACTCCTTTAATTCCAGCACACAGGAGGCAGAGACAGGTAGACCTCTGTGAGCTGGAGGCCAGCCTGGTCTACATAGCTAGTTCCAAGAGTCTCGAAAAACAAAAAAGCAAAACAAAGAAAAAAGAAAATCTTTTGATAAGGAAATGAGTAGACCAACACATTCTCTCCTCCCACGTTAGTGAGTGTAGGTTCACTCTACAGGTGACTAGAGCAGCTCAAATCCAAAGGCCCCAAGTTGCCTGTCTAACTAATCTGAAGCACTTATGCCCTCATTTGGCTCTCCTTAAATGCATCTGTCCATTTATTTTTTCTTTTAAGATTTATTTATTTATTATTTTTGTTTTTTCAAGATAGGGTTTCTCTGTAGTACTGGCTGTACTGGAACTCACTCTGTAGACCAGTGATCTCTAGAATTCACAGAGATCAGCCTGCCTCTGCCTCCCGAGTGCTGGAATTAAAGGTGTGTGCACCACCTGGCAATTTATTCATTTTAAAAGATATATTTATCTTGTATAATATTAGAGGGACCAGCCTTAATATTATATATCCCAGGGGCTCAGGAGAGAGAACTACTAACGGCGAGGACTATTTTTGGGAAAGAGAATCTCAGCACACCAAGCTCTTTATTGCTTTAATTCCTCTGGGATAACATCCTCTATACACAGCTTCAGTTCTGTTCTTGTGTCTAGCTCCTTTCTTGCCTGATTTCTCTCTATATCTATCTACTGCTCCCTCTAAGTTTTATCTTAATTCTCTTATCTTAATTCTGCCTCAGCTAGGTCCTTTTCATCTTGTTCTTCCCCATCTGGCTCTTCCTCATCTTCCATCTTGTTCCTCTAGTACTCTCTTCTAGCCCTCCAATCTAGTTCTTCCCCATCTCAGTTTGCTCCTTTCAAGTTCTTACCCATCTAGTTCTTCCATTCTCTTTTCTTTTCTCCATCCCCTTGTGCCCTGGAAGTCCCGGTATATATACACTTACAAGCAGTATTCCCTTGGCAGTGTAAAGCCAGTCTTCCAGGGACAAATGGAGGGGTGATAAGAATCACATAGAGGAGCAGTAATTGTTAATTATCATTTGCAACCCAAAAGGGAAGTGACTAATGGGGAAATTAATTAACTAAAGACTAAATTCAGGTAATATCTAAGAAGAGGGTAGAAAAATGTTAAAAATCTGTAAGTGACTATGTCAATGGGAGAAAATAAAACTGCCTTCTCTTTTCCTGTGGCTCCTATCTGTTCAAGCTATCTGCTGTTTTTTTCTGCAGGGTGGGGGAAAGTGTGCTCAGTCGCTAGGCAACCTATGTATAGCTAGATGCCTCTGGAGATAGTTATAGGGAGATCTGGAACTAGAGGTAAGATTTGGGAAAGGAGGAAGTTAGGCTTCATTGGCACATCCGCCAGGCCTTCTCAAACAGGTAGCCTGGATGCTTAAGTCTGTTCTTAGAGATTACAGAGGTATCTCTGATAAGGTACTTTCCTCCATCTGGGGATGGTCCTGGCTGGATGCTGCCAATGATGATAATTACAGGGAGGTTTGAACTGGGGTTCCAGCTGAGCATAGCTGTTAGCCCAGAAGGTTATCTAAATATTCCTAGAAGTAGTTAGGTAAGGAGTTAGCAGTCTATAAAGTCAGTAAGGCTGTAAAAAAGGAGGGTCCAAGCTAAATTGTGTAAAGCTATTACTTAACGTCCACCTGACCTAGGTGATGTCTCCTTGTGGAATTTACCTTAAATCTGGAGACTTGCATGTGGACTGTTATTACTGATAGTCCTTGAAAGCGGCCAAGGGAGATATCTGATTCCAGAGAAAGCCTTTCCTGAAGCTGTTCTCCAAATACCTGGAATGTGTATGTCCAGAGAGTGATCAGTCCACACTGTTAGCCCTTCTTAGGGAAAAATCAACTGGGAAAACTATGAAGGCACACATGATTTTCATAACAGAATACAGCTGATATATAACAAGCCAAATAACACCAGAAGCTCCTTGGAATTTGGCTTCCTCTGGAGGAAATCCTTGATTCCTCCAGGTAGTGACTTTGCCATAACCAGCTGAGTTCTTATGATATATCCCCGTGGCCTGCAGCATATTTATATTTATGTGTATGAATGTTTTGCCTGCATCTACATATGTTCACTACATGTATGTCTGGTGCTTGTAGAAGTCAGAAGAGGGCATCAGATCCCCTGGAATTAGAGTTACAAATGGTTGTAAGCCACCATATATGTGCTGGGAATTGAACCCAGATTCTCTGCAAGAGCAGCCAGTGCTCCTAATTGCTGAGCCTTCTCTCCAGTACTGAACTTGCTGACTCTGCATCACTCTGACTCCTCCTAAATTTCTTTTCTGTGCAGTATGTCAAGTATTCCATCTGCACCTGAGGGAGGCCCCAGCCAACCATGTGGAATTACATTTCTGCAGTTGGTGATAACTGTTGAGAACAGACTCAGAGCTTAGATTTTGGTCAAAAAGAGAATAAAGTACTTAAAATAGAATATGCTAAATCTCTTGGCACACAGGGACGACAACGAAATGTTGAGAAAACCAAGTCTTAGATTCACTTGATTTTTTTTTATATAAACTGCAAAAATGCCCATACTTTATTCTCTGCAAATACACATTTGAGTGGCTGTGCACGGAACAGGTTTCCACCTGTTCATGTGGACAGTAGAACTCAACCAAGGGGAAATTATACAGCTAGTGTTGCTGTGCCAAATTTCCATTTGGAATTTGGGCGTGAATTTCAAATGCTTTAAGCATTGCCAAAGAATTAAAAACTTTCTACCATCATCATTCACCTGGATCTGGATGAATGAAAACACCTTTGGCATCTCAGGTTTGGTACCATCTGGCTGTAGGGCAGGTTAGGTGTCAGAAACTGACCTGTCCCAAGAGTTGCCTAGGACAGCACTCTGGCACCTCCTGCTGGGCTGGGACAAGAGGACACCTCTCAGGCATACCTTCTCCCAGTAGCTCTAAAAGGGGTGCCTTTTCTCATACAGTATCTACATATTTAGCTTTTTAAAAATTTACCTAATTTTATGTGCATTGGTGTTTTGTCTGTGTGAAGGAACTGGAACTGTAGATATAAACAGTTGTGAGCTGCCATGTGAGTGCTGGGAATTGAACCCAGGTTCTCTGGAAGAACAACTGCTGAGCCATCTCCCCAGCACCTCTTTCTCCTTTTAAGGCAGTTTCATTCAGTCTCCTGAGTGCTAGAACAAATCACCACACTCAGTGGCATGGGAGTGGGGTTAAGCAAGTCTACCCTTTATTTATGTGTGTCTGTGTATACCTGTGGGAGCTTTACGCGTACCCAGTTAGTAAGCGCTCGTGCCTGCAGAGGCCAGAGAACATCTGATCTCCTGGAACTGGAGTTACAGGCCTGTGAGATGCCTGATATGGGTGCTGGGTACAGAACCCTGGTCCTCTGCAAGAGCAGTACGCTCTTTACACCGCCGAGCCATTGCTACAGTTCATTTTTTTAAAACTTAAAAAAAACAAAAACATACATACACATATCATGTACATGTTTCCAGAGGCCAGAGAGGAAGCTGGGTCCCTGGAGCTGGAGTTACAGGCAGTTGTGAGCCCTGACTTGGGTGCTGGGAACCGAGACTGGGTCCTCTGCAAGAACAGCAAGCGCGGCTCATCACTGAGCCATCTCTCCATCCCCATCTTTTCACTTGAGACAAGGGCTCCCTAAGTCACCCAGGCTGGCCTTGAACTTGCGATCCTCTTGTATCGGGGCTGACAGACCTGCGCTACCAGGTTCAGCTTCCTCGCAAGACCTAGAAGACTTAAGAAGCGAGCACAATAGCCGGGCGGTGGTGGCGCACGCCTTTAATCCCAGCACTCGGGAGGCAGAGGCAGGCGGATCTTTGTGAGTTCGAGGCCAGCCTGGGCTACCAAGTGAGCTCCAGGAAAGGCGCAAAGCTAAACAGAGAAACCCTGTCTCGAAAAACCAAAAAAAAAAAAAAAAAAAAAAAAAAGAAGCGAGCACAAAGCGCCCGTGACGCTCCGCCATCTTTGCACGGCTCGGCTCTGGCCGCAGCTGCAGCTTCCTTCTTCCTCAGAATTTTCGCGCCAAAACATCCCGCTCACAAAATGGAGGCCGGAAGGAGGTGGTGCGTGACGTCACCAAGAATCACAGCCAATCGTTTTGGAAACCCGTCCGGGGGGCGGGACTCGCCGGGCGCAGAGCGGCCCAATAGCGGGCCGCGCGGCCGGGCCAGCCAATGGGAGTGCAGACGCCGCGGCGGACGAACGCCGAGGCTGGTTTTTCCCGCGAAAGCCGGCCGTGTCTGGGAGGGCGCGGGGCGCTGTGCGCGGGCGGTGAGGGCGCCGAGCACGGTCTGGGAGGCCTGGGCGAGGCCAGGGAGACGAGCCGCCACCCAGCTCTGTCCGCACCCGGGTGCAGCCATGTCGGGCTTCGACGACCCCGGCATCTTCTACAGCGACAGCTTCGGGGGCGACCCGGGTGCCGACGAGGGCCAGGCCCGCAAGTCGCAGCTGCAGAGGCGCTTCAAGGAGTTCTTACGACAGTACCGCGTGGGCACCGACCGCACGGGCTTCACCTTCAAGTACAGGTGGGACGCCTGGCTGGGCAGCCCTCTGCAGGGCCGGAGGGTGGAGGCGTCCAGTGAGGGGCCGGGAGGGCCGGGGGCGGCGATGCCGAGTGAGGGCCGAGGCCGGGGGCGTGCCGACTGCCCGTTCTCACGGCGCGCTCCTGTCTCCCCGGCCTCCTGACCGCTGCAGGGATGAACTCAAGCGGCACTACAACCTGGGGGAATACTGGGTCGAGGTGGAGATGGAGGACCTGGCCAGCTTTGACGAGGAACTGGCCGACCACCTGTACAAACAGCCGGCCGAGCACCTGCAGCTGGTGAGTAGCACCCATGTCAGAGTCTCCTGAGGCCTGGCCCTCTCCCATCGCCAGCAGCTTATGCCTTTCCTCTTCTTCAGCTTGAGGAAGCTGCCAAGGAGGTGGCTGACGAGGTGACCCGGCCGCGGCCTGCAGGTGAGGAGCTGCTCCAGGACATCCAAGTCATGCTTAAGTCAGATGCCAGCCCATCTAGCATTCGGATTCTGAAGGTGAGTCTCTTGAGTGGCAAATCAGGGTGGCATGGCCGCTGTGTGGTGCAGAAGACTTCTAAGACAGGTAGCCTGGGGCACCAGATGTGTGACCCTGAGCAAGACACTTGACTTAAGTAAGCCTGTAAAATTACCTCAGTAGATTGATGTCCTAAAGGAAGGCAGAGTTCGATCTTGGAGAAACAGCAGTGACTTCCTATCCTTGGGGTGACTGAAAAACCAGTAAACACCATCTGTAACCGGGAGGCAGAGACAGGCAGATCTCTGAGGCCAGCCTGGTCTACATAGTGAGACCCTGTCTCAAAAAAAAAAAAAAAGACCAAAAGAAATGGGGGACACTGGCTGGCCATTGCTGAGAGGGGTGGAGAGTTGATAAAGAATACTTCTGAGGAAGTAATGTTGGAGCTGAAGCTGAATAATGTGTAGCCAGCCAGGTCAAAACCTGGAAGGACATTCCACCAGGCTCAAGGGACAGGTACAGAGGCACTGGGGCGACAGTGGTAGCCTGTTTGGAGGAATGGAAAGAAAGCAGTGCAGCTGGAGCCCCTGAGCTTGAATGTTGGTAAAAGAAGAGATGGGCATGTACATGTGTGTGGAGAGCACAGGATAACATGTGCGAGTCCACATCTCCTCCACATATGTGAGTGCCTGGAATTGAACTCAGGTACTTAGGTTTGGAGGCAAGCAATTGCCTTTACTTGCTGAGATATCTCACTGGCCCTGGTTCTGTTTTCTTTTTATGAGCCTGGGGATTAAACCCTGGGCCTTCTATGTCAGCCAGAGCACTCTTGAACACCAACCCTAGACCCCAATGCCTGAGTTCAAAAGATCCTTAGCTGCTATGTAGAAGAGGATTTATAATGTAGGCAGAAATGGAAGGAGGACATGAGAGTCATTGTTCTGTCTTAGGATTGTTGAGAATTAAAAGAACAGTGCGTGTGGCAGTGCATTGAGAGTAGTGTGGTGACGTCCAGCTGTCACCAGTCACTTGCTGTCACCTACCATTGTGCACTATACCCAAAAGGCTGTACTTACTTCATTTTGCTTGAAACTGTAGAGCTCTGTCTTTTGGAGTCCCTGTTAAGTTGTTCTTGGTTAGCAGGACAGAGTATCTTCTGCAAACAGCTCTAAGTCCTCTATGCAGTCTCTGGTGTTGATTTCTTGAGTCTCACGGTCTAGAACTGAACTGCATCTTAGGTTCTGCCTGTGTGATGGTGGCATTGCATTTGAGTAGGGGATTGCTGTTTCACAGGAAAGACAAGCTTGTCCCTCTTCCAGGGACAAGGCCATACACCTCTCCCACTCTGGGAAAGTACTGCAAATACTATAGAGCAGCAGTTCTCAACCTGTGGGTTGCAACCCCTTTGGAGGTCACACATCAGATACCCTGTATGTCAGATATTCACACTACAACCTAGCAAAATTAAGGTTATGAAGTAGCAACAGAGATAATTTTGTGGTGGTGGGGGTTGTCACCAAAACATGAGAAACTGTATTAAAGGGTTGTAGCATTGCAAAGGTTGAGAACCAGTGCTCTAGAGAGATTGCCCTGTTAGGATGGCTGAGACCTGGGGCTTCTTTTCCTCTGTGGTATTAGGGCTGGGATACCTGCACCCCTGTAATTTTTCAAAAAAATTGTGTGTGGATTGTTTAAGGGTTCTAATGTCTGGGTAGGACTTTGTGGCTCTAGAGGTGGCCACCCTCTCCTGTGTTTCTCCTTCGAACAGTTTTGGAAGGAGGGCCTAGTATGAATCTAGTCCCTTTGTTCCAGAAAAGCTTGGAATGGAAAGATGGAGAAAGGAACTTTGTTTGTTAATTATTTTAGATTTATTTACTTTATGTGTGTGAGTTTTTTGCCTGTGTGAACTGTGTAAAATTGTGTGTGTTGCCCATGGAGGTCAGAAGTTCCTCTGGAACTGGAATTACAGGATAGTTGTGAGTTACCATATGGATGCTGGAAACCAAACTTGGGACCACTGGAAGGACAGCCAATGCTCTTAATTAACTGCTGAGTCCACCCGCCCATTGTGAAAGACTTACCACATGCAGAAGTGCATAGAGAAAAGTGTAATGAGCTCCATATACTGTTACTAAGATTGAGTATTAATATTTTGTCTTGTTTCCTGCTTTTTCCGAAGATTTTTTTTTCTTTTTCTTTCTTTCTTTTTTTTTTTTTGAGACAGGGTTTCTCTGTGTAGCTTTGCACCTTTCCTGGAACTCACTTGGTAGCCCAGGCTGGCCTTGAACTCACAGAGATCCGCCTGGCTCTGCCTCCCGAGTGCTGGGATTAAAGGCGTGCACCACCACCGCCTGGCAATTTCTGAAGAATTTTAAGCTGAATATTGTGTATGCCCTTAATTATAGCGTTTGATAGGCCAAAGGCAGGATTACATATTTTCTGCCATTCTGGGCTGTATAGTAAGGTCTTATATTGTAAAACAAATAACCCAAAATAAACTTAAAGAAAAAAATGAATTTTTTTAAGTCAGGTTTCAGTACATTTTAAAAGACTAGTATGTCACAGAATATGTTGATAATCACAGGATGATTAAATGAGAAGTTAGCAAAGAAAAGGTTATTTGAATATCCTCTGGAATATCCTAATATGGTTGAAAACTAAGCAACATGCTTTTTTATTTTATGTACATTGATGTTTTGTCTGCATATATGTCTGTGGGAGGGTGTTGGATCCTCTGGAACTGGAGTTATAGACAATTGTGAGCTGCCACGTGGATGCTGGGAGTTGAACCTGGGTCCTCTGGAAAAGCAGCCAGTGAGTGCTCTTAACAGCTGAGCCATCTCTCCAGCCTCCAAAAATTACACATGGCATTTTATCCACATATACTTAAATATGCAATTTTTATTATATTTGTTTATTTTTGTGTGGTGCAATGTTGTGGTCAAAGGACAACATGAGGGAATCTGTTCTCTTCTTCATGAGGGTCCTGGGGATTGATCTCAGGAAGTCAGGCTTGGTGGCAAGTGCCTTCACCTGTTGAGTCATCTTGTTAGCACCCGCCCCCAGTGTGTAACTTTTAAAAAGGTTCCGTACATACTTAGTAAAATAAACCAAGAGTCCGTGACATCATTGAATGTGTAGTCCTAGATTCAATTTCATAGCTTGTGTTTCAGGAAGGACCAAATATTGTATTAAGCCGCTATGGATCTTAAGTCTCTTATTCCAGAACAACCTTCCTTGCACTTGTGAATGGAATTCCTTTCTCAGTCAGTAGCTTGTGGAAGAAGTTGGGCTGGTTGTTTTGTAGAAGGACATGTGACCTTGTAGATTTATCCTGTGGCCTGCTTGGCTGTATTGAAGCACATCTGTATTATTTTGAACCTGGATGTTGGTTCAAAGGTCTGGTTGCCTTCTAGTTTGACATACTGAGCAGAAATGTTCATGGGTGATGTTGTGCTACATCCTATCACTGGCATTCCCGTAGCCTCTTCATAGGTTAAGAGCCCCAGTTTTGTGCGTGTGTCCATTCTCTTATCTAGCCCCAGCTGCCCTGAGGTGGAGAAATGGTGGGGAGACTGTCCTAGTCCTGTAGACTCTGGTGAGGCTGCCACAGAAAGCACAGAAGGTGGGATAGTGTCTCACTGCACAGTGTAAAGATCTACAATTTAAATCTAAAGAGAATAGGATGAGAGTCCCTTGGTATTTGTCATCCAGCTTAATGATTAGTAACAGGCCAAGCTTTCTGTCTCTAGAAGGTTGTGGAGTTCTTTTTTTTTTTTTTTTCCAAGACAGTGTTTCTTTGTGTAGCTCTGGCTGTCCTGGAACTTACTCTGTAAACCAGGCTGGCCTCAAACTCACAGAGATCCACCTGCCTCTGCCTCCGAAGGGCCGTGGAGCTCTTGAAACAGGTCTGATCATAATGTCATTTCATCTGAAACTGTTAGCAATGTATATCCCTGAAAGATAAGGATTTTTGTTATTGTTGTTGTTTTTTTTTTTTTTTTTTTTTGGAGACAGGGTTTCACTGCGTGGCTCTGGCTGTCCTGGAACTCACTATGTAGACCAGTCTGGCTTTGAATTCAGAGACCTACCTGCCTCTGTCTCCTACCTGATGGTATCAAAGGTGTGTGCCACCATGCCCAGCTCAAGAAATCATTTTTTAAGGCATGACTAGAAGGCCCAACACAAATGAATATATTCTAAGAGACAGTTTACCTATTGGACTATTTTAAAACAATGCACCCAGGAAATTGGAATTTGCTCAGGAATCTCATACTGGGAAAAGAAAAGCTTGGACCAGCATTGGAAACTCTCCTCTCCGGGAAAGAGGCTTACATTATAGGAACAGTGGTGGGCCAGTGGTGGGTGGGACCACACACCTTGGTCAAGACTGCTTACATGGGCATAACCCTGGCTCTCTATTTAAACTGTTCTCATTTCAGGAGGTGGGGTTCCACTTTTTCCAGTGTGGTGTTGTTGAGTAAATCTCCCTTTTCTGTTTTTTACCATTAATTTGGCTATTTTAATTGTCTGTTTTAGGAGGGGTAGCTGAACCTGACTTCTTGGTATATATGTGTGACCCTAAGTTTGGTAACATGACCATAGTATCATCACACTTAAAAATGAGTGTTAGAAGCTGGGTGATGGTGGCATACATCTTGAATCCCAGGGCAGAGGCAGAGGAACTATTTATGAGTTCGAGGTCAGCCTGTTCTACAGAGCGAGTTCCAGGACAGGCTCCAAAACGACACAGAGAAATCCTGGCTTGAAAAAAAAATTGGTGTTAGTACTCAATGAGGTACAGTCATTAAGATGGGAACTCAGTACTTTTCAGGTGCGGTCGTTAAGATGGGAATTCAGTGTTAGTACTCAGTGAGGTACAGTCATTAAGATGTGAACTCAGTACTCAGTGAGGTGCAGTCATTAAGATGGGCACTCAGTGTTAGTACTCAATGAGGTGCAGTCATTAAGATGTGAACTCAGTACTCAGTGAGGTGCAGTCATTAAGATGGGAATTCAGTGTTAGTACTTAGTGAGGTGCAGTCATTAAGATGTGAACTCAGTACTCAGTGAGGTGCAGTCATTAAGATGTGAACTCAGTACTCAGTGAGGTGCAGTCATTAAGATGGGCACTCTCGGCTGACAAGGTCCATAGGTTCTGCTGACAGAACCTGAACTGGAACCAGGGGCTCTGTCCGTGTCTGTCCTCTGTGGCACAGCACAGGAAGTTCCTGTCAGCTGGGGCTCGGTCTTGTGGTTTTGTCTCCCCAGCCCCATGCCATTGTTCTGCAGGCCCCTGGAAGTGGGGGCCTGTGTCCCAGGCTCCTGACATTAGGTGGGTGCCCTGGAAAGTCTTGAGCTAAACTATGAGCCATGGCTGTGTCACCTCCTCCTGGACTTGTCCATGTCATTCCTCAGCACCTTCTCAGGTCTCCTGGTTCTCTTTAATCATCAAGCCTTCCCGTGTCTCTGTTACAGTCAGACATGATGTCACATCTGGTGAAGATCCCTGGCATCATCATTTCGGCCTCTGCAGTTCGTGCCAAAGCTACCCGTATCTCCATTCAGTGCCGCAGCTGCCACAACACCCTCACCAATATTGCTATGCGCCCAGGTCTAGAGGGCTATTCCCTTCCCAGGAAGTGCAATATGTGAGTGTATAACCAGAAGGGGCTCTGGGGAACTTGACCTGAATCACTTCAGGTTAAAAAGCAGACAGCCCTGGCAGGTGCTGCCTGTAGCTGTTTCTTACAGGACTCTGTGAAGGGCTGGGTAGCATTATATCCTTGGTCAGACAGGAGCTATGAACCAGGCACAGTGCTCTTTTTTTTAAATTTGTTTTTATTTTATGTATTTTATTTTATTGGTGTTTTGATATGGGTGTCAAGTCCCCTGGAACTGTAGTTACAGACAGGTGTGAGCTGCCATGTGGGTGCTAGGAATTGAACCCAGGTTCTCTGGAAGAGCAGTCAGTCCTCTTAACCACTGAGCCACCTCTCCAGACCTCGGCACAGTGTTCTTTCATGTGGTTGCCCCACCTTGATGTCCACACAGCCTATGTGGGAGACCCAAGGTTGGGGAGTAAACAGTCCAGAGGATTGAGCCTATATGGGATCTTGAGGGGAGGGGGTTCCTCTGTGTAGCCTTTGTTATTCTGTAGCTGGCCTTGAACTCAGAAATCTGCCTGCATCTGCTTCCCGAGTGTTGGGTGGCATGTGCCACTTCCTCCCGCCCATATGGAATCTTCTAAAGCAAACTAGACCCAGTGTGCCCACTGTACTGCCTGAGAAATGGCTGGACAACTTACAGTAATACAGCTTAGCGTATTGTTTCACTACAGTGGTAGAATGCATGGCCTTTCATTTCAGTTAGCAGAACTTAAAATAATTACTGTATGATTCTTTTTTTTCTCAAGACAGGGTTTCTCTGTATAGCTTTGGTGCCTGTCTGGGATCTTGCTCTGTAGATCAGGCTGGCCTTGAACTCACAGAGATCAGCCTGGCTCTGCCTCCCAAGTGCTGGGATTAAAGGCGTGCGCCATCACTGCCCGGCCTGTATGATTCTTAATAGTAGATGTTTGCTGACTACTATTTAATGAACCCTACTTGCATCCTGGCTGCTTTTGGCTTTCTCTTCTGGTTTCTTCTCCGCTTCCACATTGCTTGAGGCATACTGGCCTTGTCCTAGGCTGTTGCCTCTCCTCACCTGCAGCCACAGAGTAGCTTCTCCCTCTCCCCATGTCCCACCTTCACTGCTCCTCAGTCTGTTTTCCCTATCCAGGAGCAGGGGAGCTTGGCCCTTCCATAGGCTGCTTTGCATCTAGTGCACTTGTCTTCTCTGCCTAATGGTCTTCCCTCAGGCTGCCACATTGTTCCTGTCTCTTCTTCAGGCTCCTCACATGTCCTCTCACCGAAGGTGCCTTCCTGATCCTGTGCTTGCATTTGGTACATACATGACTGCTCACACTCTGACCTGCTTATTTGTATTGCATGCCATTATACTATGCAGATAGTTTTCAATCCTGATGGGGACTTAACTTCACAGACCAGGGACTTTTGGTTCACTTCTGTGTCTCCTCACCTATATTTGTTGAGTAGACTTATTGTATAGGCCTCAGAGTCTGAACCCTCAGAATGGTCTAGAGGTGATCTTTTCTCACTGGAAAAGATCCTTAACTGTGGATGGGGTTTAGTAAGGGATTTGATGATATAGCTCCTCTTTCACATGTGGGGACACTGAGACCTCATGAGGGAACTATGAGTGTGACTGCCACCTCAGTGTGCCATGGAGAAGCCAAGACTCCTGAAATTCTGACTTTGGATATAGCATCCTGCCATCACGGAAACTGTCCTTCCAGGCCTTTTCCCAAACTTATCCCAGCTCTGCCTGATATTGCTGCTGCATCCCAAAGCTGATTTCTTTGAATAGAGGAGCCCTGCCTTTGGGTTCTCAGGGTAGCTCTGGTGACTACTTCTTCCCCTGCCCAGGGATCAGGCTGGGCGCCCAAAGTGCCCATTGGACCCATACTTCATCATGCCTGACAAGTGCAAGTGTGTGGACTTCCAGACCCTGAAACTGCAGGAGCTGCCTGATGCAGTGCCTCATGGTGAGATGCCCAGGCACATGCAGCTTTACTGTGACAGGTAAGTTGGCGGGGGCCACTCAGGTGCAGCGTAGAGATCATCTGGAGCAGAGTGCAGGGTGGAGCTCTTGTGTCTGATGCTTCTCATTGACTTTGTCATCTCTTGTCTCCCATAGTTCACATGGCATGTCTACCCATATTTTACATGGGAACTGTAACTGAGTGAGGTCAGATGACTTTGTGAGAGGAACCGAGGTTGGGTCCTTTCAGTACACAGCAGGATAACCAACAGCAGTGCTAGCTCCTGCTCAGCCTGCTGTCCTACCCAGGCTTCCTGTTAAGAATCTGCCTGTGGGTTTTGTTGAGTAGTTATAAAATGACCTGGGGTAACAGGTCCCTGAGTGCTTACCCTGGGCTCATACACCTGAGGTCGAGTGCAGATATAAAGCTTTCTGGGGAGCAATGGACCCACAGTTGACAGTTTTATTGCTGGCAAGAATGTGCAGACTCAGAATCTTGGGAAAGGTACACCTTAAGCCTCAATTTTTTTTTTTTAAATCAGTAAAATGGGGGTCTGGACTATCTCATACTGCCTGAAATGTCTGAATGTCACGAGTTTAACACAATTCCTTAACTGTGTATTTACTAGAGTATTCTCTGAGTATCAAAGGGATTGAGAATCAAGGTGTGGAATATGTAGGAGGTTAATAGGACAGACAGTATGGGTGGTAGGAATAGTCCTGTGAAGCTGTGATTTGATAGTGTATAGGAACACCCCCCCCCACACACACACACAGGATATCTCTGTGTGTAGCCCTGGCTGTACTGGAACCTGTCAGTAGACTAGGCTGGCCTTGAACACAGAGATCCAGGTGGATCTCTGCCTCTGTATCCCAAGTGCTGGGATTAAAGGCGAGAGCCACCACTGTCCACACCTTTGTTTTTCTTACCTTGCTTGATTCCCAACAGCTGAGATAAGTCAGATTAAGTATCATCTCTTCAAGCTCAGAGAGGCATAGTGACTTCTCTTGAGTTCACAGAGCTACTCTCTGGTCCTTTAAGCCACACTGGTTCTGGGGAAATGTGGAGACTAGTAATCACTTACCATCTTGTTTCTAAAAGAGGTGACTAAAAATTTAGAGGCAGATTGACTTGGTTGAGTTCGGGGAGTGTGTCGTCAGAGGAAGACATGGAGAGTGGCTCTTGCAAGGAGTCTGGGAGGGTGTGAGGAGAGACTGTCCCCTAAGGAGGCAAAAATGAGACACCAGTTAAGCCTAGTCACAGATAAAATGGAGCTAAGGCTTCTAAAGGCTGGGCTCCACTGGCACAACATGTGGCCTGAGTTCAGAGTCAGCCCAGTATCATAAACACTGTATTCACCATCCAGACAGATGTGGGTGGGTAGCAGAGTGGGGAAAGTCCCTTCCTCTAGGCCTGTGAGGATTGAGCCAACTTGATAGTGATGCCTGGGGTGGAAATGCTAAGCTGACCACACTGTCACCCCTGGATTTCACTTGCTTTTCTTTATCCTTTCTTGCACTTTTCTCAGGTACCTGTGTGACAAGGTTGTTCCTGGGAACAGAGTCACCATTATGGGCATCTATTCCATCAAGAAGTTTGGATTGAACTCTAGCAAGGGCCGGGACAGGGTGGGTGTGGGCATCCGGAGTTCCTATATCCGAGTCCTGGGCATCCAGGTGGACACAGATGGCTCTGGTGAGTTGCTCAAACCATTAGGATATACTTTTCTTTTTCGTGGTAGGGCTGAAACCCAGAGCCTGGTACATACCAGGCAAATATTCTACCACTGAGCTATACTCCTAATCCCATGGTGTTTATTTTTATAGTAAGCAAAAAACAAAAACAAACAAACAAAAAACCCATTAACCAAAATGTATGTATTGGTATAGTTGTGGCTCCTGCTTTAGGGTTGTTGCCTAAGTGCATCTTTGAGTTGCATGACTCAGTGCAGTAAATGTGATGTGGTGTGTGCTGTGCTGCATCTCAGTAGCTAGAGAGGAAAGAAGTGAACTAGGGTTGAACAGTCAGGATGTAGTTGAAGAAAGAGCCCCTAAGGGACAGTATCTGACACTGAACTGCTTGAGTCCATTGAGGTACTGAAAAGGAGCTAGAGCCTTGTCAGAAGGCTTCCTCTATCAGGTGTGTCAGCACTGGCTTTGAAGGGTGGAGGTGTTATGGAGAAGGGCCTTTTAAGCAAGAGGAGAGCTGGTGGGAACTCAGGCCTTGTGGGAGTTGAAGTAACTGGGTCTCCAGTAGGAGTTGAGAGCTCATGTTTACACCCTGGGGCAGTGGGAGCCACCTGGGCTAGAGTGATGGAGTTCTGAGATGTTTTCTCTATGTATCCCTGACTGTCCTGGAACTCACACTGTAGACTAGGAAACCTAGTGCTAGGATTAAAGATGGGTACCACCACTGCCCACCCATGATCTGGCCTTCTGATTGTTTAGAACCTTCTCTTCCTCACTGGACCCTTGAGATTTAGAAGACGGGGGTAGTTCTGTGCCCCAACTTTCCTGAGTGAGACTGCCCTCCTGGTGCTGAGGGCCCTGTGTGAGTGTGTTGAGGTGGTGAGGAGGTTCCTGATCTAGGGCTAGGCCCAGCAGTAGGCTGGAGGAAGATGCCTTTTGCTCACTATGCACCTGTCTGCCCTTCTAGGCCGCAGCTTTGCTGGGTCTGTCAGCCCACAGGAAGAGGAGGAATTTCGTCGCCTGGCTGCCCTCCCCAATATCTATGAGCTCATCTCCAAGAGCATTTCCCCCTCCATATTTGGGGGCATGGATATGAAGAAGGCTATAGCCTGCCTGCTCTTTGGGGGATCCCGGAAGAGGTGAGGGGCCTGGGAGGAGGGTATTGATGACAGGGCTGCTGCAGGAGAACATCTGTGTTGACCTAGTGCTCTTTCATGTCTCCCAGGTTCCCTAGCCTGCTGGCATGGGGACCACAGTGGGAAAGCATTGGGCTAGGACCAAGGATTTGATCTCTGCTCTTGACTGTGTGGCTTTGAGTGAGAGATACCACATTGAAACAAAGTTTCTATGTATGAATAAGACATGTGAAACACCTGACACTTAGAAGGTGTCATATATCCTTTTTTGTTTTGTTTTTGTTTTTCTTTTTTCAAACAATTTTTTTTTTAATGTTTTTTTCTCATATAGTCAGGCTGCCCTTGAATCTCATGGTCCACCTGACTCAGTCTCCCAGATTCTAAGATCCAGGTTTCCTGTGTCCTTTTAAAACTCTAAAATAATAGAGCTGCAGACAGTAGCAGCAATGAGAGTGTACTAGTGGATATTGTTTAATACACCTTTTGTATGTATTTATTTATCATGTATATAGTGTTCTGCCTGCATATATGCCTGCAGGCCAGAAGAGAACAACAGATCTCATTATAGATGGTTGTGAGCCATCATGTGATTGCTGGGAATTGAGCTCAGGACCTCTGGAAGAGCAGCCAGTGCTCTTAACCGCTGAGCCATCTCTCCAGCCCTCAAAGCATTCTTGTAAGTGCTTAATGTGTCCTGAACCCAGCCATGTCCTCTCAGCCTCTAAGGATGTTGCTGTTATGTCCATTTCATAGATGAGGAAACTGAGGCACAAAGAATGAAGGGACTTGCTCCAGGTACCAGGTTGGGCTGGATCCTGCCCTGTAGGGCTATTCTCTGCAGTGTGCATATCCCTCAGGTGTGCCTTCTCCGCTCCACATCCCCACAGCTGGGAGGAATGAATGCAGTGTGCATAGCCCTCTGTGCCATTTCCTTTACCTCTCTGCCTGGGAAATAAGCCTTGCCCTCCAGTGTCAGGCTAGGACAGAACTGGGTGTGAACATGTTTCTGGGCCAAACTGTCATTTCCACCTGTTCTGAGACTCTTAGATGACCAACCCACACAAAGCCAGGGGTGGTGATGTGTAACTGTAATCCTAAAATCTGGAAGACTGAGGTGGGAAGATCGTGAGTTCAAGGACAGCCCTTAAATAGATGCTTACTCTTTGTTTTCCATCTGCCTCTTGTCGTTAGGCTCCCTGATGGACTCACTCGCCGGGGTGACATCAACCTGCTGATGTTGGGGGACCCTGGCACAGCCAAGTCGCAGCTTCTGAAGTTCGTGGAGAAATGCTCTCCCATTGGGGTAAGTGGCTGGGGACAACTTTCTCCCTGGCTTGGATGTCCCAGCAGGGAAGAAGGCTGGACATCCATGAGATCTTGCTCAACCAGGACCTCTTCCTCATGAATATCTTGACTGTTGTGAGGATGGCAGAGGGGGTGTGAAAAGGGGCAACAGGTGTGTAGGTTAGGGGTAGGTGGTAAGAGCTTTGGACTGAGTCAGGCCTAGTTTGTTTCTCAGCCTGGCAGTAGTCACGTGGACTTCAGAGAGGTAGCCTAGACCCCCTGAGCCTGTCTCTTTGCTAAATAATGAGAACGTTAAGGCTGATGATAATAGCTGGTATAAAGAAGGGCCGGATGCTTCCTGAAGTGCCTGCCAAGGTTTTACTCATTTAACTGTCTCCTCATGGGTGTTGCCACCCATGTTACGCATTAGAGGTAGGAATGAGCAATAGTGTCTTGCTCAAAATCCCACTGCTGGGGAACTTAAGAACAAGGTTCAAGCCAATGTGTCCAATGACCCAGGTGCCCTGGGTCTGGGAGGATCAGGGTAAGGCTCGATGTGATGACTGGTCAGTGGTCTGAAGTGGGAGGTGGTGGTTTTAGATGGAGAGGAGGTGTGGTAAACTTAGGGCACTGTCCCATAGAAGTACTATGGCCTGAAATGTGAGTTCTGTCATTTAAATCTTGTAGTAGTCATATTTAGGAAGTAAGAATAGGTGAAAATAACTTGTATAATCTGTTTAATTACAGTTCAATGTAAATAGGTATAACAAGAAATCCATGGGAGTCTGCTTAAAGGGTAAAAGAAATTAATTAGGAAAGAAAACTCACCAAACAGAATAGGAGAATCTACACAGGGTCCTGGAAGGCTGAGGTTCTGTCCCACGCTGTTCTGCCGCCAGAGTCAATCCGCACCATCCAAGCCCACGAGGGAGAGAAGAGAGGCTTGTATGTGCCTCTCTAGTCTAAAGGGTAGCCCTGAGGCCATGCCCCAGGGGCTGGTACTTCAAGGTCATAGGGTAGAACATATATCCACTACAAATAGGTTTTTTTCAATGTAGATGGAACCCAAAATCTTGTGCATACCAGGCAAGCACTTTATTACACTAAACTGCATCCCAGGCCTACTATAAACAAGTACTTGGCATTCTCTTTATTACAATCTGATCTGAGTATGTCTCACTTATATACAAGCATCTCGGATAGGTCCTGTATTTAAAGGGGTCTGTAGCATGTAGCATACAAGTCTTCACAGATGATGGACTCAGGGTAGAGGCAACCTGTGAGCCAGGAGTTCCCAGCCTCGAGGCCTGCTTTTGAAATATGTCCTTTTCTGGGTCTAAATGTTTATGTCACAGGGCTATGCTGTAGTTCAGGTGAAACATTTCCCTTCCAAAGAGACTCATATGCTAGGCTGAGGCCCAGGATGGCCTCTCTTTCCTTTCAGAAGAAAGAATCTTCAGTTGGGCCTTGAGTTCTGTGCTATATAGCCAGCTTTACAGTGTGATGTGGAGAAGTCAGCCGTGTGGGCTCTTGACCTTTGGGGCTAGCACTAGGTGCTAACGCCTCTCCTCTCTTTACCAAGGTGTACACATCTGGAAAAGGTAGCAGTGCTGCTGGCTTGACTGCCTCAGTGATACGGGACCCCTCATCCCGAAACTTCATCATGGAAGGTGGAGCCATGGTTCTGGCCGATGGTGGGGTTGTCTGTATTGATGAGTTTGACAAGGTGAGTCTTCTAGTTACAGGACTGAGGTATGGCCTCAGGTGTGCTAGCACACACTACTTCTGAGAGACTTGTATGTAGTTCTTGTGCCCATTATTCTGGGGTAACTTAGGATAAGTTGCTTTACCTCTCTGAGATACTCTGGAAATTGGAGAGAGTGAAAGCCAAGCTCATGTGATTGTCTACAATTGGCTGACCTAACGTCTGTACTGTGGAATGGTAGCAGTTCCTAGTTATTCTCCTGCCACTCTCCACTGTCTGGGTAAGGGTTCTGATAGACATGTCTTTCCAATGTAGATGCGGGAAGATGACCGTGTGGCAATCCATGAAGCCATGGAGCAGCAGACTATCTCCATTGCCAAGGTGAGTAGCCCTTCCATCCTTCATCAATCCAGCCTGGTGGTCTTCAGGCTGCTCTGATGGATGTACCGAGTTCTGTTTGCCTAGGACTGTGCTAGCAGCAGCAGGCCTGGGAAACACATGCATGCACGTAGTGTATGCATATGGGTGTATGTATGTGTATGATCATGTGTGAAGAAGGAGAGTCCTGTCCCAGGATTGTTGGTTATCTCTTCCCTATATTCCCCTTTCCATCTCAGGCTGGGATCACTACCACCTTGAACTCTCGCTGCTCTGTTCTGGCTGCAGCCAACTCAGTGTTTGGCCGATGGGATGAGACAAAAGGGGAGGATAATATTGACTTCATGCCTACCATCTTGTCCCGATTTGACATGATCTTCATTGTCAAGGATGAGCACAATGAGGAGAGGGACATGGTATGTCTTGGGCTGGGCTGGTGGCTCCAGTGGTTTCATGGTCCTGGGGTTGAACAAGAGATTTTGCCAGGGAAATGCTGGTGCTCAGATAGGCTATGAGTGGGAAGCACATGAAATGACTGTTAGTGGCTTGCAGAGTACTGGAGAGGAACCTGGAGTCCTGTGACCTACTTCTGCCTCAAGGGAGATGCTGTGTGATTTTAAGCAAGAAGTTACCACTGAGCTTTAACTCCCCACCCTGTTAGTAAATTTCTGAAAGAAAATAGTTAATGGAATTTGGTAAGGTCATAGGTTTAGTGTGCAAGTGGAATTTAGTAAGGCCATAGGTTTAGTGTGCAAGTGGAATGGATTGTTGGCCCAACTATGTCTGTTTCTGTTTCATTCTCAGGCAGTTACTCTGTGATGGTGTCTTAGGTTTTCTGTTGCTGTGAAGAGACTTCATGACCACAACAACTCTTACAAAGGAAGACATTTAATTGTGGGGGCTTAGAGTTGAGAAGTTTAGTCCATGGTCATGATGGGAAGCAAGGCAGCATTCAGGCAGGTGTAGTGCTAGAGAAGGAGCTGAGGGTTCTACATCTTGACTCACAGGCAACAGGAAGTGATCTGAGACACTTAAGTGTGGCTTGAGCATATATGAGAACTCAAAGCCTTCCTCTGCAGTGCAACACTTCTTAGTAGTGTCACTCCCTTTGGGGGCCATTTTCTTTCAAACCACCACAGATGGTAAAGGGTGGCCAGGCTGAGGGGTTCAGGCCTGTACTTTCATTGGAGGCTAAGATACAGGAGAATTGCAAGTTCAAGTCCAGCTTGGGCAACTTAGACCCATATCTCAAAATAAGCAAAGTAAAAAAAACAACTGGGGGATTTTGTTCAGTGGCAGAGTAAGGGGTCCTTAGCGTGTAAGGGGTCCTGGCGCAATCCAATGTATCAGTAGAGTTAGTAAACGTATTCAGCTTGTTAGCTAGTGATTTAACTGTCCCTAAAGGAAGAGGAAGCCTTTTCCAGTAGTTCTAGTAGAAGTCCCGGGATGGACTCCCATTGGCTTGGGTATGTCCAGTGTTCCACCGCCAAGACAGGATTTCTGTGTGTAGTCCTGGCTATCCTGGAATTCACTGTGGACTGGCTTAGCATCAGGCTCAGAGACCCATTGCCAGCTCCATGTCCATCCTTAAGTAGGTACTTGCCCACAGTAGACAGGCCACGGGGACTGGAGCAGAAGCACTCAACACATCATTTCTGACCTGTCTGCTCAACCTGTGGGCTGACCCAGGATTCCCTCTGCTCCTTAGATGCTGGCCAAACATGTGATCACTCTGCATGTGAGCGCACTGACACAGACACAGGCTGTGGAGGGTGAGATCGACCTAGCCAAAATGAAGAAGTTCATTGCCTACTGCCGAGCGTGAGTGCTGGAGAAGACCCTGTTGGGTGACATCATGGGCTTCGTGGGTGAGGGGCGCAGACCTGTTCTGCTCCTTACCTGGCAGCTATGTTCTGAACTTTGTTCTGCTCTCATCTACCACTGTGACCCACTCCATGAGTGTAAGGTTATTTGTTTCAAAGTTATCGTTGTGGAGCCCACAGCAATGGGCAGGTTGCCCAAGCTTTCTGATCCTCAAGTCTCCCAAGGTTGATATTTTATTTTATTTTTTTAATTTTTTTTTGGTTTTTCGAGACAGGGTTTCTCTATGTAGCTTTGCGCCTTTCCTGGAATTCACTTGGTAGCCCAGGCTGGCCTCAAACTCACAGAGATCCGCCTGCCTCTGCCTCCCAAGTGCTGGGATTAAAGGCATGCGCCACCACCGCCCGGCCTTTATTTTTTAAATATTTATTTATTATGTATATAGTGTACCGCCTGCATGTATCCTTGCAGGCCAGAAAAGGGCACCAGATCTCATAGATGGTTGTGAACCACCATGTGGTTGTTGGGAATTGAACTCAGGACCTCTGGAAAGAGCAACCAGTGCTCAACCTCTGCGCCATCTCTCCAATCCCTGGTTGATGTTTTATAAGGACTGCTCAAGATGATTAAATTCTTGGCATCTCCCTGAACTAGTCACTGCTCAGGATTACAGCTGTAACTGTCACCAGAACCATGCATATGATTTCTTCTTTCCTAAGCATGGTTCTCTTTTTTTTGGTATATAAATGATATAGATATAGATAGCTTGTCTGAGGCTGTATGTAGGAAGTAGTGGGAACAGACCAGTGTACCTGCCCCAAAGGTTGTATGCTCTTAACCTGGTTCAGATTCTCAGTGTTGGTTGTCTTTGAAAGGGCTAGGCCCTAAAGACAGGGCACTGGTTGATCATAGCAGCTGAGTGGGCTCCCAGTTCACACACCTCTGCCAGAGAGAGTGGGCATCATAGCCTGGTGGTTCCTGTGTGTTTGAGCTTTGGGAAGCCTTGGGGGACATCGTCAGTTTTCTTATCTTAAATCAGGGAGGTGGAGAGGAGGAGCTGGAGACTGCTGAGAAGCGTGCTCCCTGGTGGGCCTCCTGCTGCTGTGAAGCCTCAGTGCTGAAGGAATGTATACCTGGTGGCTGGACTGTAATCAGCAGCAGGAAGAGGAGTTTTCAGCACATCTGCTCAGACTCCTGACCCGCTTTCTCAGAGAGATGCCATGTAGATCTCTGACACCTGCTCATAGCCAGGCCAAGTTTCTCTGTCTTTCAAATGGCTTGCCAGCAGGAAACTGATGTAGGAACATTCATGTCTGCAAGCCAAACAGGCCTGGGGACAGGGAGATTCCTTCATGGTCTCACTCTAGTTCACTCTGCAATCTGCAGAAGATGTGGCCCTCGGCTGTCGGCAGAGGCAGCAGAGAAGCTGAAGAACCGCTATATCATCATGCGGAGTGGGGCCCGCCAGCATGAGAGGGACAGCGATCGCCGTTCCAGCATCCCCATCACTGTGCGGTGAGCAAGTGGGCCTCATCTCACAGAGTAGGGCCAGTTGGCCACTGCCATCCTCATAATCCAGGCCCAGGGTGGGTGGACAAGGGGGCCTCTGGGAGTGTGTGCTCTGGCCTCCTAATTATCTATCTGTCTTTGTTTGAGTCTGGGGGTGACTGGGTGGGCCTCACTTCTATAGTTGACCTGGCTTCCCTCTCTGAGAGGCAGATTGAAGTGAGGGGAGGACCCTGTCCTGGGAGGTAAGCAGGGCCTCTGTTCTAGCCTCTGGCCAACTGTGTAACTACAAGGAAATTGATTTTCACTGTGTTTCAACTTTTTTTTATATTTGTCCCGCTAGGGTAGTGCATTTGTAGACAAAATACTGAATAAGAGCTAGGGTCTACCTAAGCTGAATTTTGCCTCTAGCATTGATTAGTTACAAATAGATTTGGCTGTGTATAATGAAACCCAAAGAGTAGCTTACATTGGAAATTTATTTTCATTATGAAACTTTGGGGAATAGGTAGTTTATAGTGGTTTTTCAGAGCTGTCAGGCTGGGTTCCATTATGTCCATCATTGCCAACCTTTCAGTCCCATATGGTTCCTGAAGTTCCAGCTGTTATTTCCATATTTGGGTATCAAGAGAGGCAGAAGGACATGCTTTTTAAAGGACACTTCTGACATTGTCATATGATGCATGGATTTAGATCCATTGGCCACATTTTGGTCACATAGACACATCTTGACCAAAGAGGCAGAAAATATCCTTTACTAGGCAGCATGTGCTGGAATAAAAATTGGGTTCCAGTTCTAAGAATATAGGGTAATAGATAATGGGCATAGCAGTATCCAGCAATCTCCCCTAAAGTTCTAACTACCTTGACCATGCTCCTTCTTGGAAGATCAGGGGAGGAGAAGTGGACTGAGGCTTTTGAGTGTTCTCTCATTCCAACAGGCAGCTGGAGGCTATTGTGCGCATCGCCGAGGCCCTTAGTAAGATGAAACTGCAGCCTTTTGCCACTGAGGCTGATGTGGAGGAGGCTCTGAGGTTATTCCAGGTGTCTACATTGGATGCTGCTTTGTCTGGCAATCTGTCAGGTAAGTGCTAGGCTGTAGTCTTGACCCTAGGGTAGAGATTTAGTTAGCTGGTGGCCTGCAGGTGCTGCCTGGATATGCTTTTTTTTTTTTTTTTTTTGTTTTTTTGAGACAGGGTTTCTCTGTGTAGCTTTGCGCCTTTCCTGGGACTCACTTGGTAGCCCAGGCTGGCCTCAAACTCACAGAGATCCTCCTGCCTCTGCCTCCCAAGTGCTGGGATTAAAGGCGTGCGCCACCACCGCCCGGCCTGGATATGCTTTTGATAATAGCCTTGTCCCTACTTCTCCCTTGGCTATTTTCACTATTATGGGAACTACTCCCTAGACTTCTTGAGCTAGTTCATTAAGAGTAATTGTAGGCCTGTCACTAGTGAAGAATGGCTGTCTCCCTTCTTTGTTGAGCTCAGAATTGTTGTCAAGTTTCCCAGTCCGTGGCCTCATTTTTCTTAAAGCCACATTTGGGACACCAGGCTGTCAGTCCTTCCCATCGTGGAGATGAGACGTACACAGAGCTTCCGTGGTGCCTCGGTCACCCGTCTTAGTGGAACACAGACACAGGCCTGTTGGCCCCTGAGCCCTGATGTCTGCTGCCTGCTTTCAGCCAGTCTTCTGAGACTGGTGATATGCAGGCCTCTTCAGAGTTAGGTCCACCCCGATGCAGCAGGGATTCTGGCTTAGCATTTGCTAGTCACTGTCTAGGTGCCAGAGCTATAAGCAAGCCGTTCCTGTCCTACCCATTCCATAGGCTTTCTTACCTTTCTTGGTGAGATACAGTGAAGAGGTAGGTATAGGTAGTGAAAGGAATGGGGGGCAGTGGTGACACCTGGGCCAGGTATGTTGGAGAAGGAATGATATCCCATCTGGTGAAGATTATAAGCTTTTCTCTTACCCAGGACTTCTCATGAATGGCACCTCCTAGATTTGGACCCCAGTGGGCCCTGCCTTCCCTCCCTTCTTGCTCTGTAACTCAAAACTTCTACTGTGCATGATGGTGCAGAGGCAGGAAGATCTTTGAGTTTTGAGGCCAACCAGGGCTATACAATGAGACCTTTCCTCAAAAATAAATAAACCAAATCAAACAAAACTCTGCTTCTGTCAGAGCTTTTTTTGTGGCTAATCCTGTTGCCTCAGTGTGTGTGGCCCATAGGGCCTCATGGTACCTGGCTCTCAATTATCATGGTGGCGTTCTCTCTGCCACCTGGCGCTGATGGCGTCTGTTGCATTCCCCTCTGCCTAGAGCACTCTTCACCATATTTCTTGGTTCTCACTTCCCTGGTGAGGCCCCCACTGTCACCTGATGCACTGTTCTGTCTTTAATTTTCTCTCTGAGGCCTGGTTCAGGCCACTCTACTTAAAGGCTCTTATTTCTCTGGCCTGCCCAGTATGGATGAACTGGGGTCTCTAATACCCAACTCTATTGTACTCTCACAGGGGTGGAGGGCTTCACTACCCAGGAAGACCAAGAGATGTTGAGCCGCATTGAGAAGCAACTCAAGCGCCGCTTTGCCATTGGCTCCCAGGTGTCTGAACACAGTATCCTTCAGGACTTCACCAAGCAGGTGAGCCTTCCTAAACATGGGAGGCCTGTAAGCCATGCCAAGTATATAGAGGGTGTTCTGCTGGTTCCCTTGGTCTGCATTCTGTGCTCAACAGTGGGGTGCTGGAGTGGGGGTGTTTGAGTCACCATTCCTTCCCTAGAAACTGCTACAGTTGGGGTTGACTATTTATATATCCCATGAAGTGGGAAAGGTAGAAGCCGGGTCTGGAGAAACCACTATCTAATTTCCCCATCTCTTAGTCTTTCCCTTATTGCTTGGCTCCTTAAAGGGTAGGGAGCCAAGAACCAGATGAATGAGCCTTGTAGCCCATTGGGCAGAGGGCTACTGATCCCATGCAGAGGAGATACTGTTTTTGGATGCCAGGAAGAACCTGTACCCTTTAAAATCATGAGAATAGCCCTGGTTCTTGGCTTCCTTCCCATGTATACTCTCAGTTTA
Source organism: Peromyscus leucopus (assembly GCF_004664715.2). NCBI lineage: Eukaryota > Metazoa > Chordata > Mammalia > Rodentia > Cricetidae > Peromyscus > Peromyscus leucopus. Next base: position 94,940,751 of record NC_051067.1, on the reverse strand, counting down.
CTCCTGGAAATAATTTACACAGTAGCTGTACTGGACCTGCTCTATAGGTGAGAAGATCAGCATTTACTTAGACTGGGGCTGGAGTAGGTTTGGTTTCTAGGGTCACGGGGACTTAAGTGCTAGCTCACTTAGTTGCTATATGACCTGTTTTTTCCTCGGTAAAATGAGATAATTCCTAATACTGGTTACGTAAAGTTGATGTAGGACTTGCCTGGTACACAGGAGGCCTCCTTACGAAGGATAGGCCCTTCTGAAGTCAAGGGAGAATGAAGGTAGAAGCTTTTTTTCTGTTGTAAAGTTGTCTATGAGCAAAGGGGTTCATGGGCTCCCTTGGGTCCTGATGATTCACCCCTGTATCTCTTCTGTTCCCTCTTACAGAAGTATCCAGAGCACGCCATCCGGAAGGTGCTGCAGCTCATGCTGCGCAGGGGTGAGGTCCAACACCGCATGCAGCGCAAGGTGCTCTACCGCCTCAAGTGAGCCTGCCGCCCACCAACCCTCAGACCTGAATGCTGCCGCTCAGTCGTTGTTCTTGCACTTCTGCCCACCTCCATCAGGAGGAGGATGTCCTGCCTCACCGCCTCTGACTGCGCTCTGCGGTGCATCTGCAGCCCCTGGAAATGTGCTTGGTCTGTTGGCCTTATATACTCTGTTTGGGTGTCTGAAGGCTTTGCTGTAGGTACCTAGTCCCTGTCCTGTCTCCTCAGTAAGATAGGTCTGGAGCAGGAACAGGCTCTTTATAGGTAGACAGGTCTATACATTGGCTCCTGGACTGCCTGACTGCCAAGCTTCTTCATGTGTTCAGAGGAAATAAATTAAGTCTTCGGCTGCTAACAGCAATGGAGTCAATGTGACCGTGGTTCTGTGTGAAGTGTGGCGTTGACTCGGCTTTCTCCAGCAGCGCCTGATGTGAGAACTGGATCATTCACTAAGCCTATCTGTGCCTCAGTTTCTTAATCTGCAAACAAATTTAACATTGCCTCACAGGGTTGAACTTGAGCTCAGTGAGTGAGTGACTCAGTGAAAACTTAAGTAGGCTGCAGTGTAGAAAGCCTCCGGTGATGTTTAGGATTTTATTTATAGCAAAGTGGGCTAGGTGAGTTTCTGAGCCCTCCATGCTGTGTATCCCTGGGAAAGGAACCAGACTTCAGGTTTTATCGGTAACAGAGCTGGGAGGACCCGACCCAACTCCAGCATAGAAGGAAGTACTGGGAAAGCATTGTTAGAGGAAGATGCCTCAGCACTTGAATTATCAAAATGCCACAGAGTTTTGTTATGCTTTTAGAAATCTAGAATTCACAAAATTAAGGAAAGGTGAATGAAATAAAGGATCTGTTATATAAAGTGTGTTTATAAATGGGAATCATCAGATGAATTGAGCAGTGCTGAAGAAACACTTGAGTCACTGACAGTAAGCCACTGTAGGAGTGAAGCTGCTGAAAACAGGTAGTGCAAACAAGCCTTCTCATAGTGTGTCCTGTGCTGAAATCGCTGCTGCTTGAGGTATTTGCCTCTTTTGTATGCCTCCTGGAAATGTGCTTGCTCCTGACTCGTGTTCTGAGTCAGGATTGATCTGCAAACTTGGAACCAAGTGCGCTTGTCTGGAAGGCGGGCTTGGTGAGAGCATTTTATCAGGGATGCTTGAGGCCTTGAGTAGAATGCATGGACATGTTGGCCTGCAGAAGTGGTTGGTTGAGTGGAAAACACCAGTATGGTACCCATTTCTTAGTAGACCATTCCTGGCAGGCACAGTACTAAGGGATAAATAAGCTTGACTTGCAGGGAATCAGGGAGCGCTTAGGGAGTGTGCAGCATTATGAGGAAAAGTGGCCAGGAAAATTCCTAGGGATTGGGGGTTAGTTGGTTTCTGGATCCTAACCCTTAGTTCTCCAAGACACTGGCCTGAGCTGATGTGGCCAAGCAACTGTAGCCCTGCACATATGGCCAGGATAGTCTGAACCTCCACTGTCCCCACCTCTTTTCCCATGTCCCCATGATCCTCTGTGTAGTATTTGAAGCGGTGCTCTGATGACTTAGCCAAGGAGAGCGTCGGCCCTGTTCCCTGCTCCCTCCTGTGCTAAAAGGGGCTGGCTTTCATTGCTTCTGCCAGCAGCTTGATTTTCACCTTTTCTTACCTTGGCATGCTTGGGCCTCCTGGTGATATAGATGTAACCAACCGTCTTATTAAATAAGAAACACAGAAACAATGTAAAAGAGAAAGCCGAGAGGTCAGAGCTCAGAGCTAAAATCTCACCCTTCCTCCTGCTGTCCCAGCTTCGCGAAAAGAGACCTACTTCCTGTCGGTTCGTTTTTTTATAGTATGTTGTTCTGCCTTCTCATTGGTTGTAAACCCAAACACATGACTGCCTCGTCACTGTCTGAATGTACAGCCCCCTAGGTCTTAAAGGCATATGTCTCCAATGCTGGCTATATCCCTGAACACACAGAGATCTTATGGGATTAAAGGCGTGTGCCACCACCGCCACACTCTTGCTATGGCTCTAATAGCTCTGACCCTGAACACACAGATATCTATGGGATTAAAGGCGTGTGCCACCGCCGCCACACTCTTGCTATGGCTCTAATAGCTCTGACCCCCAGACAACTTTATTTATTAACATACAATCAAAATAATAATTCAGTACAATTAGATTACCACAACATGGTGATATAGACATTGCCCAAGATATAGACATTTCATATTCCTGGTTGATCTTTCAGCTTAAATATTATTTGTCCTTAGCCATATGTGGTGATTCCCCTGCAGACTTTACAGAAGGCAGGGAAAAACAATCCACGAAGAAACAAGAATGGAACTCGGCTCAGCTTGATTTTTATTGTAACAGGGGCTGGACCAATACTGTCTGGCCCAGATATTTTATTTTAGTCATATTTAAGCACAACACAATTTTGAAAAGAAGTATTCAGATAACAACTCAGTCCCAGTGCACAACAATTAAGACATGTTTACATTGAGATTCCTTACAAAGTACATCTGATTTCTTGGGTACTGTTGACTCAGTACCCAAGATTGAGAGTCTAGGGAGTTCGTCTGAGGTAAACATAATGCCTGTGGGTGTTAAGATTGGCCTGGCCCTAAGATAATGTAGAAGTCACCTGGGTTGTTTTAAAGCACAAGTGACCTCATAAGAGTGGGCTTTATGCTGAGCGGTGATGCAGGTCTATGATCCCAGCACTTGGGAGATAGGGGCAGGCAGATCTATGAGTTTGAGGCCAGCCTACAAAGTGAGTTCCAGGATAGCCAAGACTTAATACAGAGAAACCCTGTCTTAAAGAAAAAGAAAAATTAAGGATGGGTTTTATGGTCTAAAAAAATGCTAAGATTTAGCGGGGAGAAGTCTGGGATAAGTAAAAACATAAATTCTGGGAGATATGTTAGAGCCTGTCTCATCAGACAGCAAAGGATCACCAGGTTGTAAAACTACCTCATTCCTGGCATTCCAGGAAGAGCGGCTGTGATCCTCACTCCACTGAAGAGGTAAGCTGTGTGTTTAACTTTCCTGGCTTCTCCGAGGGTGCTTAGCTGTGTGCACAAGGCCTCTTTGCCCGTTACAGTTGTATATTCATGTCGTGTAGTGACAGGGTTAGTATGAACACAGATGAGATGGTCTGTTATACTCTGGGCTCTCCTGCATCTGTCATCACATACCTGTCTGACCCAAACTGCATGTAGGAGAGGGATCTACTGTGATTTACACCTTGAGGGGGGATGTGGATCTCCTGCCTGAATTCTAAGCAGCTGTTAATGACAGAAGTTGTTGGGAATCAGACACTGGTCCCTGTAGCCACTATGAAAGTGTTTGTACCCATGCTTAAAATGCAGTTACAGTGACAATTATCAGGCTAGGCATGGAAGCTAACATCCCTGTAATGCCAGCACTTGGAGGCCAGAGGATCAAGAATTCAGGGTCATCCTTAGCTTCAGTGTTAAAGGTTACAAGTTGGGGTACAGGGGGCTGGCCCTGTCTAAAAAATAATGTATATAATAATACTAGTGAACATATTTTAGAAAAACATTTACAAGTAGCAGAATAAAACCCATTTTTTAAAAAAGATTTATTTATTACATAAAACAGTGTTCTGTTTGCATGTGTCCCTGCAGGCCAGAAGAGGGAGCCAGATCTCATTACAGATGGTTGTGAGCCACCAACTCAGGACAAATCTCTCACCCGCCAGTCCCCCAGTCGCTCAGACCCAACAGAGTAAACACAGAGACATATTGTTTACAAACTATATGGCTGCAGCAGGCTTCTTGTTATTTAGTTCTTATATCTTAAATTAATCTATAAGTTGCCACGTGGCTTGTGGCTTACCGGTATCTTAACATCTCATGATGGTGGCTGGTAGTGTCTCTCTGCCTCAGCCTTCCACTTCCCACAGTTCTCTCTGCTAGTCCTGCCTATACTTCCTGCTGGCTACTGGCCAATCATCCACAGCAATGTGGGTGCTGGGAATTGAACTCAGGACCTCTGGAAGAACAGCCAGTGTTCTTAACCTCTGAGTCATCTCTCCACCCCCATTCTCTCTTTTTTTAAATTAAATTTTTAATTGATTTTTTTTTTTGAATTTCACATTATGCACCCCAATCCCACCTATTGCCCAGCCCCTTCACATCTGCCCTCCACCCCTGCAACCTCCCTCAAAAAGAGAAAAAATCTGACTGACCCCTCTGGGTACAACCTATTCTTCCAGTTCTGTGCATGTACCATTCAGCTTTTGTCTCCCACCTCTATCTTTCATCATAGTAACATTGGAATTGGAAGTCGCCATGTGACACATGGTATACCCTTTTGCCCAAACAACTTGCAAAGGTTCATTGCAATGAGTCATTGGTCTGGTTCGAGGCCTCTGACTTCTGCCACACCAATACTAGACACTCACCAAGACTCTTCTTGGATATCCTACTGTTGCCCTGAGTTGTGGCCTCAGGTGGCAGTGCAGACCTCTCAAATCAGGCTGTTTTTCACCACTAGGATTTCCAGTTCTGCCTCTCTTCACAGTGCACAAACTGCTTTGCTACTCTTGCTCCTTTCCACCACTCTCTTAAGAAACAACAACGACCGGGCGGTGGTGGTGCACACTTTTAATCTCAGCACACAGAGAAACCCTGTCTCAAAAAAACAAAACAAGGGGGCTGGAGAGATGGCTGAGAGATTAAGAGCACCAGCTTCTCTTCCAGAGGTCCTGAGTTCAGTTCCCAGCACCCACATGGTGGCTCACAACCATCTGTAATGAGATCTGACACCCTCTTCTGTATACATAATAAATAAATCTTTAAACAAAACAAAACAAAAAAAAGAATTTCAAAAATGCAAAAAATAGGCTGAAAGAGAAGTTTCCTCAGCCTCAGAGTACTGGGATGATGGTAGGACATGAATAGTCCACAGGGTATTTTTATGGTTTTAGATGTATAATTTTCGTGTGTGTGTGTGTGTGTGTGTGTGTGTGTGTGTGTGTGTGTGTGTGTGTGTGTGTGTCCTGAATGGCATGGCACATGGGTGGAGCTCAGACAACAACTACTTGAAGTATGTTCTCTCCTTCCATGTTTATATGGGTTCTGGGGAAAGAACTCTGGTCGTTGGGTATCGATTGCAAGCACCTTTACCTACTGAACCACACAGGTCCTTATGTTTAAACATGAACAGTGCCAGGTTGGTATTTATTGGACCAAGGGTTGCAGCCCAGTGGTTGAAAGCTTGCTTGGCATGTGAGAGGCCAGGGTTCCGTCCCTAGCACCACATAAAACATGGTGTGGTTCAAGAGGGTATTAAGGTCAATGAAATCAGAAGTGAGGGTTTTTTTTTTTCTTTTACTTAAAATATAAAGCAGCAAGGCATAGTGATGGTGTAAGTGCATGTACCCAGAGCCAGTTGGCCTGGGTTCAAATCGTAACTCAGATGCTTATTGTTACCTATTCCAGCCTTAATTTCCTGTTAAGAAATAGGGGTGATGTGAGCATCTTTCTAAGGATGAGGCAAGGGCACTGGGTGAGGCAGGCTCTCCTGGGGACTGATGAGCTGTCCTGACAGCAACAAATTTTGGAGAGTTATGGAACTAAGTTCCATGCAACAGGCAGTTTAGGATTCTTCTTTTTTTTTTTTTTTTTCTGAGACAGGGTTTCTCTGTGTAGCTTTGCACCTTTCCTGGGACTCACTTGGTAGCCCAGGCTGGCCTCAAACTCACAGAGATCCGCCTGCCTCTGCCTCCCGAGTGCTGGGATTAAAGGTGTGCGGCACCAACGCCCGGCCTTTAGGATTCTTATGATTGTTTCCCAGTTCTTAGATTGAGAAGTTCAAGAACAGCCATGAGGGCAGGTTAGTATTACCACTGTCTTAGGATTCTATTGCTGTGAAGAGACACTATTGACCATGGCAACTCTCATAAGGAAAACATCTAATTGGGGTGGCTTGCTTATAGTTCAGAGGTTCAGTCCTTCATCATTGTGGGAAGCATGGCAGCATTCAGGCAACAGGAAGTTGACTGAAACACTGGGCAGTATCCTGAGCATAGGAAGCTTCAATGCCTCCCCACCCACCCCCAGTGACACACTCTTGCAAGGCCATACCCACTCCAACAAAGTCACACCTCCTAATAGTGCCACTCTGAGATTATAGGGGCCAGTTACATTCAAACGACCATAAGCACCTTCCCCAGAGTCCAGCAAAGGTGGACTTGCTATGGACAAGGTGGAGTGGACTCTAAGGCAGAGGGTGGACAGGTATGGTACAGCTATGGTTTGCCAGATCAGATGTGCACTGACAGAAGCTGAAAGTATGGTTGACTGGGTTGGTGTCTGAAATCTCACCTGTAGTGTAGCATCTGTCTTCATGTCATCAATTCCTGGTGTGTATGTGTGTGTGTGTGCATCTATCCAAATAATAAAAGGATACTAATCAGGCTAGATTAGGGCCCATGTTAACATAACTTTTTTAAAGGTAGAGTTTCACTACATATCCTGGCTGATCTGAAACCTGCTTATGTAGACCAGGCTAGCCTCAAACTCACAAATCTGCCTGCCTCTGCTGGAATTAAGGGCAAGTTCTATATCACACCTGTCCCATAACTACTTTCTGAAAGCCTTATATTCAGATCTGAGGTACTGGGGTCTAGGGCTCTTGACATGAATTTGGTGGAGGAAACAGGGCCTCTAGCTAGGACAGGAGGAGAGGGGAGCTGTGGTGCAAGTCCCAGTGCCAACAGAGTGTTTTTGGCCTCTTGGAAGGTTCCCATCCTTTACCTTTTGTCAGACACCATGAGGAGGAAAAGGCATTAGATGGAGAGCAAAGTAGCTCAGGAGTCAGGAACCTCAGGCAACAGGGAACCAAGTTCCTGCTCCTGTGGTGTGGGTACATTCGATTTGGAGAAGGGTTCTGTGTGCATATTTCATGAAGGGGCCAGGGCTTTCTGGTGCTTGCCTCTGCAAGGATGTTCAGGAATTCATGTGCAAGTGTGCTGTGGGATGTTCTCTATGTCCTGTGGGAGCCTGTTCTCGGGTTCCTCGTGGCTTTACCCGGCAGGTCCGCATAGAGGATGATTAGGACCACAAGCCTGAGTGCAGGTGTCTGAGATGGTCTGCACTTGGCTGTGTTGGGGGATGGTCTGTATGTCAAGTTGCTCTGATTGGTCAATAAAACACTGATTGGCCTGTGGCTAGGCGGGACTAACAGAGAGGAGAAAAGAAAGAACAGGAAGGCAGAAGGAGTCACTGCCAGTCGCCGTCAGGACAAGCAGCATGTGAAGATGCCAGTAAGCCACGAGCTGCGTGGCAAGGTATAGATTTGTGGAAATGGATTAATTTAAGCTATAAGAACAGTAAGAAGCCTGCCACGGCCATACAGTTTGTAAACAATATAAGTCTCTGTGTTTACTTGGTTGGGTCTGAGCGGCTGTGGGACTGGCGGGTGACAGAGATTTGTCCTGACTGTGGGCAAGGCAGGAAAACTCTAGCTACACAAGTGGTGAATGAGTGAATAAGTGAGTGGTTCAGTAGTTCTACACTCGGTATGTGGCAGGCACTGCACTAGATGCCTACAGATTCTATAGCATCCCCTGCCCCACAACTCTGTGAGTTACATACAGCTGCTGAGTGGCAGGTAACTCTCACCTTGTGAGTATATCAGGGCAATAAACTGATAGCAAGACTTTGGCCTCTGAAGAACATGGTGTCTCAGGCTTCTGAAGCTTTGCAGAGGCTGGTGCAGAACTGCCTTGGCACTCAGCCGTGTCCTGGGTCATGGATGGTGGGGGGAAGGGGGGTCCTCTAGGGAAGAGCAGCAACTTACTGGAAGCTTTACCTCTGGGCTTACCTGGAAGTGCTAGAGCTTGTGTGAAGCTGTTTGTCACTGGGAGGGGTATATGTGTGTGACACAGACTGGGGACAGCATGGTGTGGAGCAGGCAGGTCCTGTTGAGGATCTAGTACTCCATGTGTGGAAGATGAACTAGTCCTCATGGGGAGCAGGACATGGAAGCTGTGTGTCCCAGGGAGACACTCCATTTCTGAAGATACATGCAGAGCTTCTCAACATTGGCATATTGGGTTGGGCGCTTTGAAGCAGCCAGTGAAACCTCTTATCTGTCTCTAGCCTTGCTCCCTTTTTTCTCTTTTAGTTTACTTTTTTTCTTTTTTTTTGAGGCAGTCTAACTAGACCTGGCTGTACTGGAACTTTCTATGTAGACCCAAATCTGCAAAGACCTGTCTGCCTGTGCCTTCTGAGTGTTGGGATGTACTATGCCTGATGGCCCCCTTTTCAGACTCCCCCCTTTTCAGACTCCCCTAACAGGACATTTTGTTGAAAGTGGATTCTCTTGACTCTGTCAGGGGTGTTAGAAGGATGGTGTCCACAAGGTGGCGACAGAGTACAGGCATGGCCCAATTTGGCTTGCTCCAAGGCTCTGCTGCAGCCTCCCTGGGGCCTCAGCTAGAATCCAGCCTTGGGAATCCAGATGCTTCCCTGATGGGCCTCAGCAACCTAGAGGTCCCTGGAATTCACTACTGGCTTTGTGATCACCGGCTTTGTCATGCACTGGGATATACCTGACATACTGTTGTTACTATTCACCACCGTAGACCTAAGGAAATAGGTATCCCATCACAGAACAGGAAACTGAGGCACAGTAAGGTTAAGTTCACAGCACTGAATGAAACTGGCATCCAAACAAAGGGCACCTGTTCTCCAAGTTGGCTGACTACCTTTGAGAATCCCAGGCTTAGTACAGTCTTAATGATCTTAGAGGCTTAGAGACAATTTAGGAATTTTTGTTCGAATCAAGTTTAACATAAATTGCAAAATATTTGATTTATATGCATACACATATGTACACATATAGTAATACATGGATGAAAAAGCAAAAGTAGAGACCCACCTTACTTCTTTCCAGGCACCCCCAAATCCCTAGTTTTTGGAGGTGACTTAGTTTCTTGGATATCTTGACATGGACCCATAGAGTCTTAGAACTGGGCACAATGTCTAAAGCCTGGGCACCTGGCCCAAGATGGATGTGGAGCCCAGCCCTTGAATTCCAGCAGGTGCCATGGACAAGACCTGGTGATCATCACCTCTACCCATGACATGGTGGCATCCTCTAGTAATAGAGGCTGAGCTATGTCTGGCCTTAAGACTTTAGTCACCTCTCTTACTCCTTCCTCCAGGGATCCCTCATTTTAGAGAGGCCCAGCTGATCCTGCAAGATCCATTTTTGTTTTGCCTCAAGAGAGGAGAATGAAGAGCTATGGGGATGCTGTAAGCAGACTTTCCCATGAGGGTGCCCTGGGAAGGAGGGTTCAGAACTGATGGGACCCAATGGGAAGGCTCTAAGATCTGGGCAGCTCCTCTCTGAGGTTATCATAACTCCAGCAGGTTGCTTTCTGTCTTGCCTCAGCTGCAGTTTGCCCTTATTGTTCCCATCTAAAAGGAGCACTGTGGTAGAGAGGGCTCTGCTAAGTATCCTGCCTCTGGGCCCAGCACAGAACAAACCCTTAATGTCTAGCCATTAATCTTTCTCCAAAACCTACAGTCCCTTAATCTGGGCCCACTAAAGACTGCATATCTAGTGATCTAGTGACTAGCTCTGGCCAATGACTGCATGGCAGCCTGTAAAAAGTGTACCATTTCTCTAGCTTCTTTTCCTCCTCAGCAACCAGAGACATTCCAGGTAGGAATGTCTTTCTAGGTTCCTAGAAAGGACAACATGAGCAGAACCCTGTCTTTACCCCTGCAATAAGCCTTAGTTTTATGTTGCTGAGATAATGGGTTTTTTGTTACTTAGCTTAACCTCATCCAGCCTGACTGATACTGATTAGAAATGGGGAATTTGTCAATATTTCTGAACTTTTGATTCCCTAGACTATTGCAATAATCAAAAGACATGTTTGTGATGGAATAGTTTATTTTTTGTTACCTACACTTGCACATCCTGGTATTCTGTCCAAGGATGGGTTTGATTTCTGGTACAGTGCCTTTCCAGGGAGAGAATATGGTATCTGTCTGTCCACTTGCCTGTCCATGCATGCATGCATGCATGCATGCATGCATGCATCCATCCATCTGTTCATCAGTCTACATCATGGGGCTAATACTTCCTACACTGGGAGTTTAGGGTTAAATGTGTCAATGCTGGGCCCAGGGCATTTTCTCTCAAGTGTCTTAGTACTACTGATACTTTTAGTTCATTCATCTTTACTTGCCTGGCTGCCATGTGTGTCCTGGATACTGACGATACAGAGAACAAAGCAGGGGAGAAAGATCCAGAGAGAATGTCAGTGTTGCCACCCAGAGCCTTGTGAATCCAAGACAGTGAAACTCCATGAATGCTTGGGCTGTGGGTTCTTGGTGGCCCTGTGCTTTGAGATACAGCCAAGGGGCTGGCAGGGAGTGGGGGTGGCAGACTGCATTATATAAGTCTGCAGCCTGAGAGCCAGGGTACTGTTTTGACAGTTCTGTTCGCAGCCCCCACATGGACATGCTCCTTAGCTGCAGAGCAGGGCGGGGAAGGGAACATCATGGGAGTAACATCATGGGAGTCTGGAAGCGTCTTTCAGACTCCAGTGCTAAACCTGGCAGCTCTCTAGCCCGGGCCCAGGCCATCTGCTCAGTCCCTTGCTCAAGCCCAGCCTGTCTGGCCTCCTCTGTCTGAGTCAAGGAGGGGCTAGAGGAGAGGAGAGGAGGAGCTGGCAGGGCTTCCTGAGAAGAGAGATGGCAAGGTGGGGATTGGCAAAGGGAGTCCAAACTTAGGAGGGAGGGAAGGACAGGACTGCGGGGGCAGTGCCTCTGCGGATGGTCCTCATTCTAGCACCCCTGACATTCATCTTTATGAGGAAGGGCCTGTGAAGGTGCAGTTCTATGGGTATGGGGTGGGGTGGGGTGCTCCTTGATCTTGGAGTTGAGCAGACCTGGGAAGAATCAGATTGCTATCCTGGGTTGCAAAAGGAGAGACTAGTAGCTTGAAATGGCGGCTACTCATTGCCATTGGTTCCTGGGAGTTGGCTTGGCACAGCCTAGCTGGGACCTCTGTCTCTGCAGTTATCAGGCTATGGTTTCCTAGGAAAGCTAGATTGAATAAGGACTATTTCCCATCTCCCTCACATGGCTACTGATACCTAGAGAGAGCATGTCATTTGGTCAGATATACAATCCTCAGGACCAGAAAATGAATGAAAGCTTTTGGGCTTCTTGAGCGACACCACACTTCCTTTTGGGGCCCCCACTTTAGTGTGGAGACTCCTATAGCATCATTTATTCTACTTCTGTCCTGCCTTTCTGTGGGGTGGACCTGCAAGGGATGGAGTGGTGGCCAAAGAAGGCTTCCTGTGAGCTTTTCCACCAGCAGTGGCAGGCCTGGGCACATTTGGTGCAAAGAGCTGAGGGCATTTTTTCTTTTGCCCACCTCATCCCTTTTGTCTGCCCCTTTCTGCAAGGCATGGGCCAGTAACTATAGCCTGGGGAGACTCTTCTTGGCTCTGGTCTAGACAGCTCTGGTCTGGATCACTGCTCAGCAAGTCATAGAAGTGCTTCTCCTGGTCACTACTTCCTTGTGAGTAAGTTGTTCTTTTTTTCTTTTTTGGTTTTTTCAAGACAGTTTCTCTGTGTAGCTTTGCGCCTTTCCTGGAGCTCACTTGGTAGCCCAGGCTGGCCTCGAACTCACAGAGATCCGCCTGCCTCTGCCTCCCGAGTGCTGGGATTAAAGGCGTGCGCCACCACTGTCTGGCCAAGTAAGTTGTTCTTTAGTGACTAGAATCTGGCAGTGGAGGGCACTGTAGAGGGATTGGGGAAGAGATAAAACATCTTGAGAGCTGGCATCAGGCCCTGTTCCCTCCCTGCTCTTAAACTTGCTGAGGTGAGCATCCTCTGCCCACAGCAGCCATGTGAGGGAGATGGGAAATAGTCTTTCAATCCAGCTTTCTTAGGAGACTGTAGCCTGATAACAGCAGAGATAGAGGTATCTTCTAGGCTGTGCTGAGCCAACTCCCAAGAACCAAGGGCAGTATTTGCTGCTTCAAGCTACTAGGACATTTGCTGTGCAGCCATAGAGGCCTCTATATCACTGCCTCCTAAGGGTCAACTGTCCTCTCCTCCTTCTGCTTCTCGTTGCCCTAAGACCTGATCAGGACTTACAAGCTCAAGTTCTAGGCTGCTTTTTGGCTGAGGAACTGACCTTGGATGTGTCATCTTGCCATCTCTGGGTCCATTTTCCTTTTGAGTAGAACAGTCTACTGAATAATAATGCTTTTCCCAATGCCCAGCTCTTTAGAGTATGCAAAGCCTTTTTCTCCTATTATTCTGCCTTGATCTTGACTACTCTGAGAGGCACTGATGACAGGTCTGTACATCTCAAATGGCAGATGAACGGTCTGAGGCCCCAATATGAGAGATGGTGTGTCAGGGGACTTGTAGTGGGGTCTCTATGATAGCTGTAGGGCAGCATGAGGATTGTGACCACATTGAGAATAAGTAAGGTTAGCCTCTGTCTATATGCAGGCCATATAGCCACACCCTTCACTCTGGGTGCTTGCCTGGAAAACTTCTTGATTACTTTTCCAAGATTCCTGTGCAGCTAACATCCTGGATAGCATGTAAATCATGCAGTCAGATGCTCTCACACAGGCAGGACTCTAAAATTGATGAGATTTGTGGAGAGAGGATCAGGGAACCAGAGCATCATGTGGTGGGGACAGGAGTAGCCCTGAAAGTAGCAGCCATCATACTGGCTTCCTAGTGCCACAACCTTCCTGTGGCAGTTGGAGCCACTTATGGCAGCCCAGGTCTGTTTGGGGCCATTGATACTAAAAGCATAGCCACTTAACATCTTGTTCAACTAGCCAGAATGGACTTAGTTGACTCCCTGAATGCTGACTGAAGTACCCTCTTCTTAGGGTGTGACAAGATAACTGGAAATTACAAGATGCAACCAGAATAACCCCTTCTTCTCTCCCCCAGCCAAGAAAATGGTGCTTCATTCTGCATCACCTTTGCTTGGGTCAGTCATTTCTCTTGGACTGGTCAGAACATTAGTAGAGAGATGAGTCACAACAGTGGGCTGATCAAGTCTAGATCACTTATAATTATTGTGGGCAGACAAGGAAGGGCTTGTCCCTAGAGTAATGAATGTAATGCGAAATCTTGGGGTATATGTGAGGCATTAACTGACAGACTGATTGACATCATCACCCTACCGGAGGGAATGACTAATAGACACGGCAGGGTTCATTGCTGTCACTGAGCCTGAGGACAAGGGATTGTTATAGCAGGTGGTGTCCCTGCCAGCATGAGAGCATCACTGCTCCCCAAAGCTGCACCCAGGCAGGATGAAGAGCTGCTCCTCTCCACCTCAACCATGCTTTGGGTGGGGAGGGACACAGGCTCAGAAGGAAGGAGGAACCTGAATGTAGGGAAAAAGATAGCTTGGTCTAGGCCTCCCAGGGTTGTTGGGACCTGAATCCAGGCAGCACTGGGTTGTCAGCCAGGGCCTCTGTCTCAGAACCTCTGAGCTTACACCTGCAGGCTGAATAAGGGTGACCTCAGAAGACCCCAGTGGAGCCTCAGGACAACGTGTGTGAAGTGCCTCTGCTTGTGCTTGGCCTAGGCAGGCTCCTCCTGGAGACAGCAGGTTAATTCCAAGGGAAGGGAAGAAGTCTGCGGGTGGTGAGTCTTTCAGATTATGCAGAACAACTTTACTGTTGCCATGGTGACCAAACACTGTGAGTAGGGCTTATTTTGGAACTTGGTCTACACAGCCATGGCTTTGTCCCTGGCCGTGTCTCTGGCACCCCTGCTGTAGCTTTTATCCTGTGAGCCTGTCCCCTGATGGCTAGGCACAGCAGTATGAGCTGGATGCAGCCCTGTCAGACAACAGTCCTCTTGATTCCTCCCACTAGCCTCCCAGCTTGGCCCCTCTCTTGGGCTGGAGGTATGATGTGATGCCTGTAGTCTATTCCTACCCCTAGCATAGGCCCGCTGGCCCACCTTTTGGGCTTTTCTTCTTGAGAGTAGGAGAAGGGCTTGGCTACCCCCTGTTTCCTGTGCATACATCAGGAAGCAGCGTGTGAATAAGATGAAAAGGAGGGATGTGATGGCTAATTTTATGCCAACTTGACACAATCTAAGAGTTATTGGGAACAGAGAGAGCCTCAATTGAGAAAATGCCTCCATAAGATCTGGCTTTAAGGCATTTTCTTAATTAGTGATTGATGAGGGAGGGCCCAGCCCACTGTGGGTGGTGTCGTCTCTGGGCTGGTGGTCCTGGGTTCTATAAGAAAGCAGGCTGAGCAAACCATAGGCAACAAGCCAATAAGTAGCACCCCTCCATGGTCTCTGCATCAGCTCCTGCCTCCAGGTTCCTGCCCTGCTTGAGTTCCTGTCCTCACTGCTTTTGAATAAGAACTGTGAGAGAAATAAGCCCTTTCCTCTCCAGGTTGCTTTGGTCATGGCGTTTTGTCACTTATCATAGTATTCCTGACTAAGACAAGGGAAGACAGTTGTCTTGGTTACCTTTTTCATGCTGTGACAAAATACCTAGCGAAAGCAGCGTGATGAAGGAAGGCTTGGTTTTGCTCACAGTTCCACGGTACAGTTTGTTACAATGGGGCAGCCTTGACAGTAGGAGCTTGAGGCAGATGGTCACATGACACCTGCAGTCAGAGAGAGAGTTGAATGTTCAAGGTCTCCATTTTATTCAGCTCTGCACTTCAAGTCCATGCAATGATACAACCTGTATTAGGGTATGTCTTCCCACCTCAACTACCCAATTTGGAAACTCCTTCACAGACCTGTCCAGAGGCTTGTCTCTTGGTTAGAATCTTAGTGATGCCAGATACTGTCATGTGGACAACATAAACCATCGCAAAAGGGGAGGCTTACCTGGAACTGCCCATTGCTACGTGCCACAGGCAGTTTTTCACATCTGTCCAAAGTCCTAATTCCTCCAGACAGTGTTTCTGAAATGATGATAATAACAGTGTGGAATGGGGCTCTGGCATGCTCCTGAACCTCATGTCATG
Organism: Peromyscus leucopus; assembly: GCF_004664715.2. Classification (NCBI taxonomy): domain Eukaryota; kingdom Metazoa; phylum Chordata; class Mammalia; order Rodentia; family Cricetidae; genus Peromyscus; species Peromyscus leucopus. Next base: position 94,925,235 of record NC_051067.1, on the reverse strand, counting down.
TCAGGAGGACTTAAATTGGTGGTAATGGTATTTGCAGAAAATCCCAGGAGCAGTGGGGGCCTTAGCTTGGAGACAGAGGCCTGAGCCACAGCAGTGGCCTTAGGGACTGGGAGGCTAACCAAGGCCTTTTGGGGAAGCATGAGGAAGGGGGCTGCACACCAGCAAGATGCTCTCCCAGACCCTGGCTCCTGTATGAGATATGGGAACCTGAGATGCCTTATTCCAAGTGAGCTTCAGTGACTGTGGCCCAGGACTGACTGGGATATTTCAAAAATGCTACTGCCACAGGGCCAGAGGGAAGATGTAACTGTGTCCCCCTGGCACTGGACATGACCAGACCTGCTGTGTGACACAGAACCTTACAGTCCACTCAGGCCCTGTGGGAGTGGCCTACTTCAAGCACAGAGTACTATTCGAGTATAGAATCTCATGCCTCAGTGGAGACAGCCACACTGAGCTCACCTTGTTTGTGGGTATCTCTTCATTGTCTAGGTGTCCCCAGAGCCTGGCATTGAGCAGGAGCCAGAAGCAGTGGCACTGGGCCTGTGTCAAAGGGCCCGGGAAAGGGAGTGGGTTTGTGCAGAAGATGGCAGTGTCTGAAGAGGTGAGGACAGGGATCAAACTGCTCATCATGCAGGCAGGATAGCTCGGGGACAAAGCCTCTGCCTTGAAATATCCATGGGGCAGCATGTGAAAGTCCTGTGGCCCAGGGGCGCTCAGCCCAGGAAGGCCAGTCCCCAGCAGCGGACCATGATGCCTTGCTGGCTGTCCATAGTGTCTGTGGCACTGGGCTGAGGCTGTTCATGTGGTGGAGGAAGCCATGCCACCAGCTTTAACCAGCTCTACCACCACTGATGCTGCCATCTTGGCAAGTTACTAAGCCTCTTGGTGCCTCAAGCGCTGCATTTGTGAAATGGGGATAGAGATGGCACTTAAATGAGATGATGCTATAAAAGATACCCAGAGTGGAGAGAAGGCTCAGTGGTTAAGAGCCCTGGCTGTTCTCCCAGCAACCACATGGTGGCTCACAACCATCTGTAATGAGATCTGGCGCCATCTTCTGGCCTGCAGGCAGAACACTGTATACATAATAAAATCTTAAAAAAAAAAAAAAAAAAAAAAAAAAAAAAAAAAAGATACCCCGAGTTCCTGGGGAGCAACACAGGGTACCATCCCATCTGTGCTGGCATTAGTGCTGCGGGTTAGAACTAGTTAGAGGTAGAGGACAGAAGGGAGGGAAGAGATGGAGAGAAGGGAGAAGAGGTTAGGGGAGGCTGACAGATGGAAAGCTGACAGAGAGGAGTAGAAGGTCATGGATCCAGGTTTCAAGGCATGTGACTGGAAGGCATGGAGACAGAGAGGTCATGTTTCATGTATCTGGACTCAGTGATGAAGAGATAGTCCTGGAACTCCAAAGGACAAAGCACTTCTGGCTGTGGTCCAGAGCCTGCTGTTTGGATGACATAATTCTGTGTCCAGTGCATTTGGCCATGCTTGGAAAATGTTTAGGATTAGTCATGGTTCATCCCACTGAAGAGCTCCAGACCCTATAGCTGAGGTGGACTTGGGGAGCCCCTCTTGAGTACCTGAATGCATGTAGGTGTGGGGAATTGCCAGGCTGGCACGGGTGGTCATTGTGCTAGAGACAGGCAGGTAGGCTTCATAGTGACAGCAGCCCCACCAGTACCAAGTATAAGGAGAGACAGAGCAATCATCAGTCATTGCAACCTTTCCTTTCAGATGGGCATGTCTGGAACAACCCAGGGAACATGCTCCCTCCCGGCTCCTTTGCAGTGGGAGTCCCCATGTGACGGCCTTCTGCCAATGAGATGGAAGCAGGGGCTCCGTAGATAGACTGCTTTACTAGGAGGGGCTGGATTGTCTGTGTGAGAACCTCAACCCAGGGGTTATGTTGGCCTTGCCTCCCAAGACTACTACTTTTTGGTGCTGTGACCATCCTGAGCCTTGGATGGCTTTTCAGTGAGGCTAATAGCAGCTACTTCTGCTGTGGACTCTATTGTGTTCCACATCCCTTTTGGGCTTTGGGGGCAGCAGGGAAGGTTACAGAGCTGTGACAGATTTATATGGTAGAGCTTGGGAGATGTTCTGGGCACTCCTAGGATAAGACGGGACACCCAGAAACCTGGAGTGACCACTCAGACGGCCACTCAACCACATCTCAGCACCCAATATGAGTCTGTCACCAGCTCTGATCCTGAGTTCTTTCTCAACAAGGATGTCTCTGGTGTCTCCATGCTTCCACTGCCTGGCACCCTGCAAGCACCCGCTTACACATTGACCCATGTATGAATTCTAAGGGTCCACTCAGCAAAACTTCTTCATGCCTGGCTCTTCAAACCACCACCACCACAACAACAACAACAATAAACAACCAATCAAGCAGCTGAAGAAACGACTGAGCAGTTAAGAGCACTTGTTGCTCTTGCAGGGGACCCAGGTTAGGTTCTCAGCACCAACATGGTGGCTCACAATTCTCCATAATTCTAGTTTCAGAAGAAAGCCTTCTTCTGACCTCTGTGGACCAGACATGCATTTAGTGCATAAACACACACATGTAGGCAGAACACTCATACACACAAGTACATCTTAAAAATTAAAAAGTAAAAACTAGGCAAAACTAAGACCAGCAAGATGACTCACCAGAGAGGGGCACTTGCCCCCAAGCCTAAGCCTAATGACCTGGGATTGATCTGGGAACCCACATGGTGGAAGTGGAGAACTGACTCCTGCAAATTGTCTTCTGATTTTGGCATGTGCACCACAGCAGGCATGTAATTCTGCACACACACACACACACACACACACACACACACACACACACACCATTAAAACAATTGTAATAACATCAACAAAAAGATTAAAAACAACAACAAAACCTGGCAGAATGGCCAGGGGAGGTACCCCAAATTCTGCTTTGGGAGCATATCTGAACAGAATAGGAAGTGATTTTTTTTGAGCAAAGGGAAGCAGCAGCCTGTGAGGGAGGCAGGATACTGGGGGAAGGAAAGATCACCTGCTGTCCTCCCACAGAAGGGGCCCTTTATAAGGACCTGGCTGGAACAGTTTACTACCTGCATTCATCACCAACAAACCCAAGTATCTGGATGTGGGGCCAAAAGAAAGCCTCTGGTTTGATTTTAGAGCTCAGTCTCACGCCAGCAGCACATAAGATCTTGTTTTCGGCCCAGTCACTGTGTTGAGTACTCAGGGTGCTCAGATCTGTATAGATGAATGGCTGATGGGGATAGATGACTCCACAGCCTAGAGTGCAGGAGAGACACAGGACTATCTAAGCAGAATGCCACCTGTGGGCACTGGGGGGAATATCCAGGGTAGCTGAGGAAAGAGGCTGTTGCTCCAGGAAGCTTGAAGCTCCAGGAACTGAGAACCTTCCTGGACTCTGCCCTGGAATATTCTGGATTGTTTTGTCCTTGAGTCACCAGCCCACAGCAATTCCTGTTCAGCTTGAAACAGGAGGCTGAAAGCAAGGGTGTGTTGGACCTCCAGGGCTGCTCCAGGCGGCTTGCAATCTGCCCCTTGTTGGCTGTTGACCTGTGTCAAATTCCAGTCCTCCCTTAACCACAGAACCATCTTTCTAGATCTTTGATTGTGTTTTTGGAGACAGGGTTTTGCATTGTAGTCCAGGGTGGCCTTGAATTCATTATGTAGTCCAGGCTGGCTTAGAAATTATGACAGCCCTCCTTCCTGAGTGTTCTTTGTGCTGGGATTACAGGTATGTGCCATCAAGCCTGACATTAAAATATTTATTGTGGGAGGTTTCAAACATAAGGAAAGGCAGAAAGACAGAGGAAGAAACTCTATGGAGTTATCATTCAGCTCGGCTATCCCTCTATGTTCATCCTTCCCTTGTTCCCAAACAACTAGGCATTTCAGGCACACTGGGCCCTGAGTGCTCTCTGAGCAGGCTCTGAGTGTGGAAGAAATCTGGATGAAGAGTGAGGCTCATGGCAGTGTGTGGATGGAAGGACCACAGCAGGGCTATGTGAGGGATAGAGGAGAGGAAACAGCATTCTCTGTAGCCTGGGGGTGTTCTGGCTGCTGAGAAAAAAGATTGGGTTTGGGTCCCAGGTTGCAAGGCCATTGGTCATGTGAAGCTTTGGGTGAGTCACTTAATGGAGAGAACTGTGTGCTTCCATAGCTGCATATTCTCAGGAGTTGAGTGTTCCCAGGTGAGCTGTGTGTTCCCTATAGCTGCATGCTTCCAGGATCCATGTGCTCCCAGGTAAGCTATGTACTACCGGGATCTGTGTGTCTTCCTCAGCTGTGGGCTCTCCATAGCTGCATGCTACCATGTGAGCTGCGTGCTTCCTGTGGCTTCATGCTCTCAGGAGCTGAGTGCTCCCAGGTGAGCTATGTGGTCCCCATAGCTGTGTGCTCCCTGTAGGGTGTGCTCCTCATATCTCTATGCTCCCAGGTGAGCTGCATGTTCCCAATAGCTTCACGCTCCCAGGAACTATCTAAGCTCAGATTTGTTTTCCTCATCAGCAGAATAAGGATAATGCAGTCCGCCTCCTGGGATGCTGGTAGAATTAAATGAGGAAATTTAAAGAGAACCAGCCCACGGGTGGATTCCCGTCAGCAGTGTACTTGTGGGTGACCTCATTCAACCTTCTGAATCCCAGTTTTCTGATCTGTAAATTAGGGGAAGGAACTTCTGGTGAAGCTGTTAGGAGAGTGAAAAGGACAGCCCCTGGACCCCTTCATATCTGATAGACCTGGGGAAGAAGTGCCCTTGATCACAAGTTCACTGCCCACCCCCCTCTATCCTCTGCTCGGTTTCCACCTTGGTGTCTTCCCACTGCTCACCCTGAGGATTGGCCCTTTCACCTCATGGAAGAATCACACCTATGCCCGGGATGAAGGACCGTGCCTCGATGTTGTGTGCTAGGGACTTAGACGATTGGCCCAGCCATCTCCTCTGAACATCTTCAGACACAACTGTGTTCCTAGGCTCTGTTCCCAGATAAGTCCAGATGAGAAACTGGCCTGAGTCCAAAACCAGCATTCCCTCTTCCTCTAGGTGGAAGTGCTGCATATGTTGTAGGGGCTTCTACCCTCCATCCACCTTACCATCCGGTAAACACAATGGATGCTTAGCTAGCTGAACTTGACAAGTGAATAAATGAATAAATAAATGACACCCCCATGAAGGAAAGATCGAATGAGGAAGTTTTGGAAGTCATTATCCTCTCTTCCCCAAAATGCCCCTCTCACCCTCACATTACCTTCTAGAAGCTCACCTGGCCGGATCATTGTCCATTTTGGACCAACAATAGACAAATCCATCCTTCCCCTCACCTGAAGCCCACCTGCATCCCCAGGATGCTGTAATGGGGCCTTGACAACCATAAATTTTAAACTGAAGCAAAAAGTACCCACCACTGTTTGAGAAGAACCAGCTGAGATGGTTGCCAGAGCAACAGAAATATTGAAGTCAAACTTTGTGGGTCTCAGTGTGATGGTTTGAATGAAAACGGCCACCACAGGGTCACAGTGAGTGGCACAATTAGGAGGTGTGGCCTTGTTGGAAGAAGCGTGTTACTGGGGGGGCTTTGGGGTTTCTAGTGCTCAAGCCAGGCTCAGTGTAGCTCTCTTTTCTTGCTGCCTGCCAATCCGGATTTAGAACTCTCAGCTACCTCACCCGTACCATGTCTGCCTGCACACCAGCATGCTTCCTGCCATGATGTCAATTAGCTAAACCTCTGAATCTGCAAGCAAGCCCCAGATAAATGCCTTCCTTTACACACGTTGCCATGACCATGGTGTTTCTTCATAGCAATAGAAACCCTAACTAAGAAAGAAGTTGGTATCAGGGACCGGGATATTGCCATGATAGACCTGAGCATGTTTTTATTTGGAAGAATATGGCACATTTAGGGACTTGGGACTAGAAGAGCGGTTGGATGCTTTAAGTGAGGTTTAATGGGCCATCCTAGTAAGAACATAGAAGACAGTGGTACTGACGATGATTTGAACTGTGGGGGCCTGGCACAAGAGGTTTCAGAGGAGAATATTAGTATGTTAGACCATTCTTGTGGTATTTTGGTGAAGAGTGTTGTTGGTTTCTGCCCTTATCTAAAAACTGCCTGAGGCTAAATTGAAGAGTTATGGATTAACAGCTTTGGCAGAGGGGATTTCCAGACAGCTTAGTATTGACTGAGTTGCTTGGCTATTAGTGGCCACACTTATGCAGATCTATACTGAAAATGAGCAATCTGAGAAAGGAAAAATACAAAATGTACAGTTTAAGGAGAAAAGGGGCACCAGGAAGTATAAATAGATTAAGGAAAAACCTGATGCTAAGTGGAATAAAGGGAGTGACCTCAGAATGAAAGTCCACCCAGCTAAGCTTCCAACTTGTGAAAAGGAATTAAAGAAAAACTTAGGGCCAGACATGGTGGTGCACACCTTTAATCCCAGCATTAGGGAGGTAGAGGCAGGCAGATTTTAGAGTTCAAGGTCAGCCAGACCTACAGAACAAGTTCAAGGACAGCCAAGCTTAGGCAGTGAAGGAAACCATCAACAAGAGAAAGCTGGTGAAAATGTATTGGAGGTCGGCAGTGGAGGCGCACACCTTTAATCCCAGCACTCAGGAGGCAGAGCCAGGCGGATCTCTGTGAGTTCGAGGCCAGCTTGATCTACAGAATGAGCTCCAGGACAGGCACCAAAACTACACAGAGAAACCCTGTCTCGAAAAACCAAAAGAAAAAAGAAAAAGAAAAAGAAAAAAAAAAGGTATTTGAATGAGGGGGCCATGTTCCAGTCCTAGCAAACAGCAGAACCTGGCAGCTTCAGCCACTTGGTTCTGGCTTTAGAGTCAAGGATACAAGAAAGTGGTTATGGAATCTCCCTCTGAGACTAAGAAAAGCCGCTAAGGCCAGGCATAAGTCAGGGGTATCCCTGTATGGAGGCCTAGAGAGGCCATGTGTGAAGGTGAAACCTGGATTGCCTTGGAGAATCCAAGATGTTGGAGATGCCAGAGCCATGGGATACCTGCTAAAGAGAGACTTTATGTGTGGAACCAGCCCAGAAGAGAAAAGTGTGTTGCAGTCAACAAAGCTGAAAGGAGTTGGAGATCTGAAGAGCTTTGACATTAGACATGGAGATGCAGAGTTTGGAGTTCGTCCAGCTGGTTTCTGGTCTTGCTTTTGTCTAGTATTTCCTCACTATGATCCCTTTCATCCCTTTTGGAATGGTAATATATACTCTGTGCCACTGTATGTTGGAAGTATGTGATCTGCTTTTTGATTTTTATTTTTACAGGGGAGTACAGTTAACAGATTGCCATGAGTCTCAGAAGAGACTTTTAAACAGGGTTGAGACTGATAGACTATGGGGACTTTTCAAGTTGGACTGAATGCATTTCTGAGTTATGATATGGCTACCAGCCTATTGGAATCAGGGAGTGGAATTGTGGTGGTGTGGATGAAAATGGCCCCCATAGGCTCACAGGGAGTGGCACTATGGGGAGGTGTGGCCTTGTTGGAGGAAGTGTGCCACTGGGGTGGGCTCGCTTTGAGGTTTCTAGTGCTCAAGCCAGGCTCAGTGTCACTCTCTCTTTTTGCTGCCAGCCAATCTGGATATAGAATTCTCAGCTACCTCTCCAGCACCACATCTGTCTGCATGCTACCATGATGTTAATAGACTAAACTTCTGAACCTGTAAGCCAGCAATCCTGGGCAAATCACAGCTGGCCAACCTCCCTGCAGATGTCAGATCCCTAGTCCAGATGTGGAGACCAGGTTCCATGGGCCAATGATCAGAGATCTGGTCCCTTGCTATCTATGTCTGAGTGCTGTCCCTTCAGGCAGGACAGTGAAGACACAGATGACAGACAGACAAAGACCACTGGAGACAGAAAGAGACAGGCAGAGCTGAATACAGAGAACCAGAGAGAGAGAGAGAGAGAGAGAGAGAGAGAGAGAGAGAGAGAGAGAGAGAGAATGGAAAGGGTGAGATTTAAAGACTGAATCAGAAAGAGGCACAGGGGAGAGAGGGATGGTGATGGAAGGGCAGACCCAGAGAAAGCCAGGCCTTGAAGAAGGTCGGCCCCCACATGGGTTGTCATCTCCCCCACCTCTTCCTTATTGTCTCACTGCTACCCATATCATCCTCGACCCAGAAACACCTGCCTGAGGTTGGGAGGCTGCATAAGGAATTACAGGCAAGTGCCACAATACCCAGCTGTTTAAGTGAGTGCTGAGCATTTGAACTCAGGTCCTGTGTTTGCAAGGCAAGCACTTTAATGACTGAGCCATCTCCCCAGGTCTAGACTGATTTTTTTAAGGCCTCTGAGAAGATGGTCATAGTGTTGGGAAGCTGACCAGCTATGTGCAAAGAGCATGCCCTTCCCACAAAACAGCTGCAACACAGGATAACACAGGGACTTGGAGTGAGGAGACCCGGGGGACACTGTGGTGTTCAGATGGGTGAGCAGGCATTCTCAGCCTGGGCTTGAACTGCCCCCAACCCCAGCTCTCCACCTACTAGTGGTTCCAGTGACATATTTACTACCTTACACTGTAATCAGAAATCTCCCACGAGTCAGGCTGTGGCGGCGCATGCCTTTAATTCCAGCACTCAGGGGAGACAGAGGCAGGTGGATCTCTGTGAATTCAAGGCCAGCCTGGTCTATAGGTCTACACAGAGAAACTCTAATCTTGAAAAACCAAAAATAAGAAAGAAAGAAAGAAAGAGAGAGAGAGAGAGAGAGAAGAAAGAAAGAAAGAAAGAAAGAAAGAAAGAAAGAAAGAAAGAAAGAAAGAAAGAAAGAAAGAAAGAAAGAAAGAAAGAAATATCTCACAACTATGTTGTGGTGGGTATTACTTCCAGGTTTTCAGAGCTGCTTCCTGGCCCTTCCAGTTGCCTACACTCCTTGCCTGGTGGCCTCTTCTATCTTCAGAGTCACCAGTGGCTGACGGGAGCCTTGTATTCATCTTTCTGTGACCTCTTCTGCCTCCCCTCATGCTGCAGAGCCTTGTGATGACACTGGGCCCCCTGGATGTGCCAGGAAGTTCTTTTAATCATTTGACTGATTTATTCTGTGATAGTGATCGAATCCAGGGTTTCAAAATGTTAGGTAAGTGCTCTGTCACTGAGCCACACACTTAGTCTCAATTGCCATTCTTTGTTGTTTGTTTTTGATAGTCCACCTGTTGCCCAGGCTGGCTTGGAACTTGCTGTGTAGCCAGTGACCTTCTGCTGCTCATTCTTTTCCCTCTACTCCCAAGTACTGGGATTACAGGCATGCGACCAACCGGCTTATTCAAGCACATGGTAATGAATTGCAGAGTAGCAGATGTGTGTCCGCAACCTGGGCACACTGATCTTCTCTTTATGAGCCCCACTTCCTCTCTGAAAATTGAAGCAGTGAATGCAAGGATCTTGCAGGACATAGGCTGCTGCACCCGTCCCCTCTGGCAGGGCAGTAGCTCCAGCTTGCTCTTCAGTTTCCCAGATGAGTGGCACCCTAAGGCTCACATGGCATATAGCATGTCAGTCACGTTGACATCTCTCTGCCCCCTCCGCCCAGCTTGTCACTCTATGTGAGTAGGATGCTGGGTGGGTGCTAGGTACCAGCGGGGGCAGCTCCTAGGAGATGTATGTTGATAAGCACAGTTCCCAAGATCATTGCCCTTCCTGGACCTAGAAGAGACCAGGCAGATCCCCTCTGGGGCAAGGCTGCCAGGTCCCAGCTTTGAGGAATTTAACAAGTGCAGGATGGATGCTGGGCACTTTGCATGCAATGAAAGCTGCAGCTTCCAAGGCCTCCTCAAGTTCATTCTCTGTGCTGAGCTGCCTTCAGCTGTCAGCCTCCCAGGGCACAGAGTAGGATTCAATTAGCAGCTTCCAGGGAGCTTCAGGAATGTCCCCACAGAGGGAGTTCCCCCGGAGTCTCCTGGCCTATATAGCCACATACTCTCCTATTCTCAGCAGCAATCTAGGGAGAAGCACAGGGCACTCAGTGAGGTAGGCAACTGGTCTGGGGTCTCATGGTGAGGAGGGAGTAGGTCTCATGTTGCACTGCAGGAACACAGCTCTGGTAGAGACCAGAGTCCCTCAGGGTCAAATGTGCAGAGGGGAGGCACTGTAGACCCAAAGGAGGTTCTCAGGGGGCACTGGCCACAGCAAGCAGGACAACTCCTTCCCTAGGCATCACTCATCACTGAGTCTCATAGGACCAGTGACCACCCTGCACTGCAGGCTTCCTGGGAATTTTCTCTCTGAACCTTGGGGAGAGACTCCCTTCAAGGAGAAAGGCCACAGCAATGTCCTGACCCAAACTTCTCAATCCTGTGGTGAAACCCCAGATCACAGAAAAAGCAAGGTTTGGAAGGAGGAAATAACATGGGAATGTACATGGGTTCTTGTGCATATAGCCGCACATCTCTCTCTAGTAGCCCCCATGGCATTTTGTAGGATAGGAATAATGACTCCTCATATACATGAATAAATAGACTCAGAGTGGTTAAGGAAGATGCCTAGGCTTGCACAGCAGGTGGGTGGTGGGTGGCAGAGCTAGACAGGGTCATGTCTTTCACTGGCCCTGGAGTATGAAGATTTGGTAAGGCCAGCTAGCTTGCCCCAGGGTCCTCTGCCTCTACTTCCTGAGTCTATGACTAGGGGTGGGGTCCTGTGCCTGCTTGGCTTTCAGGTGGGTTCTGGTCTCCTTGCTTGTGTTGCATGAACTCTACCCACTGAGCCCCTTATGGCAGTATTTCATGGTGCTTGTTACTGCCGAGCAGAAACTTGATTTCGGGCTTGGGGAACTCAATGCCCTCTTGGAGCCTTTGCTCCTCTGGTTACCATGGTGATGGTGAGAGCTGGCCTTTGCCCCAGCATGATGCTAGACTGTTTTTGTCCTATTTGTATTCACAGAAGACTGTAAGGTAAGGCGCTGGCCTTTGCAGGGCTGGGGATGGGACTCGGAGCCTTAGCATGCTCTGCATGCACTCTAGCCTGAGCTGCACCCATCAAAGAAGACTCTGAGGGTGGGAAGGAATAAATCACTTGCCTCACGTGGTTAAAACTGAAGGTGAGGCTCCATGGGCTGAAACAGTTAGCCCACAGTTCAACTTCTGCACCTCTCAGCTTCTGCTAGCAGGTGACAGGTCAGGAGGAAACTTGGATTTAGGGTGGCTAGGTTCTGTGTCTTCAGGCTGAAGCTAATAAGGGTGGAGCAGGGAGCATGGCAGGAAGGAGGCCTGAGTCGGCACCTGGACACATGCCCTAGGATGCTTGTGGGGCTTTGGCCTCAGACCATTGGTGAAACTTCCTCCCATGATCCCTGCCACATGATCGAGGGGCCTTGCATCCCTCATGGACTCACCAGCACCATCACAGCTCCTTAGTGCGTGGGGAGGAGTGGAGAGACAGTCAGGTTGAAACCATGGGGTCGATGTCCAGGGATGATGCTGTGTGGAGACCCTTAGCTGTGGGGCAGGTTGTGTGCAGCCCAGGCATGGAAAGCAGCTGTGTTCAGACCCTATTTTTCCTGCTGCCTGCCATGACAGTGAGTGAAGGAAAGGCCAGGTGAGGAGTAGGAGAGGGATGGCAGAAGTGCCTACCTAGCATGAGCTCCATCTCTCTGGCTCCCTAGGTCTCTCATGTAGAGATGAAAGGGCTCTGTGGTGAACTCTCACTCCACTATGGTATTGTTCAGGTGGTGTGAGACAGGTCCCCAAGCTGCACTGTGTGCCCATGGATCCTTGGATTGATTTTTTTGTTTTTGTTTTTTGAGACATAGTCTCTTTGTATCACAGGCTGATCATAAACTCTGGATCCTCCTGACTGAGTTGTCCATGTGCTGGAACTATAGTAGTGTGCCACATCCAATCACTGATTAAAACCATAAAAGTGGGGTTGGGGAGACAGTTCAGTCAGTGCATGAAAACCGAGTTTAATAGGTCTAGATTAAAAGCAGGGTGTGGTGGCATGTGCCTGTAAACCCAGTGCTGGGGAGGCAGAGCCACACAGGTCCCTGGGCTCACTGGTCAGCTAGTTTCATTGAATAGGTGAGTTTTAGGCAAAAGTGTGAAATCCTATCTCAAAAACATAAACTGGAAGTCAGACTTAGTGGCATATGACTTTATGAGTTCAGGGCCAGCCTGGTCTATATATCAAGTTCCAGGCCATTCAGGGATACACAGTGAGACCCTGTCTCAAAAACAAACAAACAAACAAACAAACACACACACAAGATACAGATTAAGGAAGACATCTGACTTTCACATAAACATGCATATACCCACTCACATGAGCACAAAAAGACCTTTGCACATGAACATGAGCAAGCTTGAGCACACACAGACCCACCCACACCAAATCTCCTCCACACATACTCTGACAACCCAGTGGCCACTGTAAGATCTATCTTGGTTCTGAAGGTGCCCAACCATGGACAGATGGTACATTTTACATCTAGAGAACCTCGTGATACTGGGTGTTGCTGTTCGGTGTGCTTACCTTTAGTAGGTGCTTTGCCACTTCATAATCCTAAAGTGTCTTCCAAGTATCATGTTCTCACAGTATCATCCTTGTAAGGAAGGATGAATGGGGCCAGACAGCATTGTGTGCGTGGGGAGTATGTAAGAACTTTTTAAAGAAGCAGACATGGCACTGGCCAGAATTGGGACACAGGGTTGTTGCTGCTGGGCAGGTTGGGAAAGGATTTGGGAAAGTAAAATAATGGTAAATGGTTTAAAGTATTTCTAACTCCTGTGCTGGGCACTGTGATATACTGTCTTGCATAGGAGTTCTGTCAGTGAGAACAAAGTCACCAGTGTCAGGGAGGCTAAGTGACCCTCAGCCACAGAAGGGACTCTCAGACCTCAGTAGATCCATGACCTTTAGGCCTTCAGTGTTGTTGTTTCTCAAGAGTTCCCAGGCCACCAGCTGAACCTCAAACAGGGCTTGGGCATCCACTCTGAGTAGAAGCTGCTGTGGTGCTGACAAGTGCTGACTATCCTTGAGCCAAAGATCCCTCCAACTAGCAGCCCCCCTTTACCCTCATACACTCAGGCTAGTCACTCATACAAGTAAAATAAGAATAAATCTTTAAAAAAATTGTTTCATTTTGTTTTTATGTGTATGAATGGGTGGTTTTTTTTTTTTTTTTTTTTTTTTTTTTTTTTTTTTTTTTTTTTTTTTTTTTTTTTTTTTTGCCTGCCTGCATGTCTATGCACCATGTGTGCACAGTGCCCATGGCAGCTAGGAGAGGGTATTGGATTTCCTGAGTCTGGAGTTATAGATCATTGTAAGCCACCATGTGGGTGTAGCAGGTAGCTGTTCCAGCTTTGACCTGGAAGCACTACCCCTAGTGAGGCTTCTGGTAACTGCCATGCCTGCCTATGACGTGCCCCTAGGGTGGGGCTGAGTCAGGAGCCCTTAAGACCCGAGATCCGAATGTGCTGGCTCTCTTGGTTCCTGGTGATTCTGGATGCTGGAAGACAGACTGAGTCAGAGTTCTCCAGAGAACCCCACTGGACTACATCTCACCTCTCCTGGATCCTGTAACCAACCCCTTTGCTGGCTGTAAGTTATCCTAAAATAAACCTCCTTTTTAACTACATGAAGTTGCCTTGATAAATCCCCACATTATGTGGGGGCTGGGAATTGAACCCTGGGTCCTCTGCAAGAGCAGCCAGTATCTTAACGTTTTTTTATTAGCACACTATGATTATTTATGGACCCAGTTGGGGTATTTCAGCATTCCTTTTGTTGTTTTACTTTCTTGAGGCAGAGTCTTACTACATAGCCCAGTCTGGCCTTCAACTTCTGGCAGTCTTCCTGCCTTAGCCTCCTGAGTGCTGAAATTACAGGACACATTCCAGACTGTTTTATGAGTTTCCGTGGCCAGTGTTCATTAGGCCAATTTGTTCAGCAGCCTTCCCCAGGGTTGAATTTTGTCAGTCGTGTCCCTCACCTGAGAGGCCTCCTGGGCTCTGGCTTGGCTTTGGGAGGCCCCATGTGATGATGGAGCCCTGCTGACCTGCTGGTCCTCCCACTGGTCTCACCCAGAGCTGGGAACCTGTGATGCTGGGACTCTGCTATGAGGAGCAGGCTCAAAACAGACCTCAGAAACAGGAGGGTGACAAGGACAGAGCTCCCAGGCCCAGTTGCTGCCCAGATATGTCCATACGCCTTGGTTCTGAGCTCCTCATTCTTCATACTGCTGGGTCACACGTCTGGAAGGCCTCTAGTCCCCAGAGCTCTGGGTGTACATGTACCACTAGAATCCTGGCTTAGCCACGCACCAGCTGGGCATCCTTGGGAAGTGGTTTAGCCTCTCTGGACCTCAGTTTCCTTATTTGTAAAGTGGGGTTATTTCCAAGGCTGAAATGACATTATCTGTCCAGAGCCCAGCATGTGGAATCTTTACCATAAATGAGTCCTCACTGTTTTCTGAGTGGGGCCACATGGGGTTCTATTGGTCTGCCTCTGCTGGACTGCAGCACAAGAATGGGAAAGGTGGGAATGCCACCCCGTGGACTCAGGGAAGCCGGGGTTTGGCATTTACAGGCAGCAACTCCCAGAAGGGCAAGGAGACATCTAGGAGATGACATGAGTTGAGAGCCAGAGCAGCCCCTCCAGACCACAGACATGGTTTTCCAAGATGGATGGACCAATGTGGATAGAACAGCATCTCCCCCAACACAACTCTGATATGGGGTGATGAAGGCAAGACCCAGAGAGGCCAAGTGACTTGAACAGCGGCTAGTCTAGTGTGGGGGAGCAGTCCCACCTTTACCTGGGTGCTCTTGAGGAGTGAGGAATAGAGATTTAGATAGAAGGATGGAGGGGAGAGAAACACAGGATAGCATCAGGAGTGCCTGGGTCCTTATCCATTGGCCCAGAACTTTATTCAAAAGAGCTTTTTGTAATAATGCCAAGGGGCAAGGAAAAAGACCTCCCCCTTGCTAGATACAACCAAGAGTAGACCCTTCCAAATACCTGGTACCCAGGCCCATGGTTCAATCATCCTCTTATGCTGTCCTGCTGGGTAAAGCAAGCTCAGATCTCACTAGGAAACCTCTGTGGGATCCCACAGGTCCCTCTTCTTAATATTTTAAAAAGTTCCCCATTAAGAGCTTGCAAGTAGCTGTAACAACCACAGCAATCCCACAGCTGCCACACCTCCCAGTGAAGGAGTAGAGGATGATAAAGATGGTATGTCCTTTTGTAATGGGTCTAAGGTGTCTATAGAACTCTTAGCTGCACCAAGCCCTTTGTTAAATCAATAAACTCCTGATACAAGTGCATCAAATAAATCCAACTCCAGATGCAACTGCATCAAACTTAAAGGCTCCCTTAGCTTCACCAAGCATTAATAAGTTAACATAATTCTAATATTAATATTACTATACATAATTACAATTCTTTCAAACTTACATCCAAAAGCAAACTCTTAATAGAACCATTGACATTTTAAAAACTTCAGTAAAATTCCAAAAGCAATTTTTTAGTAAAACTCCTTATACTTTAAAACAATCTCTTAATATAACCATTTTTATTTCTTGCTAACAAAACATAGGATAAGCTTCTGGAGCATCCTCTTCAAACTTAAATAATCCCTTAACTTCACCAAACATTAATAGGTTAACATAATTCTAATATAAATATTACTATACATAATTACAATTCCTATAAAGCTACATACAAAAGCAATACTCTCAATATAACTATTAACACTTAAAAAACTTTAGCAAACATCCAAAAACAATTTCTTAGTAGAGCTACATAAAACATAGGGCACATTAACATAACTTACCATTAATCCACTCAAGGATAAGAAAATATATTTTTAATTAAATTAAATAGGCTGAGGATTATTAACTCCCTCTTTATAATTTTTTAAACTGAATCTTGAGCCTAGTTAGAAAAAACCCAACCCTCTCCATTTAAACAGTTGTATTTTTAACACAAACCAGTTCCATAAGCAGTTCCATAAACAGTTCCATTTTTTAACACAAAAGGGTTCGTGAATAGAGTCTATATGCATAAGTAAATTAAAAAATGTCCCATTGCAATGGAATCACTCCTGTCCATCTCATTTCTTAAGTCTGAAAAGTTAAAAAACACAGTTCTATCACCAGTCTTAAAGTTCCAGAAAGTTTTCTGATATCAGTCTTAAAGTTCTCCTGAGCACTCAAAATCAGGGCCTGGCTCATCAGCTGCCCATAAGTCTGCTACAGTTGTCAGAGTTGTAATGACTCTGAAGCAAATAGCTCTAAATATGAGGAGTCCCATAACCAAAACTTTTTTCAGTTCAAGCAAGCCTCCCTGAAACTTTCGATCTCTGCTACAGCTGCACTTTGTTTGCAGGCCATAGCCTTCTCATAAGGCCATTTTTACTCCAGGACAAAAGCTATTAGCTGGCTGGGGCAGAGTCCTTTCAAAAGAGACTTTCTTACAGCCAGCAGATAGAAACAGTGTGGCTTTTGGCTCTTGGTTTTCACATCCCTGTCTGTCTGTGCCTCCTGTAACTGGCTGTTCCCAGGACCCCTGTGTCCTGAGGTCTTGAGGGCTTTCAATTGCCTCATGCCACATGGACTCAAAGAGGCCATCCCTGCATGAGCCGCTGCTCTCAGCACCCAGGTCCAGGAGGAAACCCAGCCATGGTCAGTCACAGCCACTGCACCCTGGTTGTGTTACCTGCTCTGGTGGTGGTCCTCGAGTCCTATGCTCTGCCAAATGCTGCCTCAGGCTCCCTGGTGTTCCCTGAATGCACTCAGATTCAGAATGCCTGTCCCCTGGCCCTCTTGGTGTGTGCCCCAAGTGCATCTTTCTATGGAGGCTTTGTCTCTCACACAGCTGCCGTGGTACTCTCACTGCCTGCACTCTCACTGTCCAGCTGCCCGCTTGGCTTTCCACCTCTCCCACAGTGTCTCTGCCAGGCTCCAGCCTCCAGGGACTGTGGCTTCTGGAGACAGACCTGCTGGGGTCCCAAGTCTTTGCTGTACTCTAAGCCTCTGCCTGTCGTTTGCCTCTCTTGAGGGGCGGTGTCTCCACTCCTCACCTTGGCTTTTTCATGGCAGAAAGCTTGCAGACTATCGATGCTCACACTGCCTTTCAGGTATCTGTCACCTGCACTATGCTGATGCCCCGTGGGTCTCAGCTGCCGATACCTGGCTGCTGTGGCTTGCGCTGACTCTGGTGTTCACCATTGTTGACAGCTTCTGGAGCTTCTGAAGCCACTCAGACTGCCAAGTTCGCAGTTTACTACGTCCTGGATGCTGCCCTGTGCACCCCAGGTCCCATCCATGCTCAGGGGGGAAAACTACTCTACTCTAAATTTCTATTATACCTAAGTCTTATTTTACATTAATATACCTAAGCCTACACAATACCCTTATGCCTAAAGCTCATTCTACCCTAATATACCTAAGCTAACATAATTCTATGACTTACTTATACTATCATTTTAAACCTAATTTTAGTAGAGATTTGAGAGAGAAGAGAAGAAGAGAAACTTAGACAAAGAGATATACAGTGAGCCTCAATTGGGCATCTTTTAGTCACTTTACTTTCACTCCTGAGAATAAAATACCATTGCCTTCATTTTTCAATTTCTCATTGGTATGCCTCCTTATATCCACAATGCCCCTTCTCTCTTTTCACCAAGTCCCTGGTCCCTGTTCATGGCACCATTTGTGGGGGAGCAGCCCCTACTTTTACCTGGGTACTCTTGAGGAGTGAGGGATGAGAGATTTAGATAGAAGGATAGAGGGAAGAGAAACAGATAGAAACACAGGATAGCCTTGGGAGGGACTGGATCCTTATCTACTGGCCCTGAACTTTATTCAAAAGGGCCTTTTATAACAATGTAAAGGGCAAGGTAAAAGACCTCCTCTTTGCTAGATACAGCCAAGTATAGACCCTTCTAAACACCAGGCTCGTGGTCCAATCATCCTCTTATGCAGTCCTGCTGGATAAAGCTCAGTTCTCACTAGGAAATCTCTGTGGGCTCCCACAGTCTAGACTCCCAACACTTTCTTCCCCAAGAATGTGTTTCCACCGTGGCTTTCTCTGTGGGATGATTAGATGTAAGCCACTTCATTCTCTTGGTTGTATAGAGCCTCTACCTCTGGCCATTTTCCCAGATCCATTAGGGAATGGGAAAGGGTAGGGAATCCTCTGAAGAAGAGGTCTCAGTGGGGCTCTGTGGTTGTGTCCTTTCTTCTGGGCCTTTGCTTCGTCCTGCTACACAACAGGCAGGTGACTTGACCACTTCATTCCACAAACGTCCAGGAAGCAACTGCTGATGCTGGATAGAGCCAGGCCCTATACGTCACTCCAGGCAGTGCCACCATATGCTCTTAGTGTTCAGCACCATGATAGGTTTGATGACAATATGCACTTTTTTTTTTTTTTGGTTTTTCAAGACAGGGTTTCTCTGTGTAGCTTTGCGCCTTTCCTGGAACTCACTTGGTAGCCCAGACTGGCCTCGAAGTCACCGAGATCCGCCTGCCTCTGCCTCCCGAGTGCTGGGATTAAAGGTGTGCGCCACCACCGCCCGGCCGACAATATGCACTTAACAGCAGAGAAAAATCAAGGTTGAAATGAAGAAAGTGTAGCTAGCTCAGACCCCTGGCTGGTAGAGCAGCAGTGCAAACATGCTTGAAGTTAGTGCTTGAAGCCCACAGGAGTCCTGCTGGAGTCCACATAATGGATGCACTTAAAGCACAGCCACACAAACCCAGTATCCTCAGTACCATCCTGAGAGGTAAGGTGAGGAGGGATCCCTCTATCGGAGGCAGTAAGGACACATTTCTTGCCCAAAGTTATCTGGACATTAGTGACTGGGACAGGGCTTAATCCCACAGGCTTTTGAGACCATGCTCCTCCAAGGGCTCCTTCCCACAGTACTTGAGTTCCATGCCCTGAGCATCCAGGAGGAGTGTTGAGGGGAAGATGGTGGCAGCATGTGTCCTCAGCTTGGGAGGTGCACAAAGGCCAGGTGAGGAAGGGACATGGCTGATATACTCTCACAACTCAGCACTGACATTCTCCCCTACAATCTCATGTTGGGCCCTAGTCTAGACTCTGACAAAATCAGAGGATGGATGAGAGGAAGAGGACGAAGAACAGCATGAGAGAGAGACAGAGAGAGACACAGAGACCTTCTTCTCCCCTCCTCCACCTTCCCAGCTCTGGACTGGGTTGTCGTAGAATATTATTTTAAGGTGTGCTGCTTTTGTTTATGTTGCATTTGTTTTAACTCTGTGAAGCTGTGTTACTGTGCCTGTCTAAAGCACCTGATGATGGTCTAATAAAGAGCTGAACGGCCAACGGTGAGGCAGGAGGGAGAAATAGGTGGGGTTGACAGGCAGAGAGGATAAATAGAAGGAGAAATCTGGGAGGAAAGGAGTAACCAGAGAAGGAGGAGGACTTTACAAAAGAGTAAAAAACAAACAACAACACTGGACCTCCCTTCTTCTGAGGTTGGGGACTTGGTGAATTATGTGTCGGAGGACCTGACAAAGGGCCTGGGCACAGCTAGAGAATGTCCCCTGGGCATGGAGGTATGAGGCTGCACTCTCAGCACTTGGGAGGTAGAGGCAGGAAGATCAGGAGTTCAAGATCAGCTTGGTATGCATGAGACTATCATAGAAAAGAAAGGGAAGAGAGGGAAATCTGGAAGCAATTCCACAGACGCCAACCCCTGGAGGGGGAGAGGCGCTGTCTGCACAGTGCTGAGGTGAGGAGCTCCGGGGCTGTGCAGTGCCACATGTTTCCATCCCGACAGCACCACAGCTCCTCAGCACCCCCCCCCCCAGCATGACCTGGCTTTGAGGCCCAGAGTCCTGCAGGGCTCGGTGGCCCGGTGCTGTTGGTGCTCACTCAGCCACAGGGCTTCTGGCGTTAGCATTTGAATGAAATAAATGAAGACATGACTGCTCCGAGGTATGGTTGGAGATTTAATTGAAGATCTTTTGTCATCAATGCAGTAAACTAAACCATAAACACAGTCCATAGGGAGACTGGGAACATTTTTGATCCTTTTTTTCCAAAGATAATACAGGCAATCATTGAACAGTGAGGGTGAAAGAACAAAATGTGAATTCAAACCTCAGATGACAACTTTTTAAAAAAGATTTATTTATTTTATGTATGAGTGCTATATCTGCATATACACCTTTATGCCAGAAGAGACATGAGATCCCACCATAGATGGTTGTGAGTCACCATATGGTTGCTGGGAATTGAACTCAGGACCTCTGGAAGAACAGCCAGTGCTCTTAACCACTGAACCATCTCTTCAGTCTCAGATGCTTTTTTTTTTTTTTTTTAATAGTTCATCATTACAGAATACCAAGTTTCTTAAGACTCTGTTTATCCAAGTAGCCAAAGTTTAAGGAAGTTAGCAGAGACAAAGAGGCTAATCATAGATTTTTAAGTCATCCCTGTTAACCTGAGTAGACCTTGGTAATTTATAAACCGTATTTATCAAATATCTAGAAGTCTGGTGTTGAAAGGTTAGCAAAGACATAAGCAGTTAGACATAAGTCAGTTTCTGTTCACCTGAGTATACTTTTATAACCCTAGGAATTTATCACCACATCAAAATCCATCCTAACCCATAATAGTTTGGAGGCCTGCTGTTGTCGCCTCAGTCTGAGAGGGAGAAATAGTCATAAGCAGAGAGCTCAGTAGGACTGAGAAGTTTAAAGTGCTGCCTTAGTTCATACCAATCAAAATGGTGGAGAAGTCATAAGGCATGGAGCCTTTAATCTTAGTAAAATGGCTGCCAGCCACATGTTGCTTCCATCCTAATGAGGTCATTAGCCAAGATGGAGGCAAGTCATGTGATTGCTTCCCCTGCACGCCCCCAACCCCCAGGGTTTTTATGTGTTACAACTCCGGCTGTCCTGGAACTCTTTCTGTAGACCAGGCTGGCCTAGAACTCAGAGATCCACCTGCCTCTGCCTCCCAAGTGCTGGGATTAAAGCTGTGTACCACCACCACCCAGTTGTGTGATTGCCCTTTTAAATATCTAATTTTCTAGTAGGTTTATTTTTAAATGTTACATATACAGTATATTCTAAACAAGAGTTGAAATATATATATATATATATATAATATATATATATATATATAAAATGCTGTAGCAAATTAAGATTACCTATGTGTGGGAGCCCGTTCTTGGGTGCCTCGTGGCTTTACCCAGCAGGTCCGAATAGAGGATGATCAGGACCACGGGCCTGAGTGCAGGTGTCTGAGATGGTCTACACTTGGCTGTGCTGGGGGAGGAGGTCTTTTGCTCCACCCCTTGGCGTCTCTATAAATACCCTGGGCCAGAGACAGTTGGGGCCCGTTGGAATAGGTTCCAGGCCCTCTCGAGGCTATCCTTTATTTTCTATCTGTTTATTTTTGCAAGATTCTCTGCTATAAATCCTTCTATCTAATATTTCCTGCTGCTCGCACTCAAGAAAGCTCTGGGAAGCTGTGGGGTTAGTGGGTAAACGCCCCACAGAATGGCACCATGAACAGGGACTAAAGAAAAAAGAAAAGGGGGGGACTGAAGAAAAAGGGGAACAAAAAAAGGGGAGGACTAAAGACAAATGAACAGGGACTAAAGACAAAGTAATAGGGACTAAAGATAAAGGAAAATAACAGTTTTATTACAGAATTTTTGGTGAAAGTGCTGAGTCAGCCCTGCCAGTGGAAAGGCATGCTGGTGTTATGGAAAAAATATATTTTTTATATATATTTTTGGGAGGCAGGGGTTTTATCCTTGAGAGAAAAGGAAAGCAGACTGGAAGGATGTCCGATGCTGCAGCAAAATTCTCTTCTGTCAAAATTTTCTATCTTCTATCCCTTTCTCAATTTCTATCTGTGAAAAATAAGTATAAGGTATAGGGTAGTAATATAGTTTAGGAAAAACTTAGAAGTGTAAGATTGTGTAGGAAAAAGTAAGGCAACTGGACAGAAAAACTCTTCAATTTTCTCACTTTGGGAGCTATAAAGGCAAACTGGGGAAAAAATCTTTCTTTGGGCTTTACGGGTAGTAAAAAAGCTCTTCTTTGAGCTTATGGGGAAGAAAAAGTTTCCTATGGAAGCTTTTGACCTGGGGACAGCTGACATGCTAAGTCCAAGTGGCAGGAGAAAGTGTTTTCTCCCTGAGGCAAAAATGGGGGTGTAAGAAGTCAAAGTTTAAAGTTGAAGTTTTGGGAAAAGTTGGTCTTTCTTTCTCCTGGGGGGAAAAAAAAATCTTTCTCTTAAACTATAAAGCTTTTCTTGGAAAATTTTGGGGGGGAAATCTCTCTAAAAAGCCTTAATCTTTCTCAAAAGCTCTCTTAAACTTAAAAACTAAAGCCTTTCAGAACTCTCTCAGAAGGACAAAAATTAGAATCACCTGAAGATATTAGTATGGGGACCACCTGTGATTAGTTCTAAGAGAAAACAACAAACCTCTTAAGACAGCAAAACCTCTAAGTTCTTTCAAGCTTTAACAATCCTCCCTGCAATGCAGGAGGCAGGAACAAGTTTCTAAAAACCTCTTCTAAGCTCTGTCTCTTCAAGCTACTAAAAGACAGTGGGTCAGAGTCCCCTGAGGGAAACGCTTGGGAGAGTGTGGGTAAAGAGCTACAGAGAGCCCAAAAGGGCAGAAAACTTGACCTGAGAAAAGCAAAAAAAACAAGTTTTTCAGTTACAGCTGAGCTGAGGCATCAAGGGTTTTGTCTGAGTGAGCATTTCAGAATGAAAAGGTGCTCCTAATCATCCTAATGCAAAGATCCCCTGAAGCAATGCAAACTAACAGCATTGTATCCTCGCTTCTGACCAAAAACCCAGAGGCAACTGGCCAGCATCTGAGTTGGAGTGCATTTCGGGGATACTAGGGTTCCTGCAGTTGCAAACTTCCTGGAGCACAGAGCTGAGGCAGGAAGGTGCAGGACCCAGGGGAAGATTGCTAATGAACAAAGCAAGCTAAAGCCGGCAGGAACGGCACAGTTGTCTGCTTTCCTACAAATCCCGGGTTGATAGGTCCACAACTGCAAAAAGAAATCTAAGAAAAGCTTTCCTTTTAGAGTAAGGACCTTTCTGGGAAAACAGTAAAGCTGAACTGTGTCTGAAGCAGTCGTGCTGCCGAGTCAGAACACTGTCTGGGGAAAGAGCCCAGTCAGGACAGAACAGAACTATCCAGGAGTAAAGCTTTCTTTTCTGTCAGAGAAAGCACCTCTTTGAGAAAGCTTTGTTTCAACTGACTCCCAGTGAGATGAGGGAGTGTAGCCCTAAGGGGTGATTGCCCCTGGCATAAGCTCTGTCCTTGAGCACCCAAACAGAACCCATTGGGGGACTGGGCCAGGTGAAGGTCTGATGAGGCAAAACACCTGTCCTAATGGGAGTTTAGAAATGGCAAAAACCTCCCTTGTTAGATTTTCATCTGTACGCAAACCACACAGACCCCGAAAACAGAAACGGACAAAAAACCCCTACCTCCAGTAGCAGGGAAAGCCGCCACTGTAGTGTCGGAAACTGTTTCTGGGGTAGAGGGGATAAACTGAGACCAAACTGGATACTGTCAGGGAGAAAGACTCTGAAGAAACAGAGGGGACAGATTCCTCCCCAGAAAATGCATGACCTGACAAAGCTGCTAGAGTTTGAGGCAGATTCCGGGGGGGGGGGGGAAAGCCCCTACCTCCAAAAGCAGAAGTACAGAGCCGCAGACAGATACCTGAAGCTCTGCATCTCGGGGGAAGGAACAAGCAAAATGAGAATAAGATCAGTGGGAGAAAATCTCTCTGAAGGAGCTATGGAAAAGCTGTTGTAAATGATCTTGTTTTTCACTGACTAGCTAAGGTAAACACAAACCCCGAAGAAAGTTGCTATCAGAAATTGCCCACCTTAATGCGCGCTAACGAGGCAGGTGAAGTTCTGATTTGGGGGCCAGTGTCAAATGAAGGAGAGACACCTGTTGAAGCCAGATGAGGAGAGAATAGAAATCTCCCAATGTGCCATAGCTGAACATGTAAAATGCTTGTTCAAATCTCCCGTTGCAAAGGCAAGAGACTTTGTTCAAACCTCCCGGGCAAGTCTAGTAAAAGAGAACCAGTTGACTCTCAGACCCGAAAAGAAATATGGGAAATGATATAAGGGACTGATATTATTATGGACTGATATAAGAGAAATGCCATCTATATCATCCTCTACTCCCATACTGGGAGGTGTAACAGCTATGGAGATTGCTGTAAGCCATTAATAGTTTACATATATATATTAAGAAGGGGGGACCTGTGGGAGCCCGTTCTCGGGTTCCTCGTGGCTTTACCCAGCAGGTCCGAATAGAGGATGATCAGGACCACGAGCCTGAGTGCAGGTGTCTGAGATGGTCTGCACTTGGCTGTGCTGGGGGAGGAGGTCATTTGCTCCACCCCTTGGCGTCTCTATAAAAACCCTGGGTCAGAGACAGTCGGGGCCCGTTGGAATAGGTTTCAGGCCCTCTCGAGACTATCCTTTATTTTCTATCTGTTTATCTCTGCAAGATTCTCTGCTATAAATCCTTCTATCTAATATTTCCTGCTGCTCACACTCAAGAAAACTCTGGGAAGCTGTGGGGTTAGTGGGTAAACGCCTCACACCTATGTATAGATTTTTAACTATAATAATTTGT
Source organism: Peromyscus leucopus (assembly GCF_004664715.2). Classification (NCBI taxonomy): domain Eukaryota; kingdom Metazoa; phylum Chordata; class Mammalia; order Rodentia; family Cricetidae; genus Peromyscus; species Peromyscus leucopus. The sequence goes on along the minus strand of NC_051067.1, from coordinate 94,900,580 downwards.
TACCGTTTTAGGTTACATTTTATTAGATTTTTTTTAACCATGTCCAATGAACTCACAAAATCTGGGATAGTTTACAGCATAGTCTTAAAAGATTTTTTAAATTTTTTATTTATTTATTTTAGAGCAGAGAGCAAAGAAATTGTAGAGATAAAGGATTCTTAAGAGTGGAAAGTATAAAAGCCTTGGAGATGAGAGACTTTGGGATTGTAGAGCAGTGGAAGTTTAGGTAAGAGAGACTTGGGGATCATTTGTGTGGCAGCAGAAGTTGTCATCATATGAGAGAATATGAAAATCTGGTGTGCCATCTTTGGCCGTTGACCTGGAGTGAAGCCAAGCTGTTTGCAATAAGTCAGCAAGGCTTTAACAAAATATCTGAGTCTGTGGAAGAAATTGAGTCTGAGAGACTGAGGGAAGCCCTGGGGCTTGTGGGGTGTGTGGAGGGTGGGGAGGTGGGAGGGCATGGGCAAGCCTGGGACTCCAGGAGGAGCTGTGAAACAGGAGGGACAGGGTGGCAGAGGCTCAGAAGGGCTTCAGGAAGAGACTGAGCTGGCAGCTCTGAGGGGAGGAGAAACTCCAGGAAGGAGCTGAGAACAAAGGCAGCAGGGGGGGGGGGGTAAGTGTCATGTGACATGAATTCAATCTGGGGTGTCCCCAAGCAGACTAAGAGACTTGCCATAGAGAAATGTCCCAAATCACAGAGGAGGTGTCCCGTCCCAAGTGGCAGGGGTCAGGAGGGTGAGAGGAGCCTTCTGAAGTACCAGTATGGCTTTTGTAATAATAGTAGACAAAGCAGGCGGCTCCGGGTGACACCCAGTAGAGGAGGAGAGGAGAGAGCAGCTGAAGAGATGGATTGGGAAAAGGGAGAGGGTTACTGTCTTTAGTAGACAGATGCTCATGTGGGTGTAACAAGTGCCCAGGAGGCATAGTAGGCTGTAGGAGGCAGAGAGGCACTTATGGAGTAGATGAGGAGAGATGAATGGTTAGAAAGCAGCTGAAGAGGCGGACTGCAGAATTTGGAATCAAATTTGGTAGGTGGCAGAAGCCAGCAGAAACAAATGATCCATACATACCTCAGAGTCAATTCAGCAGCTTGGTTTGGAGACGTCAAGTCCCTTGTGGGGAGTTCATATATGCTACTCCTGTGGTTTTGGCATCAGATGAATGAAAAAATGAAGACATGATGCTCCCAAGGTGTGGGTTGAGGAGGTTTATTGTAGATATGAAAGAGAGCACAGCCAGAGGCATCTGGAAGGGTCATGAGAGGAGAGGAGGGGATGGGGGGAGGAAAAAAGCCAGGGACCAAGAGTACTAAGAGACCATGAGAACATGCAGCCAAAATGGCTGGGTTATATGGGGAAGAGAAGCTAAGGGAAATGAAGCTCAGGCTGGAGTAGGGGGCGGGGTATGCCAGCCAGGATGACTTTGTAAGAGGTACTTCTAAGTAGAGCCTGAGGGAGACTGGCTGCCTGAGACCACACTGGTGTATTAAATAGGCACCTCAAGTTTCTGCCCTGAATTTGAGATCTAACAGCATTAGTTTGCCCCTGAGGGGCTCCTCCCATGACTGTCCATTGCACATCCTGGATGGAGAGATTTTTTCTGTTCTTTGGGGTCCTTTAGGGGACTTGTGAAGCACACTCAAGGGCTAGTGCTCTGGGTCCATCGCTGACTCCGGGACTAGTCGCCATCCCTCCCTGTTGTCACCCCAGCCTTGCTGCTTCTTTCCCATGGTCCTCTCATGCATTGGACACCTGCCCTGAGCCTGATCTTCAGGAAGCTTCCAGAAGGAGCTGCTCCACCTGAAATGGCAGGCTGAGGTCAAGGCTGTCACACTGAGACGGCATTTCTCTGGCAACCTTAGGCATCACCAGTATGTCACCTCACTGGACAGAGGACACAGAGGCCCTGGGAGAAGAGCTGTTTTGCTACAGCCCATGCATTGAGTCAGAGGGTCAAGGAACCCAGGGACTTGGCTGTCCCTTGCCTAATATGCAAAGCATTTATTGAGCACCTACAACATAGACAGCACTGTGGTGCCTGGCTCCCAGTTTTGCAGGACTCTTAAAGATGGGAAGTTCTTGGTATATGTGTTTGAAGGTAGCCAGGGGACACCTTCTCGCTGATCCATAACTCAGCAGAAGGCTTCCAGAGTTCTGGGCAGGCACCGCTGAGCCCCCAGCCATTGTGGCTTTCCTAACCTCTCCCCATCTCTCTCCAGCCTGTACTCCCCCTCCTCTCCCTGTCTTGTCTCATAAATTCTTCCCCCTAGGGTTCTTGCCAAGGGGCTGAGTAAACAGGAAGGGACATGGGGATAAATTAGGAGGCTCTGGAAGGTTCCTGAGTCTGGATATCATCACTGATGAATGGCAGCCCTACTCTGGGAGTCAGAGCTATACCTGCCAGCAAGGGAGGACTGTGGGGTGGGGTCAGCTATGTGACCAGAAGCCCCTCCTTCCCTGCAGATTGGGGATGAGGATGCTGGGTTCTGCTGTGACCCCACCACTGTCCCTCTTACCTCTGAGCCTCAGTTTCCTATTCTATGGCAGGGGGACCAGGACCTGGTGGCTGGGGTGCCCATGGACCTTTCACCAAAGTCTCTAAAAGCTTCTCCGATAGTGGCACCCTGCTAACCTCTAGCTTTTTGGTCCCTCAGGTCTCAGTCACAGCCTCAGGGTACCTGAGGTGGGAAGACCTGGTGGCTGGGGTGTGAGAAGGCCGGCATCTGGAGGCCTCGAGCTGCTCTGGTTCTCCAGGTGACTGCTGGGCTCTAGCAGAGACTTTCAGTCAAGTGACTGAATAGGCTGCGGAGTTTTGGGAAATAGTCACAAATAAGTGTGTGATGAAAGGAGAGAAGAAAGGGCAGAGGACAGAGGGGTTGGGGCCAGAGGGCTTGGCTGCATGCAGTACCTCTATGCATGTGTACATGTGTGCGCACGTATGTGTGTCCGTGTGTGCGCGCGCGCGCGCGCGTGTGTGTGTGTGTGTGTGTGTGTGTGTGTGTGTGTGTATGTGTATGCGTGTGTGTGTACACGTGTGCGTGTATGTGTGTACGTGTGCGTGTGTATGTGTGTACGTGTGTGTCCATGTGCATGTGTGTATGTGTGTACGTGTGCGTATGTGTGTGTGTATGTGTGTGTATGTGTGTGCGTGTGTGTACGTGTGTGTATGTGTGTACGTGTGTGTGCGCGCGTGTGTGTGCGTGCGCGTGTGCGCGCGTGCGCGCCTGTGTGTACGTGTGTGTACACGTGTGCGTGTGTGCGCGCGCGCGTGTGCGTGTGTGTACGCGCGCGTATGTGTGCACGTGTGTGTGTGTGTGTGTGTGTGTGTGTGTGTGTGTGTGTGCTTCTGTGCCTGTGCCTGCCTCTGTGACTGTTGTTTACTCAGCATTATCACACTTACAAACCATCCTGTGATTGTATGTCCCTTGAGGAGATGCTGGGATGTCTGGATGTGGCTGCAGGTACCAGCTCAGGAGTGAGGAAGCAACCAGAGCCTCTGTGAGTGCTGTAGGGCCCTGGTCTAGAGGTCCGAAGACAGATCAAACTCCTTGGTAAGTTGCTGAGGAAGCTGTAGCCCTCCTCAGGCACATGAGCCTGCAGGAGAACAGCAGCAGCCACCTCATCGGTGTCTCTGTGTGGCACGTCCTGGATCTGTGTTCTATGAAGGTACTATTCAATTTTGAGATGTGGACACGGAGGCCCGCATCCCAGGTGGCACACTTGAGTCAGCTCTGAAAGCCTTGCTTGGACCTGGATCCACACTGGCCCCTGGAGTAAGAAACCTCTAACCACAGTGACAGACAGCTGTCAGGCCTGGTGTGCTGCCTGCCTCCTGGAGGCTGCAAGCCTGGGCTACTCTCTGGGGCTCTCAGCATTCTCGGACCAGGAATTCCAAGTTTGAAACATGTACTCCAGGACAGCAAATGTCAGAAGAGGAGGAACACTGCCATCTACAGAGGGAGGAACCAAGATGCTGGGTCCAAATCTCCCATCTCGGGGCCCCTGGAGCCCCAGAGCTGTCAGCCATATTGTCCTTGCTAGCACAGGCTGCCAGGTGCTCAGGACATGGGCTTGAGCCCATCAGGCCCTGAGGCCCCTGTTCCCCACTGTGTGGTGATGGCAGGCCGTCTTCTGCGATCAGAAACTCATCTTCTCTCTGTGCTCCCTAACCCTGTCCCTGGACAACCTGATTCTATCTGAAGAGAAGGGAGGGGCTGGGGCAGTGGGCAGGAAGTGGAGTCTGGCTTGGTGACATTAATGAGAATAGATGTAAAGCTCTGAGCAAACCCAGACCTGGTGCAGGCCCTGAAGGCCCAGCCTGCCCACCCATTGCTGTATGGAGAGGCAGAGGGTCCATCCAGGCCTGGAGCCAACTGGCAGCATTGTCCTAGAAGTGGTGATTAGGTTGAGCAATGCTTTCCAACTTGCAAAAACCAGCAGCTTCAGGCAGGCCTTGCCTTGAGTGACTCCATCTTACAGCACTCCATTCTGAGTCATCAGGCTCCATTCAGAATACACATCCTGAGGTAGCATGGCTACATCTTGCCAGCACAAGTGAACAGCTTCTATCTGCCCGGAGCAAACGAGCTACACACCAAACATGAATCTATACAAATGACCTCCTAGTATTGATGAACTTGTCAGACTAAGTCAGGAGCACATGTGTGCTATTGTATGAAATTTACTCTGTGTCTGAGAATTAATATCAGTGACTAAGATTAGAATAAAAGAACCTCTGGTGGTCAATGGCCGTGTCTGTTGAGTTAAATCTATAGTGCTCGGTGCTGAAGAAATGGCTGAGCTCTTTTTTTTTTTTTTTTTTTTTTGGTTTTTTTTTCGAGACAGGGTTTCTGTGTAGCTTTGCGCCTTTCCTGGAACTCACTTGGTAGCCCAGGCTGGCCTCAAACTCACAGAGATCCTCCTGGCTCTGCCTCCCGAGTGCTGGGATTAAAGGCGTGCACCACCACCGCCCGGCTGTGTCTGAGCTCTTAAGAGCATGTACTCCCCTCGCAGGGAAGTTTGGTTGGGCAATTCACAACTGCCTGTAACTAGCAGCTCTAGGAAGATCCAACACCTCTGACCTCTGAGGGCATCTGCGTTTTGTGCACATATTCTGTACCCCCACACACATACAACACACACAAGTAAATAAATAAATCTTTCCCTTTTTTTTGGATACAGAGTTTCTCTGTGTAGCTCTGGCTGTCCTGGAACTTGCTCTATAGACCAGGCTGGCCTTGAACTCAGAGATCTGCCTGCCTCTGCATCCCAATGCTGGGATTAAGGGTGTGAGCCACCACATCCATCTAAAAATAAAATAAATCTTTAAAAAAATAGTACTTGGTGAATTAAAACCAACAAAGTTGAGGTAGTGTATGAATTTATTATTCAGTAAATTCTGACACTGTGGAAAAAACATAAAAGTGCTCAGGACACCAACACAGCACCAAGAGGACCTTGGCAGGGAGCCAAGGCTGGGTGCTGAGGTAGGAAGAGGAGCTAGGCTCAATCCCATCCACAGGGAGTCAAGGGCCTAGAACAGGCATGCATGCGTGGGTAAGAACGGAGGTGATAGAGAGACAGCTGGGGAGGCTTCAGGACTTGGGGTGCCCAACTCTGTAGGAGATGCCCCTTCTTGAAGTGGGAATCAGATGGACTGCTTTTCAGTCTCCCCATCCTGCCCTTCAGGTGGCTTTGCCTTCTCTCCTCATCCTCTCCCTCATCCCCTCCTTCATCCTTTTCCTTTTCCCCACTCCTCCCCTTCCTCCCTTTTCTCTGCTCCTTCCTTCTCCTTCCTCCTCCCACTCCCCTCTCCTGCTCCTCCCCTATCTTTCCTATCTCTCCTCTGCCCTTTCTGGCTAATCTACCTTCTTTTAGTTCCTCAAACGCAAGAAGTTTCCTCCTCTAGACCTTTGCCCTGACAATACCTACTTCTTTGAAGTCGTACAACATGCATTTTGCACTCCTGCAGGCTGCTAATGAGATGCCACCTCCTCTGGGAGGCCATCCAGGACTGCTACACCCCCAAGGGCCCTGTCTTGATCTTGGTGCACATTTTTCAGTGTACAAAGCTCTTCTCAGTTTACCACCAGGGCTTCAGTTGTCCATGTAACATTCGTTGCTCTCTTCCATTAGCCTGCAGCATATCACCTAGCTGAAGCCATATGGTACTCAACAAATATTTGTGACTGTGAGCAAACATTTATTGAGTGAGTATATTAAGGTGATGATGGCTGACTTGGCCCTAGAAGGTTGAGTAGGGCCTTTAAAAAATGTTTGACTTACAGCAACAGAAAGCCAGCCACAGGAGCTTGCGAATCTGCTGTTTACTTAGCAATGTTTCTGCATGTACATTGTAGACTATGCAGCTCCACAATGTACTTAGTGTCTGTGGTTCTTGCAGACCTTCAGCATGATGTCATTTGTCTTCAAGCTTGCCATGTCATGGTCACAAGATGGCTCCCATAGCTTCAGCCATCATAGTCATATAACAGTGTCTAAGATAGGAAGAGAGGTAAGGAAACAAAAGGACCCTTTTGAAGCCTTTTGAATTCATTGGATTCTAGGAAAGCCTTGATATGAAGTACACCTCCCAGTGAGATCTTTTTATATTATCATACATAGCCACCCACTAACAAGATTTGTTTTATATTGTTGTAACTCTAACTAGATATATGCTCACTCAAGACTAATGAATGGCAAAGGACAGAGGCTACCACGACCACCTAGGACCAGTTGACAGTCATCTTCTGGGCTGGATGCAGTTCTACTTAGAAGAATTTGGGAGGGCCTGGCTGCTTACTTCCTCTTGGCAAGATGGGAGGTCAGGACCCCCTGTTCCAATCTCTAGGGCTGTCTTCCTCCTAGTTACCACACAGAAGGGAGGGTGAGTGATGCTCAAGGTCACATAGGAAACTGGGGCTCTCCTGGAGCACCCCATGTGGCCTTAGCCCCTCTCATCCTTCATGCTTTGTGGCATGCTTCCCATGAGATGTTCTATTTTCCAAGGGCAGGGACCATATGCCTACCCACCAGTCTCTCTTCAGCACCCAGAATAGAGCCCAGCACTATTGAGTGAATGAATGAGTGAATGAATGAACAGGCCTCAAGGTGTGTAACAGGCACAACCTTGCCCTGGTTTATCTGCTTGTTAATTACTACAAAGCTGAAGTCCTGGGGACCTCTGTTGGTTAAGGTCAACAACAATGAGGACCAACTCTATGTGGTTAGAACTACAAACTGGAGGAGCAGGCAGAAAGGGGGTCCAGGCAGCCCCAGGGCAGAGACCCTGGGAAGACACCCCATCTCTCAGTCAGAGCTGGCCTCTTCAGGCAAGCTGGGGCAGCCTTGGGGCATGCACAGACGCAAGCACCGCAAACCACCAGTCCCTGGAATCAAAGACCCTGACACACTCTGCTTCTAAAAGCCTGTTTTGAGAGCACTAACTGACAGCACCCACAGGACTCCTGGTTCCCATAACTGGAGAGACAGAGTCACAGAGAAGGGAAGCAACTTGCCTGTGGGTCACACAGTGAGTTGATGGTGAAGGTTGGCTTTCAACACAGACATTAGGCTCTTCCCTCTACTCTGAGATCACATTGGCTTTCCAGTCCCTTGGTGGTGGAAGACTGTGACTGGGGATTTTGATTCTAGTTTTGCCTAAGTCTTTCCTCTCAAGTTCTAACTCAGATCTGGCTCAGGGATTCCATGATGTTCTTGCTGAGACTTCCAAAGCATTTGATATCACATTTGATTGGTGACAAGCCAGCCTGGCCCTTGAGATCTGTGTTAAACTTGGCTTAATGACAACTTTCCCAGTTGTTTTGATCTTATATTTTAGTTCAGGCCTGTTTCTCCATTGTGGGCTGGCCACCCTCTTGGCGCCACAGTCAGGGAGTTACATCTGGGGAAACACTTGCCCCCTGAAGGTCCTGCCCCTGGGGAGCTGGAGCTCCCTGTAGGCTCTCTACTCCCAGAGGCCAACATGGTTGGAGGTCAGCTGCTCTGCTGATGAGGGGTAGGAGGAGAGAGTCTAGAATAAGGAGGGAGGGAAGAACGGTGGGAGAGGCTGGCACATGGTGGTCTTAGCCCCTGTATTCTGTCTCTAGACCTAACAGAGGCCTGGAGGGGTTGTTACCACTCCAGGCTTCTGGTGAGAGGATGCTCTGGGCTCCCAGATAACAGATAGGAAAATGGAGCTTCAGAACCTTCTGTAGCTACCATGGTGCTGGTGGTTTTATGGATGAGGTATTTTCACCCATTATCCTGTCTCAAGGATACCATGTTTTCCTACGATCTCTAAAGCAACTGGGCTCTGTGTGTGTGATTGCTTCCCCAGCTTGCCTTCCCAAGACATCACCATGATCCTACCTTGTCAGAACACAGTCCAAGAATGGAGTCCTGTGAGGAAATGTCTGAGTGCTTGTGAGAAAACTTCAAGAAACCAAAGGCAAGAGTCTTGTGATATCAGTTTCTTCAAAAATACAGAATTGTTCTTGGATTGTGCTTTCGTGCCCCTCCTAGGGTATCATATAAGAGTAAGTTTACTTCAGATTATTCATCATAACTGGCTATTGTTATTCGTTTATATGCCTCTATGGAAAAACATGTTTTTGTGGCCTGTGGCTTGCCCACCATGTGAGGCTTGCTCGCCACACACGCTTGCCTTTGTGTTTGGACACTTGATTCATGTGTCTTCTCTCTCTCTCTCTCTCTCTCTCTCTCTCTCTCTCTCTCTCTCTCTCTCTCTCTTAGACAGGGTTTATCTGTGCAGCTTTGTGCCTTTCCTGGAACTCACTCTGTAGCCCAGGCTTACCTCGAACTCACAGAGATCCTCCTGCCTCTGTCTCCCAAGTGCTAAGATTAAAGGAGTGCGCCACTGCCACCCGGCTCATGTGTCTCCTCTTTTTTTTTTTTTTTTTAAGACTTGTTTATTTATTTTGTATGAGTGCTCTATCTGCATGTATACCTTTATGCCAGAAGAAAGCATGAGATCCCACTATAGATGGTTGTGAGCCACCATGTGGTTGCTGGGAATTGAGCTCAGGACCTCTGGAAGAGCAGCCAGTGCTCTTCACCTCTGAGCCATCTCTCCAGCCTCATGTGACTCCTCTTAACCTTGAGCATATATTGTCTGATGTTCTGAATAAAGTTGGCTATTGCATGAGACTTTAGTCTACTTCATTTATTGACTCCATTCTCCCAGATTCTACTGTCTCTAGAGCACTAAACACTGCCTCATTCTTTCTCTCTCTGCTACAAGCTGCAAAAATATATAAAGTAGGATTTTAGCTGATTATGACAAAGCTAATACCTGGAAGAAGCCAAGGGTCTTCCAGAGGTCAATCTGAGGCTAAAGGAACCTTGGTGATATTTGGCTTTTGATTATTAGCTGTTTCCTGCTATGAGTTTCTTGTGTGCTATTGTAGCTTTTCCATCATTTATTGGGCACCATTTCCCCTCTACTAATATTCAGATAACCTTCTGCGCTGACAGCTATGCTCAGCCAGAACCCTAGTTCAAGCCTCCCTGTAATTATCATTATTGGCAGCATCCAGCCAGGACCATTTCCAGATGGAGGAAAGTACCTCATCAGAGATGACTCTGTACTCTCTCAGAACAGACTTAAGCATCCAAGGCCAAACAAAACAACACCTGTCTCCAAGGTCAGGAGGATAGCTCTATTTCTTGTGTAATTTAGGGTGAGACCCTCCTTCCTTACAGCCTTACTAATAGACTTCTAATTTCTTACCTAACCACTTCTAGGAATGTAGATTGAGCACATAAATTCCCTTCTTGATATACTAACAGATTATTAGATCTCTAGTGAACTCCTCCTTTACCACTCCCCTTTTGTGTTGTAAAAGAAAGCCTGGTGGTCACTGCCTGAGGAAAATTCTTGCCTGCCTTTATGACCTCGTAAGAGTTCAAGCCTGGTGACCTTGCTCTGCAAGAGGATTGCTATTGGTTGGGTTTATAACTGGATTCCTGAGAGACTTAGGGAGACCTGAGAGAATGAGAACTGAGAGGTAGAAGGAGAGAGAGAAGGATTTTTGAAGAGAGAAACTGAAGACAAGTCAGAGAAGAGACAAAAGGACAGAAGAACTAGATGAGTAAGAACTAGAGAAGAATGAACTAGATGGGAAGAACTAGATTGTAGGGCTAAAAGAGAGTACCAGAGGAACAACATGGAAGATGAAGAGCCAGATAGGGAAGAACAAGATGAGGAAGAACAAAATGAGAGAGAAGAGATGGGAGAGTAGCTGATATGGGAAAGAACTAGATGGATGAGAACCTAGATGGGGCAGAACTAAGATGGAGGAATTAAAATAGAACTTAGACGGGACAGCAGATAAATGTAGAGAGAAATCAGCCAAGAAAGAAGCTGGGCATGAGAACAGAATAGAAGCTTGTAGAGAGAAAACTGACACAGAATAATAAAGTGAGTGGACTAAGGAGTTCTGTGTACATAGATTCATTTCTTTTCATCCAAGATTAAAGTATCAGCTGGTTGTAGATTCTTCCCGGACCCTGGGAGGGGACTATTGAGGGGCTGGACCTCCAAAGTGCCCAATCTCTCTCTCTCTGGGCCAGTTCCAAAAGAACACAAAGGGACCCTAATGGGAGAGAGTCCAAAAGACTGAGGATCAGGCCTATCAGGACAGAGAGAATGCCCATGTCCTCCTACTCTCATGGAGCTGGCCCAAGAGTCCCTTGCCTCCTAGTGAATCTGCTTCAAGCTTCATTCATTCATTCATGGCTCACCTCTGCCTTCTTCCATCTGGGACTGTGCCCCAACTCTAAAGCATTATATAACTGCTTTCATTATTACCCTGGGTGACCTAAAAAGGCAAGTTTTCGTGACACTGTGGCCCCTCTTCATCCCATCCTTCCCCACCTATCCCCTGCCTTGGTGGCTTCCTTCCAGCCTTTATGCTTAGGAGCCAAGGTGTCCCATGTTTCCTGCACTGGCCCAGCCTGCCTGGGGTCCCATGTGGCCCCTTGAGTCTGGCAGGCACAGATGCAGACCCTGATGTTCTTTGAATCCACATGAGTGTGTAGACCTGGTAGTGGGAAGCCTGTCACCACCAAGGAGGCTCTTTTGCAAATATGCTATTGAGAGAAACCGAGATGACAGAGCTGTGCAGTAACAGCTCAGCAGTTCCAAGCTCTTGCTGCTCTCTCAGGGGACTCCAAGTTTGTTTCCCAGTACCCATCTGGGTTGCTCACAACTGCCTGTAACTTCAACTCCAGGGGATTGGATGCCCTCTTTTGGTCTCACTGGGCACCTGCACTCACACGCTCATAGCCACACACATATACACATAAATAACAATAGTAACATAATCTTCTTTAAAAAACATGAAATTAGGAATATTCCAGAATTGCTGGAGACCTGACTCCAGTTCTCACTGGGAAAAATTCAGTGAAGTCAACATTAGTGAAATCAGGGTTATCTAGGGCTTAAAGTCCCTTAAAATGATAAAGATCTGAAGCCAAAATAACTGGAAATATTTCATGACACCACTCATTCATTCATTCACTCACACTGCTGTTTCCAGGTTCCTGTCAGGTACCAGAATGGGAATGAGGGATAAAATGGCATGAAACCTGGCCAGTGCCTGCCCCTGGGCCTCGCCTCTGACACAGGAGACAGGACAGGAGAGGTGGGTGTCTGTGGTATTCTGAGAGCTTCCCTGTAGAGTCTGTATGCGTACTTTTCTGAGCACACTCCACAGGTCAGGCACCTGGAACACAGAGATATGATATTCCTGGCCCAGGCCACACAGCTGGCAGAGGAAGATGCGGTGAGGCAGGCAGCCAACTTGAGTCTGTGCTTCTGACCTCAGCTCTCAGAATGCAAGCAGGGCTATGAATAAGTGGTTTAGAGCTGCCAAGATGGCTTAGCATGTAGAGGTGTTTGCCTCCAAACTTCAAGACCTGTATTTAATCACTGAGACCCATGTGATAGAGTATAGAATCTTGCAAGATGTCCTCTGCCTTCCACATATGCCCTGTGGAGATCTATGTGGGGTCTACACAGGAACTCATAATGAGAAAATAAATGTAATAAAAATATGAAAGTACTTGAATGTACAATTGTAAATTGGGATGATATGGACTACATTTTAGGAGTTCTAGGAGAGGAGAGGAGCCAGAGAAAGGCATCTTTGAGGAAGTGATGTCTCATGGAGACTCAGCGTGAGAAGATATGAACCAGTCAGAATCAGAGAAAGGGCACTGCCCAGGAAAGGGCCTGTGCAAAGGCCCCAGGGCAGATGTATGCAGCCCAGAGAAGACATTAAAGCAGTGCAGCAAAGGTGAGGGAGGGGCGGGATGGGGGAGGGGTGGGGTGGGGTGGGAGGGCTCTGAAGTTAATGAAGTTCAGAGATGATGGAGCTGGAGCCACAGGCACCAGAGTCTAGATTGTCCCCACAGGGTGGGGACAGGTTGGATTTATGTCTAGAGGGTAGATGTGGCTTTCCTGGAGCTAGCAGGCCTGAACTTCTCCTCAAACTGAAGGTCTACTATGACTGACCTGGCCCCTGTGCCTGGGGAAGGCCAGACACCTCTGGGAGGTGTGATGGCTCGAGCCTTTGCTAGCTCTGTATCCCAAGTGAGCCCTGCTCTGGCCAGGCAGCTGCCACACTCTGAAACAACAGGCAGAGAGACTTAAACTGGATCTTGGCTCTTAGGTCCTCTAGGGTGGAACACTGGCAGGACCTCACCTTTGAGGACACACGCTGGGGGTCCAGGGAAGCTCAGGGCTTAAGGTGTCTTACAGCTGCTCTCTCCTGCTGTTGTAATCAGGTTTATCCATCACACGCCCTGGGGCGGCTGACTGCTGGCAGCAAGGCCACTGCAGACTCACGTCATCTATATTTCATCAGCCGAGGGAGGAGACAGCCAGAAGAGCTGGCCACCAACCACTCTTCCAGTCAGGTGTCCTTGGAGGCTCTGGGGTCTGGCAGGAGGGCTCAGCAAATGGCGGTGGTCGTGGTGATGTCTCTGCCTGACTCCTGACACTGTGTGTGCAAAGACACAACCTAACCCTCTCAGTGACCCACCAGGGTCCATCTCCTCCCCACTCTATGGAACAGGAAATCGAGGCACAGAATGGTAAGTGGCCCACCCCAGGCTCAGGCAGGATGTGACTGAGATAACATACATCTCTCAGGCCCATTGTCCTCAATTGGACTTGGGTGTGGATCCAAGAGCCTTCACTTGTTAGCCAGCAGCCTGAGGTTACGCTTTTACCAAGTCTCAGTTTCCCCCTCACAGCGGTACCAGGAGCCAGGGGCAGGCTCAAATATCACTACCCTTCAAGCCCTATTTAAAATTGCAGTCGCCGGGAGTGGGATGGCGGGGGTGGGGGTGGGGGTGGCGGGGGTGGGGTGGCGCACACCTTTAATCCCAGCACTTGGGAGGCAGAGCCAGGCGGATCTCTGTGAGTTCGAGGCCAGCCTGGTCTACAGAGCGAGATCCAGGAAAGGTGCAAAGCTACACAGAGAAACTCTGTCTCCAAAACCAAAATAAATAAATAAATAAATAAATAAATAAATAAATAAATAAATAAATAAATAAATTGCAGTCACCACTTCCCCTACTGCACTGCATGTCACATGGCCTCAGCTCCTGCAGGGTCACCTCTGCCACTGCCTGCACCCAGGAAAGTGGCAAACAGGACTCTTGCTTATTTTCTTTAAGTCTTTTTTTGTTTGTTTGTTTGTTTTTCGAGACAGGGTTTCTCTGTGTAGCTTTGAGCCTTCTTCCTGGAACTCACTTTGGAGACCAGGCTGGCCTTGAACTCACAGAGATCCTCCTGGCTCTGCCTCCCGAGTGCTGGGAATAAAGGGTGCACCACCACCACCACCGCCCGGCTTTCTTTAAGTCTTAACAGGGACACAGCTATCTAGAGCACAGTTCATGTCTTCTTGGGGGATGGATCCTTGAAGGAGTTCTTGTTCCCCTTGCAGGACCCGGGCTGAGGGTCAGCTGTCAGGGTTGGCCTAGCAAGGCAGTCTAGGAGGTAGGAAGTGAAGCCATGCCCTAGAACAGTGGTTCTCAACCTATGGATCTCGACCTTATTGGGGGTCATATATCAGACGTTTACATTACTATTCATAACAGTAAAATTACAGTTATGAAGTAACAACAAAAATGATTTTATGATTAGGGGTCTGTAAGAATTGTATCAAGCATTGGGTCTTAAACTTCTGGGCACTATGGCTCTGGCAGGTTTCCATTCCTGCATCCCCACCACCTCCAGACCCCAGACTATAGCCCAGCATCCTTGCCAGATAGAGGTTGCACTCTCTCCCCTCAATGTCATTTCAGCTGTGATTCCTGTCTCAGGTGTGACCTATGACCAGGTATGATTCCTGTCCAGGTGTGATCCCTTCCTAGCTATGAACTCTATCTTAGGTTTGGTACCTGCCCTGAGTGTGAGCTCTTGAAGATTTGATCATTGTCCTATGTGACCTCTGTCTCAGGTGTCACTTCTGCCCCAGGTGTATTTCTTGCCCCAGGTGTGCTTTCTGCTCCAGGTATTATCTGCTGTAATCACTTCTAAGTATTCTGTGGCCTCTGGGCCTACACATGACCCTTCTACTTCTACTGTGATTCTATTCCCATGAAGCTTTGTGGGTCCTCCCTGCCGCTGGAGGTTATATTTACTCATAGGTGTTGGTATTGTAGGCTAGGATCATCTCTGAGTTAAGGAACATGGAAGCTTTTTTGGAAGAAGGTAAAGTGATAGGCAGTCCTCTATTTGCTCCCCCAAAGCCCCATGACTAAACTCTCCTGAGCCCTAGTTTTGTTCTTATACAGGATGACGAGGCTGGGAAAGACCCTTCTTCAACCAGCTCATGGAGAAGATGGGGGACTATGGTCTCTGGGGAGGGCTAACTTGTCTGCAAGGAGTCTAGAGAAAAGGCTTGTCCTCTTGGCTTCCTGACCAGCACCTGTGTGGAGGAGATGCTGTCTTGGCCCTTTAGCTGACACCAGATTCCACCTCACACCTCACCAGTGAATTGATCTATCATATTGTCCCTGGAGGTTCCAATCCTCAATGTAGCCATAGCTTCTTTCTGCTAAAGTCTAGGTCTGGTTTCTATGCCTCCCTCACACTGGCACCGTACACACTCTTAAGTCTCTTCTAGTTCAGAAACTGCTGGCTAAAGAGTAGGCCACTCCAACATCCCCAGACACCTGGCCCACCCACTCCTCCCTGCTTCCCAGGGAGTCCTCCCCTCACCAACCTGAACAAGGGAGAAGATACATTCTAGGAACTGAAGGACAGCTGGTCCTATGACAATGCCTGGCAGAAGTCAGGCTCTCACTTGAGGACACCATGTGGTGGAGTAGGGGATGTTCTATATCCAGGGAGATCATGCAGAATGAAGAGGAAGCTGGAGGGAGGTCAAGGCCAGGAAGCAGGTGACCACAGGAGTTACCAAAGGCTTTTAAGTAGAGGACAGATGTGAGCATAGGGCACTGGTGGCCTCAGAGCACTGTTGCTACTGCAGGGAGAGGAGATGGCATGCTGAGTGAGGGATTTCAGATGTTATAGGGTTTGAACCAAGATGGTAACTCATAGACTAGGGGACAAGACTGAGCCCATCTATGGGCCAGGTGTGAGATGGAGTTCACCCCTTTAGAGAGGATGCCCCTTCTTTCTCCAGGGACTGTCTTCTGGCTGTTACCCTTAGTGCTCAGTATGGAATGTTGGGTGGAGAGACTTTAACTGTGTCTCAAGAGGGGCCCCTGCCACTCACAGAAGAAGAGTGTGCTCTCAGTGGGTGTTAGAAACATCAGCCTTGACATGTTACAGAGATACCTGCACATCAATGTCTTCTGCAGCCCGGTTCACATTAGTTGAGTTATGGAATCAACCTAGGTGTCCAATGATGGAGGAATAGATAAGGAAAATGTGGTATGCATGCACAGTGGAATCTTTTTTAGCCATAAGAATGAAGTTAAAGTTATGTCATTTGCATGAAAATGGATGGAACTGGGGATGTGTGTACTAAGCCAACCAAGTCAGTCTTAGAAAGGCAAACATGGCATGCTTTCTTTATTTATGGGTCCTGGACATTATAGATATGCAAAGTCACATCTGTACTGATGGCATGCAAGGAGAAATGAAACTGGAAAACAAAGAGGACTCATGGGGAGGGGTAAAAAGGGGTGTGGTGAGGTATGAGGGAAATGTGGTCAAAATATATACGTGCATAAAATGGCCTCATTAGCCCTGAATAATAATAAAATCTAATTCAAGTTAAGCGGTGGTGGCACATGCCTTTAATTCCAGCACTCAGGAGGGCAGAAGCAGGCAGATCTTTGAGTCTGAGGCCAGCCTGGTCTACAGAGCAAGTTCCAGGACAGCCAGGGGTACACAGAGAAGCCCTGTCTTGAAAAAAATTAATTCTTTTTGTTTTGTTTCTGTCTGACTCTGTAGATCAGGCTGGACTCGAACTCAGAGATCTGCCTGCCTCTGCCTCCCAAGTGCTGGGATTAAAGGTATGTGCCACCACGGCTAGGCAATTAAAACAATTCTAAAAATTAAAAAAAGAAAAGAAAAAAAAAACCCCTACACATTGGCCCCAGGAAGGCGTGGTTGAGGACTGATGGGGTCAGGTGGCACATGGGGGCCAGTGGAGGAGGGCAGTGGTCGTTGGGTTGCAGAGGAGCCATACCTTCCTGAGCATCTTTCTGCACTGCCTCACCCTTTACAAGGCCAAGTCCCTAACTAGTACTCACCACTTTCCAGCTACTAACAGCAGTTTACAGATTTGTACTAAAAAGCATGACTCCTCAGTGACTACCTAGGGTTACAGGCTCAGGGCACATCATGGTGACCATTGGGGCTGTAACTGACTCCTCAGTATTCATCTGGCACTCTGATACCTCATAGATACTCAACAAATATTTATCTGCTACCCTAGCAACTTTTGGGTGCCAATAAATGTTCATCTGGAAACTCCTAGGAGCTCAATAAATGTTGAATGCATTTTGGAATGTGAACACATGATTCTGGTTTGGGTATGGATAGCCCTTGGATTGTGGAATATAAGACTAAAAAGAAGGTGCTTGTGTGTAGAATTTAGAGGCCACACTTAGCAGTTTAGATCAGACCTCTAATGCCATGACATGCACTTTCAGAAGAACAGAAGATAAATGATTTTTAAAGGAATCTGAAAATGGCTAATGGGCTGAAAAAGACCCCCATACAGTAGTCAGAGCTCCAAGACTGCTCAGTTTCTGAGTTACTCATTGGGAGCTGGCAGCCCTCTGTTGGCAAAGAGAACCCAGACAGAGCTCTGGCTGCTTGGTGCATGGCCCCAATCATGAGCTGGAATGGAACAGAACATTCATTTCCAATCTTAAGCAAATCTCAAGGGTGACAATCACATATTTTTAACTTTAACAATGTTTTTGCTCAACTACAAAGTGAACAAAGCTTTTCTCCCTCCCCTTCTCTTGAGACTAGAAACCTGCCATGGAGATGGTGGGCTGGCATGGGCCACTATCCTGCCAAATCTTGGTCACTTTGCTCTGTGACCATGTTCAATGAGACAGATAACCTATGCTCATTCTAAACAGTTGCCTCCCAGGGTTATGGTGGGCTGTGAGGTGTGAGAATGTGGGAGTCTGTCAGAGTCCAGTTCTGACCCGTCAAAAGGTTCTTTGGGGAGAAGAGAGGAATGAGGAAGTATTAGATACAAAGATAGAAAGATATGATAAGAAAGACAGAGACACAGGATAGCTTTGGGAGGGCCCTGGGTTAATACCCAGTCACCTCAAGGTTTATTCCAAAGGGCTTTTTATACAATGCCAAGGAGTAAGGCAAAAGACCCCCCTTTCAAGATCAAAGCACAATGTACAGCCAAGTGTAGCCCCTTCAAAACACCTGGTAACCACACCTATGGCCAAATCATCCCATTCTGCAGCCCTGCTGGGTAAAGCAAACTCAGCTTCTATGACCTTGAGTAAGGTCTCACTAGAGAGCCTCTCTGGGCCCCCATAGATTTCCCCTTCTTAATAATATAAAGGGTCCCTCAGACCCCTCAAATGGACTGCGCTGTCAACCAGACAGTCATACCTGCTTTCAAGACATACTTTCTGCCAAATGTGCTCTGTCTTAGGTAGACAGCTAGCAAGAAGGATTTACCCACCTTTGGACTACCAGTCTTTGGCAAGGGAAGGTACAGAGCCTAATTCCATGCAACCCTGAAGCAACTTTTCCAGTAAGAGCTTGCAAATAGCTGGAATAATTATAGCAACACTCCTGCTCCTTATGGCTGCTATATGTCCTAGTAAAGGAGCAGAGGATGATAAAGATGAAATGGACTTTTTGAATGGGTCTAAGATGACTACATCAGTCTTAGTTGCACCAAGCCCTTTTTAAAATTAATAAACTCCTAATGTAACTGCATCAAATCTAAGGACTCCTTAGTATCACCATTAACATTAGCAGGTTAACATCATAATTCTAGCATGAATATTTGCAGTGATATATTGTGTGCCCTAATAAAATTTGCCTGAAGATCAGAGAACAAAACAAGCCACTAGATTAAACATAGAGGCCAGGCAGTAGTGGTACACACCTTTAATCCTAGCACTTGGGAAGCAGAGACCCATCTGGATCTCTGTGAGTTCAAAGCCACCCTGGACTACATGAGATTGACTCAGTCTAGGAGAGACTGAGGCAGTGGTGGCACACACCTTTAATCCTAGCACTCAGGAGGCAGAGCTCCATCTGGATCTCAGTGAGTTCAAAGCCATCTTGCAATACATGAAATTGACTCAGTCTAGGAGAGAAAACAGAACTAGGCAGTGGTGGCACACACCTTTAATCTCAGTGCTGGGAAGCACACATACCTTTAATCCCAGGAAGTGATGACTGGGTGGAGAAATGTATATAAGGCATGAGGAGACAGGAACTAAAGGCTTTTTGGCAAAAGCATCTCTTTCAGCTAGAGGCTTTTGCGGCTGAGGAAGCTCATTTGGCTTGAGGCCTATTGGCTGAGGTCTTTTCAGGCTGAGGAGTTGGCAAGGTGAGATGTAGCAGTGGCTTGTTCTTTTGTCTTTTCTAATCTTTCAGCATTTACCCCAATATTTGGCTCTGGTTTTTTTTTATTAAGACCATTTAGGAATTTGTGTTATGTAATTACAATTCTCACAAACTTACATCCAAAAGCAAACTCTTAATTGAACTATATGTCATAAACTTTAGCAAACATCCAAAAGAAATTTCTTAATATGACTATGTATACTTTCTACTAACAAAACATAGGGTACATTAATCGTGAGTCACCACAGCTAAAGTTGTAAGTGAAATCAAAACTGTCCCATTTCTGAAGTTTGAAAAGTTCAAAAAGCCGGTTCTGATATGAGTATTAATGTCCCACTGAAAGCCCAAGATCAGGGCCTGGCTCACCAGCTGCCCTGAAGTCCTTGTATAGCTGTCCAAGTCATAATGAATCTGAAGCAAAAGCTCCAAATATAAAGAGTCTTATTACCAAAACTTGTTGCAGTTCCCTCGTATGCAACAACCCAGTTCAAACAAGAGTCTCTGAAACCTTGCTCCCAGTTACAGAGGCACTTTGTGATGATCTTCCCATAGGAACTTTGACCCAGGGTCAAGGTGGTGTCACCATAGCTGAGCCTCTTCAGACCTCTTTGGAAAAGCTCTTCATGTAGCCAGCATGAACCAGAAAGCCACCTCTTAAAGGAGCCACACATTTGTTTGCCACCAGCAAATAGAAGCTGCATGGCTTTGGCTGCTGACTCTATCTCATTTTGGCTTTTTTACAGTTCTGGTCTGCCTGCACCTCCTGTCTCTGGCCTGTCCACCCAGGACCCTGGTGTCCCCAGAATGCATAGCCAGCTGGGCACACTTAGACACAGAGGCATGTGTTCCCTGGCCCATTGGATGTGCACCCCAAGGGCATCTTTCTCGAAGGCTTTGTCTCTCTTGTAGCAGCCAAGGAGCCCTGAGTACTTGCCCTCCAGCTGCCTGTTCAGCTCTCCATCCATGCTCTTCCAGGTCATCCCTTGCTCAGCTCTGGACACCAGGGACTCTGGCTCCAGGTGACAGATCTACTCAGGCTGCTGGGGTCTGAAGCTTCTGCTGCACTCTCCAAGCTGCTGCTGCTACCTGCCATTTGCCATTTGCCTCTCCCAAGGTGTTTCTGCTTGGCTTGTCAATGTTGTGGAGCATAGCCTCCAGCCATGTTCTCACAAACACCTGGATGACTGCATTCTTCTCCCTGCAGCTCTGCCATGGCATGCATGCATGCATGCATGCATGCGTGTGTGTGTGTGTGTGTGTGTGTGAGAGAGAGAGAGAGAGAGAGAGAGAGAGAGAGAGAGGGAGAGGGAGAGGGAGAGGGAGAGGGAGGGAGAGGGAGAGGGAGAGGGAGAGAGAGAGAGGGAGAGAGAGAGACTTGCTGCAGCCTAACTTGACCTACTCTGTTTTATATTTACAATTTTACTCTGGAAGAACAGAATATCACCACTTCACTTAATTATTCGAGCATGCCTGCTTAACCCATGGTGTTGCTTCTCTTTTTCCTTTGTATCCAAGTTCCACATCTGGGCACCATATGTAGGAGTCTGTCAGATTCCAGCTCCAACCTGCTGAAGGGTTCATAGGGGGAGGAGAGAGGAATGAGGAAGTAGAAAGATATGATAAGAAAGACAGAGACATAGGATAGCTTTGGGAGAGGCCTGGGTTAATACCCAGTCATATCAAGGTTTATTCCAAAGGGCTTTTTATACAATGCCAAGGAGTGAGGCAAAAGACCTCCCCCTTTCAAGATCAAAGCACAATGTACAGCCAAGTGTAGACCCTTCAAAACACTTGGTAAACACACCCATGGCCAAATCATCCCATTATACAGCCATGCTAGATAAAGCAAGCTCAGCTTCTCTGACCTTGAGTAAGGTCTCACTAGAGAGCCTCTGTGGGCCCCTACATGAGAACATTTTGAATACTTGAAGGATCTTGGATATAAAGTCACAGTTCCAATAGTGAATGAGGTGGTGTTCCAAAGCCAGAGAAGTATTCATCTCTCTGCAACCTTCCTGGGGACATTAGAGCAAATGACATTCTTTGTTCCATACTTCCCTATTCCAGGGGAGGATTCAGCGTATCTTTTTAGCTAACAGGCTGAAAAAGACCCTTGCACAGTCATCAGAGCTGCAAGACTGCCCAGTTTCTGAGTTACTTAGTGGGAGCTGGCAGCCCTCTGTTGGCAAAGGAAACCAAGACAGAGCCCTGGCTGCTTGGTGCACTGCCTCCTCATCAGTTAGGCAGGAGCAGAGTTCAGGTCACCTTCACGCAGTCAGGCTCTGGAAAGTTTCTGAGCAGACAGTACTACCATGGCCATTTTATAGATGAGGGGACTGAGGTACAGAGATGGTGTAAGTAACACCATAGAGCTTCAAGTGCAGATTCTTGATTCAAGCCCAGGCTTTGAGTTCCATGGACTTCATTCATCTTTACCTTCAAGGCTCAGTTTCAGTCTGGAGCATGATAGGTGCTCTGCCAGCTTGCTGAGCAAGAGCTGGAGAATAATGACACTTATTTTATGGGCTCATTATGAAAATCAAGCTGGGCAGTGGTGGCACATGCCTTTATTTTATTTTATTTTTTTAAAGATTTATTTATTTATTACGTATACAGCATGTATGACTGCAGGCCAGAAGAGGGCACCAGATCTCATTACAGATGGTTGTGAGCCACCATGTGGTTGCTGGGAATTGAACTCAGGACCTCTGGAAGAGCAGTCAGTGCTCTTAACCTCTGAGCCATCTCTCCCGCCCAGCACATGCCTTTAATCCCCAGCACTTGGGAGGCAGAGCCAGGCGTATCTCTATGAGTTCGAGGCCAGCCTGGTCTACAAAGTGAGTTCCAGGAAAGGTGCAAAGCTACACAGAGAAACCCTGTCGTGAAAAAAAGCCAAAAAAAAAAAAAAGGAAAGAAAGAAAATTAAATTAGTGACTATGAGTGAAGACATCTGGCATAGAACCTGAAGGTGAGCAGAGTTGAGTACACACTGGCTAATTCATTCATGGATCCATCCACTCACCCCACCCTCCTGCTTTATGGACAGGAAACTGTTTGGACCTGCATAGCACAGACAGCCTGGGGTGCTCCCTTTCTCCCTCCCTCCTCTTCTCCCTCCTCTCTCTCTAGTTCCCTCCTCCCCTGTGAAGTATCTGCAAGCTCTATCCACCAAGGTTGATCTAAGTTCTCTGAGTGGCTTCTTTAGACTGGCCCCTTTCCCTCTGTAGCCCCTGCTAGTCATGATGTGCTGCTGGGATTTCAGGGCTCCCCTCTCCTGCACTGCCCACATTGACCCTGTTCCTACAGGCCTTCCTGCTCAGCCTGGAGGCTCAGGTCTGGAGAACTGTCCATCTCAGCTGAAGCCACCTTTCTGCTCACTGCCCACCCTTCATTCTTTCTCCACTTCCTAATGTATGCTGTTTTGGGAGCACTGGAATGTTGGTCTGGCCACATCTAGGCTGAGCCACAGGTGCTGTGTGTCTCAGGGGAGTGACCTCATCTCTCTGAGCCACATTTCTGTGTGTTAGAATTGTGGTGCATGACTGGCAGGTCAAGATCCAGTTCTCCAGCCTGATATGGCTCCAGGGGTGTTGCTTGATTCTAACGGCTCCCTCGGGGGAGGGGGTGAGAAGGCGCAGTGTCAATGACACAGACACTGGGAGTCAGTTGAAGGTAAACAACAAACTTGTTTATTTAATAATGAGGAAGGCCTTATATACCCTCCTCCCAGCACCCAGTCTGTGTTGCAATCTGGTGGCATTGCATGGTCATCCCTCATTGGCTGGGCATGATCAGGAACTCTGACAGAGACCAGGAACTCTGACAGTCCCTGTTGCTAGGCCTTCAGGCAGACTCCAGTTTGGCTCTTCAAAAAGTACATTATGTGCATGCCTTGATAACTGGTCTGAGCCAATTTCCTTGACCCTATGGGCCCTACTACACAGGGGAATGTCAGAACAGAAATAGTTTCACTCTGAATTCCAGACTGGACTGGAACTCACAATGATCCTGCCTCTGCTTCCCTGGTACTGGGATTACAGGTCTGAATTACTACACTATGCTCCTGAAAGGGAGTTTAAGGAGCCAGGACCTTCCACACTGCTTTGAGTTGTACCAGTTCCCAAATAGCAGGGTGAACAGAGGTGCCTTGTCTCAGGGGAGCTCAGAGCTTTGTTATCCTCCCCCAAGCCTGTGACACTCTTGGCAAGGAAGGGCCCTTCCTCTTAAACCCTTCCAGCCTTCTGCCCACGTGGGGTCTCTGTGGAGGACTATGGTACCAGATTGGGGGACTCAGGGGTGCAGAGATGGGGCCAGAGAATAAGAAAGGAGTGAACCCCACTGGGGCATGGGGTGAAAGGTAATGAGCAGTACCTGAGAAGTGTGGTCACAGACTCTGACAGCTTTCCCAGTCTGAGATCACCAATCAAAGAGTGGTGGGTTTCTGAATGTAGATTGTTGTGGTGTCATTTACACAGCAAATTTCATGTTTGTGGGCATACAAATCGATGTGTAAATGCACGGGTGTATGTGTTCCTTGCCTGGTTTTCTGAGATGGGGTCTCTCACGGAACCTGGAGCTCAGTGTTCAGCTAGGTAGGCATCAAGCCTCAAGGACCCTTGTCTCTACCTCCTCAGTGCTGGGGTTACTGGGTGTGGTGGTTTGAAAGAAAATGGTCCTTATAGGGAGTGACACTATTAGGAAGTGTGGCCTTGTTGGAGGAAGTGTGTCACTGTGGGGGCGGGCTTTGGGGTTTCTAGTGCTTAAGCTTCACTCAGTGTGACACTCAGACTATTTTCTATTGCTTGCATATAACAATAGAAAATAGCATAGCAGCTTCTTCTTCAGCACCATGTCTGCCTGCACCCTGACATTCTACTTGCCATGATGATAATGGAATAAACCTCTGAAACTGTAAGCCACCATCTCAATTAAATGTTTCCTTGTAAGAGCTGCCATGGCCATGGTGTCTCTTACCAGCACTGGAAACCCTACGATACTGGGAGACCAGCTGTGTGTCGTGTCTGCGTCCTATGTGGGCGCTGGGGACTGAACTCTCACGCATTTTACCTACTGAGCCATCCCCTAGTTCCCACATTTGTGGGTTTTAAGGATTGCACATAGTCACGTTGGCCAGTCACAGTCTAGGCCCCTTGGTCCTTTTGCACTCAGATGCTCACCATCTGGCCCAGGCTGATTTTGTGAGGCTGCGTCATAGGGCTCATGCTTTGCTCATGTTCTGCTCTTACACTGAATGGACTATGCTAGCCTTGTCTCTGCTGCTATAGTAGACACTCAGGATGATCAGTTTGCAAACAAAAAAGGTTTGGGTCAACTCACAGTGTTGTAGGTTTTAGTCTGAAGCAGGTCACCCTCATTGCTTTGGGCTGATGGTGGCACACCATGCCAGAAGCACATGGAAGTTTGTTGACTGTTAGATGGCTGGGAAGCAGAAAACAGAAGTCCAGTATTTCAGTCTTCTCATATTCCCATGACCACTTCTTCCCACCAGGTCCCACCTCCTAAAGGTCCCACTACCTCCCCTAAGAACAGGGCTGGGGATCAGGCCTTGAACAGTAAACCTCAGGGACACTCCAGAGCCAAGCTGTGGTGTGAACTATAGCTTCTCACATGTTACCTCAGCTGTGTGACGTTTGCATCTTGGTTAGAAGCACTCTCCAAGTTTCAGGTTAGAGCCTTCAACTTTGTTTTTGTGGGAATGGACCCGTGGCCAGCAGGTAGGAAGTACTTTCCTCAGGCCAAGGGAGGTGGACTGCCAGGTGGGACTCTACAGCATCAGGTATTTGCTTGCAGCCACAGGGAGATGGGTCCTCTGGGGCATTGAATAGCCAGAAACCTGCAAAGCGGTAGGCAGTGGGGGAAAGTCCCACAAAGGAGAAGGCTGCCAGACGGTCCTCACTGATGGTGTTTTTTGCCTTGGGGCTCTGTCTCACTATCACCATGCATGTTGGGAGGACAGCTCTCCAGGGAATATCTCATCTCAACCCCTCTATCAGACAGGCACTGATCTGAGAGCTCAGCTTTCCATCCTGGCTGCCTTCCACTCCCTCACCTCTCCACCCCCATGGTCCAGGCTCCTCTCTCCTGGCGATGACTCACACCCTGCTGACTCCACTCAGCCCATCAGCTGCTCTCCACTGCAGCTGGAGGAGCTGCTGTCTCGATTATTTATTGAAATTGGCAAACACAAGGTTCTGAATTTAATAGGTACAAAAGGGTGGCCAGAGGAAAAATCCCCTTCTCACCTCCTTCCCCAGCTTCCCTGTAAAGGGCTGATTCTATGCATATGTGAATATGCAGATATATAGAATCTCTCCTTTCTAGGTGTTTTGCACAAATGTTAGCCCTTAGCTATAAGAAATACCAGACGCGATTGATTTATAAGGAGGAAAGGTTGAGCTGGTGCACACCTGTAATCTCAGAACTGGGGAGATTGAGGCAGGAAGATTGAGAGTTCCAGACAAGCCTGGGCTGGGCTACATTGCAAGACTCTCTCCAAAACAACATAAAAAACAAGAACAAAAGATAAACACACAAAAAAGGAGGAATTTTTGGGGCTCATGATTTTAGAGGTCAGTGACCTTGTGGCTTAGAGTTTGTGGTGTGGCACCTCGTCATGGTGGGAAGATTTGGTGGAGTTAAGTCTGCTCCATTCATGGCTGGAAATAAAAGTGAGAAGAGATCAGAGTCCTATTATTCCTTTGATGGTGCATTTTTAATGACCTAAGGCTTTCCCTAGGCCCCACCTCTTCAGGGTTCCATGCCTTTCTCATAGCACCACAGGCTGAAGATCCAGCCTTCAACACATGGCCTTTGAGAGGACATTCCCAGTGTAAACTCAAGCAGTGGCCAACAAGAACTTCCATTTGTCGTTGGGAAGATGTCTCAGTGACGAAGATCACATGCACAAACATAATGGGGCCTTGAGTTTAGATCCCCAGCACCCAGCCATATATACCTCTGACTGCAGTGCAGGGGTGGTGGAGGCAGAGGATTGCTGGGCTTTGCCAGCCAGTCTAGCTGAAATGATGAGCCCAGGGTTCTCGTTCTCTCTCTCTCTCTCTCTCTCTCTCTCTCTCTCTCTCTCTCTCTCTCTCTCTCTCTCTCTCTCTCTCTCCTCTTTCCTTCTCTTTCATGCACATAGTACAATTTTTGCTTCAGTTATTATGTCTTGATGTCTATTCTCTTTCAAAGCAGAGACTCCCGTCCACAAACAGGAATGCCAAGGCCTCTCTGGAGAGGAGCCTCCTGTCCAGACCAGTGGTGGGGGACATAGCAGTGTCTCACCGGATGGCCGATGTTCCCCATTAGGCAGCCTGGGCCTCCCAAACAAGGTTGCCTTGGGAGGAAGCCCTTGAAATGAGCAGTGCCTCTGCCTGGTTGTTTTCCTTCCAATCTGCAGGATTCCTCTCATCTTCCCTAGAGCTTTTCTAAAACTTGGCCCCCTCCAGAAGCTTCCTCCGTTCCTGACCCCTGACTTCCGGTTCCAGGCTCCCCAGCGCCAGCCAGCCCACAATGAGTCAAGCCCTATCCCCCTTCCCTCCCTTCCTCCTCCTCTCTTCAACACACAGCCCCGTGTGCTGCCGGGAGTTCCTCTCTGATTCCCTGAAATCAGGGTGCCTACGATGGATTGTGGGGCCACAAGTGTCTCTCACCACTGCCCTTCACTCTTCTTCACGAGAGACACTTCTCCAACAACCAAAGATTCTTCCGTAGATTCTCCCTCTCTGATGTGCTAGACTCACACTCCTGCCTCACAGTGGCACAGTTAGTTTGTTGATCTTATGACCATGTGTGGGAGGGATTGTCCGGGTGCTCTAGGAGAGGTACTGGAGTAGGTTTAGTGTCCAGCCTATGGAGTATCATTTCTGGTGATATAGGATTGACTGATATAGGAGTGACTATGTGACCTGGCTCTGGTCATTGAGATAGAAACAAAACATTTCCTTCTTCATGGAAGAGAAGGGTACTCTTGAAGAATGTAGTCTTTATGTGGAAGAGGTATGAGGACTTGATATCCATATCTGTGGCAGCCATTTCGTGATGTGAGGCAAAGACCTTGAGAAGTCAAAAAACAGAGTGGCAGGGTGGAGAGAGCTGGTTCCTTTGCCCTCCAGAAGTCTCAGATGTCCTTATAGTTGATCAGTCAAGGTGGTCAGGTAGATACCATACCCTTCACTACTGACCAGATGTGGGTGCCGCGCCCCTTCTGCTGCTGACCAGATGTGGGTGCCGCGCCCCTTCTGCTGCTGACCAGATGTGGGTGCCGCTCCCCTTCTGCTGCTGACCAGATGTGGGTGCCGCGCCCCTTCTGCTGCTGACCAGATGTGGGTGCCGCACCCCTTCTGCTGCTGACCAGATGTGGGTGCCGCGTCCCTCCGTTACTGACCGTGGGCCTAGAGCAAATCCACTTCCACTGTTCCTGTCCTCCTCCATGAGAGGTTGTGGGACACCAGGGACATCTTACAACAGTGACTCACAAGCCCCTAAAGCCCCAGAGACTTTTTGAACTTCGATTGGTGACAGGAACTGGTGGATGGGTCCACGCTGAATCGGAGCTGAGTGCAGGTGACTCAGCTCAGATGAGACGGTCCCAGAGCCTTTGTTAGCTCCTCTTCCCCATTTGTCAGCCACCCTTCATCGTGCCCCAGTTTCAGGGTATATTTTTAGAGGAAATAAACTCTCACAGCCCAGAATTACACAATTCCTCCAGGAGCTTGGCATCACCTGCTAAGGGAGCGAGCCACCAAACAGGCACGTGGAGACCATTCCCCTGGCCAGTTCCCTGGCAGCCAGGAAGCCTGCCGACTCAGAGGGGCAAGCAGATGGGCCCACTAGGGAAACAGTCCACTTTTCCAGAAAGCACCATTTCACCAGCTACAGTCTCAAGAGAGAGCACTGTGGTCCAAGATCCGGGGCGTGTGAGTCTTCTCTGCAGACGTAGGATTCAGTCCACCCCTCCCTATAACTAAACACCAGTAACACTCCTGCCCCATGGTACAGCTAGCAGCTTAAAGGTCCTCCCACAGTTTTGAATCCTCCTGGGCTTCGGAGGGCACAGAGGGGCCCTGTGTCTGGGGCTCCCACTCCAGTGACATGGGGTGGCATGTCCAGCACGTCTGTGGTTCTGTTCTTATCCCTAGAGGTAAGTGCCTCATTCTACCTGCCTGTCATTACCCACACAAGTGAGGACTCAGGGAATGTTTGTTTTACTTGCCCAAGGGCTAATTTGCACTGGTTGTCTGACAGTTCTTATAGTATTTGACTTTAAACATTCTCCACAAATTCTTAAAATATTCAGAACAACTGTTGAGAGGAGTGAAGCAAGCCCTCCCTTGCTCGGAACAATTCCATACACTCTATCTGGGCTCTGTGGTGTTTCTTACATGGAAGCAGCTTCTCATTAGCTCTAGGGTAGGACTTTCCCCAGAAAGGAGATCTTCAGCAACCGATTTGCAGGATGGTCAGGGCACGTGCCATCAAGTACCCACTTGGCTCCTGGTTGCGTCGGTGAGTGGTTCTTGTTTGTGGCTTGAGTCTGTTGGAGCATGAGGGCTTGGCAGAGGCAGATGCTTTGTGCTCTGCATCAGGACTTCTGTGACAGGACCCTCTTCAGTGAGTTCCTGAGTTAAAACTGATGCCGCTAGCCTGCAGCAACGTTGTCTTCCTTGAAACCATACAGCTTTTATTTATTTATTTACTTTTTAAAGATTTATTTTATTTTAGATTCTGTATGTATGCGGGTGTCTGTAAGGGGGCACATGCACCTGGGTGCAGTATCTCTGGAGGCCAGAAGAGGGCATCAGATGTCCTGGAGCTGCAGTTACAGGCAGTTGTAAGCCACCTGATGTAGGTGCTAGAACCAAACTTGAGTCCTCTGAGAGAGCAGGAAGTGGTCTTAACTTCTGAATCACCTCTCTGGCATGTGCCTTATTTTAAAAACTTTCCCCCATTAATCATTTAGAACACACATGTCTTCCTGGATATACATCCACTTGAGAAATTGTGGAGCAACTGCTGAGTGCTCCAGTCAATTCCTTCAGTCTCCGCCTTGGTGTCTTGCACATAGCTGATGTCCTAGCAGTCAATGGTCCCAGGGCGACACTGCAGCACAGGGCTGGGGATGTAGCTTTGTGGGTGCAGTGCCTGCCTAGAGGGCCGAGACCTGGATTCCATCCCCAGCACTAAATAAACATGGTGTGGTGGCACACATCTGCTACCCCAGCACTGGGAGCAGTGGCAAAGGAAAGCTCAGTGTCATTATAGGCAACATAGAGAGTTCAAGCCAGCCTGGGCTACAGAAGACCCTGTCTCAAAAAAAAAAAAAAAATAATGAAGGGGTGGAAGTACAAGGAGGAATATAAAGCGTGGAGGGGCAGAGAACAGGGGCAATATTACTTCGCTACTTCAGGGAGAGTGGCTGTTTTAAAAGCACAGTGAGGATGTGAGTAGGGCCAAAAGGGTGCTCCAGGTGGAAAGGGCAGCCAGGAGAAGGCCTGGGCATGAGTGACAGGTGATGTGTCAGTGGGCAGCTGGGATAGCAGTTCCTTAGCAGAACCAGCAAGCAGGATCAAGGGAGGAGAAAGAGCGTGGGAGGGAGGCCAGACACGGCAGGTCCACTGGGGCACCTGGAGGAGCACTTGGGTGTGTGACCCCACCTGGTTTCTGTTTTTAAAGGGGCACACCAACTCCACCATCAGGGATTTCAGAGTCTATTCCGCCAGCTGGGACTGCTACCGTTGTACAACTGGGAAACATTGTGGCCAAGTGGTGACCGATGGACAGGGACAGGCTTCATAGGATTTGTTGGTGACTTGAATGAATAGAACAAGGATGAGATCAGAGTCAAGGGTAATTATGGATTCCCTGCTTGGACCTTGGGGTCAGCCACTCACAGTGCTGGTCTGGTTGGGAAGGTGACAAGGCCAGGCTAGATGTCTCCAGTATATAGTGGCCTAGAATGATCAACAACAAATACCGATAGAGTGAGGAGAGATAGCAAGATCGTTCCCCTGAGCAGGGGAACCCTAACTCTGTCAGCTGGTCCCATCAGGGAGAGCCCACGGGGCTCAGCGACTTGGCATGCAGGACTCAGGCACTTGGGCATCCCCGCAGGTTAGAGATGGGTGGCTTACAAACTACCACAGCTAGAAAAAGCCAAAGAAATTTGGGGGAGACTCAAGACAGCATTGCCAATGAACCTTACACACATGTAATGGGTTTCATTATAACACATTTATACATGCCTATAATGTATTTTATCACATTCGCCCCCATTATTCTCTCTTGTTCCCCCACCTCACAGGTCCCTTTCCTCTTGGAAGCTAAATTCTGTGTGTGTGTGTGTGTGTGTGTGTGTGTGTGTGTGTGTGTGTGTTTCAATAGGTTTGCATGAGTGAGAGGTTATTTACAGTATCCTGGGTACCTTACCAAAGGATATATCACTGAAGGAAATGTCTCTTCCTTTGAGTTTCAATCTTGAGTGGCTGACTGGCTGATAAGGTATGGGTAGATGCCTTTGATTTGCTTAGCATCTTCACTAATGGTCAATAAACAGTCAGCAATTCCTATTTCCAATAAGCAGCAAACTCCCTGCTCGTGAGAGCTTCAAAAGTCCTCATGCACAGCCCAGTCTCTAACCTTACAGCACACACGGGTTTCCCCAGTGTTTGGGAGGCAGAGTGGGACTCCTACCTTTAGGATAGCCAGGGATGCTGCTGGTGGCTTCCCTTGTTATGGTCTTGTCTTATACCAAGACGGTAGATGCCAACCAACCACACACATCCTCTGTGTCATTAGCAAGGGCCATGTGGTCCTGTCTTGGGTGGAATTGTACTCTAGCTATGTGGTAGCAAACGTAACTAAAATTATTCCAGTTTCTCCTCTTCTCCCTCACATCCAACCACAGAGAGCCGGTACCCCACCACCTGTCACGGAATAGTTCCCCACACTGCCTGCCAGTTCTTGCTCACAGTCCCACTGACTCTGATGCCCCTTGATGCAGCATAGAAAGGAAAAGTTGTGGAAACACAGAAGGGAGGGGAGCCCCTCCCCAAGAAGCATGCAAGCCTCTTGCCAGCAGAGAAGCAGTTATCAGCTGTTCAAGGTCCTTCTCCTTTCCCAGCTGTAAGCCTGTACTTCTAGACCTGTCACCAGAAACCCCGCTTATAGGGAAGGGCCATGTACTAAGCCTTCTGTAACTCTGATATCTCCAGGCTTTACCTTATAAACTATATAATTCTATCAAAGGCATCTCCGGAGCCATCCTATAATCTCACTTATCAAAAGAAGGGCTGACAAGATGGCCCAGTGGGTAAAGGTGTTTACCATCAAGCCTGATGCCCAGAGCTGGAATTCCAGGATCTCACATCATGGAAGTAAAGAACCAACCCCTGCAAGTTGTCTTTTGACCTCAACATATATGCAGCCCCAAATAAATAAATGTAATGACCGAATGAATGAACGATAGGAAAAGGGGAAAAAGGTTTTCTCAGTAACCTTTTGAGTTATAACGTGAGAGCCACCAAAATAGTATATACAGTGTACTGGCTAGTTTTATGTCAGCTGGACACAGGCTAGAGTCACTGGAGAAGAAGGAGTCTCAATTGAGAAAATGCCTCCATAAGATTGGGCTGTAGGCAGGCCTGTAGGGCATTTTCTTAATTAGTGATTGATATGGGAGGGTCCAGCCCATTGTGGGTGGGGCCACCTGGCTGGTGATAAGA
This sequence comes from Peromyscus leucopus, assembly GCF_004664715.2. Taxonomy (NCBI): domain Eukaryota; kingdom Metazoa; phylum Chordata; class Mammalia; order Rodentia; family Cricetidae; genus Peromyscus; species Peromyscus leucopus. The sequence continues at coordinate 94,868,763 of NC_051067.1, read as the reverse complement.
AAATAGGCCAAGCAAGCTGTGAAGAGCAAGCCGGCAAGCAGCACCTCCTCATGGCTTCTGTGTCAGCTCCTGTCCTGACTTCCTTCCTTGACAGGCTATGATGTGAAGTGTAATCCAAATAAACCCTTTCCCCCACAACTTGCTTTTGGTCATGGTGTTTCATCACAGCAATAATAACCCTGACTAGGACATAGAGCTAAAGCTGAGATGTTCAGTTGAGGCTCCTCCTTGAAGAACCTGTACCCATGTGTGTGTGCCCCTTTCTCCTGACTCTCATGCTTAAGCCTGTGATAAATAGTTTTAGTAAAATCTCCAGCTCTGCCTCTCACTGGCTAGCCTGAAATTATTCTTCTCGTCAAAGGCATAAATCCTCATGTGCCCACATGGAGGCCTCTACAGAGTCAGGAGAATGTCTCAGATTGCTGAGGATGACATTGTAGGACTATGTTGATACCCCTTACTTGTCAAACTTCTTCCAAGTCTGATCCCTTACCTTCAGTCCCCTAGACCACTTTTATTTTACATTTCTTCTTTTTTAATCACAAAATGCCACAAAAGGCCTGTACCAGGTTTGATCTATGTTAGAGTACAGCTTTATTGTCTTTGCTTTGAGGATCTCTCATATGGGTCTCAGGCTGTCCTTGGACTTGTTATGCTGCCTAGGATAAGTCCTCCTGATCCTCTTGCCTGCATCTTCTGAATGCTGGGATCACAGGAGTGTATTACCACACTTGGGCACACTTGGCTTTTCCCAGTGCTGGGGATCAAACCTGGGGCTTCAGGCAAACACTGGACCAAATGAATTATATCTTAGGCCATTGTGTGTGTGTGTGTGTGTGTGTGTGTGTGTGTGTGTGTGTGTGTGTGTGTATGTACACATGAGTGTGCATGCCTGAAGTGTCCAGAGGCACTGAACCCCCTGCAGCTAGAGTTACAGGTGGTTGTTAGCTGTCTGACCTAAATACTGGGAACCAATTCAGGTCCTCTGGAAGAGCATTATGAACTTTTAACCAATGAACCACCTCTCCAGCTCTGTAGGCCACTTTCATTTAAAATTTTTAATTACAAAAGGCCACAAAGGGCCTGTACCCTGCATTAGTGTGCATGTGTGAGAGTGGCCGACCTTATTAAGTTTTTACACTTGGTCCCTCCATCAACCTGATTACTGATGGTCATTTTCTTTATCTACCTATGGTCTTCCCTTCTTCTTTCATACCCACACCCCATGAAGGGATATGAGCTCAGGTGGAGAAAGGGAGCAGAGAGGAGGCCATTTTCATCATAGAAACACAAGTGGCTTGATGATGGTGATGATGGTCATAATGGTTGGTAGTGATGAGAGTGATGATTGTGATAATGATGATGGTGATGATGGTGGTGATGATTGTCTTAGTTAGGGTTTCTATTGTTGTGTAACCACCCTGGCCATCCTGGAACTCACTCTGTAGACCAGGATGGCCTCCCATGGCAACTTTCATAAAGGAAAACATTTAATTGGGGCTGTCTAACAGTTCAGAACTTAAGTCCATTATCATCATGGCATGGCGGGACATGGTAGCATGTAGGCAGATATGGTGAAGGAGCTGAGAGTCCTACATCTTGATCTGCAGGCAGCAGAAGGAGACTACCACACTAGGTCTAGCTTGAGCATATCATACCTCAAAGCCCACCTCCACAGTGAAATACTTCCTCCATCAAGGCCACACCTGTTCCAACAAGACCACACCTCCTAATAGTGCCACTCCCTATGGGCCAAGCATTCAAACGTGAGTCTATGAGGACCATACTTATTTAAGCATCCACAATGATGACGGTGATGGTAGTAATAATGGTGGTAGCAGTGATGGTGATGAGAATGATGATAATGGTGGTAATGATGTGATGATGGTGTAATGATGATGGTGATGATAATGCTGGTGGTGGTGATGGGGAAGAGAGCTGTGATTGCGATGATAATGATGATGATGGTGATGATAGTGACCACTCAATCATCATTACCAGCAGCAGCAGCAGCAGCAGCAGCATCATCATCTCTGGCCCTCCACCACACCCTCCTAGGTGGCACCTCTCTTTTCTCCCATTTCCCAGATGAAGGAACAGAGGCTCTGAGAGTGGAGACCACATATCCAGGGCTTGGGCTGACACTCTGTCCTTGAACACAATGACAAGAAGTATCTCCAAGTGCCTACCAGCACCTGAGCATCCACAGGAGTTGGTATTTATTTATTTTTGTTTTTTATAGACAGGGTTTCTCTACAGTGCTCTGATGTCCTGGAACTCATTTTGTAGACTAGTCTGGCCTTCAACTCACAGAGACCTGCCTGCCTTTGCCTCCTGAGTACTGGGATTAAAGGCACATGCCACCATGTCTGGCCTGGGAGCTGGTCTTTACGGATGGCCTTCTCTGGGGCTTAGGGAGGGCACTGTGACAGTACTGTCCACTTCTTCCCTCCCATGTCCTTCCATCCTCCTTTTCCTTTCCTCTCCTACGTGAAGCCACATGCAGGCAGCAGGGACACCAGCAGACAGCAGAGTCCAGTGAAGCTGCCTGGTTGGGGTGAGGGTTCCTAGCCCTCCTGCAGTGTTCTTGTCTGGGCTAAAGCAAGGTGGAGCCAGTGGGGGCAGAAGGAACTGTTTCCAATGAGAGGGGCTGCACCTCTCCAATTGGGCTTCCGTTATGTGTGGGGAATGTAAAACTCAGTGTTGCTATGGAAACTGCCATCTCCTGCTCCCTCTGCCATTCTCTGAGAAGTTTCTGTGTGTGCGTGGGATTGGAGACTCTCCTGCCTGCTGGGTGCTGGTATGCAGAGGGCGTCTGGTATGAGGGCCCTAATCCTGGAGAGGTTGTGGAGTTTGCTGCTGAGGGAAGGTGGGGTCAGGTGCAGCCCTGGGTTGGGGCTGTATCTCTGGAAGAGTCCTGGTGGTCACACACCCAGAAAGGTAAATGTGGTCCGGTGGGTCACTAGGGAAAGCTTGGGCCTTACATTGGCTGAGCCCCCAGGCCTGAACCAGATCATTGCACTTGCCCAAGCCTTAGTTTCTTTCAGTTGGGCATGTGAACATGCCCAGCGACAGCAACCTCTCAGAGGTGCCTGAAACCATGACTTTTGCATTTCTGGCTCTGCCCGGTGTCTCTATAGCAACCAATTAAGGGGTTCTTTCTCCTTCCTCTCCATCCCCTGACCCCATGCAGGTAGGCAGTTGAGTGCACTCCATGGATGAAGGACAAAGGACGGAAAGGAGAAAGGGCTCAAAGTCTGCTGGCTGGCGTTGGCCCTCAGTCCTGCTCAGTGCCCCTTCCTCTCATCGCTGGCTGCATCTAGTGATGTCCTTGATCTTCAAGCAACGTGACCACAGGCCTCTGCCTTCTGGGCTCGTGCTGAGCCATAACACCACTCCACACTCATTAGTGGCCAGGCTTGTGGTAGAGAGAACTCTTTCTGTGTTTAGCGTCAAATCAGCACAAAGTGCTTTACTTCCTCTGGGGGAGAGATGAGGGCAGGGTGAAGAGCACCCCTTAGCCCCGTGGGTGACACCCAGCACCCAGCACCCAGCCTTCCCAGGTGACTGGAGAGCTCTTTCTGGGGCAGAAGGAGGAAGACTAATTTTAACTTGGCAGGGATGTTTTTAGCTTGTGTGTTTTCCTGGCCAGGGCAAGGATGTCAGGTGCTCCTTGGTCCACTGTATCGGGACAGAAGGAATCTGGGAGTGGTGTTGCCTCCATCAGAGAGCCCTTGTAGATCCCAGATGGGTCAGGATGCTAAGAAGGATGCAGTGGCCAGTCTTTCCTCAGGAAAACTGTGACTTCTCCCTCAGATCTAGAGAAGGGCTTCTTGAGGGTGGGAGGCTGGGGCTGGCTACATCAACAGATGAAATCTGAGTGTTGGAGGCCTGGTTTCTAGACCAGCCCAAGGATTTGCTGCATGGCTTTTAAGCAAGTCATGTCTGTCTCTGGGCTGCCATACCTGTTCCAGGGGGACAACCAGAGTCTTGCCCACTTTTCACAGACTCAAAGCATGCTGGAGGACTCTTTGGATATAGCAAAGCAGGAAAGGGCCCACAAAGAGTAGTTAAGGGGTCAGGGGCTCTCATCTTGCCTACCTGATAAGGAAAAGCAAGGGATTGGGCTTCAAGCCCAACGTGGTGGTACACATCTTCGATCCCTGCACCTGGGTGGTGGAGGCAGGAGGATCAGGAGTTCAAGGCTAGCCTCAGCCACATAATGAATTTGAGGCTCTAGATCTGTTTTGTGTGCCATGCAGTGCCTGGTCTGTGGGGGGGCTGTTCACACTCATTTATGAATGGCCCATCAGCACAGCTCCCACTGGGAGTCTGGGGAAAATTAGCCTGGGAGGACCATGGGAAATCAGCTAATTGATCTCTAGGCAGCAGAGTGGCTCTGGAAAGTCTCCGGGGTTGGTGATTAGAGACAGTTCCTAGGGATAAATGAGAAGAAGATGAAGACAGATTTCTCCGAGGGTGGTGGGAGGTTGTTCGGATCTGGTGACGGCAGTGAATCTGGGAACTAAATGGCAGTGCTGAAATGTTTGGCCTTTGCTGAGATAATAAAGACAGGATGGGAACCTGCCTTTGGAGGCAGTGACGTGGGTTCAGATCTCAGTTCTACTCCTAACAGCTGTGTGATCCTGGGATGGTTCCTTTTCATCTCTGGTCTCAGTTGGTTCTTCTATGAACTTGGGATAAAACAGTGCTTCCCTGGCCCAGAATTCACCTGTGTCCACATATGCTGCAGACAGTTCTAGCCCAGAGCCTGGGTAAACAGTAAGCGTCTAATGGGTAAATTCTGACAATTGTTAGGAGTGTAAGCCCTTGGCCCTGAGCTGCTCGGAGTCTTTTCATCTTTACACTACTCCTAGGAGAGATGCTGTTGTCATTCTCACCATCAAAACTGGAAACTGAGGCTCATCTAGATTCAGCAGTGTGCCCAAAGTCACTCTGGAAAGTGCCAGTAATCAGAGTGGAATCTGGTTCTGCTGTCTTCCAAGCCAGGATCTGCTGTGGCTGCTCACATCATCCCTCCCACCATGCCTTCAGTACCTGGCCCAGAGAGGGTAAATTCATAGTCAATGGCACAGACTGCGAGACAATTCAGGTTGACTCCAAAGCCTTAGGTTTGCTTTCCACTGCTCCAACCTGGCCTGACCACAGTTGACACTCAGGGCAGGTAGACTGCCTGGGGGTAGATGAGCTGAGAGGAGGCCTTTCTACTTGTTTGTAGCCCTGAGGGCTCACAGCTCACTGGGATGCATGCACAATGGCCCTGTGTGTAGAACTGCTGGGACTGCTCTTGGTAATCCCCGGCTGAGGCTGGAAGCCTAGGGTTCTGGTTACAAGGGGCAGGGAACACATGGACACGTGTGCTGAGTAAATTTGGCTTCCCCAATCCCAGATCAGCTACGAAGAGTAACTAATCCTCCAGCCCTGTCCTTTTCTAGCCTTCTCAGGTTCTGTTACTTTTGGCCCAGGAACATTGAAGGAGTTGACATCCAGGGTAGGTTACACTCAGACTGATTCCTTTACTCGGAAGTGAGTTGCATTCTAAAGGTCATCTCATAAAAGGAGTTGCTGGATCAATGCACTACCACGTCAGCTTGATTGCTGAGTTGATACCCAGAACCTGGCAGGACAGCTCTTCAGAGGAGGTGGTTATTTGCCCTTGCTAGGTGACAGGCCACTTGTCTTTTATGGATTTAGTGAAGACTGCTCTCAAGGCAGTCTGTCTAAGTAAGAGCCATTGTGGGAAGATGGGCTGGCATGAAGGTTTCTTGGAGATAAGAGGAAGTAGAGAGGTTTGTAGGTCATTAGTGTTTGCTTTTTTTAAAAAAAAAATAACTTATTTCACTTTATTTTATGTGCATTGGTGTGAAGGTGTCAGATCCCCCAGAACTGGAGTTACAGATAGTTGTAAGCTGCCATGTGGGTGCTGGGGATTGAACCCGGGTCCTCTGGATGAACAGTCAGTGCTCTTAACCACTGAGCCACCTCTCCAGCTCTTAACCACTCAGCCACCTCTCCAGCCCCACTAGTGTTGGCTTTTTGAGGCAGGGTTTCATACAGTCCAGGCTGGCCTCAAGTTTGTTATGTAGTCATGGTTACCCTTGATTTTCTGATCTTCCTGCCTATACCTCCCAAGTTCTGGAATTACTGGTGTGTGCTACCATACCCAATTTATGTGGTGCTGGGGATGGCACTCAGCATGCTAGGCAGGCATTCTACCGATAGAGCACCCCCCCCCCAACATCATCTGTTCTTTCTTTCATTTGGGGCCAGGGTTCATATTCTTATAGGCCTGGGCAATTCAAGAGCCATAGAGACAGATCTTGGTTAGTGTGGGAGTAGGTACTGTCATCCTGAGGCAGTGTGGCAATTAGAGTGGAGGGTACTGTGTCAGGGACGAACAGGCTGGGCTTCATGGAAAGCTGCAGAAGCTGGCTCCAACTTGGGAAATGTAAGCCTGATCAGTTGGAAGGCTTGCCTGTGCTTGCCATCTGTTGAAGAAGGGTCACAGACACACCACCTGGCTTCTGAGGGGTGAGGGGATAGCATCTGGGAGACAGGCTAGTTCCTCTGGGAGATGCTTGGCTAGACTCAGTCATAATTTATTCAACAGTCTTAGACACCTGTACCTGAGGCCGGTGCTGGCCTTGGCCATCAGCCAGAACTCAGTTCTGGATGCACATGCCTGTCTGTTTATCTGACCTGGTGATGTGGGATGTGGGACAAAGGCCATCCAGAGAGAGCAAGGGAACTACCTTGAGCTGCTTGGGTGAAGGTTGGAAGGGGGAGTCTGGCTTGAGGCCCAGGCATACCTGTATGGCCCAGCACCTGTACTGCCCCAGGAAATCCTCTCTGCAAGCCTTCTAGTGGTCTCAGGACAGACTCATGCCACCAGGCTCCTGACATACCCATGCTGAATCTGCACACCTGCACCTTCAGGATGTGCTGGGGTTGGAGACTACTGCATTCTGCCAATCTAAGTGAGGATCAGATCCACCGAGTAGTATGTCTGAAAAACACAGCTGGCATTTGAGGACATGCACCACCTCTTCATCTGCTCACAGCCATAATTTCAGTATTGTCACTCTGATCCTGCAGTATGAGAAACATGGTTATTAGGTGGCCCAGAGGAGGGTTTCCAGCCATAGCGGGTAAGCAAGAAGCCACTCCATGCTCCTATAGTGGTTAGAAGAGCACAAGCTTCTTTGGTCATTTGAACTACAGGTCTGAGTGCACACTCAGGTGCCCAGGGGCATTGAACACGCTAGTCCAATGACAGTTTGTTTACCAGTTTTTTTTTTTTTTTTGTGTTTGTCTAAAGGTTGACTAGTAAGCTAAGAACTTGGCATTTGGCACAGTGGAACCTGATGCTCTTTCCTTATCACATCCGGCTTCCTTTTCTTGTGTGACAACTCCCTCTTAGCTCAGCTACTCTGGTTTTCCTAATAATAACAACCTTTGTGCACTCTTGAGCACACACACACACACACACACACACACATGCTCACATGCTCACACACTCACATGTGCATACATGTACATGTAAAAGGCCAGAGGTAAACATCAAGTGTCTTCCTCAGTTGCTCTCCATCTTATTTTTTGAGGCTGGAAGAGTCTCTCACTGGAAGCTTGAGCTCACTGATTCAGCTAGCCTGGTTGGCTAGCAGGTCTAGGGATCTGTCTGTCTGTCTTTACCTCTCCAGCCACCAGTGTGCATCATCAGACTGGTTTTTCTACATAGTTTCAATGAATCAGAACTCTCAGGTGCTATGCTTGGAAGACAAGCACTTTCCCGACAGAGCCACATCCATGCCCTCTCCTTTTTTTTTTTTTTTTTTGGGCAGGATCTCAACAAATAGTGACAACAGATCTAATGAGATCAGTATTATTTTCATTTAGCAGGTGGGGAAACAGCTCAGAGAGGCTTCTGTGTATGTATGTGTATACTTAGAGTTGTGTCAGCAGGAGGCAATGGTGCCAAGATCCACTGCCAGGTGGTCTGTCCCCAGTGCCTGGGAGAGCAGCCCTCAGCTCTGCTGCACCACATCTCTCCCACTCCGGCTCCCATCCCACTGTCAGGACCATGCACTTCAACGTTGATGGGAGTGCAGGTGAGCTGTGCATGTGTCCAGGACAGCCCACACCAAGCTGGTGGGTCCCACATCTGCATTAGGCTTCCCGTGGCTGTGCTGACTGCAGCTCCATTACGATCCTTAATTATGAAGTAACAGCAGTTCCTGCACAGAAAGAGGAAAGTGGCATTGCCAGCATCCAGATGGCCCCTGGCAGGCATGGGCTTCATCTGGTCTTTATGTAAGAGTTGCCCCGATTCCCAGCTTGCCTTTGGGGCAGACATTTGAACGCTTGTTTTGTGTTTATGATACAAGGGGGAAAGAAATTAAGGGCTCCCAATGGAAAGGAGGAAGAGCAAGAGAAGCCAGGAGCACCTCCAGGGCCCGTAGAGCTCCATGGGAAAAGAACAGGCTCTGAACTAGTTTCAAGATAAAGAGGAGCAGGTGGCTTCCCAGGGCATTAGAGGCTGAGGCAGGATTCCATGGCAGTGGGGACTAGGGGAGTCCCCTCTGTGAGATCTGTGAGGATGCAGGGCCTGGCATGAGGGTGTAGCTGAAGCTCCACTAGTCTCTGCTCTCAGAGCCCTGTTGTAATCATAGGGAAACCAAGGTCTATGGAGGTTTAAAGACTTAGCCAGTACCAGCTGTTCACATATATTGACCTGGCTTGGAATGGCTTGGAGTGCATTCTACCTGGGGGCTCTCCACATCTGACCCAGCTCCTGAAACATCCCTTGATGAGCCAGACGCTGGAGAGACACAGCAATTTAAATACCCTGCCCCCCCCCCCAGCTGCAGCTCCTGAACTCATTGTCTTACTGAGTCCAACATCTGGTTATTCTAGAACTTTCCCCAGGTTCCTCGAACCTGAATTGGAGAAGGCCTTAACGAGGTCTTAGGCTCATGACCAAGGCCTGTGACACATAGGGAGTGCCAGGTAGGCTCAGAAATCTTAGGGAGATTATACAAAGAACTAAAGAAAGAAAAAGAAGAAGGGAAGACTGAGTTCTAGTCCTATCTTTGCCCTGTTTGTGATGTGACCGTAGTTAAGCAGGACCTGGCCAGGCCTTAATTTTCCCATCTGTGAGGAGATCCGTTCTGTGGCTTTGCAAATTTTCTTATCCTCTTGCTTCAGTCTCCCAAGCATTAGGGTCTCAGGCATACAACCCCACACCTGGCAAAAGCCCCCGGTCTCTGCCCCGGGAAGTGCCGGGCCCTCCACCTCCAGTCCTTACTTTCTGACCTACTCCAGTGTTGTTTGTGTTTCTGTGGCTGGTAAATGAATGACTCTGTACGGAAAGAGAAGACATCTCCCACAGGATAAAGTGGCCCTATTCCTTGTTAGAGAGGCAAGTCATGGCTAGGCCCCTGCCCAGGTTGAGGCATATGGGCCATGTGGGCTGTGGTTACTGATTTCCACAAATTCATTCATCCCCTCATTCATCTACTTTTTATTAACTGTTCAACTGTCTTCTCATTCTCTCTCCCAGGTCATTCGCCCAGGTGCTCACCCATCAAGCTGGAGGCAGGTGCTAAGATACTGGGTAGGTGCTATGAGACTGGAGAGGAACAGGGAGCAGGCCCTGAGTTCCTCTGAGACAACACAGGCCTCATGCAGCCCCTCACCTCTGATGCTGTGCAGGCCTAATGGATTCATTTCACCCCAGTGAGCAACACATCTGTGGACTGGTCTTACCACCATTGCAGAGATGTGTCACTTCCAGGGCAGGGTGGAGGCCACCAGCTTTTGAGGGACTGTCCCAACCCCGGCCGGTTGTTCCTGTGAGGTGGGAGGCCAGCTCCCACCTTTTCAAGGGTTCTTAGGAGGAGGAAAAAGGGATAAGAAAATATTAGAAAGAAAAGATAGCGAAGAGGAGAAAGACAAAAACACAGGATAGATTTGGGAGGACCTGGGTCAATACCCAATGGCCTTTTCTGTTTATTCAAAAGACATTTTTATAACAATGCCAAGGAGTGCGGCAAAAGACCTCCCCTTTGCTAGATCAAAGCACACCACACAGTCAATTGCAGACCCTTTCAAATACCTGGTAACCACGCCCGTGGTCAAATCATCCCCTTATGCAGCCCTGCTGGGTAAAACAAGCTCAGATCCTGGGACCTTGAGTAATTTCTCACCAGGAAACCTCTGTGGGTCTCTACACTGTGACAAACAGGGTGCCTCCTGTTGCCCCCATCACATATCCCCACCCTCTGCATTGTGCTTTGGAAGGTGGTGAGAATCAACATCAGAATCACCCCAGGCTCTTGTAGCCTCGAGCAAGTCTCACATCTCTACTCAGAACACATGCTAAGAATATTCTAGAAGACAAGCAGACCCCCCCCCACCCCACAGGCCTTGTGTAACTTCTTGAAAGTCCAGCCAGGATGCTTGCCGAGTGTGTATGTCCAAAGAAGATTACAGGGCTCATTAGGGTGCTGTAAGCAGGGATGAGCCAAGAGGCTGAGGACACCCCAGACTCTTCTAAGGCAGAGCTGACACAAAACATTAACAACTTGGTGCCAAAAATAAGGTTGGTGCTGGGAGAGCACTACAGAGCAACATGTGGCAGCTTCTAGAGCCCACCCAGAGGCACTCAGCTCCATCACTCTCCCTACAGGAGAAACTGTGCTATGGTTAGGTGAACTTGTCCCTGTTACAGATACTGTGGTGCCAATAGAAGCCCAGACGGATGGCTAATAGTCAGTTTTACTCTAACGAAGTGCCCGAGGTCATGAACTTATGAAAGGAGAAGGTTTATTTAGCTCAGAGTTTTGGAGGGTATAGTCCAAGACTGGTGGCTTGGTGGCTTGAGTTCTCCAGCAAAGGCGGGGTGCAGTGGCAAGAATGCCCAGCAGAGCAAAACACCTACAATACAAGCTGGGAAGTACAGAGCGAGTTCCAGCCATGAATATGGTCCCCTTCAGGACCACACTAACCGTAATCTAAGGACATCCTGTAATGTCCCACCTCCCACAGCCATACCACATCCTGGTAGTGCTACCCTGGGGACCAAGCCTTCAACACATAGGCCTCTGGGGAATTTCAATGCCCAAGCCACAGAACAAGCCAACCCCTTGACTTGGCAGCTTCAAACACCAATGTTTTCTGAGTTTCCTCCACTTCGTGGTGGACAAGGTAAGCTACTGCTGTACACCATCATGGCTGAGCACACATGTAACTGTGTTCAGCTGCCGGCTGGAAGGTTTGGGAAGGTCTTCTCCCTGAGTCATTTCTCACGATGTGGTCTTTCCTTCCAGTAGGGCAGGCTTTGCTTGTATTCGCCAGTGTGGCTAGATTCAAGGACCCCAGGTCTCTCAGCCTCAGCCTCGTTCCTCCTATGTCTACTGGTCAATGCAAGGCCAGCAGCCTCCAGGGCTCCAGGCAGTGGAAATCAGCTCCAGCTCTCTACCAGAGAAGCCACCGGTGGCCGTATATACAGATAACTTTCCATAGGAAGTGATGGGATTTGGGGACCGAGGCTGGGACAGAGATGTGGATTGCCCCAAAGCCAAGTGGGCTCAGCCCCAGAGCGGCATGCTTAGTCAGTGTGGTCCGCCCTGCTTTGACATGGGGCTCCGCAGGGCTCCACTGCCTCACCTGACTTCTCCAGCACAGCCTTACTGTTCTCCATGCAACCCCACAGCAGGAGACCACTAAAAGGGAAGAAATCACACCAAGACTGCAATCATTAGCTCCCCTGAACACTGGTTCTATTTTTGGTGGATATGAGGTCTCTGGCCTTGGGGCAGAGAAACCTCTGTATGCTGTACACCACAGGGAGCCTGGTGCCAATGAGAAAAGAATGGCCTCCGGGAAGGTAGCAAGGTCTGTCTAGGTCTGGCTGGGTTTCAGCCCTAAGATCAGAGAAGGGTTACTTGCATTGAGCATTTGCTCTACTCTGAGTTCTGTGCACTGGGCACATCTGCCCTTACTTTCCTTGGAGCCTTACCTTCTAGTCTCTGTTTCCCAGTCAACGTGGAAGAGTTTTGCATTTACAAACAGGCCACTCTTTCTTTCCCAACTTTACATGTTCTGCCCTCTGTCTCTAGTCTTGTGAACCCCAAGGTCTCTCTGGCCTCCTTTAGATCCCAGGCTCTCAATCCTCTTTGTTAGATGGTGGATCCTAGATAGAGTTGGAATACATCTCTTGAGCTACTGTTTGGTTGCTAGCCCAGCAGTCTTTGCTTGTTACAGACTGAATGATGGAATGAATAAGTGATTCCCATCCCAGCCCATTGGACAGATGAAATCATTTAGGCTTACAGAGAACTAGCTTACCTATGGCAAGGCAGGGTGAGAAGCAGAGGCTGGATTCGAACCTAGAGATGTTTGATGGTCTAGTTTGTACCTTCCCTGACTCTCAAGGGTAAAAGCAAGGGCTGGAAATAGTGATGGGGAGCCCAAGGCTTCTTTTTGTGCCATTACTCATGGGCAACAATACTAGAAGTGGGGTGAGCCTGGGGCTGCCCACTGAGGCACCCAGTGACTGAGATGTCCCATTGTCTCTGGAACGGAGGGCTATGGACACCTGGTCTGCAAACAAGAGGGGCGGTCAACAGCCCACCTGGCTAGCAATGTTTGCAGGGATAGACTAGTTTTCAGGTCATAAAACTGTCTGGTTACAGGGGTCTGGGAAAGACTCCGAGGCAGAACCAGGCTATGTGGCTCCCAAGAGCCACATGGACACCAGCACCTGTGTCAGAGTGCTCGTTTGGAGTCTCAAAGAGATGCTGAGACTCAGTTCTACCAGATATTGCTGAGGGACCTCAGGCTGCTTACTTTACCTCTTGGAGCTTCAGTCTCCTTGGATGAAAAATTGAGATTATCAGACTCTCCTCATGAGTGAGTTAATGTGCACACTGTGTTTAGAACAAAGGCTCTCTTAGCTTTGAGTTCAGCACAATGGAAGAAATCAAGAAATATCAAGCTAGAAGCTTCATGTTCTTCCCTGCTATAAAGTCACACTTGCCTCAGCTCTAATCTGCTTGTTTCCCTGGGCTTTGAGGAGGAAGGAGACACACAAAATGCTCTTCCTAAAGGGCAAGGATTAAGCAAGTCATGTTTCATTTGTTTCTCCATCTGGACCATTCTAGGTCAAGGTCTGGGAGCCTGAAAAATGCCAAGAGAGAAGTGGAAGTGCCAAGGGCTAGGAATACAATGATGCCAATGATGGAGGTGAGAATGATGGTAGTGAAGGTGATGGAGGTGATAAAGGTGATGGTGGTGGTGGAGGTGATGGAGGTGATAAAGGTGATGGTGGTGGTGGAGGTGATGGAGGTGATAAAGGTGATGGTGGTGGTGGAGGTGATGGAGGTGATAAAGGTGATGGTGGTAGTGGAGATGAGGGATTTATGGAAGGTGGAGGGGGTGGTGGCAATGATAAAGGTGATGTTGGTGTTGATGGTGAAGATGAAGAAGGAGATGATGATGATGGGGAGATGATGAGAATTGTGGTGATAGTGGTGATGATGATGATGATGATGATGTTGATGATGATGGAGGTGTTGATGAGGAGATGATCATAAAGGAGATGAAGGTAATGATGATAGAGATGATGATAAAGAATAAGATGTAGATAATGGAGGCGATGATGGAGAAGATGGGGATGGTAAAGATTATAAAGATGCTGATGAAGGAGAACATAGTGATGATTATAGAGATGCTGATGGAGAAGAAAATGGAAGTAATGAAGGGGATGGAGATGATGAAGGTATTGATGGAGGAAGAGATAATGGAGATGATGAGGTGATGATTATGCAGATGGGGATGGAGGAGAGGATAGAGGTGATGGAGGTGAAGATGATAGAGAGGATGATCTTGTGGGGATGATGATGTGGGTGGATGGATGAAAGGAAGGGAGAATGAGAGGCCTCTTAGATCATGTTCAGACAGATCTTAGCTGTGAACAGTGTCATAAAAAAGATCCAGTAACTAGTTCAAAGACCTGGACATGTTTTTGGTACAGGCTTGGTCTCTTATTAGTCAGGTCACTTTAGGAACTGTTGCACATCCCTGAGCATCAGTTCTGTCGCTTACAAGAGGTAACAAACCCTGTCCAGACAGCTACATGGAGTTTCCACAGGGGTCCTGTGTAGGTCTCTTTACAGCAGCTGTTTTAGAGCTCAGCAAAGCAGATAGCTCAGTGCAGGATGTCAGTTCCTTGCCCAGGTGTCCTAGGGCAAAGGGCTGTCTCTCAGCCTCAGTTTCCTCTTCTACAAGTAAAGCTAGTAATACCCTTCCCACATAGAGTTGTGGCCTGACTGGAAAAGGTTCATGCAGGGCTGAGAAGATGGTCCACGGTAATGTGCTTGCTGCACAGGTAGGAGGGTCTGAATTTGGTCCCCAGCATTCACACAGAAAGCCAGGCACGGTGGTGTGAACCTGTAACCCCATCACTAGAAGGTGGAGATGGTTGGATCCTGGGGTATGCTGGTCAGTCTGTTTAGCCATTTGGTGAGCTCCGGGTTCAATGAAAAACCCAAAGATCTAACTTTTCCATGGTCGTGGTGAATGTGAGACAGGGTCTCATTTAGCCCAAGTGGTCCAGGAGCTGGTTGAAGCCTGGATAACCTTGAACTACTGACAGGCTTATGTGCCAGTGTCCTGGTTTGGGAGGTGCTGGGAAATCAAACCCAGGTCCTTTGTTGGGCTAGGCTGGTACTCTACCCACAGAGTTACATTGAAAATTTAAGGTACAGTCATCTGACTTAGATTCCTGGCATTTGCAAATGCATGTAACCATGCACACTTATGCACACTCATGCACATATGTGCATATACAACACACACACACACACACACACACACACACACACACACACACACACATTTATGTAGATACAGGGACCAACCCAGTGTCTGAAAAGAGGACAGCCTCCATGCACAGTCCTTGTGGTGATTTAAAGTCTCTAGGCCACTCCAGTTACTCAATCATCTTGGCCCTTTCTGGTGTCATGATCAAACCTCTCTGGCCCCACAAGTCTGTCCTGTTGCATGTTGAGGAGAGAATAAGGGTGCAAGGAGTTGCCCTATATGGTGATGCTGGTTGCTTACTGCTAGGGACATTCAGTTGAGGAAGCTGGCTTGTGTCCCCCTAAAAGCTTTGAACCTCAATGTAGTGCTGCCTCTGTCCAACACACGGCCTTTCTCTGCCTTGCACAGACGTTACATAGGGGCTGGAAAACATCAGTGTAGTGTGTAGTGCAAGTCATGAAGACCAAGATGGGGCCTTGGTGCCTGTGGTCCAACACGCCTGCCGGATGGAGGAGGAAGCTTACAGCTGTCCTCTTCCTCATGCTTACAAATAACATGTACTCTCTGCTTTCAAGATGAGGTGTGTGACAGATCATCATCTGTATGGACAGTGACTCCAGACACCAGGCATTCTGACAATAAGCTTAGGGAGGCCACTGCACTGTCCCTATGTGTTTCAGGAACAAGTAACAGGAGTTCAGAGAGCAAAGGTGTGCCCCAAAGTAAGAGATGCCATAATCAGAGCTTCTCAGCACACAGGGAGGAAACGTTGGCCCCTATCAGCAGCCCTGCATGTGAAGGCCAGGAACCATACATCAGCAGCCCAGGCAAGAAGCAGCATGTGCTCTGGGAAATGAAGACCAGAGAGGTTAAGTAGCTGACTCAAGGGGTACAGAGCAACATTGTCTTGCTGGGCTTCTGATAAGTTGGAGTTTGTAGGGACCACGAGGCTTGTGGGGGCTAAGACAGTTCCTGAAAGGAGAGCCAAAAGAGTGTATACAGGAATATATATGTCAATTTATTAATGGGTGCTATGGAAAAACAGACTGACAGATACAGGATAAGGTAGATCCAGTTGCAGAGTGTTGTTTTAAAAAAAATAATAAGCGGCGCTGTTACTGGGCGAAAAGGTCATAAGACACGACAAAACCCAGTATCAGAGCTTTATTAGGAGGAGCAGGGAGCGGACAAAAGAACCAGGCCTGGGGAAGAAGCACGTGCAGAGGAGAGAGAGAGAGAGAGAGAGAGAGAGAGAGAGAGAGAGAGAGAGAGAGAGAGAGAGAGAGAATGAGAGAGAATGCACCCCATCCTCAGTGTTAAGCAGTCGCATACCCAGAAAAAAACCATGCCTCTATCAGGCTAGATACCACAGGTCATTGGTGGAGGGAATTCTCACAACAGGTTCCTATGCAGTCAGTTGGAATAGAGGGGAGGGCACATGGTTTTCCTGCTGATCCTTGGTGCAGGGCACTCCTGTATTGTTTATACCCTGGGAATGTGTGAAGGATCTATGAGGCCAAGCACAGCCAGTCCACCAACCAGCTGCTCTCTGCCTTGACAGCATCTGACCCAGTGCTCTGGTCAACAATCCATCTACTTTTGCCCAAGTTCAAAACTGATCCATGTGCTTAAACATGGCTGTCCAGCAGGAATACTGTGCATTCAGTAGGAAGTAGCATTGTGCTGGGAGCCATCCCTGCCTTCTGAGGTTAGGTCTCATTGGCATGTGATGAATTCAGTCTTTACAGAACAGGAAGGCTGGGCCAGGTGACTTCTAAGGCACCGCAATTCTGCCTGATCAGAGGTTCTCAGGCTGGGGCATATCCAAGACCCCAGGACAGCAGGAACCTCACACCAGGCAGGTGAGTGGGGCTGGATTTTGCATCTCCGCCAAGCCCCAGCTGATCCTTGAGAAAGGCTGCTCCAGCAAGCCTGGCTGTGCTGGTTGTGGGCTGGGATCACTGGGGTTTCTGCCCAGTGCTGGAGCATTTAAATTAGCTGTGGAGCTGGCACCTAGCTCTGCTTCATTTTTAAGTACCCAGGGTTAGGAACCAGTGTTCTAGAAAACCAGCCAGGGCCCGTGTGTGAGTGCACATTTGGTCAATGACTTGTTTCTCTTGGGGACATTTATCTTGGCTCCTAGCTCAGCCTCTTGTTGGCTACCAGGTAGAACAGCTTCCCCCAGTTTCCCTTTCTGTAAGGACGTTGGGAGGACACAATGGAACTGCCTCTCCGTGTTCTCCTCCCTTTGTCTCCAAGGAGAATGCATGAGTTCAGTTGAGTACAATTCAATAAGCATTAAAAACAAACAAACAAACAAACAAAAAAACCCACGATGGTGCCAGGCATGGTGATGCATGCCTTTAATCCAAGTACTCAGGAGACAGAGACAGGAGGCTCTCTGTGAGATTGAGCCCAGCCTGATTTACAGAGTGAGTTCTAGGACAACTAGGGCTACACAGAGAAACCTTGACTTGAAAACAAAAACAAACAAACCAAATCAACCAGCCAAACAACAAAAGACCCATGATAACAAGATGAATCAGGATCCATCCTCACTCCAAGGTGCTCACATGCATACAGCGTGTGTGTGTGTGTGTGTGTGTGGGGGGGGGATGAGGCATGTGTCCAAAATGTATGGTAAGATGAGACAAGGTCTCTAAGGAAGTCATCTTGGTTCAGTCCACTCTACAGTTTATTTTAATCCAATCCTATGAGGTCACTACTATTCTAATATCGACTCCATGGACAAAGAAGTGAGATTTAAAGAACCAGGCTTCACCAAGTGTGGTGGTGCACACCTTTAGTCCCAGCACTTATGAGGCAGAGGCAGGGGGATCTCTGTGAGTTCTAGACTAGCTAGGACTTCATAGAGAGACTTTGTCTCCAAAAAACCAAAGACCTTTCCCTGAAGAAAAGAATCAGGCATTGATGGGGGTGAGGCTAAGAGGACCAGCAGGTTCACACCATCAGCAATACTGGGAGAAAGTTGCATGGGAGAAACAGTTCAGAAGTCTGTTTTGAAGGATGTGTAGAGTTCAACCTTGAAAAAGTGTTGCTAGAGGTGGTGGGGACCCTCATCCACAAAGCTTGGAGTAGGAACCTGGAAGTGATGTGATTTGCCTTGTGAACCAGGCTGAGAGGCTTAGATTTTATATCTCAGGTAATGGGAGCTCTTGAAAATCCTTCAGCAAGGGTGGCATTTTAAGAAAAGGCTTTAGCATGGCCCACAGAATCAACTAAGGGCTCATAGGGGCTCACAGAGACTGAAGTGGCAGTCATGGAGCCTGCATGGGTCTGTGCTAGGACATGCTGTGGATGTTTAGCTTGGGGTGTTTGTGGGACTCCCAACAGTGGGAGTGGGGGTGTCTTTGACTCCTTTGTCTGCTCTTGGGATCCTTTTCCTGCTACTGGGTTGCCTTGCCCAGCCTTGATGTGAGAGTTTGTGCCTGGTCTTATCGAGTCTTGTTAAATGCACGTTTGGTCGATATCCCTGGGAGGCCTGTTCTTTTCTGAAAGGAAACAGAGGAGGGAAGATGTGTGTGGGGAGCATGGAGGAATGGAGGGAGGGAGGCTGTGGCTGGAATGTATTGTATGAGAGAAGAATAAATAAATACATTTAAAAAATGTTATGTGTTCAAAAAAAAGAAAGAAAAGGTTTTAGAGATCATGGTTATGGGAAAGAGGGAGCTGCAGGGCATATAATGGGAGGGAGGAGGCTTTGGTGGCAAGTGGTCCATCTGGAGATACCTGTGTGTAGGGAAGGGTAAGAAACTGGGCACACGTGGGTGGGGTTCCATGGTTCCATGAAGTGTCCCCGGGTGTGGAGCTCTTCTGTGTACCTGTCTGTTGAGCTGTTTTTTTTTTTTTTTTTTTTTTTTTTTTTTTTTATCAGGCTGAAACAGGGCCAGGTGGGTCCACAGGGCTAGCCAGCAACCCATGCACTGCTAGCAGCACACTGGGATCTGGTCAGTGGTCACGGAGGACTTGGCTGATAGCCCGAGTGTTGGGTTCCTGTGCCAGCTTTGAGCTGGCCACTTGCCACACTCCCAGGATGAGGGTGGAGAGCTGGCCTGGTGGCCTGAGTCCTCCTGCTCCAGCCTTCCAGCTGAAGCATGTCACTCTGCCTGCCTCCCACTGCCAAGCTGTGCGTCAAGGCCGGTGCAAACCCTCCGGGCTGAAGCCAGTTCCTAGAAGTCAAGTCTGGTTTGGGAAAGGGCACAGGGCTAGGATCTTGCCACTTGCCTGTGACTGGTGACCTTGGACATGTTCCTTAGCCACCCTGAAACCTAGACTGGGACCAAATGGGCTGACCATCCACCTCTCCCAGCCCTCCTCTCCCCAGAACCTGTTGCATTTTCCCTCACACAGTATCCCTGGGGAAAGTCAAGATGGTTTAAGGTTGGATGGAACAAGCCATTTCCTATGTTTTAAAGTCCAAGGCCAGGTTAACAGTTTTTAATCCCTCTATGAACTTGGCAGTATTGATGCCCATTTTAAAAATGACACATGTACGGCCAGAGTCTTCCACGACTGGTCCAAGATGGAACATTTGGATGGTGAGAGCTAGGACTGGAGCAGAGATCTCTCACCCAGCCAGTCCCTCTGCCTAGCACACAAACAGTCCCTGAAGAAGGCTGTACCACAATGGAGCCACCCCCAGACCCAGGCTCTGGAATCAAAGGGTAGACAGTACCTACCCTTTCCCGGTCCACACAGAGAATTCAGCAGAAGGAAGTGCTTTGGCCTAATGAACTTCCATCTCTTCTAGGCCTCACCCGCCTCCCTGCGTGGAGGCAGACTCCAGCTGGAGTTCAGAAGCCTTGCTTTGTTTTCCGGCTTGTTTTATACTAACCTTCTATTTATGGCCTGGGACACGGGCTTCCCATGTAAGGCAATGACATTAATGAGACTCTGAAAAATGTGTTGGGGGTAGCGGGTCCTGGAGTAAAGAAAACATTAAGAAGTATGTGGTCTGTGGAAACAAGAACGCCTGGTGTCTGGCCTGGTTCAAAGCACTCCCTAGCATTGCATGCCCTGGCTCTGTCCCGGATAGGCAGGGCCAGTGTCCCACAACACCGGAGGCCAGGGGAGCTGCATCCATTGAGCAAGGTGAGTCAGGGCCCCTCGTGGCTGCACGTGTGCCACCCATGTGCTCCGCAGGCCAAGAGCCCGCAAAGGAAGCGGCGGCCTGGCTTGGGCTCCCGGCGAACCTAGGTGGGCATCTGAGGGTGTATGGGGGTGGTTCACCGAGGGCAAGGCTGGGGGGGTCAGGGGCAGGTTCCCACGGCCTGGTCTGGCGTGCGGACGAGTGCGTGCGCAGTGTCAGCCTCCTAGGCCCGTGCCGTGCGGCCTTCCGGTCACGGTGCGTGCAGCCGAAGCCTCGGGACATCCCCCCGCAGCCCCAGCCCCACGCGCCGGGGCACGCGCGTAGCCCTAGATTGCCGCGGCCCAGAGACCAGGGCGGAGTGGGGGCGGAGCCTGGCCTCGGGACCATCCGCTGATTGGCCACTTGTGGCGGGGGCAGGGCGCAGGAGGCCAGACGCCAGCGCTGGGCAGGTGGGCTCAGGACGCGTCGCGCGAGAGGGCCTAAGGCAGGCGCAGGAGGTACCATCCGGAGCCAGAGCTTGGGCCATAAGGGAGGACCCCGAGAGCTCGCCCGGACGCGAACAGCCGCGTTCGCCTGCGGGAGAGGGCGAGGGAGGAGCCAGCCCTAAGAAACTTCTCCTCCCTCGGGGAGAGGAGGTGCAGTGTCGAACCGTGCGGGCTTCGGGAGAACTTGGAGCTGCTGAGCCTTAGGGTGGCGTTCAAGGCCCCCTCCTACACGCGCGCTGAGCTGAGCTAGCGGCGCCTGGCGAGGAGCAAGCAGCGGTCCTTTCCACGAGGGTCGAGCTGCAGGACCGCAAGCAGTTCGAAAGGCCACTGCCGGGTGCGCAGCCCCTCTACCCTGCCTACGGCCACCCACTTGAGGGCTGGAGAAGGAGGCAACGTAAGGGACCAGGCGGGTTCTCAGGTTGGTCGTCACCTCCAGAGGACCCTCTGAGTCTCCGGGGTCCGTTCCGTTCCTTCATTCCTGGAGTCGTCCTCCTCTCACCCGCCCGCCCCCCAGAGCGGAGCTCTTGGCGGGGACACCCCCGTATTGGACGTCCCCAAACCTCCGTGCACCTGGCTCAACCGGAGTCCCCGGTGTCGGGGCAGGGCAGGGCCGCCGGCGACGAGCCGGAGCCAGCCCAGCGCCCTGGCCCCGCCGAGCCCTCGGAGCCCACCCATGGGGCTCCGCGTACCTCCTCACCCGGCCGTACTCAGCCCAGCTCCGAGCGCTGCGCGCAGGAGGATCCGTACTCAGTGACCCTGGAACCCCCGCAGACGCCGGGAGACTCGGGGGCAGGAGCGGCAGGCGGTTCCTCGCATCTCCAAGAGCTCGCAGGCAGCCCTCCAAGCCGTGCTCGGGGCCCGGCCCGCTGTTCCCAGGTAAGGGAGACACCCCAGTGGAACGGGGGAGCTAGTTAGGTGGAGTGGGGAAACCGGCTAGGCAGAGGGACGCAAGCTGGGTGACGCTGGCTTTTCATGACAGGGAAACTTAAACGGAACCTACTACCTGTCCCGATGCTTTACCCACGTAGAGAGTTAAGCTCACAAGAGGCCTAGCCTACATCAGGTGGTTTCTAGCCTCTTGCATAGCCCAGGGAACAGGGTTTATAGAGCTCTTGTGTGCTCCATTTGTTTCTGGGAGCTTTTGTTTAGATCAAGAGCCAGTCCATTTTAAAAGGAGGCAACAGAGGCACTCACCTTCCCTAGACTTAACCTCCTTTGCAGGACCGCCCTGGAGGAAGAAAGATCAGGACTCACCTGCCTCGAGTGCCCTGAGCTTTGGAGTTTCCTTTCAAGATACCCTAGCCATAAGGGCTTCCTGTAGTCAACTGGCCAGTGTGTGTGGGCCTCTGACAGGCCACAGTTTCCTGCCCATCCCTGCAACCAGTCCCACGAGAATGAGGAAGGGACCTTCTGGGAGCTAGGACAAGGTCTGGAGCCATGGCCTGCTTTGGAGCATCTAATTCAGGTTTCCCCTAAGCCCCAGAGGGACAAGATGGGGTCCCCACAAGTCCTCCACTGGGCTGGGAGCAGCCAGGTGGCCCACGGCTACTCAGAGAGACTGCCCCAAAGAAAAGAGCCCTGTGTTGATTGGAAAGGTTTCTGGGTACCTGACCAGGCTGGGTTTGTTTCTACCTGATGTTTAGGAGGGGTGAGCAGACCAATTCACTCAGAGTTGCCGGGCTGGCACAAAGCAGAATTAGTTAGCCAGAAGCAGATTCCCCTTGCTCTCTGCTATCCTGAGCTTCCCAGGATGGGAAGGGTGGCTTTGCAAAGCCCCTGGGACTCACCAGAGTGTGGGGGAAAAGCCAGGACTACAGTGTGTGTCCCAAGAGGCTGCGGTTGTGCAGCCGGGTGGTGTGGTGAACCTGGTCTGGGGTCTTGTGCAGCGGGGTGGTGTGGTGAACTTGGTCTGAGGTGCACCCAGGGAACTCAAGTAGACTCATCCAGTTGTCCTTACCCATCTGACCTGGCCAGCTTCCGTCAAGCACTGGGGCAGACCTAGGGAAGGTAAATGGCCCACAGTTTGCACTGCCTGGGAGCTGGCTGGCAAGGTATGCAGAGTCCTGGGCAGAGTGCCCATCCCAGCTGCCTGGAGGGAGTCACAGGGTCATTCCCTGCCCAGTGCCACCTAGGGCTTCACTGAGTCAGAGCTGTTTGAAGAAGACTCCAGTTTCCGCTGCTAGAGGGGTGGGGTGGGGGTGGGGGCTTTTTGTAGAGGTGAGAGGTCAGGTTTTACAGCTGAGGAGCCTACTTGTAATCCCAGCCAGGCACCTGCTGTGTGGATTCAACCTTTCTGAGAACCAGAGTCCCCGTCTGTCCTCTGGAAGGCTCCTCATTGGAACAAGGCAGCTCCTGCGTGACAGATGCCTGCTGGTGGTGGGTGCTGTCCCTGGGGGACGACGACTCCACTCCCAGCACCCTGCTTACATTCAGGTCCCTATCCTTACAGTTTCCCACTTCTCTAGGCCACCAGGAGGGGCTGCTGGGAAGGGGGGCCTGCTCTGTGCTGCCTGTCCTGCACTTTGGGGGCCACCTCCCATCATCACTGGGGACTGTGGCAGCTGCCCACTGGTGAAATTCTGGTCCTAAGGCCCTTATGTCCCCCCTTGAAGGCATACCTAAAGCAGACTGTGAGTCTGTGCTTTGGGGCTGCAGCACTATGCACACAGAAGGTGCTCAATAAATGACCCCTGAATGAGAGAAATTGCAGATCCTCTACCATCAGCCTCACCACCCCCTCACTCCCTTCCCCGTAACCTCACTCTGGGGTTTGGGATCTGCCCATTCCCACCGTTGTCGGGTTAGCCTGGCTGGAAACAGAGGAGATGGGCAGGCAGCAGGGGAGACTCTGTCCTCAGGGCCTTAGGGCTTCCCTCAGGGCCTCCTGTAGGGTGGAGTCAGAGGCCCTGTCACCTGGCTTCCAGGTATCTGGGTGTCTCACATAGCCCCACGTGGCTCAGGCCATGTGAAAAGCCTAGGTCTGTCACAGATAGCCTTGGGTCCTCCTCTGTCTCCGCCCCTCTCTGATCCCCTGTCTTTAATTTCTAACGCCCTGCCCTGCCCTCTCCCTTGGCTTCCTCTTTCAGACTCTCCTGGCTCCCACTTCCGTCATGCCTCCTCTCTCACACCTTCCTTTCTGCCTGCCTGCCGCCCTGACCCCCTGTTTTCAATCATTGTGTATTGTGAGGTCTGGATTAGAAGATGGGGCAAGGAGGCTATGGAGGCAGACTGCATCCCTGGTGACTGCTTGCTCACGCCTTCCCCTCCCATCTAGAGAGGGGGGCCCCATCAACAGCTGTCCTCCCTGCAGAAGGTCTGGGGTGGGTGCCTCTGGGGAGTAAAGCCACACTTGGGGACCTTCAGTGGGACTGGAGTGGGGTGGGATCCTTATCAGCACAGCCAGGGGCCAGGCAGGTAGACTGGGTGAAGGGAGGAGGTCTCCTAGCCAGAGTGAGGTTACGGGGAAGGGAGTGAGGGGGTGGGTGAGGCTGATGGTAGAGGCATCTGCAGTTTCTCTCATTCAGGGGTCATTTATTGAGCACCTTCTGTGTGCATAGTGCTGCAGCCCCAAAGCACAGACTCACAGTCTGCTTTAGGTATGCCTTCAAGGGGGGACATAAGGGCCTTAGGACCAGAATTTCACCAGTGGGCAGCTGCCACAGTCCCCAGTGGCCTGGGCAGAAAAGCACATGTATGATGGGATGTGGCCCCCAAAGTGCAGGATAGTAGCCCGGGGCAGGCCCCCCTTCCCAGCACCTTGGCTTCTCTGTGCCTCAGTGTCCTCATCATCTACCTTCTCAGTCACTGAGGATTGGAGCAGATGTGTGCCTGGCACCACAGCACTGTGACATATATCAACTGCAGAGCAAATGTCATTGGTATTATTATTCTATATTTAGCCTACACTTGGCACATGCCTTGGCTTGGCCCAGGAGTGATGGTTCCAGGGCTAGGCCTGGGTCCACATTGTGCTGAGCTGGCCAGTTGTGCGTGTGTCTGCCATTCATTCTTGGAGGTCATGTTGCAGACTGTGAGCTGGGAGAATTTACACCATGGAAATTGATGAATGATACCAAACAAGCTTTTTTGTTTGTTTGTGGTTTTTAATTTTTGTTTTAGGAGACAGGGTTTCTTCGTGTAGCCCTTGCAGTCTTGGAACTAGCTCTGTAGACCAGACCAGGGTGGCCTGGAACTCACAGACATCCACCTCCAAGCAGGGCTTTCAGGAAAGCGGAGGACCGCAGGCAGGCAGGCATGAGCAGAGTGGGTGCATGCCTGGAGACTTGCACCCAGGAGGATGTCACTTAGCCCTGGTGGCCATCTCAGACCATGGCCCCCTGATAGTCTCATCATGAGGCTGTGGGCAGAGCTTCAGCGTGTGCCGCGCCTGTGTGCCGCAGAGCCTGCTCTGAACAGATGCATTTCAAGAAGACGCCCCTTGTGTGGGGAGTCAGCCCCTCCTTGCTTACTCAAGCTGTGTTTTGTGCAATGCTCAGCCTACACAACCAGTGGTGGCCAGCCAGGAGCACAGTGTTTCTCTGCAGGCCTGTGTCGATGCGCAGCTCTGGGGTTAGTTAGCTGTGCTTTGTATGTGTGAGGTGCAAGGGGAGGACCAAAGCCTTTAGAGAGGTGGCATTTGGGATGGACTCTGTGACGAGAGGAGAAGAGTGTTCTGGGGAGAAGTTGTAGTAGCAAAGGTGTGGAGGCATAGCTCAGTCCATCCTGGGCCTGGGGGACCCTAGGGTGCTGCGCCGACAGAAGCAGGGGCGCAGAGAACGGCCCCTTGGTAACCCTGTTGGAGCAGAAGTATGCGTAGGTCCACCGAGATCACAAGCCCGAGTCTTTTTAAAATCTTTTCCATGAGACTAAGAAGCTCCCATAGAAAGTTTTGGGTTTTCCTCCAGAACCTCAGTCCCTGGAGTCATGAGGCTTGAGTCTCCCTCTCCCCTCATTCAAGCTCAGGTTGCTCAGAGGCAAAAGTTACTGAAGCCAGTGGTGGGCCGTATGTGAGAAGGAGCCCACATTGATGCAAATACTGGGTCCAGGGTGTATCCCGGGAGGTGACTAGGGGATTGGCAGGAAAGTGGCCTGCACTTTCCTCCTTGTTAGAGCTGCAGAGCCATCGGAACCCTTTGCTTAAGTAATGTAGGTTGTCAGCTGAGCCATATACGAGGATCCAGGCAGTTGTGGAGTAAGGAGTGGGCGCTCTAAGAGAAGGCTGCCCCCTAGTGGTAGTTGCTGCTTTGGGACTTTCAGCGGTGTGGAGCCCGGTGCCGTAGTTGAGTTGTGTGGGGAGACTGAGGCTCAGAGGAGAAGCTTCCTGCCCAGGGAGCAGCAAAGCTGTGGCCCTGTGGTTGGTCCTGTGCTCAAACATGTGAGGATGGATAAGTGAGCGAGTTGAGAAGAGGACTAAAAAGATCAGAGGTTGTGGATGAACGAACGGGGACCCAGAGCTCCCTCAGGAAGCCCGGCCAGTGGCTTCTATTTTAAACTAGAGAGCAGGCCAAGAGCCCCCTGACCCCGCCTCCGCTTCTGCCACAGCCCCGAGCCATGATGAAGACCTTGTCCAGCGGGAACTGCACGCTCAGCGTGCCTGCCAAGAACTCCTACCGAATGGTGGTGCTGGGCGCCTCGCGCGTGGGCAAGAGCTCCATCGTTTCCCGATTTCTCAATGGCCGCTTCGAGGACCAGTACACGCCCACCATAGAGGATTTTCATCGAAAGGTGTACAACATCCACGGGGACATGTACCAGCTGGACATCCTGGACACCTCTGGCAACCACCCATTCCCTGCCATGCGCAGGCTGTCCATCCTCACGGGTAAGGCGACTGAGGGCACAGGACAGCTGGTCTGCACTTCGGTTTAGGGAAGTTGCTTCTTGCCAGACATGTGGTGTTGGGGCCCACAGCACCATCTGCCTCTGGCTGCCCTGACACTTCAGATCAAGACCCTTAGTGATTGACACTCTGTAACAGCCATGGGCCTGGCCCTTGCGTAGAGCTTGGCATGTGTTTACCTTTTACAGCTAGCCTGTGGGACAAGTGTTTGCTGCCATTTTACAAGGGGGAAACTGAGGCAGAGAGGTTAAGTGCCTTCGCCCAGGTGGAGGCACAGCTCATGATTGCTGTTGAGGGACCTGCCCTGTGGCCTGTCTGCCCTTCTGGGAGCAGCATCTCGAGCAGGGCAGGAACGAGGGCCACCAGGGGCTTTCTGGGCTGTCGTGGTTGTTCCTTGAAGCCAGTCTTCAGTTGATGATGTCTCTAGTGTGACCACTGTGGGCTCCAGCCATGCCTTGAGCTGCATCCCTGGACAGAGACAGGAGCAGGGAGCCCCAGGAAAACAACCCTCAAGGGTTGGGGCAATAACTCAGGAAAGTTGCTGTTTAAGAACAAGGACCAGCACTTGACCCCCAGAGCCCACACCAAAGCTGGGTATGGTGGTGAGTGCCTGCCGTTCCAGCACTCCATGGGCCTTGCTGGCCAGCCAGCCTAGCCTGACCAGCAATCCTAGATCAGTGAAAGACTCCCAGAAAATAAGGTGGATGGTGCCACAGGAGCAACACACACTGCTCGTCAACACGTGCACACAGACACAAATGCAAAAATGACAATTTGTGAAACATTCCCACTGAGAGCCCCACACACTGCCCCCTTTCTTCCCACTCGGGCTATTTTAGATCCCTGTGCTAGGCTGCCTTCTGGCCATGGAACTCCCTCTTCCGGTCACTTTTTCTGTCCCAGACTGCTCATGGGGCCCCCTTCATCCCAGATTTTGAGAAGGAGCATCTTGCTTAAGGAACCCAAGGTGGGCCTGGGTTCAAATCCTGAGCCTGCCTCTGTAGCGTAGTGGTGTCATTGTCAGGGTCTTTGAGACTTTGCTCCACATGTGGCTTTGAAGACAGGAGGGTGTAGGGCAGCTCCTTGGAATAGGTGAGTGTCGTGTGGGAGAGCTCTTCCTATGTGGGAGGGGATTGGATGCCTCCCCTGGTAGAAATGTGCATGCGTCAATGTTAATTTTCAGTTACACAAGAGGTACAAAGGCACACTTTCCATCAGATAACGCTTATTGGGCACACGTCCCCCACCCCGGCCTCTGACTTACAGGTGGCCACGGAAACCCCTGCCAGCCCCAGTGCGTTGGTGCTCATTCTGCACCCTCTGAAGCAGCGCTTTGCTCTGTTTCCTGTGTACTGCATTCCAAGCACGTCTGTCTGTTGCTTTGCTTGCTCACCAGCCCAGGCAAGGCCTCATTTTCCAGCCTGGTTCTGGGTACAAGAGATGCTCAGGGCTGTCCATTCCCACCAGCTTCTTCTGCAGCTGCTGGCCTGCTGGCCGGGCCGCTCTCCAATGCCTGGCATTTGCAGTCTCAAATTTGGACACTTGGAGGCTGCGAGCTCTCAGGGGCAAGGCTTAGTCTAACAGGACAGAATGAGGCTTGGCAGCAGGAGCCAGAGCAGCTGGCGGTTGAGGCCCCCATGTCATTCTTCATCCCAGCCCTTCGCTCATTTCACTAGAGACCGGGGTTTGCAGGCCAGTGGGCTAGACTAGGGTACTGTGCTTCTGAGCCCTACCCACTAGCTCACGCTGGGTGTGTGTTGTCACTGTAGGAGACCAAAATGTGCTCGTAGAGGCCAGAGAGGAGGCAACAGTCACAAGCTATGATGCTCTGCTGGACCCAGTGGCTGGTCTGCAAATCAGGGACCTCAGACCCACACTCAGGGCTGAAAGCTGAGGGGAAAGGTAAAGATGGAAAGGTCTTGGAGGATGAAATTGTTACTCTGTGGCGATTGACCTTGAACTGTAGCTGGAGGCTGCTTCACATACCTGTGACCCTCCCAGGGGGTACCCTAATCGCTGTCAGACTTAAGGCCCCATTAGTGTGTTGCAGTGGATGAAGTGTAGTGGGTAGCCATTCCAGCTTTGATCTGGAAGTTCCAACCCCCATTGAGGCTTTGGTAACCGTCACGCCTACAAGGCGGGCCAAGAGAGGACCCTGAAGACCCGAGATCCGGATGTGATGGCTCTCTTGGTTCCTAGACCCTGGACACTGGAGGTAGACCGAGCAGAGTTCTCCAGAGAACACTGCTGGACTGCGCTACACCTTCCCAGACCCTGTAACCTATCCCTTCACTTGTAAGTTACCCCACAAAATAAACCTCCCTTTTAACTATATGGAGTGGCCTTAATAATTTCACCAATAACGTAGTGTGGGCCACGATCTCTTACTTATTGATGGTTCACCCTAGAATCAGAGTATATCCTATGTGCCAGGCATAGTCCAGGTGAGGGACAAATCGGGTCACAGATTTGGCCCAGCCACATTTGAGTTGTGTGACCTTGGGCAGGTTGTTTGCCTTTTCCGAGCTTCAGCTGGCTCACCCATAACAGAAAAATAATAAAATCTTCCCCGTGGAGGTATTATGGAGTGCCAGGGAGACAGCAGGTGTGCACAGTGCTCTGCTCCCAGCAGGTGCCTGTTCTCATGAGCATTATTGATGCCTGACAAGGCTGAGTGTGTGCCACCCCGCATGCATTGACTCTAATCACCCTCCTGCAAGGCAGCTTCATTCACATGATGTGGGCGGGGAAATCCAGGAGTTCGGAGATTAAACGGACCCTTCAAGGTCACACAGTTGCTAAGTTGAGGTAAGATACAAACCCAGACCCCCCTCACCAATGTCCTCTGCCACACAGAGACACCAGTGCTTGCCGAATTCCTACTGTGGGGCAAGGTACTGGAGCCAGCTTTTGCTGTGGCTGAGTAAGGCCAGTCATTCCTCCATGTGCACAGGAGCTCTCGGAGTTATTGTGTAACCCCACACGATGGCTGGCCCTGCACAGTCCTGGAAGGAGACGGGAGGAGGACTGGCCATATCTGAGTCCGGCTAGGTGTGCCGCACATACCTGCAAGCCCTCTGAGCCTTGACTCTCTTCCCAGGCAGATGCCCTGAAGAGCCTCCCCGTCAGGGTTTGCAGGGTTCCTAAGTGGCAGCTGATGGGACCCGTGCTGAGGGGTACCAGGGCAGCCTGTCAGTTGATTGCCTGCCTTGTTCCCTCCACAGGAGATGTCTTCATCCTGGTGTTCAGCCTGGATAGCCGCGAGTCCTTCGACGAGGTCAAGCGCCTCCAGAAGCAGATCCTGGAGGTCAAGTCCTGCCTGAAGAATAAGACCAAGGAGGCAGCAGAGCTGCCCATGGTGATCTGTGGGAACAAGAATGACCACAGTGAGCTATGCCGCCAGGTCACTGCCATGGAGGCCGAGCTGCTGGTGTCTGGGGATGAAAACTGCGCCTACTTCGAGGTGTCGGCCAAGAAGAACACGAACGTGAACGAGATGTTCTATGTGCTGTTCAGCATGGCCAAGCTGCCCCACGAGATGAGCCCCGCCCTGCACCATAAGATCTCCGTGCAGTACGGTGACGCCTTCCATCCCCGGCCCTTCTGCATGCGCCGCACCAAGGTCGCAGGTGCCTATGGCATGGTCTCACCCTTTGCCCGCCGCCCCAGTGTCAACAGTGACCTCAAGTACATCAAGGCCAAGGTCCTACGGGAGGGCCAGGCCCGAGAGAGGGACAAATGCAGCATCCAGTGAGAGGCAGGAACATTGGGGAGGGGACTTGGGCAGTGCCTTAAGGGAGGTGGCTGAGGATTCCCACTGCCCACATCCCACGGGGGCCCTAGGCATGTAAGCTGTGCTCGCTCTCCTGATTCCTAGCCACCTCCTGTGAGTCCTTATGTCTGTGGCTCCTTTATGGTAGGACAGACACGTTTGGGGACGTCAGCCCTCAAGCTGAGACAAGCTTTCAGTATCGTTAGAGTAGGAGGAATGCAGGACCACGAGTCTCACGTCAACACAAGATGCTCAGTACAAGTCACAGGACGAGAACATCCCAGCCAGATGTCCCAGCCAGATTCCCTGGTGGCCTCTGCTCCCTCTGCGTGGTCTCTATGCTTCTGGAGAAATGGCCCTCCTGGGTCTTCAACTCCTGCCCTCTGGCCCAGCTGTGTACACCACCCCTCCAGTTTAGCTGCTGGCCACCGTGACATTGAGCCAAGAGAGAGGGAGAGAGGAGAGAGAGAGAGAGGGAGAGAGAGAGAGAGAGAGAGTGTGTGTGTGTGTGTGTGTGTGTGTGTGTGAGAGAGAGAGAGAGAGAGAGAGAGAGAGAGAGAGAGTGTGTGAGAGAGAGAGAGAGAGTGTGTGTGTGTGTGTGTGTGAGAGAGAGAGAGAGAGAGAGAGAGAGAGAGAGAGAGAGAGAGAGAGAGAGAGAGAGAGAGAGAGAGAGAGAGAGAGAGATGTGTCCATGTCCCTCAGACCACTGCCTCCTGGCTCCTCTCCCAGACTCCTCCATATGACATTGCTCTTTGTTTTGAAGTTGTTTTCTGTTCTGTTTGCAGTAGACATGAAGTCCTTGTATGGTAAGAGCCCAGTGACCTGCCTTTGGCCGGGCTCCCCAGTTCACACCCATTGCTTTAGCTGGGGTCCCCTTCCTCCATGCTCCCAGGCAGGCTGTGCAGCTAGAACCTGCCCTGTGTTCAGCGGCTTACAAAAGAGCCCACAGTGCCATGGTCACAGAGGTAAGGGTGTCTCCCCTGCCCTCAGGAGAGGATGACTGGGCCTTGGGGACAGTGACTCTCTAAACCCCTCCACATGCCTAGCTAGATCAGGACAGCTCTACCTGGATCCAGCTTGCTTCTGCTGCCGTTCCTCAAGCATCTGTTGAACACCCACTGTATACTGGGTTCCTTGTGTGCTAGGTAACAGAGAGTGACAAGTCTGTGTGTCCCCAGCTCTGGCCTCTACCCACCTGTGGTGCCCCTTCTACACACAGAGCTGTTGGAGGAAGTGGAACAGCTGAGAGCCCAAGCTGAGCCTAGGTAGACTGGCAGGAAGACTTCTGGGTCTTTCCCTAGTGCTCAGGCTGTGCTAGGTACTTCTGTCCCCAACATAGGTGTGGCAGTGAGGGATGATTGTGACCCTGAAAACCAAAGGCCCTGCTCAGCTCGTACTGAGGCTGGCCCGTTGAGACGCTCAGTGGGTAAAGGTGCCTGCTGCTGAGCCTGTTCAGCCGAGTTTGATCCCTGGAATCCCATGGTGGAGGGAGAGAACTAACTTCTGTAAGGCATTCTTTGAGTTACATGTCCTTCATGGTACCCGCATACACACAAAGTAATGAAGCTAATGGTTACTAAAAACCGTAGGAATCTTCTAGTGCGTTCCCTCAAGGCTCAGGAAGCAGGAGTGACCAGCCCCAGGTCACATACTGCAAGCTGGGCCAGCCACGGGCCTTCCACGCACACCGTGTTTCACCTCTCTTCCTGGAGCTCCCAGTGGCAGGGATTTGACCATGTTACACACCCCTCCCCCAGTGATCACAGGTTACCCATGGATGCTGTGTACATCGTCATCCTTAATGCACCTCAATTCCAGCTCTGCACACCAACCCCCAGGCCTGGTCCTGTGTCTTCACATCAACACCTGCTGCTCAGCACAACTGCCCAGTACCTGCTTCTGTCCTGCAGTAAACACCCCCCCCCTGCCCACCAGCCCCAACCCTGAGAGTATACCAGGTACTTGTCCAGGCAGATGTATGGCTTGGTCCCACCCGGTCAAGCTCCACTGCCTGGACCTCTGTGTACACTATCAATTAAAGTTGGTTTGTCAGCAACCATGCCCTTGATGTTTGTTTTCTGTGTTTCCATGGGAGGGGCTTTTCTCTAGGCCAGGGTCTCCCTGCATACCACACTATCTTCAAGTTTGAATTTGGAAGAATGAAACCCAATTAAGGAGATTGGTCCTGGACCTGCTATGGTGTGTGCTCTGAGTGGTCATTAGCAGTGATGTCTCCAGGGGTTATTGACCAGTGTCTGCAAAAATTGTTGATTATCCAGACTGCCTGAGGATCCAGGCATTGTGGCATATGCCTATTGTCTTGGCTATTTGAAACTGTGGCAGGAGGATTGCTAGACTGACCAGTCTGGCAATGTGAATCTGCTGTTTCTAAATAATGAAAAAGAGAGGATTGCTCCAGGTCTCTGCTGTGAGGGACAGAGATGCTGGTCAGCATCTTCCAAGACACAGGACACACTCCATAGGATTGGCGGGCAGTGTCACCCAGAAGGCCAGCTTGGGGCAGGGCCAGCACCTGTCAATGTGTAGCTTTCTGAATGGCAAGAACAGGAAGTCTTTGTGAAGTGAGAAGGGATGGGATGTGGTTGGGGATGGCACCTGGAGGCACAGATGCCCGATCCTGAATGACCCATGAGCGGTGTTTTGTGTGCCTGAATGCCCCTCTCTGGGCAGAGGGAAGGGCAGGGAGGTGGCTGCTGCGCACTCACCTCATGCACATTCTTGGCCATTTCCATTTTCTTTGGCTCGTGTGTTCTGTAATGATTTGGGCCCAGAGCTCAGCTTCTTGCCCAGTAGACATGTGAATGAAGGTTCTGGACCATGGTTGCTTGACCCCTGCATGGATGAGGACAGAATTTTGTGTCTGGGAGAATGGTTTTCAGCCTGACAGGTGGCTGTGAGCACAGCAGGGTGCCAGGTGCCAGGCAGAGATCAGAGACTAGGGCAAGGACTTGGCCACAGGGCCAGGAACCCAGTGAGGAGCCACAATCCCTAGAGAGATACTTGCAAGCGAAGCAGGTTAGGCTGTGCTGGGGTGTGGGGAGTGCCTTGACTACTTGCCTGGATCCAGCTCCTCCAGCCCTTGCCCACACTTCACACGGTTCCGAGTGTGGCACAAGCCCCCTGAGCACTTTCTAGGGCATGTCTTTTGTCAAATGAGACATAGAACTGACCGCTCCCTGGTGCTATAGTCACTGTCTCTGCTGTCCCATAGGAGAGCTAGATAAGAAAGAGGTGCTGTGCCTTGAGTGTCCTGTCCCGTGTGTCCCATTAAAGCTAGCCCATTGCCACCATTGCATATCCTCCATGTGGGACTTTGGGCAAATCCCATCTCCACAAACACCATCTACAAACAGGTGGTGGGCAGGGACCAGCTGGGCCAGATGTGCACAGAACAGCCCTCCAAGCCCTGATTCTGCAAACATTCCCATTGCATAACCAGAACCTGCTAGCTCCATGCCCCACTTCCCTCCTCCCTCTTCTTTCACTCCTCCCTGCTCCCAGTTCTGGCACTAGAATGAGGTTAACAGTGAGGAAGACGTCTTCAGTCTATGACAGGGTAGAATGAACGGTTAGGAGGCTGACCCTCCTGGAGAGACTGAGGCTGGCCTGAGAACTTCATGCCAGTTAAGTCCCCTGATCTCTAAAATGAATCCTGAGAATCAGGTTTTGGAGAACCTGTACCCTGAACAGCGAGTACTTGTCTGTTCCACCTCTTTGAACCTGTCATTCAGGAGAAAATCCAGTCTGTGTCATGGCCTGGTGGAGGCTGATGAGAGCCTGCCTGCAGAGGCTGCTGGGAGTTGGGAGGGGAAGGGATCTGACAGTTGCTGAAGACCTACTGTTTACTAAGCACATGCTGACCTCTGACCTGTGTTCTCTCATTGGATCTTCCTGGCAAAGCAACATAGAAGGACTGGATCCCTTTCTGATAGTTGAACAGAGAGGTAGGGTTGCTTGCTTGATATTATACAGCAAATAAGCAGGAAAACTGCGTTCATATAACCTGATTTCAAAGCGTTTTGTTCTTCAGGACTTCTGTAACTGGATGGCTGAGGGTCTGCTGTCTGGAGAAGGAAGGGTTGGCAGGTGGCAGCAGAGAGGTGACGCACCTGGTCAGGTAGTGCTGAGGCTCCTTCCATCCTAGGCTCCCCATGTCCAGGACCTTGTCACTATTTGTGAGGCAGAAACCACATTCAGGTTCTGCTGGGGCACCAGGGAAGAGAACACAGGAGTCACATGCCTGCATATCACATGGGGACTCATACATCACTG
Organism: Peromyscus leucopus; assembly: GCF_004664715.2. Lineage (NCBI taxonomy): Eukaryota > Metazoa > Chordata > Mammalia > Rodentia > Cricetidae > Peromyscus > Peromyscus leucopus. Next base: position 94,834,420 of record NC_051067.1, on the reverse strand, counting down.
CAAGACCCTTGTTGGGAAGGTCTTTGTCAAAAGCTTCAAACTCTGGTGACATTCACTGTGGAGCAGGAAAGTAGCCCTAGGTGGCCTGCCTGCCATTGCCCAGTGCCATAGACTCAGACCCAGGACACTGCACACAGTCTGAATTCCAATAAGATCTCGGCTCCACCATCACACAGTAGACCCTGTCCTCTGCGACTTAAAAAACTACTATCATATATGTGGGAACGTGTGCCACAGCCCATGTGTGAGGGGTCAGAGGACAAAACAACTTGGTGGATTGGTTCTTTCCTTCTACCTTTGCATGGGTTCTGGAGATTGGTTGCAGGCCATAACACATGTGTAGCAAGCACCTTTATGGGCTGAGCCATTTCGCTGGCCCTCCTTATTGTGGTTGCAGGTGTGTATGTACCCGTGTGTGGAGGCCTACAGACCACATAGGTTGTCAGGTGCGGCCTTAGTCAGGGTTTCTGTTGCTGTGAAGAGACACCATGAACATGGCAACTCTTTTTTTTTTTTTTTTTTTTTTTTCCGAGACAGGGTTTCTCTGTGTAGCTTTGCGCCTTTCCTGGAACTCACTTGGTAGCCCAGGCTGGCCTTGAACTCACAGAGATCTGCCTGCCTCTGCCTCCCGAGTGCTGGGACTAAAGGCGTGCACACGCGAACATGGCAACTCTTAAAAAGAAAACATTTAGTTGTGGTTGCTTGCTTACAGTTCAGAGGTTCAGTCCATGATGGTGGGGAGAACGGCGGCATGCGGGCAGATGTGGTGCTGGAGCTGAGAGCCCTACATCTTGACTCAGAGGCAACAGGAAGTTGACTGACTGTCACACTGAGTGAAGCTTGAGAAAAAGACCTCAAAGCCTGTCCCTACAGTGACACACTTCCAACAGAAGGTGTGGCCCAGATTAAAAATGTGCCCTACAGCCTCAACATCTGGATTAAAGGCATGGGTCTTCCAGCCTCCTCCAAGAAGACCACACTTCCTCCAACAAGTTCACACCTAATCGTGTCACTTCCTATGAACTTATGGAGACTACATACATTCGAACTACCACAGGCACCATCCCCCTTATTTTTAAGTCAAAGTCTCTCACTGGCCTGGAGATCTCCACATGGGCTAGGCTCGGCTGGCCAGTGAGCCTCAGGAAATCTGTCTCCACTTCCCAGTGCTAGAATTACAATTATGTGCAACCACACTTTTACTTGGGTTCTAGGGATCCAACTCAGAGCCTCGTGCTTAAATGGCATGCTTTACTGACAGCCAACTTCCTAGCCTCTACATAGATTTAAAAAAACTGCATGGAAATACTATGATAGCCTAGTTCCTCTCAAGTTTGCATGGGTGCGGTTGCCGCTCTTTTTTCTCTGTAGTGTCTTCATGACTCAGTTTCCACCTTTGTAAAGTAGGCAGATTATATTGTCATGCCTCTGGATGATTGTGTTGTTGAAAGAATTAATACTTGTAAAATGCTTAGTTCAGTGCTGGTGGTGAGACTAGAGCCTAGCTAGGTGGCCAGTGATTCCAACAGGACCCACGTCTGACCAGCATTGGCTCTAGGTGGCCATGCACGTGTTTCTGTCTTTGAACTTTTGTTTCTTCCTGAAGGGACTAGCTTCAATCAAAGGACCAATGAGAAGGTTTGGGAAGCCAAGCTGGGCAGGGGTTTCAAGAATGCCCTGCCATCCAAGGTCACAGGCTTTCTGCTGTGGTGGTCGGTGGCTGAGGTGCCTATTTAATGTTTCAAAGTGGACACTGGCCACTAGGTTCTCTCAGAACACAAGCACCTGTTGCAGAGTCCTGGCTCCGCTCAACACTTCTCCCCCTGCCCCCACCCTCTCCAACCCGAGCTTAGTCCCCTTCCTCCAGCTTCTCTTCCTATATACTTCAGCCATTTGGCTACGTGCTCTCTTGGTGCTGCTGTTGGCCTCTTGGTCTCCTCTTTGCTGCCCCCCCCCTCCCCATGTTCAGTCTGTTCTGCTCATGTTCAGTCTGGACTCTTCTAGACGCCCCTGGATCTTCTCTCCCTCATATTTACAATAAAAACCTTCTCTACCATACCTAGGAGCAGTCAAGTCCTTACTTTTTCATTCATCTGGTGCTGAAACCACAGGAGTAGCATATTTGAGCTCCCCACAAGGGACTTGGCCTCTCCAGACCAAGCTGCTGATTTGACTCTCCTAATGTATGTACAGATCATTTGTTTCTGCTGGCTTCTGCCACTCACCAAATTTGACTCCAAATTCTAGAGTCCGCCTCTTTGTCCGCTTCTTCCCTCCACCTGCTCTAACCATTCCTCCTCTCTCCTTGTCTGCATGGTAAGTGTCTCTCTGGCTCTGGGCCGGTTTGCCTACCTGCTGTGCTCCACTTGGGCATCTCTCTACCACACACTTACCTCCCTCTATTGGAACCTTCCCTTTCCCCACAGCCTCTCCCAGTCTGCTCTTCAGCTGCTTTCTCCTGGCCCCCTCCACTGGGTAAGTGTCACCCTGGGACTGCTGCTTTGATACCAGTGTGCCAGGATGCTCCTTTTGCCCTACTGGGCACCTGCCACTTGGACACCTGTCCTCTGTGATTTCTCTATGACAAGTCTCTCAGTCTGCTCAGGATTGAAATTCTTGTCACATGACACTTACTCACTCTGCTCCTTTTGTTCCTAGCTCCCTCCTGGAGCATCTTTGCCTCTCTATAGGAGCTGTCTGCTAAGTCCTGCAGCTTCCTTTATGCCCTCCTGGGCCTCTGCAATATTGGAATCCTTCCTCGGGCAGACGAATTCTTAACTGCAACCCTGTTCCGGGTCTCTCAGCTCCCTCTTGGGGCTTATAGGAACTCCCTCCCGCGGAGTTCATTTTGTGATCCTTTCTCCTTTTCTCCTTAGACTAAATTTCCTCCACAGACTCAGAGATTCTGGTAAAGCTTTGCTGTCTTTCTGCAAACAGCTTGGCCTTAGTACAGCTCAATGGCCAAAGATAGCACACCGGATTTTCAAATTCTCTCATGTGGTAACAACTCCTGCAGCCGCACAAATGATCCCCAAGTCTCTTTCATCTAAACTTTCTCTACTGTACACTCCCAAAGTCTCATCTCCAAGCCTTTTCTACTTTCTACTCTTAAGAATCCGTTATCTCTACAATTTTTTTGCTCTATGCTCTAAAACAACAACAACAACAACAACAACAACAAAAACAAGAACAAACCAACTCTTAAGACTATGCTATAAAGTATCTCAGGATTTGTGAGTTCATTGGGTATAGTTAAAAAAATTTGTAACAAAATTTAACCTAAAACCTGTAACAAAAGGTTGATAATTAGAAATATCTATACATAGGTAATATTAATTTGCTACAATATTTCTATATGTGATTTAGTTCTTGTTTATTAAAATAGATATTTTTAAATAGCATCCATGTGGCTCACCTCCATCTTGGCTGGTGATCTCATCAGGATGGACCATGTTGCTGGCAGACAACTTTACCAAGGTTACAAGAGAGTAATAATAATGTTTACTGACTTAGAGATGTATGTCTTTGCTAACTGTTCAACAGCAGGCTTCTGAAAAATTTAAATAAGGAACAACATATGTTTGATGAGAAAGACATATTTAATAACTACGGTTTGTGAGTTCCTAAGGTTTGCTCAGGCTAACAGTAACTGACTCGAGGATGTGTGTCTAGCCTCTTGGCTTTTGCTAAACTTTGGCTGCTTGGAGAAGTGGACGTATACACTCACTCATCCCTCACCCAGAAGCCAGCTCCAGTTGATAGACAGTCGCAATGAAAATTTAGTTTTCTCCTAAGGAGTCTCACCAGGGAAACAAACTATGCTTATGTGTAGGCCTCATGCTCAGCAGTAGATGGTCAACAGAAAATGAACTCAGCCGAGGCCAGGCCAGCCTGGTCTACAAAGTGAGTTCCAGGATAGACAGGACTGTTGCACAGAGAAACTCTGCTTGAACCCCCCCACAAAAAAAAGAAAGAAAGAAAGAAAGAAAGAAAGAAAGAAAGAAAGAAAGAAAGAAAGAAAGAAAGAAAGAAAGAAAGAAAATGAACTCAGTGGCATCTTTGCAGGTTCCTTCTCTCTCTCTCTCTCTCTCTCTCTCTCTCTCTCTCTCTCTCTCTCTCTCTCTTTGGTTTTTTGAGGCAGGGTTTCTCTGTGTAACAGTCCTGGCTGCCCTGAAACTCACTTTGTGGACCAGGCTGGCCTTGAACTTACTGAGTTCTGCCTGCCTCTGCCTCCTGAGTGCTGGGATTAAAGCTGCGCTGCCACCACCACTACCTGGCTTTTCTTTCTTTTTTTTCTTTTTTTTTTTTTTAAATTTACATCATTTTAAAATTTTATTTTAATTTTTAAATCCCCACTCTTTTCTTTACCCTACAGGTTCTTTGCATATAGATTATGGCTTTTGGTTTTTGTTTTTATGGGATTTCTGAGTGCAAACTAGTGGATCTCTGTGTCTGTAACTGTTTCTTGTGCCTTTTCTTGGGCTCTTCCTTCTGTATATTTATATTATCCTATTCCAAGGTATTTGTTTTTGTTCTATGTTATTTTATTATTATTCTTTAGAATAATATTTATATTTTATATTTATATAATGTTTATATTCTAATGACAGACAGAAAAGGGGGTGGATCTAGATGAGAGGGGAGGGGGGAGGAACTGGGAGGAGTAGAGGGGGGATAACACAGTCAGGATAAAAATAATATATTTTCAGCTGGGCGGTGGTAACATACAGACGCATGCCTGTAACCCAGCACTTGGGAGGCAGAGGCAGGCAGAGCTCTGAGTTTAAGGCCAGCCTGGTTTACAAAGTAAGTTTCAGGACAGCCAGAGCTTTTACACAGAGAAACCTGTCTCCAAAAACCCAATATGTATATTTTTTTCAATAAATAAAAAGAATTTTAAAACTAATTAAGTAATAAACATTTAAAAATGCTATAGACTTCAATAATTAGCCTATTAATTGCATGTAACTATTTATTGTCATACAGCTTACTTATATATATTTTGATTTTACAAGATGTTATCTTTTGAAGTAAAAACATTTGGAGGCAAGATTTTTGAAGAAAGAATTACACAACTGATTTCAGTCATCTAGACCCACAATTAAAGCTCAAGATTGCCGGGTGGCGGTGGCGCACGCCTTTAATACCAGCACTCGGGAGGCAGAGCCAGGCGGATCTCTGTGAAATGAGTTCCAGGAAAGGCGCAAAGCTACACAGAGAAACCCTGTCTCGAAAAACCAAAAAAAGAAAAAAAAAAAAAAAAACTCAAGATTTTGTCATCTTTCTCTTCAATGTGTGTGTGTGTGTGTGTGTGTGTGTGTGTGTGTGTGTGTGTGTGTTTAGAGAAATGAAATTAGCCCATATCTATCGCCTTCCACAAAACTAACTTCAACTGATCAAGGACCTAGATGTGAAACATGAAACTCTGGAAGAAAACAGGCAGTACCCTACATGAGTTAAAAATGGACTTTCTGAATAGGATTTCTTTTGTCCAAGAATTAAGTCTATCTATTGACAAGTGGAAATTTTAAAACTTAAAAGCTCCTAGATAGCTAAAGAAACAATCACTTAGGTTAAGTGGAAGCCCATAGACTAGGAGAGAATCTTTGCCAGCTGTACATCTAGCAGAGGATTGATATTCAGAATATACAAAGAGCTAAAAAGTAAAAACAATCATATAAAACAAAGAAACAAACAAACCCAAATAGATCATTCAAAAAGTTGTGATCTGAACAGAGAGTTCTCAAAAGAAGAGATAAAAATGGCTAAGAAATGTGTTTAAAATTTTCATCATCACTGGTAATTAGAGAAATGCAAATCAGAACAACTTTGAGATTTTCATCTCACTCCATTCAGAATTGTAAAGTCAATGAAATAACTGACAAACACTTGTAGGCAGAAGTTTCTGTTTTGCAAGCTGCTCCCAATTACCAACATGGAGACTTAATATGAATTATAAATACTTGGCCGATAGCTCGGGCTTGTTACTAGCTAACTCTTATATTTTAAATTAACCCATATTTTTAATCTATGCTTTGCCATGTGTCTTGGTAGCTTTTTCTCAGTACAGTATGCCCATCTTTGGTTCTCTCTGCATCAGTTCGCCACTCCTGACTCTGCCTTTCTTCCCATCATTTTCAGTTTGGCTTTCCCACCTAACTTTATCTTGTTCTGCTATTGGCCAGTCAGCTTCTTTATTAAATCAATCACATAGTTTAAAGGAATATCCCACATTTCCCCCTTTTTGTCTCATTTTGGGGTTCTCCCTCATCGGAAGCTCCTACCTCCAAATCCACATATGAGTATATGACCTGGAGTAACTACAGAAACCAGGAAAGTAGAAAGGGACCATCATGGGCAAGGGGAGCAATGACAGAGGAGTAGCAGGGTATAAGTGATCTGAAGGGGAAAATGTACCCATTTTAATTGTGGGGAGTGAGATAAATATAGAAGGAGATCAGAGGGTAAAATAATAGTAAGGATGCCTGGAAAAGTCATAAGATATTGTACTATTAGTTATCTGCCTGAAAATACCTATAGTGCATATAAGCCTGTGTATGTATAAACTATATAGTTATAGTTAAATGAAAATTTCCCACTTAAGCTGACAGTGTTCTCCCCAAGAGCCATAGACTATCTAAAAAACAAAACAAACAAACAAAAAACAAAACAAAACAAAACAAAACAAAACAAAACAAAAAACCCAACCCTAATACCAGGCATGAAAAGCGCTCTTTTGCGTTGTTGGTCAGGGTTGTCCAATAGACTTCCAAAATATTATAGGCTATTGATGTTGCCCTTGATTGTTACTCAGAGGTGGAAGTAAGTCTCTATTGCACTCTGAACACAGGTCCTAGAGAACCCAAACCGGATACAACCTGAATGCTCCCTCCCTGAGCACTAGCTTTCATGGCATCAGAAGGTACCATATAATTTTACAAAGGAGCAAAGCAACCAATGATCCTACCCAGCTGTGCTGATCAGTTCTATGTCAACTCCACACAAGCCAGAGTCATCAGAGAGGATAGAGTCTCAGCTGAGAAGATGCCTCGCTATAGTCAGGCTTCAGGAAGGGCTGTAGGGAAGTTTCATAATTAGTGATGGATGTGGGAGGGTCCAGCCCATTGTGGGTGGGTTCTCCCCTGGGCTGGTGGTCCTGGGTGCTATAAGAAAGCAGGATTAGTGTCTTAGTTAGGGTTTCTTGTAGCTAGAGTTTTCCTGCCTTGCCCACAGTCAGGACAAATCTTTGTCACCCGCCAGTCCCACAGCCGCTCAGACCCAACCAAGTAAACACAGAGACTTATATTGCTTACAAACTGTATGGCCGTGGCAGGCTTCTTGCTAACTGTTCTTATAGCTTAAATTAATCCATTTCCATAAATCTATGCCTTGTCACGTGGCTGGTGGCTTACCGGCATCTTCACATGCTGCTGGTCATGGCGGCGTCTGGCAGTGTCTCTCTGCCTCAGCCTTCCGCTTCCCAGAATTCTCCTCTCTCCTTGTCCCACCTACTTCCTGCCTGGCCACTGGCCAACCAGTGTTTTATTTATTGACCAATCAGAGCAATTTGACATACAGACCATCCCACAGCAGTTTCTATTACTGTTAGGAAACACCATGACCAAAAAGCAAGTTGGGGAGGAAAGGATTTATTTGGATTACACTTCAGCATTGGTGTTCATCATTGAAGGAATTCAGGACAGGGACTCAAATAAGGCAGGATCCCAGAGGCAGGAGCTGATGTAGAGGGTATAGATGAGGCCATAGTCATCTTTCCTCTGATGACTCTAGCTTGTGTCAAATTGACACACAAAACCACCCAGTACACTGAGAAATCCAGTAAGCAGGACCCCTCCTTGGCCTCTGCATCAGCTCCTGCTTTCAGGTTCCTGCCCTGACTTAACTTCGAAGATTAACAGTGATATGGAAGTGTAAGTCAAATAAACCCTTTCCTCCCCAAGTTGTTTTGGTCATGGTGTTTCATCATAGCAATAGTAACCCTAACTAAGACACCACACCATCTATGATGCCTATGAAACACAATAATGACCAGCATGGCATGATAACCCTAAAGGTGCAATAATGCTACATATACCTTGTTAGTAACCAATAGATCTCTGAACTTGCATATATGACACATACACATGCCCACATGAACACACACACACACACACACACACACACACACACACACACATATATATATATACATATGAACACACATACACATATAAACATATGAAACACAACTATATATTGTAACATATATTGTTAAATGGTCTTATTAAATAAAAAACCCAAAGCCAAGTATTGGGGTGAATGCTGAAAGATCAGAGAAGCAGAACAAGTCACAGCTAACCTCACCTCACCAATTTCTTTGCCTATCTTGTTTCCTCAAACTGGAAGCCTCAGAGTCCTCACCTGAATGGATTTCAGCTGAACTGCTGCTAAAAGCCTAAAAGCTTAAAAGCCTCTAGTTACTGGTCCTAACACCTTATATACCTTTCTACTTCCTGCCATCACTCCCTAGGATTCAAGGTATGTGTCACCATGCCTGGCTGTTTCTAGTGTGGCTTTGAACTCACAGCGATCCAGACGGATCTATGCCTCTGGAATGCTAGGATGAAGGCATGTGCTACCACTGCCTAACCTCAATGTTTAATATAGTGGCTGTTCTGTTCTCTGACCCCCAGATAAGTTATTGGGGTGCACAATATGTGAACATATGATCACATGTACCTATGAATCTATACATGTACATAATAATGCATACATATGTGTTTTAGTGCATTTTCGTGACCTGTGATATTGTCTCTCAAGGCCACACTAATTGATTGCAGTTTATAGAGGAAAATGTTTCATTCTCTTTTTGTGTTTTCCTGGGCAGTTATAATCGAAAGTGGCTCCATACATAGTAGAAAGGAGGATATGAAGGAAGAATAGACTTCTCCAGTGTCCATAGAAAGGTATGTGGTGATATTGGGTTTCCCAATATATTGTGCACCTTAATAAACTTGTTTGGGGTCAGAGAACAGAACAACCACTAGACATACATGGAGGCACACAAGCCTTTAATCCTAGCACACCAGAGGCAGAGATCCATCTGGATCTCTGTGAGTTCAAAGCCACACTAGAAACAGCCAGGCATGGTGACTCACGCCTTTAATCCCAGAAGTGATGGCAGGAAGCAGAAAGGTATATAAGGTGTGAGGACCAGGAACTAGAGTCTTGTTAAGCTTTTAGGCTTTTGAGCAGCAGTTCAGCTGAGATCAATCTAGATGAGGACTCAGAGGCTTCCAGTTTGAGGAAACAAGAACGGCTGAGAAACTGGCGAGGTGAGGTGGCTGTGGCTTGTTCTGTTTCTCTGATCTTCCAGCTTTAACCCCAATACCTGGCTCTGGGTTTGATTTTATTAATGGGACCTTTTAAGATTTGTGTTACACAGGTATATCTTCCTCCACTTCTCTTATACTCTTCTCCTTTTATTTTTAAATTTTTCTTCTCCTGCATCCCTTTTCCTTCTTTATGGTTAAGTCATTAGTCCACAGATATTGATATTTCTTAGTATTTTGGGGTTGTGTGTGCACACACATGTGTGCATGTGTGCGCGCGCGCGCACACACACACACACACACACACACACACACACACACACACACACACGGGTTAGGGCAGGTGAAACATATACATTGTGACAGGCAAAGGAAGATTAGTAAAAACCACAAGGCAAGAATACCCTGGAGAGGAAAACCTGAAGGAACCCAGAATGAATACAAACCAAGTAGAGGTGATTCTTCCACACTTGGACACCAGATAGGTCTGTGGGAAGAAGTAAAGGGAGGAGGTTATATACTGGAGATGGTTGATCCTAGGTTGTGCAAAGGGGAACATGGTTAGACGAAACACCACCAATGCATGAGTGTATGTGCCTTGCTCAAGCAATGGAGCCCTATTGAGCACACCTGGAGTTGCCTAACCTCTTACCTTCAGGTGAAAATCTCTTTCAGCTCTTACCCACAGGCCTGCCCCATGCAGGAGAACCCTCAGGTTACCTGGCCTCAGATTAATTTTGGAAGTTTTCAGAAGTCTCTGTTTCATTATCATGCTTGCTTTGAGTCTACACTATGGAAAGTGAGGCTCTGTGTTAGAATAACTTGCCACTCCCCTAGCCACATGACCACGCATGTGCTGTCCAGTAGCCAGGCAAGATGCTTAGTCACCCTAGGGCCTTACGTCCTACATAATCCGTGTGCTGCGTGATCACATAATCTATGTGCATGCGTGGCATAGCTACATAAACCCATATGCACCTGAGCGGGGGACACCAATAAAAGCAGGTTCCACCTATTCCTTCTCTCTCTTCCTGCACAGTCATTCCATGGGCCTATGCACATATTTTCTATTCCTTCCCTTAATAAACTCTTATAGTGGGTTTTGTTGTGCTTGTGGCTTCTCTCACACAGTAAACAGTGCCACTTAATAAATAACATTGGTACTGAGATGAAGATGTGCCCAGGATCCTATACCAACGTTTGCTATACCTACAACTACCCACTTTTCCATTTGCCTGGATGCCAGAATGCTTTTGCATAACACTGGCTGCTTTGACTGGTGAGTTTTCCTTTTACCAGCCATTGTAAACAGTTCCCTGGACCCTTGGGAACAACCATTGATTGTCCGGCATTTCTCTGGTGTCCTTGGGACTGGGGGAGCCTTCACTGGCTATGGTTGGCTTCCACTGAAGGCTTAAATCTTTAGCCATTTCCCATGACTGTGGTCTGAGATATCATTCTCTATTGGACCCTCATCCTCAGGCTCCTTATGCCCTGACTCTCGTTCTCTTGCTTGACAAAGCACTGAATGACTTGTGCCAATTGCTGATCCTCGATTGATCTTGGGGATGCCTGAGATTGTAGCCTTTGGATCACGTTTTTTTTTTTTTTTTTTCCTCCTCTCTGCCACAGCCATGGGAAACAAGGCTTCCAACCCCATTAGTCCCACCTCTCCTTTAGGATGTCTTCTAGAAATTCTTAAGCCTCTCAACTTAATGCCTTACTTAAAAACCTCTAAACTTGCCCACCTGTGCACTAAAAAATGGTCTAAAGCCCTTACATAACAATAAAAAGGGCCACCTAATGGCTTGGTGGACCCCAGTATTTTATGGGAATTATCTAACTTCTGTCAGCGAATGGGCAAATGGAAAGAGTTACCTTATATCCAGGCTTTTTCTATCTAAGCTCTAACCGTCCCTTCTTAATTGCTTCTCTCCTGCCCACGTGCTCCTAGCTATGCAACCTGAACCTGAGGAATCTCTGATACTGCTCTGGACCCTGCAAATGAACCTCCACCTATCCGGCCTCCCACCCCCACTCCTCGGGCATCTGCCCCTTTGGCTCCTGCTCTAACCCTGTCCTGCTCTCTGATATCAGGCCGCTCCAACCGTCCCACTCTGGCTGCCACCTTCACTCCTCCTGTCACACGTTCCCGAGCTGCTAAGGGACCCGACTCCAGCCATGCCAACCTGGCAACCATTCTCCCTTTGTGAGAGGTTGCTGGGGTGGGTGGACTGGTTAAGGTTCACATCCCTTTCTCCCTCATGGAACTTTCTCAGATAGAAAAAAAACTGGGTTCTTATACCTCTAATTCTTCCCCAATCTTACAATTTCATCTTTCATTTTATATATATATTATATGATATGATATATATATATTACATATATATGTAATACTTGCTAATAATCTACTTCCTGAGGAGTGCAGATTCGGAACAGGCTAGAATATATGCAGATGAGGTTCATCAAACTAATGCTGCCCATCCACCTAGGGCTGAGGCAGTTCCCAATCAGGACCCATGTTGGCATTGCAATACCCCAGGTGGCTCTCTAGCTAGGGATCAGTTTACAACTTGCCTCCTGGCAGGTCTTCGTAAGGCTGCCCTCAAACCAGTAAACTATGAAAAGCTTAAAAACATAATTCAAGATAAGGAAGACAATCTGTCTCATTTTTTAGAATGGCTTACAAAGGCTCTCTTACAATATACTAGTCTGGAGCCTGAAAGCCCAGAGGGCAGACATCTCTTTTTGACCTGTTTCATCTTGCAGAGCTTCTCTGATATTAGGTCTAAACTTAAGCCTCTGGAGAGGCCACAGGCAGAAGTCTTAGCAGTGGCATTTAAGGTGTACCATAGGGGAGATGAGAAAGCCCGTAAACAGAACTGCCAAACGCTGGCACACACAATCTGGCTGGCTGCCCAAAGGTCTCCAGGTCCCTGTTTTAAATGTGGTAGAGAAGGCCACTGGGCTTGTGCCTGCCCTGCCCCATGTGGCCTTTTCCAAAGTGCCACCAAGAGGGACACTGGTTAGTTGACATCTTGGGCAGATACCACACTAAGTAGCTGTTGTGAAACCTGCTTGGGCTTCTATTGTTCTATGCAGAGGAGTCAGCCTCACATTTGAATCATCATTGTTGGCAAATTTGGTGAGTCAAGTAAGATTTCTTAAATGGAGAAATTAGTTAAAAGAGAATTTTTTTTAACATTTTTACAATGGAGGGAATTTGGTCTCTGTTTGATAACACATTAGGCAGTCTAAAAATGGAACAATTAAATGAGAGGATAATTAATGCACTCCCCTCTACTAAACAGGAGATTCTGTCCTTTCTGGGAATAGCTGGCTTCTTACAGTCCTGAGTTCTATCTTTTTCTCTCCTTGCTCACCCCTTATATGAGGCAGCTCTGGGATTCCTTCGTGAATCCCTCCTTCACTCCATTACTAAACCTTTCCAGAAGCTCCAACAGGCTCTCCTCCAGGCCCTAGCACTTCATCTCCCAGATCTCACTTGTCCCTTCTCCATATATGTAAAAGGAAGAGAGGGATATGCCTTTGAGACCCCAAGGCACCAGCTGGGACCCTCCTTTGCACCCGTAGTAGACCTGTCCAAAAAACAAACAAACAAACAAAAAAAAAAACAAACAAAACTAGACCTTACCACTCAGGGATGGACATCTTGCAATCATGCTTTAGCAGCTGCTGAGCTCCTTATTTGGGAATCAAATCAAAGAAACTAACCTTTGGGTCACCCACCACTGTCTTCTCTCACCATAACCTGTAGCTGGAGTTTTCTCCAGTCCTGCTCAGGCCCACAGCCACTCAGGCCCAAGTAAACACACAGAGACTTATATCACTTATAAACTGTATGGCCATGGCAGGCTTCTTGCTATCTAGTTCTTATATCTTACATTAACCCATTTCTATAAATCTATACCTTACCATGTGGCTCATGGCTTATCAGTATCTTTACATCTTACTTCTCATGGCAGCGGCAGCTGGCAGCGTCTCCTCACTCAGCCTTCCACCTCCCAGAATTCTCCTCTCTGCTGATCCTGCCTATACTATAATTCTTGCCTGGCTACTGACCAATCAGTGTTTTATTTATCAATCAATCAGAGCAACACGTTCACAGCATGCAGAAAGACATCCCCAGCAATAACTTGTCCCATCTCTTATCTTATAAACGCTTACAAACTTTACCTCCTTCCTGGGTTCTTTCTCTCCAGGTGGCATTACTGGACGATGCCACACTTTCTTTCCAGACTTTCCCATCTCTTAACATTTCATCAACCTAATGCTGACTACTCTCCATCTCATTCCTGCATCAAAACCCTAGGGGAATTATTGCCCCATCCTTCACACACACAGGAGGGCACATTGCCTCAGGGCACTTATGCCTGGTATACACATGGCAGCTCCTTTTTACACAAGGGGACCCATAAAGTGGGCTATGCCATAGTATCAGACACTGAGATGTTAGAAGCACAGGCCTTACCCGCACACACCACTAGCCAACAGGCTGAGCTGACAGCTCTCACCCATGCCTTACAATTGGAGAGAAGCCCTCTGACTCCACAGGCAGAAGTGTTAGCAGTGGCATTCCCTAAATGTTTACACAGACTCCAAATATGCTTTCCATATCCTCCTGTCCCATGCTGCTATATGGAAAGAGCGTGGGCTCCTTATAGCAAAGGGAGGATCCTTGTCTAACTCAGGCCAAATCATGGTCATACTAAAAGCCTCCTATCTCCCCAAGGCTATAGGAATTGTCCACTGCTAGTCTCATCAGATAACAGCTCCATCATCTCTAAGGGAAAGAACTGGGCTGACCAGGCAGCTAGGACAGTGGCCCTCCATGGCCCAGACTCACCCTACTCACTGCAGATAATCCATACAGTGCAGCCCACATCCTCACAGGCAGCTGCTGACACTAGGCACATTCTGTCCCATTACACCAGCTCTTTCACCCTGATAGTCTCACCCTGTCTCAATTCATAAAAGCCCACCTGCAGCCTACTTCTGAGGACTTACAGCTCTTAAGAACTATTACTGCCTCCTGTGAAATCAGATCCCAATTTCAAATATCAGAGCCAACCTTTTCCCACCCACCAGGCTAAAGGTTCCCTTCCAGGGACCGACTGGCAACTCGATTTTTCCCATATGCCCACTGTCAGATGAATTAAATCTTTTCTTTTGATGGTGGACTCATTTTCAAATTGGGTGGAGGCATATCCAGCTTCTAATAAGTGGGCACAGACAGTTGTGGATCTCCTTCTCCTTTATTTCCTGGCTTGGGATCCCTGCCTCTCTCCAGTCTGACAATGGTCTGGAATTCACCTCCAAGATTTTCCAGACACTAGCTAAGGCTTTTAACATTCCTTGGCATTTTCATATCCCATACTGTCCTCAGTCCTCAGGGAAGGTGGAGCATACCAACCAGTCTTTAAAATCCATTCTTACTAAGATGTCACAGGAACTTCACCTTGACTGAGTAAAATTATGGCCTCTATCTCTTTTTAGGCTCCAAGTCCTTCCCAAGCGGCCTGTTTCAATCTCCCCATTTGAACTGATGTATGGGAGACCTGCTCTAACACTGGGCCTCCTATCCAAACCTTCACCTCTCCCTGGTCACCTCGTAACTACTCCACTTTGTCATCTTCGTTCTCTCCCGTGGAATTTTGCTGACCATTCCTTGCCTCAGCCATGTGATAACCCATATCCACCCCAAATCCACACTGGGGATCAGGTCCTTCTTTATCCTCCAGACCAGCACCCCACACCCCTTTCCCCTAAATGGCAGGGATGCTTCAAGGTAATTCTTGTAACCCCCACAGCTGCTAAGCTCGAGGGCTTCCCACACTGGATTCATCTGTCTCACCTGAAGCCTTTTATCTTATCCTCACCCCAGGAGAATTCCTCCTCATACACAGTGACACAGACAGGGCCCTGCTCTCTCAAGTTCCAGAGGACACCAGGATCAACTGCTTTGTTGCCAATTCCAGAAGAATGAGGTTTCATCCCACAACCATACTCAATTCCAGTATGTTTTTCTTTCTGATTCCCTCTCTGACTTTTCCTGTCTCTACTGACCATATTCTGCTTAATCAATTTCCCTCTGTGTCTTTAATAACATATTCAAACTTCTAATTAACCACTCAGCTAATTGTTACAGGACCACCTTAGAGCTGGAGGCCAAGGAACATCAAATATACCCAGGTGTTAAGGAACAGTAACAGTCCAGAGGTATTCACACCCCCAGACTCAAAAGGGTCTGGACTCTGCAAAAACAAAAACAAAAGCAAAAACAAAAACTGACTTTAATATAGCAATCTATTACTGTTAAATTCCCTCAGTAACCCATCACTTGTATCTCCTGGGTGCTAAATAATAAAGGAAACAGGCACATTAAGGTTTGTCTCAGGTGAAGATAAAAAGCCTAATTGATAATAATGAAAAGTTAAAAGCATGTTCCAGATTTCTCTCTCTCTTACTAACACTAACCAATAAAATTCTGATAGCAGAGTACTAAACATTTTAATATCATGGCTACCAGCTCAAGATTTTAAATTCCCAGTGGCTGCTTCTTTATATGTTTAAAAATTCTTCTGAGCTCCAGAGCCAGCTTGAATCCATCTGGACAGCACCTTGTCAGACCCAAACAGTCAGATCCAAGCAGCGATGGACGATTTCACAGAGCCCGAAGCAGCAGAAGGCGATGGATGATTCCCAAAGCAGCAGAGGACAGTCAAAAACCTGAGGATGTCCAGCTACCTTAAAAGCCCCCTTCACTACCCCCAAATGTTAACCAATGCTCACCGAGTCAGCTGGAAGCAGTTTTGGGAGACAGTGCCCCCATTCCCGTTCACCCACCATTTTTTATAAGAACAGAGTCTGGAATGGTAGAATTCCTAGCCACTCCCCCAGCTACATGACAATGCATATGCTGTCCAGTAGCCAGGCAAGATGCTTAGTCATCCTAGGGCCTTACATCTTAAGTAACCCATGTGCTGCATGATCACGTAATCTGCACACAGTGTGATCACATAATCTATGCTCATGTGTGGCATAGCTATTTAAGCCCATATGCACATGAGTGGGGGACACCTATAAAAGCAGGTTCCACCTATTCCCTCTCTCTCTTCCTGCACAGTCATTCTGTAGGCCTATGCACATCTTTTTCTATTTCCTTCCCTTAATAAACTCTTATAGTGGGTTCTGTTGTGCCTTGTGGCTTCTCTTGCATGGTAAACAGTGCTGCTTAGTAAATAACACTCTGCTTTGTTCTGGAATGTTCTTCTAAGGAGTAGACATCACTATTTAGTTGTCCTGGTGACCAAAGCTTTTTACTACCAAAGAACTTCTCTGAGGATGTTTACTGGGAATTTTGTCTTGTTTGCTTTGAGGTCTGTATTTTGTGGTGATTCTACTGCATAGATTACTGGAGTGGCATCAGTCTGTCTTGCTTTAGGATGTGCAAGAATGTGACATTAGAATCTACAATACAAGCAGCAGCCATCCCCTTTCCATAGATACCTACAGACAAACTATAGTGAGACATTGTCTGAGTCTGTTGAGGGATATTTGATCACACTGTGAACCCCAAGATTGCATTACTTAAATAAAATGAATCATATGCCAAGAGGCAGAGCAAGCAACCAGTTGACTGGAAGTAACCATAGAGAGTGAGGGGAAGCTGGGAGGTTGGGGAGAGAGAGGCACAGGAAGTAGAAGGAGGAGGAGTTTTTTTTTTTTCCTCAGATGGGATAGGCGAAAACTCTTGGGGATGATGGTGGAAAAGGAAGGTCAGCTAGCTGCTTTCTCTGCCTCTCTGTGCTAGCAGGTTTTTCACCCTAGCATCTGGCTCCCGAGTCTTTATTGGTAACATAAAAAGACAGAAACTTAGAACATTTGTCTCCCTACATGGAGGCGGCCGAGGTGGCAGCAGGCTGCAAAAGCTTCCCCAGCTCACTGCATCAGCACTGAGGTAGTGACAGGGTCAGGTGCCACTGCTGTCCTGCAGATCAAAACAACACGAGTCTCTAGCTAAGAGCGCCTCTCATCTTGGGAAATAACTTTACATCATTGTGGGTATTCGTGGCCACATGTCCTGCTCCCTGCTCCTGCCTCCCCCTTGCCTTGGGATCAGGCTGGGTTGAGAAACCACTTCCAACCTGAGAAATGTGTAGGAAGAAACTCTCAGTTCTGCCTCTCTTCAGAGGCCCTGGCATGCTGCTGTTTATCTGTCTGTCTCTTCATAGCACCAATAACTCACTTAGTAAATCCTCCCACGTCTGTCTCAGTGCCCCTCTTTTTTCCGTGTATTTGTTCCACTCTTTGCATGCAGTGCCTACAGAGGCCGGAAGAGAGCACCAGATCCATCGCAAATGGAATTACAGACATTTTTTTTTTGAGCCACTGTGTGGCAAGAGCCACAAGTGCTCTTAACCACTGAGTCACCTCCCCAGCCTCCTCAGTGCTTGTTCTGACTCCATCTGAGGCCTTTCAACTCCTCCTGCCCCAGTGATGTCTAGTTTTATATAAAGTTCTGAATTTTCCCTTTGGACTTCAGTGGTTCATGAAAAGTAACTAACAAACTATCAACTATTCTCATTGGTAGTTCCTCATGTGTGCGTGCGCACTTGTGTGTGTGTGTGTGTACGCATGTGTGTGTGCATGTATGTATGTGTGTGTGCGCGTGTGCATGTGCATAAACTACCAACTATTCTCATTAGTGGTTTCTCGTGTGTGTGTGTGTGTGTGTGTGTGTGTGTGTGTGTGTGTGTGTGTGTTGGTTTTGCCAGACAGGGTTTCTCTGTGTAGTTCTGGCTGTTCTGGAACTCACTCTGTAGATCAGGCTGGTTTCTGCCTCCTGAGTGCTGAGATTTAAGGTATGTGCCACCACATCTGGCTGGCTTCTCCTGTCTTAATAGCTATGAGATGGACTGAATGTCCTCTGTCCTGGCCTGATGTATATGTGTCTTTCAGTCCCTTGTTTTGACTAGAGACCTGGAGTTCAGATTTAGACAACCTGACTAGCAAAGAAGGAAAGCCATGGCCGTGGCATCCACACCAGCTGTTGAAGAGTGCTGCTCTGAGGCCTAGCGTCTCTCTTTCACCAAACGGGCTTGTTGCTGTTGAACCTGTCAGAACTGGGCATTTCCAGGTTCTTGCTTATTTAAAGAATTGAAAAAGGAGCCAGACATGGTGTGGTACATATTTAATCCCAGCACTGAGGAGGCAGATCTTTGTGAATTTGAAGCCAGCCTGTTCTATAAAGTGAGTTCCAGGACAGCCAGGGTTACATAGTGAGACCGTGGTCTGAAAAACAAAACAAAGAATTGAAAAAGCACACAAATCTCAAAACAGTAAGAAGTTTTATTTAAAGAGACCGTGTAGGAGGAACTGCAGAGGAGCAGTGGGCTGGTTGAGCTAGGTGCCCAAGAGCCTCTGTTGTGTGAGGTTTCCTTTAGTCCAGGCCAGGAGGATGAGTGGGTTAGGTGTGTGGATGGTTCTCTGTTTTGATTGAGAGACTTGTATTATATTATACAAACTTTTCCCAGGATACATCTTACTTTAATTATATGCATGTCCAATTATGTATATACAAAAGGAAGTAAATTGGCCATTTTTTCCCCCTAAAAGTTCACTCAGAGGAAATAGTTTGCCTTACTGCATGTGGACCTAAGTCAGTTCAGGCTGGATTGAGCCCATGCCTGTAGCTCACAGATAAGTTCAGGGAACTATTTGAACGGGAACTAATCACAGAAGGAGAGTTACCAAAGGGCCTCTAGGGGTGAAGTGAGCTGTTGCCTTGTTTGGAGCATAGTGTATGAGCATTTTTCATGTAGGTGGGGCCAGGGGTTGCTAAGTGCATTGTTAAGAAAGGGTGTGTGAATAGCCAAAGTAAAAAATATGTATTAGATCCATACTGGACCCCTAACACGGCACTGCTGCGAACAATGTCCTAAATGATCGTCTGGGCCCAGTCCAGGCAGGGCTCTGACTGGGTAAACAGAAGAATTGGTATCAGGTAGACAGAAATGTAAACAGCATTCCTCAGGAATCTTGTGAGGCGGTTCCTCTTTGCCAGGAAAGCAGTTCCTTCCCTTATCCACCCACAATGGCCAGCTACCTTGCCAAAGAGCACCTCATTCCTGATTAACCCAAATAGCTGCAACAGATCAAAGGCCCCATGCTCTTCTGGCTGCTCTGGCCCATACCCCTTCTCTGGTGATGCTCCCTGACCCCACGACACTGACAGGGCTTTCCTGCCAAGAGATGGCCTGGCACTTTGTTTCCTCAAATAAACTGTCTTGCTGTGGAGTGGTCCACCTGCTTCAGATTGACTTGATTGCCTGGTATATGGTATGTATTGCTACCATGTGACCCACCTCACTGACAGCTGGACACATGTAGAGGAGTTGCAGAAATCCAATCTGGCTGTTTGGTGGGGATAGATCCGTTGAAGTGTTTGAATCCAGTGGGAGAAACCAGAGACTTAGACTCAATTACAATTTAGATGAAATGAATTTGTTCTTATTGTTAGCATAAGGACGAGAGCCTTAGAGACAGACAGCATGCCGTGCAGAAGGGGCGTTAAGGTGAGGTTTTAAGGCAGACATCAGAAAGGTATTACAACTATCCATGGAATGCACAGCAGGGCAGGAACTGTCTTTCTTCCCTCAGCTGTTTCTGACTTTTCTGCTATATAGCAATAAAAAGACCATTTCTTCCCTTCCCACAGAGATGGCAAGTTTGACAGAAGTAACGGAGTGGTTTATTTTCTCACAGCCCACTGTCCTATTCTTACCTCACCTGCAGACCCCTAGGACCACCCAGGCCGTCCAGAGCAAAGGTCAAGGGATCTTAAGGGATGCCCAGTTCCATATCAAGTTTCTTTAGTCATTACTGGCAGCCTGTGTAAATTATTACTCAGGTCTGAGCACTCTAGGATAGAGCAGTTCATTTCTGGGCAGTCAGTGACACCAGCAGGTTAGGGCCGGCTGTCACCTCCGCTCATCTCTAGTGTTCTAGGGTCTAGAATATGGTTGTGGTCTCTTCTGCTGACTATTATGTCCTGTGATCTTATGTATGAGTGGTGAGCCCTAACAAAATTCTTTTTGTGTGGAGGGCAGCAATGTTGCTAGAGAAAAGCAGATCAATCTTTAAACTTGAGGCTACAGTGGAGAACTGAGTAGGTTGAGACTGAAAGGAGCCAAATCCCAGCTTACCATTGTTCAGTCATGACAGTCTGAGAATCTTTCATCACCATGTTCAAGTCTGCCCTTTCTGTGTGGTGTGGAAGGCACCTTGATGGGAGGGATGGAGGTTGCAGCTTTTATGCCCTCTTCAGTAGGACCAGATCTTCATCGTCCTTGGCTGTATCTTTGGTGACAGATTGTGGAGGGCAACCTAAATCCACATCCCTATAGAGCCTCACTGGTAGCCACTTGCTGACTATTCTTAGTGTACCCATGTGTCTTGGGATAGTCCAATTCTAGCATGAGAGCTGGGTCTTCCCTTAAAGCCTATTATTGCCATATTCTGGTCTTTCAGGGGGGAGATCACACCTTACAAATAGCTGACAGTCCTCACAAGCCTTCCTCTTAGTGTCCTGGGGTAACTATTGATCTCTACCATTTTCATGTCCTGAGGGCCTAGCTCAGGGTGATCCCAGTCTAAAATCTAATTCCTTCAAGAATTTCTGTTGATCAGATTCCATTGAGGGCTCTCTTGTCCCATGTCTAGCTAAGGAGTGTGATGATAGAGCTTATCTGCTATCCTATAATTCGGAACCATCTCTGCCAAGTACTTCTCTAGTCAGTATGTGAGCCTTTCCTGCTGAAAGACTACACTTCCCAGCTTCCCTTGCGGCTAGGCAAGGCAGGGCGGGACTACGGGAGGGAATACAGGTTGCAGCCAACTTCTTCAGTGCGGATTTTCTCTCCTCCACTAGTTTGGCATGTATTGCCTTTCCATCCACGTGGGTAAGGTGTGAGAGGACTACCTTGCATGTCAAACACAGTCCTGCCTGAAGGTAACACTCGCCTCTCTGCCCTTTCTGTCTTCGTCAATCTGCCCGTAATAATCTAACAGCGGAGGCAGGGACAGAAGCTACTGTTGGCAGCCGAGGAGTGCCATTCGATCTTTCAGGGATATCCAGATTCCTGACTTCATTACAGAAAAGAATTCCAGGATGAACCTGTGAGAAGCAGAGTTAGAAGAGAGATTTTAAATAGAGTTTAAGCATGAGGGTTAAGAAATAAGCAGGCATTCAGGGAAAATAAGATATTCCCGAGAGTGTGATTGTTAGGAGTCTTTGCAAATGATATGTAGGATATTGTGGATTTAAAGTTACATTGATTAAAGGGTGAAATTTCAAACAAGATTTAAAGATGGAAGCAAAGTTTAAAATATAAGTTTAAAGATTAAGTAAGACAATACAAGCTGGTCTATATATTGCTTTTATCTTAGAGAATTTCCTTCTGTAAGTAAACTATAAAGTGGTTTTACAAAATGTATTGTTTAGGTTTAGGGATGAGAGAGGATTACTGACATGGGAAAACTCAAATTTACACACATTTTGGCCCTAAGTGTGTATAGCTGTTATTCTTAACATCCTTGTTTGAGATATGTTTAGGAATGCATGCATTATTCCTGTAGCCAATTTTGACTTCATTAGTGGTGTTTCAAGTTTCTTGATTCTTTGAGAGGAAAGTCAAACTAGATCCAAGGATGAAGGGTCTCTTTCCCTTCCCATGTTCCTATCAGTTTTCTGCGGTTTTGTTTGTTTGTTTGTTTTTGTTTTAGTTTTTTTAAATCTTGCCTCAGTCTCAGCATGACCTAGATAGCAGAATATGAGTTTGGATTCCTGATATGGGAGAGCACCCAATGAGCCTTGAAGGACTGCCCCAAAGCTTTGTTGTGTATCTCATGTTGTCCACAGTTTCCTATAATGTGAATAGCTGTTTTTTATTTCATCCTGGTTTCTGACTCAGGTGAACAACCCAGTAAACACAGGCAGGTCTCAGTCTTGCTCACAGAACCTGAACAGTATGGCTAATGAAGTCATAGTCCTGAAACCCCTCTCCATAGGAATTGTCAGTGAGTTTCTCAACTGCAAGTATCTGTTTAGAACAACAAACACGTCTTCTCAGTTCTTCCTTCTTTTGTTTCTCCACTTCCCCTGTTCTTAGAGACTTACTGCTCCAGTCTCTACCATTTTTGTAGATTTGTCCAGAAGCATGGGCAGTTTTAGATGGCCCTGAGCCCAAATCATGCTTTATAAAACAAAACAACTAGGAAATCAAGGCAGTGAATTGGAAGTGAGCTTTTTACTGTAGGATAGATACCTAGCGCCTACAAAAACTCTCTAGTAAGTTTAGGATGACTTTTCCTTTCTTGTGGTATTAGGTTTGATCCCCCCATTCCTAACCACCTTTTTGAGGTATAGAGAAAAATCACTTGTGCTGACTACTTTTATGTCAATCTTTACACAAGCTAGAGTTATCTGAAAGGCAGGAACCTCAACTGAGAAAATGCCTCTGTAAGATCCTGCTGTAAGGCATTTCTTAATTAGTGATTGATGGTGGAGAGCCCAGCCCATTGTTCGTGGTGCTATTTCTGGGATGGTGGTCCTGAGTTCTATAAGAAAGCAGACTGGGCAAGCCATGAAGAACAAGCCAGTAAGCAGCTCCCCTCCATGGTGTCTGCATCAGCTCCTGCCTCCAGGTTCCTGTCTTATTTGAGTTCCTGTCCTGACTTATATAGTGAACAGTGATGTGTTAATCTAAGCAAAATAAACCCTCTCCTCCTTAAGTTGCTTTGGTCATGGTGTTTCATTATAGAATAGTAACCCTGACTAGGACATCACTCATTGGCTTTCTTTTATCCAATTAATTAATCTTCTTTTCATTCCTCATCACTACTTAATTTAATAGGTAACTGACAAAGCTCCTATTGGATTTTATTAGCTCCTCTCAGAGAAACCTAGTGTGATCCAAAAAACTGAATTCCCCTAAATATGTGGTGGCTCTCTGTTACCAAAATACCTTTATCTAGATTCTCATTCTCTGGTAAGACCTGTCCTATGCTCCTACCACTACTTTGTTATTAATATTCTCCAGCAGGGTGATGGTGGCACATGGCTTTAATTCCAGCACTTGGAAGGCAGAGGCAGGCCCACCTTGGTCTACAGAGCTAGTTCAAGGACAGCTAGGGCTATAAAGAGAAACCCTGTCTTGAAAAACAAACAAGCAAAATTTCTCCATCTGGGCTAGCTGTTATAATTTTTAAATTTTTATATTATTATTTTTTATAATGTGTGTGTGTATATATGTGTGTGCACATGCATGATCATGTATGCCTAAGCACATTTGTGGAGGACAACATTGTGGAACCTGTTCCCTCTTTCCATCCTTACATGGGCTTAGGGCAGTCATTCTCAACCTGTGGGTCACAACCCCTTTGGGGGCTAATGACTCTTTCACAGGGGTCACCTAAGGCCCTCAGAAAACACAGATATTTATATTATGGTTCATACAGTAGCAAAATTACAGTTATGAAGTAGCAACAAAAATAATTTTATGGTTGGGGGTCACCACAACATGAGGAACTGTATTAAAGGGTTGCAGCATCAGGAAGATTGAGAACTGTTGGTTTAGGGGACCAAACTCAGGTTGTCAGGCTTGCAAGAACAAGTGCTTTTTCCTGCCGAGCTGTGCGAGTCACCATTACTTTAATAATTGGCACGACCCAGAAGCCCAGCCTAGCTCATCATCACTGGCAGCTTGTCAACTATTTTGATTTCAAGTCACATTTGTGTTTTGCCCTGTTCTGTGACTTGTGGCTTAAACCCTCATTTATTGTAACCCCCTTTCTTACAGTGGTTTGGCTTTGCTCCTTCTGATTGGCCGTCCCTGCTTTTCAACTGGGCAGACATTCCAGAGACCTTTTGTCACATCCTTCCTGGAGTCTCAGCGGGAGAACCCTGGGATCCCTTCAGCAAAGAAGTGTCCTCAGATGGCCTACTAGAAGGCTCTGTCAGTTCCAGAGTCCCGGAAGGATCCTGATGTCCTGGTGTGTTTGTTCTAGGATTCCTTATCTGGAAGTTCCCGGTTAGGTTGCTGCCACCTCCTGGTCAAAGGTGCCAGTTGCACTGGAAAGCATGTTGAGGATCCAGGGTTTTTTGTTTGTTTTGCTTTGTCTGGTATTTTTAGGTCTTTATATCTTTAATAATTTACTCCAAGTGCCTTTTGAGCTCTTAGTCAACACCTGTCTGACTGTCACCTTGCCTCACCTCAGACTCTGTGTGAGATTATAACCAAGTAATGTGTAGGGGCTGTGACCATAGTGTTTATATGAGCTGGGTTGAAGGGATGTTTAAATTTATGGTGGGAAAAACAAAACAAAACCCAACAAAACTGTGGAGGAATTTGTAACATGAACAATTCTATAAAAAATAAGTCAGAGACTTGTGAATTTCAATAAATAAAAAAGAAAGAGAGACTTGAAAAACATGTTAGTATAAGGTCTCTATCTACCTATGTTACCATGTCAATAATTCAACCTCACCACACTGCATTTCAAATAATTCTCCAAAGCTACCTGTTTCAATTTGTATATATATTTAGCCTGTTCCTGGGGCTGTAACAAAATCCCTTTTGTGTGACCAGTTGAAGCTTCAAGTCATTTTGAAGTGCAGGTGAGCATCTATTTTTTTGTGGTGTGTCCTCATGTTGTAGAAGAGAAGAATGAGCAAGCACACCCCTCCATCTTTTTAGAAGGGCCTTGATACCATCATGAAAGTCGGACAGTCAAGACTTACTAAAAGCTGTTACTGTTGTGAGTTTGGGTTGTGATGTCACCATTCAGGCCATAACAGTCTATTAGTAGTGTGAAAAGGTAAGCCTACCCTGAGGATGTCAACATACTGCCTACTGGTTTTGAAAAGTAAATCTAGGTTTGACTCACTTCTTTATGACTGCATTATTCCCTAAGATATATTTTAAGTAGGTGACAAACTGAAAGCATCAAGTATTGTTTTAGGCTTTAAAAATGTGGAAAGAAAGCCATGTGTGTGGCATATGCCTTTAATGCCAGCACCCAGGAAGCAGAATCAGGCAGATCTCTGTGAGTTTGAGGCCAGCCTGGTCTACATAGAGAGTTCCAGGATAGCCAAGGCTACGCAGATAAACCCTATCTTGAAAAATGAAAATAAAAACAAACAAACAAACAAACTAAAGTGGGGTATAAAATCAGACAACTGGTGCTGTTTTATTATTGATTTATTGTCCTGGGGAGTAAACTGAGGTCCTCACATTCTAGGCAAGTGCTCTCCTAATGGCTACATCCTTGTCACCCCCTTTACTTTATATTTTGAGGCAAAGGCTCACTAAATTGCCCAGGCTGGCATTGAAGTTATGATGATCCAGGCAGGCTTTGAATTTGTGAATCTCCTGCTACATCCTTCTGACTAGTTGGGATTATAATCCTGTGCCAGCAGGCCTAGTGTGACACTGTATTTCTGATGTTGTTTGTAAGTCACTCCTGCTTAACTTAGGTACTTTGAGTCTTAGTTGTTATAACTGTAAAATAGAATGTGGTGATTCTAGTAATTAGATTTATTTGACACAGAGTTTATGGATTTTTAAAATTTAATATTGTGAATTTTGAGTCATTTGGCTTTTGTTTTTCATATTTTGTTTTTCATATCACCTGAAATGAAAATCACAAATATACTAGAAATCTCACAGCTTTTGAAACTACAGGTTTCACAGGAGTTCCATGTTGATGGGTAATACACTTTGTTTTCCTTAGATCTTTAATACTTTCCAGGATTTCTTGATATAAATGCAGATTGATGAACCCAGTCCCAGAGAGTTTGGAGCCCATATATTATAACTCACTGGGTTCTGAAAATAACAGCAACAACAACAACGACAACAACATTTGCATTGTTTCTAGTTGTCTCATTAAACATAGTTTGATCACCGATGCTGGGAAGATGGCTCAGTCGATAAGAGCACCTGCTGTTCTTCTGGAGGGCCCTGGTTCAATTTCCACCATTCACATAATGGCTCATAACCAGCTGTAACTCCATTTAGCGCCCTCTTCTGTCCTCCACAGTTACAGACACAAATGGGTGTTCAGACATACATGGAGTGCGAATTCTAATTGGTCTTAATGATAAAAACCTAGAGTCAGATATCAGGGTGAAAGCTGAAAGATCAGAGAAGCAGAGCAGCCATCCACTAGAAAGACTTCTTAACCTCTACGAATCCTAAGACTGAAAGGGTCCAGCTTCTGTCTGAACCCTGCCTTATCACATCCTCTCTCCACCCATCCATATCACTTCCTATTTCCTTCTCCCAAGTGCTGGGATCAAAGCCATGAGATCCCAAGTGCTGGGATTAAAGGCGTGTGTGTGACCACTGCCTGGCCTCTAGTAGCTAGTTCTTCACTCTGATATCCAGCCAAGCTTTGTTTTTTAGAGCACAAACAAAATATCACCACATTTCCCCCTTGTTGTCTAAAATAAAAAGGGTTATAACCAATACAAGAAAAACAAAAAGTACAATAATTATATACAATATATACAGTCAATAAATAAATCAACAATGTCTAATCCATTAACAATTGACAAATTAACATAAAATACTCCATATCTGTCCTATCTTGATGAGCCCAAAATATTGTACCTAATTCACTTTCTATCCTAACTTGAATTACCAAAACTATCTTTTAATATCTCTCAACCTTACACACTTTACACCTCTTTAGTGAATTTCTTTTCTGAATCTGGTAACAAGGAAAACTATAATTATAAAGTTTTCAACTCCATCAGAGACCTAGAAGGAAATAATATTACCTGAATAAACAGGAAGTGCAAGCAAGTGACTTCCAAAAAATGTGAGAAATGGCAGAAACAGCTGGCTACCTAGACAGTCATTCAAGGCTCCTTTGCAAAGTTGGGGCATCTATTTTCAGCCTACAGGCCTAGAATATCTGACAGACTTATCTGTGAAGCAGAATTTTCTGAAGGGCTGTCCTGCCTTGTCTTGACAAAGTTCAGTAGTACTTTCTTTTGTGTCCTGCTTGTCTTGTTTGGACAGCATACTGTCAGTAGTTGAGGCAAGGGCATTGTCTTGCCCAGTGGCTAACTTTTGCCACAAAGAAAGTAAGCTCCATATGGAGTTACTTCAGTGCCCATCATCTTCTCTGAAGTAGATTGGTGCTGCCAGGAGCAGCTTTGTATCAATATACAAATTAATACATATTGTATGTAAACTATTTAAGACTAAAAGTCGCATTTTTAGTTTATCCTATCATATCTATACCCCCCCTTTTTTCCTCAGAGGAGATTCAATAATCTACCCCTTCATCCCTCTCCTTTGTTCAGCATTTTTCCTGACTATTACCAATAACAACTTGTAACCAACCTCCTAAACAATGACAAATATCCATAACCCATTGAACGACCAAAAACCTTTCACCCCACCTCTTGGGAATGTAGGTGTCATGTTCTTAAATCTACTTCCTGCTCTCTGGGGGTGATGGCATCTTTAGGGGATCCTGAAAAGGAAAATTTGGGTTAATTGTGAAGTCTTCGGAGAGGTAGCTGTATCATTTGTTGTCCAGTCTCTGTGTAATGGGAAAGTGCAGGGCTTGTCTCAAGTCCTGGCTAAAGTAGTCTGTGAAGCTGGATCATTTCATCTAGCTAACTCAAAATTGTCCTGAGCAGTTTGTAGACCAAAGCTGATCTTTGGGTGTGTTTGTCAGCTTAGAGGCTTTATCATAGTCCTGGTGGAACTGTCATTGTGGGGCTCCATCCTCCTTTTGGAGACTTCAAAGGTGGTCACGGTTCACTGCAGAAAATTTAAACATTTTAAATGTCATAAGCAGCAGATCTCAAAGAGGTTAAAGAATCAATATTTGTTATGTACATTCAGAGTACCAAAACTTAATTCCTAGTTACCTCATAGAGACTCAAACCTAAAATCATATACAGGAAGCTAAATGAAGCCTTTTTCTAGAATTAGTTAGTACCCTATATGACCATTAATATCATGAAAAAGCCATATCTTTCTATCTATCTATCTATCTATCTATCTATCTATCTATCTATCTATATCTTATAAGTGTTGGGATAATATTTATACCATAAGAAAAATGTTAAAGAGTCAAAATAAAATCAAAGGAATATGAGGTTAGTGGTAATAAAATAGTCCCTAAATTTTGGTATTTCTTCTGTCCCATATCAGGTGGCTCTTTGAAATCAGACAGGCATTTTGGATTTTACGTTAACAAGCATGCTTGGGTTTAGAGAAGGAGAGAGCCACATTCCAACTCCAAAGCCAGCTTTAATTTTCGATTAAACTGGGACAACAAAAAGACTATTTGCATTGTATGTCTGTATAGAACTGTAGAAACAAACATTTGGGAACATTTATGAAATTTTATCTTGTTGAAATGTGATATATCAATATGCCAATTTACTCTTTTTCTTGGGACATTTTTTTTTTTTCTGGATGATTTGTTCTTTTCTTCACATGTCTCATTTGTCCAGTGGTCTTCAGATTCCTTAGCTGGATGGCTTTGTGGTTTTTCCTGAAATTTTTATTCTTTCTTCTATAGCTATTCTATCATCCATAGCAGTATGGTTTGTTATAATAGGCATCAGGTTCTTTAAATTCTCTGGGAAGGAGTTTCCTCCATGATGAAAGGAAATGACTGAACAAAATTTGACATGGGGGTGTGTGAGAGGACCCTCAAAATGTTTCCCAATTGCAAAGGGTTACCTTGTCTGTCCCATTTTGATCTACATTCATTAGTCCAGTGTCTGCCTTTGCCATACTGTGGTGGTATTCTAATTGTACTGAAATGTGATTTTGATTGTATGTTAATAAATAAAGTCGCCCGGGGGTCAGAGCTATTAGAGCCATAGACAGAGTGTGGCGGTGGTGGCACACGCCTTTAATCCCATAGATCTCTGTGTGTTCAGGGATACAGCCAGCATTGGAGACATATGCCTTTAAGAGCTAGGGGGCTGTACATTCAGACAGTGACGAGGCAGTCACGTGTTTGGGTTTACAACCAATGAGAAGGCAGAATGACCATGGAAATGACTGACACACAAGGAAATAGCTCTCTTTCGGGAAGCTGGGACAGCAGGAAGAAAGGTGAGATTTTAGCTCTGAGCTCTGACCTCTTGGCTTTCTCTTTTACATTGTTTCTGTGTTTCTTATTTAATAAGACTGTTGGATACATCTACACCATACCTTCTGCATACTCCAAAAGGGAGGGGCATTCTGTTGGGATTATTCATAGAAAAAAACATTGTTTATAGGAATGCCCTGTTTACAGTCCCTTTTTAGGTGATTGTGTTTGCCACAATTGAAACACCTGGCATTTCAATTTTTCTTCAAACCTCTGGAAATCACCTCTCCTATCCAACTATCATCATGGTTATGAGATTCAGTATTGACTGTGTGTAGTATCCATTCCTCTAGGGATGCTGATCTTGCCTTTAACAGACTGATTACCCTTTTTCATTGTGCATTATCATTTTCAAAAGCCAAAGATTCTAATTTGCCTAGCTTCTGAATTTGGTACCATTCTATTTACAGCTGAAGTCAATCTTGTAAGAAATCAGTGAAGGTTTCCTTTGGGCCCTGTATAACTTTAGTAAATGACTCAGTTTTCTTTCCTACTTTTTCAGTTCTGTCCCAAGCATTCAAGGCTGCTGCATGGCATAAAGCCAGGGTATGGTCATCATACAGAGATTGCATTTGTACATTAGCATACTTTCCCTCTCCAAGAAGTTGGTCTTGGGAGATTTCCATACCTCTAGCCCTACTTCATTGTTCAATGGTCTTAGCTTCATCTTTTCACCAGGTTCTCCACTGTAATTGAGGACCAGGCTCCAAGACTGCTGTAACCAAGTCTCTCCAGTCTTTAGGAATAATTCTATTACAAGTTGACCACAGGTTCAACATCTCCTTCACAAAAGGTGAATATATGCCATATGAGATGATCACTTCCTCAAATCCAACATTGGCACAAGAGTCCAATCAGTTCTTATATAGCCTTGGGGATATGTATCATTTGGCAGTTCCTGTAAGGTTACTGGATAAATTAAACTTGGTTGTTTGAAAACCTTAGGCTGTAGATGAATTTCTAAATGGTCTTACTAAATAAAAAAAAAAACAGAGTCAGATATAGGGGTGAAAACCTGAGAAATCAGGGCAATAGGGAGAGCCACAACTAACCTCACCTCATCAATGCTGTAGCTTCCAAATGCGAGTTACTTCCTGTCTACCCACTCCTGTATGCCTTGTTGTTCTGCCATCTGATTTGCTCTCTCTGTTCAGCTACATCACTTCCTCTTCCTGCCCAACTCTGTCATTTCCTGCCTGTCTATATAGGCCTCTAGACCCCCATGGTTAACTAGTGTTGGAATTTAAGGCATGTGCCATTACACCTGATTGTTTCTGGTGTAGCCTTGGACTCACAGAGATCCAGGCAGATTCCTTCCTGCCAAGTGATAGGATTAAGGGCATGTGCTACCATTGCCCGACTTCTTTGTTTACTTATAATGGCTGTTCCTATTCCTCTGATCTCCTGGCAAGCTTTATTTATTAAGCACAAATAAAATACCACCACATTAGGCTGTTCCTCTCTAACCTTATAATGCAATGCCGAGATTGGTTCTCCTTTAAATTCCTTTGTCTGGGTCTGAATATCTCTATGATCTGTTTTAATAAGTTTTTCTAAAACTTGTATCTTGGCACTCATATTAACCAACGTTTTTAGTGATAACACAAAAATGATAAAACTGATAATATTTATAATTGACATTACATAAATCCCATCTAAATTAATTATCCTCTCATTTAATTGTTCCATTTTCATTCCATCCAGCATATTATCATATGGAGGCCTAACTCTCTCCATTGTAATAGTGTTTCCCACTTTTTTTTTTTTTTTTTCGAGACAGGGTTTCTCTGTGTAGCTTTGCGCCTTTCCTGGGACTCACTTGGTAGCCCAGGCTGGCCTCGAACTCACAGAGATCCGCCTGCCTCTGCCTCCCGAGTGCTGGGATTAAAGGCGTTTCCCACTTTTTTAATGTGGGAAAAACTCTCTTTTAACTAATTTCTCCCTTTAATAATTCCCAATTGTCTCACCAAATCTGCCAGTGATGACAATTCAGATGATGGTGAAGTGTGGGGCTGACTGCTCTGCATAGAACAGTAGAAGCCCAAGTGGTTTTCAAGTCAGCTACTTGGTGTGGCAGCAGCCCAATGAGGGGTCTAGAAGAAGCCGAAGAACCAGCTGTCTGATAAGGGGAATGTGCAAAAGCGGCTAACTCCTATCGCATTTGGAGCCCAAAGCCTATGGAATTTGCTGCAGAGAGGCTGCAACAGAAAAATCTCCAAAGCAAGGAAAACTTAGCTGGTTTTCCAGGTAAGTGACTCTGGCCTTGTGCGGCTCTGGCCTGTGCCAGTGGCTGCAAAGCCACAGGCAAGCAGCGTTTTTGTCAATTTTAGTGCGAATTCTAATTGCTCTTAATGATAAAAACCTGGAGTCAGATATCAGGGTGAGAGCTGAAAGATAGAGAAGCAGAGCAGCCAGCCACTAGAAAGACTTCTTACCTCTAGAATTCCTCAGACTGAAAGGGCCCAACTCCTGTCTCCACCTTGCCTTATCACTTCCTCTCTCTGCCCAGCCATATCACTTCCTGTTTCATCCTCCCAAGTGCTAGGATTAAAGGTATGTGCCTCCCAAGAACTGTGGTCAAAGGCGTGAGATCCCAAGTGCCGGCATTAAAGGTGTGTGCCACCCTGCTTGGCCTCTAGTGGTTAGCACTACACTCTGATCTCTAGGCAAACTTTATTTGTTAGAGCACAAACAAAGTATCACCACCACACATATGTGTGGGTAAAACATACGGTAAAAAAATCTATTTTGCTCAGGAATTACAATTTTTATTTTTATCAAATATTGGTCACTCAGTGAGGCATTTACCTAAGGATTATCCTCTGAGATAAGCATCCCAGTGTACTTTAAATTAAAGTGTATATGATTAGGGGATCTGGAAGAGTATTGAAAATGCCATTTATATTTATGTAAGATGAATTTCCACTTACGTCAAATAGACTGAATAGACAGCAGTCTTCACTGGGCCTTCTTGTCTGATGTGTAGACTCAAGTGCAGTGAGAAGTGGTGGTAGGTGCTCGTGGGCAGGGCAGGGTAGTTGCTGGGGTCCCTTTTTGGCTTTCAGTGAGATGTTTTGTGTCTGGTAAATGGGTTTTTATTATATGAGCCCCAAACTACTTAAAGATAATAATTCAAGCCCCAGTAACCAACCATGGATGAGAAGAACTGATTCTGCTAGATTCTGTCTTAGTTGGCCATAATTTAAGTAAAAGCTAAGACTGTCTACTCAGATCTGACAGGAAGTCTATTTCCTAAAGTAAAAGTGACCACAAATGGCCTGGAGACAGGGCTCTAGGGTAAAGCAATGCTGTGCAAGGGTGAGGATATGAGTCTCTTAAAAATCTCTTTTTCAGAATCTCTTAAAAAGCTGGGCATGGGGATGTGCCATGTTTACCCCACGGATGTTGGGAGGGGCAAATGGAACAGGATCTCTGGGGCTTACTGGATATCAGCCTAGTTAGGTTCTGTGAGAGATTCTGTCTCATAGGAATACGACAGAAAATGATAAAGCAAGACCTGATCTCTTCCTCTGCTTTTGTGTGCATGTGCACCTCATACATGTTCATATATGTGTCTGCTAACACACACACACACACACACACACACACACACACACACACACACACACACACGATTATAAAGGCTATGTGAAATTAAATTTATATGTAGCCTATCCATTTTTGGGGAAGTATCTTTTGGTCTTTCATAGATTTACAACATGAAACCATCAAATAGCAAACCATTTTAAAATGAAATTTTTTTAAAAGTTTTTTTCCTGTGAAGTTAAGGGAAACAGTTTTGAGATATTGTTGTATTACAGTCCATTAAATGTCACACACCGCATGCCACTAGCCAACTCAAATATTTTTGTGCACTCCAGATCACATTTCTTTTTTTTTTTTTTTTTTTTTTTGTTTTGTTTTGGTTTTTTTTTGAGAAAGAGTTTCTCTGTGTAGTTTTGGAGCCTGTCTTTGATCTTGCTCTGTAGACCAGGCTGGCCTTGAACTCACAGAGATCTGCCTGCCTCTGCCTCCTGAGTGTTGGGATTAAAGGCGTGTGCCACTGCCACCTGGCCCAGATCACATTTCTCTACTCTTTTTTATTTGAAAAGTATATTGCAGGGAGAAAAGATCATTCTGCAAAGTAAATAGGTCTTCAGCCCCAACAATAAGCAAATGATTTTGGAAGGTTAATGCTTCACAGTTAAAATGCCATGTGTCACAAATAACCCAAAACTCACAGACCTCTAAGTCACAGAAATCCTCCTGCCTCCACCCTTTGGATGCTAGGATTAAAGGTTTGTGCTATTACACCCCATATAGAGAGTGCACATGCTAATAACCCTTTCTCTAGGTCTTGAGACAGACCATATTAAGATAAGCTGCTTAGAAATAAGTGTTTTGCTCCTTTATATCTGCTCAAAAAAAATCTCCTTTTTAACTGGCTTCACTGAGACTCTCTTCCCTGGTGACTCTACAGTGTGTCAAGTTAACACTTAAAGCCAACCATGACTGTAATTAAACAACAACAGTGAAGGGAAGCCCACTAGATGTTTTTATTTTATTTCTTTCTGCTGACAAACCTGATGATCTAAATACACACTGAAGGAGAGAACTGTTGTCCTCTGATCGCCACATGCATGCCTCACCCAAATTAATTAAATAAATGTTTAAAAAATTAATAAGGAGGAGTTGGAGAGATGACTGAGCACTTAGGAGGACCAGGGTTCAATTCCTATCACCCACATGGCACCTCACAAATGTCTGTAACTCTAGCTCTAGGGGATTCAACACCCTTACACAGAAATATGTGCAGGAAAAACACCAATTCATATAAAATAAAAATAAATAAATCATAAAAAAGAGATGGAAATTCCACTTTAAAAAAAGAGAATAAAAATCAATACACCAGGGATGGTAGACTTATGTCTGGGTTCTTGACATTGATGAGCAGCAGAAACAATGCAACTCCCTTTGCCTGGTGGCTTGACACTGTGAGAAATATGTTTGTTTTATGTTACTGGCAACCTAACACTGGTGCCCCAGCTAACTTGGCTTCTGCTAAATTCTCTGCTCCTGTAAATCCCCCTGCATCTGATGAGCAAGATGCCAGGATGTGGATTTTGCCTTTAAAAACCACATGCTCTGGACACTGGCCATACCTGGGTCCCTGAATACCTGAATGTAGTTCCAGCCAGATGGATTAAAGACTTTCAAATGGGTATAAACTGTGTCTGAGTCGTCATTTCTGGTGGGCTCCCTGTAAATAGTTCATTGGTCATAGCAAGTAGAAAGAACTGAAAAAAGATTTTTATGCTTTTAAGTGCTTGCCTGCGTGTGTGTGTGTGTGTGTGTGTGTGTGTGTGTGTGTGTGTGTGTGTGTGTGTATTGCTGTGGTTTGACCCCAAGGCCTTGTGCAGGTTAGGCAGATATTCTGCCACTTAGTAACACCATTTGCCACCTTAAGAGGTTTGGCTAAGTAAATAAATAAATAAATAAATAAATGACCACGTAGGCCTAAAGCTGAAAATATTTATTATCTTGTCATTTACAGAAAAATCTTGCCAACTCTTGCATATAATCACAAAGTGATGCCATCTTAGGAAAATTGAGATAAAGGCTTTACTAAGGAAAGGGCATTTAGGTCAGCATTTAATGCTTTTGAAATTTATTATAGGTGGCCTTGTAAAGCTTTTCCTGTAGAGGAACATGAATTTTATCTTTAAATCCAATCCCCTTTCATTGTAGTTCAGTTTATTACATTCTATTGTTAAAAGGTTATGAAAGGTACTGGGGTCATGGTATGAATGAGACAGGGTCTCAGTACAGTTGAAAACTACTCAGGGAGTCATTGATCCATGCAATACATCAATGAAAGATAAGGGCCTGTATACATAAGATTGCATACATGCATGTGCGTTTGTGGTATTAGAGATGGAGCCCAGAGTCTCTAGAATACCAAGCAAGTGCTATGTCACTGAAATATGGAGCCAGCACCTAAATTTTTATGTGTATCTACCTTTTTCTAGGGCGGGTTGGTTAGTAGATAGTTGGAAATGTGTTCTTGGAATTCAAGAGTAGAGGAGAAGGGAATGAACATGCAACAACCACTTACTATAATGTAGTTTATTTATTTATCGTCCCCAAAGGTAGATACTGTTTTGTAGCTTCTACTTGATGTTATACTCCAGCCATGTGCTTCTTACAGGGAAAATGTTAGTATTCTGATGCCGCCCTGTGGCACCACCCTATGCCCTGACACAGAAGCCCATTCTTAAGGGAAAACTCCGCCCCCTCCTCTCTCTTCTCTCTTCTGCTTTCCTCCCCTCCCCCTCATTCCTCTCTCTTCCTCCCTCCCCCCTCCCAGTCTCCCTCTTGCTGTCTTTCTGCCTCTTAATCTCTCTATTATAATAAACCATTTTCATGCAGATGCAGCTTCTGGGTTGTGTATCTCCACCCACTGCCCAGTCACCATGCCCA
Source organism: Peromyscus leucopus (assembly GCF_004664715.2). Classification (NCBI taxonomy): domain Eukaryota; kingdom Metazoa; phylum Chordata; class Mammalia; order Rodentia; family Cricetidae; genus Peromyscus; species Peromyscus leucopus. The sequence goes on along the minus strand of NC_051067.1, from coordinate 94,798,394 downwards.
CATGGGCTGGGCTGCCTGCCAGCCTGCTGCTGCATCTGGGGGTCCAGCCGCATAAAATTCCTAATGTAAGTCAGGGCTGAAATTACTATCTTTGTAACTGGTGATAGCAGACTAGAAGAGTCTACAGTAAAGAGAAAAAGGTCAAACATAAAGCCCGAGGGAGGAACGGCAAACTCTGAAAGTCAGGATCAGAGTATATAGAGATAAATAAAAGACAGTACTTTCATGAGGGCTTAGAACTTTTGGAAACTCCCAAGATGAAGGAATTGGACTGGGACAGCAGGAAACAAATTTTTACAGTTTTGTTCAATTTGGTAGTCAATAGTCATGCATGGGTGTTTTAATTAAGAGTAAATAAAACATTTACAGTTCAGGATTCCTTTATAATTGTATTAGTTACATTGAAATTGCTCAAAAGCCATATTTTACTAGAGTCCACCACATTCAACAGCTCAAGGTGTGAAACATTCCATGTGTGCAGAGAGTGTTGTTGGGACATGGTTTTGGAAGCACCAATAATGCAGATGGTGGAACCCTCACATTCCCTGCACACTTCCCTTGCAATGTCCACGTACTTCTAGTTTTAGTGCCAACTTGACTCAAGCTAAAGTCATCTGAGAGGAGGAAACCTTAACCGAGAATGCCTCCATAAGATCGGCTGTATGCGGACTTGTAGGGCATTTTTTAAATTGGGGATTGATTGGGGAGTGTCCAAAACATTGTCAGTGTGGCCACCCATGGGCTATTAGTTCTGGGTTCTATGAGAAAGCAGGCCGAGCAAGCCAGGGGAAGCAAACCAGCAAGCAGCATTCCTCCATGGCCTCTGAATCAGCTCCTGCCTCCAGGTTCCTACCCTGCTAACAGAAACTATTGGGGTCCAGTCTCAATAGTCTCCTTCCCAGGGGTCCAGAAGAGATGCTACCAACAGTGAGAATAATCTGAGGGAATGAATCTAAGTACACTGAGTGCTACACTCCATTCACTTTATTCCTCTGAGACAAGATTCTATCTACACAGCTTCAATTCTGTGCTCATACTTAGCTCTTCTCTGTCCCTCTCCTCCTGTACTCTTGTGAGACCAAAATGAGCCATCTTAGAAATAAGGCCAAAATGCTTTCACCCTAAAATTAAGGCCTAAGATTTCTCCTTTTAGGAATAGGCCATTAGTTACTGAAACCAGTCAGTTCAGATTCCAGAAACCAGGAAGTGTAAAAGTACAGAGTCACAAGATAGTCAGGAGGTAATGCCTGCCAGACTATGGAATGTCCTCTCCCTGGTTTCCAGGGTAACTGACCACAGAAATGCCCCCACCTGAGGGCAGCCAATGAGAAATGGTGGCGGGCAACCACTCCCTTAGAAGTAATTTCTAGAAGTCCCTAGAAGGGAGCCAGTCAGAATTGTACCCGTACTAGCACCCCTAAATGATGTGATTTTTCCCTTTAAAAACTGAGCTTGCAGATAGGTGGGTACTTCCTCCAGCCTCCACTGCATTGGATGTATTGGACGAAGTCCCTGCCTAGGCTTGTATATGCAGAATTAAACCTTGCTTTTGCATTCCAGCATGCTCGTCTTTGGTGGTCTCTCTGGGGGTCACGATCTGGGCACAACAGGTACTTCCTCCAGCCTCCACTACGTTGGATGTATTGGACAAAGTCCCTGCCTAGGCTTGTATATCCAGAATTAAACCTTGCTTTTGCATTCCGGCATGCTCGTCTTTGGTGGTCTCTCTGGGGGTCACTATCTGGGCACAACACTCTCCTAACTCAACTAGGTTCTTTTCCATTTCCATCCTCATCTTCATCTTCATTTTTCTCCATCCTTATCCTTCCTGCTCCTCTTCCCATGACCAACCTTGCAAACAAGCTGTAACTTACTTATGACACCATGCCAGGCTTCCGCTCTGCCAGGACAGGGTGACTGCTCAGAGCTGGGAAGCCTGCCTCATAGCTTCATTGTACCTGGTATGCAAAAATCCCTTTTGTTCTGAGTCAGTTGCTGGAGGGTCTAACCTTAATTTGCATAAGAAATAAAGCTATGCACCTAATATCTGCCTGGCCTAGGTGGTGTCTCCATATGGATATTTACTTTAATTCAGGAGACCAGGTGGTCTGAAATGCTTTGTCCTTGGATATTAGCCAAAGAAGATATCTGATTCTAATGCTAAAAAAGAAAAGCAGAAGGCCTGGAGGCAGGAAACCTTGCCTATGTGACTGTATCCAATTACCTAAATAGTATATGCCAAAATAATGATCAAGCTACACTGTTGAGTAGTTTCTCTTCTTTTTTTTTCTTTTTGGTTTTTCAAGACAGGATTTCTCTGTGTAGTCTTGCACCTTTCCTGGAACTAACTCTGTAGCCCAGGCTGGCTTTGAACTTACAGAGATCTGCCTGCCTCTGCCTCTCAAGGCCTGGGATTAAAGGCATGTGCCACCACCACTTGGCTCTGTTTAGTAGTTCTTAGGAAAAAGAATCAATTGGGAAAATTATGAAGTGCACATGAAATTCATAGCAGGAAACAGCTGATACATTAAAAGTTAAATAACAACAAATACTCCTCAAGATTTGGCTTTTTCTCTGGAAGAATTCCTTGATTCTTCCAGGTATAGCATTACCATATTCAGCTGAATTCTTACTACATTTCTATGGCTCATAGCATCCTGTTTGAATTCTTGTCCTGGCTTCCTGTCATGATGAACTGTGATGTGGAAGCATAAGCCAAATGAGTCCTTTCCTCCCTAGGTTTCTTTGGTCATGGTGTTTCATCACAGCAATAGTAACCCTAAGACAGCCTGGTTGATTTCGTCTTTCCAGCTTGTACTTGCCAAATCTTTTTAAAATTTGTGTTTAATTATATATATACATGTGTGGCTGTGTGGGCATATGTACATGTAAATGCAGTTGCTCTAGGGTCAGAGGAGGGTGAACTGTTCATCTAATTATTCTTTATCAGTAGAGTCAGATATCAGGGTAAAAACCTGAATGATTAGAGAAGCAGCGGAGAAGTGACCTGCTCACTCTTTCTCCTTCCTCAATCCAAAAACTTTACTCTACTACTTCCTGTGTCTCTCAATATGTCCTTGTTCCTGCAAAGTCTCTATGGCTAATTTTGCTCAGCTAGTTGTTAGCTCCACCCTCTGATTCAGAATAAACTTAATTGCCAGTCTCAGGAATGTCAGAGTGTGATCAAAATATCCCACAACCTTTCCCCCCCTTTTTTTTCTAAATAAAAATGGAAAGTTTTAACTCTAACACAGTAAACTATATGCAATCAGAACAATTACTAGGTAAGAATTACATTCACAATATCCAGTCCATTTGCATTTGGCAAATTCAGAGAAACTGCTCCATTATCCATCCTATCTCGGTGAGCCCAATGTTTTGCACCTAATTCACTTTCCTTTTGGTTTTTTAAGACAGGGTTTCTCTGTGTAGCTTTGTACCTTCCCTGGAACTCACTCTGTAGCCCAGGTTGGCCTCGAACTCACAGAGATCTGCCTGCCTCTGCCTCCGCCTCCTGAGTGCTGGGATTAAAGGCGTGTACACCACCACCACCACCACCACCACCACCACCACCACCACCACCACCACCACCACCCGGCCCTAATTTACTTTCTATCCTAACTTATTTTACCAATCCACCACTCTCTTTTTAGACCTCAAAACATTTTTCTTAGATAAACAATTTAAGCTTTTATGCCTTTCAACCTTATATTCTTGTCACCTCTTTTGTGAGTTTCTTTTTTGAATTTGGTAACAAGGAAAACTGTAACTTTAACTATATAGTTATAGTTAGTGACCATCAGAGACCTGAGGAGGATATAATATTACCTAAGTAAGCAGAAAGTACAAAGCAAGCAACTTCCTAAACTAAGAAATAACAGAGACATTTGGCTGTCTGGACAGTCACCCAAGGTTCCTCTACAACATTGGGGCATCCATCTTTGGCGTACAGCCCTAAATTTTCTGACAGACTTTTCTGTGAAGCAGGAACTTTGAAGGACTGGCCTACTTTGTTTTGGCAAAGTTTTGCAGTCGCCTTCTTTTGTGTTCTGCTTCTCCAATCTGGACAGCACAGTCTCAGCAGTTGAGGCAAGGGAAGTTTCCTGCCATGAAGAAAGCAAGCACCATGTGGAGGTTCTTCAATGCCCATCATCCTTTTTTTAAGTAAATTAGTGCTGTCAGGAGCAGATGTGTTTCACTGCTGTGAAAAGCTTATGTTATTAAAACATCTTAAATGCCATATTCTGTAGATCTCTGAAGTGTTTGAAGACCATCTATATAAAATATATCTTTGTTTGACCTTAAAAACATACCCAACATGGCCACAAATTTGATTGTTAGATGACTAACAACTAGCCTGTATTTCTTAATTATCCTAAATAGTTTGCAATAATAATTTTCAAGGACTAGAAATTTACATTACATTGCTAAATCAGTATAGGTATAATACTTCAAACAAGTATAGAAACATGTACATAGTATAACAAAAATAACCTTAAATTTGTATCAATATATGAAAATCTATACCAATGTAAAATATTTAAGACTAGTAGTTGCTTTTATAGTTTAAAAGTAGATCCAATAATCTGCCTTTTTATCCTATCATTTCTATATTCCCCTTTTTCTTCTCAGAATGAGATTTCTGAATCTAATCTCTGTTGCTTGGTTTCCTCCCTGACTATGACCAGCAACAACTAACCTCCCTAAATGATGACAAACTTTCATAATCCACAGAATGACCAAAAACCACCCACCCCACGTCTTGGGAATATGACCATCATGTTTTCTAGACTATTTCCTGGTGTTTGAGGGGTGACAGCATCTATAGGGGACTGTGAGAAAATTGAGATAATGATCAAATCTTGGGGAAACTAGATGAAACATTTGCTGTCCAGCCTCTGTGTCATGGGAAAGTGCAGGGCTTATCTGAAGTTCTGACTGGAGTAGTGTATGAGGCTGGACTCTCTCAGCTAGCAGCTTCAAAGCTGTCTTGAGCAGTTTGTAATACAAAACTAATCTTTGGGTTATGTTTTCTGCCTAACAGTGTTACCACAATACAGTGGAATCATCCTTGTGGGGCCCCATCATCTTTTTGGAGACTTCAAAGGTTGCTGTTAGGAATGGTTATGGTTCACTGCAGAAAACTTAAACATTTTAGATGTCGTATTCAGCAGATCTTAGAGAGTAAAGGACCACAATTTGTTAAAGATACATCCAGGGTACACAAACTTAATTCAAAGGTACCTGCTTCAGACTCAAACCCAAAGTCACCTATAGGAAGCTAGGTGAAATTTATTTCTAGAATTAGTTAGTACTCTATATGACCATTAATATCATATTAGAAAGTTCATATATATAATAATCTTATAAAAATGATATAATATTTATATCTTAAGAAAAAATTTAAAGAGTCAAAATAAAATCAAAGGATTATGAGATTAGTGATAATAGAATAGTCCCTTAATTTTGTTTTTTCTTCTGTTCCATAACAGGTGACTCTTCTGACATGAGACAGATTTAGAATTTCCTTTTTTTTTTTAAATTTATTTTAACTTTATTTTATATGCATTGGTGTGAAGGTGTCAGATTCTGGAGATCTGAACTTACAGACAGTTGTGAGCTGCCCTGTGGGTGCTGGGAATTGAACCCGGGTCCTCTGGAAGAGCAGCCAGTGCTCTTAACCATTGAGCCATCTCTCCAGTCCCTAGAATTTCCTTTTAACAAGCATGCTTAGGTTTACAGAAGGAGAGAGCCATGCTTCAAATCCAAAGCCAGATTTAATTTTCAATTGAACTGGGACTAGAAAAAGACCGTTTGTCTTATATGTGTGTAGAGACCAGCAATATTATTATTATTGTCCATTTGTAATTGTTGTTGTGGGGCCCCATCATCTTTTTGGAGACTTCAAATTTGATGTTAGGCCTGACCGTGATTTCCTGCAAAAAACTGATAGGGACTCAAACACAAAAACATGTATAGGCAGCTAGATGAAGCCTTTTTTTCTAGATTTAGTTAGTACTCTATATGACCATTAATATCTTAACAAAGTTTAAAAAATATATATTAATCTTGTAAATTTTGATATAAACTTCATACTTTAAGAAAAGTTTAAAGAATTAGAATAGAATCAAAGAGTTGAAATTAGTAGCAATGGAATAGTCCCTTAATTAATTTGGCTTTTCTCCTGTCCCATATCAGAAGATGGCTCTTTTTTCTGGCATGATACAGGGAGTTTGCATTTTCCTTTTAACAACATGCTTGGGTTTAAAGAAGGAGAGAACCATTCTCCGAACTCCAAATCCAGCTTTAATATTTAATTGAACTGGGACGACAAGAAGACCATTTGTGTTAAATGTCTCTAGAGAAGAGTAGAAACAAACATTTAGAAAGACTTATGAAATTGTATAGATGATATACCAATAGGCCATTCTACTATTTTTCTTGGGACATTTTTTCCTAGATGATTTGTCCTTTTTCTTCAGATGTCTCATTTGTCCAGTGTTCTTCAGATTCCTCAGCCTTCATTCTCCTGAAAGACAAAAACAAAAATCTTTCCCCAAGACTAACTTTGGGGAGGTTATATCTGATTAAATGAAAAGGCATGTGTTAATTGTATAAGTTTAAATTGGATGTTCATGCTGGTTAATGAACTATCACCTCTTCTAATTAAGAGGTCTCTCTTGTTCAAATAGAACCTTTATCAATTTTGATGGTATCCACAGCTTATCTTCTCCTGTAGAAACAAAAGCAAAACCTTGTCCCCAACGTAACACATATCCTGGTTTTTATTCTGAAGTCAGCACCTCCTTAAAGTATATAGGTTGATTTAATTCTGTAGTTTTTTCTATTATCCAATGTCTCTCTGCAGCTGTTGTTCCTTTCTCATTAGCATTGAGAAAATTCAAATAGAGCATTATGCAGTCTATTTCTGGTTTTTTTTGTTACCCTTTCTGTTTATTTAGCATATCCTTTAGAGTTTGATTTGATCTTTCTGTAACTGCTTGGCCTGTAGGATTATGTGGTATACCTGTAATATGCTTTATATTATAATAAACAAAAAACTGTTTCATTTTAACAGAGACATATGATGGAGCATTGTCAGTTTTGATTTGTGCAGGTATACCCACGATGGCCATAACTTCTGGCAAATGAATGATTACAGAATCAGCTTTTTCAGAACTCAAAGCAGTTAGCCATTGAAATCCTGAATAAATATCAATGGTATGGTGTACATATTTCAGTTTTCCAAATTCTGCAAAGTGAAACACATCTATCTGCCAGATTTCATTCCTCTGAGTACTCTTTGGGTTACATCCTGCTGGTAATGGTGTTTGATTGTAGAAGGAACAAGTAGGACATTTCTTTACTATTTCCTTGACTTGTTGCCAGGTTATAGAAAAATCCTTTTTTAAACCTTTACTATTGACATGATGTTTTTAATGAAATTCTGAGGCCTCCAGCACATTTCCTATCAATAATTTATCAATCTCATCATTACCTTGTGGTAGAGGTCCTGGCAGACCCGTATGGAATTGGATGTGAGTTATATATAAGGGATGCTTCCTATTCCTGATTATATCTTTTTTTTTTTTTTGGTTTTTCGAGACAGGGTTTCTCTGTGTAGCTTTGCGCCTTTCCTGGATCTCGCTCTGTAGACCAGGCTGGCCTCAAACTCACAAAGATCCGCCTGGCTCTGCCTCCCGAGTGCTGGGGATTAAAGGCATGCGCCACCATCGCCCGGCTCCTGATTATATCTTGTAACTGAATAAATAACAAAGTTATTTCTGACTCATCAGGGATAAATTTTGCAGTCTCAATATGTAATACCACTCTTTCAGCATAGTGAGAGTCAGTAACTATGTTGAGAGGTTCTGAAAAATCCATTAATACCAACAGAATAGCATACAGTTCTGATTTTTGAACCAAATTATAAGGACTTTGGACCACTTTACTTAAATTTTCTGATTTGCAACCTGCCTTTCCTTGTTTGTTTGCATCTGTATAAAATGTATGAGCTCCAGATATGGGTGTTTCTCATACAATGTGAGGCAAAACCCAATCAGCTCTCTTTGTAAGTTCAGTTCCATTGCTTTTGGGATATTTACTGTTAATTTCTCCCAAAAAATTACTGCAAGCTCTTTGCCAACGTTCACTTTCTGTCCATAATTTTTCAATGTCCTCCTTAGTTAAAGGTATGACAATTTCTGCTGGGTCTATTCCTGCTAATTGACGAAGTCTCAATTTTCCTTTCAAAATCAAGTCAGAGATTTTTTTTTCCACGTAAGTTTTAAATTTTTTATTCTGTTTATTTGGTAGAAATATCCATTACAATATAATATCTTGCCTCTGCATTAATATTCCAGTAGGAGAATGCCTAGAAGGTAAAATAAGCAAAATGCAATCCAGCTTTGGATCAACATGATCTATGTGTCCTTCCTCTACTTTCTTCTCTACCAAGGCCAATTCTTTCTCAGCTTCAGGTGATAATTCTCTTGGACTATTTAAGTCCTTGTCACCTTCTAAGGTTTTGAACAAATTAGTCAGTTCATTTTTTACCCCAACAATAGTTCATAGATGAGAAATGTCTCCCAATAAACTTTGAAAGTCATTAAGAGTCCGTAATCAATCTCTCCTAATTTGTACCTTTTGGGGTCTAATTTTTTGTAGCTCTATTTTATATCCTAAATAATTAATAGAATCTCCTCTTTGTATCTTTTCAAGAGCAATTTGTAATCCCCAACAAGGCATTTTTTTAAACTTCTTCAAACATTCTAAAGTATCTGTATTTGAGTCAGCTAGTAAAATATCATCCATATAATGATAAATTATAGATTTAGGAAATTTTTTATGTATCACTTGCAATGGCTGTTGTACAAAATATTGGCACAGGGTTGGGCTATTTAACATTCCCTGTGGGAGAACCCTCCATTGATATCTCTTTACTGGTTGAGAATTATGATAAGTAGGCACCATGAGGGCAAATCTTTCTCTGTCTTTTTCTTGTAAGGGTACTGAAAAGAAACAGTCTTTTAAATCAATAACTATGAGAGGCCATCCTTTAGGTAACAGAGTAGGCAAAGGAATTCCAGATTGTAGAAAGCCCATTGGTTGAATTACTTTGTCAGTTGCTCTAAGGTCTGTTACTATTCTCCACTTACCAGATTTTTTTTAAAATAACAAATACAGGAGAATTCCAAGGGCTGGTTGATTCTTCAATATGCTGAGCATTTAACTGCTCTTTTACCAGCTTTTCTAAAGCCTGGAGTTTCTCTGTTGTTAAAGGCCATTGCTGGACCCATACAGGCTTGTCTGTTAACCATTTCAAAGGTAGAGCTGTTGGTGTCTTTGGGAGATCATCAGTTGTTGTGCCCTGTTCTTGTGTAATATGGATGGATGATGACCACTCATTAGAATAATACCTTCTAATATTTCTCTCAGAAACATGTTCTAGTTTATGATTTGTTTCTGAGGTTGGAGGGATGTTAATCTGAGTATTCCAGTATTGCTGTGACAGATCTCATCCCCATAAATTCATAGCTATGTTAAGCCACATATGGTTTTAATTTTTCTCTCTGTCCTTCTGGACCTATACATTCGAGCCATCTTGCACTCTGTTTCACTTGAGATAATGTTCCAATTCCTAACAGTTGAATGTTTACCTCCTGAAGAGGCCAAGTTGGATGCTAAAATTCTGGTGCAATTATGGTCACTTTGGCACCTGTGTCTACTAGACCAGACAACAAAACACCATTTATTTTTATTGTTAATTTTGGTCTTTGTTCATTTATAGAAGTTTGCCAAAAAATTTGCTTTATAGTTTTTCCTGTATTTTCTATTCTCTCTGCCTCAGCTGTTCTATCACCCTGAGCAGCCTGGTTTATTTCAATAGGCATTTGGTTATTTAATTGCTATGAGTAGGGGTTTCTTCTATGATGGCAGGGAAGGTCTGAACTGGATTTTCTGTGGGGGCCTCCCTGAGGCCCCTCTCTGATTTTCCCAAGGACCAAGACAAAGGATTACCTTGCCTGTCCCTTGTTGGTCTTCATTCGTTGGTCCAGTGTTTTCCCTTACCATACCTTCTGCATACTCCAGAAGGGGATTCTGTTGCCATTGCTCTTTGAAGAAACATTGTTTCTAGGAATGACCTGTGTACAGTCCCTTTTAAAATGTCCTTGCTTTCCACATCCAAAACATCTGACATTCCTCAAACCTTTTGTAATTGCTTCTCCTATCCACATATCATCATGGTCATGAGCCTCAATATTAGCTGTGTTTCTGATCCAATCCTCCAAGGATGCAGATCTTGCCTTTAATATCCTGATTATTCTCTTGCATGCTGCATTCACATTCTCAAAAGCCAAAGGTTCAATTTATTATCTGGGTAGCTTCTGAATTTGGGACCTTTCTATTTACTGCTGAAGACAGTCTTTGTAAGAAATCCATGAAGGATTCTTTCGGGCCCTGTATTACTTTTGTGTATGACTCAATTTTCTTTCCTGCTTCCTCAATTCTGTCCCATGCATTCATGGCTGCCATTTGACATAGAATTAAGGTTTGGTTATCATATAAACATTGTCTTTGTATTTCAGCATATTGGCCTTCTCCAAGAAGCTGATCCTGGGAAATTTCCACACCTCTAGCCCTCCATTGACTTTCTATGGTCTTAGCCTCATCTTGATACCACATGTGCCACTGGAGCTGTTCTCCAGGTTACGGGACAACAGCTACCAGTTCTTTCCAGTCTTGAGGGATTATCCTATTATAAGTTGACCATGAGTTTAACATTTGTTTTACAAATGGGGAATGCATGCCATAAGAGACTATAGCCTCCTTAAATCTTAAATCTAACATTTCAACTGGAGTCCAGTTAGTTTGTACCTGCCTTTGATCAGGTAGCTGCTGTATGGTTACCAGATAAATTAAGTTTGATTGTTTGAAAACAGGCTTTCTTTCTATATAACCTTATAATTCAATCCTGAAATAATTTCACCCTTAAATTCTTCTGAGTCTGAATTTCTCTATAATTCATTTTAACAGGTTTTTCTAAAGCTTTTATTTTGGCACTTAAATTGACTATCTTTTTAAATTGTAAAATAAGGATAAGTAAATTAATAATATGTATAATTGTTGTTATACACATCCTATCAACATTAGTCCTCTCATGTAATTGTTCCATTTTCAGACTGCCTAATGTTTTATCAAACAAAGACCAATTTCCTTCTATTGTACAGCTATTACTCATTTTTTTATATGGAAAAAATTTTCTCTTAAGTGGTTTTTCCCTTTAAGGTATCTGATATCTTAATTGACTTACCAAGTCTGCATAGAACAGTAGAAGTCTATGGGAATTTCAAAACAGCTACTTAGTATGGTCGCAGAGAGAGAGAGAGAGAGAGAGAGAGAGAGAGAGAGAGAGAGGGGGGGGAGAGAGAGAGAGAGAGAGAGAGAGACTACTATCCACCAAGAGAAGAGAAAAAGGCTACGTGCCACATGCTCCGGCTTGAGCCAATTCGGGCTTCCTTAAACTTCGACCACGTTGAGTTGGCGATCTGGCTGCAAGCAACTCCAGCTGCAGCTGCAGGCAACCACTTGTAGCTATGGTTATATGCAGCTCTGACCATGTTCAGCCAGTTAGTTAGCTCCAGCCGGGCCTGAGGCCTATAACCCCTGGCGAAGCTGGGGTCTGTAAGGCCACCAGTGGTTTTTAAATGAATTCTTGCCATGGGGGTACCAAATGTAGATAAAATTCTAAATGGTCTCATTAAATAAGAAACACAGAGTTAAAAGCCCAAGAGATCAGAGCACCAGTGAATAGTCTTTAGCTTACCACTCACTGCTGTTGCTTACCCAGAGAGAGAGAGAGAGCTTCTAATGTCTAACTTGTCTTTTTATTGCCTTTCTGTTCTGCCTTCTCATTGGCTCTAAACCAAGCCACATGATTTCCTCATCACTGCCTGTCTATACAGACCTCCAGGTCTTTATGGTTGGTACTGAGATTAAAATTTCATGTCACTGCTTGGCTGTGTGCTTGACCACACATGTGATCAAATTAAGGGCATGTGCCACCACCGCCAGACTTCTGCTTAATGGCTTGCTCTTAGCTCTGATCCCAGGCAACTTTATTTATTAACATACAAATAAAATCACATTTCAGCACAAATAAAGTATCACCATACTATTGGCTCTCCTAATCAAGAGGTCTCTCCTGTTCAAATCTAATCTTTATCAATTTTTATGGTATCCATAGCTTTTCTTTTTTCATGGAAACAAAATCAAACCCTCTTCCCCAACATAATACATATCCTGGTTTCCATTCTGAAGTCAACACAGCTTTAAAATATATAGCTTTTTTAATTCAGCAGTTTTTTTCTGTTATACAACATCTCTCTGTGCAGCCATTGTTTCCTTTTCATTAGCATTTAAAAATTCAAAGTTAATAAAGCACTGTGTAATCTATCTCTGGGGGCTGAATTTTCACTGTTTCACACAACAGTTTGCAGACAATTGGTGAAGAAAGAGTTAACAAGTGACTTTGGTACTGAAGGTGGTTTTGATAGTCCCCTGGGGTTCATTGGAAATATAGTGCAGTTGTCTGCAGCATGGCAGTGCCCAGGTAAGGGTGTGTGAGAGCACTTGGCTATCTCTCTGGACTGCAGCAGCCCTGCCTAGTGGTAGAGACAGCAGCTGGGAGGTGAAAACTTCTCCTGTTGCAAGGTAGAAGTATAAGGCACCTGTTTTTGGTGAGGATGGAGAGGAGTGTCACAAACCTTGGTTTTCTCATGTCAGCTGCTTGTCTGCTGTCCTGGCCAGTATGGGTTGACCCTGGCCACACAGGGTGCAGTCTATGGGCTGCAGGATGCTGAGATGCTGAGAGTCCTGGTAAGGTCTAGGGCCCACTTCTGTGTGGCATGGGTGCCCGAGGGTGTCTGTGTCAGCTGCCTTCTTTGGAGTTGGAGATGGGCACTTGCTTCTAAAAGGCGTTTTGCCTGTGTCAATTCTGTGAAGCACAGGCACCCTAGTGGCCATTAGCTCATGCATCTGCATTTTACACTCTTGGTTGTCTGCCTGTGGTTTTGATGATTTCATGTGTCCCCAAGTAGATTAGAGTTTTCTTTCTGAGTCCAACACATGCAGGTAACTTGGATGCACTCCTATTAATGGAAATTGTTGAAGATGGCTGCCCAATTTGGAATTCTGGAGAAGAAAAGTTTAGGAGTTAAAATGGCAAATTCCACTTAGGCTTTTAAAAAAATTAGAAATAGACATCATCTCTTGTATATAATACAGCAGATCCCATATAGGTCTACCTGGTTCTCTAGCACAAGGTAATGATGAAATTGATCAGTTATTGGTGGTAAATGTGCTAGAAGCCTCAGAATTTCATAAGAAGCACAATGTTAATAGTTATAGTTAATAGTTCTACTTTTTCTTAGTATAACCAAACTCCACTATCTGTAGGAAGTAACCCAAAAAGTACTCAAAGGAATGAAATTTGGCACATGGATGTGTTTCATTTTGTGGAGTTTGGAAAATTTAAGTAGGAATAGGAAGCGATTGCTTTTGGCTTTAGAGAAATGTGGACTCATAGACGCTCTTAATTCCACCTTATAGGCTTATGAGCTTGTAAGATACAAAACTATTGATGAGTCTAAGAAAGCTTATGCTACCCTCAGTAAAGAAGTCATTGATGCTTTGGAGCAGAAGATAATTATGTACTTGGATTTTGTGAAAAAAGGTATCATAAAATTAACTTCCAAACTTACTCTTTGTGTGTTTCATTCTTACAGTCATGCTGGGGGAGGTCTCTGTAGTTGTGAAGCAAAAGAGTCTCAGATAAACAGTCTTTATCAGTTATTATTTTTGTGTGGGAGGATGGTGGTGTGTGTGTGTATGTGTGTGTGTGTGCATGCACATGTGTGTGCTGACTTGTGCTGTCCCTCTGGAGGCCAAAGGTTGATGTGGGGAGACAGGAGCCCTAATTTACTGCTGGTGGGAATGTGGATGACTGTGATGATGACAGCAACAACAATAACAACAACAACAACAACAAACAACAACAACAGCAAATGGAACTTGCTGTGATCCAGCTTTTCCACTCCTGGGTATAGACCCCAAATAAATGTTTAGTTTTACTTTTTTATTGGATAAGGATATTAAACATCTTTTCCCAGAATTTTAGTTGTTTTTATATATTTTATTTTATTTTTTTTTTTGAGAACTGGCTGTTCTACTCATTTGTCCATGAAAAAGATTGTTTCCCTCTGATTTCTTTCTCTGCTACTTCATTATTACCATACAGAAAAGCTCATGATTTGTGGATGTTGTTCTTGTATTCTGTTATTTTGCTGAACATGTTTATCAGGTCTAAGAGTTTTCTGGTGGATCTTGGCTTCTTTCTCTAGTTGAACTCCTTTTATTTCTTCCTCTTACTGCTCTAGCTAAGACTTCAAATACTATATTGAATCTGAGTGGAGAGAGGACACCTTTGTCTCATTGCTGTCCTGATGTTAGAGGAAGTGAGTTCAGTTATACTCTGTTCAACATAGATAGTGATAGGTTTCTTGTGTATGTAGCCTTTATAATGTTGGGTAGGCTACTTAATAGTTTCTTCAGAGCTTTTATCTTGAAGGGATGTTGAACTTTGTTGAAGCCTTTTCTATATTGAGTGAGATGATCATGTGGTTTCTGTTCCTATTTTGTGCTGTCTTTCTCTTAACTTCTTTTTTATAGCAGTTCATACAATGAGTAGTATGCAAAGCCTTGTCTCTGAGGTTTAGAAAGTGAGTCAATCATGTGCAAACAGAAGACTTAAGTGCCATTCTTTGCTGAAGAGGACTATGGAGAGTAATGTACAGTACAACTTTTATATTGGTCTTTGCTTTTGCATTTTGTGTGGGTCTTTCAGCATTCTTACTTCTGAAAATGACAGTTAAGAGCCTTGATGCCCACCTTCATTAATCTCAGCACTTGGGAGGCAGAGGTAGGTAGATTTCTGTGAGTTTGAGGCCAGCCTGGTCTACAGAGTGAATTCCAGGACAGCCAGGGCTACAGAGAGAAACCCTGTCTCAAGAAACAAACAAACAAACAAACAAACAAAAACCCAAAAAACAAAACAAAACAAAAAAACAAAAGGAAGAAGAAGTACAGCATCTTATCTTAAATATAATGTACAGAGGTTAAAATAGGGTAGAGTCAGCAGAAAGCTAATCCAGCAATGTTGCACAAAGGAACACAGGATATCTCATATGTGCCACAGACTGAGACTTGAGACTAATAACTCCAGTCTCTTCATGGGGGAAAGATTAGGTTGCCATAACTAAAACCTTCACTCCTTCAAGGCCCTGGCCCAGCTCCAGAGTGGACCTTGCCAGGTCTGCCAATAGGCAAAGACATGGAACTAGTGTTCCCTTAGTCCTTTCATCAGGACCTCCCTCAGTCTTCATGAGAAAGCCTTGGATCAGCCTGTCTCCCAACAGCGCCTCTCTGCCCCGAGGATTCCTGCAAGCACTCAGTAGTGCAGGACACCCCACAAGCTCTTCAGATTTTGGAAATATTTGAATTTTGGACTTTTAGAACAGGGAGGCTCAACCTGTAGATTTTATGTTAGAAATAAGTTTGAACATTTTAGCAAAATTTTAAAAGTATTCCTGTATTAGGGTTATTATTGCTGTGAAGAGACACCATGATTACAGCAACTCTTATAAATAAAAAACATTTAATTGAGGGGGCATGCTTACAGTTTCAGATGGTCAGTTCACCTTCATCATGGAGGGGAGCATGACAGCATGCAGGCAGATGTGGTGCTGGAGCTGAGCACCCTACATCTTGACTCAGAAGCAACAAGAAGTTGACTGACTGTCATACACTGAGGGAAGCTTCAACAAAAGAGACCTCAAAGTCTGCCCCTATAGTGAAACCGTTCCTCTAACAAGGCCACACCTAATAGTGCCCCCCTTTGGGGGGGGCATTGTCCTTCAAACCACAATTCCATTTAGTTCAAGTATTTTAAATTATTATTATTTTAAAAACACATGCCTTTCAAAGTGGAACTCTTACAGGGTCGTAAATGTAATTTCACATGTTATGAAAGCCTTAAATACAGCCATGGTCATGACAGGTAAATTTAGGACTGAGAGGTGGCTCAGTCAGTGAAATGTCTGTCTTGCAAACACAAGCACCTGAGTCAGATCCCACAGACAGTAAGCTGGGCACGGTAATGCTTGTAGAAGCACTGTGGGGGCAGCCAGGCATTCACTGGGGTTCACTGGCTAACCAGACTGGTCTTCTTGGTGAGTTCAAGGCCAGTGACACCCTGTCTCAAAAAATAAGATGGACAGAGCCTGAGGAACAAGCTCTGCCTGAAGAGCTGCTCTATCTGTCTCCAGATCATTTGCAGCCCTGTGAGTGACAGTGTATGGACTTCTCTCATGTTAATAGGTGAAACTCCTGAAGTGTTTTAAACACAACAAAATAAACAATATAAGCAAAATGGTTCATGCTATTAAAACAGTAATTTCACAATTAACAGAAGTTGCCACTACCTAACAATTCCTTATAATGTTGAATTTATTTTCTTTATGCAGTTCAAAAGTTCTTAAAACCCAAAATTGTAAAACAATTTGGTTATGAATTCCATTATGAGAATAATATTGTAGATAAAGATAAGTCTTTACCTGGGGGTGAGTATATCGTAAGACACAGTCAGTGCTGGCTTGGAAAGAAAGAAATGATATATTGGAAGTTTATCATCGTTGAGGTGCATGTCATCTGTAGGTAAACCCTTGAGATGACTGGTTAAATTTAGTGCATTTTAATTTGGGAAGTGGCCTGGTTTTTTTGCAAAAGTTCAGACATACAGATGAAGTCAAAGCTCCTGTTTGCCTCTACCCTCCTCCTCTGTTTCCCTCTAGAAGTATGTGCTTTTATCAGTCTAGCATAATGATCAGTCTATATAAAATTCTTTTAATTTTATACAGTGTGTATAAATTAATATCCAAGTGTGTATACCTACTCCAGTCTGGTTGGGCAGTGAACCCCAGTGAGTGCCTGTCTGCCCCCACAGTGCTTCTACAAGCGTTACCGTGCCCAGTTTACTGTCTGTGGGATCTGACTCAGGTCCTGTGCTTGCAAGACAGACACCTCACTGACTGAGCCATCTCCCCAGGCCTAAATATATTTTTTATGACCATGGTCATATTTAAAGCTTTCAAAAAATATTTAAAGATTTCAAAAAGTTACATTTATGACCCAAAGCATGTTGTTAAAAGGAAAATGCAAACTCTCTGTATCATGCCAGAAGAAAGAACCATCTTCTGATATGGGACAGGAGAAAACAAAAAAATTGAGGGACTATTCCATTGTTACTAATCTCAACTCTTTGATTCTATTAACTTTTTTTAAAGTATGAATTTTGTATCAAAATTTATAAGATTAATATACATTTTGAACTTTTGTTATGATACTAATGGTCATATAGAGTACCAACTAATTCTAGAAAAAAGGCTTCAGTTACCTGCCTATACATGTTTTTGTGTTTGAGTCTCTATCATTTTCTGCAGGAAATCATGGCCAGGTCTAACATCAAATTTGAAGTCTCCAGAAAGATGATGGGGCCCCACAACAAAAATTCCATGTGGACAATAATAATATCACTAAGCTGACAAACATCACCTACAGATCAGCTTTGGACTACAAACTGCTCAGGACAACTTTGAGATGGCTAGCTGAGATGATCCAGTTTCACAGACTACTTGAACAAGGACTTGAGATAAGCCCTGAACTTTGGCATTGTGCAGAGACTGGACAACAAATGATATAGCCCCCTTTTCCTAGAATTTGACAACCCAAAATTTTTCTTTTCAGAATAAAGATGCCTTCACCCATAACCAGCGGGAAGCAATTTTATGAACATGATGCCCACATTCCCAAAGAGGTGGTGTGGGGGAAGGTGGTTTTTGGTCTTTCAGTGGGTTTCGGGTCTGGGATAAATTTTATTGTTTAGGAGGGTTGGTTGCAAGTTATTGTTGTTAATGGTTAAGAAAAGGGCTAAGCAAAGATTAGATTTAAGGTTTTTGTTTAAAAAAAGATATATAGAAATGGTAGAATAGAGGGTAGATTATTGAATCTACTCTGAAAAGTAAAGAGAATATATAGATAAAAAGATAGATTATTGAATCTACTTTTAAAAGACAATTACTAGTTTTAAATACTTTGCAATGGATTGGATTTTTGTATATTGTATACAAATTATATATATATATAGAGATTGAGATTATTAGAAAATGCTATATGTATATTTCTAATTGTACTTATATAGTTCATTTAACAATGTAATGCAATTTGCTAATCCTTGAATGTTATTACCAACTATTAGGATATAAAGAAATGAAAGTTAGTAGTTAGTTAGACATTACAATTGAACTTGTAGTCATATTAGATATATTTTAGATAGACAGGTCATCTTCAAATGCTTCAGAGATCTACAGAATATGGCACTTAAAATGTTTTAATAACTTAGAAATTTTTTTCTTTTTTTCAATGACTATGAGACATGTCAGCTCCTGGCAGCACCAATCTACTTCAAAGAAGATATGCATTGAAGAAACTGCATATGGAGTTAACTTTCATTGTGGCAAAAGTTAGCCACTGGACAACAAAGTGTCCTTGAATCGACTGCTGACAAACAGAACAAAATGGACAGACAGGACATGAAACAAAGAACTACTGATCCTTGCCAAGACAAGTGTGGTTGTGGCTTTAGCAACAGGCATCCTCTGAGGGCAGGACAATATGGCACCATCGCTGAAGTGATTTGCAATCTGAAAAAGGTACAGTGCCCCTTTCTTTGAAGGCAGCTGAACAGGCAGTGGGCCGATGGCTTCTGGTATACAGTGGAACAGTAGCTGAAATTGTTATTCTTGAAAGAGTAACTAGGCTAACAGAGTCTAACCTCTTAATGGTAGACTGGCATTTAATAAAAGAGATAAAGCTACCCACAAGCTGAGAAGAAAGGTTTGCGGAGAAGAACGGGATGCCAAGATGAAGTCACCCACAAGCCAAGAGAAATGGACAGCTGAATTCCAAAAACACCAACAATTTCCAGAACTTAAAATCCTGAATCATGGCAGGACATTGATGGAATTCAGGTTTATCTGGTACATGGAGTGCTCTCACCCAATGTGAGGTTGAACTGTTGGCCTTGTGTACATCCTACTTCACAAATAAGTCTGTCAGATACGCTAAGCCTATAGGCTGAAGATGATGCCCCAACACTGCGGAGAAACCTCAGGTGACTGTCCAGGCAGCTGGCTGTTTCTGTCAACTCACTTTTTTTTTTTTGGAAGCCTCTTGCTTGCACTTCCTGTTTTATTAGGTAATATTATTTCCTTCTTGGGTCTCTGAGGGAGTTGAAGATTAGATAGTTATGGTATAGTAATTTAGTTGAAAATTAATAGTTATAGTTATATATTTCCTTGTTAAGAATTTCAGAAAAGAAACTCACCAAAGGGGTGTAAGTGTTTAAAATTGAAAGACATTATAAGATAGTTCTCTGTTAGTAATATAAGATATAATAGAAAGTATATCAGGTATATTTTAGACTTACTAAAATAGGATAGATAATGGAATACTTTTTTTGAGTTTGTCAAATGCAAATGGACTAGACATTGTATAGGTATTTATTGATTGTATATATTGTATATAGTTAGTGTACTTATTGTATATAGTTTTTCTTATATTAGTTGTAATTTTTTTCCTTTTTCCTTTTTTTTTTTTTTTTTTTTGATTTTTCGAGACAGGGTTTCTCTGTGTAGTTTTGCGCCTTTCCTGGGACTCACTTGGTAGCCCAGGCTGGCCTCGAACTCACAGAGATCCGCCTGGCTCTGCCTCCCGAGTGCTGGGATTAAAGGCGTGCGCCACCACCGCCTGGCCCTTTTTCCTTTTTATTAGAATAGAAAGGGGAAATATGGTGATATTTTATTTGTGCTGAAATGTGATTTTATTTGTATGTTAATAAATAAAGTTGCCTGGAGATCAGAGGTCAAATCGAGCCATAAGCAGAGTCAGGCAGTGGTAGCACATTCCCTTAATCTGATCACATGGCAGGCAGAGTCTCTGTGTGGTCAAGGACACAGCCAAGGTGACACGAGCCTTTAATCTCAGTACCAAACATAGAGACCTGGAGGTCTGTATAGACAGGCAGTGATGAGGAAATCATGTGGTTAAGCTTAGAGCCAATGAGAAGGCAGAACAGGAAGACAGTAAAAGCGAAGGTTAGGCAGGAAGAGGTCTCTGTCTCGTGGGAAGCTAAGCTAAGCTAGTCGTGGCTCTTGCTCTGATCTCTTTGGCTATTAACTCTGGCTCTGTGCTCCCTATTTAATAAGACTGTTTAGAAATTCATCTATATTCCACTTTGAAATGTGTGTTTTTAATAATAATAATAATGTAAAATACTTGAAGTAAATGGAATATTTTTAAAATTTTCTGAAAGTATTAAAATTTATTTCTAACATAAAATCTACAGGTTGAGTCTCCCTAATTGGAAAGTCCAAAATTCAAATATCTCCTACATCTGAAGGTGTTTGAGAGCCGCCGTCATGATGTAACAAGTGGGAAGTGTCTGCATCTGAGGCCATGTGATGAGTCAGTCAGAATGCAAGCACACCACAAATACGGTACAAAAGGACCCTCAGCCTGTGGTGTAAGGTAGATATGAAACAGTAGGGAATCTGAATAGGGCAATTCAATGTATATTAAGTTTTGTTATCATTTTATGAAATGGCAAAGTTGCTATTAGTAAAATTATTATTTTAAGCTTTTTATTTGATAGAATCAATGGTGTAATTTTAAAGGATTCTTACAAGTTTATTTTTTAATTTGTTTTGCCTGTGGGTTTGTCATTTTTATTTGCTTTCATTGTGATACTAAACTGACCACTGTCATAGTGTTGTTGGAGAAATGTTTGGAAGAAAGTTACATTAAACATAAGCCTGGTCATTTGACCATAAATCAGTATGAGCCTGGACATGGTCGGTTTTCTTTTTTAAAAACATTTTTTTTTCTTTTTAGAGTATTTATTCTCTTTTTTGGTATGAATGTTTTGCTTGCATACATGTCTGTGTATCACATATGTCTCTAGTGCCCTTGGAGGTCAGAAGAGAGTGACAGATCCCCTGGAGGTATGGATGGTTGTGAGCTGACATGTGGGTGTTAGGAACTGAACCTGGGTCCTCTGAAAGAGCAGTTAGTACTCTTAACCACTGAGACATCTCTCCAGCCCCAGATGTTTCTTTTTAAAAAAATCCCAGTTGTGTGTTTCAGAATTAAGAAGGTTATGTAACCTTTGGAGATGAAAAGTTAAAGTTTAGTGTTTTTTAAAAAAATTACCTTAATTTTTTTAGTTCCAGCTGTTTCTTAGGCTGCTTTGTTTGTATTTAATATTTGTATTTTTTTAACCGCAGTCACTTGCAGCCTGGGCCTCAATTCCTCGAGGAGCTTCCATTACACAGTTAATTAAATGGACATAAATTGCTGTCTGTGGTTTTGTTTGTTTTTGTTCCTTTCTCAACATGTTAGTGAGGGAGATGGCAGCTTGGAAAACAGCAGATGTGTAATGGAAGATGCAAATAATTCACAGAAGGGACAAAGACTAATTGGTTGGATGATTTTTTTTTTTTAACTCTTCTGTTTTCGAATGTGAAAGGTAATTCTAGGGGTACATGCCAGTTAAAATCTCAAGTATAGATCAGTTTCCTGCACTTACTAGCCACATTTCATCTAATAGTTGTAGTAAATGGTTGTTTTTTAATTTTTTTATTTTTATTTTTGTTTTTTTGAGACAGCATTTCTCTGTGAAATCCTGGCTGTCCTAGAACTCACTGTGTAGACCAGGCTGGTCTTGAACTTAGAGATCCATCTGCCTCTGCTTCCTGAGTGCTGGGATTGAAGGTGTGTGCCACCACTGCCCAGCTTTTTTTTTAGGATTTTATTTATGGCAATAGCAGAAGTTTTCCCCCTTGTCTTTATCATGCTATGTTTTATTTTATTTTTATTGTGGTGCTGAGGATTATACTTACGGCCAAGTACCTGCTAGACACGAGCCCTGTCACTGTGCTACAATCCCGGCTCCCAAAGCCCGGCCTTACTGTGTAGCCAGACTGACTCAAACTTGAGCTGCTCCTGTCACAGGCCCGCCAGGGTTAGGACTGCAGATGCATGTTGTGGTGCCCACACAATGAGTTCTGTGACGGCAGGTGTGTGCTGCTGTCCACACAGTGAGTGCTGTGACTGCAGGTGTGTGCTGCGGGTCCACATAGTGAGTGCTGTGACTGCAGGTGTGTGCTGCGGTGTGTGCTGTGACTGCAGTGCTGTGTGTCCACACAGTGAGTGCTGTGCTTGTGTGTCCACACAGTGAGTGCTGTGACTGCAGATGCACATTGTGGTGTCCACACAGTGAGTGCTGTGAC
Organism: Peromyscus leucopus; assembly: GCF_004664715.2. Lineage (NCBI taxonomy): Eukaryota > Metazoa > Chordata > Mammalia > Rodentia > Cricetidae > Peromyscus > Peromyscus leucopus. The sequence continues at coordinate 94,775,931 of NC_051067.1, read as the reverse complement.
TGCAGATGCACATTGTGTGTGCCACACAGTGAGTGCTGTGACTGCAGTGTGCTGTGACTGCAGATGCACATTGTGGTGTCCACACAGTGAGTGTGTGCGGTGTGTGGTGCCACACAGTGAGTGCTGTGACTGCAGGTGTGTGCTGCGGTGTCCACACAGTGAGTGCTGTGACTGCAGGTGTGTGCTGTGCCCACACAGTGAGTGCTGTGACTGCAGGTGTGTGCTGCTGTGCCCACATTGTATTTGAACTGTGTATTTTCCTGTCTGGCTTTCCACTGGTCTATACATCCTTGAGGAGGATGGATCTTTCTTCTTTGTATCTTTTCTCTGAGTTACAGTTTCTTTACCAATGGTTGCTCATTTGCCAGACCAATGAATGGAAGAAGCCATGTCTTAATTATTAATACATTTAGTCTTTACACATGGTCTCTGATCTCCACATTCTTGAGAATCTCAGTGTTTAAAGAAAAAAAGACTTATATTTGTCTGCCACATTGTCCTCATAGGTTGTGAATGAAAAGTGTCCTATTTAAGCAGTGTCTCCTAAGTCTTGATTTTTTTTATAACAATAATCAAGTAATTATTTAGAAATATGTGATATTAACACAACACATATATATTTTATAATTAACTTAATTTCACATATTAGCCACGGATTCCCCCATCCTCCCTCCTCCCACTCCCCAGTCCTCCCCCCAATGCACCCCTCCATTCCCACCTCCTCCAAGGCAAGGTCTCCCCTGGGGAGTCAGCCCAGCCTGGTAGACTCAGCCGAGGCAGGTCCAGTCCCCTCCTCCCTACACCAAGGCTGAGCAAAGTGTCCCAGCATAGGACCCAGGCTCCAAAAAGCCAGCCCATGCACCATGGACAGGTCCCACTGAGCCTTGATTTTATATCATCTTGATGTCGTTTTAACTTTAAGTTGAGATATTCTGTTTTAGATTTAGTTTAATTTTGTTGAGTTTCTGTTTCCCTTTAACTGAGATTATAGGACCTTCTTAAGAACCAACAGTCTTTTCACTGTAATTATGTGAGACTATGTGCATGCATACTCTAAATCTACAACAGATGATGAAGTGATGTTGTCATGTGTTCTGTCTCAGGAACGCTTACCTGTATCGACACATTCCACTTTTGAGGATGAGATCCTGTCTGTCAGTTTGGGGTCAGAAGATAAGTGTTGAAGCACTTTAAAAAAAATCAGCTTTCAGCATATTTTACTTTGCACAGTGCCTTTTTCATGGGACTATACACATTTAAATGAAAATGAATTAAGATTTTAAACGAAAAGGACATTATTAGCATCTTAATATCTTCCAGAGTGGGAAATTTTCTCAGCTTCTCTTTTTAGATGTCTGAAGTTTTACCTTGTAGCCCATCATATGCTAGGAAGAATCTATGCATTTATTTACACATTAGCAGGTGAAATCCAGACTTCTCTGGTTCAGGTTGGCAAACTGTTGACCACCTTCGCAGCACACTGCCTCCTGGTGGTGAACAGGGTAGCTGCAGGAAGTGGGGTAACGAGACAACTGAAAGCCACATGCCTGGGAACTCAATTCAGTCATTTATTTGAATTTTAAAAGACATTTTCTCTCTGGCCTTGAGTTTGCTTTGTAGACCAGGCCTGCCTCTGTCTCCTGAGTGCTGGGACTAAAGGCGTGTGTTATCACAGCAGGCCACATGCCTGGAGTTTTGACGACCTTTTTCACTCAGGTAACTTGAGTCAGACCTTTCAGGAACTTTAGCAGAGGATCATGTCTGCACCCCCAGGTGACAGAAAGGTCCATGTTTATTCAGGGATTAGTTCTGTACTTGCACTTTGCTTGAGCTGCTAAACATGTAGAATCATGATTTAAAGTGGGATATTCTTGTGTACCACTAAAAGACCAGCCTTAATAATATACTTCCCAGGGGCTCAGAAGAGAAACTATGAATGGCGAGATTTATTTTCGGGGAAAGAATCCCAGCACACTGAGCTCTTTGTCCATTTACTTTAACCCTCTCTCAGTCTCTAGCTTTAGAGTTACATACCCAAACAATCACAATCCTTCCCCTCCAGCCAGGTCACCAGGCCTGAATTCCTGCAAGGTCATAAAGGCAGGTAAGAATTTTCCTCAGTCAGTGACCATCATGCTTTCTTTACTACCTGAAAATGGAGTGGTTAAGGTAGGAGGTCAGCTGAGAGCTGATATTAGTTAGTATACCAAAAAGGGAATTTATGTGCTCAACCTACATTCTTAGAAGAGGTTAGGTAAGAAGTTAGGAGTCTATAATGTTAGTAAGGCTGTATAAGAAAGGAGGGTCTCACCTTAAATTGCATAAGAAATAAAGCTATCCTTTCTTACCTAGGAGACAGGTGCTGTTTCATTTGGCCTTGGATGCTTAAGTCTGTTAGAGAGTACAGAGGCATCTCTGATAAGGTACTTTCATCCCTCCGGGGATGCTAATGACAGTATTTACAGGGAGGCTTGAACTGGGGTTGTGGCTGTGCATAGCTGTCAGCACAGAAAGTTATCTGAATATTCCATTAGTAGACAAGAAATGGTGCCCAATAAATGATGGAAAAGTTACATAGCACATGAGAAACTCATAGCAGGAAACAGCTAATAATTAAATGCCAAATATCACCAAGGCTCCTTGAGCATCAACTTGACCTCTGGAAGGCACTTGACTTTGTTATAATCAGCTGAAATTCTACTTTATATATTTTTGTGGCTCGTAGCAGGATATGTAAATTTCACTTTTTTTTTTTTTGTTTTTTTGAGACAGGGTTTCTCTGTGTAGCCCTGGCTGTCCTGGACTTCACTCTGTAGACCAGGCTGGCCCCAAACTCAGTGAAATCAGCCTGCCTCTGCCTCCCAAGTGCTGGGATTAAAGGCATAAGCCACCACAGCCCAGCTGCACATGGGCTTTTAGACAGAAATAAAAATGTAAATCCAGAATAATTCTTGAAATATTGAGGTCATCTAATCTAACTAGAGGTTGCTTCAAAATCTGATGTCTCTACTGGAGGCAAATACTATTTGCCTCTCCCTCTCCTCTCCTCCTCCTCTTCTCTTCTTCCTCTTTTCTCTCTTCCCCTCTATCTATATAGCACCCATCTTTATAGCTTAAGCACTCGGGCTTCTTAACCTCTGTTGTATTCATGTGAGCCTCTTGATGCTGTGGTTAAAGAACCAACACTATTTGTTTGGTGCAGTAAAGCAATATTGTCATTTACATGTATGGATTTTTAGTAGAGGGGTTTCATAAATGATGAGCATGGGAGAAGAAACAAAAGTTCTTTTTCCATGTTGCTGATTCTTGTTTGTAGTTTTAGGGGACCAGTGAGTAACATCCTTGACTTTTCTTCCCAACCTTGTAAGTAGTTGAGAAATGAGAAAATAGATAAGTAAAGATCAGCTTGTCTTTAATTTCCTACTGAGAAAAGTCATGACAGACCTCTCTATAGGTCTGTGACCAAGTGGACATTTCACACTTCACCTCTGAGTTAAAGAAACAGTGTCCTTGTTCCAGAACAGACTCTCTGCTCAGAGAAAGAGGCTGCCCTGTAACATAGGACCTGGAAGAGAACATTAGATCCTCCAAGGGGGCTGGTTCTGAAAAAGATTGAGGAAAATGGCAGAGACAGTCAGCCTGGCTGCAGGGTAAGGGGTCAGTCAGCTTTGCTGCTGGTCTAGGAAGCTGTAAGCAAGGGGTAGGTAAAAGCTCAGAGTGTAGTTCCTGCTTCTCCTAGAGAAATTTGCTTTCCTCCCCAGGAAGTATGAAAAAGGAAGGAACTGGTATCCTCCCAACACCTATGAAGTTATTTGAGGTTTTAATTAAATGTTGTAAGGCAGGGAAATCCTGCACTTTCATTGAACTGAAATCTGGTCAATAATTATTTCAATTTGTTGTCTCTGGAGACATGGTTTTCAGCTTCCGGAGGAATGAGTGTTTTTGGTTAAGCATTCCTTGTAATAGCTAGAAAGCCTGCATGTTATAGTTATGGCAGGGATAGGTTTTACTTTAAAAGATGGTTTGAGGTCACCTAAACTGTTGAGATTTTGAAAGTTTCAGAACTGACATTTCAGATTATCATGGTATTTAAAATAGGGTTCTAAAGCTGAGCTTTTATTTCATCTACCAAGTGGGATTAATAACATCACTTTCCAAAGTACTATGATGGGACTGAATGAGTTAATCTTGCAAAAATGGTTGACTTGGAGCCATCCATATAAATAAAGGCTCAGGAGGGCTTGTCTACTGGGGTCCTTGCTTGAAGCCTTCATTTTTGGCAGAAGGGAAGTCCTTGTTCCCATGGTCTGGAAGTAGGTTCTCTTTCCTCCTTGACATCCTCAGTGGTTTTAAGATATTTCCATGTACCTTTGGGACTTGCCTGCTGTGGCAACCTCCCGTTCTAGCCAGTGAAGAGCAGATTCTTGTTTATTGGCAAAGCTGTCACCATTTAATTGATATTGGTTTCTTTTTTTCTGTGTTTTTTTGAGATGGGATTTCTCTGTATAACCTTGGCTGTCCTGGAACTCAGAGATCCACCTGCCTCTGCCTTCCAGGTGGTGCGATTAAAGGCATGCACCACCACCACCAGGCTTGGTATTGGGCATGCTTCTCTAAATTATCATGAAGCTGTTTCAGTGCTTATAATATAGTATATAGCTGCCTATATATAGCATAGTGCACAGCTGCCTATATAACAGAGTACAGTGTCTATATCAGCATCTCCTTCCATTGGGATAATTTTTTTAGTGGCATCATTGTTTTGCTTTGTTTTGCCTTGTTTTTCCCTACCTGAAATCTGAGAGGTTATAGTTATGTTACTTTCCTCCATTTCCTGGGAAATTCTCTCTTTTTTTTAAAGGTTTATTTATTTAATATGTATACAGTGTTCTGCCTCCATGTATGTCTACAGGCCAGAAGAGGGCATCAGATCTCATTACAGATGGTTGTGAGCCACCATGTGGTTGCTGGGAATTGAACTCAGAACCTCTGGAAGAGCAGTCAGTGCTCTTAACCTCTGAGCCATCTCTCTAGCCCCGGGAAATTCTTGATGTTGCTTTTAATGCTTAAATGTTCTAACTCAAGGTGTTCCTGTGAGGTTCTCTTTATTCTGAGTCATGAGTTTGCCATGAATTTGAGGCCAGCCTGGGCTGTATAGTGAAACTCTGTTACAAACCAACCAAACCTAAAGCAAAACAAAACAGTAATGAAATTTTGTAGGGAGCCAAAATAGTCTTACTTTTTTAAAGATGTATTTTGTTTTGCATCTACAGTTAAATTGTGGTTGCCTTAAATACATTTGTACCTCCAAAAGTGCCTCACATATGTATGCATATATTTTTCAATATGTATTCATGTGAACATACTTTTAGCCATAAGAAAAAATGATTACATAGTAAACTAAGTAGATGTCTCAGATAACAAGATGTTTCTTGAGGACTAGTTCAGGCTCCACTACTTAAAGTCTATCTCAGTATCAGCAAGGGGTAGGACACATCAGGACATGTGAGAATAGCAGATACCCTGTATAGTTGCTTAAGGTTTCATTTAAGTGCTCCATCACCAATAGGTTTGTTCTGTTAGATGTTTCAGACTGTCTTTTTCTGGTCAGGAGTGTTGTAGGAGATGTCCTTACCATAAACCTCTTGTGATAATGAGCCAGTAATGTGGGCAGATAATCACTTCAGCAAAGGCCATAGGGACTCTGTGGGCTGAGGGTGACAGCCACCATGTAATGTGCAAAACATGTACTAAATTTTTTATTATAAATTAAAAAAAATTGACCAGGGCATAATTTGAAAAATGAAACTAAAAATTATGAAGATTGCTGTTTTTCCCCTCAATAATATTTAGTTTATGTTATAATTACTAATTTTTAAAACAATAAGTTATATGGGCTTTGTTTTGATATTGTTTTTCTGATAAAACATTATGGTATAGTAAAAAGAAATCCTTTATATAAAATCCTTTTATAGCTTGATTGTGCCCACACAAATTATTGAAATTTTTATATTTTTTTGTTTGTTGGGGTAAGGTCTTACACTGTAGCCCAGGCTGGCTTTGAGTTTGTGGTAACCCACTTACCTCAGCTTCCTGAGTGCTTGGATTACAGGTGTGGCCAGCAGAACTGGCTTTCCATGAGCCGATCTAGCTCTCTGATGTTCATACCACGTTTAGAAGCTCTAATTGTGTTTTGTGACCATGTTATTTTCTCTTCCTTGTCAAAGATCTGATTTCTAGATTTTCAGATATGAAGTGGTGTTGCTGATGGTTGAAATCGGTGGTTCTCAACCTTCCTAATGCTGCAACACTGTAATACAGTTCTTCATGTTATGGTGACCCTCAACCATAAAACTGTTTTTGTTGCTACTTCATAACTGTAATTTTGCTACTGCTATGAATCATAATTTAAATGTCTGATATGCAGGATGTATTTTCATTGTTACAAAGTGAACATAATTAAAGCATAGGGATTAATCACAAAACAATATGTAATTATATATTGTGAAATATTTATTTCTAATTACAAATAAATTAACTTTTTTCTTGCAGCATTGGTGTAGCAATGGGTAACAGTCTTCCTGTAACAACAGCAAACTACGCAGCTACAGGCTGTGACAGTGTGGGTAAAGAGCGAGAGTCACTGTGCAGCCTGAGCTTGCTCCTTTCTCACCAGATCAGAAATCCTTGGGACAGCCTTTGCAAGAGCACAGTGAAGATCCTCTTCCACAACAAGTCTACCTTTGTATTAGACTCGATAACCAGCAAGCTGAATAACCCTGTTTCACAAAGATATGTTGTTGGAAGAGGAAGAGAAGGCACAACACAGCCTCAGACAGAATGGGATATGACTGCTAACACTTGATTCAGAATCTTCTAATTGGCATCGCAGAGAAATAAGTCCTCACTGCATTGCTGTGGAATAGTCCTTTACACTGTGTGAATATATGTTATTGTGGTTGGTTTAGTAAAGAAGCTGAAACCAGGCAGTGGTGGCACACACCTTTAATCCCAGCACTGGGAGGTAGAGGCAGGTGGATCTCTGTGAGTTTAAGGCTAGCTGGACTACAGGGTGAGTTCCAGGAAAGGCGCAAAGCTACACAGAGAAACCCTGTCTCAAAAAAAAAACAAAAGCAAAGCAAAAAAGAAGAAGAAGAAGAAGAAGAAGAAGAAGAAGAAGAAGAAGAAGAAGAAGAAGAAGAAGAAGAAGAAGAAGAAAAAGAAAAAAAAGAAGCTGACTGGCCAATAGATGAATAGAATAAGGTTATGCAGGAGAGCCAGACTGGGAGAATGCTGGGAGGAAGAAGGATGGAGTCTGGAGTTGCCAGCCAGATGCAGAGGGAGCAGGAGATGAATGTGCCATGTTAATAAAGGCACTGCCACATGGCAGAGTGTAAATAAAAAAATATGGGTTAACTTAAAACATAAGAGCTAGTTAGTAGTAAGCTTGAGCTATTGACTGAGCATTTATAATTAAGATAAGACTCTCTTGTGGTTATTTGGGAAGCAACTGCCAGGACAGGAAAACTCTGACTGCAAATGGTAGTCAATGTCCATGGCAACGTACATCCACATAAAGCCTGAAAAAGCTTAACAAAAAATAGGTTCTAAACACACAAAAATGGAGCCAGACTGTAGCTAGAGTTTTCCTGCCTTGCCCACAGTCAGGACAAATCTTTGTCACCCGCCAGTCCCACAGATGCTCAGACCAAACCAAGTAAACACAGAGACTTATATTGCTTACAAACTGTATGGCTGTGGCAGGCTTCTCGCTAACTGTTCTTTTTTTTTGGTTTTTCGAGACAGGGTTTCTCTGTGTAGCTTTGCGCCTTTCCTGGAACTCACTTGGTAGCCCAGGCTGGCCTTGAACTCACAGAGATCTGCCTGGCTCTGCCTCCCGAGTGCTGGGATTAAAGGCGTGCGCCACAACTGCCTGGCTGCTAACTGTTCTTATAGCTTAAATTAATCCATTTCCATAAATCTATATGCCACGTGGCTCGTGGCTTACTGGCGTTTTCACATGCTGCTGGTCGTGGCGGTGACTGGCAGTGTCTCTCTGACTCAGCCTTCCACTTCCCAGAATTCTTCTCCCTCCTTGTCCCACCTACTTCCTGCCTGGCCACTGGCCAATCAGTGTTTTATTTATTGACCAATCAGAGAAATTTGACATACAGACCATCCCACAGCACCAGACTCAATTTCCTACTCTGGTGTCTCTTACGTTGGCTGTGGTACAGAGACACATCTCCTAGCAGCTGCCAATATGCCATGAGCTAAGTCACAAGGAGGCTTCCCACAGTCTCTCACATGGGCCATGGTGGAGAGAGGTGTCTCCCAGCTGCACATTTTGTGATGGGTTTAGAGTTTTTTTTTTTTTCTTTTTTTATCGAGACAGAGTTTCTGTGTGTAGCTTTGCGCCTTTCCTAGAACTCGCTTTGGAGACCAGGCTGGCCTCGAACTCACAGAGATCCACCTGGCTCTGCCTCCAAGTGCTGGGATTAAAGGCATGTGCCACCACCGCCCGGCAGGTTTAGGGTTTTGCTAATGCAGACCAAAAAGGTTACAGATATGCAGTAAAGATAGATTCATATGGAAAAGCCTCTAAACTGGTTACAGTGAGTTTAAAAGTATACATAGGCTTGGGAGAGAAAAGAGAAGGTATAAACAGTCATAAAAAACAAATATATAGTTTTAAAATAATAAAATGAAATCTTTAAAAAGAGAGTAAAGTAATATAAAAGAAAAAAGCCACACAAAGATGAAAAATACACCGAGTCCAGATCCTATATGTTACTGTGTTGTCTTTAATTTTTTTGGCTGCTAAGAGACACTGGATTATGAAAGCTGATAGATTAAACCAACCTATATATTTAAAAAATATCTTGACTTCAAAATTTAAGTCAAAAGGTGTGCTACTTTGGGGGAGAGGTTTTGCTTTTATTTCCACAGGAAATGAGAAGCTGTGGATTCATTCTGGGTTAAAGAAAATCAGGTTTGATCAAGGAAGACCCCCCTGAAAATTCTGACTACAAACATAAAGAAATAAACCTAGAAGAACTGCAAACACATGATGTATATTTTACCTGCTCAAACATAAGACAAAAAATCATCTTTGGCTGATGTGTGTACAATATACAGTCTATACTTGTATTAAAACAAAAATATATGCTACCTTTAAAAGTTTATATATTTTTCCAAATGAGGAGACCAAACACCAATGAAAACAGATGGCCCAGGCAATCCAGCATTTCAAAATGCCTCTGTTACAATCTCCTCAGAATTTTGCATCTAGAACAGCTTCAAGGCTGTTGGCTGAGATGATACAGCCTCACAGAATACTTCAGTCAGGACTTGAGCATAATCCTAAATTTTCTCAGGGTCCCCCAATGATAAAAGCGCCCAAAAACATCAGGAAGCAGTTTAGAGAACTATACCCACATTCCCAAAAGATGTGTTATGGATATTTATTATCATTTAAGGAGGTGGTTGGTTATAAATTGTTATTGGTCATAGTCAAGAAAAAAGCTAAACAAAGGAGTTAAGTTCAAATATTTCTTCCTAAAAGAAAAAATGGGGATAGGATATAGAAATGATAGGATAAAAGGGTAGATTATTGAATCTACTTTATTCCTAAAAACACGTATTAATCTCAAAATATTTTACATCGGTATGGATTTTAGTTTATTGTTACAAAGTTTAAGTTATTTCTTTTATACCATATGTATGTTTCTACTCTTGTTTGGGGTATTGTGCTTATGCAACTCATTTAAAAATATAATATATAATTAAGCAATACAAATTAATAGCCATCTATAATAGTCAAACTTGTAGTCATGTTAGGTATGTTTTCAAGGTCATACACAGATATATTTAGATAGGTAGATGGTCTTCAAACACTTAAAGACCTATAGAATATCCATTTAATATATTTAATAACCTAAAGCTTTTCATGACAGTGAGACAAGTCTGCTCCTGGCAGCACCAATCTACTTCAGAGAAGATGATGGGCATCAAAGAAACTCAGTATGGAGTTTGTTTTCTTTATGGCAAAAGCTAGCCATGTGGCCAAAGAAACTGCCCTTGCCTCAATTGCTGACAGTATACTGTCTAAATTGGACCAGCAGGACATAAAAAAAGGCAACTGCCAAACTTTGCCAAGACAAGGTAGGACAATCCATCAAAGCTCCCTGCTTCTCAGAAAAGTCTGTTAGATATTCTAAGCCTACAGGCCGAAGATGGATGCCCCAATGTTACAAAAGAACCTAGGGTGGTTGTTCAGGCAGCCAGATGTCCCTGTCATTAGGTAACATTTTAATCTTCTGGGGTCTTTGATGGAGTTGAAGACTAGATAGCTATAATTATAGTTTTCCTTAGTTATGATAAAAAGATAAATTAGGTATAAAACTTTAGACTCACCTGCCTCTGACTCCCAAGTGCTAGGATTAAAGGCATGCACCACCATCGCTTTGTGAGTTCGAGGCCAGCCTGGTCTACAGAGCGAGATCCAGGAAAGGCGCAAAGCTACACAGAGAAACCCTGTCTCAAAAAACGAAATCAAAACCAAAAACAAACAAACAAACAAAAAAGCAAAAAAAAAAAAAAAAAAAAACACCAAAAATCTTTAGACTCACAAAGATAGAATAGATAACTGAATATTTTCTCTAATTTTGCCAAATACAAATAGGCTGGATACTGTAACTGTAACTCTTACTCAATAACTATTTTTGTTGTATATAATTTTACTATGTTAAAGTTAAAGCCTCCTTTATTATTTAGACAAAAAGGGGAAAATGCTGTGGAATATTCCTTTACACTGTGTGAATATATGTCGATCTGATTGGTTTACTAAAGAAGCTGACTGGCCAATAGCTGAATAGAATAAGGTTTGGCAGGAAAGCCAGACTGGGAGAATGCTGGGAGGAAGAAGGGTAGAGTCTGGAGTTGCCAACTAGATACATAGGGAGTAGGAGAGGAATGTGCCATGCTAATAAAGGTACCACCATATGGCAGAGCATAAATAAGAAATATGGGTTAACTTAAGATGTAAGAGCTAGTTAGTAATAAGCCTGAGCTTTTGAAGGAGCATTTATAATTAATATAAGACTCTTTTGTGTTTATTTGGGAAGCAGCCACTGGGATGGGAAACCTCTGCCTACACTGCATTACTGTTAACAAGTTTAACAAACTCTTCTTGTGCTGTCTCAGAAACATCTTCGACTTTGACTGTGAGTGATATTTTGGCAAATGGGGTATAAGTGGGGTATCAAAAAGATTTTGAAAATATGATGAAATTTCATCTGTAAGCATGTGCAAGTGCTCTCTCACAGAAATCACTGTAATCATTTTGTGGGGTTCAATGTCATGTTCTTCAAAGAAAGCAGATAAGATAAACAACATGTAAATTTTATTTTCATTCATTTTTTTGTTGCAAAATCAAATCATTCATTTGGAATGATTGAATCTTTTCAGACAAATCAAGGTACATTGCATTTGGTCTTTGAAGTGATAAATTTAACTCATTCAAGATGTCAATGATGTCCACCAAGTAAGCTGTTTTTCACTATTCACTTTACAATTTTTATTGATTCTTCTCTCATATAATGCATCCTGACTGCAACCTCCCCTCCCTTCACTCCTTCCAGCTGTCCTCCACCTCCCCACTCCCCCAGATCCATTGTTCCTCCATTTCCCTTCAGAAAAGAGCAGACCTCCCAGTGATATTAACCAAACATGGCATTTAACATGATGCAATAAGACTAGGTACCTCTCATCACATCAAGGCTGGACAAGGCAACCCAGTAAGAGAAAAAGGGTCCTAAGAGCAGGCAAGAGTCAGCAACACCCCTGTTCCCACTGTTAGGAACCCCACAAAAACCTCAAGCTAAACTACCATAGCATGTATGCAGAAGACCTATTGAAGACCCATGCAGGCTCCCTGATTGTTACTTCAATCTCTGTGAGCTCCTATGAGCTTTGCTTAGTTGATTCTATGGTCCATATTCTGTTGTCCTCAACTCCTCTGGTTCCTACAGTCCTTTCTCCCCTTCTTCCATAGCACTTTTATTGCTGAAAAGTGCTTCAAACTGAGGTCTTGCTTTCTGATTAAAAAGGTTTTGAGTTCATCATGAAGCTCAAGAACACATTTTAAACTCTTCTCACTTCAATGTGAAATAGCAGAGCTTTGTTCATGAATCCAACTTGTTACACAGTCAAGAAAACAGTTGACTGTTTAAAGTGCTCATCTTTACAAAGCTGACAATTTATGATGCTTTTCATTACTTCTTGTAACTTTTGTGGCATTATCTTCATTGCTAACATTTGCCGATGGATCATACAGTGAGTTCCAATGACTTGTGGAGACTCATTCAGTACCAAACATTGAAATCTAGATCGACATCCTAGCATAGCTAAAGCACCAGCTGTGCAAACACCACAACTTTCCCCGAGACATCTACTCATTCAGATGAACCAACCGTGTCAAATATACACACAAAAAAGAGGTTTGCACAAAGGAAACTCATCTTTAAAATCATCATTATTAATTTACCTCACATAAATTAGTAACTGTGAACAATTTGCAATATCTGTAGATTCATCATGCTGGATACTAAATATTGGAGTGGAGCAGATTTAATTTCCTGGATTATCTGACCAAGAATATCAGCAGACATGCCATCCATTCTTCTGTCGACTGTCATTAAATAAGGAAAATGCTCTCAATTGTGTAACAAATTCATCTCTGATCATAACTCCAACACTGTCACTGGTGGCTGGCAACAGCAAATCCTCAGAAATGGTATGAGGTTTCATAGCTCTGGTGATTCTGAGTGCCTCCAAATATGAAGCTTCAATGGCTGATACGTTTTGTTTCTGGTACTTGCCACCAGTGTCAAGTCTGCGTTCTTGAGTTCCTCAGCTTTGTTTCTAAAATAATTGGTATCCTTGCCATCAAAGCTGTGATGCTTGCTATCAAAATCATATTTAGTTTGTTGGTTTCATAGATTCAGCTGGTAGAACTTCACAACAAAATCTTACATTGCGGTTTCTCAATTCCCCTTGTAATTATTGAAGTAAAACTATACTGTAATAATTCTCACTATATTTTATTTTCTTACTGTTCCTCTCTATGATCCATTGCCATGGATTTTTTAAAAATGAAAATAACATATAGCAGTAGCTTTAATAATACGAAAGATGATACATGGTATAGTTCAGTCAATACAGTTCATTAAAGTTTCCTATGATTTACCATTGTGTGTTTTTTCTTCATACCTGTTTGTACCACAAGGGGGCAGTACTCACATCAACAACAGCTGACTGACTATAAAAAGACTGATCAGCATCCAGATTAAGTTCCCATGGTACAGATATTTATTTTGTACCACTTGATGATTTTATAGTACATGGTTTTGCATTTACCCAGTAATTACAGGTCATGAAGTGTTGTTTTACTTCCAATACTGCTGCTTTCAACATAGCTGCTGCTCTCTACACATGTGACTGGTCTACGTAAGTAAATTATGGTACCAGCCCTGTCACATATTTGTTGGGGGTATATGTGATGGGCTTGGCATGATGATGTCATCACTCAGAGTACTTGTATTTGGGCGTATCTAAATGTGGGTAGGCCTGCCTGGAGACAGATAGAGGAGTGGCACCTCAGTTTCTAAGACCAATGGAAATATTTATTTTCTCATGGTCTTAGGAGACCCCTTAGGGGTCACAACCCACAGGTTGAGAACCCTTGCTTTGATTCATAGACATCCTTTTTGTCAACACCAGAAAGTCTTATAGTATTCTTTGTTAGAATTGTGATTTCAGTTTGCTCACATGCCTCCACTGAAAGACAGAAAGGAGGCAGAGGTCGCAGCTGATGTTGAACATACAGAAAGCTTTGGGTCATTATTAACTTTATTAACTTTATAACATTGGTTCATCAGGAAATATTACACACACACACTCCCCCCCCCCCCCCCGTGCTGGGAACTAAGCTGAGGACCCTCACACATACATAGTGCTGTGCCACTGAGCTACATCCCGGAACCCTTCAGTAAATATTTCTCACTATGACCTTTGTAGTCCAGTGGTCTGGAATAATCAGATGAATGGATAATGAACATCCACTAGGGGGCCATATCTGTCAATGTACTGTGCTTCGTTATCTTCTGATTTTCAGCACAAACTAGAAAGAAACACCGAGATACTGTCTTTATACATCTTAAAACAACAAATATAAACTGCATATTGATTTCATCTCTAGTAAACAAAACAGGTCCCTGTTTCCTCTGGTTTTGCTTTTTAAGTCATGATCACTTTAGAACCTGGGAAACATTCTTGACATATATTTTTAGGATTATAACTTTTTATGGTGCTGGGATTTGAACCCAGAGCCTCACTCATACTAAGCTGTGCTCCTGAGCTATGTCCCTGTAACTTTGCTCTGAATCATGATTATTGCATCCCATGCTTTCTTCTGAACCAGTTTTATAGAAGGGAGGTTAATACAATGAGTTCCAGTGTTAATCTCCTAAAGGCCTCTGACACTGGAGGTAGTCAGTGTAGTCAGCCCTTCCCAAGTCTCTTTATGCACTGTTTTCCCCAGCAATGTGAGAGAAAGGAAAATGTGTGCAGTCTTGGCTTTTTACAATGTGATGTTCTAAAAGTATTTTAGCTCGTCTTCCTCAAGATTTTATGTATTTCTGCATTATGCCATTGGTCCTTTAACCATTGAAGGTGATGGCTTATTTCAATTTTTTCCCTTTTATCTTTTGTTTTTTACAGGTATATTGTGTTGGATTTGCTGGTAGGTTTGTTTGTTCTATGTTTGGGTTTGTTACATCCATGGGTTGGTTTCATCCTCTAGTTTAACACAGTTGCTAGTCACTGTCTCTTCACCGTTTCTCTATAATCTTTATTTTCACTTTTCCTTGTTTTCTATATTTTGTCTCTCCACACTTCACTCTACGTAGTTTCCTCTGTTAACATGTTTTAAAATGTGTTTATCTATGTGTATGTAGGAGCAAGTGCAGGCCTCATGTTACCATAGCACACATAATGATGAATAGACATATGAGATCAGAAGACAATTCTTGGGACTTGGGAATCAGTTCTTTCCCTGCCAGTTTTTTTTTTATTCCTGTGTAAGTTGCAATTAAATTTATTCATTAATGTCATCATTTGTCTTGGCATTTTTCTGCTTTGGAAAATCTGTTTGGTGTTTCTCTTTGTTTCTGTTCCCTGGTAAAGTGTTTAAGCATGGTATCTGTATTTGAGCATGGTGAACATCTCTGTTTTACATCCCGAGTTTTATAGTTGTTGATTTATTTTTTAAATTTCTTTTTTTCTTTTTTGTTCCTTTACAGTTTCTCCTCCCTCTACTCCTCCCAGTTCCTCCCCACCTACTTTCCCATCAGATCTGCTCTCCTTCTGTCTCTCATTTGAAAAGTACAGGCTTTTAAGAGATAACAACCAAATCCGACAAAATAAAATAAGATAAAAACTATAATATCAAAGTTGGACAAGGCAAGCCAATAAAAAAGAAAAGTGCCCCAAGAAAATGCACAACAACCAGAGACTCACTCATTTACATGTTCAGGTGTCCCATAAAAGTACTAACCGAAAGCTATAGTATATGTGCAGAGGACCTGGTGCAGACCCATGTGCTTGCAACTTTAGTCTCTGGGAGCTCATGTGAGACCAGCTTAGTTGATTCAGTGGGCCATGGTCTCCTGGTGTCCTTTATCCCCTTTGTCTCCCCCAATTCCTTCCACCGCTTTCACAGAGTTCCCTGAGCTGTGAGGAGAGGGATTTGATGGAGGCATCTCAATTAGAGCTGTGTGTTCCAAGGTTTTTCTCTGCATTATGTCTGGCTGTGCTGTGGGTCTCTGTATTTGTTCTCATCTGATGCAGGGGAAGCCTCTTTGATGATGGCTGAATAAACTGCATATCTATGGTACAGAAGAATATCCTTAGGAGTCATTTTATTGTTACTTTTTTGATAGACCAGTAGAATTTGGTTTTACCATAGGTCTCTGGGCTTTCTAGACTCTGATTCTTGGCCACCCAAGCAGCATTCGGTATGGGTTCCCTCTCATGGAGTGGGCCTTAAGTCAAATCAGATATTGGTTGGTTACTCCCACAAAGTTTCCTGTTCTTGCAGGAAGGACAGATCATAGGTCAAAGATTTTGTGGTTAGGATGGTGTTTGCTTTTTTCTTTTGATTCTCCTTCCTGTGTTATAGACACTAGAACATGGTGGTGAAGGTTCTATGTAGTTACCAGCTTGACCTCTCCATATTCAATGAGTTTTGTGGATGTTGTCTTTAGCAATGGGGCTTTGTTGTCATTTTGTGGAGAGCTACCTATTGACTTGGCAATAGCCTGGGTTGTTTGAGGATTTCTATGGGAAACTTTTGGCCAACAACTTAATGGGATAAAATCCAGTCCCAGTACTGGAAGCTTTGTTTGGTGATAAGATGGACAGTTCCATCTCCCTGATTATTTGGAAACTTCATTAGGATCAACTTCATATATTATATGGTTTTCACTGTACTAGGTTTCTATCCCACCCTCAAATGCCCTTCAATTTCAGTTGTCTCTTCCTTCATTCCCTCAATTCCATCTTCTCTCCCCTCACACCTGATCATCTTATTCTTGTTCCTGTCCCTCTCCCCAGATTCAGCACACACATAAAATATATTCTATTTCCCCTTCCCAGGGAGATTCAGATCTCCACCCTAGTCCCTTCCCCTATGCTTAACCTCTCTGGGTCTATGATTTGTAGCTTGATTATCATTTATTTAGTGGCTAATATCCAGATATAAGCAAATACACACCACATTTATCTTTCTGGGTCTGGATTACTTCACCTAGGATGTTTTTTTTGGTTCCATCCATTTGCATGAAAATTTAATGATGTTATTTTTTTAACAGCTGAATTGTGAGTCCATTGTGTAAAAGTACTACATTTTATTTATCCATTCTTTGTGTGAGGGACACCTAGGTCATTTCCAATTTCTTGCCATTATGAATAGAGCAGCAATGAACATAGTTGAGCAAGTGTCCTTGTGGTAGGATGGGATGTCCTTTAGGTATACACCCAAGACTGGTATAGTTGTATCTTGAGGTAGATCGATTCCAAACTTTCTGAGGAACTGCCATATTGATTTCCATAGTGACTGTACAAGCATGCACTCCCACCAGCAATGGAGGAGTGTTCCCCTTACTCCACAGCCTCATCAGCATGAGCTGTCACTTGTGTTATTGATCTTAGCCATTCTGACAGGTATAAGATGGAATCTAAAAGTAGTTTTTATTTGCATTTCCCTGCTGGCTGAGGATGTTGACCATTTCTTCAAGTGTTTCTCAGCCATTTGAGTTTCCTCTATTGAGAATTCTCTGTTTAGATCTGTACCCTATTTTTAAATTGGGTTATCTGTTTTTTTGAAATCAAGTTTCTTGAGTTCCTTATATATTTTGGATATTAGTCCTCTATTGAATGTGGAGTCAGTAAAAAATATTTTCTCATTCTGCAGGCTGTCGTTTTGTGTTATTGACGGTGTCCTTTGTCTTACAGAAGCTTCTTGGTTTCACGAGGTCCCATTTGTTAATTGTCGATTAGTGCCTGCACCAATGTTGTATCCTGTGCCAATGAGCTCAAGGCTGTTCCCTACTTTTTCTTCTATAGGTTCAGTGTGTCTGGTTTTATGTTGAGGTCTTTGATCCACTTGGACTTTTTGTGCAAGGTGATACATACTGACATCCAGTTAGACCAGCACCATTTGTTGAAGATGCTTTCATTTTTTTTCTCATTGTGCATTTCTGGCTTCTTTATAAGAAATTGGGTTGTCCATAGGTGTGTGAATTTATGTCTGTCTTTAATTCCACTGATAGCTTGAAATCAGGAATGGTGACACCTCCCTGTCCAGTTCTTGTTCAAGATTGTTTTAGCAATCCTATTTTTTTTTTTCATATGAAGTTGAGAATTGTCTTTTCAAGATCTGTAAAGAACAATTCTGATTCAAAATTCACCAATTTTGATGGGGCTTGCATTGAATCTGAGATTGTGTTTGGTAGGATGGCCATTTTTACTATGTTAATCCCACTGATCTGTGAGCAAGGGATATCTTTCCATTTTCTGACATCTTCTTCAATTTCTTTCTTCAAAGCTTGAAGTTTTTAATTATACAAGTCTTTCACTTTTTTTTTGGTTAGAGTTACCACAAAATATTTTATATTATTAGATGCTATGGTGAATGGTGTTCTTTCCATGATTTCTTCCTCAGTCCATTTGTCATTTGTATATAGGAAAGCTACTGGTTTTTGTGAGCTAATTTTGTATCTAGCTACTTTGCTGAAAGTGTTTATCAGCTGTAGGAGTTTCCTAGTGGATTTTTTAGGGTCACTTATGTATACTATCATATCATCTGCCTACAAAGAAACTTTGACTTCTTCCTTTCAAATTTGTGTCCTCTTGTTCTTCTTCAGTTGTCTTATTGCTCTAGCTAAGATTTTAAGTACTATATTGAATAGATATGGAGAGAGTGGACAACCTATTCTTGTTCCTGACTTTAGTGGAATTGCTTTGACTTTCTCTCCATTTCAGTTGATGCTGGGTATGGGCTTGCTGTGAACTGCCTTTGTTATGTTTAGGTATGTCCCTTGTGTTCCTAATCTTTCTAGGACTTTTATCATGAAGGGGTGTTGAATTTTGTCAAAGGCATTTTCTACATCTGATGCGACAATCATGTGGTTTTTGTCTTTTCTGTTTGTGTGATTACATTTATTGATTTTTGTATGCTGAATCATCCCTGAATTTCTGGGATGTAGCCTACTTGATCACATTGAATCATCTTTTTTTTATGTGTTCTTGGATTTGGCTTGCAGGTATTTTATTGAGTATTTTTGCATATATGTTCATAAGGGAAATTGGTCTGTAATTCTTTCTCTTTGTTGGGTCTTTATGTGGTTTGGGTATTAGGGTAAGTGTGGGCTCATAAAACAAATTGGACAATGTTCCTTCTGTTTCTATTTTGTGGAATAATTTGAGCAGTATTGGCATTAACTCTTTTTTTGAAAGTCTGGCAGAATTCTGTGCTAAAACCATCTGGCCTTGGGCTTTCTTTGGTTGGGAGACCAAATGATGGTTTCTATTTCACTAGGGATTAGAGATCTGTTTAAATTAATCATCTGATCTTGATTTAGCTTTGGTAAGAGATAAATTTTGAGAAAATTATCCATTTCTTTCATATTTTCCAATTTGGTAGAGTATAGGTTTTTAAATTATATCCTTATGATTCTCTGGATTTCCTTGGTGTATATTGTTATGTTCATGTTTTTGTTTTCTAATTTTGTTAATTTGGATATTTTCTCTCCACCTTTTAATTAATTTGGATAAGGGTTTGTTGATCTTACTGATTTTCTCAAAGAACCAATTCTTTGTTTCATTGATTTTTTGTATTGTTCTCTTTGTCTCCATTTGGTATGATTTCTCCTTTTTGTTCTAGAGCTTTCAGTTGTGTTATTAAGTGGAGATCTCTCCAGTTTTTTTTTTTTTCTTTTGGTCATTTAAATTTGGGTATGATGCGTATTCATTTTCATCCACTTCTAGAAAGTTTTTGATTTCTTTCTTTCTTTCTTTCTTTCTTTCTTTCTTTCTTTCTTTCTTTCTTTCTTTCTTTCTTTCTTTCTTTCTTTCTTTCTTTCTTTCTTTCTTTCTTTCTTTCTTTCTCTCACTCTCTCTCTCTCTTTCTCCCTCCCTCCCTCCCTCCCTCCCTCCCTCCCTCCCTCCCTCCCTCTTTCTCTCTCTCTCTGTCTTGACCCATTTTCAATTTAGTAGAGAGTTGTTCAGTTTCCATGAGTTTGTAAACTTTCTGTTGTTGTTGAAGTCCAGTTATTGTCCATGGTAATCTGAGAGGATGCGGAGAGTTATTTCAATCATCTTATAACTGTTGAGATTTGCTTTTTGTCTGAGTATGTTGTCGATTTTGGAGAAAGTTCCATGAGGTGCAGAGAATGTGTATTTTTTTGTGTTTGGGTAAAATGTTCTGTAAATATCTGTTAGGTCCATTTATTTGGTTTATAATTTCTATTAGATCCTGTATTTTTCTGCTTAATTTTGTCTGAATGACTTGTATACTGGTGATAGTGGGGTATTGAAATCTCTCACTATTAGTGTATGAGGGTTAATATGTGATTTAAGCTGTAGTAGTATTTTTTATTTTTATTTTTTACAAACATGTCTACCCTTGTGTTTGGGGAATAGATTTTAAGAACTGAAATGTCATCTTGGTAGATTTTTCCTTTGATGAGTATGTAGTGGCCTTCCCTATATGTGATGATTAGTTTTGTTTTGAAGTTTATTTTGTTAGATATTTAAATGGTTACACCAGCTTGTTTCTTATGTTCATTTGCTTGGAATATCCTTTCCCAACCCTTTATCCTGAGGTAATATCTAGCTTGTCTATTATATCTATAATGATGTTGAAGTTTTTTTGTTTTTTGTTTTTTTGGATGCAGCAAGCAGATGGGTTTTATTTTCATATCCATTCTATTATTCTGTGTCCTTTTTTTTTTCCTTTTTCTTTTTTTTTTTTCTTTTCAAGATAGGGTTTCTTTGTGTAGTCTTGGCTGTCCTGGAACTAGCTCTGTAGACCAGCTTTGCCTTGAACTCACAGAGGCCTGCCTGCCCCTGCATCCTGAGTGCTGGGATTAAAGGCCTATGCCACCTCTCCCCCGACCCCCAGGCTAATCTGTGTCTTTTTATTGGCGAATTGAGAGCATTGATATTGAGAGATATCAATGACCAATGTTTGTTGATTCCTGTTATTTTATTGTTATTATTGGTGGTGACGGTGATGATGATGGTGATGGTGATGGTGTGTGTGTGTGTGTGTGTATGTGTATTCCTTTGGTTTTGGTGGTCTGGGATTATTGATTTCCTGTGTTTTCATGGTTGTAGCTGACTTCTTTCAGTTAGAGTTTTTCTGCTGGCATCCTCTGTAGAGTTGGCTTTATAGAAAACTATTGCTTAAATTTGGTTTTATCATGGAATATCTTAATTTCTCAATCTATGGTGATGGAAAGTTTTGCTGGGTATAGTATTCTAAACTGACATCTGTGTTCTCTTAGAGTTTGTAGAACATCCATGCAGGCCCTTTTGGCTTTTAGAGTCTCCATTGAGAAGTCAGGTGTAATTCTAATAGACTGCCTTTATATGTTATTTGGTATTTTCCCCTTGCAGCTTTTAATATTTTTTCTTTGTTCTGTATGTTTAGTATGTTGATTATGTGTCAAGGGGTGTAGTTGGATCTTTATGTCTGAACCTCCAGCTCCCCAATAATGACACAGAGACTTATTATTAATTATGAGAGCTTGGCCATAGCTTAGGCTTGTTACTGACTAGCTCTTGCAACTTAACCCATTTCTTTTTTTTTTAAATAAATGAATTACTATTTTAATGTTTTAATTTTTTCTGTGACAAAACAGGAGTAAAATACAAGTGACACCATGAGAGATCAGGTCTGTAAAAGGTGTCCATCCATTGTATCATTAGAAAACAATATATTTTATCTTTTTTTAATATTAAGAAATTTTCTATTCATTTTACATACCAACCACAGATCTCCCTCTCCTCCCTCCTGCTACTCCAAACCTTTCACCTCAACCCACCTGTCATTCCCATTTCCTCCAAGCAAGGTCTCCCATGGGGAGTCAGCAGAGCCTGGTACATTCACTTCAGGCAGGTCTAAGCCCCCCGCCACAGTAAGGCTGTGTAAAGTGTCCTGCCATAGGCACTGGGCTCCAAAAAGCCTGATCATGCACCAGGAATGAATACTGATCCCACTGCCAGGAGGCTCCTTAAACAGTTCAAGCTAAACAACTCTCTCACCTATGCAGAGGGTCTAGATCAGTTTCATGGGGGCTCCTCAGCTATTGGTCCACAGTTCATTAGTTTCCACTAGTTTGATGTGGTTGTCTCTGTATGTTTCCTCATCATGATCTTGATGTCCCTTGCTCATAGAATCCCTCTTCTCTCTCTTGGTTGTGGATCTCTGCATCTGCTTCCATCAATTACTAGATGAAGGCCCCCCAGTTTGCTCATGGAGATCTCACCTGTTTCTCCTTAGCACGGCAATCCATATGTCCTTTTTAGGGTCCTCCTTGTTAGCTTGCTTCTATGGAGCTGTGGGTTGTAGTCTGGTTATCATTTGCTTTACATCTAATACACACTTATAAGTGAGTACATACTATGTCCTTCTGAGTCTGGGTTACCTCACTCAGGATGATGTTTTCTAGTTTTGTCTATTTGCCTGCAAACCTCATGATGTCATTTGTGGGCCCCAGCCCCCAACTGTGAGTGGCTGCCACCTTGCTTGCCGACCTTGACCAGATGTCCTCCCTATTCAGATTCCCTGCCGGTTTCCTTCTCACCTAAGGATCACCTGAGAATCACCAGAGGTTCGTTGTTCCTGTATCTTGCATTTGGTGTAAACAACTTAGATGCAAGTATGTAGAACATTCGGTAACAGGTAGCGAACTTCTACCCTCCGGGGATCCTCTATTGTGTTGTAAGCCTGTATTTAAGGTTTCCTTTCTCTTTCAATAAATGGCATTTGGCATTCGGCATTTCAGCTGTGGCAAATAAAGCGCTGTCTCTTGTCTCTATTTTTGTTTTTGTTTTTTTTTGTTTTTTGAGACAGGGTTTCTCTGCATAGCTTTGCACCTTTCCTGGAGCTCACTTGGTAGCCCAGGCTGGCCTCGAACTCACAGAGATCCACCTGGCTCTGCCTCCCGGAGTGCTGGGATTAAAGGCGTACACCACCACCGCCCGGTTCTTTTCTCTATTTTTAATCTGCAGCCCCTCGCTCGGACATGGTGAACGGGTTACTGCTACAGTCATTGTTTTTTACTGCTGAGTAGTACTCAATTGTGTATCTGTGCCACATTCTTTATCCATTCTTTAGTTGAGGGGCATCTAGGTTGTTTCCAGGTTCTGGCTATTATGAATAATGCTGCTATGAACATAGTTGAGCAAATGTCCTTGTGGTAAGACTGAGTATTCCTTGGGTATATGCCCAAGAGTGGTATAGCTGGGTCTTGAGGTAGATTGATCCACAATTTTCTGAGAAATGCTATACTGACTTCCAAAGTGGGTGCACAAGTTTGCAATTCCACCAACAGTGGAGAAGTGTTCCCCTTGCTCCACATCTTCTCCAACATAAAGTGTCATCAATGATTTTGATCATAGCCATTCTGACAGGTGTAAGATGGTATCTCAGAGTCATTTTGATTTGCATTTTCCTGATGACTAGAGATGTTGAGCAATTCCTTAAATGTCTTTTGGCCATTTGAAATTCTTCTGTTGAGAATTTCTGTTTAGCTCTGTAGCCCATTTTTTAATGTATTGTTCAGTATTTTAATGTCTAGTTCAAGAAACTAGGAGTTCTAGTTTCTTGAATTCTTTATATATTTTGGAGATCAGCCCTCTGTCAGATGTGGTGTGGTGAAGATCCTTTCCCATCCTGTAGGCTGTTGTTTCGTCTTATTGACCATGTATTTTGCCCCACAAAAGCTTATCAGTTTGAGGAGGTCCCACTTATTAATTGTTGCTCTCGGTTGTCTATGCCACTGGTGTTATATTTAGGAAGTGATCTCCTGTGCCAATGTGTTCAAGGTTACTTCCTACTTTTTCTTGTATCAGGTTCAGTATAACTGGATTTATGTTGAGGTCTTTGATCCATTTGGACTTGAGTTTTGTGCATGGTGATATATATGAATCTATGTGCAATCTTCTACATGTTGACATCCAGTTATGCCAGAACCATTTGTTGAAGATGCTTTCTTTTTTCTTTTGTACAGTTTTGGCTTCTTTGTCAAAAATCAGGTGTTCATAGGTATGTGGATTGCCAGGGTCTTCAATTCAATTCTATTGATCCACATGTCAGATTTTATGCCCATACCAAGCTGTTTTTATCACTATAGCTCTATAGTAGAGCTTGAAGTCAGCTACCAGAGAACTCCCCTTTAGTCACTCCCCTTTTGGCTTGTAATTGGAAGCTGACATTTATTGCTCTATTTGTGGATCCTTACCACCTCTCTCTGAGACCCTGAAAACTTCAAGACTATGGTTGCTTTGCCAAAGAATTACTGCATATGTATATATACTGCTTCCCACACAGCACTTGGAAATTGATTGAGAAGAACAAAGACAAGGACAGAGGTAGAAAGAACTAGGTAGAATGATGAGCAAACAGCAGAAAGAACTGAGAGGAGCTAAGTATGAGAACAGAAAAGAAGCTGTATAGATAGAATTGATTTAGAAGAAAAAAATGAATGGACTAACGAACTCTGTGTGCTTAGATTCATTGAATATTCCCCAGATTAGAATCCTCAGCTGGTTGTTAGACTCTTCCACAGATCCTGAGAGAAAATAATAAAGGCTGGACCTATTACTGTTTTTGGTAATAGCACTCACAGGCTCATAGAAAGTGGCACTTTTTAGGAGGCCTTGTTGGAGAAAGTGTGTCACTGGAGTGGGCTTTGAGATTCAGAAGCTCAAACCAGACCTAGTAGTTTATTGTCTCTTCCTGCTGCCTTCAGATCTGGATGTAGAACTCTCAGCTACTTCTCCAGCACCCATGTCTGCCTGCATGCCACCATGCTTTCCCATCATGATGACAATGGACTAAATCTCTGAAGTGTAAGTCAGCTCCCAATTAAATGTTTTCTTTTATTAGAGTTGCCATGGTCATAGTGTCTATTCACAGCAATAGAAACCCTAAGACAGTGGATTTCCCCTCCGTCTCTCAACACTTTCTTATAAGCATTTTCATACAAAGACATTGGAAGAATTGTAAATACCCATAAACCTGCTGCCTAGATCTTGCAATTAACATTTTCATATATTTGCTTTAGTCAGATACCTTTATCTCCCCATTTCTTCAACAGTTTGTTAGTTCCTTTTATATTTTTATATTTTAAGCCTGCCACAAATAAGCATTTGTAAAAACCAGAGTTCTGTAGTGTTTATAAACTGACTGAATTTAGAGTATGGCTAAGTGAACTTGATTGTGGACATTTGGAAAAGAGTATTACTAGGAAATAAAATATTGTCACCTTACTTGTTGAGCAACACACTTTTCTTAAAGTTTTTATGAGAATAAGACAAGGGATGTGTGAAACCTCAGTAAAAATCCCCTACTCTATCCCCTACAGACAAAGAGAAGCTTAAACCAGGATTCCTAAGTGTAGATAAGAACTTAGACCCCTTTTTCCCAGGTGGCTGTATCAGCTACAGGGACTTAAAAAAACAGAGTCAGGATATTCGACCATCTGACAGAAGCTAAGTGATCATAAAACATCCCAAACTCCCCGAACCCCAGAGACAGCTCATAAAACTCCTAGACACAGTTGCTGAACAAATGAGAAATAAAGATAACATGAAAAGGGAACTGATACGAACCAAAAGAAGGGAGGCATGTTGTAGGAAATGAATTATGTGGTCTGTGCCTTTAAGAACTAGCCTCACAAAGAAAGGGGCTGCTCCTTCCAACCTCCCTGCTGGTGTTAGAGATTTGGAACGAGCCCCCCTGCTGAGGCTTGTAAACTTAATTAGAATAAACCTTGCTTTTGCATTCTGTACCTAAAGTCTCCCATGGCTTCTTTGGGGATGTGATCTGGGCATAACAGGATGTTTCTCTGATGACAAACAGAAACCAATCTGGTCACAGGAGATGGCCAGTTCAGGCTACTTATCCACTATTGATAGGCATTTAAGCTGGGGTCCTCCCCATAGATTCCTGTGAGATTCCCCTGTGCCAGGCTTTCACCCTACCCTGAAATGAGCACCCAAGCAGCCCCCTTCAGAACTTTCCCCTCTGTCCCCCCTCAACCTGATTGCTCACATTTCCATCCCCTCCTGCCCTCAGTCCACTCACAAAATCTCTTCTACTTATCTTTCCCAGGGAGATCTGGGTGTCCCCCCATGAACTCTCTTCATTACTTAGTCTCTCTGAGTCTGTGGGTTGTTAGCCTTTATTTTACAGCTAATGTCCACTTATAAGTAAGTACACACCATGTTTGTCTTTATCGGTCTGAGTTATCTCACTCATCCTGCAATTGTTGGAGGCAGATTCAGAGACCCACAGCCAAACATTAGGTGGTGCTCAGGAATCCAGTAGAGGAGGAAAAAGGAGTGTAGGAGCCAGAGGGGTCCAGGACATCATGGGGAGGCTCACACAGTCAACTAACCTGGGCTTATAGGGGCTCAGAGAGACTGAACTGAAAACCAGGGAGCCTTCATGGGACTGACCTAGGCACTATGCATAAATGTTATGGTTATGTATCTTGATCCTCTTGTGGGACTACTAACAGCAGGAACAAGGATGTCTCTGACTCTTTTGCTGACTTTTGAGACCCTACTTCTCATACTGGGTCGCCTTACACAGCCTTACTATATGGGGAGGTGCTTAGTCTTACTGCAACTTGATATGCTGTGTTTTATTGATAATCATAGGAGATCTGCTCTTTCCTGGATGGAGATGGAAGAAGAAGGGATTGGGGGGTGGGGGAATGGGGAGAGTCACTGGGAGGGGAAGGTGGGGGAGGTGTGGCTGGGGTGTAAAATAAATAGATGAATTAAATAAAAGAAAAAGAAAATAAAACACAATGCCATAAGAAATTTTAGAGAGAGGTAGAGATAATTGCTTAAGCCCGAATATTTTATCAAATAGTTTTGATACATCAACAAAATTCTGGAATTCGCTACTGCTTTTTCAGCTCCAAGTTTTACATGTGAGGAGAACACAGAGTGGGCAAAAGCATGCTACCCTAGCAACCTTCATCCCACCAATATTGTAAACTTTCCTTCCTTCTTTCCTTCTTTCCTTCTTTCTTTCCTTCCTTCCTTCCTTCCTTCCTTCTCCCTCCCTCCCTCCCTCCCTCCCTCCCTCCCTCCCTCTCTCTTTCTTTCTTTCTTTCTTTCTTTCTTTCTTTCTTTCGGTTTTTTAAGAAAGGGTTTCTCTGTGTAGTTTTGGTGCCTGTCCTGGATCTCACTCTGTAGACCAGGCTGGCCGCAAACTCACAGAGATCTGCCTGGCTCTGCCTCCCCAGTGCTGGGATTAAAGGCATGCGCCACCTCTGCTCAGCCCATTAAATTCTTAACAACCACTCAAGCATAAAAAAGAAAAGCAAGCAAACAAAAAACCCCAAAGCAACAAGATAAGGGATGTTGCAGTTGCCAATCTTTTATGTCATTGATGGATTGGTTTTGTTCTTATGGTGCCGTCCCCATTCTGCTAGACATTTAATATGAGAAGAAAGAGGCTAATCCAAGATTATGAAACCATGCAGTGATCCTGAAACATCCTCTCAGAGAAATCGGTATCTTAAATTGGGAGAAGTGATATTTTGTTTTTAATGTAGAATTGAAAAAAGATATGAGACGGGCCCAGCAGCGGCCCGCAGAGGTAGACAGGCCCAGGGACGGAGACAAGCAGACACAGCTTGGAACAGGGACGCCTCTAACCCCAACACCTGGGGAAGAAGCTATCTCCGTGGGACGGAACCAGAACGAATCTGAACACTCCATCTGAGGACAACCCAGGGCCCAGCTGCTGATCCTATATGAAACCCAACAACTTGGAGGTGTTGGTGAGACTACCCCGCTCAGCTGAAACCATCTGGGAGAGGATTCAGATGCCTACAGTTTGAAGTCTGAAGAAACAAGATCAGCTGAGGAGTTGACAAATGAACAAAACGTGACCTGGGAACACAGAAGAAGGCGCTGCCTAGCCACCAAACCAGATCACCAGAATCATAAGTATATACTTCACTGACTGAAATCAGCTGCCCCTGAAGAAATAGCTCAATAGCACCAATTTAACCAAGAACCCCTACTAAACGAAGACTAACAATTAGAACAAGAGAGGCACTCTCAGACACAGACACCACTTGCACCGCACAGAGGAAGAGATGAGTAGACACCAGTGCAAAAATACAGGCAACAACATAAAGACCTATATGGCAACATCAGAACTTAGTGATTCTACACCTACAAGACCTGAACATACCAAGACAGAAGAAACAGAAGAAATCAACCCTAAAAATGACTTTAAGAAGATGATAGAGGCCCTTAAAGAAGAAATAAAACATTCCCTCAAAGAGGAAATAAAAACTTTCCTTAAAGAGGAAACGAAAAACTCCATTAAAGAGGAAATAAACCACTCCCTTAAAGAAATGGAAGAAAAAAACGAACAAAAAATGGGAAGAAATCAAATCAAGCCAAGAAAAAGCAATTAAACAGATGAAAGAAACATTCCAAGATCTGAAAAATGAATTTGAGACAATAGAAAACACATGCTGAGGGAATGCTGGAAATAGAAATCCTGACTAAACAAACAGGAACTACAGAAACAAGCATAACCAACCGATTGCAAGAGATGGAACAGAGAATCTCTGACACTGAAGACACGATAGAGAAAATAGATGCGTCAGTCAAAGAAAACATTAAAGACAAAAAAGTCATAATACAAAACGTCCAGGAAATTTGGGACACCATGAAAAGACCAAACCTGAGAATAATAGCGATAGAAGGAGAAGAATACCAACTCAAAGGCACAGAAAATATATTCAACAAAATCATAGAAGAAAACTTTCCTAACCTAAAGAAAGAAATACCTATGAAGATACAAGAAGCTTACAGAACACTGAATAGGCTGGATCCAAAAAAAAAAAAAAAAAAAAAAAAAGTCCCCTTGCCACATAATAATCAAAACATTAAACACACAGAACAAAGAAAAACTATTAAGAGCCGCAAAGGAAAAAGACCAAGTAACATATAAAGGCAAACCCATCAGAATAACACCAGACTACTCAACAGAGACTATGAAAGCTAGAAGATCATGGACAAATCTCATGCAGACACTAAGAGACCATGGATGCCAACCCAGACTATTATACCCAGCAAAACTCTCAATCACCATAGGCGGAGTAAACAAAATATTTCAGGATAAAACCAGATTTAATCAATACCTGTCCACAAACCCAGTCCTACAGAAAGCACTAGAAGGGAAAATCTAACCCAAAGAAGCTAAACACATCCATGAAAAATCAAGCAACAGATAATCCTACACCAACATACACCAAAGAAGGACAACACAACACAACCACAAAAAATAACAGGGATTAACAATCACTGGTCATTAACATCCATCAATATCAATGGTCTCAACTCACCTATAAAAAGACACAGGCACCTAACAGAAATGTGATCAAGAGAAAGTACAGGACCCATCCATCTGCTGCATACAAGAAACACACCTTAACTTCAAAGACAGACTCTACCTCTGAGTAAAGGGCTGGGAAAAGGCTTTCCAAGCAAATGGACCTAAGAAACAAGCTGGTGTAACTATCCTAATATCTAATAAAATAGACTTCAAACTAAATCAATCAAAAGAGATCAGGATGGACATTACATATTTATCACGGGAAAAATCCACCAAGATGAAGTCTCGATTCTAAACATTTATGCTCCAAATACAAAAGCACCCACATTCATAAAAGAAACACTACTAAAGTTTAAAACGCACATCAAACCCCACACATTAGTAGTGGGAGATTTTAACACACCACTCTCACCAAAAGATAGATCTACCAGACTGAAACTTAACAAAGAAATAAAGGACCTAACAGATGTTATGACTCAAATGGACCTAATAGATATCTACAGAATATTCCATCATAACACAAAAGAATATACCTTCTTCTCAGCACCCCATGGAACCTTCTCAAAAATTGACCACATGCTTGGACACAAAACAAATCTCAACAGATACAAAAAAATTGGAATAACCTCCTG
The DNA here is from genome assembly GCF_004664715.2 of Peromyscus leucopus. Lineage (NCBI taxonomy): Eukaryota > Metazoa > Chordata > Mammalia > Rodentia > Cricetidae > Peromyscus > Peromyscus leucopus. The sequence continues at coordinate 94,746,075 of NC_051067.1, read as the reverse complement.
TATCTTATCAGACCACCATGCATTAAAGTTAGACCTCAACAACAACAAAAATTATAGAAAACCCACAAACTCATGGAAACTGAATAATGCCCACCTGAAACATCAATGGTTCAAGGAAGAAATAAAGAAAGAAATTAAAGATTTCCTAGAATTCAATGAAAATGAAAGTACAACATACCCAAACTTATGGGACACTATGAAAGCAGTGCTAAGAGGAAAATTCATAGCTCTAAATGCACACATAAAGAAGATGGAGCAATCCCATACCAATGAATTAACAGCACAACTGAAAGCTCTAGAACAAAAAGAAACAAACTCACCCAGGAGAAATAGATGCCAGGAAATAATCAAATTGAGGGCTGAAATCAGCGAAATAGAAAACAAGAGAACAATACAAAAAATCAATGAAACAAAGAGTTGGTTCTTTGAAAAAATCAACAAGATAGACAAACCCCTAGCCAAATTAACCAAAAGGCAAAGAGAGAGCACCCAAATTCACAAAATCAGAAATGAAAAGGGAGACATAACAACAGACAACGAGGAAATCCAGAGAATCATCAGATCATACTTCAAAAACCTGTACTCCACAAAAATGGAAAACCAGGAAGAAATGGACAATTTTCTGGATCAATACCACATACCAAAATTAAACCAAGACCAGATAAACCATTTAAATAGACCAATAACCTCTAAAGAAATAACAGTCATCAAAAGTCTCCCAACCAAAAAAAGCCCAGGACCAGATGGTTTCAGTGCAGAATTCTACCAGACATTCAAAGAAGAACTAATACCAATCCTTTTCAAGTGTTCCACACAATAGAAATAGAAGGAACACTACCAAACTCTTTTTATGAGGCTACAATTACCCTGATACGCAAACCACACAAAGATGCAACAAAGAAAGAGAACTACAGACCAATCTCCCTCATGAACATTGATGCAAAAATACTCAACAAAATATTGGCAAACTGAATCCAAGAATACATCAAAACAATCATCCATCATGACCAAGTAGGATTCATCCCAGGGATGCAAGGATGGTTCAACATATGAAAATCAGTCAATGTAATACACCATATAAACAAACTGAAAGAAAAAAACCACATGATCATCTCCTTAGATGCTGAAAAAGCCTGTGACAAAATCCAACACCCCTTCATGATAAAGGTCTTAGAAAGATCAGGAATACAAGGAACATTTCTAAACATAATAAAAGCAATTTATAGCAAGCCAACAGCAAACATCAAATTAAATGGAGAGAAACTCAAAGTGATACCACTAAATTCAGGAACAAGACAAGGCTGTCCACTCTCCCCATATTTATTCAATATAGTACTAGAAGTTCTAGCTAGAGCAATAAGACAACAAAAGGAGATCAAAGGGATACAAATTGGCAAGGAAGAAGTCAAACTTTCACTATTTGCAGATGATATGATAGTATACATAAGTGACCCCAAAAACTCTACCAGGGAACTCCTACAGCTGATAAACTCCTTCAGTAAAGTGGCAGGATACAAGATCAACTCAAAAAAATCAGTAGCCCTCCTATACACAAACGATAAAAGGGCTGAGAAAGAAGTCCGAGAAACATCACCCTTTACTATAGCCACAAATAATATAAAATACCTTGGGATAATACTAACTAAACAAGTGAAGGACCTTTTTGATAAGAACTTTAAATCTCTAAAGAAAGAAATTGAAGAAGATATCAGAAAATGGAAGGATCTCCCATGCTCATGGATAGGTAGGATTAACATAGTAAAAATGGCAATCTTACCAAAAGCAATCTACAGATTCAATGCAATCCCCATCAAAATCCCAACACAATTCTTCACAGACTTGGAAAGAAAAATACTCAACTTCATATGGAAAAACAAAAGACCCAGGATAGCTAAAAGAATCCTATACGATAAAGCAACCCTTGGAGGCATCACCATCCCTGACCTCAAACTCTACTATAGAGCTCTAGTAATAAAAACATCTTGGTACTGGTATAAAAACCAACATACGGACCAATGGAATCGAATTGAAGACCCTGACATTAATCCATGCACATATGAACACCTGGTTTTTGACAAAGGAGCCAAAACTATACAATGGAACAAAGAAAGTATCTTCAACAAATGGTGCTGGCATAACTGGATGTCAATATGTAAAAGATTACAAATAGATCCATATCTGTCACCATGCACAAAACTCAAGTCCAAGTGGATCAAAGACCTGAACATAAATCCAGTTACACTAAACTTAATAGAAAAGAGAGTAGGAAGCACTCTTGAACGCATTTGCACTGGAGACCATTTCCTAAATAAAACACCAACAGCACAGACCCTGAGCACAACAATTAATAAATGGGACCTCTTGAAACTGAGAAGCTTTTGCAGGGCAAAAGACACAGTCAATAAGACAAAAATACAGCCAACAGAATGGGAAAAGATCTTCACTAACCCCACATCTGACAGAGGATTGATCTCCACAGTATATAAAGAACTCAAGAAACTAGACATCAAAGTACTGAACAGTCCAATTAAAAAATGGGCTAAAGAGCTAAACAGAGAATTCTCAAAACAAGAATCTCAAATGGCTGAAAGACATTTAAAGAAATGCTCAACATCCTTAATCATCAGAGAAATGCAAATCAAAACGACTCTGAGATACCACCTTACACCTGTCAGAATGGCTACGATCAAAAACACCAATGACAGTCAATGTTGGAGAGGATGTGGAGCAAAGGGAACACTCCTCCACTGTTGGTGGGAATGTAAACTTGTACAACCACTGTGGAAATCAGTGGTTTCTCAGAAAATTAGGAATTGAACTACCTCAAGAGCCAGCCATCCCACTCTTGGGCATATACCCAAGGAATGCTGATTCATACCGTAAAGATACATGCTCAGCTATGTTCATAGCAGCACTATTTGTAATAGCCAGAACCTGGAAACAACCTAGATGCCCGTCAATGGAAGAATGGATGAAAAAAATGTGGTACATATACACAATGGAGTACTACTCAGCAGAGAAAAACAATGAAAGCATGACATTTACAGGCAAATGGATGGAACTAGGAAAAAATCATCCTGAGTGAGGTAACCCAAACCCAGAAAGACAGTCATGGTAAGTACTCACTCATAGGTGGATTCTAGATATAAAATAAAGAACAATCAGACCACAATCCATAGAACCATAGAGGCTATATATATAGCATGAAGGTCCCTAGGACGACTGTGGCTTATAATAAATTTCAGTTTTACTCAATTATTGAAAAAAAATAGCCAAATGAATGGAAACACATGAACTATGAACCAAAGGCTGAGGGGCCCCCAGCTGGATCAGGCCCTCTGAATAGGTGAGACAGTTGATTGGCTTGATCAGTTTGGGAGGCATCTAGGCAGTGGGACCAAGTCCTGTGCTCATTGCATGAGTTGGCTGTTTGAAACCTGGAGCTTATGCAGGGACACTTGGCTCAGTCTGGGAGGAAGGGACTGGACCTGCCTGGACTGAGTCTACCAGGTTGATAGCAGTCCTCGGGGGAGGACTTGTCCTGGAGGAGGTGGGAATGGGGGATCGGCTGTGGGTAAGGGGAGGGGGTTGGAGTGGGGAGAAGAGGGGAACCCATGGCTGATATGTAGAACTGAATGGTATTGTAAAATTATATATATATATACAAGATATAACATGAATCTAGTCCAAGCTGTTTAACAAAATCCTTCTAGTTTTCCTGATCTTCACCTAAGAGTGTAACACGTGGACAAGATAATCTTTAATCCTTCAATTCAGGTGCCATTTAATAGTAACATTCACATGATGAAGGGGTTGTTCTTTGTTCGGTTACGCTTTCAGTGGCAGTTTTGTTGTTGTACAACCATCACTCTTGTCCATTTCACAAACTTTTCATTGTCCCATGTAGATTTTCTGTACCCTTTAAGCAGTAGCCCCGCCCCCGTCTTTCTCTCTTCTGTCTTGTTCCCAGATTCACCTTCTCTCTGAATTTATACCCACTAGGTAACATTAAGTACTGGTCCCTTTGGATCTGACTTTAATCTGAATGTTTTCAAGTCCATATTGCAGCATGTATCAGCATCCCTTTCCTTTTAAAGACTGAATACAATGACTTTGCTCTTTACTCATTAACTTGTTGATGGGCATTTTAGGTTTTAGGTTGTTTCCTCCTTTTTGTCATTGTGGAGGATGCTCTGTGGGTGCTGACATCCACAAACCGAGTCTCGGCTTTCAGTTTGCAGGAAATACCTCAGAAGTAGAATTTCTGGATCTAATGGTAGTTCTGGTTCAGTGCTTTTTAGGGATACCACATTTTCCCACAGTAGCTGTATAATTTTATATTTTCAGTAGCACATGTAAGTGCTCCAGATTGTCCACATTTTCATCAGGGTTTTTTTTTTTTTATTATTATTTATGTTTTACAAATATAGCAGTAGAAAAGAGTGTAAAGTGCCATGGATACTTTTCAGGATTATGGAACATTTCTCTCAGATTCTCATATAATTTAAATTGTTGATGAATTGAGTGTACTGGTTCATTAGTGTGTCCGTTTTTCTTTTTGAGTAAAAAGAAAGTTCAGAATTATCTGAAATTTGTAGTTCTAATGAATTTAAGGGCTTAGAGTTTCTGTTTTACTATTTTTCTTTGATAGAAAATAGATTTTTTTCATACATTAATTCTGATTATGGTTTCCCCTCCCTCAGCTCCTCTGAGATTCTCCTCCCCTCCCCTCCCATTTGAATCTACCTCCTTTCTGTCTCTCATTAGAAAACAAACAGGCATCTAAAGGACAATAATAAAATAAAATAAGCATAAGATAAACCAAAACCAGGGCTGGAGAGATAGCTCAGAGGTTAAGAGCACTGACTGCTCTTCCAGAGGTCCTGAGTTCAATTCCCAGCAACCACATGGTGGCTCACAACCATCTGTAATGAGTTCTGGTGCCCTCTTCTGGCCTGCAGTCATACATGCTGTATACATAATAAATAAAAAAAAAAAAAAAAAAAAGATAAACCAAAACCAAACACATTGGAACAGGACAAAACAAACAGATGAAAAATAGCCAAAGAAAAAGAAACAAATACAGTTACAGAGACACACATGTTCACCCACACAGCAATTCCATAAAACACAAAAGTCTGACGTTATAATATATGTGCAAAGGACCTGTAAGGCAACATCAGGAGCAGGAGCGGCAGCGGCGGCGGTGGCAGCGGCCCCCCTCACCCCTATCCCCACAGTCGCTGCCCTGTCCCCGGGGGTGGGCAGAGGGGGCGGCGGCAGCGACCACCGCAGCGGCTGGACGAAACAGGTCACCTGCAGATATTTTATGCATGGGGTTTGTAAGGAAGGAGATAACTGTCGATACTCTCATGACCTCTCTGACAGTCCATATGGTGTAGCGTGCAAGTATTTTCAAAGAGGGTACTGTGTTTATGGAGACTGCTGCAGATAGGAACACAGCAAGCCACTGAACAGGAAGAAGTGACTGCTACAGATCTGAGTGCGAAACCGTCCCTTGCCGCTTCAAGTCTCTCATTTTGGGTCCGGAAATGAATCCGGGCGAAGCTGAGTCAAGAAACCCAAACTTTGCAACTGTAGGAGCAGGTTCAGAGGCCTGGGTGAATGCCACTGAGTTTGTCCCCAGGCACCCTACTGTGGCCGTAGCAGGTACTGTGAGGACCCTGTAAAATGCAGTCAGAGGACTGAACGACAGGCCACAGTGAACTCCGTTTCAGTTCTCCTGTTTCTAGTGTTTGAGTTTAACCGACTGACAACACTTTAGAGTGGGTTATTTAAGGTTTACAGATGAAGTCAAAGACATTTTTTGAACTCCAATAAAGTGAATTCACGGTTTTTTTTTTTTTTTTTTAAGGACCTGTAAGGTTAACAAAATAAAAATAAGCTTTAATCGTAGCACTTAGGAGGCAAGTGGATTTCTGTGGGTTAGAGGGCTGGCCTGGGCTACAGAGTGAGTTCCAGGACAGCCAGGGCTACATGGAGAGACCCTTTCTTGAATACACACACACACACACACACACACACACACACACACACACACACATATACATACATATATATAATTAAAAATAAATAAATTCTCTGACTAAACAGTATGAGGCAAGGAACCTCCAAAGATACCACTGAGCTCTTTTTGTGTTGGCCATCTATTGCTGGGCTCCTTAAGAGTGGTTTGTTTCCCCAGTGAGACTGTTGGAGGAAACCACTTCTTCATTTGCCAATGGTTATCAGTTGGACATAGTTTCTGGGTTAGGGATGAAGGCGTGTGTCCATTTTTCCTCTCAGCACTGGGACCCATCTAAGGCAGACTCCTGCAGGCCCTGCGCATGTTGCCAGTCTCTGTGGGTTTGTATGTGCATTGGTCCTGCTGTGTTTAGAAGGCCTGTTTTCTTGGTGTCCTCCATCACCTCTGGCTCTTACAATCTTTTTGTCTGTCTTCTGTAATGTTCCCTGAACCAAAGGAAAGGGATTTGATGGAGACATCCCATTTAGGACTGAGTATTCCAAGGTGTCTCATTCTTTAAACATGGCCTGGCTGTGGGTCTCTGTATTTGCTCCCATCTTCTCTAGGAGGAAGCTTCTCTGATGATGACTGAGCAAGGTATATACATTAGGGTGTCATTAGGAGTCTTTTTGTTTTTGCTATGTTCCTTTAGTAGAATAGTAGTATTTGGTTTTCTCCCAGGCCCACATTTCTCCTACTTAACATCTAATATCAGTTTTATGAAGCAGCTTTCTCCTGCTCTGTTCTTTTGGGCTTCTTTATTTTTCTTGTTGATACTCTTCCCAAAAGAATATAGTCTGGTCTGGAGCCAGGGTTCTTCGTCTCTGACTCCAAGTGTGCAGAGTTGTTATAGGTCATCTGACTGCATTTTTTTTTTTTACCCATTATTCTTCATTCTTCTACCTTTTGTTCGAAACTGTCTTATCACCACCCCAACTTTATTGTTCTCTGCTTCTATTTACATTTCCCTCCTCTGAGTTTTAGAATCATCTTACTAATATCTACAATCTACTTGGGATTGTTTTGACTCCATGTTGGGAAGAAATATCTTTTCAATACTGAATCTTTTTTTAAAAATAGATCTTTCTAAAATGATTTATTTATATTTATTTTTATGAGCATTGATTGGTGTTTTGTCTGCATGTATGTTTGTGTGAGGGTGTCAGATACCCTGGACTGGAGTTACAGACAGCTGTGAGCTGCTGGGAATTGAACCTGGATCCTCTGGGAGGGCAGTCAATGCTCTTAACTGCTGAGCCATCTCAGGATCACTGAGTGTAGCTGTAAGTTTCTCTGATTCCACCTGGCCCCACAGTCCCATCCAGCCTCATGGTCCTGCAGCCACTTACAAAATAATCACTCAGAGGCTTAATATTAATTACAAATTATACAACCTATGGCTCAGGCTTCTTATTAGCTAGCCCTTATAACTTAACTCAACCCAAACTATCAATTTGTGTATCGCCATGTGTTCCATGGCTTTACATGCATCCTATTACATGTTACTCCTTGGATGGTGGTTTGACGTCTCTCCCCACCCTCCTTTCTTCTCCTCTCTCTATCTTCAGTTGGAATGCACCACCTAAACCTTTCTCTGCCTCACCATTGGCCAAACAGCTTTATTTATCAACTAATCAGAGCAATACATATTCGCAGCATACAGAAAGACATCCCACAGCAACTGAGTCTTTTTTTTTTTTTTTTTTTTTTTTGGTTTTTTGAGACAGGGTTTCTCTGTGTAGCTTTGCGCCTTTCCTGGAGCTCACTTGGTAGCCCAGGCTGGCCTCGAACTCACAGAGATCCGCCTGGCTCTGCCTCCCGAGTGCTGGGATTAAAGGCGTGCACCACCAACGCCCAGCGCAACTGAGTCTTTTAGTCCACAAATGTAGACCATTTTTCTATTCATTTAGCCTTTTAAATGAGAATTTTGTTGTTTTCCCCACAAAGAACTGAAATGTATTTTGTTAGTTACCTATTTTTTGTTTTTTGTTTTTAAATTTGTGTCCTAATTATTATAAATACAGTCCATTTTTGGTTTGAGGTGTGCTTAGAATTCATCAGTTACAGATATGCGGGGTGCTATGTCCCTCTCTATCTTAGCTGGTGACTGGCATCTGCCAGCTTGTTCCAGAACTCTGAGAGTTGGAAGGTTACAGGTAGTCTGCTAAGTGGCTGAGCTCACCATTAGAAAAAGGGGGTAGTCCTACCCCACAAATTAATTATTAGATAAGACTTTGTGTCCTAAACCACTGAGAGGGAATTTGGGAAATGGGCAAGTGTTGCTGGCTTGTGGGAGAAAAGGACAGAAATTTCTCTGGACTTTAAAAACCATCGCTTTGCTACCCATTTCTTTTTCTCTTTGCTGGTCCTCCTGCAGGATAGTGTATAAAAGCTACTCCATTTTGACTCGTCTTCAGTGTTTTTCCAGAACTGACAACATGTTACTAAGTTTCAATTTTCTTGTTCTTGTCTACATATAGGAAATTGGATGGCCTTTGTATGCTAATTTTGTATCATGCCACTTTTCTATAATTGATTTTTAGTTGTAGGGATGATTTCTTTTCTGTTACTTCAACTTTAATATGTAGGTAATTTTGTTATCTTCAAATAAAGAGAATTTTGTATCTCTCTTCCCAATATGTATATCTTTCATTTTCTTTTACTGTCTTAGGGCCTGTATAAAGCCTGACAATGAATGATTCTGATTTTTAGTAGTTGAGCTTTTCAGCCTTTTAAAAAGTTACTTCTGGTTTATACTTAAAAAAAAAAAAAAGGTCTTATGCTATTTCAAGAATAAATTTTATATTTTCCTTAAATACTTTTTGGTTCTATTTTCCTTCATTGAAAACTTTATCCATATAGAATTTATGATGTAAAATAGATTATAAAACTGCATTTTCTGTATGTACTCAGGCTTTTTGGTTGCTATTTGAAGGGATATATTATTCTACAAGTCATTTTTGCAGGTGTTTGGACTTCTTTTAGGCATTTCTAATCTGGTCAATTACTGTATCGGTCCTTTAATATCTCATCTTTAATTACTATTATCATATTATATATACACTAGAATAGATTTTAGGTTAGCTTTCCTTTATCCATTATGTTTTGCAGAATTATCCTAGTTATCTTTGTATACTATTTTTCCCATGTGAACTTTAGAAATGGCTTGAGTAGTTCAGAATTGTTAGAATATTTTAATGATACTGTATTAAATTTATGTGCACTCCTATAAAAGATATTGTGACTTTTTAGTTCTTTAAGTCTTTTTTCTTTTAAACTTTCAGGTCTTAAATAATTTAAAAGGTTTAATTATCAGATCTTGCACATCTAAAGACGTTTCTGTGGTAAAATGTTTTGATGCATTTTCTAATTACTCTTTTAGAAGTAAGAACTACAAATTTCCAGCTATTCATTACTTTGGCTCTCTCATTTTAATCATTTTTCTTGCTGACAAACGCTTTTTAAAAAAACAAATTTTATTTTTTTAATATTTATTTTATGAATATTTGTGCTTGCTTGCATGTATGTTTGTGCACTGTGTCTGAGCCTGATGTCATGGAAGTCAGAAGGAGTCAGATTCTCTGTAACTGGAGTTACTGATGGTTGTAAGCTGCCATGTGAATGCTGGGAACTGAACTTGAACCCTCCACAAGACTAGCCAGTGCTTTTAACTCGATAGCCATCTCTTCAGCCTCTACAGAAACTCTTTTACTCAGTTCTGTTTGGTCTTCCAAGCACACAATCATGTTTGGAATAATTTGGTTCTTCTTTTCTGACTTATATGCTCTATGACTCCCCCTCTCCATAGCCTTAGTTATTACATTATGCACAGAAAAATACTGAAGAGCAGTTCATTGGAACTGGAGGCATAGGCTTTATTATGTTGACAAATGTGTGTTCTATACACAATTGTTTTATTAGAGGGTTAAGTTTAATATGAGGTGTTAAAGTCTATAAAACTTTTTGACAAAACTTTAGAGAATTGAGCTGAGTGTGATGGCATAACACCTTTAATCCCAGCTCTTGGGAGGCAGAAGCAGGTGAATCTCTGTGAGTTCATGAGTTCAAGGATAGCCTGGTCTACATAGGAGTTTCAGGACAGTAAGACCCTATCTCAACAACAACAACAACCCCAACAAGAGAAACAACTACACACACAAAACCAAAACCCAAACAAAAAAATCAAACAACAGAAATCTTTGAAGAATAGTAAGTAACAAGGTATACCTATTAATATATTTGATGAAATTAAAATTGGAAAAGATTCTTTAAAAATGAATTATGATCTTATGTTTTATAGCTGAATAAAAAATCTAAAGTTGCTTTAAAGAGGTACACTTGAATTTGGAAAACATACTTTTCTGTAACTTATATGTCATCTGTCTAGAACAGAAAAAATGTAAAGAAACACTACACACAACCTTATCCTCAGCTGAAATTATATTTTTGCTTTTCAATTTTTATCTATATGCTTTAGAAAATAGTTTATGTACAAATTCTTTCCAAGATAAGAGTATTTGTGGTGAAACTCTAGGCATCTTTTGATGTCTTGTTCCTTTCTGCTCCCTTCATTGCTGTCTCAACTCTTTTATTGCAGTAGCATAAATATGCTTTACAGGTTTTACAGTTCCCCAAAGTCATATTAGAATCCAAATAAAATTGTGCCAATACAACAGTAATAAGACCTTGAAACAGTAATATATCATAGCAAAGCTAAAAATGTTTCCTTTAGACTGTTGAGACCTGTCTACATCCCAGTGATAAAGGAAGTAGATAAAATAATGGCTTTGGAGTCTTTGAGAGTGATTTGCTGGCATTGGGAACTTTGGACATTACACTTACAAAGTAAGTTTTCAGGCCTTAGAATAGAAATCCTGTCTTAGGTATGGAGTATCTAGGACAAATTTGGTGGATGTAAGAGGGTTGCCAGATAGGGATAGGCAAGCAGGTGAGGGGGCTCTAGATAGGGTCAACTTAGAAGGTGACCACGAAGACAGAAGTAAAGGAAACAACAGTGTGTGAATAGAAAGGACTCTGAGGTGGAACATGGCTCCCAGAGAAGGACCATGCCCATGTATAAACATACCAATGTAATTCCATGGAGGCTTTGCACATAAGACCATGGGTTCAGTTTATTTTGGTTACTTATTAGCTTTTACCTTAAGAAAGTTACTTCATTTTTTCAAGTCTTGCTTTCCATGTATTAGGATGAGGAAAAGAATGCTTAATACTAAGTGCATTGTAAAGATGAGCTGATGATATGCTAGGGCCTGGTTCCAAGTGAGCACTTGACAATGTTAATTTTCTTTCTCATTTCTGAGTAACCTTCTTGTCCTTCCCCAAATCCCAGGTGTTAAAGGAGGCAAATGCAGAGTTTGATTGCTTTGCCATTTGCATGTTAAGTATGGTCTCTCTGTGGCCTACATTCTGATAGAAACAAACTGGGTTGATGCCTTCTCAAGGACTGTTCCAAGAACATAGCTGGGTTCAGTAAATGAAGCACATGGTGATTTTATAGGTGCTCAGGCTCACTGCCTCATTCTCCTCCAACCCATGTCCAAGATCCTCATGGGTCAACAATACCATTTCCCCCTTGCTTCTATTATCTTAGAACATATCAGTTACATACCCTTGAGTCCTTCATGTTTGCTTCAGTTCTCTGTGCACAGCCAGTTTTGATATCTTCGCTGCTTTCCAGTTTACTAGACTTGGGGCAGCACAATGTTAAGTATTATTCTGAAGAGGCCCGTGGGCTCTAGAGCACTGTACTCTCACCAGTCACTTTCTCTTAGAGACATGTACCAGAGAATGCTCTTGAACAGTGTTAGATGTAAATAAAGGACCAAGAAGCTAATAGCACTTCTTCTTGTACAGGACCTGGGTTTGGTTCCCAGCACTCACTTGGTGACTCACCACTGTCTGTAACTCTGGTTCCAAGGGAATCTGATGTCCTCTTCTGACCTCCATGGATACCAGGCATGCACATGATACATATAGGCAAATCACCTCTGTATATAATAAATAATACATTAAAAAGAAACCTCTGTGTTAATTACTAGAGCGTTTCTCTTACCAATGAGTCTTAGTCTAACTATGAGAATAATATATCCTATGTAATTATCACCAGAGATTTGAGTAGTAGATAGTTTTTGGACCAGTTCTTTTAAAAATGTGCCTTGCAGAACTGACTTTTACTGGGGACAAAATTGCCTTCCTGTCACTACAGACTGCAGGGTGAAGACACAGAATAGGGACATAATAGGTGCTGAGTACATGGAATCTTCTAGTCTTAGAGAAATTCTATCGCTGAAAGAGAACATAATTAATTTCTAGATAACATGAAGCACTGTGTGCAAGTCCTTGTTGGCATATTTAATTAATTTATTTCATTTTCTTATGTAGGCTAACAGGGATGATTGTAGGTGTTGCTCTAAACCCAGAAAACACAGTATCTTTCTTTATGACTTGATGTCTGTCCCTTGGCTGGAGGGTACTGGGCTTTTCCTCCTTCATTTCTGTCACGAGCCTGTACGGTTGCTAAGCTCTGGGCATCTGAGGACTTTTCCCCACTTACATCAAAATACACAAATGCACACATCTGAAGCTTCACTCTCTCCAGGCCACTCTCATTACTTCATTGAAATTGGCTAATAAGATAAATGGTAGACATATCATTTGTTTACTAAAACAAAATTCAGGCTAACATATTCTTGAGAAAAGATTGAGACTCCTTTCCCATCTTCAGAAATTCAAGCACACTAACTCACTGTTTTCTTAAGACTGCATAAACTCAAAGGAGTGAGCTGTCTATCAAGACATGAAGTCATAAGGAAGGGGCGATGGTGGTCTCTTGACAGTGAAGGGAAAAAGTAGGGGTGATGTTCTCACTCATTACAGTTGTTCATGGACTTGCTTTGGAATCTAGTGAGTCTCTAAGTACTGACAGCTCCCACATTCACAAAGGGTTGCAGGCCACTCTGGTGAGTCATTTGGAGCCTTTCCAACTTCTTGCCTGTGAGTCCTGTGCTCACTTGGAGCTAGATATTTTTTTTCTGGGCACCATACACAATTGATTTCATTAAATCTTCTCACTAGCCTTGGGAGATAAGTCATATTCTATCTTGTTATTAAATATAAGGAAACTGAGATTCAAGGCAGGTTAAGTAACCCCAAATAGGAGGAGGATATGATCAGAGAACAAAACTGGAGTTCACTTCCCTTGATGTATGCTGAGGTTGAGAGGCCAAACCATGAGAAAGTAGCAATAAGTACAGACAAAATTAGATCCAAATTCCAATAGTCAGGCTGCCTTGGAACATGTGGCATCCCTATCTGTTTTCTGTGGGATGGCATAGAGCCACCCCCCTCTCCTGGACAGTAGCTATGTGCTACAGCAAAGGTTGTCTGCATGTGGTGAGGGTGGAAGCACCTTTCTCACTCTGATCCATGTGGATATGCAAGGGGCAAAAAGGGTCCCTGCATCATTGTGGAGAAGTTAAAGTTCAGTTAAAAGAAAGGCATTGTCTCTTTTTACTAGAACACCACCTTAGTTGGACAAGAGGGTGCTTTACATCCCAAAGAAGATAATGCTGGGTAAGGTTCATGAACACTTGAACCAAGGATAGTGAGGACTACGCCAACTTTAAACAAGAGGCAGAAATCATCTCATAGACTCCATTCTTCTGAATGCATGGGCTCTTGGAGATGTGACCTTCTTCTCACTCTACTATGACCAATGCTTCTTACCCTAAACAAGTCACCTGTAGAGGAGGCACCGAAGATAGTCAGATGACAAGGGTAGTGGCGGTGTGACAAACAGGTGACCCTGTCTTCCAACACCGTGTTCCTCTTCAGTTGCCTTGAACTTCATCTTGGTTTAGAGAAGTACAGAGGATAGTAACATCCAAGTGATTGGAGGCTCTGGAAAGGGGCAGTGATTTCTCTGTCTCCCTTGTCTCTCTGCCTTGTCTTAGATAAATAGACAAGAGAGGCTTGAATCCTGAAAATAACACTGATAGCAACACTGGGAATCCAGGAAGGCACAATCATATGGAAACTAAACACACTGTACAAAGTATTGTGGAGCATTAGTTGAAGATGTGTTACATTCATTTATGCTGTAGAATATTTGTTTAATGATGCAAAGATGTGTTGCATTCTTTTATGTTGCATTTGTTTAACTCAGTGAAGCTGTGTTTCTTTACCTGTCTAAAACATCTGATTGTTATAATAAAGAGCTGAGCAGCCAGTAGCTAGGCAGGAGAGGGATAGGCGGGGCTGCCAAGCAGAGAGAATAAATGGGAGAGAGAGATGAGGGAGGATAGAGAAAAGGAGAAGGAGAGAGGATGTTAGGGGCCAGCCACTCAGCCACCCAGCCAGCTATGGAGTAAGAGGTAAGGAAAGGTAAATAGAACAGAGAAAGGTAAAAGCCCAGATGTTGCTGGAGGGCTTCTCTCCAGGTTCCCCAAGCCCCACAGTCCCACAATCCACTTATAAAATAATCACTCAGACGCTTATATCACTTATAAACTGTATGGCCATGGCAGGCTTCTTGCTAACTGTTCTTTTATCTTAAATTAACCCATTTTTATAAATCTATGCCTTGCCACATGGCTGGTGGCTTACCAGAGTCTTTACATGCTGCTTGTCATGGCGGTGGCTGCAGTGTCTCCCACCTCAGCCTTCCGCTTCCCAGAATTCTCCTCTCTCCTTGTCCCACCTACTTCCTGCCTGGCAACCTACTTCCTGCCTGGTCACTGGCCATCAGTGTTTTATTTATATAGAGCAATATCCACAGCACCCAGAGGCAAAAGGTAGATGGCATAATTTAAGAAAATCTGGCTAGAAACAAGCCAATCTAAGGTCGGCCATTCATAAGTATGAATAAATATCTGTGTATTTATTTGGGAGCTGGGTGACAGGCCCATAAAAAGTAAAAGAGTAAAAAATTCAACTAAAATAAAGTGCTTCAATATACACTTTAATTGCATACTTCAATTGTTAATGTTTCACAGATCTACTGTATTATTAGCAACTTTGGGAATTTTTGCAGAAAACATTTAAGTTTTTCTTTTTTAATTTTTATTTTATGTGTTTTGATGGCTTGTGTGTCTGTGTACTGTGTGTGTGCTTCCCTGGAATTGGAGTTAAAAATTGTTGAGCGACACCACGTGAGTACTAGGAATTGAATTTGATTCCTCTGGAAGAGCAGCCAGTGCTCTTAACTGCTGAGCCATTTCTCAAGCTCCAGGAAAGAAAAAAGAAAAGAAAGAATATTTAAATTTACATTGTAGCCTTCAAGAAACTCAGGATGTTCAAATTCTTGAAACAACTTATATATGATAAATGTAACTTAAATGAATGACCTTATAAAATCTCAACTACTACTTGGAAACCAACACACAGAAATTAAGGAAAGAATCCTTTTTAGGAAGTTGGTGACTCTTTCAGAAGACATTCAAATCTTTATCACTAAATGCTCTTTGTTCTCAGCAAGGGTTTTAGGATTTTGTACTTTGAGCCCAAAGGAAAAGTCCTTCTGGATCCTTATATCTCTGCCTTTTGATAGATACTCAAGTGTTGCTGTTTTTGTGTTTGAACTGAAATAACATCTGCCTGCTGCCTAGTTTCTGGGCCCTTTCAACACCCCCTGCCTCAGTCAAGAATAAACCATCCTCAGAGATTCCCTCTTATCTAAGTGACATCCCTTCTGGGCATCAGATGCAGCCTTTACATTATGTTTTGGTGGAACAGGTGGGGGAGCAGCTGGTGTGAGAAATGAGCAGCCTGGCACCAGTGTAAAGAGAAGAGTGTGTGTGAGAGAGCGTGAGTGTGAGTGTGTGTGTGCTACAGCACGGTAATTTACCCAAGAAAATTTAAAAGTGACTGCCTGTTTCAGGGCTAACAGTACAGTTACTGTGCCAGGTAAAGTGTCAGAAAGTCCCAGACATCATGAGCACTAGAGAAGCTGTTGGATTAGTATACAAAATGGTTTGCGATGGATTTCAAAGGCACATTGTGGCATTCATTTTTTTTTTAAAGCTGTTTCTTTTAGTTATAATTCCATTTTGGTCTTTATTTTTGTGACTCTCATCTGCTTCAGGTAGGTAAAACAAAACCCAGGCTCTGGAGATAAAGACTAAGAAGAAGAACCCATTCTTAAGGAATTTACTAACTTTCCTTAGATGGAAGGACAAGACAAAGTAACATTTCTTTGTGTCAGATTTCAATTATTAATAAATTATTATAACATTTGTCTGCTGCATCAACATTGAATAGAGTTATGGAACTTAAGCCTTTCAACTTTTGCTTCAAATGTTCCTTGACACTAAATACCTTTTTCAGAAATGTCTATTATTCTATGATTATATATTTATTTATTTTTGAGAACATTTTTTTCAAACACTATAATTTGATAGTTTTTCCTCCCTCATTTCCTCCCAGATGTCCCCCACCTCCCAGCCATCCAACTCCATGCCTTCTTCTTCTATCTTTTTAACAAACAAACAGGCAAATAACAAACTAACCAGAATAAAACAAAACAAACAAAAAAGAACAAAGTAAAAACATAAGAAACACATAACATACCCTAAGCGCCCCCCCACCACAACACACATATCCCATAAAAACCTCAAAATCATAAACCATAATATACAAGCAAAAGACCAGAAAGGTAAAAATTGCCCAAATAAACCAATATGAGACAAAAAATGCACAAAAATCATATTGAGTTAGTTTTGTGTTGGCCATGTACTGCTGCATGGGGCCTGCCTTAGCGTGGTTTGTGAGACTCCACTGGAGAAAATGAAACTTCCTTTTGTGAGCAGTTATCAGCTGGAGAATGGTTCTTGGTTAGGGATGGGAGATCATGTCCACTTCCCATCTCAGAGCTGGGACCCCTTTTGGCTTGGACCTATACAGGCCTGTTTATGTTGCCACAGTCTCTGTGAGTTCATCAGTCCTCTTGTGTCTGGAGGACACTGTTTCCTTGATAACTTCTATTCCCTCTGGTTCTTAAAATTTTTCTGCCTTCTCTTTCACATAGTTCTCTGAGTCCTGAGGGGAAGATTTGAGGGAGACATTCTATTTAGTACTAAGTTTTTCAAGATTGCTCAATCACTGCACATTGTCCAGCTATGGGTCTCTGTATTAGTTCCCATCCACTGCAGGAGGAAGCTTCTCTGATGATGGCTGAGCAAGGTACTAGCTATGAATATAGCAGAATGTTGTTAGGAGTAAATTTTTTACTATGTTCCTTTAGCAGAACAATTGTATTTGGCTTTCCCCTAAGTCCATGGTCTAGCTAGTCTTAAGTTCTTGACCACCAGAGCAGTGTTAGGCATAGGTTTCATCTCCTGGAGTGGACCTAAAATCCAATCAGATAGTGGTTGGTTACTCTCACAATTTTTGTGCCACCATTGATCCAGCATATCATGCAGTCAGGTCTCCATTGTAGATCAAAGGGTTTGTAGCTGGGTCAGTGTTTACCTTTCTCCTCTGGTAGTAGTGTGTAGAGTACCTTCCAGTACCATGAATACTAGTCAGTAGGGGTGAACACTCTAGTTAGGTACCAACTTGATTTCTATGTGTTCAATGAGTTATGTGAATACTGTCTTCATCAGTAGGACCTGATCATCAGATTGCAGAGAGCAAACAATAGCCTTGGGAACAGCATGAGTTGTTTGGAGTTTTCCATGGAGCTCCATTGGCCAACAACTCAATTAGGTGTGATTCATTCCTAGCACTGGAGGTTTTCTTTGGTAGAATAAGATGTCTAGTTGGGGCTTTGTTTCCCTCATTACTTGGTGACTCCATTTAGATTTCTTTCATATATGAATATATTCTAAGATGCTTCTATTGTATTAGGCTCCATATGACCCCTCAGATGGTCCTTAGTGTTGTCTGTCCCTCCTATATTCCTTTCCTCATCCCTCTTTTCATAGATATAATTCTGAACGGTTTTATTAATTAAGAAACACAGAGCCAAATGCAGAGTTAAAAGCCCAAGAGGTCAGAGCAGTAGCTGAGAGCTAAAAACCCTTTCTTATCCTTCGCTGCCACTGCCGTCCTTTCCCTCAGAAAGAGTCCTACTTCCTGTGTACCTGTCTTTTTATTGACTTTCTGTTCTGCCTTCTCATTGGTTGTAAACCCAACCACATGACCTCCTCATCACTGCCTGTCTGTACAGACCTCCAGTTCTTCTATGGTTGGTATTGAGATTAAAGGCGTGTGTCTCCATGCTGGTGGTGTCCTGGAACACACAGAGATCTGCTTGTCTTGTAATAGGGATTAAAGGTGTGCACCACAACCGTCTGGCTTCTGCTATGGCTTGCTATTAGCTCTGACCCCCAGGTAACTTTATTTATTAACATATAAATAAAATCACATTTCAGCACAAATAAAGTATCACCATACTTTTCTCTCCTCTCTGTTTAACCCTTCTGTTCTGCTCTTCTTGTCTTTCTGTAACTATATATCCTATTTCCCCTTCTTTGGGAGATCTGTCCTTACCCCCTAGGCCATTACTTTATATCTAACCTCTGTGGTTACATGGATTGTGGCATGCCTATCAAAGTTTTGAAAGCTAACCCTAGGATGATATATATAATTAGACATTATAGATTTTAATTTTTATATTTTCATTGTGTGACTGTTTCTATTTCATTATTTAAACTTGATTAAGTAATTTGACTAGATAATATATGAATATTAATTTATGAATTTGTAGGATTTGTGATTGTGAATTTGAAGTCTCATGTTTCATTCTATATTCTTTAGCTGTAACAGAATTGATTGGATAATTTATTATAGTCAGAAATGTATTTGGCTTTTTTCTGGAGGCTGAGAACACAAACAGCATAGCACTGCCATTTTGCCAGGGTCTTTGTGCTGTGTTAAATCATGCAGAAGGGAGAAAAGAGTGAGATTAGGACTGTAAAAAGGAGCCACCATGGCTTCTGTAATCATCTATTCTCACATAATCAACACACTCAGATGATGACATTAAACCCTTTATGAGAACAAGTACTCAGGCTGCAAAAAATATATGAACTAGGAATTCAGCTGATTACGACAAAACTGTACCTGAAAGAGGTAAGAACTCTTTCAGAGTTGAGGTCAAAGCTCAAGGAGTCTTGGTGATTCTGGGTTTTGATTGTTAGCCATTTCCTGCTATGAATTTCTCAGGTGCTATTGCAGCTTTTCCATCATTCATTGGGCACAATTTCCCCATACAATTAAAGTATTTGTATAACTTTCGCCAACTATGCTACAATAGACACAGTCAAAATCCCTAATTCCAGGCCTTTCTATAATTATGTCATTAGCAGCATCTGGCCAGGACCATCACTGGATGGACAAAAGTATCTTATCTGAGATACCTCACAGATTCTCTAAAAACAGACTTAAGCATCCAGACTATCTGTTTGAGAAGGCCTCGAGGATGTGCTAATTAACTTTCTCTTTTCCAAAGTCTTATCTCTAGTTTTAGATCCACCCTTAACAATTAACTCAGAACTAAAGGGTTCTCACTTACAGGAAAATCTAGCTGTGGCAGAAGTTGCCTAGCCAAGTTGCCTAGTGAAGGAGCACACTTCCTTTGCCCTGCCAGAATATGGTGGGAGCAGAGACAGCTTGGAGAGATAAGGGCCAAAGGGATAAAAGGCAGCTTTAATTTCAGAACAAGAGGATGAAGAAGTAAAATGAGAAAGGAAGAACTAGATGGGTAAGAACTGGAGGGGAATGAATTGAGATGGCCAGAACTAGATTGGAGGACTAGAAGAGAGAACTAGAAGGACGAGATGGAAAATGAGGAAGAATAAGATGAAGAAGAACAAGATGAGAGAGAAGGAAATGGGAGAGGAGCTAAGATGGAAAGAACTAGATGGATCAGAGCTTAGATAGGGCAGAACTAGATGAAGGAGTTAAAATAGCACTTAGAGGATACAGCAGATAAATGTAAAGAGAAATCCAGCAAGGAAGGAGCAAGGCATGAGCGCAGAACAGAAGCTATGTAGAGAGAGAACTGACTCAGAAGAAAAAAGTGAATGGACTATGAGTTTTGCATATGTAGATTTATTAGAGTATCCCTCAAATTAATCCACCACTGGTAGCATCTATTCTGGGACTTTGGGAGCAGTCCATCAAGTGGCTAGACCCCAATAGCTTTCGATAGACAAGCCCTCATAACCAGTCACCTCTTACTAGGCACAACTCCCACACTGTTACATTGGCATGAAGTTTCTAACACACTCTGAGGAATCACAGACCATTCTATATCCTTCATTTCCCCTCTGCTGGTCTGCTCTTGCTCCCTGAAGGTACCCTATACCTTTGCTCTGATAGTCCAGTGAATATTAGGGAATATTCATCACATAAGCAAACCACACACGTGCATTTTCTGCTTTTGCAAACACAAATAATAAGACACAAATTTCACACTCCTTTACTTTTCATCCCATAATTAGCACCCAGGGAGTTCATTTTAGCAGCTGCATAGGATTTCAGTGTAATATTGTACTGTATTTATTTAAGCAATTCTTTTTTTTTTTTGAACCAAGAGGATGAATGTTTTATTTGTTTCTCGCTGTGTTGCAAAGCCAATGCCTCACAGTGGGAAAACAATGGCAGTCAACGCAGCACAAGGTAAAAACAAGACAGTACTGTCCTTCATCTGACACTGTACAGTACGTTCCTATGATCCCAGGCATTGCCAGTGAGAAGACACATTAAGTCTTGACCAAAATCCAGTGGTGGATATGGGCAAGTTACAATATTATGGGAGATTTACAACACTGTTATCCTGAATTATGGAATTCTTATAATCACTAGGTTGGGTCTCACCATGTAACTCTGGATGGCCTGGAACTTGGAAGTAGACCAGGCTGACCTCGAACTAACAAGAGATCTGCCTGTTGAGTGCTGGGATTAAAGGGTAGTTCGTCACCAAACCCAGTTTTATAACCACTTTTTACCATAGATGATCTCAAGAATGCTAAACACCAGAGCTTAACCCCTAGTCTAAATACCTAGTATGGGCATTATTAAAAACATGTACATTGTGTTTATCTGTACCCATCAGGAAGTTGGGTTTTTTAAGTAGCACTGTCGAGAATAGTTTCTTTCCATCAGTATTGCTAAAAGTTATTTCAAATCTTCTATTCTCCACTAATTTAAGACAAGCATGCTGGAGCAGGTTGCTTCCCAGTTTTATTTCGGAGTGGGGTGCAGTGTTCACTCCTCAATGGACTTCACATATTTCTCATATGCTTCTTCACTCATTAATTCATCCAGCTCTGAAGGGTCACTCAGTGCCATCTTGATCAGCCAACCGTCTTCATAACAGGATTTGTTGACGAGCCCTGGGTTTTCTGTAAGCGCTTCATTGACTTCTGTTACCTCTCCTGACAGAGGAGAGTAGAGTTCACTGGCAGCCTTCACACTCTCCAGAGCACCAAACTCATCTTGTTTTTTCAATTTTGTCCCAACTTCAGGCAGACTACAGTAAACAACATCTCCCAAAGCTTCCTGTGCAAAATTGCTGATTCCCACTGTTCCAATACCATTTTCTGTGGTTATCCATTCATGTTTCTCTGTGAATTTACGCACCGACAGCACAGCAGATCCAGTGCTCAGCGCGCGGACGGCGACGGCACTCGGCACCCAGGGCCGTGGTGGGCAAGAGGCCAGGGCGGTGCGCAGGCTGCAGGCCACTGCCCGCGCGCTCCTAGCCACTCGCAGCGACATGATCGGGGGGTTCCTAGGGTAACCGCACTGCGCCTCTGCCACCGGGCAGGCGGTAACCGGGTGGGCCCTTAAGCAATTCTTATTGATGGACACTTAGGTTCTTTTCTGTCTTTTCAGTGACATATATCATTGTGCATACATCATTTGGTAAGTGTTTGTGTGTGTTGTAGAATGAAATTCTTAAGTGGAATTTTGAGTCAAATGTTATTCACTTGTATTTTATATACATAATATATTCAAGTATATAGAGTCAAATTATGTAATAGTCAAATTGTTCTACTGTATCATAATGTTACTCAGTAATATGTAAATATCTGTTCCCTCAAAGCTTTGCCCAAAAGACTATATTATCTTCAGTTTTTCTTATTTTGCTGATTTGGTAGGTAGACAGTGTTAATTCTTAGTAATTTAATTTGTATTTATTATGAGGAAGGCTAATTGTCGTTTCATATGTTTGAGACTTACGTGAGCACAGTGAACTGGATTAAATCAGTGCTGACCTGGTGTGTTATTGTTTGGAGGTCAGAAGCCCTTTTCACATTTCCTTTTCTATAAACTGTTCATATTTTTTATTTGTAACTTTATTAATTTATTTCATTTTTACATGTATGGGTGTTTTGCCTGCATGCATATTTGTGCACCACGTGTGTGCCTGTACCTGTGGAGGACATTCGAGGGCATCTAGAAGAGGGGTCAGAATTCTTGAGACTTGAATTCCAGACAGTTGTGAGTTGTCATGTGGGTGCTGGGAATCAAATCCAGGTCCTCTGCGAGAGTAGCCAGAGCTATTAACTACAGAGCCATCTCTCAACCCGCTGAACCATTCATACTTATTTCTAGCTTTGCTTCAGAGTTATTCATTGGTTAATACTTAATATGGATAGTAGAATTCAGTCCCAGTCTAACAAAATGTGTTTGTCCATCATAGCTAGATGTGTTGGCTCCCATGGAGCTGGTGTTGCAGGCAGTTGTAAGCTGCCCAACATGGGTGCTGGGAACCAAGCTCAGGTTCTTTGCAAGAACAGTAAGTGTTGTTGATCTCTGAATCCCCTTTACAGCTCCTGACACAGGCATTTTATCCAGTTTATTGATTCCTTTTAACCATATCTATGGCACTTTGTTTTCATATGGAATTTTATATGTAGTTGAATTTACCAATCTTCCCTTTTCTGTTATTTATCTAGCCTTCATGTTCATGTGTTTGTTTAGAAAGGGGTTCTTACTTAAAAACCATAAAATAATTCTCTTTCATACTTCATAGTTTTTTGTTTGACAGGGTTTTTCTGTGTAGCTGTGACTGTCTTGGATCTTATTTTGTAGACCAGGCCGGCCTTGAACTAGGAGATCCACCTGCCTCTGCTTCCTGAGTGCTGGGATTAAAGGCAGGTACCATCACTGCCTGGCTCATACTTTATAGTTTTATTTTTAACATTTAAATATTTAAGCCTCCTGAATTTATTTGTTATAAGAATGATATTATTGCAAAATGAGCTTTACTAACCACTATATTCAACTGAAAATAATAAATAAATGTACAGCAGTGATGTAGTAGACAAAACTGAGGTTTGTATCTTTCTTCCATGGGTTCAGGATTTGTGAAATTCGTGAAGATGGATTGCTGCTCCATGGATCTCAGTTTGCACTCTGAGGACTCTCTGCTCTGAGCCCACTGCATGGTCCAAGATGGTTATGGGTGCTGTAGCCAAACTGAATTCTCACTGGCGCGCAAGGAGAGGTAGAGGAGGCAGAGGCTTATGTTTTAAGGCTGTTTCTTGGAAATGTTCATGCCAGTTTTTGTATATTCTATTGACTAGTAGTTGGGTTCCACAGACATGGTGAACTAAGGGAGGTAGGGAGTGAGCCCAGGAACCTGACTGAAAATCAGACTCCATGACAAAGGAAAAAGGGTGCATGGAACTGAGGGGTAATTGATAATCTGTGCCACAGACTCCAGTCTCTCTCATTTTTTAGGTGGTTGTATATTTTTTCCCAACAGTATTTATGGTGATATTTTATTTGTACTGAAATGTGATTTTATTTGTATGTTAATAAATAAAGTTGCCTGGGGGGGTCAGAGCTAATAGCAACCCATAGCAGAGCTGGGTGTTCATGGCGCATGCCTTTAATCCCAGAATTTGGTAGGCAGAGCTGTGTGGTCAAGGATACAGCCAGCATTGGAGACACATGCCTTTAATCTCAATACCATAGAAGACCTGGAGGGCTGTTCATACAGGCAGTAACGAGGCAGTCATGTGGTTGGGTTTACAACCAATGAGAAGGCAGAACAGAAAGACTATATAAAGACAAACACATAGGAAGTAGCTTTCTTTTGGAGAGGTCTCTTGGCTTAAGAGGCTAGCTGCAGCAGGTGGGTAAGGCTCTTAGCTCTGATCTCTTGGCTTTCTTCTTTGCATTGGTTCTGTGTTTCTTATTTAATAAGACGGTTGGTTACATCTACAAGTATTAACTGATTCTATTTCATTCACTTATCTGAAATGCTATTTATTAATTTTTTGTAAATGTTGGGTTTATTTTTAGATACCTTATTCTATAATATTGCTTTGAATCTATTATCTCATGTTATCAGAGAATACCATTTCTACTTATTTTTCTCTTTTTTTTCTTTTTTCTTTTTTTTTATTTTAAGTAAATTTATTTTACAACATCATTTAGTTCAACATAATAGCCACAGATTCCCATGTTCTCCCACTGTCGCACCCCCTCCCCCTCCCCCCACCCCAACCCCCATTCCCACCTCCTCCAGATCAAGGTCTCCCCCGAGGACCGGGATTCGACCTGGTAGACTCTGTCCAGCCAGGACCAGTCCCCCCCTCCCAGACCAAGCCAAGTGTCCCTGCATAGGTCCCAGGATTCAAACAGCCAACTCATGCAGCAAGCCCAGGACCTGGCACCAACACACAGCTGCTTCCCAAACAGATCAAGCCAAATGACTGTCTCACCCATTCAGGGGGCCTGATCCAGTTGGGGGCCCTCAGCCTTTGGTTCATAGATCCTGTGCTTCCATTCATTTGGTTATTTGTCCCTGTGCTTTATCCAACCCTGGCTTCAACAATTCTCGCTCATATAAACCCTCTTCTTTCTCACTAATTAGACTCCCAGTGCTCCACCAGGGGCCCAGCCGTGGATGTCTGCATCCAGATTCCTCAGACCTTCCTTGGATGGGGTTTATGGCACAACTAACAGGGTGTCTGGCCATCCCATCACCGGAGTAGGTCAGTTCCTGCCGTCTCTCGACCATTGCCAGCAGTCTTTTGTGGGGGTATCTTTGTGGATCTCCGTGGGCCTCCCTAGCTCTCTGCTTCCTCCGCTTCTCATGTGGTCTTCATTTACCATGGTCTCCTATTCGTTGTTCTCCCTCTCTTTTCTTGATCCAGCTAGGATCTCCCACTCCCTTTCCCTCGATCGTCGCTCTTCATTGTTCCCACTCATGACCAGGCTGTTCATGTAGATCTCATCCATTTCTCCGTGTCTTTTTTTGGGGTCCCGTTTTTCCAGGTAGCCTCACTGGTGATGTGAGTAGCAGTCCAGTCATCCTTGTTCCACATCTAGCATCTTCCTATGAGTGAGTACATACCATATTTGTCTTTCTGAGTCTGGGTCACCTCACTCAGGATGATTTTTTCTAGATCGATCCATTTGTCTGCAAACTGTATGATGTCATTGTTTTTCTCTGCTGAGTAGTATTCCATTGTGTATATGTGCCACAATTTATTTATCCATTCTTCAGTTGAAGGGCATCTAGGTTGTTTCCAGGATTTGGCTATTACAAACAATGCTGATATGAACATAGCTGAGCAAGTGCTCTTGTGGTATGATTGAGCATTTCTTGGGTATATGCCCAAAAGTGGTATAGCTGGATCTTGGGGGAGATTGATTCCCAATTTTCTAAGAAGGCGCCATATTGATTTCCAAAGTGGTTGTACAAGCTTGCATTCCCACCAGCAGTGGAGGAGAGTTCCTCTAGCTCCACAACCTCTCCAGCATAAAGTGTCTTCAGTGTTTTTGATCTTAGCCATTCTGACAGGTGTAAGGTGGTATCTCAGAGTTGTTTTGATTTGCATTTCCCTGATGATTAGGGATGTTGAGCAATTCCTTAAATGTCTTTCAGCCATTTGGGTTTCCTCTGTTGAGAATTCTCTGTTTAATTCTAAAGCCCATTTCTCGATTGGACTGTTGGTCGTTTTGATGTCTAATTTCTTGAGTTCCTTATATATTCTGGATATCAGTCCTCTGTCACCTGTGGGGTTGGTGAAGATCTTTTCCCATTCTGTAGGGTGTCGCTTTGCCTTGTTGACTGTATCCTTTGCTCTACAAAAGCTTCTCAGTTTCAGGAGGTCCCATTGATTGATTGTTTGTCTCAGTGTCTGCGCTACTGGTGTTATATTTAGGAAGTGATCTCCTATGCCAATGCGTTCAAGATTACTTCCTACTTTCTCTTCTAGCAGGTTTAGAGTAGCTGGATTTATGTTGAGGTCTTTGATCCACTTGGACTTAAGTTTTGTGCACGGTGACAGATATGGATCTATTTGTAGCCTTCTACACGTTGATATCCAGTTATGCCAGCACCATTTGTTGAAGATGCTTTCTTTTTTCCATTGTACACTTTTGGCTTCTTTGTCAAAAATTATATGTCCATAGGTGTGTGGGTTAATGTCAGGGTCTTCAATTCGATTCCATTGGTCCACATGTCGGTTTTTATGCCAATACCAAGCTGTTTTTATTACTGTAGCTCTATAGTAGAGCTTGAAGTTAGGGATTGTGATGCCGCCAGAAGTTGTTTTATTGTACAGGTTTCTTTTAGCTATTCTGGGTTTTTTGTTTTTCCATATGAAGTTGAGTATTATTCTTTCCAGGTCTGTGAAGAATTGTGTTGGTATTTTGATGGGGATTGCATTGAATCTGTAGATTGCTTTTGGTAAGATTGCCATTTTTACTATGTTAACCCTGCCTATCCATGAGCATGGGAGATCTTTCCATTTTCTGACATCTTCTTCAATTTCTTTTTTCAGGGACTTAAAATTCTTGTCATATAGGTCCTTCACTTGCTTGGTTAGTGTTACCCCAAGGTATTTTATGTCATTTTTGGCTATTGTAAAGGGTGATGTATCTATAATTGTCTTCTCAGCTTCTTTGTCCATTGTATATAGGAAGGCTACTGATTTTTTTGAGTTGATCTTGTATCCTGCTATGTTGCTGAAGGTGTTTATAAGCTTTATCAATTCCTGGGTGGAATCTTTGGGGTCACTCAAGTATACTATCATGTCATCTGCAAATAGGGAAAGCTTGACTTCTTCCTTTCCAATTTGTATCCCCTTAATCTCCTTATGTTGTCTTATTGCTCTGGCTAGAACTTCAAGTACTATATTGAATAAGTATGGGGAGAGTGGGCAGCCTTGCCTCGTTCCTGATTTTAGTGGAATTGCTTTGAGTTTCTCTCCATTTAATTTGATGTTGGCTGTTGGTTTGCTATATATTGCCTTTATTATGTTTAGGTATGTTCCCCGTATTCCTGATCGCTCCAAGACTTTTATCATGAAGGGGTGCTGGATTTTGTCAAATGCCTTTTCTGCATCTAGTGAGATGATCATGTGGTTTTTTTCTTTGAGTTTGTTTATATGGTGTATTACGTTGATGGACTTTTGTATGTTGAACCACCCTTGCATCCCTGGGATGAAGCCTACTTGATCATGGTGGATAATTGTTCTGATGTGTTCTTGGAGTCTGTTTGCCAATATTTTATTGAGTATTTTTGCATCAATGTTCATGAGGGAGATCGGTCTGTAGTTCTCTTTCTTTGTTGTATCCTTGTTTGGTTTAGGAATCAGGGTAATTGTAGCCTCATAAAAGGAGTTTGGTAATGTTCCTTCTGTTTCTATTATGTGGAACAATTTAGAGAGTATTGGTATTAACTCTTCTTTGAAGATCTGGTAGAATTCTGCGCTGAAACCATCTGGTCCTGGGCTTTTTTTGGTTGGGAGACTTTTAATGACTGTTTCTATTTCCTTAGGGGTTATTGGGCTATTTAAATAGTTTATCTGGTCTTGATTTAACTTAGGTATGTGGTACTTATCCAGAAAAATGTCCATTTCTTTTAGGTTTTCCAGTTTTGTGGAGTAGAGGTTTTTGAAGTATGACCTTATAATTCTCTGGATTTCCTCAATGTCTGTTGTTATGTCCCCCTTTTCATTTCTGATTTTGTTGATTTGGATTCTCTCTCTCTGTCTTTTGGTTAGTTTGGATAAGGGCTTGTCTATCTTGTTGATTTTCTCAAAGAACCAACTCTTTGTTTCATTAATTTTTTGTATTATTCTCTTAGTTTCTAATTTATTAATTTCACCTCTCACTTTGATAATTTCCTGGCGTCTATTCTTCCTGGGAGACTTTGCTTCTTCTTGTTCTAGAGCTTTCAGGTGTGCTGTTAAGTCACTAGTGTGAGATTTCTCCAACTTCTTTATGTGGGCATTTAGTGCTATGAATTTCCCTCTTAGCACTGCTTTCATAGTGTCCCATAAGTTTGGGTATGTGGTGTCTTCATTTTCATTGATCTCTAGGAAGTCTTTAATTTCTTTCTTTATTTCTTCCTTAACCCATTGGTGATTTAGTTGAGCATTATTCAGTTTCCATGAGATTGTAGGTTTTCTGTAGTTTTTGTTGTTGTTGAGATCTAACTTTAACCCATGGTGGTCTGATAGAACACAGGAGGTTATTCTAATTGTTTTGTATCTGTTGAGATTTGCTTTGTGGCCAAGTATGTGGTCGATTTTAGAGAAAGTTCCATGGGGTGCTGAGAAGAATGTATATTCTTTCTTGTTAGGATGGAATGTTCTGTAGATATCTATTAGGTCCAATTGGGTCATGACATCAGTTAAGTCCTTTATTTCTCTGTTAAGTTTTGATTTGGGAGATCTGTCCAGTGGTGAAAGTGGGGTGTTGAGATCTCCCACTATTAATGTGTGGGGTTTTATATGTGGTTTAAGCTTTAGTAATGTTTCTTTTACATATGTGGGTGCCCTTGTGTTTGGGGCATAAATGTTCAGAATTGAAACTTCATCTTGGTGGATCTTTCCTGTGATGAATATGTAATGTCCTTCTTTATCTCTTTTGATTGATTTTAGTTTGAAGTCTATTTTGTTGGATATCAGGATGGCTACCCCTGCTTGTTTCTTAAGACCATTTGATTGGAAAGTCTTTTCCCAGCCTTTTATTCTTAGGTAGTGTCTGTCTTTGAATTTGAGATGTGTTTCTTGTATGCAGCAGAAAGTTGGGTTCTGCTTTCGTATCCATTCTGTAAGTCTATGTCTTTTTATAGGTGAATTAAGTCCATTGATATTAAGGGATATTAACGACCAGTGATTGTTCATCCCTGTTATTTTTGGTGGTAGTGTGTGTGTACTTCCCTTATTTGGGTTTAATGTTGTGGCTTTGTCTATTGCCTGTGTTTTCGAGTGTGTATCTGACTTCCTTCGGTTGGAATTTTCCTTCTAGTGCTTTCTGTAGGGCTGGGTTTGTGGATAGGTATTGTTTAAATCTGGCTTTGTCTTCGAATGTCTTGTTCCTTCCGTCTATGATGATTGAAAGTTTTGCTGGGTATATTAGTCTGGGCTGACATCCATGGTTTCTTAGTGTCTGCATTACATCTGTCCAGGTCCTTCTGGCTTTCAAAGTCTCCATTGAGAATTCGGGTGTTATTCTGATGGGTTTACCTTTATAGGTCACTTGGCCTTTTTCCTTGGCTGCTCTTAATATTCTTTCTTTATTCTGTACATTTAGTTGTTTAATTATTATGTGTCGAGGGGACTTTTTTTGGGGGTCTAGTCTGTTTGGTGTTCTATAGGCTTCTTGTATCTTCATAGGCATTTCCTTCTTTAAGTTGGGAAAGTTTTCTTCTATAATTTTGTTGAATATATTTTCTGTGCCTTTGAGTTGGTATTCTTCACCTTCTTCTATCCCTATAATGCGTAGGTTTGGTCTTTTCATGGTGTCCCAGATTTCTTGGACATTTTGGTTCATGACTTTGTTGGCTTTAGTGTTTCCTTCGACTGATGAAACTATTTCTTCTACTGTATCTTCAATGCCAGAAATCCTCTCTTCCACCTCTTGCATTCTGTTGGTTATACTTGCATCCGAAGTTCCTGATCGTTTACTCAGGTTTTCTATTTCCAGCATTCCCTCTGTTTGTGTCTTCTTTATTTTTTCAATTTCCCTTTTCAGTTCTTGGACTGTTTCCTTTGTTTGTTTCATTGCTTTTTCATGATTTTCTTTCAGTGTTTTATTGTTTTCTTCCAGGACTTTAATGTTTTCTTCCAGGACTTTATTGTTTTCTTGGAGGGCTTTATTGTTTTCTTCTAATTTGTTTGCCCTTTCCTCTAGTTGTTTACAGCGTTCTTCCAATTTTCTTGTCTTTTCCTCTACACAAGCCTCTACCTTCTTCATGAAGTTACTCATAAGGCTACTTTCTTCTGCTTCTTCCAATTTTTGGTGTTCAGGTCTAGGTGTTGGAGGCGGGCTAGGTTCTGGTGATGCTGTATTGCTCTTCATTTTGCTGTATGTACTTCTGCCTTGATGTCTGCCCATCTCCTTGTGGTTCCTTCTTGGTCTTATCAGTGTACTTGTTTCAGAAAGAGCTGACAGATTCAGGAAGACTCTCTCTCTTGTCCAAAAGGGAGTTCTCTTGTCCAACTCTCTGGTCTAGAAGGGAAGTCAGGGGCAGGCTCTGGTCCAGAATGGCAATCGGGGGGCAGGCTGGGAGCTGGGGGCTGGTCTCTAAGTCTCAGGAAGTGGCTGGAGTCTCGGGCAGATGGGCGTGGGGGCAGGGCGCGGAGATTGCAGGGGCTGCCGTGGGGGGGGGGGGGGGGGGGGGGGGGGGGGGGGGGGGGGGGGGGGGGGGGGGGGGGGGGGGGGGGGGGGGGGGGGGTGGGCAGGGGGGGGGGGGGAGGGGGGGGGGGCTTGGAGAAGGGGATCTCTCCCGGTGGGGCTAGAAGGGGAGCTGCCTGGTGGCCAGAACCTGGTGCCAAGTTGGGCAGGTCTTCCCAGAGTGGCAGGTGTCCAGGGATGGGGGCCGGGTTGGGTCCGGGTACTCACCTCTGGACCAGCTTATTTTTCTCTTTTTATTTGCTGTTTTTCAGGGCTCATTATCAGGCTTTCCTGACCCTCCACCTTCCTCCTCCCCCTCTTCCTCCCCTCTTGCTCTGTCCTTTCCTCCATCCTTCCCTCACTTTTTTCATTTTCTACCTCACCTTGCCCCGTCCCACCTCACCCCTTCCCTCCCTCCCTCCCTCCTCTTTTCCCTCCCTCCCTCCTCCCTCCCTCCTCCCTTCCTCCCCTCTCCCTCCCTCCCTTCCTTCCTTCCTCCCTCCCTTCCTTCCTCCCTCCTTTCCTCCCTTTCTCCCTTCCTCCCTGCTTCCCTTCCCAATGTTGTAGTCCTTGGATATTTGAAAGAAGGCTGTATTACATCTCTCTGGGATATACAAGTGATTTTGTTTTTTATTTTTGTTTTGAGACTGTGTCCAGGCTGGTCTTGAATTCTCAGTGCTCCTACTGCATCCTCCTTAGCTTAGAAGTGTATGCCACCATGCTTAGACTTTCAAAAATGTACAAAAATATCTTTTAAGGTGTGTTTTCAAATTCACTTAAGCTTTCCTCATCTAGAAAAGGAGAATTTAAAAGTTCCACTGTTACGTATTTTTGCACATTTCTTCTTGATTATGAGACTGGTGCAGGCCTGCTCTACCAAGAGGGCTACACACATTTCTTCTTGAGATTCCTGTATCTTTACTTAATGAATGTGGATTATTGGTTACTTTGTGCTCAGACAAATATTAGTTTCAGATAGTCAGTGTGGAATATATCCTTTACTATGATAAAATATTCTCATTGTTTTAGATAAGTAGTTTGGCCTTGAGTTCAAGTATATCTGGCAATTAAGATCATGATTACTTTTTTTTATATATACATATGCATGTTCCTGGCACATTTTTGCCCATTATTTATTTCACTCAACTGATGTCAGACTTTTTTCTCTCTTTGTCTATGTCTCCCCCATTTGTCTCATTTTCTGTTTGTGTGTGTGTGTGTGTGTGTGTGTGTGTGTGTGTGAAATGTATTTATTTATTAGTTATATTAGTTCCTTTTTTCTTGTGATGAATACCAGGACCAAAAGCAATGCAAAGGAGAATTTATTTTGTCTTATGGTCCCAAAGGGGAACTATAGAGAGGAAGGCATGGCAGCTGGGCCAAGTAGGAAGCTGAGAGATCACAGGAAGCAGATCAAACAGGAAGTGGCATAAGGCTATGGCTCTCAACATTGGCCCCCCATGATGTACTTCCTCCACAAGACTGCATGCACTGCCTAAAAGTTCCATTACCTCCCTGAACTGTGGCACCAGCTTGGCACCAAGTGTTCAAGGACATAAGCCTTTGGGGGCTGTTTGTCATTCAGACCACCTCACTGGTTCTGTTTATTATTTTACTTACTGTTTGTGTAGCTTAAAAACTCATAGGTGAATGAATGAATGAGTGAGTGAAAACGTAGCTACTAGAGTAAAGGCTACCAACTGAGCTGTCACTTATAGCCGCAGGGAGCAGAAAACCAATTTTCTCCAATAGAATGACACTGGGTATATCCACCCCTCCAGGACAGGCCTCAAGTTCGGCAGTAGTTCACCAACATATAATGGACTCCACAGTTTTTTTGTGTGTGCTTTTATTTGGTTACAGTTTTCTTTCTTTTGGGGCATGGTTTTATTTTAATTTTTTTTGGTTTTGGTTTTGTTGTATTGAGTTTTTATTTGTTTTTTGAGAAAGAACTTGAAATTGGGTTGGTAGGGAGAGGGATAAGATCTGGAAGGACTTAGGGGAGGGAAATAATGTAATCAATAATATTTAAAAATTGTTTTAAATAATAAAAATAATATAATTAAAAAAGAAAAAAACTCTCACAAATAACCTGCTTTTTCTTGGCTCTTAAATATATATTTTTTTTATAGTTTGAAAGATTGATATTTTGTTTGATTGGTTTTAGTTTTATTGAAACTTTATTGAAATGTGTGTGTGTGTGTGTGTGTGTGTGTGTGTGTGTGTGTGTGTGTCCAAACGCTGGAGATTGAACCTGAGACAATGCACATGCTAGGCATTTCAGTCTTCTGGTGTGCCTCACCTCTTACCTGTTTATTTTTTTAGGAAATAATTCTTGATACCATAAAATAAGTAGTGGCAAAATAAGTATATACTCATTTCCACTTCCTGTGTTGACCTGTACCCCACCACTTGGTTTTTGTTGTTTATAATCTTTTTCTAAGTGTTTCATACATCTGTTTTAATAGTGCCTTTTGTTCTATGATTTACCTATCCGTGGTTCTACCGTCTGTAATTTCACTTTCTGTGCTTTATTGTAGCCAAAACATGAAGACAGAAACATCAACTGAAAATTCCATACGTAATTTTTAAGTTTCAAGCTGTGTGGTATTGAGTAGTATATTCAACTATCATGCTGTCTTTCTTTGCTCCACCAGGATGTGGATCCTCCCTTTGCCTGTCACATCCTAGCAGTGTGTGCTTCCTGACCATTGTCACTTAGTAGCTGTGCTGTTGTCCTTTCGATTAACATACCACAGTGCTTGTAACCAAGTAATTATCATTTTACTCAAGCATGACTCCAAATTCAAGAGTTCTGGTGTTGTTAGTTCATATATGTCAAAGAAAATCTGTAAAGTGGAAAGGTGAATATTTCTATTTAACAAAGAAGAAATATCTTGTGCCGAGGTTGCCAAGTTTAGCAAATTCATCCATAAAATTATAAAGAAAGCAGAAAAAAACTTAGTTTTTCTGTCGGACATTCAGCTCTGAAGGTTACTATCACAGGGCATTAATGTTTAGTTAAGATGGAATAGGCACTCCATTTGGAGTGGAAAACATGGGCAGAAAGTGTGTTCTAACTGAATACACATATAAGAAAACACGGACTGCCGCAAGTGCAGGCTGGAGTACTAGTCACGCTTCCGGAATCCACTGGCAGACTTTGGCTACATCTCCCAAGATAAATGGGGACTGGTATACTTGACTAACTTGATTTAAATGATCTCTTTTGACTTCTGGCTGTCAGCACGAATGTAAGCACCACTTTCAACTTCCTTGGTCATTTAATTCTGGGCTGAATGACTGAAGCCCACGTTCTCTTTCAGTTCATTTTCACTGCCTGCTTTCTTTCCATTACTCAGTTGGTTGCACTGTTCTCTAACAGTATCTTCCAGAAAGACTCAGGAAGAAATATATTCCTTATCTTGGCTTTCTGAAATTTCAGGAATTAACAAAAATTTTATATTTGAGTCTTTTTTTTTTTTTTAAAATTGGGGGGAGGGGTTAAATCATTGGATTGCTATAAAATTATAACTGTTATTGAATAATATGACTATATATATGTAAGAGCTTTGGAAATTCTTACAGTTTTTTCTGGGCAGTACAAGTGTTAGAGGAATCTTTTGTTCTAACATGGTCCTTGATTTTGGTTCTTGAAACACAGCATTAAAACTTCCTGGGCAAGTTAGGCATGGTGGTGCATGCCTTTAATCCCAGCAAATCCTTGTACTGTGGTAATCTTTCTGAAATAAGCATCCAACACTGATGAGAGTGGAAGAGAGGAGATGCCACCGGTGGACTGAAGCCAGAATAGCTTCTGAGAGGCTTTGTTCCCAGGTCCAGTTTGTATTCTCATTTTATACTCTAAAACCACAAGGTGGGGCAAGCAAGCAGGATTTTACAGAAGGGCAAATGGCAGTCAGCAGGTTGTTAAGGGCAACAAACCCATTGTTTCAGCTATTTTTTCCCAGTCATTCTGTTTCAGGTAACAAGTGAAGCTGTGCTTGCCAAATAGACAGTACAAGCAGTGCTTTAAATAAGTCACTAAATAAACAATAAACCAACACATCATAAATCAGTACCCAATAATTGGTCTTTTTTTTTTTTTTTTTTAACCTTATTCTCTTTCTCTTGAACTACAGGATTCAGAAAGCTTCAGGGTTGGTGAATTTATCACATGCTGGATGAGCTGGGTATTCTTTCCCACTCCATGGGGACAGAAGATGCCAGGCTCAGGATCCTCCCACAAAGACTTGTTCTTTTTTTTAAAAAAAATATGTTCTCATTTCTTTTTTCTTTTTTTTTTAGAATTCTGTACAATATACTTTCATCAGATTATTTTCCTTCCACAACTCCTTCCAGATTCTCCTCATCTCCTTGCCTACCCAACTTTATGTTATTTCTCTTTCTCAGAAACAAAAAGAAAAATCCAAACCCAAAACAAAAGCACAAAATTACATGAAGTCTGATTTATGTCAGCCAGATACATACTCTCGAGCACAGGACCTGCCCTACAGTATGACATCTCTCTTCTAGCAACTATCAGTTTCAAATAGTTAGGGTGTGGCTTTCTCCTCTTCTTTTGTATGTTGGAATTTGCCCAGACCTCATTCTATGTGATTTTTTTTTTTTTTTTTTTTTAAAGCAAGGTCTCACTATGCAGCTTTGGCTGGCCTGGAACTCACTTTGTAGACCAGATTGGCCTTGAACTATAGAGATCTTCCTGACTTTGCCTCCCAAGTGCTGGGATTAAAGGTGTATGCCACCTTACCTAGGCCTACATCACTGTTGGTTGTTTATATGTAGCCACAGAACAAATTTTGTCCAAGCTTACATAATTGAAAATCCAAGGAACAAATAAAGACTTATAAGAATTCAAAGTAAGGATGTAATATATCTCTTATTGATATATTATATATTTCTAAATATTTCTTACTAAGTATTCCTCTGAATTAATAGAGTTGTCTTCCTTCAAGATTAAATAAAACCTTTCATATTAGAAGGAAACTTGTTAAGACACAAGATATCAGAAAGGAGGTGAAACAGCAAGATGTTCCAAGTGGGGAGTGGGGGTGTGGGGGGTGTGGGGTGGGGAGATTGGGTGGGGGAGATGTTGAACAGTCCACCATGCAGGGAGCACCTTAAGCTTAGATAGGAAGTCCCTGAAACTGACCAGATACGCTATGCCCCTTCCCTCCAAGCGTACATAAATTGTAAGGACTGCTTTATAGCTTTTAAAAAGTCTTATGTCTTTTCTTTGAATTCTTACTTTACAGAAGTCTTTATGGGTTCTTTGATATTTTATAGATGTTATTGAGAGTGTTGGTCACAGTCTTCATTGGATTTGTGGAATATTTATCAAGATATCTTATTGAGATTACTTAGTCAAAACCATCTTTTTTATACTCTGTCAAGGAAGCTCCCAACACGTGTGTTTTATACACTGAAGTTGCTCACTTTGTCTGGAAAGATGTGCTTATGCTTCCTGGCTACTTTGAGGTAATTCACCCCACTGTTTTCTTCTGCTCCTTTCATGGTTAACCAGGGAATTTTGACACTAAAATGTAGCAAAATGAAATATTCAGGAGAAATTAGAATCTGAAGTTATATGCCCCAATTCCTGATTCCTTTATCAGCTAGTTGTGTGATTCTGGGCATTTTTTTTTTTTTTTTTTTTTATTGTGCCTTACTTCCTTAACTGTGAATGGAAGTATAATAATACAAACTTATAAAGTCATTTAAGTAACTATAAAATAAAGTGATACATGCAAAATGCTCAGAAGAGGAAAGGAAAAAAAGGGAGAGGTTGAGTTTGACAAGATTTAAAAAGTAGCTGTAGAATGAATGCTTTCCTTTTCTATTCAGACTCTTTGTGCCTGTCTACTCTCCGGCTTGCTTCCTCTCTGGAGCACTGTAAAACATTTGCATTTTGGTAGAGAAGTTAGTTTGAACATTTCCTTCTAGCCTGTTTGGACTGACAACCTTCAGCTCTGTTGCTAAGCAGCATTGTAGGTGCTCAGAAGAGAGTAAGCAACTCTTTAATTACTGTACCTCTTAGGATCTCAAGTCTCTTCTGTTCCTCTGGTCCCTTTCTCGAACATCTTCTTAACAACCTACTTTACTTTCTTGCTAACACAGATACAAAATATAAATAAACAGATCTCATTTAGTAGAATAATTTTTATATGACTGTTCAAAAAAGGGATTTTTAAGAAAAATGTTCTCATATAGCATTCATAGCATTCATAGGTGCTAAAAACTGCAATAAGAGTTGTAATTTCTTGTTCTAGAAACATAGCTTAATCAAGTTTGCTTATTTGTATTTTCTAACTTTCTATAATACATATAGATAATTTTTGTAAAATACTGTTAAATCAAAGGAAAACTGGATTGCAATTTTTGTTGTCTACAAAACATTATGTAATTTAAGTATTTTTCAGTCTGAATGCAGAATACAACAAAATTGAATTTTCAGCAAATCGTCTCTTTGCTTCTTTCTCTGTCTGTCTCTGTTTCTGTCACTCTCTGTCTCTCTAGCAGGATTTCACCTGCATAGCCCATGCTGAACTTGAACTCACTTTGTGATTCAGATTGTTCTTAATTCATAATTATCTTCTTCCCTTGTCTCCTGAATTCTTGGATTGCAGATGTATATCACTACATCAATTTTTTTTTTTGCTTGGGGCCCAGAAAAATGTAACCAAGAAGTTGAGGGTTAAGATATTGCATCCAATTCAAACTTACAACTTTAAAAAGCAGTAGCAATTGTTGTTCTAGTCAGGGACCGTTGCACTGATTTGAGAGCGTTACTGTTCTGGGGAAAATGAGTGAATTTCTTGAGACAGATCAGTATTTGAATATTAACTTTATCATTTTCATAGTTTTGTAACTCGAGGTCAGCTGTCTGTCTTAGCTTATTCATCTCTAAAGTATGAAGAACATTTAATTCTCATATAAGTAGAATTGTTTCTTGAGTTTCCTGATAGGCAGTTATTAGCATAAAATGCAATTGATTTTTATGTTGATTTGTATCCAGCAACTTACTGAATCATTAATATAATCTTTTTAATTCTATGGACTATAAGATTCTGGGTCACTGGGCTGTTAACCGATTGCTAAAGCCAGGGCTTTTAGTAATAAGTCGAACAGAAGTGGAGGGGTTTGTGAGTTGGAATTCTTGCTTTGTTCTGAGTCAAAAGTCTTTCAGTTTTCCTCCATTGATTATGGAATCGAGGAGATAGATACTTTTCATGAGCAGTTCTGATTGAGATACTGATTCATGTCCTGGTTTTAGTTCTGCCTTGGTAGGAGACAGACATGCCAGAAATGTTCCAGCCAGAGACATTGGTATTTACCAGAACTCCCAATCAAGCACTGGGATGGAGAGGCCATAAACACATCTGCGGTGGGCCAGCTCACTCATACCCAGTTTCTGCTATGAGACCTATGAAAAGTCTCTAGACTGGTGTCTGGAGAGCTCCTGTCTCTGGCACCCACTCCTGCTACATGTGAGAATTGCTTGTTTGCTTTCTCTTTCATTCCCACTTAACCTACTGTGGTAATCTGAAAGAGAATGGCACCCATGGGCTCATACATTTGTGTGTTTGGTCCTGGTTGGTGGACTATTTAGGAAGGACCAGGAGGTGTGGCCTTGTTCGAGGAGGTGTGTCACTAGGGGTGGGCTTTGAGGTTTCAAAAAGCCTCACCAGGCCCTGTGTCTCTCTCTGCTTGGTGTCTGCAGATTAGATGTGGGCTCCAGTGCCATGCCTGCCTGCTGCCATGCTTCCCACCATGAAGATCATGGACCTAACTCTCAAAAACTGTAAGCAAGTCCCAAATTTAAATGTTTCATTTTATAAGTTGCCTTGGTCATGGTATTTCTTCACAGCAATAGAACAGTAACTAAGACACCTATAATAAACTCCCTTTTCAAACTCATTTCCTTTGGGTCTGTAAAATTCATTCTTTGTGAGAGGAGGACCCACTGCTACTGACTTAGTAGAAGCTTTGTGTGACTGTGAGCTACTGGCATACTCAACTCCTGTTAAGCTCACTTGAGCCTACAAAACCTTCACTGCACTCAGGGCCAACTCTTTCCAGTTTTAACATTAGGTGTGCACTTCTTATAGATTTATTATGCTCTTCGGTTCCTGGTGCTGTGTACCAGTAGTGGAAAGAGCAGCATGAGCAGTCTCAGGAATGCTGTCAAGATTGATGGTTGTTCCATGGTTTTAAGGATACTGTCTTGTTTCCTTGTATTTAACATCCTTATAGGACAGAAGTTGGACCATACTCTTGTGTCCTCTGCCAACCAGGCTTTGAATCATCTTCACAGCCAGGTGGAGAGTTTTTCTAATCTGTGTTGTGTTTTCCTTTTGATCACACACTTTTCTTCACATTTGTTATGAGTGGCATGGGAAGTCAAGCAGTTCTCTTGTCCCTTCTCTCCCTTACCTGTCTTGCTGGTCTCAAAACATGAGAAAATCATGAGGGGAACTTGCCCATCACAAGTGACAGCAAGGGCCTCCTTCCTTCTTTCCAGGTGAACTAAGTACAAAGGGCACAAAGGCAAATGCCTTGATCTTGACCTCTCTGTCCTTGTGAGCTGGTTTCTTGTGGAAGCTGGAATGTGAATATCCTACCACAGTCTACCTATTTTCTGCCAGGATAACTTATTTTATTGTTTCCTTAAAGCACTTTTTTTTTTGTGCTGGAAAGATGGCTTAATTATTAAAGTGTTTGCAGTACAAGCATGAGTTTGGATGCTGTGGTGGTTTGAATAGGAATGGCCTCCATTCCTGTTCATTCATTCATTCCCATGGCCTCATGTGGTTGAATGCTTAGCCCACGTGAAGTGGCACTATAGGAGGTATGGCCTTGTTGGTTTTGAGGTTTCATGTGCTGAAGCTATGCCCAGTGTGGCACAGTCTCCTTCTGCTGCCTGTGGATCCAGATGTAGAACTCTCAGCTCCTTCTCCAACACCATGTCTGCCTGCATGCCACCATTACTTCTTTCCATGATGATAATGGACTAAACCTCTGAAGTGTAAGTGAGCCCCAGTTAAATGTTTCTCTTTATAAAAGGTGCTGTGGTAATGGAGTGTCTTCACCGCAATAGAAACCCTAACTAAGACAGAAGTCTTTAAATCCATAGGAAATGCTGGGTGGACATGGAAGTCCACCTGGAAATCCAGCAACAGAAGGGGATTTCCAGAGCAGGCAGGCTCAATAGACTAGGCATATTGATGTGCACTGGATTTGATTGGGAGACCTTGCCTAATGAATAAGGCAGAAGAGTGATTAAAGATGATTTCTGACAGTTACCTTGGACCTCCACATGTATACACCCTCATGTGCATATACAGCCACACATGTGCACTAGCACATGCAAAAATGCATGCACACATGCAGAAAAAGAACACCTTTTTACTCCCTCTCCCTGCCCCGAGCATAGCTGTGCATCTGGCTGAGCTAGTTTC
The DNA here is from genome assembly GCF_004664715.2 of Peromyscus leucopus. Taxonomy (NCBI): domain Eukaryota; kingdom Metazoa; phylum Chordata; class Mammalia; order Rodentia; family Cricetidae; genus Peromyscus; species Peromyscus leucopus. The sequence goes on along the minus strand of NC_051067.1, from coordinate 94,705,953 downwards.
CCCTTGGCCACTGGTCTCATCATCATAGTCCTGGTTAAACTTCTGCATTTCAAAAACCACAGTAGATTATGACTGTGGATTTTTCAGGATGAATTGGTTACTAGTGAGTTTAATTTATTTGTGCTTCTCTATTATCTTCAACTTCCACATAGAAATAATATTTTTCCAGTTAGGTAGAAAAGTTATTGAAAAGAAAGGATGATTATCAACTTGCCCTGAAGAGTTTCAGTTATCTTTATTTAAACATTTGAACTCATACTCAGTTTAACATCTTAACATGGAAAATTGACACCCCGCCCACCTCCTGAGACATCAACGTGTTATATCACGCAGTGTTGGGAGGCAGCAACTCTCCAGAGAGTACAGGTTGGAGGTTACTCAAGCTTGGTATGATTTATGTGAGGTGAGATCACTGCTCCATCTGAGGGTTCTTCACAGTCCAGAATGTTCAAAGATGCAGAACTTGCTCCAAACGCAACTCAAGTCTGTGTGCTGTGACCCAGCAATCACATATCCCAAGAGGGGCTCTGGATATATTTTGAGAAGCCAGTTGGTATTAATTAATATGACTATTTTCTTGTCAGCTGCTTTTGACACTTCATAAAATTATTCATTAGTTTTCCTTCAATTCTCTTTCCAATGTTTGCACTAATTTAACTTTAGAATTGTTATAATTGTTGCCACATTTTCTTTGTAGCTAAATCTTAATCATTAAACCCAAGGACCTATGCAGTTCAAATACCTCTGTTGGACAATGTTTAATATGCCTCTCAGGTACAGCAGATGCTGATTACCCAGAATTCTATTTTTACCTGTTCCTTTTAAATCTCTAAGCGCCAACCTACCTTGTGGTAGAATGTTCAGCCTTAAGATGGATAGAGTGTTGAGATGTCAGCCGTGGTTAAAGTTGCTTTCCTCAGAAAATAATATTCCCCCCTCTACCAAGGCTCCTTAGCTGTTTACAATATGTTTTGTTTTAGACTTCACTATTTTTTGGTGCTAAGGATTAAACTTCAATTTTAATTATACAAGGAAGTAATGTACTTAACATTTTAATACGAATGTTCCTTAAATTATCTTACAAGGAAAACCCCCAAATAATGTGTTAGTGCTTCCAGGTAACAGGTGAAACACATGAACAGGTTTACTGAGTTGTTCTGTGTCTACATGAAGAGGATTGCCTGCCAAGCAGTATTGCAATGGGATGTTGTTCTTCTAAGTTTGTATCTGGCACAGAGGAAGCCTTCATTCTTTTAGATAAATGGATGCTGGAGCGAGAGTAGTGATTTGTGAGAAGGTAGGAGTTTTTAAGCTAGTCTTTGTATGTTAGGATGGGGAAACAGATTGTCTTTTATAATTAAATCAGACGCTTACTTAACACACAGGTCAAACTTGTGGTCATTAAAAGCACTGTTAGATGCCGGGTGGTGGTGGTGTATGCCTTTAATCCCAGCACTCGGGAGGCAGAGCCAGGTGGATCTCTGTGAGTTCAAGGCCAGCCTGGACTACCAAGTGAGTTCAGGAAAGGCGCAAAGCTACACAGAGAAACCCTGTCTCGAAAAACCAAAAAAAAAAAAAAAAAAAAAAAAAAAAAAAAAAAAAAAAAAAAGCACTGTTAGAAACCTGACTACCCACATATAAGACATCTACAGATAGATCTCATGAAATTTTTAGAGTCCTAACAGGTGGGCTAGAAAGAAGGGAGTAGAAGTGTGTAGTGGGGTGAGAAACGTGCCCGAGAGCACAGAGCTGACAGCAAACCTGAGATGTGACACTGAAGGTCCTGTTCACCCCACCACACTGTGAAGAGGGCAACAGATTTGCGGCATGTGATGGTTTGGATCTTGAATGTTTCCTACAGGTCCACGTGTTAAAGTTTTGGTCACCAGGGTAGCCCACAGAGAGGTGGTGGAACTGTTAGTAGGTGTAGCTTAGAGGAAGGGCTTTCAGTTCTTGAAGATGTGGCTTGAAGGGAGCTGTGGACTGCAGTTCCTCTTCCCACTTTTGTTCCTGGCCATGAAGTGAGTGGGTTTGTTCCACCATGTGCCCCTGGTCAGCATACCCCAGCTCACAAGCAATGGGACCAAGCAATCACAGACCTGAACCTCTAAAACACAGACAAAAAAAACCCAACCCTTCTTTTTCATCAGTTGCTTGCCTCAGATGCTTTATTATAGGCATAGAATGCTGATTAATAAGCAGAATCAGAGAAGCAGCTTGTAAGGTCAGCCAGCCTTTATGGCACCTGCCTATTCTCTCCTTCTTAGTTGTAGGTCTATTCTCCAAAACAGAGTTGTTAATTCAGATACTCCTCTGAATCCTGGTGTCTTAGTTATGGTTTCTATTGCTGTGAAGAGACACTATGATCATGGCAACTCTTACAAGGAAAACATTTAATTGGGGTGGCTGGTTTACAGCTCAGAGGTTCAGTCGATTATCATCATGATGGGGAGCATGGTGGCCTACAGGCAGACATGGTGCTAGCTACTTCATGACCAGAAGGCAACAGGAAGTTGACTGAGACACTGGGCAGTATTTTAAGCATAGGAAACCCCAAAGCCTGCCCCCACAGTGACACACTTCCTCTAACAAGGCCACACCCACTCCAACACAGCCACATCTCCTAATAGTGCCACTCCCTATGAGCTTATGGGGGCCATTTTTATTCAAACTACCACACCTGGAATGGAGGAAATCACAGGACATATATGATGACTGGATATGAATGTCCAGAGAGGAAAACACCCGTGGAGACTCGGTCTCTGCCCACACTCCGGCTAGCCTCTGGCTTCACTTATACTTAATGGTTTGTCCATCCATTACAAACTGAATTAGTTGCTAAAAGTTTTTCACTCTTATTTTAGTTGTTTAAATATGTAACATTGTATTGTTTTGGTAATATTTTCTTCCTCTTAGGGTAGATAGATATAGTAGACACTGGAAATTGAAAGAAGCCTGTGAATAGAAGTGAGAAGATTTGGGACAGTGAATCAGGTGGCAGACGATCTGGAAGCTTCTTACAGACACAGATGGCTGATATAAACTGTTGTGGCAGGGAGTTTCTGCCAGACATCCCATGGCGTTTATTACTAAATGTGGGCTCAGTAAACTTTTAAAAACATACTGTGCATGTAAAATCATGTAAAATACTGAGAGTGCAAAATCTTGTTTCAGTGATACCTAATCTTCCCCTTCTGCTTATAAATAATTTAAATTTTCAGCTTTGCTGTTACACAGTTTTATCTTTTATGAACATTTTGAGGGATCACTAGGAAAAGTGAAGGTTTGAATATTTGGTGGCTCCTGTTTCTCAGATAAGTTCATTTGAACTTTCTTTTTTTAGTCAAAAATACCATAAAGGACAGTTAAGAAATATAAAATTAATGCAAAAAACTGGAATACAATGAAAAGATACTGTGCCACAAGGTGTGGTCTGAATAAAAAAGCATTAAAGTTGAGGCAGGTGCTAAACTTAGTGCTAAAGCGTGACTGTTGATTTTATGCTGTAGGAAGCAATCATAATGAGGGAAAGCTTGTATCTTCAAACTGTAGCACAATGTAGTAAAACTAGGCAACTTTGCAGGTGGAAGCAGGGATTTTATGGAACATTAAAACTATTTCAGTCCTGGAAATCCCAGCTGTAGAACTTGGTAATTGAAATATAAGCTGTTTTACTTTTGCATACACAACCTAATACTTACAGTTTTATACATTTTCAAATGGTGTCAAATTTTTATTTTTGTACCATAAAAGGCACATGAAAGATTTAACTGCATTAACACTGTGGTGGTTTGAATGAAAATGGCCCCCATGGGCCCATAGGGAGTGGCACTATTAGGAGGTGTGACCTTGTTGGAGTAGGTGTGATCTTGTTAGAGGAACTGTGTCACTGAGGTGGACTTTGAGGTCTCAGAAGCTCAAGCCAGGCTTAGTGGCTCACTTTCTCTTCCTACTGCCTGCTGATCAAGATGTAGAATTCTCAGCTACCTCTTTAGCACCATTTCTGCCTGCTTGCTGCCTCTGAATTATAAGCCAGCCTGTCTTACTTTGGGTTTTATTGCTGTGAAGAGACACCATGACCACAGGAACTCTTTTTTTTTATTTGTTTATTCTATCTTTCACACCATGTAGCTTGATCCCATTCATTTCCCTGTTCCTTTGCATCTACCCTCTGCCCCTGCATATCCCCCAAATGAAACAAAATTTAAGAGAAAAAAGGAAAGAGAAAATAAAGGGAAAAACTTAAAAATCTCTTCATGAAAGCTGCAGTTTTACACAGTGAGTCACACCCTAAATCCTTTTGTCCATATATAGTTACTTACAAGTGTTCATTGCAAAGAGTCATTGGTCTGGTTCAAGGCCTCTAGTTTCTACTACACTATTGATGGTGGGCACGCACTTGGGTTCCTCCTGGATATCCTGCTGTTGGCCTCTGTTGTGGAGATCCTGCAGCTTTGGGTCTGCAGGTCAGGTCCCTTCATGTGCTCCAGCAGATAGATGGGGTGGATGCTGCAGTGGGTCAAGTCATATCCTTGGGTCTGGGCCTGAGCAGCTGTAGGATTGGTCTACCAGATGTGGAAAGGGGACAACTCTCCCATGCTTACAACTTTGGGGCTGACACTCACCCACCCCTGCACCAACAGGGTTGGCTCTCCCACTCTTATGATCACAGGGCCAGTTCTCCCACCTGCCCCAGATGTTGATGGTCTTCGGGGAGGAGGAGGGCAATTCTTCCCTGCCCATGCCACCACAAGACAGATGAGTAATGGGGACAGCTCTACCATGCTCACAGTTTTGCTCTTGTGCTAACAAGGTTGGCTCTATTGTGCTTCCTTGGCAAAGTGTAAGGTCTGCTGTTGTTGCCTCTTTTTATTATTTACAGTGACTTCCCTTTAAGCAACTGCTGTCCTACTCAGCAACTGCAACTCCCCCATACTCAAAGGCCGCAGCCTGAGGGAATTCTGTTCCCTCAGGCACCAGCTCTTTCAAAGCTATTATAGGAAACTTTATCTAGATCTCTATCTCTGTAAAGAACTCACATTTCAAAGCTTGAGGTGGAATTCTGCTCACTCAGAGTGGCTGAATAGCAAGTAGCTCACCTTCTCCCTTTGCTGGAGTCTTCCAAAAAACCCTCATCCTTCTGCTCAGCCCCCACTTAAGAACCCTTGCTACACATTGTTCCTCCCTACCACTTCTTGTCACTTACTTGCTGACTCAGACTCCTGCTCGCAGGTTAATTTTATTTAATCAAACAAATGTAACACATCTTTGCATTGTCAACAAGAGCAATAGAAAAAATACAGCACACTTTAAAATAACATTTCCCAGCAGCCTGCTCTCCTGTGTTACAGCTGGTGGGATCAGGGGTAGTCCTCTCACGCTTAGGATTGGTCAGCCATCTCTCCCACCTGCCACGGGCCATGCCTCCACAAGGCTCTCCCATTCTCACAGCTCCAGGGTGACTCACCCCCATCTGAGCTAACGGAGTTGGCTCTATTGTGCTGCCCTGACAAAGTACAGGGCCTGCTCTCCCAAGCGCTGCAGCTCGGACCATGTCAACTCTTTTTTTTTTTTTTCATTTTTATTTATCTATTTATTTATTATTCTATTATCAGCTTGATACACTACAAATTCTTACCCTAATAGTGAAATGTTTCACTGAGGCTTGCCCAGTGATTGAGTAAAACCAAAACTTATTATAAGCCATAGTCATCCTAGGGTCCCCCCTGTTATGTAGCCTCCCTGGTTCTGGGGGTTGCAGTCTGATTGTTCTTTGTTTTATATCTAGTATCCACTTATGAATGAGTACATGCCATGTTTGTCCTTCTGGGTTTGGGTTACCTCACTCAGGATATTTTCCAGTCCCACCCATTTGCCTGCAAATTTCATGATGTCATTGTTTTTCTCTGCTTAGTAGTACTCCATTGTGTATATGTGCCACATTTTCTTAATCCATTCTTCAGTTAAGGGGCATCTAGGTTGTTTCCAGGTTCTGGCTATTAAGAATTGTGCTGCTATGAATATAGTTGAGGATGTATCTTTGTGGTATGATTGAGCATTCCCAGGGAACTATGATCAAAAACACTAATGACAGTCTATGTTGGAGAGGATGCAGAGCAAAGGGAACACTCCTCCACTGTTGGTGGGAGTGTAAACTTGTATAACCACTGTGGAAATCAATATGGAGGTTTCTCAGAAAATTGGGAATCAATCTACCTCAAGACCCAACCATACCACTCTTGGGCATATACCCAAGGAATGGCAACTCTTATAAAAGAAAACATTTAACTGGAGCTAGCTTACAGTTCAGAGGTTTGGTTCATTATTGTCAAGGCTGGAATTATGGTGGCATGCAGGCAGAAATGGTGCTGGAGAGGTAGCTGAAAGTTCTACACCCATATCTGTAGGCAGAAGGAAGACACAGTGAGCCACTAAGCCTACTTGAACTTCTGAAACCTCAAAGCCCATCCCCTAATGACATACTTCCTTTATCAAGGCCACACCTCATAATAATGTCATTCCTATGTGCCTATGGAGGCCACACAGTCCCAATTAAGTGTTTTATTAATAAAAGTTGCTGTGGTCATGGTGTGTATTCACAGCAATAGAAACTCTAAGACAAACATCTTCATTTCACTTAATAATTTTATTACTTATTATGCATGATTATGGAATACATTATAGTAGTTCAACAGATCTATTCAATAAATAATGAGAAATAAAGCACTTATAATATATAGCTCTTTAAACTTAAAAAATGAATAACAAATAGTAATTGTACATATTTATGAGGTAAAATATTATGTTCAATATGTGTATACAGTGTGTACTGATCCAGACAGGGTAATATTTCTATATCTTTATCATTACTTTGTGTTTGTAGCTTGTAGTGGGTTATTGGCCTTACATACTTTATTGTGTTGAAGAATACTACTACTATCATTAATTACAATATTTGTGCTTTGGTCCCATTGTCCATCTTTCCCATTCATCCTAGCCTCTAGTAATTACTATTTACACTGTTAATGTTTCCAGTGCCCACATATGGTGGAGAACATCAAGTATTGTCTGTTTCAAGACAGCGTTTCTCTGTGTAGTTTTGGTGCCTGTCCTGGAGCTTGCTCTGTAGACCAGGCTGGCCTCAAACTCACAGAGATCCACCTGGCTCTGCCTCCCGAGTGCTGGGATTAAAGGCATGGGCCACCACCACCCAGCCTCTCCAGTTTCTTCTAATTTGCAACAAATGATAGGTTTCCATTTATTTTTATGGCCAAATAATATTCTATTATGTAAATACCATTTTTAATTTCTGTGTTCATGTGATGATAAGCAGCTTTGTTAATTCCATATTTACCTATTATGAGTAGTATTGCAACAACATGGGCATCCAGATGAACAGTTTTACTTTAAAGATGAAATTAAGCTTCAGACAGGCAGATGACTTGCTGGGGTGAAAATAAGTGATAAACAACACAGCTGGTACTCAATCTTGCTTCCATTGTGAATCTTAACAATAATTAAAATGGAGAGCACACAGTAGGATTCGTTTTGTTTCATGATATCATATAGAATTGCAGAAGGGGGGATAGGGGACAGAGAGAATATGAATGGATTTTCCTAAAATTGTAGGCTTGGGAAATGAATATTTGGTGGGACAATGGCAAAATATAGCCCAGTCTTCAATTAACCAATCTTCACAGACCTGAGAGTAATAGGAGCCAGGGCCAGTGAAGAGGAAGCCAGGTGTGGGTATACTTTTGGGAGTTTTAGGGAGGTAGTCAGAATTCCACCAGAGACACTGATAGAGCCTCAACTCCATCTGGATGTTAAAGAATTATATGATTCAATTCTAAAAAGTTTGCTGTTTCTCAGTCCTCACTAGCAGAGATGATTTTGCAAAGTCAGATCTTCTCATTATTTATTTTACTCTACTCCAGTATCTGTTTATCTGGAATACCATGTAGATGTTCACATTATAAGGAAGGGAGGCAGGCAGGGAGCGATGGAGGAAGGGAAAGGGGAAAGAAAGAGAGGGGATACCCATTCAGAGAAAATTACCCTGACCTCTAGATTATTTTGATGAGATTTAAGTGCCTGGATCCAATGTTCTTGAGACTCAGTCCCATTCCTCAGCTTGGTCCTCAAAGGATGTATTCAGGGGTAGGAAAGATGGCTCAGCAGTTAGGGGCACTGGTTCAATTCCTGGCACCCAAATGATGGCTTACAATGGTCTGTAATTCCACTCCCGGGGATCTGATTCCATCTTCTGGCCTCTCTAGGCACCAGGCATATACATGGTGCACATATATACATGCGGATAAAACACATTTATTAATTTTATTTTATCAAATTTTTTTTATACATCTGGAATTTTATTTATAACATTTATAATTTTATTTATAAAAGAGATGTATTTAATAAATTCTTCTTTTGTAAGCTAAATTGTATTGCTTAATATTTAAAATAGACATTTTAGCCAGGTGTGGTGGCACACACCTTTAATCCTAGCAATTGGGAGTCAGAGGCAGGCAGATCTCTGAGTTCAAGGTCAGTTTGGTCTACAGAGTGAATTCCAGGACAGCCAGCTACACAGAGAAATCTTGTCTCAAAAAATCAATAAGAAAAAAAAGACATTTTAGACGCATATTCTGCATCTCACATAGTATAGAAGAACCCTAGTATATGAGATAGGAAACCTAAGGCTGACCTTTATGTTGTTCGATTCTTAAATGGTCTTTTAATAAAAAATTCAGAGCCAGATATCATGTTTTTTTTTAATTAAACCTTTCTCTGCCTTGTCATATTCCTTCCTGGGATTAAAGGTGTGTATGCTTCCCAAGCAAAGGTTTGAGATCTCAAGTGCTGGGATGAAAGGTGTGTGCCACCACTGCCTGGCTCTGTTTCTCTCCTACATGGGATCAATTTCATGTAGTCCAGTGAGGCCTTGAACTCACAGAGATCCAGACAGATCTCTGCCTCTTGAGTGATAGGATTAAAGGTGTGTACCACCATTGCTTCACCTCTATGTCTAATTTAGTGGCTGGCTCTGTCCTCTGATCTTCAGGCAAGTTTATTAGGGTACCACATTTCCCTTATTTAATCTAAAATAATAAAAGAAGATTATAACTAATATAAGAAAACTATATACAATAAGTACAATAAGTATATATAATATATACAGTCAAGAATTACATTAACAATATTCAGTCCATTAAAATTTGACAAATTCATACAAAAACTCCATTGTTTATCCTATCTTGGTGAGACCAAAATGTTGTACCTAATTCACTTTTATCCTAACTTGTACTACCAACAGAAAACTATCTTTTGATGTCTTTCAAACTTATATACTTTACACCTCTTTAGTGAGTTTCTGTTCTGAATTTGTGACAAAAAAAACTATAACCATAACTATCTAATCTTTAATTCCCCCAGAGACCTGAGAGGGAAATAATATTACCTAAGTAAGCAGGAAGTGCAAACAAGCCACTTCCAAAAAATGTGAGGAATAACAGAAACAGCTGGCTGCCTGGACAGTCACTCAAGGTTCCTCTGCAATATTGAAGCATCCATTTTCAGCCAACAGGCTTAGCATATCTGACAGACTCATCTGTGAAGCAGGATTTTTTGAAGGGCTGTCCTACTTCGTCTTGGTAAAGTTCACCAGTCCTTTCTTTTGTGTCTTGCCTGTCCATTTTGGACAGCATACTGTCAGCAGTTGAAGGAAGGGCACTTTCTTGCCCAGTGGCTAACTTTTGCTACAAAGAAATTAAACTCCTTGAGGAGTTTCTTCAATGCCCACATCATCTTCTCTGAAGTAGATTGCTGCTGCCAGGAGCAGACATGTCTCATTATTATAAAAAAAAAAAAACCTGTGTTATTAAAACATCTTAAGTGCCATATTCCATAGATCTGTGAAGTGTTTGAAGATGACCTGTATATCTAAAATATATCTTTTTGATCTTGAAAACATACCTAACATGACTACAAGTTTGGTTGTAATAACTAACTACTAACTTGTATTTTTTATATCCTAATTTGTTGGTAATAATAACTTTCAAGGACTAGTATTTACATTACATTGTTAAATGAACTGTATAGGTACAATGTCTTGAACAAGATTAAAAATATATGTACAGTATTTTCTAACAAAATCAATCTCAAATTTGTATCAATATACATAATTTGTATACAATATATAAAAATCCAATCCAATGTAAATTTTGAAAACTAGTAGCTGCTTTTTAAAAGTAGATTTCAATAATCTACCTTTAAAAAAATTTTTTTTTATTTTATTTTACAATACCATTCAGTTCTACATATCAGCCACGGGTTCCCCTATTCTCCCCGCTCCCATTCCCTCCCCTTACCCCTAGCCTACCCCCCCATTCCCACCTCCTCCAGGGCAAATCCTCACCCAGGACTGCGATCAACCTGGTAGACTAAGTCCAGGCAGGTCCAGTCCCTTCCTCCCAGACTGAGCCAGGTTTCAAACAGCCAACTCATGCAATGAGCACAGGACTTGGTCCCACTGCCTAGTTGCCTCCCAAACTGATCAAGCCAATCAAATGTCTCACCTATTCAGAGGGCCTGATCCAGCTGGGGGCCCCTCAACCTTTGGTTCATAGTTCATGTGTTTCCATTCATTTGGCTATTTTTTTCAATAATTGAGTAAAACCAAAATTTATTATAAGCCACAGTCGTCCTAGGGACCTTCATGCTATATATATAGCCTCCATGGTTCTATGGATTGTGGTCTGATTGTTCTTTATTTTATATCTAGAATCCACTTATGAGTGAGTACATACCATGACTGTCTTTCTGGGTTTGGGTTACCTCACTCAGGATGATTTTTTCTAGTTCCATTCATTTGCCTGCAAATTTCATGCTTTCATTGTTTTTCTCTGCTGAGTAGTACTCCATTGTGTATATGTACCACATTTTTTTCATCCATTCTTCCATTGACGGGCATCTAGGTTGTTTCCAGGTTCTGGCTATTACAAATAGTGCTGCTATGAACATAGCTGAGCATATATCTTTATGGTATGAATCAGCATTCCTTGGGTATATGCCCAAGAGTGGGATGGCTGGCTCTTGAGGTAGTTCGATTCCTAATTTTCTGAGAAACCACCATACTGATTTCAACAGTGGTTTTACAAGTTTACACTCCCACCAACAGTGGAGGAGTGTTCCCTTTGCTCCACATCCTCTCCAACATTGACTGTCATTAGTGTTTTTGATCATAGCCATTCTGGCAGGTGTTAGGTGGTATCTCAGAGTCGTTTTGATTTGCATTTCTCTGATGATTAAGGATGTTGAGCATTTCTTTAAATGTCTTTCAGCCATTTGAGATTCTTGTTTTGTGAATTCTCTGTTTAGCTCTTTAGCCCATTTTTTAATTGGACTGTTCAGTATTTTGATGTCTAGTTTCTTGAGTTCTTTATATACTGTGGAGATCAATCCTCTGTCAGATGTGGGGTTGGTGAAGATCTTTTCCCATTCTGTTGGCTGTATTTTTGTCTTATTGACTGTGTCTTTTGCCCTGCAAAAGCTTCTCAATTTCGAGAGGTCCCATTTATTAATTGTTGTGCTCAGGGTCTGTGCTGTTGGTGTTTTATTTAGGAAATGGTCTCCGGTGCCAATGCGTTCAAGAGTGCTTCCTACTTTCTCTTCTATTAAGTTTAGTGTAACTGGATTTATGTTCAGGTCTTTGATCCACTTGGCCTTGAATTTTGTGCATGGTGACAGATATGGATCTATTTGTAATCTTTTACATATTGACATCCAGTTATTCCAGCACCATTTGTTGAAGATACTTTCTTTGTTCCATTGTATAGTTTTGGCTCCTTTGTCAAAAACCAGGTGTTCATATGTGCATGGATTAATGTCAGGGTCTTCAATTTGATTCCATTGGTCTGTATGTCAGTTTTTATACCAGTACCAAGCTGTTTTTATTACTATAGCTCTATAGTAGAGTTTGAGGTCAGGGATGGTGATGCCTCCAAATGTTGCTTTATCGTATAGGATTCTTTTAGCTATCCTGGGTCTTTTGTTTTTCCATATGAAGTTGAGTATTTTTCTTTCCAAGTCTGTGAAGAATTGTGTTGGGATTCTGATGGGGATTGCATTGAATCTGTAGATTGCTTTTGGTAAGATTGCCATTTTTACTATGTTAATCCTACCAATCCATGAGCATGGGAGATCCTTCCATTTTCTGATATCTTCTTCAATTTCTTTCTTTAGAGATTTAAAGTTCTTATCAAAAAGGTCCTTCACTTGTTTAGTTAGTGTTATCCCAAGGTATTTTATATTATTTGTGGCTATTGTAAAGGGTGATGTTTCTCTGACTTCTTTCTCAGCCCTTTTATCATTTGTGTATAGGAGGGCTACTGATTTTTTTGAGTTGATCTTGTATCCTGCCACTTTACTGAAGGAGTTTATCAGCTGTAGGAGTTCCCTGGTAGAGTTTTTGGGGTCACTTATGTATACTATCATATCATCTGCAAATAGTGAAAGTTTGACTTCTTCCTTGCCAATTTGTATCCCTTTGATCTCCTTTTGTTGTCTTATTGCTCTAGCTAGAACTTCTAGTACTATATTGAATAGATATGGGGAGAGTGGACAGCCTTGTCTTGTTCCTGAATTTAGTGGTATCGCTTTGAGTTTCTCTCCATTTAATTTGATGTTTGCTGTTGGCTTGCTATAAATTGCTTTTATTATGTTTAGAAATGTTCTTTGTATTCCTGATCTTTCTAAGACATTTATCATGAAGGGGTGTTGGATTTTGTCAAAGGCTTTTTCAGCATCTAAGGAGATGATCATGTGGTTTTTTTTTCTTTCAGTTTGTTTATATGTTGTATTATATTGACTGATTTTCGTATGTTGAACCATCCTTGCATCCCTGGGATGAATCCTACTTGGTCGTGATGGATGATTGTTTTGATGTATTCTTGGATTCGGTTTGCCAATATTTTGTTGAGTATTTTTGCATCAATGTTCATGAGGAAGATTGGTCTGTAGTTCTCTTTCTTTGTTGCATCTTTGTGTGGTTTGGGTATCAGGGTAATTGTGGCCTCATAAAAAGAATTTGGTAATGTTCTCAGGACTCACCATCTCAAACTGATTTGATAAAAGACCAAACCAGTCCATTCCTCATTGTCCACTCACTCACTCACTTATACTTCTTTTATTGAATAGTAACTTTAAAGAAGATGAAAGTTTTGGAAATGCAAGACTGAAAAAATCATGTATTTGAGGAAACTATTTATGAAGTTATTTGGCTTCTTCCATTTATTTTATCTGCCTGTACCCACACACATGTAAGTCTAGACTGATGTCCTGGTATAATGGAGAAGACTGGGCTTACTTACCTATGAATGTCAGAGACTAATGAAATTTACCTGTGGCAGAGAATGAATAGTCAAATACTTGCTAGGGCAATTGCTTGTTAATGCCTAGTCTAAGGTGTTTCTATTTATCCTCCATTATTTTTAGTCTTAGTAAATATACATTATAGGTAGCAGTATTAGATTAAGAGTGTTTGAACATAAAGAAAATAAACAACCTAATTAAAAATGGAGTACAGTTCTAAACAGGAATTCTCAAAGAGAAAATTCAATGGCTGAGAAACAACAAAATGTTCAATATTCTTAGCCATCAGGGAAATACAAATCAAAACTACTTTGAGATTTCATCTTATAGCAGTCAGAATGATCAATATCAATAAAACAAATGGCAGCTCATGCTGTCAAGGATGTGGAGCAAGGGGAATACTTCTCCATTGCTGGTGAGACTGAAAACAGCTACTATGGAAATCAGTGTAGCAATCTCTCAGGAAGATGGGAAGAGATCTACCTCAAAGATCCAGCTGTATCACTCTTGGGCATATACCCAAAGGATGCTCCATCCTACCACAGAGAAATGTCCTTAACCATGTTCATTGCTTCTCTATTTATAATAGCCTGAAATTAGAAACAATATAGGTATCCCTCAACAGATGAATGATTAAAGAAAATGTACATTTACACAATGGATGTTCAGCCATTAAAAAATTAAAATCATGAAATCCTCAGTTAAATGGATGGAACTAGAAAAAAATCATCCTGAGTAAGGTAACCCAGACCCAGAAAGATGAATATGGTATGTATTCACTTATATATGGATGTTACCTGTTAAATCATTGATAAGCAAGTTACAGTCTGTATAACCAAAGAGGTTAGGTAGATAGAGTAATGGACTAAGGGAGAAGGATGAATAGTGGTGATATATTGTGTCCCCTAATAACATTTATTTGGGATCAGAGGACAGAGCCAGCCACTAGATTAGATACAGAGACCAGACTGTGATGGCACAAGCCTTTAATCCTATCACTCGGGAGGCAGAAATCCTTCTGTGATCACTGTGAGTTCAAGGCCACAGTAGGAAACAGAGCCAGGCAGTGGTGGCACACACCTTTAATTCCAGGGCTTGAGATCTCATGTCTTGCTTGGGAAAGACACACACCTTTATTCCCAGGAAGTGATGGCAGGGAGCAGAAAGGAATATAAGGCATGAGGACCAGGAACCAGAGACTTTTAAGCTTTTAGGCTGTTAAGCAGTTCAGCAGTTCAGCTGAGATCCCTTCTAGGTGAGGGCTCAGAGGCATTCAATCTGAGGAAACAGAATTGGCTGAGGGGTTGGGAGGTGAGGTTGGCTATGGCTTGTTCTGCTTCCCTAATCTTGCAGCATTCATCCCAACACCTGGCTCCAAGTTTTTTTTTTTTTAATAATAAGATCATTTAGCAATTCATTTTATAATGCATCTCCCTAGGAAAGGGAAATAAAATAGTTTATGGATGAGTGAGGTGTGTGGGAGGCTGGAATGGGAGGATCATATGGGGAGGGAGAGGGAAGAATGGGGTGGAGAAGGGGAAACCATCACCAGAATATATTGTATGGAAAAAAAATCTATTTTCAAAATAAGAAAAATAAAGAAGTGGGGCCTGGTTGGTAGTAATAGGCCACTAAGGGTGGGCTTTTGAAGGTTTTTCTTGATATCTGGTTCCTATCTCACTCTCTCTGGACCTATCAATCACCTTGCCAGGAATTCACCTCTGCACCCTAAATCTGAGTTACCTGAAGACAAGCTAAGGAGAGGGTAGGATTAATTATTTTTTCAATGAAACAGTGTCTTTTCCAGAATCCCCCTCAATGCAGTTACGCTCTGAGCTTCCATCATGTAGCATGATGGTCTGCACACTCTTCTGAGTTCCTCAGAAAATCATAACTTTTCCTTTTTCTTCTATGCATTTTTTTTTTCAGATTTTGGCAAAATCTTGGGCTTGCTTTCCTTTTTTCTGTGGAGCACACCCTCAGCTGCTTGTCTGCTGCTTGGCAGTTGCTATTCCCCATAACTGAACCTGCTTGCTGTCTTCAAGGCATGGCCCTTTTCCTTCTCTCTTCTCCTGGCAGATTCCAACACGTGCACTTTACCTTCCCAGTTGTTTTCCTGTCAAATCTAGATAAAATTGTCCTTGACTTCCCTCTGTCTCTGTTTCTAAATCCTTTGATTAATGGGAACAAGAATCCAAAGAAGGAACCCTGATTTCTCTGGTAACACTGACCAGGAGTCCTTATGTAATAAAGTCCTTTAAACATCTGTTTCTAGAACAGGGAGCTTGTATCCAGATTTGTTCTGGAAAGGTCTTCACAGCTTCTTTAAACTATAAAAATCCTTCAGCTGCCTTTATGTCAGCCCTTGCAGAGTCATTTATGGTGGTATTTTATTTGTACTGAAATGTGATTTTCATTGTATGTATGTTAATAAATAAATTTGCCCAGGGGTCAGAGCTATTAGAGCCATAGCAAGAGCGTGGTGGCGGTGGTGGCACTCGCCTTTAATCCTAGCACTTGGTAGAAGAGCTAGGTAGATCTCTGTGTGTTCAGGGATACAACCAGCATTGGAGACATAGGCCTTTAAGACCTGGAGGGCTGTACTTACAGGCAGTGATGAGGCAGTCATGTGTTTGGGTTTACAACCAATGAGAAGGCAGAACAGAAAGACTATTTAAAGACAGACACACAGGAAGTAGCTCTTTTTCGGGGAGGTAGGAACACTGCAGGAGGTAAGATTTTAGCTATGAGCTCTGATCTCTCAGCTTTCTCTTTTACATTGGCTTTGTGTTTCTTATTTTAATAAGAAGGTTGGTTACATCTACATCTGGTGCCCAACGTGACAAGAATCCATTAAAAACTGCTTGGCTTGGCAGCAGGTCCGGTTTCCTGCAAGGGCAGCTGGCTGCCTAGCCTGGGCAGCTGGCTCCCTAGTCCAAGCAGCCAGCTCTGTAGCTCCGGCCCAGGTCTGCTTGGCCTCAGGCCGGACTAACCATGAGCTGCTTGCTTAAAGCCAGTGCTACAAACAACTCAGGCCTGCCCTGCCGAACAGGGTCCCTGCCTGTAGAGCCAACGCACATGGTGGGAGCTTAAGGAAGCCAGAGCCAAGCCATGACTCAGCTCAAGAGGGAACACGTGGCTGGATTTAAGCTTTAGCCAGCTATTTTCTCTCTCTCTCTCTCTCTCTCTCTCTCTCTCTCTCTCTCTCTCTCTCTGGATTTACACCTAGGACACTAGGTGGCTGTCTTGAAATTCCCTCAGATTTCTACTGTTCTACACAGATTTGGTAAGTCACAACATATCAGATATTTTAAAGGAAACTACTTAAAAGAGAAATTTTTTCCACATTAAAAAATGGATTTTTATGTGTACATTGGAAGAAAATTGGGTTTTGTTTGAAATTTTAGGCAGTCTGACAATGGAACAACTATATGAGAAGATTAGTATTGTTGGAATTATGCAGTTTATCACTATGCTAATCCTCATTTTACAATTTAAAAAGATTGTCAATTTAAGTGCCAGGATGACAGCTTTAGAAAAACTTGTTAAACCTGTAAAAATTCAGACAGAAGAAATTAACAGTGAAGTTGTTTCAAGTTTGGATCATAAGGTTACAGAAAGAAAGCCTGTTTTGACACAGTCACCCTTAATTTATCCTGTAACCGTACAGCAATTGCCTGATCAAATGACTACACAAAATATTTGGGCTCCAATTGAAATGTTGGATTTTAAAATGTTTAAGGAGGCAATAGTATTTTATGGCATGCATTCCCCATATGTAAAGCAAATGTTAAACTCTTGGTCAACATATAATAGGACTGTACCACAGGACTGGCGGGAGCTGGCACAAGGTCTTCTGGAACCCAGCCAGAGGCTTCAATTTTTAACTTGGTTCAAGGATGAAGCTAAAAACATAGAAAAACAATGGAGGGATAAAGGAATACAAGTTTGCCAAGATCAGCTTATTGGAGAAGGCCAATATGCTTCAGTACAAACACAATGTTTATATGATGTCCAAACCCTAATTTTATGTCGAACAGTAGCCTTGAATGCATGGGACAGAGTTGAGGAACCAGGAAAAAAAACTGAGTCTTTTACAAAGGTTATGCAAGGCCCAAAAGAATCTTTCACAGATTTTTTTTTTTTTTTTTTTTTTTACAGAGACTGACTTCAGCAGTAAAGAGAATGGTCTTGGATTCAGAAGCTAGTAAGATAATAATTGAATCTTTGGTCTTTGAGAATGCGAATGCAGCATGCAAAAAATAATCAGGCCATTAAAGGCAAGATCTGCACCTTTGGAAGATTGGATTAGAGACACAGTTAATGTTGAGGCTCATGAGCATGATGATACGTGGGTAGGAGAAGTAATTTCAAAAGGTTTGAGGAATGTTAGATGTTTTGGATGTGGAAAGCAAGGACATATGAAAAGGGACTGTAAACAGGTCATTCCTAGAAACAATGTTTCTTCAAGGAACAATGGCAACAGAATGCCTCTTCCTTCTGGAGTATGCAGAAGGTGTGGTAAGGGAAAACACTGGACCAACGAATGTAGATCAACAAAGGACAGACAGGGTAATCCTTTGCCTCAGTCTTTGGGAAACTCCCAGAGGGGCCTCATGCAGGCCCCCATAGCAAATCCAGTTCAAACTTTTCCTGCAGCCGTAGAGGAAACCCCTGCCTAGAGCAATTAAATAGCCAAATGCCTATTGGAATAAATCATGCTGGTCAGGATGATGAAACAGAGAGAACAGAAAATTCAGGAGAAAACATAAAGAAATTTTTTTGGCAAACTTCTATTAATTAACAGAGACCAAATTTAACGATAAAAATAAATGGTGTTTTGTTGTCTGGTCTGGTAGACACAGGTGCGGATGTTACCATAATTGCACCAGAATTTTGGCATCCAACTTGGCCTCTTCAGGAGGTAAACGTTCAACTGTTAGGAATTGGTACATTATCTCAGGTGAAACAGAGTGCAAGATGGTTCAAATTTATAGGTCCAGAAGGACAGAGAGGAAAATTAAAACCATATGTGGCTAACATAGCTATGAACCTGTGGGGTCGAGACTTGTTGCAACAATGGAATACTCAGATTAACATCCCTCCAATCTCAGAAACAAATCATAAACTATCACATGTTTCTAAGAGAAATATTAGAAGGCATTATTTTGAGTGGTCACCAGCCATCCATATTATACAAGAACAGGGCACAACAGCTGATGATCTTCCAAAGACACCAACAACTCTACCTTTAAAATGGTTAACAGACAAGCCTGTATGGGTTCAGCAATGGCCTTTAACAACAGAGAAACTCCAGGCTTTAGAAGAGCTGGTAGAAGAACAATTAAATGCTCATCATATTGAAGAATCAACCAGCCCTTGGAATTCTCCTGTATTTGTTATTAAAAAGAAATCTGGTAAATGGAGAATGGTAACAGACCTTAGAGCAATTAACAAAATAATTCAGCCAATGGGCTTTCTACAATCTGGGATGCCTTTGCCTACTCTGTTACCAAAAGGATGGCCTCTCATAGTTATTGATTTAAAAGACTGTTTCTTTTCAGTACCCTTACAAGAAAAAGACAGAGAAATATTTGCTTTCACAGTGCCTACTTATAATAATTCTCAACTGGTTAAAAGATTTCAATGGAGGGGCCTCCCACAGGGAATGTTGAATAGCCCAACTCTGTGCCAATATTTTGAACAACAGCCATTGGAAGTGATATGTAAAATATTTCCTAAATGTATAATTTATCATCATATGGATGATATTTTACTAGCTGACTCAAATGCAGGTACTTTAGAAAGAATGTTTGAAGAAGTAAAGAAAATTTTGCCTTGCTGGGGATTACTAATTGCTCCTGAAAAGATACAAAGAGGAGATTCTATTAATTATTTAGGATATAAAATAGAGCTACAAAAATTAGAGCCCAAAAGGTGCAAATTAGGAGAGATAGACTACAGACTCTTAATGACTTTCAAAGATTATTTGGAGATATTTCTCATCTATGAACTATTGTTGGGGTAAAAAAATGATGAACTGACTAATTTGTTCAAAACCTTAGAAGGTGACAAGGACTTAAATAGTCCAAGAGAATTATCACCTGAAGCTGAGAAAGAATTGGCCTTGGTAGAAAAGAAAGTACATGAAGGGCACATGGATCGTATTGATCCAAAGCTGGATTGCATTTTGGTTATTTTACCTTCTAGGCATTCTCCTACAGGAATATTAAGGCAGAGGGAAGATATTATATTGGAATGGATATATTTACCAAATAAACCAAATAAAAAATTAAAAACTTATGGGGAAAAAATCTCTGATTTGATTTGGAAAGGAAAATTGAGACTTTGTCAATTAGCAGAAATAGACCCAGCAGAAATTGTCATACCTTTAACTAAGGAGGACATTGAAAAATTATGGGCAGAAAGTGAACCTTGGCAAACAGCTTGCAGTAATTTTTTGGGAGAAATTAACAGCAGATATCCCAAAAGCGATAGAATTGATCTTATAAAGAGAGCTGATTGGATCTTGCCTCAAATTGTGCAGAAAAAAACCATATCTGGAGTTCATGCATTTTATACAGATACCAACAAATAAGGAAAGGCAGGTTACAAATCAGAAAATTTAAGTAAAGTGGTTCAAAGTCCTTGTAATTCAGTTCAAAAATCAGAATTGTATGCTATTCTGTTAATATTAATGGATTTTTCAGAACCTCTCAACATAGTAACTGACTCTCAGTATGCTGAAAGAGTGGTATTACATATTGAGACTGCAGAATTTATCCTTGATGCTTCAGAATTAACTTCACTATTTATTCAATTACAAGATACTATCAGGAAAAGGAGTCATTTATATATAACTCACATTCGATCCCATACTGGTCTGCCGGGCCCTCTAGCACAAGGCAATGATGAGATTGATAAATTATTGATAGGAAACGTGCTGGAGCCCACAGAATTTCATAAAAAACGTCATGTCAATAGTAAAAGTTTACAAAAGGATTTTTCCATAACCTGGCAACAAGCCAAAAAAATAGTAAAGAAATGTCCTACTTGTTCCTTCTACAATCACACACCATTACCAGCAAGATATAACCCAAAGGGTACTCAGAGGAATGAAATCTGGCAGATGGACGTGTTTCACTTTGCAGAATTTGGAAAATTGAAAAATGTGCACCACACCATTGATATTTATTCAGGATTTCAATGGGCAACTGCTTTGAGTTCTGAAAAAGCTGATTCTGTAATCACTCATTTGCTAGAAGTTATGGCCATCATGGGTATACCTGCACAAATCAAAACTGACAATGCTCCATCATATGTCTCTGTTAAAATGAAACAGTTTTTTGCTTATTATAATATAAAGCATATTTCAGGTATACCACAAAATCCTACAGGTTATAGAAAGATCAGACAGAACTCTAAAGGATATGCTAAATAAACAGATAGGGGTAACAAAAGCCCCCAGAAATAGACTGCATAATGCTCTATTAACTTTTAATTTTCTCAGTGCCAATGAGAAAGGAACAGCAGCTGCAGAGAGACATTGGGTAATTGAAAAAACTACAGAATTAAATCAGCCTATATACTTTAAGGATGTGCTGACCTCAGAATGGAAACCAGGATATGTGTTATGTTGGGGACAAGGTTTTGCTTTTGTTTCTACAGGAGAAGATAAGCTGTGGGTACCATCAAAATTGATAAAGGTTCAATTTGAACAAGAGAAACCTTTTAATTAGAGGAGGTGATAGTTCATCAACCAGCATGAACATTCAATTTAAACTAACTTGTACCAGTAACACATGCCTTTTCATTTCATCAGATAATAACTTGCCAAAAAGGAACATCCCCAAAATTAGTCTTGGGGAAAGGATTTTGTTTTGTCTTTTAGGAGAATGAAGGTTAAGGAATCTGAAGAACACAGGACAAATGAGACAACCGAAGAAAAGGAACAAATCATCTATCCCAGGAAACAGAGTGAAATGGTGTATGGGTATATATTATCTAAAAAATTTTATGTCTTCCTAAATGTTTATTTCTGCTTTTCTCTGAAGATTTAACATATTGGTCTTTTAATAGTTCCAGTTCAATTAAAATTTAAAGCTGACTTTGGAGTTGGAGAATGGCTCCCTCCTTCTTTAAACTCAAGCATGTTGTTAAAAGGAAAATGCAAACTCACTGTATCATGCCAGAATAAAAGAGCCATCTTCTGCTATGGGACAGGAGAAAAGCCAAATTAATTAAGGAACTATTCTGTTACTAATCTCAAATCTTTGATTTTATTCTGATTCTTTAAACTTTTCTTAAAGTATAAATTTTATATCAAAATTTACAAGATTAATATATATATATATATACACACATTTTAAACTTTGTTAAGATATGAATGGTCATATGGAGTACTAACTAATTCTAGAAAAAAGGCTTCAATTAGCTGCATATGTATGTCTTTGTGTTCGAGTCTCTTATCAGTTTTCTGCAGGAAATCACAGCCAGGCCTAACATCAACTGAAGTCTCCAGGAAGAAGATGGGGCCCCACAACAACAACAATTCCATGTGGACAATAATAATGTCACTAAGCTGACAAACATCATCTACAGATCAGCTTTGAACTACAAGGTGCTCAGAGCAATTTTGAGATGACTAGCTGAGATGATCCAGTCTCAAAGGCTACTTGAATGAGGACTTGAGATAAACCCTGAACTTTGGCATTATACACAGACTGGATAATGAAGGATATAGTTACCTTTCCTAGAATTTGACAATTGACCTAAAATTCTTCTTTCAGGATAAAGATAACTTTGCCCATACCCAGCAGGAAGCAATTTTAAGAATATAAGGCCCACATTCCCAAAGAGGTGGTGTGGGGCAGGTGGTTTTTTGTTCTTTTTAATGGGTTTTGGGTCTGGGATAATTTTCAGTATTTAGGGGGGTTGGTTACAAGTTGTCGTCAAGGGTTAGGAAAAAGGCTAAACAAAAGAGATTAGATTTAAGGTTCTTGTTTAAAAAAAGAAAGAAAAGAAAAGAAAAGAAAAAGACAATTTACTAGTTTTAAATACTTTACATTATTACCAACTATTAGGATATAAAGTAATGAAAGTTAGTAGTTAGACATTACAATAGAACTTGTAGTCATATTAGATATGTTTTAAAAATTGAGCAGATATATTTCAGATAGGTTATCTTCAAACCCTTCAGAGATCTATCGAATATGGCATTTAAAATATTTTAATAACTTAGAAATTTTTCTTTTATGAGATATGTCGGCTCCTGGCAGTACCAATCTACTTCAGAGAAAATATTGGCATTGAAGAAACTGCATATGGAGTTAACTTTCATTGTGGCAAAAGTTAGCCACTGGACAACAAAGTATCCTCGAATCAACAGGACAAAATGGACAGACAGGACACGAAACAAAGGACTACTGATTGTTGCCAAAACAAGTGTGGTTATGGCTTTATCAAAAGGCATCTTCTGAGGCCAGGATAATATGGCTCCATCCCTGAAGTGGCTTTTGCAATCCGGAAAAGGTACAGTGCCCTTTTCTTCAAAGGCAGCTGAACAGGCAGTGGGCCGATGGCTTCTGTTGTGCAATGGAACAGCAGCTGAAAGCTCACGCCTCTCAATAGTAGACTGGCATTTAATAGAGGGATGTGGAGAAGAAGGGGATGCTGAGATGAAGCCATATATACGAAGCCAAGAAGAATGAACAGCTGAATTAAAAAACCATCAACAATTTCCAGAATTAAAATCCTGAATCATTATATGACACTAGTGGAATTCAGGTGTTTCTGGTACATGGACTGCTCTCACCCAATGTGAGGTTGAACTGTTGACCTCGTGTACATCCTATTTCACAAATGAGTCTGTCAGATACTCTAAGCCTATAGGCTGAAGATGATGCCCCAACACTGCGAAGAAACCTCAGGTGACTGTCCAGGCAGCTGGCTGTTTTTGTCAACTCACAAATTTTTTGCTTGCATGCACTTCCTGTTTTTATTTTTGTTAGCTCATATTATTTCCTTCTTGGGTCTCTGAGGTAGTTGAAGATTAGTTAGTTATAGTTGAAGGTTAGTTAGTTATAGTTGAAGATTAATTAGGATAGAAAGTGAATTAGATACATGTTGGACTTACCAAAATAGGATAGATAATGGAATTATTTTCTCTGATTTGTCAAATACAAATGGACTAGACATCATTTAGGTATTTGTTACTTGTATATATTATATATAGTTATTGTACTTTTGTATATAGTTTTTCTTTTGTTAGTTATAACTTTTTGCCTTTTTTCTTTTTATTAAAATAGAAAAGGGGAAATATGGTGGTATTTTATTTGTACTGAAATGTGATTTTCATTTTATGTTAATAAATAAAATTTGCCCAGGGGTCAGAGCTATTAGAGCCATAGCAAGAGCGTGGCGGCGGCGGCACATGCCTTTAATCCCAGCACTTGGTAGAAGAGCTAGGTAGATTTCTGTGTGTTCAGGGATACAGCCAGCATTGGAGACATAGGCCTTTAAGACCTGGAGGGCTGTACTTACAGGCAGTGATGAGGCAGTCATGTGTTTGGGTTTACAACCAATGAAAAGGCAGAACAGAAAGACTATTTAAAGACAGACACACAGGAAGTAGCTCTTGGGAGGTAGAAACATTGCAGGAGGTAAGATTTTAGCTCTGAGCTCTGACCTCTCGGCTTTTTCTTTTACATTGGTTCTTTGTTTCTTATTTTTATAAGACGGTTGGTTATATCTACAGTCATTGATTATTTTGACATGACATAATGAAAAGTGATCTTCGAGTGACTGAAATGACTGGAGCTAAAAGTGGATTCAATATCATCTAGCCTTTTCCTCCACTATCACACCCCTTCTTTTTGTCCACAATCATCACAGTGCATAGAGGGAGACTCTTCAATGTTTAGTCTTCAATCTGTGTTGCTAAATCTTCTTCATTTCTGATAAAGATCCGTCCTAAAATGTTGTTAGTCTTCTTGCTTTCCATTCAGCAGATTCCAGTAGCTTCTGTCCCTTTGTCCTTGTTTGTCAAGATTTTAGATACAATGTGGGCTAGACCTCCTTGGTGAGAATTGTTGATGCCTGCCTTTATAGTCCTCAGTTACTTTGGTTTCACTTCTGGGTCAATAGCTTGATGCGTCCCTCTTAGTGGGAACATTAGTGGTGGACTTTGTGTGCTTAGGGGAAATGATGAACAAAACAGCAGAAGATAAAGTCAAACACAAGAGAAAATGATGTAATCAAAAGATCAAAAAAATGTAAGACACATGAAGATGTCAGTATAACACGGTGGTTTTTTATATTTATTTATTTGTATATTTATTTTGTTTGTGGGAAAGTGGGTAACTTTGTGATCTGTGGAGGTTGGAAGACAACTTCAGGGGATCAGTTCCCATCTTCTACCATGTGGTTCTGCGGGATGGAACTTAAGTTGTCAGGCAAATAGCCTTTACCTGCTGACCTGTGTCAATGGCCTTAATTTCTTTTGTTTTTTGAGACAGGGTTTCTCTATGTAGCTCTGGCTGTCCTGGAACTTGCTTTGTAGACCAGGTTGGCCTCAAACTCAGAGATCCACCTGCTTCTGTATCCAGAGTGCTGGGATTAAAGGTGTGGGCCACCACTACTCCACACTTCTTTTTTTTTTTTTTAAAGAGCACATTAGAGCATGATAGTAAATACATAAACCAGCAACTAAGTTATTTATCAAGTAGTAGGTGCTGTGCATGATTGGATGTATGCTGTTTTTATATGATGGGCAGCACAGTAGGATTGTTTGCTCTGGTACCACTCTAAACATGAATAATGTGTCATATGATATGACACAATGGCATCAATAGGCTATAGAACATTTTCAGATTTTTGGAAGTCATATGGGACTAATGTTATCTATGCCATTTTTCATTGGCTAAAATATCATTATGTCATGCATGATTTACTTTAAATTAGCTATAGATTAAACATGCTATGTAATACATTGTAAATAAGTAAGTATAATTATTCAATGAATGATAAGAAAAAATATGTACATATTTAATATAGATAGAAAACTGAGGTTGACTGAATTCATGAACATGGAAACCATGGATATGGAGAGTGGCTTTCATCCAAAGAAGGAAAAATAATAGAATGCCTTCTGTTCAAGCATTTTTATATTTTGTTGATGATGCTACCCTGTTTTATATAACCATGACCAATACTATCAGAAAATACCACTCGGGTATTTCTATGTTTGATTTATGAACTGAGTATTTGGGAGTAAGATTCCAGGAATATTTTATTTGAATAAAAATTAATCTACATGTCAGCTGTATATGAAGTTATTTTCATTTTCATTTTCTCCAGTGCTTTGGTTCACTTAAAGTCTACTAGACTTAACCTTATATTTTTTTCATATTAGAATGCAGTTTGGAAAACATTGATTGTGAAGGAGTAGTCATTGACTCATCTTTTGCTATTTATGCTTTAAATGAAAGATGAAATGAAAAGTAATTTTGCCTCAGCCTCTCTGTCACTTCGTTGCTGAAACATTGCCCTGCAGTTCACCTCACAACCTCACAACCACTGATTAGGAACACCTGCCCACCAAAGACGAACTCAAGTATTTATAATTGGATGAACTGCTAAGCTATATTTCCAGGCTTGCTGTGACATCTAGAAACTAGCTGTTGACATTTTTGTTCAGTTTTCCAAAATACCAAATTAGCAAATTGGGTCTGCTCAGTTTGCTTTTCCCTACACAGGTTGTACTGAACTGTAATGGGTTTTCTAAGCTACTGGTACTTAAATTTAACGTTGAGTTATTTAATTTTCAGTTTACATTTCATATGATGGAGTAATGAGAAGCTGGGTAAAAGGTCTAAAGCTAGGCTTCCCTTTGGCACGGGTTATACTTGTCAGAAAGTCCATTTGCCTTTCTAGGCAAATATTGATGAGAGCCTGATGACTGAGGTTAGTTGACTAAGTTTTCTAACCTGTTTAAATGTTGTTTTTAAGAGGGTCTTTGGTGATAGACAAGCATATAAAAATACAATTGATAGAGTGTAAAATCCCATGTGAAGCTTGACATCTTCAGAATCACTCTTCAAACTGTATCAAAGTTTATTGAGATGTATAGACTTTGGGTATGGTCAATTTTGGTGTGTGGCAGTGTTTTTTTTATTTGCAATTTTTGATAATAAAGTTTATAAAATTAAAAAAAGGATTGTTGCAGACTCATGCACTGCCTGTTTTTCTCAGCTTTCCCAGTTTCTTTTTTCTATGAACTCTTCCTAAATTTATTTATGAATTATTTGAAATTTCACTCTCTAGGCCAAGGTTTCAAGTTTTCATCCATCCTCAATGGTTGGATAAATAAATTAGTTATGATGACTGTGTGGGAAGTTCCAAAAGATTAAGATATTATGCCTCAGTGGCTTCTGAATTTTTAAATATTCAGCTATAAATGTCAAAATCTGGAGCAAAGGTTAAGTAAGCCCTGTTGACTTTGTCTGGTAGAATGACAATAAATAGATACAGTTCTAGTCTTGACTATGTGTCTAGTAGCTAATTGCACAGAAAATTTTGAATCTCCTTTGGTACATTCTCTGTATTAGTAAAATAAATGTCATTGGCCTGATGGTTATATG
The DNA here is from genome assembly GCF_004664715.2 of Peromyscus leucopus. Taxonomy (NCBI): domain Eukaryota; kingdom Metazoa; phylum Chordata; class Mammalia; order Rodentia; family Cricetidae; genus Peromyscus; species Peromyscus leucopus. Next base: position 94,678,942 of record NC_051067.1, on the reverse strand, counting down.
TAACCTTATTTTGAGATTATATGACTCACTTTTCTCTTTCTCTCCCTTTTCTCTCTCTAGGTTTAATGTGACATCTTGAAACTGGTTTTTGACATTTTCTACTTGTTCCAGAAAATGCCACATTAGCAACCAAAAGTTCTATTATGAAGAATCAATGGCGCTTGATACTTTGATATATTGAAAATCAAAATATACTAATATTAAATAAAAATTAAGTTTGATATTAAGCTTTTCTCCACCCGGGACAGATTTTTCTTGCTTTGAGGCTCCATGAAGGATAGGAATGTGCATAGTTGGAACTTTTTTGGGGGGAGCTAACAGGTCCAGCTGAGGTACCTAAGTGGAAGACCCTAAAAGATCAGGAGGCACCAGCAGATCATTTGTCAAAAAGATGGAGGCCACATAGAGTAAGCATTTGCTGGTACAGTTTCCCCAGGGTTCTGTGGTTCTCATAGTTGAAAGATTTGAGAAAGTAGATCAATGGAGCCATATAAATGTGACAGTGATTCTGTTTTTATTTTTTTATGATGGACACCTTCCTACTCATCAATGCTGTGCTGAGCCATAATGGGGCCAGACAAAACAGGAAAAATCAGTAAGACAAATACCACCGTTATTTAAAAAAATGATGTGTTGTTTTTCACAGATATTTTTGCACTGGTTTTTATGTTTAAAAGTGTTGCACTAAAATGCTGTTTATTACAATTACCACAAATTTTGACTCCCCAATCTTGGGCCTACTAGCCATTCATTAATAAGAGGTCACTGTGGGCTAAGTATGTCAACAATGACAAGATAATATGCCTTCTCATGAGGCTTTTGTTCTCTGTGGGCTCAGTTGTCTGACTATATATAAACGGAAGACATGTAATGAACTGAAAAGTTGCATTATCCAGTACAGTTTTAAAAACTGCCATCCAAGGTACCATTCATCGCAGTCACATGCAATTCATGTTCCTAACAACCATTATATTGTACACAATGTAGAATTATTTCTGAAAATTTAAGACAAAAGATTGATGCAACACGAATTCTTCCTATGGGCAAAGCAAAACCACAGCACTGAATGAGACAATCCATCTGCCAGGAGTAGCAAGAGAAGTCTGCAATTGCTCTGGGAAATGACATGGGAAAACTCATCAGAGGAGGGAAAAGACTGGAAAGCACAACCACAGTCTGCTGAGGTGGAATGTGCTGGGTATTTTGGGAGCAGAAAGTAATTCCCAGTATACATGGAGGGCAACTAATAATAGGCTCTGGACATGTTTCCTTCTATCCAACCAAAATAATGTTTTCCCACAGGCCTGCCATGGAAAATGAAAATAATGTGGGTTAGTGAACTAAGTGAAGAAATATGCTCTTAATCACTCATGATTTGAAATAGAAAAAGAAAACAAAACAACAAAGCCAGTGTTAGAATGGGGGCCATCTTGCAGCCTGTTTATCAAAGTCAGGGGACAAATGACAAGATTAAAGTTTATGAAGCCTAGCCTCTTGAGACACGGGCCAGTTCCTTACTCCTTTTCATGGCTACTCTGAGACTTAAACACACATGTGTGTGCATGTACACACACACACACACACACACACACACACACACACACACAGCAACAAACCAACCTCTGGCATGCAGGTTCTGATAAAGTCTGTAGGTTCCTCAAAAGAGTTAAAGCCACAACTCCCATGCGTCCCATCATTTCATGCAAATCTAGAAACCTGAAGAACTGAAAACAGGAACTCAAATGGATACTTGTACACCAAGTATTACTTGTAATAGAAGGCGACAACAAGGAGCAAGCACCAACAGAAGACTAATGGAGAATGTCAGAAGAAGTGTGATGTCTATACACTACAGAATTTTATTTAGTTGTGAAGTGGGATGAAGCTCTGATATATGCTACACATTGAAGTGAAATAAATGAGGCACAGAAAGGAACATATTGTATGATTGCACTTATAAAAATATTAGAATAGGCAAATCCATAGTTTCAGAAGCAAATAGAAGCTCCATGGGTGGGATTGGGAACTTGTTTCTTAATAGATACAATTTCCAATTGGGCTATCTTAGTTCTGTATTAATTACTTTTGTATTAGTTACTTTTCTTCTATATTAGTTACTTTTCTTCTGTATTAGTTACTTTTCTTCTGTATTAGTTACTTTTATATTAGTTACTTTTTCTCATAAATTGTAATGGCTCTTCATATTTGATGTGCAGTCGAGGAAGCAGAAAGCACAGGAAATGAAGTCTGCCCTAGTAATTCACTTCTTCCAGCTAGGCTTCATGTCAAGACCCATCCCTAGCTGGGACCAAGAGTTTGAACATACGAGCCCATAGGAGACATTCCAGAATCGAACCACAGCACAGGGTGTTGGAAGTTTTATGTACTGATATGATGATAGCTGAATAATAATACTTTAGATGTAATTAATGCTACTGAAACACCTACTTCAAATACTTAAAAAGACAAAATTCATGTTATATGTGTTTTACCACAATAAGAAAGTAAAATAATTTGAAGGGGGGGGGAGCAATGTAGAATGGCAAGGATTGGTATGAAATATATGCATGATGCTGTCTATATAGTACTCAAAGCCAAGTGTTGAATTTTAAGCCATATTCTTTTCTTTAAAAAGATTTATTTTTACGTGTGTGTGTGTGTGTGTGTGTGTGTGTGTGTGTGTGTGTAATAAATTGTTTGATCCATTAGTCTGATATTAAAAATGAATGAAAACACACTGTGGTGGTTTGAAAGAAAATGGCTCCCAAAGGGAGTGACACTATTAGGAGGTGTGGCCTTGCTGAAGTAGGTGTGGTCTTGGAGGAAGTGTGTCACTGTGGAGGTTGTTTTGAGGTCTCATATATGCTAATGTATGCCCAGTGTCTGCTGTGGGATGGTCTGTATGTCAAATTGCTCTGACTGGTCAATAAATAAAACACTGATTGACCGGTGGCATGGCCAGGCAGGAAGTATAGGAGGGACTAACAGAGAGGAGAACTGAGAGAATAGGAAGGCAGAGGGAGACACTGCCAGCCTCTGCCATGACAAGCAGCATGTGAAGGTGCCAGTAAGCCACGAGCCACATGGCAAGGTATAGATTTATGAAAATGGATTAATTTAAGCTACAAGAACAGTAGCTTAACAAGAAGCCTGCCACAGCCATACAGTTTGTAAGCAATATAAGTCTCTGTGTTTACTTGGTTGGGTCTGAGCAGCTGTGGGACTGGCTGGGTGACAGAGATTTGTCCTGACTCTGGGCAAGACAGGAAAACTCTAGCTACAAGTGTCTTAGACCAATTCCTGTTGCCTGTGAGTCAAGATGTAAGAACTTTCAGTTCCTTCTCCAGCACCATGTCTGCCTGTATGCCACCATGCTTCTAGCCATCATGAAAATGGACTAAACCTCTGACCTGGAAGCGAACCATCACAATTAAATGTTTTTTTCTAAGAGTTGCTGTGGTCATGGTGTCTCTTCACAGCAATAGATTCCCTAACACACAAACACAGACACACACAGACACACACAGACACACACAGACACACACAGACACACACACACACACACAAATACACACACAAATACACACTGACCATTTGGTTTCACAAATCCTTCTCTTTAAGCTGACTTGTATCCTGATGGTGGCAGCTTCCGTCTGTATCTTTGCTCTGTCCTGCAGAGAATAGCAATGCAACCCCCACTTCACGGCTGCTCTCGTTTTCTGGCATATTTCCTCTTTCTCTTTTCCTCTCCCTACCTCTCCCTTCCTCCCTCCTCCCCCCTCTGTCTCTTTTCTCCATTTCTCTCTCTCTTCTCTCTCTTGTTTGTGTTCAGAATGAAGCTCAGGGCTGCACATGCTGAGCATATTACTAATCTTCCTAGGATGGAAGCAGCCAGGGGTCAGGGCCAGGAACCTGCACCACAGTTCTTCCAAATGGAAAATGGTTGGTGTCTTTTTGTCATAATTTTGACATTGAGAGAAAAGTCTGAATACATTAGAATGTGGACTTTCAAGCATTTATACCACAGGCTAGGTTTCTGCGACTAAACCTAAAGAAATGTGTGACAAGTTATATACCTTTTTAGATATCTAATTTCCATTTGGTGGGCATTTATATTTCAGGTTAGGAAATTGTGTTTATGTATTCACAAAATCATACTTATCTATTGACCCTATTTTCTGTTTTTAAAAGATATTTATGGACTTCAGAGGTATCTACAGTTTCTAAGTAGGGCGGTGAGTTTTAGAAGTAGGTATAGAAATTGTTATTTAGCATGTATATGTAATGCCAGCAAGATCTATAGGTGAAAGTATTATAAGTTTATTAAAAGTGTCTCTTTTCCTAGCCTATTTGGAACTTACTGGCTGGCTGGTTGTCCACAGGACTTTGTCTCATAGCAGTCACATATTTATGGCTGTTCTAAGCCAAGGGTTTGTTTTTGTGTTCAACCACCAAGGTTTGTGAACCTAAGGAAGAAATATAATTTTTCCTTGGAGTTTAGAAACCTTATTCCTTTAGAATCCTACTTATACAATTTTCTCTTTATAATTTCCTTGTTACCTTCAGCCTTTTACTAAGTTTCTCTGTGTTTTTTTCTTTCTTTCCTTTTTTTTTTTTTGACTACTTCATATACTTTATGCACAGGGAGGGACAAGCGTGTTTTATTACTCAGTAAGTCATTCTTTAATATGCTCACCGCAAGTAGCGAGTGTTCACCTTTTGGAACACTCTGGTGTGTGTTAGTAGATGAGTAAGTATCTGGAGATGTGGTGTAGCTATGCAGCTCCATGTTCAGCAGGTCAAGAAGTGGGATCTAGGAAAAATAGAGAGGGTGGTCTATTGGGCATAGGTGCCATTTGAGACCAAGCATGTGTAGTGCTGACATCTGTACTTATAAATTACAGATAAACAATGACATAATAATGCACCCTTTATAAAAACATTTAGCTTCGGGTAAGTAAGCACATGTATTAGGTGATAAAATAAGCAATTAAAAATGTTTTGAGTGTTTCGTTGTTTGAGTTTCTTGTAATTGAGCTTTGGAGTGATGGTTGGCTCTGGAGGTGATTTAATACTTCTAAATTCAACATGTCCATTGTGGCCGTGCTAAGCGTCAAGAAGTCTTGATACTTTGTGTGTGCACATACACCAGTAGCTTACTGGACTAGCAAAATCAGGCCTAGCAGATAGAGTTACTGATATGAAGACCAAAATGGTTGTACTATGAAGTCACACTTCTTGGTCAAGGCAGCTGCTCTAAATCTCAGGTGGAAAACAACAGTCCAGAGAATGTCATGTGTTTGGGGTTTTCAGTGACCTGCTCTCGCTCCTTAAGACAGCCAGAACAGGTATCATTGAGATGGAGGCTCCATGATACCTCTGCACACTTCAGCACTTTACCACTCTACCTCAGAAGTGAAAATAGACTGTTCTCAGTTAAAAAGGTGGAGAACAGAGAGGCCCTAGCATTAACTGTTTTGAATGAGTGCATGTGTGATGTTGACCTTGGAATACTTACATGTTTAGCACTCAGGTGCCTCAGAACCACATGCATGCTTTTTGTTCAGCATACTCTCAACTATGAAGCATCATAAACATTTGCTTTCCTGAAAGTAAGGTCCTGCATTTATGCAAACATTAACAAAATAGTTAAGAAAACCCAAGGAAAATACAAAGAGAATGTGACTCATGGGCAGATGTTTCTGAAATTATGTATTTTTCTGTGAAGCATTAGTTGTTTTAAAAGCATTAATGGTGATCTTTGCTTTAAAACGTGGGTGTATAATTTAAGGTAAAACACCTTATTGTACAATGAAAAGTTTACTTTGCTAAGTACTTAATTTATAGTAACTTTTTTCCTTGTAAGAGATTTCTTTAAACAATTTTTTAGTAATCTTTTTATGGGAAGGTTCTTATTTGGGAGCTGACAGAAATTTGAGAGAATTATTCTGAGCAGAATAGGATATAGTTTATTTAAAAAATACCTCCTTAAAAGGATGTTCTGCAGTTTCTCATATAAATCCCATGTAAGGTTTATCAGCTGCTGTCATGAGAATTAAAATTTTTCATCTGTGTCTCCCATGTTTCACATCTGAATCTTTATTTTATTTTCTCTATTACAAGGTTCAGGTAGCCACCAAATTCTGGGTGAGGACCTTTATATATGAGAAACGACTTAAGAAATTTTCTTGTAAATTGGATTTTAGAATTATTTTTCCCAGAGACATTATTTTACAAATGACTTGTTGATTAGAAGAATTTCTGATATACATTTCTTCCTTTAAATGGTGGAGATGGAAGTTGACCTACCATGGAGCCAGCATGGAGGGCATCTGGGCAATGGTTGGGACAGCTTTCCTATTTCTACTGCAGTACTGTGATTGACTTTCAGATTACAATGATATATAATATTTAATGGTCAGTTTGATGTCCCTCTAAATTGAATTCTACTCTCAACTTGTCAGCCAGAGCAGGTGAGACTCACTATCCTGTAGGCATGCAGTTGGCTGTTGGGTGGCTTTGCCTTCCCTGACGTCATAGAGATGGACTGTAGACTATCCAGATCCTTGGGGATGGGCGTTAGCTCAGTCAGGAACACAGGTGACTGCAGTGCATGTGTGAGGGCCTGAGTTCAGTCTGCTGTACCACATAAAAAGCTGGGCAAGTGGCCTGTGCTTGTCACCCTGTGCTTAAGGGGCACAGACTCTGGCCTCCACATTCGTGTGCCCCTTGCCTATGTACCCATCTCCTTCATACACATAAAGAAAGAACCCAGGTCCTTTCTCTCTGTGTGTCTTTTATCATTGTATTGTGAGACCAAAATGAGCCATCTTAGAAATAAGACTAAAATGCTTTCACCCTAAAACTAAGGCCTAAGATTTCTCCTTTTGGGAGTAGGCCATTAGTTACTAAAACCAGTCAGTTCAGATTCCAGAAACCAGGAAGTGTAAAAGTACAGAGTCACAAGATATTCACGAGGTAATGCCCGCCGGACTATGGAATGTCCTCTCCCTGGTTTCCAGGGTAACTGACCACAGAAATGCCCCCACCTGAGGGCAGCCAATGAGAAATGGTGGCAGACAACCACTCCTTTAGAAGTAATTTCTAGAAGTCCCTAGAAGCAAGCCAATCAGAATTGTACCCGTACTAGCACCCCTAACCTTGTGATTTTTCTCTTTAAAAACTGAGCTTGCAGATAGGTGGGCACTTCCTCCAGCCTCCACTGAGTTGGATGTATTGGACGAAGTCCCTGCCTAGGCTTGTATTGCTTTTGGATATCCAGAATTAAACCTTACTTTTGCATTCTGGCATGCTCGTCTTTGGTGGTCTCTCTGGGGGTTACGATCTGGGCACAACAGTATGTTTTTTTTTTTTTTTTGCCACTGGTTGAATCATGAAAAATCATCAATTTTTAAAATACTGTTTCTCACATGAAGGACTGTGAACTATGGTTTTTATTTAGCAATTACAAAACAATTCCCTTTTGTTGTAGAATATTAATCCCCATATTTACAAAACTACTCCTTTGTCATTCTCTCTTAACATTAGGTTAGTTTGACTGCTTGCTCCATTCACTAAATGCATTACTATATTACAGAACTTATCTTATTTCCTTTTGTCTTTGTTTAGTTCCAGTGAAGCTAGTACTACCTGTAGCTGTTGCTTTATAATGGGCCTCAAGGAAGAAAGGTTAGCCTCATTTATAGGGGCTGTTTTAGCTACTTTCCTCATTGTTTGGACAGACTACCCAGCAAAAGCCACTTAAGGTAGAGTTAATTTTGGTTCATAGTTAAAGAGCAATACAGTTTATCCTGGTAGAAGATGTAGTGGTCTTTGCTCCACCCATGGCCTTGGGCTATAGGGCCTGAAGGAGTCGGTGCTTCCTGCCATTGTTTGTGACCTCTTATAAGGGAGGGAGAAGGTTCATTCTCCCTGTTCCTGCCTGTGAGGTGGGTTTGCTCCTGGTCAGATCAGAGGACAACTTAAGCTGTCTACTCTGTTCTGTATTCGTGAGTTTATTTCCTCAACTTATATCTTAATGAATTCTGCTACCCATTTAATAGACTCATGTGGATTGATCTTAATAGGAAGATGTGGCAACGGTAATGTGAGGTGGCTGATCGCATTGCAAAGAGATGAATGTTCAGCTTTTTTCTGCTTTTTATTTGGTCTGGGCCCTCAGTGTTATGCCCAGATTGTGACCCCCCAAAGAGACCACCGTAGACCTTGGATGTCCAGATGCAACAGCAAGGTTTATTCTGCAGATACAAGTCTAGACAGGGACTCATTCCTACACCCAATACAGTGAGGCAGGGAGGAGTGCCTCTTTCTTGGGGAAGTTAGTTTTTATAGGCAAAACCCATAAAATTTGTTAGAGGGGAGGGGGTTAGTACGGGTCCATCCTTGATTGGTCAAGTTTTTCCCGGGCCTGGGCTTTACCTTATTTTATCTTATCTGTTTGCCCTGTCAGGAGTTTTACAACTCATCTCCGGGGTCTGGTCTTGTTATCTCTGGAGAGGGCATCTCGTGGTTAATTGGTTACCATCAGACATCCTGACTCTGTCCTTTTGTTCCTGGGGCTGGCGCCATCATTTCTGGGGACTTGAAACTGGCCTGGCCTGGATCACAGTCCCCAAAGCTGCCACTGAATACTTTAGGTACAGAATGCAAAAGTAAGGTGTTTTCTAAGTTTACAAGTCTCCAGGGAGGCTCTTCCAAATCTCTCACTCACAGCAGGGAGGTGGGAAGGAGCCCTCCCCTTTCTTTGTGAGGCTAGTTCTTAAAGGCACAGACCATATAATTTATTTTAACCCGCCTCCCTTTTTAGTCTTTTGGTCGAATATCCTGACTGTTTTCCAAAGTCCCTGTAGCAGATACAACCACCTGGGGAAAAGGGGTCTAAGTTCTTATCTACACTTAGGAATCCTGGTTTAAGCTTCTCTTTGTCTGTAGGGGATAGAGTGGGGGGTTTTACTGAGGTATCACATTTCCCCCCTTTCTTTGTTCCTAGAGGGGCTCAATCATGGGCCCCTAACTTGCTCTAATTCAAGAGATTCTCATGTCCTCACTTCGGGGTCTGCATATGACTCATATTCGGTGGTCCTAACTTGTGTATAACTCCATTGTACCATGAGTTATATACTGCCTAGCCTCTGTTTTATAAATTGTACTAGTCTGTTAAGTATATAGGGCCTGAGTAAGATAATGAGGATCACAGTGGGCCCTATTAGACTTGCCTCTATGTTAGGGAGCTTTTTTGACCCAGCATTTCAGCCTTACTGAAGAGGGAAAATGGACGAAGTGTTTTCTTCTGGAACTGCTTCAAGCTGGCACTGGGGCGCAGTTGTCGGGCAGGGGGCAGAAAGTTGAAATGCTGGTCAAAGACTGGGCAAGGGGCATTTGTCAGAAGCATGTAGCTGCCTGACCCCATAGGGACAGGGAAGAATCATGTTAGCTGGGCTGGTCCACGTCAGCTTTTAGCAAGTCTGGAGCTCACAGTCGCCTGGAGCAATGCAGTCAGCAACTGAAGCTTGGAGGTGACTGCCAGCCAAATGGAGATCTGTTGAGACAAATTTAAACTAGAAACAGAAGTTAAAATTTATGAACTTATTTGGAACCCCTAGGTCCATATCTTTAGTAATGGGAAAAGCACTAGTCCCAAAACTATGAGAGGAAAATATTATCTTTAGGAACACTTATCTGGGGTCCTTCCGACCTCTGTGAAGTGGGTCTAGGTTTTATGACTCTTTTGATCCTTTGAGGCCTACTTACAAAATGACATAAAAGTTTTAGATACGTTAGATTACTAATCTGTACCGAAATCCATATTGTAAACAAAGCAGGTAATGGGTATCTGTAAAACAGCAGAAGTGGACTCATACCTTTGAGTCCCAACAAGAACTACAGATTTGGGTTAAAAGCTTGTGTATTTTCCTTCTGTACAGAAAGCCAGGTATAAATTGGACAGAGATTTTTGGCCTGATGAGAAGCATTTTTAGGTTTATATTTACATATTTTTAGATGACATCTAAAACAAATTCAAAATGTTGAGCTTGTAACTGAACAATAAGTAGTCATTGCTCTACCAGCTCATCAGGGCTCCTAAATGTTGAGCTCTGAACCATAGAACAGGAGAGTAATCTGAAACATATTTTATCTTAAATCATTTTTTTTTTTGAGATCGTCAAAGCTTAGAAGTTTTTTTATCCTAAAAGTGAACTAACAAGCTAGTTATCTCCTTGCAGAAGGATTTGGTTGATGCTCCCATGCTGACAAAGTTAGAGCTAGCCTAGCCATCAGTACTATCAGAAATCTGAGAAGGATAATATCTGAGTGCAGACCAAGAAGCTTCCAATCCTATAAATTACAGGGACCAATCCCTACCCAGGTCTCTAGAGCGTTGGAGGCACCAGTCAGAACAGCATCAATCTTCTTTCACCATCCGGCCCATTACGATCCTGTTTCCTGACTTCAGCACCAGCAGTTCTGTCACAAGCTTCCCATCAGTTCCTTTACCAGGCTCTAATGTGACCATCACTTTTCCATCAGGCTGGGGGATGCTTCGGAAGAGACAATGTTGCTCCCAGATGAACTGTCCAGTCAATTTGATATCTATATCTACCTGGCCAACCCTGGTGACATTATCTTTGATGTGGTAGGGAAGACATTCAGATATCAAGGGGTCCTCATTTAGATTTACCAGGTAGGGAGTCTTTTACAGTACAGTACCATCTTCTCGGACAGCCATGTCCATCTTAGCCAGCAATGTTTCTCTCTCCATTCTGAGGGCTTTTGTCTTAGGAGGCATTTTTTTTTTTTTTTAAAGTCTCATTTATCTTGGCAATAATCTTTGTCTCCTGTAACCTCTCTATGGCCTCCTCAGGCCCAATCTTGGGCGCAGCACTAGGGGAGAAGGAGGGCTCCAGCTCCCCATTGTGTGGAGGAGGAGACTAGGGTGAAGCTGGGGTGGAAGGAGATGATACCACTGACAGAGCATCTCTAGGACTGTTCTCTTTTACCTTTAGACCTCTTAGGGCAGAGGCTGAGAGTCCCTGAGCCATCAGCAGCTCCCAAAAATGCGCCACCTCCTTCTGCAGCTCTCGGGTAAGCCAGGCATTGGGGCATCTTGCCCTGTGGTCAGTGTAGCCATGATCCAGGCAGAGACGTTGTGGTGCCTTGTATGTAATCTTCTTTGGAGACCTTGGGTCACTGCTAGGATTGGAAGCCTGTCTGATATAATAAGCTTTTAGATCAACATTTAAATGCCATATTCTGCAGATCTCTGAAGTATGAGGGTTGTCCAAGTGTATCTGAATAGACAAACTTTGATTCTAGTTACTTGTTTCAAGCTCAACCCTGAAAACATATGCAAAGGACTGAGTAAATAAGTAAACATATCCCTGTAATATTATATCAGTATTTATTTACCCTGATTATAATTTAAAAAGAACTCAATTATTTATGACTGACTATTTATGTTCTTTAATAGTCTATAATAAGTAGCCTAAAAACAATGTTTTTAAGTTGAAGCTCTTCTAGCATCAAATACAGGTTCAGTAAAGAAACCAAAATAAAATATCAATATAAAACATATATATGTATCATTTTATCTAAATAACTTGAGCTTAACAAACTTAGCAAATACAAGGAGGCTAGACAACATTTTTAAACATTTTTAAGTCATTGGTTTTTAACTATAAAAACTGTTTTTAAGAGATTAAGATCTCTCAAATGTCTTTTGTAATATCAGCAATAAAATATTATTATAATTTTTTTAAGGGGGAGAAAACATGGCATAAATTACAAAGTTTAGCTGCCAGAGCAAGGTATATTCCTGTGTAAAAAAGCATTTAGGTGCAGCTTTAATATTAATCAAATAAACATATGTTGCCATCTATTTAAATTTTCTAGAAACTTGCTGTTGAACACTTGGTAAAGACATAAGTACTTAGGTGTTAACTCAAGTAGATCTTTATAACCTTAGTAAAAGATGGCTGCCAGCCACATGGCTGCCCATGAGGTCACCAGCCAAGATGGAGGGAGCCACATGGTTGCTGTTTAAAGCTCATTTTTTTTAAACAATAACTTGTACGCATACACACAGTTGGATCCAAGTAACACATATACATACATACAGTTAAAGCTTGCTTACATTTTCAAGTCACATACCTGTATACATACGCACATAAGCAGTTTGCAGAATCATTAGCCATTCTTAAGATGAAAACCAGTAAGAATTAACTTTTAAATTCAGTATTTGCAGGTATAAGAAACCATAACAAACAGTTTACATCACATCCCCTCTGACCTTCTACAACCTTCCATGTACCTTCAGTCCATTTCTTTGATCCCTCAAACATTTACGCTAGACAAATTTCATTTTTTTTTCTTTAAAACAGAAACTCTTACCAAAGTCCTTCTTGTGATTTCCCTCAGTACTCTAGAATATATTGTAAAGTTACAATATTTTAAACAAGAACAGAAATACATGCATATATCATAACAAGAATAACTCTGAATTTGCATCAGCACTATACCATAAACAAGAAACTGTTGGTTAAACTTATAACATAGCTGTGGTAGCTTATCAATCATAGGCAGTGACATTTTATTCTTGGAGCCAGGCCTTTATAACTTATTTTAATAGCTTGCATTTTATATAAAATCTTTATATCTTAGACCCTATATAAACCTTATTTAAATCTTATAATTTATTTAAACTTTTATCTTAACCAACAATAATTTGAAACCAATTTTTTTAAATGATGGCAAGTATTTGTAACACATTGAACTCAAATGACCAAAACCCATGTAAATTTTTGTTTTTCCTGTGGAAACAAAAGCATAATTTTCCTAGTACCTTGAGCTGGTAACCTTTTTTTTTTTTTTTTTTTTTTTTTTTTTTTTTAAGCAATATCAGGACAGAGAAGGGTTAACAAGAGAAATTCCTGGCTGGCAGAAGAAACCTTGAAGTTATCACAGTAAAGGAAGGGAGGGGGAGCAGTGGTCATAAAGTATGTCCTTGGCTGCCAGTGTTCCTGAAAAAAAAAGTTTTTGTTAACTCCTCTGACTAAAGTCAGATTCTCTGTTCAGTGTTCACACAGTTGTCAGTTGCAGGCAGCCATTGTCCTGTCCAGAGCAGGACATGAGAATCTTAGCCCGCCTGTACCCAGAGCACGCACCCCCACCTTCGTGAGAGCAGCCAGCTGCCTGCAGTCCTGATAGCAAGAGAGCTAGGGAGGGAGGGAGGTGAGTAGCAGAAACAGATGACCTTTACACAGACAATTCAAGTACCAGCACATCAGCACTGAGATGATGATGGCCTCACTCACAGCAAGAAAGCCCCTGGATTGTGGCTCGCACATCCTTCTGGTGGGCTAGGCAAAGGTCTAGTGGAGAAGAAGGGGACTGTCCCATAGCGTCCGTCACAGTCAAGTCAACAATGAGAACAGTTAACACATTACATACAAGACCAAGGGCACACGAAAGAAAAACTTTGCCCCAACGAGACAACCAACAAAACTCCAAGAACAATGACAGCCTGATGTGCTCTGTGGAGAGTGACCCTCCAGTCTCAATCACACCAAAAACAATCCAGACTCCAGGATCTCTGTCCTTGATCAAACAGACATCAGGGGGCTTTCACATCCCTGTCAGTCAAACATGTACCTTATTTCTTGGAAGAGAAACAGAGTGTAAAGTAACAATGACCATAATAAAACATACAAAAAAAAACCCCACAAAATGGCTCTAACAATTTCCCGGGACAAAATACAAAGTGGCACTTTTTCCCACCATGGGAAAGGTACCCAAAGATGCTCCTCTCCTAAGCACTCCCTGGAGGAGACTCCCAAAATCAAATGGTCACCTCTGAGGTGGCCCCAAATGGCTCGGGACTAGGGGGTCCCTTGCCCAAATGAGGGAATGAGACGTCTCTCTTTCCCTCCCAGGATCACTGTCCGGACACGTCTGTCCCAGTGAGAGCCTGCAAAGTACAAATCGAGCCTGCAAAGTACAAATCCTTCAAAGTACAAATCAGTCGACCGGCGCAAAACATAACGAGACAAGACAGAGACAGAGACAAGACAGAGAGCGCTCTTACCGGTAGATGTCAATAAACCTCTGGACCCTTGAGGGTCCCGGTGGGGTCTCTGGGGTTTCCCGGCCAATGCACCAAATGTTATGCCCAGATTGTGACCCCCCAAAGAGACCACCGTAGACCTTGGATGTCCAGATGCAACAGCAAGGTTTATTCTGCAGATACAAGTCTAGACAGGGACTCATTCCTACACCCAATACAGTGAGGCAGGGAGGAGTGCCTCTTTCTTGGGGAAGTTAGTTTTTATAGGCAAAACCCATAAAATTTGTTAGAGGGGAGGGGGTTAGTACGGGTCCATCCTTGATTGGTCAAGTTTTTCCCGGGCCTGGACTTTACCTTATTTTATCTTATCTGTTTGCCCTGTCAGGAGTTTTACAACTCATCTCCGGGGTCTGGTCTTGTTATCTCTGGAGAGGGGCATCTCGTGGTTAATTGGTTACCATCAGACATCCTGACTCTGTCCTTTTGTTCCTGGGGCTGGCGCCATCATTTCTGGGGACTTGAAACTGGCCTGGCCTGGATCACAGTCCCCAAAGCTGCCACTGAATACTTTAGGTACAGAATGCAAAAGTAAGGTGTTTTCTAAGTTTACAAGTCTCCAGGGAGGCTCTTCCAAATCTCTCACTCACAGCAGGGAGGTGGGAAGGAGCCCTCCCCTTTCTTTGTGAGGCTAGTTCTTAAAGGCACAGACCATATAATTTATTTTAACCCGCCTCCCTTTTTAGTCTTTTGGTCGAATATCCTGACTGTTTTCCAAAGTCCCTGTAGCAGATACAACCACCTGGGGAAAAGGGGTCTAAGTTCTTATCTACACTTAGGAATCCTGGTTTAAGCTTCTCTTTGTCTGTAGGGGATAGAGTGGGGGGTTTTACTGAGGTATCACACTCAGCATATGGGATATTGCCACCCATGTTGAGGTCTTCTCTCTTCAGCTAAACCTCCCTGGAAATATCTACTTCAAATATCCCCTGAGGTTCGTGTTCCAGGTGCTTCTAACTCCTGTCAGGGTGACCCACAGAACTAATGATCACACTTGCTATCTAACATGCTACTGGCTGGAGTCTGGGTCTCTGTTATCCTTGTTTTTGTTTTTTTACTTGTTCCTATTTCTTTTTCTTTCTTCCTTTTAATGACAAAGAGTTATTGTTGAAGTTGGGGCACTGTATCTTTTCCAGATCTATCATTTTATCATGTTACAAAAGTCTGAAGACATGGGTGCCATGTACAAACAGTTCATTCTGATGACTTTGGGCTGTTTGTGAATTATTGGCTTAGGATTTTTCAGTTACTTTTCAAACATAGTTCATGGATTTGAAATATTAAGAAATTTCATTTTCAGATGTTCTTACTGTTTGTACCTCCTTGCTAATTTGGAAAAGAGTAATATTGCAAATATAGAAAAGCATAGAAAACTATATAACAAAACAATGTCCCATAGTTTAGCTACACATGTTCATTCTCTTTTTTTGTTGACAGATGTGATTCTGTTTAGTATTTTACTCTTAGAAATAGCAGGACAAAGAGCGACACACCCAGGTCTCTTTGGTTAACACCACGAGAGTGTCTAAATCTCCTGTTCTTCGTAGGTTGGTGGAGACCTAAATGTGTATCTTCAGTGTTATTAGATAATGACCAGTTTCCCCACCATTATGCTAATTTATAACTCCACCAACAGTTTATAAGAGATCATTGCTTCAGATTCTGGTTGGCTCTTGGCACTGTTGAAAGTTTATTGTTGAAGTTTATTTCTGACTTGATGAGCATGACATGGCATCATGGCATGGTATTAATTTACATTTTGTAGATTACTGGTTGGGATGAATCTTTTCACTTGCTTAATACATCTGTTTGAATTTCTTTCTCTTCATATTCTTGGCATATCTTTACACTGATTTTTTTCTGATTTTTCTGAGTGTTTGTTCAATTCTGATACCACTCCTTGGTGCTTATGTTAAAAATTTGATCACAATTAAAAAATTCAGTCATCAATATAAGTGTTTCCTTTTTCCTTCCTTCCTTCTTTCTTTCTTTCTTTCTTTCTTTCTTTCTTTCTTTCTTTCTTTCTTTCTTTCTTTCTTGTTTTTTTTTTACATTCAGTTGGGTCTTATTCTGTTGCCCAGGCTTGTCTCAAACCTTTAAACTCCAGTAATCCCTTTCAACCTACTGAGTAGATGGCACTACTAGTGTGTCCCCAAACTCAGTATATTCTTCATAGTTTTGCTCGTTTTTTGAAAAAGAGTCTTAATATTTAGAGACTAGAAGTTAGACAGACAGAGAGGTAGAGGTGCCATTGCTGGGCAGTAAAGGTGGCGAATTTCCAAGATGGTCAGTTTCTTCCTCAGCCTCCTGACTTGTGACACAAGGCCTTGTAGGCTTTTGTCTCCCATCAGCAGACGCCTCCAAAGTTCAGCATTCACTGTTCCAGTGGTTTTTTTCAAATACATTTTAGGCTCAATTTTTCAAATTCTACAGGATCTTTGTTGAGATTTTGTTTGGAATTATATAGACTTTATGTATAAAGGTGAGCAAAATGATAATCTTTATAGACTAACTCCTGCTCAAGGATCCATGTTTTTCTTCCTTTATTTTGGACAGCTTCTCAATCTGCAGATTATGTCTATAATTACCTCCCCTCCCCCAACCAGGCCAGTGTTACCCAGCTTTAAAAATACCATCTCTAGGGGCAGGAGAGGTGGCTCACTGGTTAAAAATGCTTGCTGCCCTTCTAGAGGGCCCAAGTTCAATTCAGAGAGCCCCAATAGGGTGGCTCAGAACTGCAAAGAACTCCAACTCTAGAGGATCTGATGCCCTCTCTGGCCCCTGGGCACCTGCACACATATAGCATGTACTTGCTCTCATATACAAGCATTTTAAAACATCTTCAAAAAATACTGTTTCTTGATGGAGAAATGGCTCAGCCATTAAAGGCTAGGCTGACAACAAAAAAAATGCAATTTCTTTATATTTTACAGTTTTTACTGTTATTATAAATGGAAGTCTTCCCCTCCCTCCCCCGCTCCCTCCCACTCTCCGTCCCTCTGTGCCCCCCTCTCTCTGTCCCTCTCACCCTTCTTCCCTCCTTCCCTCTCACCCTCCCTCCCTCCCTCCCTCCCTCCCTCCCTCCCTCCCAACCTTCCTTCCTTCCTATCTACAGAATTTCACTAATTTAATCCTGGCTGACTTGTGACTCACTCTGTACACCAGGCTGCCCTTGAATTCATAGAGAACTGCCTGATTTTGTCTCTTGAATGCTGGGATCAAAGATGTGCACCACTATACCTGGCCACAAAACTCCATTTTTAATTGTTACTGATAAATAAGAATACTACAGATTTAATATGTTGCTCCATTTTCTCAACATTGGAAATCTGCTAAACTTTCTTAGAAATTGTCTACAGATTTTCTTAGAGTTTTTCAGCCTCCCCCCCCCCCCCCCCCCCCCCCCCGGCATAATAATATTGTACACAAAGTAGTAAATACTTGTGCTTACTCCTTTACTATTCTTAAATTGTTATTTTACTGGGCTGGTCAAGCTTTCAGTACAAAGGCAAGAAGAACCAAAGATAAATACGTTATTGTTTCTTGCCTAACTTTGAAGGCAATGCTTCTGACTCTCTATGAAGAAATCTAAGATGGACTCTGAGCTTTGAGTACATATCCTTTCAGGTTAATGATGTCTCCTTTATAGCATTATGCTCCTAGTTTAAAACAAGTTATGGATAGGATAAATATTAGCAAGTGTGTTTTTTTAACTCTTACTCTTCATTTTTACATTTTTTTAAATAAATAATAGATAGTTATTTTAAAGACACTGCTTGGTTCAGCTTGACAATACTTTGTTTGGGTTTTTATGTCCATGATGATGAGAGTAAACAATAATTCTCCCTTGGTTTTGAATCAAGGTTATTTCTTGAAGTGAGTTGGGTACCTGTGCCCCTTTCCCAAATTAGTAAAACAATTAGTGTAAGTGTGAGTGGATCTGTTCTCAATTGAACTTATCTCTTTGTAAAGATATTTAAGTCTAGGGTTGTATTTTACATGGTTGAACATAATCTATTAATAACTACTATTATGCATCCAAATGTCCTTTAAATTCCTATTTGCCATAGAGGCCCGGCGGTGGCCGGCAGAGACATAAAGGCCCGGCAGCGGCCCGCAAAGGTGGACAGGCCCAGCGGCGGAGACAAGCAGACTCAGATAGGCCCGCGGCAGCGGTCAGCAGAGGTAGACTGGACCGTCAGAGGTAGGCAGGCCTGGAGTGGAGGCAGGCAGGTACAGCAGGCAGCAGCCGAAACACAGTCGCAGTAAAGACCAGAAACAGAGCTATTACCCACTGAAGAGCTAGTGAAAACAAGCTCTTAGTCAAAAGCTTGGAACAAGGACGCCTCTAACCCCAACACCTGGGGAAGAAGCTACCTCCATGGGACGGAACCAGAACAAATCTGAACACTCTGTCTGAGGCCAACCCAGGGCCCAGCTGCTGATCCTGCGAAAACCCAACAACTTGGAGGTGTTGGTGAGACTACCCCTGCTCAGCTGAAATCCATCCAGGAGAGGATTCAGATCCCTAGAGTTTGAAGTCTGAAGAAACAAGATCAGCTGAGGAGTTGACAAATGAACAAAACGTGACCTGGGAACTCAGAAGAAGGTGCTGCCCAGCCGCCAAACCAAATCACCAGAATCATAAGTATATACTTCACCGACTGAGATCAGCTGCTCCTGAAGAAACAGCCCAATAGCACCAATTTAACCAAGAACTCCTACTGAACCAAGAAAAAAATTAGAACAAGAGAGGCACTGCCAGACACAGACACCACCTGCACCGAGCAGAGGAAGAGATGAGTAGACGCCAGTGCAAAAATACAGGCAACAACATAAAGACCTATATGGCAACATCAGAACATAATGATTCTACACCTGCAAGAACTGAACATACCAAGACAGAAGAAACAGAAGAAATCAACCCTAAAAATGACTTTAAGAAGATGATAGAGGCCCTTAAAGAAGAAATAAAACAGTCCCTTAAAGAGGAAATAAAAATTTCCCTTAAAGAGGAAATGAAAAACTCCACTAAAGAGGAAATAAAAACTTTCCTTAAAGAGGAAATAAAAAACTCCATTAAAGAGGAAAAAGAAACTTCCCTTAAAGAGGAAATGAAAAACTCCATTAAAGAGGAAATAAAAACTTCCCTTAAAGAGGAAATGAAAAACTCCATTAAAGAGGAAATAAAAAAACTCCCTTAAAGAAATGGAAGAAAAAACGAACAAAAAATGGGAAGAAATCAAATCAAGCCAAGAAAAAGCAATTAAACAGATGAAAGAAACATTCCAAGATCTGAAAAATGAATTTGAGACAATAAAGAAAACACATACTGAGGGAATGCTGGAAATAGAAATCCTGACTAAACAAACAGGAACTACAGAAACAAGCATAACCAACTGATTGCAAGAGATAGAACAGAGAATCTCTGACACTGAAGACACAATAGAGAAAATAGATTCATCAGTCAAAGAAAACACTAAAGACAAAAAAGTCGTAACACAAAATGTCCAGGTAATTTGGGACACCATGAAAAGACCAAACCTAAGAATAATAGGGATAGAAGAAGGAGAAGAATACCAACTCAAAGGCACAGAAAATATATTCAACAAAATCATAGAAGAAAACTTTCCTAACCTAAAGAAAGAAATACCTATGAAGATACAAGAAGCTTACAGAACACTGAATAGGCTGGATCAAAAAAAAAAAAAAAAAAAAAAATCCCCTCGCCACATAATAATCAAAACACTAAACACACAGAACAAAGAAAAACTATTAAGAGCCGCAAAGGAAAAAGACCAAGTAACATATAAAGGCAAACCCATCAGAATAACACCAGACTACTCAACAGAGACTATGAAAGCTAGAAGATCATGGACAAATCTCATGCAGACACTAAGAGACCATGGATGCCAACCCAGACTATTATACCCAGCAAAACTCTCAATCACCATAGGCGGAGTAAACAAAATATTTCAGGATAAAACCAGATTTAATCAATACCTGTCCACAAACCCAGCCCTACAGAAAGCACTAGAAGGGAAAATCCAACCCAAAGAAGCTAAACACATCCATGAAAAATCAAGCAACAGATAATCCTACACCAACATACACCAAAGAAGGACAACACAACACAACCACAAAAAATAACAGGGATTAACAATCACTGGTCATTAACATCCATCAATATCAATGGTCTCAACTCACCTATAAAAAGACACAGGCTAACAGAATGGATAAGAAAACAGGACCCATCCATCTGCTGCATACAAGAAACACACCTTAACTTCAAAGACAGACTCTACCTCTGAGTAAAGGGCTGGGAAAAGGCTTTCCAAGCAAATGGACCTAAGAAACGAGCTGGTGTAGCTATCCTAATATCTAATAAAATAGACTTCAATCTAAAAATCAATCAAAAGAGATCAGGATGGACATTACATATTTATCACGGGGAAAATCCACCAAGATGAAGTCTCGATTCTAAACATTTATGCTCCAAATACAAAAGCACCCACATTCATAAAAGAAACACTACTAAAGTTTAAAACACACATCAAACCCCACACATTAGTAGTGGGAGATTTTAACACACCACTCTCACCAAAAGACAGATCTACCAGACTGAAACTTAACAAAGAAATAAAGGACCTAACAGATGTTATGACTCAAATGGACTTAATAGATATCTACAGAACATTCCATCCTAACACAAAAGAATATACCTTCTTCTCAGCACCCCATGGAACCTTCTCAAAATTGACCGCATGCTTCGCCACAAAACAAATCTCAACAGATACAAAAAAATTGGAATAACCTCCTGTATCTTATCAGACCACCATGCATTAAAGTTAGACCTCAACAACAACAAAAATTATAGAAAACCCACAAACTCATGGAAACTGAATAATGCCCACCTGAAACATCAATGGGTCAAGGAAGAAATAAAGAAAGAAATTAAAGATTTCCTAGAATTCAACAAAAATGAAAGTACAACATACCCAAACTTATGGGACACTATGAAAGCAGTGCTAAGAGGAAAATTCATAGCTCTAAATACACACATAAAGAAGATGGAGCAATCCCACACCAATGAATTAACAGCACAACTGAAAGCTCTAGAACAAAAAGAAACAAACTCACCCAGGAGAAATAGACGCCAGGAAATAATCAAATTGAGGGCTGAAATCAACGAAATAGAAAACAAGAGAACAATACAAAAAATCAATGAAACAAAGAGTTGGTTCTTTGAAAAAAATCAACAAGATAGACAAACCCCTAGCCAAATTAACCAAAAGGCAAAGAGAGAGCACCCAAAATCACAAAATCAGAAATGAAAAGGGAGACATAACAACAGACAACGAGGAAATCCAGAGAATCATCAGATCATACTTCAAAAACCTGTACTCCACAAAAATGGAAAACCAGGAAGAAATGGACAATTTTCTGGATAAATACCACATACCAAAATTAAATCAAGACCAGATAAACCATTTAAATGGACCAAAAATCCCTAAAGAAATAGAAACAGTCATCAAAAGTCTCCCAACCAAAAAAAGCCCAGGACCAGATGGTTTCAGTGCAGAATTCTACCAGACTTTCAAAGAAGAACTAATACCAATACCAATATTCATAAGTGTTCCACACAATAGAAACAGAAGGAACACCTCCAAACTGTTTTTATGAGGCTACAATTACCCTGATACGCAAACCACACAAAGATGCAACAAAGAAAGAGAACTACAGACCAATCTTCCTCATGAACATTGATGCAAAAATACTCAACAAAATATTGGCAAACTGGCCGGGCGATGGTGGCGTACGCCTTTAATCCCAGCACTAGGGAGGCAGAGCCAGGCGGATCTCTGTGAGTTCGAGGCCAGCCTGGGATACCAAGTGAGTCCCAGAAAAGGTGCAAAGCTACACAGAGAAACCCTGTCTTGAAAAACCCAAAAAAAAAAAAAAAAAAAAAAAAAAAGAAAGTTAAGCAATACAGCCAGAAAAAGGGAAACACAAAATATTGGCAAACCAAATCCAAGAATACATCAAAACAATTATCCATCATGACCAAATAGGATTCATCCCAGGGATGCAAGGATGGTTCAACATACGAAAATCAGTCAATGTAATACACCATATAAACAAACTGAAAGAAAAAAACCACATGATCATCTCCTTAGATGCTGAAAAAGCCTTTGACAAAATCCAACACCCCTTCATGATAAATGTCTTAGAAAGATCAGGAATACAAGGAACATTTCTAAACATAATAAAAGCAATTTATAGCAAGCCAACAGCAAACATCAAATTAAATGGAGAGAAACTCAAAGCGATACCACTAAATTCAAGAACAAAACAAGGCTGTCCACTCTCCCCATATTTATTCAATATAGTACTAGAAGTTCTAGCTAGAGCAATAAGACAATAAAAGGAGATCAAAGGGATACAAATTGGCAAGGAAGAAGTCAAACTTTCACTATTTGCAGATGATATGATAGTATACATAAGTGACCCCAAAAACTCTACCAGGGAACTCCTACAGCTGATAAACTCCTTCAGTAAAGTGGCAGGATACAAGATCAACTCAAAAAAATCAGTAGCCCTCCTATACACAAATGATAAAAGGGCTGAGAAAGAAGTCAGAGAAACATCACCCTTTACAATAGCCACAAATAATATAAAATACCTTGGGATAACACTAACTAAACAAGTGAAGGACCTTTTTGATAAGAACTTTAAATCTCTAAAGAAAGAAATTGAAGAAGATATCAGAAAATGGAAGGATCTCCCATGCTCATGGATAGGTAGGATTAACATAGTAAAAATGGCAATCTTACCAAAAGCAATCTACAGATTCAATGCAATCCCCATCAGAATCCCAACACAATTCTTCACAGACTTGGAAAGAAAAATACTCAACTTCATATGGAAAAACAAAAGACCCAGGATAGCTAAAAGAATCCTATACGATAAAGCAACATTTGGAGGCATCACCATCCCTGACCTCAAACTCTACTATAGAGCTATAGTAATAAAAACAGCTTGGTACTGGTATAAAAACTGACATACAGACCAATGGAATCAATTGAAGACCCTGACATTAATCCATGCACATATGAACACCTGGTTTTTGACAAAGGAGCCAAAACTATACAATGGAACAAAGAAAGTATCTTCAACAAATGGTGCTGGAATAACTGGATGTCAATATGTAAAAGATTACAAATAGATCCATATCTGTCACCATGCACAAAATTCAAGGCCAAGTGGATCAAAGACCTGAACATAAATCCAGTTACACTAAACTTAATAGAAGAGAAAGTAGGAAGCACTCTTGAATGCATTGGCACCGGAGACCATTTCCTAAATAAAACACCAACAGCACAGACCCTGAGCACAACAATTAATAAATGGGACCTCTCGAAATTGAGAAGCTTTTGCAGGGCAAACGACACAGTCAATAAGACAAAAAGACAGCCAACAGAATGGGAAAAGATCTTCACCAACCCCACATCTGACAGAGGATTGATCTCCACAGTATATAAAGAACTCAAGAAACTAGACATCAAAATACTGAACAGTCCAATTAAAAAATGGGCTAAAGAACTAAACAGAGAATTCACAAAACAAGAATCACAAATGGCTGAAAGTCATTTAAAGAAATGCTCAACACCCTTAATCATCAGAGAAATGCAAATCAAAACGACTCTGAGATACCACCTTACACCTGTTAGAATGGCTACGATCAAAAACACCAATGACAGTCAATGTTGGAGAGGATGTGGAGCAAAGGGAACACTCCTCCACTGTTGGTGGGAATGTAAACTTGTACAACCACTGTTGAAATCATTATGGCGGTTTCTCAGAAAATTAGGAATTGAACTACCTCAAGAGCCAGCCATCCCACTCTTGGGCATATACCCAAGGAATGCTGATTCATACCATAAAGATACATGCTCAGCTATGTTCATAGCAGCACTATTTGTAATAGCCAGAACCTGGAAACAACCTAGATGCCCGTTAACTGAAGAGTGGATGAAAAAATGTGGTACATATACACAATGGAGTACTACTCAGCAGAGAAAAACAATGAAAGCATGAAATTTGCAGGCAAATGGATGGAACTAGAAAAAAATCATCCTGAGTGAGGTAACCCAAACCCAGAAAGACAGTCATGGTATGTACTCACTCATAAGTGGATTCTAGATATAAAATAAAGAACAATCAGACCACAACCCATAGAACCATGGAGGCTATATATATATAGCATGGAGGTCCCTAGGACGACTGTGGCTTATAATAAATTTCGGTTTTACTCAATTATTGAAAAAAAATAGCCAAACGAATGGAAACACATGAACTATGAACCGAAGGCTGAGGGACCCCCAGCTGGATCAGGCCCTCTGAATAGTTGAGACAGTTGATTGGCTTGATCTGTTTGGGAGGCATCTAGACAGTGGGACCTAGTCCTGTGCTCATTGCATGAGTTGGCTGTTTGAAACCTGGAGCTTGTGCAGGGATGCTTGGCTCAGTCTGGGAGGAGGGGACTGGACCTGTCTGGACTTAGTCTACCAGTCTACCAGGTTGATCTCAGTCCTAGGGGGAGGCTTTGCTCTGGAGGAGGTGGGAATGGGGGTAGCCTGAGGGTAAGGGGAGGGAGTGGGAGGGGGGAGAACAGGGGATCCCGTGGCTGATATGTAGAACTGAATGGTATTGTAAAATAAAAAAAAAAAAAGATTAATTGGAATTATGCTTCAGCAGGGGTAAAAAAAATTCTTATTTGCTATAGAGAATCACGTGCATATATGTGGAAGGCATTATTCAAATCTCTATATGACACAACTTTTATTGATTATTATATTTATTATTTATATATTAAACTAAAGATTATACATATTGCTTATGAGAGGGATTTAGCCCAGGGGATTAGTTTAAATTTCGAACCCTTTAACATTTGGAACTTCTTAGACCAGGTATGTAAGGGTGAGTACAAGTAGGGTACTCGTTCAGTGCCACGTTACCTATTTTTTTAAACATGTAGAGCTTGTCAAAATTATATGAGCTGGCTAATCCTATTAGCACAAGTGAGTTGGGGTCTAGAAAAAAGATCATATGCACAAAATCTCAAGGTGAGTGTGTAGGAAATTTGAGATTTATACTGTCCTGAAGGAAAGTTGGGTTCCTTCTACATCTTTACTGGGAAATGAATGCTGATTCCAACCTGTTTTGAAAAATAAGCAATTATAGCCTTTTATTGTTATTACTTTTTGATATTGAGGCCTGTGATATAGGACTGTCAGAGAATTGACCAGGTAAATATAAATACTGCAGTGGCTCTTATGTACTTTTACATAGCTTGTATACTGCACACCACTAGGGGGCACCATCCACATGGGTTACAAAGTGATGATGCCTCTTTGGATTTGTACCACATGATGGCATGTGATACTGTAGATAGGAATGTCTAGGTTCTGAAGAAACAAAGAAGCCATCCTAATGGGGCTACACTCACTTTACAGTTAGCTAATAATGATGATGATGATGATAATAAATTGCAATGTTGGTCTGAGTTTTAGGATTCCTACTAGCAATACAGAGTGTGAGGCATGTTCAGGGTACATCCTGTAACATTCATGGTTTTTATTTGTTATCCCCACTTTGTTTTATTATGTAAAAGTGAGAAATGTATTTCAGACTAGGAAAACCTCTTAGCCTCCAAATTTTAATCGGGCATTGGCTATAGTATTAAAGAAACTGTTTGAAAAGGAAACACAAGATTTGACGATTACCTTATGGAAGAATTCTTTTAAGGGAACAGAAGAAGGGAGCAAATGTTCTCTCAAAGTATTGCAGACTTTTTTCTTGTTTAATTATTATTTTTCCTTAGCTTAATGCAATTTGGAGTTCTAGTAATTAAAGGTAAATGGTACATACGGTGAATATGATTATCTGTTTACTTGTGATGTTAGCTTTGGGAATTGTGAGCATACTAATAAGATGGAATTTCATTAACAAACACTTTATAGACACTAAGAGTAACAGAAGTGTTTTCCCATTGTTTATTTCTGGCCAGTATCATGTCTATTATATTTTATGTTCTGAATGCAAAACTGCAGTATTTTGTATTTCCCTGACCCATTCATTCTTCTGTGCTTGTTTCTATGCTTTGCTTTTCTTTTTTCCCCAAGACAGGGTTTCTCTATGTAGCATTGCAGCCTGTCCTGGATCTCACTCTGTAGCCCAGGCTGGCCTCAAACTCACAGACATCCTCCTGCCTCTGCCTCCCGAGTGTTCTGATTAAAGGCGTGCGCCAACACTGCCTGGCTGTTTCTATGTTTTTCAACTGCTGTTTTCTTTTCTTTCCCCAGGAGAATTTTTTTTTCTTCGAATCCCTTTCTTCCCAGCAGTATCCATTCTCCCTGCTGGCGGTCAGTTCCTTTTCTATCAAAGTCATTTCAGTCATTGTTCTTCATGGCTCTGAAAGGAATAAATAAGAGCTGATCTTGAATTATTATTTCTTTTTGAAGCAAGGAGAATGCAGAATATATTAAAATTCACTTTAATTTAATAAACTTCCTCCAAATATATTCAGTTTTTCTATTGCCATTAAAATTTTTATTTACACTGTCACTTTTACTTTATAATAGATTATGAAAACTTTGAACATTTTACATGATATGCACACATGCCACTTTTCTTTTTTGGACTCACTTTTATATAAATAATGTCTGTAACTGTGGCAAAATTTCTGATATTTCAAAAACAAAAGTGTTATTGAAATATTTCTATTCAGTGAAGAAAAGCTAAAAAAAAAAAAAGTCAACATTTTCTCCTTGGAGTTAAAAAACTATTGCATAAATTCCCAGGGAATTCTTGGAGTTTCCCTTAAACACCACACTCCTATGCATCTGTGCATAGGTTCCTCAACTTATGTCTTGAAGGCTAAATTGCTAGACCTCTGACACATTTCCCTAGAATAACCATAAATGGTGCAGAGTGGTTATATCTCTTTAGAGACTCTGGTATTTTCATGTTGGTATGTATCATCATGCTTAATGAGCTTAAATGAGTTGGACATCCTGTGATAGTTAACAGGGCGAGATGAGTGGGATCTGTTGTAGGGCATGACCTTGAACTTAAATGTGAAGTGGGTGTGAAGGAAGCGTAGTCACAGTGAAGTCAGAATGTGAAGGGAGTGTGAAGGAAGGGTGTCACAGTGAAGCTAGAATGTGAAGCTAGAATGTGAAGGGGGTGGGGTGTGAAGGAAGGGTGTCTCAGTGAAGCTAGAATGTGAAGCTAGAATGTGAAGCTAGAATTTGAAGGGGGTGGGGTGTGGAGGAAGGGTACTCACAGTGAAGTTAGTTGGCCACAGCAGATGTATATAAATGTAGCAGACTTTAGTTTAGTTGCTAATCAATCCAGAGCACAAAACACGCCTTTGCTCTGGAAGAGCAGAACCAAACCAAACCAAACCGGAGCCATACCTGAACCTCTGTTTGTAGCAGAAATGAGAAGAAGGACTAATGTGACTGGGCCATGGGTTCTTAGGCACACTAGAAGCAAGCACGACAGTGAAGTCACAGTTTAACAGATGTGCCGAGGAGTTCTCCAAAGCAACACACTGCTACTTCCAACACTGACACTAATGCCCTTAGTTTCTTCTCCTAGTCAAACTATACTATGGAACTAAAGGATACAGAGAGTTACTGTCTCAAAGAGAAATCCAAGAAGGTAGGAAGTGCAGACATATCATGTCTTCTTCATTCTCCGGCCTACCTGTTTTCTAAGTCTGACCCCATACTCCCTACCCTGGTCTTATTTACCTCATGGTACTCTAGAATTTGGGTCAAGGACATCTTTTCCCTATTCCTCTTTCTTTCTCTATTACACATTTCTGCTGTATTGATTATCTTTTCTACCCACATCTGAATACTGTTCCCGGAGTCAACTGCATTGGAGCTCTTCATTTCTATTTTGCATAGTTAAATTGGGCGGTGGTGAACACAACACATTATTTATGAATCAAAGTGTATTTTGTTTCCCTCTGGGTCTGGGGCAAATAATACTCAAAGCTTTTTAAGTTGTTATAACAGCAGTACTCAGGATTCCCCTGTTTGTGAAACTGGCTTTGGTCTACTGGCATTCAGTCTTGACTCCTAACCTAAATTCTGTAGCTCTGATTTTTAAGTTTGCTCTTCACTAGAAAGTTGAATTCCAGAGTCCCTTCATTCTGTTTAAAATGAAATCTCAAAAAACCAATAATTAAAATAAACTGTTATTTCTGGTTTAATCTTTTATGAAAGGATCAATAGTATATTATTGGTGAGTTATTCATGTCTTGTTCAAGACGTTAAAATGCTGGGAAAGTGGCAGCAAGATCAATATCTTTATTTTTACATCACTGACTTGGTTGGAGGAGATTTCAAGATCAGTCAGTTTATCTCAAGTAAGATGTGGTAAGAGGAGGATTCATGCCATGAGAGCTAGATGGCAGCTTAGGATCCACGGCAGATCTAGACATTTGGGCAATAGGTGTTTGTTGATTTTGGGTTACGTTACTTCACCAGTGCCTACGCCCATGTCCCCACTGTCCAATGGTGTTTCTTATGCTCTGTTCCTCTCTGTTCTGATGCCTTCTGCTTACTCAAATTCAGTTTTCACATATTCCTCTATCCTGTACTCTTCTATAAACCTTTTTTGGCCTTTTCTGATATTTATCTATATATCTCTATCTATGTATAAATTTATAGATACATATAATATATAACAAGTTTTAAATTCCAAAGTAGCAGTTGATTTTTTTTGCATATCAAAAAGTATATTGTAGACTACTGATTAGACTGTGGATTGGCTTCTGTGAGCCAAGCGTCACCTTGGTCCAATCATCAAAGGCTACGCTAACTTTGCAATGGGCTGCCTTAGGCTTGTCACTATACATAAACTGTAAGCTTGGAGCAGTTTCTGTTTGAAGAGGCTGCTGGCAATGTGGGCACAATGAGTCACTGTTTTGTAGAATCTCTAATTTCTTATTTATATATACATATTTAAACGTCTAACCTAAAGACCCCTGCTGTTTACAACAATGACTTACAAGTACATGATTCTGATGTACTTCAACAAATTATGTTCAGTAGAATTTCGGTGTTAAGTGAATTTTATTGTATTTCATTAGCTTGAAAACTGATAATTTCTCTATTTAGTTTGTCTGTCAGGACACCTGATCCCCAACAGCAATCAGTCATTTCTGTGGTAAGAGATCTTGGAGTTTTAGAGCTATGTCCACCCAACCCCATTTTCTTGGGATGTGAAACAGATGGTGAAGGACTTCTGCACGTTACCATCCAGGGTTTGTACTGTGTTTTAAGTTAATAGTTGGAGTCAGTCACATTTCCATTGATGGACAATTAACTGTCAAAGTGTATACTCATGTTAGGAAGAAAAGGTGTGATCAGCTCAGTATGATGAACTTTTCCTTAGAAGCAGTCATACAAGTAGAGGTAATCACACAGGAAGAATCTGTGGAGATTTTCACACATGAATTTAGTGATGACTCTTTAGGATGCAAGTTGTTTAATTATAATGCAATTAAATTTCTAGAAGTAAATACTTCATAGTTCTTACTATCATATTTTCCCTGTCCAACCTTAATAAACTTGCTGGCTACTGGCAGCTGTGATAACATGGTGAATATGGGTTGTTCAGTAAGTAATCAAAAGATTTATATTATGCAGAATTTATTCTATGATCACAACTTAATTAAGTGATCCATAAACAGAGAACCACTTCAGAATTCAGGAAAAAAAACAACTCACTGTAAAAAATGCCAATCTGTCTAGGAATAATTCATAAGAGCAAGGATCAAGTAACACTGAATGCTAAGGAAAATACAATATCATAATTTGCAGAATATAGCCAAAACAGGGCTCAGAGATTCATTTCCTTTTTTGGTTTTAAAATTTATTTCTAGTTTTCAAGACAGGTTTTCTCTGTGTAGCCCTGGCTGTCCTGAAACTCGCTCTGCACACCAGGCTGGCCTCATCTCAGAGATTTACCTGCCTCTACTTCCCATGTGCCACCATGGCTAGAGCCCATTTACATTTTTAAATGGCTATAATAGAAGAGTTCTTTCAATTCAGTGATCTGGGCTTCTACCATCAGAAGTCAGAGAAAGAAGAACCCAGTATAAATGTAAAGAAATAATAAAGGCCAGAAATAAATGAAATTAAAATCAGACAAACATATAAAGTCAATAAAAACCCCAAAGCTGGTTCTTTGGAAATACAAATAATGGTTATAAACATCTGACTAGACTCACCAAGACAAAGATAAGAAGTCCACCATTGTCAAGACTGAGAGGGGAATCAGTGCAGACACTGCTGAGTGAGAACAGTGCATGTTTACCAGCTTTATGTCACCATATACAGCAGTGTTCTCAACCTTCCTGAGACTGTGACTCTTTAATACAGTTCCTCTTGGTCTGGGGACCTCCAGCTATAAAATTATTTCATTACTACATCATAACTGTAATTTAGCTAATTGTGAATCATAATGTAAACATCTGATATGCAGTCTATCTGATATATGACCCCCAGAGGGTGAAAACTGCTGGTTTAGGTGAAGCAGACAAATCCTTGAAAGATTACCAAATTACCAAATGAACCAAAAGATAATTAAAATGATTAGTATCTATTAAAGCACTCGAATTCATAAACTGAAATTTCATTAAAAACTCTATAAAACATAAAAAGAAACACACTCAACTTTACAAAAACTACTTCTAGAAAAAAAGGCCAAACCCACAACACAAAGCTTATTATATTAACAAATTTCAAAACCAGATATTACAGAAAAGGAAAGTACAGATCAATATGACTTATGAGGTAGACATACAAATCCTTAACAAAATATAAAGAAACACGAGGTTAGGCATGTAATGCATCAAATGATGTGAGTTTATACTGGAAATATTAATTCTATTTACACCCAATTGAAGCAAATAAGGCATTATAAAACCTGCTGGAGGCAAGTTTATTAGCTTTAAATTGCCTATTTTTAAATATATATGTGTCTTTGTTAAACATTAGTTTTCATAACATAATTCTTGTAGAATTCTTCTACAAGAAGTTTGATATATACTCAGGATGAATTTTCTCTCATTTAATTTTTTTAAAACCTTCCCATTAGCATTGATATTAAACTCAATTAAAAAGCAGTTTCATAGCATAAGAAAACAGAATAATGGAAAAGAGGTCACTATTTGCTTTTCGGTTCTGGAATACATTTTTGGCTAAAGCCACACTCTGAACCAGTACACATCTTTTGAAAATTCAAAGTGTAATTGCTTGATCATAGTATAAAATGTAAGTTATGCAAACAAGCAAAAATATAGAATAATGTAACCCAAATCTCATGTGAGGAGAAAATGGTAATCAAGTTCTTGATGGATGTTCTGTGTGTTGTAATTTAATAGGAGCTATGCCAGGGCAAGTGTTCCAGACCAAATCAATTGCTTGTGACTTGTGACTCTGAGCAACACGGACTCAGGATGTTGACTACGAGAGTAAGACTCCCGAGTCCCACTTTCTCTGTATAGAGAATGTGGAAACCAGGTTAGACTTCCCCATGGTTCCTTCCAGCTGTGTCTATGAATTCATGCCTGATGGTGTGGAGATAAAGATTAAGTCCACGCTGAGCAGAAGGTGGCAGTGTTGCTGAAGAAAATGCCTGGGTTTTAATCCTATTAAAGCAGGTGGATTGTTATACATCGTGTCTCTCTCTACCTTGATATAATTAGTACTGTGGCAAATTAGTGACAAGCCACTAATTTAGCAGGATTATGATATCTGGATACAACAGGTACATGTTTTCTGGAGACTGATAACATCATTATCTATGACACTGCTTTACTGTGAAACGAGACGGAATCAAACGTGAGCACAGAAGGCACACACAAATGCAGCGGGCCTGCTAAGTCCCACACTTCCAGGCACGTCGTAATTAGTACTGTGTGTTAGTTCAGGTGGTTTTGAAACAGTTTGCCTGTCTACTAGTAAGTGACAGCTTCCTTATATTATGTACTTGCAGCAATTCATCATGGATATTTTTAGCGAGGCAAAGTTTTTCATTTGTGTTTTCCAACTTCTTGAGGTGAAGGAGCATTCAAGCATATATATTTTAATGGACTCTAGACAGCTTATCTTTAATACACTGTAATAAAATTTAACAATTTGGTCTTTTTTCCTGTATCTTAAAAATATCTAAGTCCAGGTGTGGTAGCTACCACCTTTATTCTCAGCACATGGAAGGCAGAGGTGGGCTGACTTCTGTGATTGAAGGCCAGTCTGAGCTACATAGAGTTTGAGGGCATGCAGGACTACATAGTAAAATCCTGTCTACAAACAAACAAACAAACAAACAAACAAACAAACAATCTTAGCAGGATTAAGTACTTAAAGTGGGGTTAAATCTTACATTTAAATGCACATTGTATGTAGCAGAACATACTAGAATATGATAATTTGATAGCTGATTGTAAGGGCAATTTTTCTTAAGGGCAAGATTTTCCTAAAGCTGCAAAAAAAGTAATGTCTTATTTGTATCAAACCTCAGGGTCCTTCGTGTTCTTAGGTTAGGTATACCCTGGTCCTAATCTCTTTAGGCTTCTGTGATGGAAATCTGGATATTAGGATGTTTATAAACCCACATTTATTTCTCATATTCTGGAGGTTGGGAAGGCCAAACTCAAGGTGCCCACAGGTGAGGTGTCTGTTGAGGCCTTACTTTCCTCATTCATGGTCGGCACCTTCTGTGCCCTTACGCAAAGCGTAAGAGAGTGCCCTCGAGTCTCCTTTTTATGGTGACTCTACTCCTGTGTTCCAATCTACTCCTAAAAGCCTCACCTTCTCATCCCATCACTTTAAGGTTTCACTTCATGAATTTACAGGAGGCACAAACATTTAGATTAGCACAATTAGTTTTATGGTGATATACTTTCCTCTGAGCAGTTCTGGGAATATAAGATAACACACACACACACACACACACACACACACACACACACACACACACTCTCACACACACAAACTCCAGATTAAGTTGTCTTTTTGGCTCTCTGGAAAACTTTTGGGAACGATCAAAGATAATGGCTATGCCAATCATAAAGCACACACATTGTATATGAATGCTTATGCTCTTACAACCCTCTTGCATTGTTTGGAGTGGTGCCATCTCCATGAAGCTCATAGGAACTTGGCAGAATCTGTGCAGAGGATGTGTAGGAGCCCCTCCAACTTGAAGGTCAAGCTTCCTTTCCTCTCACCACTTGGCTCTACTCTCTGCAGGGCTCCACCTACTTCTCAGTTGCGCTGGCTCTTCTACAGGGAGCACTATTGTTCCATCTTAGATAACACCTTGTTTCCTCCTCTGTGAAGAGGATTCTATATTTTGGTATTCATTTATAGAATCACTCTATATCTAAATTACATATTCCCCTATCTGTGTAACTTCCTATTTTGTTCTATTTGTTTCATTCAAACAAGCATCAATGATGAATGAAAATGGCCCCATAGACAAATGTACTTTAATGCTTCGTCCCCAGTTGGAGGAACTATTAAGAGGTGTGGCCTTGTTGGAGGATGTGTATCACTGGGGGTGGGCTTCGATGATTCGAAAGCCCACACTATTTCCAGTTAGCTCTCTTGCTTGTGGATCAAATGTAAACTCTCAGCACCATGGCTGCCTGATTGCTTCCATTTGCCCTACCATGGTGGCCATGGACTCACTCTGAAACTGTAAGCCCCAGATATTCTTTCTTCTATACATTGCCTTGATCATGATGTCCTCACAAACATAAGACAGTAACTGAGATACCTTCCTTAAGGCTTCCCATTTTGGCTGGTGGCACCTGACTGCTGAGTCCTTGCTATTGTGTAGATGAACAGTCTTATTAAATAAGAAACACAGAGCCAATTGCAGAGTTAAAAGCCCAAGAGGTCAGAGCAGTAGCTGAGAGCTGAGACTAAAATTGCCTTTCATACCCTTAGCTGCTGCTGTTGTCCTTTCCCTCCAAAAGAGGCCTACTTCCTGTCTGTCTGTCCTTTTATTGACTTTCTGTTCTGCCTTCTCATTGGTTGTAAACCCAACCATATGACCTCCTCATCACTGCCTGTCTGTACAGACCTTCAGGTCTTCTATGGTTGGTATTGAGATTAAAGGCATGTGTCTCCATGCTGGCTGTATCCTTGAACACTCAGAGATCCACCTACCTCTGCCTCCCAAGTGCTGGGATTAAAGGCATGTGCCACCACTGCCCAGCTTCTGCTATGGCTTGCTATTAGCTCTGACCCCAGGAAACTTTATTTATTAACATACAAATAAAATCACATTTCAGTACAAATAAAATATCACCATATTTCCCCTTTTCTATTTTAATAAAAATAAAAAAGGAAAAAAGTTATAACTAATATAAGAAAAATATATACAAAAGTGCAATAACTATATACCATATATACAAGCAATAAATACCTAAACAATGTCTAGTTCATGTGTATTTGACAAATTCAGAGAAAATAATTCCATTATCTATCTTATTTGGTAAGTCCAAAATGTACCTGATTCACTTTCTATCCTAAGTTATATTACTAACAGAACTATCTTATAATGTCTTTCAAATTTATACACTTACACCTCTTTAGTGAGCTTCTTTTCTGAAATTCTTAACAAGGAAAACTATAACTATAACTAACTAATCTTCAACTACCTCAGAGACCCAAGAAAAAAATAATATCACCTAATAAAAAAAATAAAAACAGGAAGTGCATGCAAACAGCTTCCAAAAAAAAAAAAATGTGAGTTGACAGAAACAGCCAGCTGCCTGGACAGTCACCTGAGGTTTCTCCACAGTGTTGGGGCATCATCTTCAGCCTATAGGCTTAGCGTTTTTGAAAGACTCATTTGTGAAGTAAGATGTACACAAGGTCAATAGTTCAACCTCACATTGGGTGAGAGCAGTCCACGAACCAGAAACACCTGAATTCCATTAGTGTCATGTCATGATTCAGGATTTTAAATTCTGGAAATTGTTGATTTTTTTTTTTAAATCAGCTGTCCATTCTTCTTGGTTGTGTGTGTGTGTGTGTGTGTGTGTGTTGTGTGTGTGGCTTCATCTTGGCATCCCATTTGTCTTCACATTCCACTATTAAATGCCAGTCTACTATTGAGATGTGTGAGCTTAGTTACTCTTCAAGAATAACTGTTTCAGCTGCTGTTCCACTGCACATCAGAAGCCTTCGGCCCACTGCCTGTTCAGCTGCCTTAGAAGAAAAGGGCACTGTACCTTTTCTGGATTGTGAAGGCCACTTCAGGGATGGTGCCATATTGTCCTGGCCTCAGAAGACACCTTTTGATAAAGCCATAACCACACTTGTTTTGGCAAGAATCGGTAGTCCTTTGTTTCGTGTCCTGTCTGTGCTGTTTGTCAGCAGTTGATTTGAGGATACTTTGTTGTCCAGTGGCTAACTTTTGCCACAGTGAAAGTTAACTCCATATGCAGTTTCTTCAATGCCAG
This sequence comes from Peromyscus leucopus, assembly GCF_004664715.2. Classification (NCBI taxonomy): domain Eukaryota; kingdom Metazoa; phylum Chordata; class Mammalia; order Rodentia; family Cricetidae; genus Peromyscus; species Peromyscus leucopus. The sequence continues at coordinate 94,643,243 of NC_051067.1, read as the reverse complement.
ACATTCTACAGGACACAGAGAGAAATAACTGAAAGACTCTAAGCCTGTGGGCTGAAGACAGATGCCCCAACTTTACAGAAGAACTTCGGATGACTGTCCAGGCTGCCAGTTGTGTCTGTCTACCCTGCAAGACTCCTGAAAGTTACTTGCATTGTTCTCCCATTTCTTAGGTAGTAGTATATCCTTTTGAGGTCTTTGATGTAGTTGAAGACTAGAGATAGTTATAATTTTCCTTAGTTATGATAAAAGATAAGTTAGATATGAAACCTTAGACTCACAAATATAAGATAGATAGGATATCTTCTTTAATTTTGCCAAATAAACTAGTTATTGTAAATAGACTAGATATTATAACTGTAATTCTTGCTTGATTTTTTTTTGTTATATGTAATTTTACTATGTGAAAGTTAAAATCTTTCTTTTTGAAAAAAAGAAAAGGGGAAGTGCTGTGGGATGTTCTGTATGTCAAATGTGTTGCTCTGATTGGTTAATAAATAAAACACTGATTGGCCAGTAGCCAGGCAGGAAGTATAGGCAGGACAAGCAGAAAAGAGAATTCTGGGAAGTGGAAGGCTGAGGCAGAGAGGCACTGCCAGCCGCCACCATGACAAGGGAGATGTAAGTTACCGGTAAGCCATGAGCCACGTGGCAAAGTATAGATTAATAGAAATGGGTTAATTTAAAATAGAATAAGTAGATAACAAGAAGCCTGCCACGGCCATACAGTTTGTAAGCAATATAAGTCTCTGTGTTTACTTGGTTGGGTCTGAAAAGCTGTGGGACTGGCGGGTAAGAGAGATTTGTCCTGACTGTGAGCCAGGCAGGACCAGAAAAACTCCAGCTACACTATTGTGTTATTTGTCACCTCAAGGTGGTTTTTTCTTTTGACAGTTAATGCCCATAATGATTTCCACGCTGGTAAACACATTGCCCACTTGCTTAGTGCCTCCAGCTCTCTTCTGCCACTCTCTCTGTGATGGCATTCTGATGCTGGTTACCACTCTCCTGCCCTTCCCTACACGCTCCCTACTTCTTATTTAATTCACAGCACTCACTGCCTTCTACACATCGCTCTTACAGATTTTGTTGTTGCTTGTCTTTCTCCATCAGGATACAGACCCCATGAGGGCAGGACACTGTCCTTTTTGTCCATGTCTCCATTTTCAATGACTATAAAGCACTGTTAGAAGGAGAATTTACAGTGACTGCTGAATGAAGATGAGTGTGCATTTGCTCAAGGGTGTTTCCAAATGGTTAGAAAATTTTTATTTTTTATGCAGTTTCTTCAAAATATCAGAAGAAACACACATGCAGTAAAGACTATGACACATTTAAGGCATGATAGAAGTTTAAAAAATATTTCAGAAATATTCCTTGTATTACTAGTGCAACCAAGGCTGGGGATATAGTTGAGTTGCAGAGTGATTGTTTAGGATATACAAGTCACTACATTACATCTCCAGTACCACAAAACAGAACAATACAACAAAGCAATAACCAAAAATCCTGCTGCACAGAACAATTAAAGAAAAATTAGAGAAAACTATGAGGCAGTTGAATTGAATTTCATAGCTTGCTGTTACTTTTTTTGATTTCTTAATTTTTGTTTTATTTTAATTATTTCAATTGTAACATTACTTATGGGTTAGTCCAAGATATGTATATAATTGTGTGATGATAAAATTAGGACTTTTATCATTTCCTTAAACTTTTGTTTTAATTTTCAGCCAACATGTAGTAATCATACATATTTATAAAGTATACTACAGTATATTATTTCAGTTACATAAACAGGCATACTTACATGTTAAAGTGTAACATTAATACAAGTACAGAATGTTTACTGATTAAATCACAGCAATTAATATATGCAGTTTCTTATCATTACTTCAGGTTTGTACCATTGTAGCTCTTTCTTTCAATTATTCTTTTTTACCTTTCTTATTATTCTTTGTGTCTTTCACATCATGCATCTCCATCCCATCCATTTTTCCATCCCTTCATATTCGACCTCTGCCCTTGCAACCTTCCTCCCAAAATAAAATAAAATTTAAGAGAAAAAAAATAACAAAATAAAATGAACAAAAAGGAAAAAATCAACTTTATCATGGAAGCTGTAGTGTGACACAGTGAGTCACACAGTTTACCCTTTTATCCATATGTTTTTACTTGCAAGTGTTCATTGCAAAGAGTCACTGGTCTGGTTCAAGGCCTTTGGCTTCTGCTACACTATGCTGGGCCCTCACTGAAGCTCCTCCTGGTTAACCTGTTGTTGCCCTGTGTCATGGAGATCCTGCAACTTTGGGTATGCAGGACCGGTCCCTTCTTGTGTTCCAGCAGAAAACAGATGGATGGATATTGGGGTGGACCAACTCATAACCCTGATTCTGGGCCTGGATAATTGCAAGGTTAGTCAGCCGGCCAGCTTTCCCTTGTCCTCATCACCAGGGTGAACTCTCCTGCATTGCCCTGGCTAGTTCATTCCCTTGCAGGGATGAGCAAGGGGCGGGGCCAGTTCTCTGAGTTGGGGTGCATTTCGGGAATACTAGGGTTCCTTCAGTTGTAAACTTCCTGAAGCATAGAGCTGAGGCAGGAAGGTGCAGGACCCAGGGGAAGATTGCTAATGAACAAGCAAAGCTAAAGCCGGTGGTAACAGCACAGTTGTCTGCTTTCGTACAAGTCCTGGGTTGATAAGTCCATAGCTGCAAAAAGAAATCTGAGAAAAGCTTTCCTATTAGAGAAAGGACCTTTCTGGGAAAACAGTAAAGCTGAACTGTGTCTGAAGCATTCGTGCTGCCGAGTCAGAATGCTGTCTGGGGAAAGAGCCCAGCCAGGGCAGAACAGAACTATCCAGGAATAAAGCTTTCTTTTCTATCGAGAAAGCACCTCTTTGAGAAAAGCTTTGTAACTAACTCCCAATGAGATGAGGGAGTGTAGCCCTGAGGGGTGATTGCCTCTGGCATAAGCTCTGTCCTTGAGCACCCAGACAAGCAAACACAACCCACTGGGGGACTGGGCCAGGTAAAGGCCTGACAAGGCAAAAATCCTGTCCTAATGGGAGTTTAGAAATGCCAAAAACCTCCCTTGTTAGATTTTTCAGTCTGTACATAAACCACACAGACCCTGAAAACAGAAATGGACAAAAACCCCATACCTTCAGTAGCAGGGAAAGCCGCCACTGTAGTGTCAGAAATGTTTCTGGGTAGAGGGGGTAAATTGAGATCAAACGGGGAACTGTCTGGGAGAAAGACTCTGAAGAAACAGAGAAGGGACATAATCCTCCCCAGAAAAATATATGACCTGAAAAAGCTGCTAGAATTTGAGGCAGATTCGGTGGGAGAAAAAAAGCCCCTACCTCCAAAGGCAGCTAGCAGAGGTACAGAGCTGCAGACAGATACCTGAAGCTCTGCATCTGGGGGGCGGGGGGGGGGGAAGACAAGCAAAATGAGAATAAAATCAGTGGGAGAAAATCTCTCTGAAAGAGCTTTGGAAAAGCTGTTTTAAATGTTTTTCACTGACTGGCTAAGGCAAACACAAGCTCCAAGGAAAGTTGCTATCAGGAATGCCCACCTCAATGCGCGCTAACGAGGCAGGTGCAGTTTTGATTTGGGGGCCAAGTGTCAAATGAAGGAGAGACACCTGTTAAAGCCTGCTGAGGAGAGACCAGAAATCTCCCAATGTGCCATAGCTGAAAATGCAAAATGCTTGTTCAAATCTCCTGTAGCAAAAGCAAAAGACTTTGTTGAAACCTCCCGGGCAAGAATTTGTAAGCAAGTCTGGTAAGAGAACCAGTTGACTCTCAGACCCAAAAAGAACTATGGAAAATGACTGATATAAGGGAAATGATAGAAGGGACTGATATTATTATGGACTGATATAAGGGAAATGCATTCTGGGAAAGGTAGTTTTTCCGCTAAAGATGGCGACATTGCCCTGAAACACTTTTGTCAGTTCGAAAATACGTTCATGGTAAACTTAAAATACAGCTTCTAAAAGAATAAGGAGGAAAATCATCTAAGAGATTAAGTGTCAGTTCCATTGAAAAATTGAAAGGATATGGAACTAGGTGCTTCGTGGTTTTGGGCTCTGTTGGTAAAATGCCTTATTTACCCTAATAGCTGTGCAAAGTTTTTACGGTAGTTGGATGACAAAAAGCTACCTTTAAGAGCAAACAAGCCACTTTAAAATCTTTAAGAAAGCAAGAGAAAGCAGTTCATACACTGAATGTTGTCTTAGATATGAAGAAACTTATGTTGAAATTAAAAAAGTTCTTTGCCTTTTGAATAAACTGCCTGCAATGCGTAATTCCTTTGCAAATCTAATAAGGAGACAGGGAAACAGGCATTCAAAAAGAAATGACTGCTTTATAGATGGGAAACAAACTTCAGAAAATATAGCTGTCTTACAAAAGAGTTGCTTCACCTGAAAATTCCTTATAAAAAATCAATGCTAAATATTACAGCTGCTAATAACATCAGGAGTTAAAGCTAATGAAATGAAAATACTAAATCCTGAAAATGCTTTTTTTCAAAGTAAGCTAATGAAGGATACGTTTCATGAAAGAACATCTATGTTCTTGACTCCTTTGAATAGTAACAGTTTTGGGAAAATATTGGAACTAACAACAATCAAATCAAATTGTTTCAACAAATTCAAGACGCTATTCACAAAAGAAAGCTGCCATGCTTTGTGGGCCATATTAGAGCTCACTCTAATCTTCCTGGTCCCTTAGCTGAGGGTAGTGCAATTGCTGAGCATTATCCCAAGTGGAAATGGCTCAATAGTCACATGGTCTTCATCAAAATAGCAAAAGTTTAAGAAAGCAATTCAATCTTACCAAAGAAGCAGCTCGTCAAATAGTTAAATGATGTGGGGTATGTTCAAAATATTTTCCTATCCCTCACTTAGGAGTAAACCCTCAATGTCCTCTTCCCAATCATCTATGTCAAATGGATGTTATGCATATTGCAGAATTGGGCAAATTAAGATATGTACATGTGACCATTGACACTTATTCAGGATTTTTAATGGCCAGTGCACAACCTGGGGAAGCTACAAAACATTTAATTATGCACTGCTTGAAGTGTTTTTTTTTTGTATATGGGTATACCAAAAATTATTAAAACTGATAATGGTTCTGGATATAGTAGTAAGGCATTTCAACAATTTTGTACCCAATGGGAAATCGTACATAAAACAGGCATTCCTTGTAATACTCAGGGACAAGGTATTGTGGAAAGGGCTCATAGCAGTCTTAAAATACAACTTCAAAAAATAAATATAAAAAGAAGACATTTACCCTCAATTGCCACATAATGCATTAAATCATGCTCTTTTTGTTCTGAACTTTTTGAACGTGGATGTCTATGAACAGTCTGCTGCAGATAGATTTTAGCACAGTGGCACCCAAGCGACTTTTGCTCAAGTGAAATGGAAAGATCCCTGCTCAGGATTATGGAAGGATCCTGATCCTGTTTTAATATGGGGTTAAGGACATGTTTGTGTTTTTTCACAAGAGGAGAATGAAGCTCGGTGGTTACCAGAGCATTTGGTAAGGAGCATGGAACTAAGGAAGGTCAGCTCCAAAGACGTTCCTATAAAGGAACCAGAATGAAAGTGGCTCAATTAGTATTTCTGAGGTTTTGTCACTGGTTAATGCAAACAGTGAGGAAATAGAGTTTGGAGCTGTGCCACTTTTGGCTTTACTAGCTCCTTTAGAAAAATACTTTATATCACCTAATAGCTGTGCAGTTTTTGGCGAAGAGCTTTACAGCAGTTAAATATGGTAATTTCACCCTCAGTGTGAAGTGAAGTTTTTAGGTAGAACAAACCAAAAGTACTGCTGTAATAGAAACGTTTGTCTGAATTGAAGCACTTAGGGGTGTTGCTGGAGAGCTTCTCTCCAGGTTCCCCAAGTCCCACAGTCCCACAATCCACTTATAAAATAATCACTCAGACGCTTATATCACTTATAAACTGTATGGCTGTGGCAGGCTTCTTGCTAACTGTTCTTTTATCTTAAATTAACCCATTTTTATAAATCTATACCTTGCCACGTGGCTGGTGGCTTACCAGAGTCTTTACATGCTGCTTGTCCTGGCAGTGGTTGCAGTGTCTCTCCCCTCAGCCTTCTGCTTCCCAGAATTCTCCTCTCTTCTTGTCCCACCTACTTCCTGCCTGGCAACCTACTTCCTGCCTGGTCACTGGCCATCAGTGTTTTATTTATATAGAGCAATATCCACAGCACTCCCCCCCCCTTTTTTTTTTTTTAAAAAAAAGGAAGGTTTTAACTTTAACATGGTAAAATTACATATAACAAAACAATTACCGAGCAAGAATTATAGTTACAATATTAAAGAAGATGTCCTATCTATCTTATATTTGTGAGTTTAAGGTTTTATATCTAACTTATCTTTTATCACAACTGAGGAAAGTACAACTATCTAGTTTTCAACCACATCAAAGACCTGAGAAGGAACATAATGGTACCAGAGAAATGGTAGATGGATGCAAGCAACTTTCGGAATCTTGCAAAAGTAGACCAAGACAGCTGGCAGCCTGGACAGTCACCTAATGTTTCTCAGCATTGTTGGTACATTTAAATTGGCTACAGGCCTAGAGTATCTGACAGACCATTTTTAGAAGCAGGAATTCTGAGAGACCATCTTACCCTGTCTTGGCAGAGTACAGTGGTCACTTTCCTTGTGTCCCGCTTGTCCAGAAAGGACAGCATTATATTTGTACTGTAAGCCATCAAGGCAAGGGCAGTTCTTTGCCCAGTAGGCCATTTTGTGCCAAGAAGACAAACTTCCAAATGGAAATGTCTTAGAAGCCCAACATTCTCTCAGGATCAATTGGTGCAGCCAGGAGCAATTGTGTCTCACGTCAACAGAATTTTAAGTTATTTAAATGCCATATTCTCTAGGTCTATGAAGTGTTTGAAGATTACCTATCTATCTGAAATATATCTATGTATACCTAGAAGACTTAACTAACATGGTTACAAATATGATTATCATAGATGACTAATTATTAATCTATCTTTTAATTATCCATTACAATTTTAAATGAGTTACATAAACATAATACCTCAAACAAGAATAGAAATATATATATATATATATATATATACAGTATAACAAAATTAACTTCAAGTTTTTATCAATAAACTAAAATCTATACCAATGTAAAACATTTTAAACAAGTTGTTCTTTAAAAGTAGGTTCATTAATCTACCCTTTTATCTTATCATCTCCATATCCTCCTATATATCTATATCATATCCCCTTTTCTTTTTTAGAAAGAGATCACATTTATAATCAACCTGTTTTAAATAAAAATATTGGTTTTTCTCTGTCCCCACACCAGAGGGCTCTTTTGATTTGGGACAGAAGAATCTCTTAACCATTTTTTTTTTTAAAGCAATATGTCTGGGTTTAGAGGGGGGAGTGAGCCAATTTCACCTCTAAAGCCAGCTTGGTATATTTGGGAATTTGGGTGTAGCATCTCTTACTACTTCCTGCTGGGGGGGGGGCGCTGTATCTTATGGGGACGCAAAGAAAATTTTAGGTCTATGGGGTAGTCTGTGAGGCCATATTGTGTGAACCAGTTGCCTTGAAACCGCTCTGGATGTTGGATCATCTGGGCCATGGTGTCATCAGAGACCTTTCAGGGGGTCTTGGCTGGTGAAACCTGGTGTATCTTAATCTGTAACAAATCCACAGCCTCTGGCTTTCTGTGGAAACAAAAGCAGAACCTCTTTTCCAAAGCAACATATCCTTAAATCCAAATTTTGAAGTCAAGGTACCTTTAAAATATACATTTTGGCATAACTCAACAGCTTTTGTAATCAAATGTTTTTCTTCAGTTACAAATATCAAAGACAACATAATCCAGATTCTCTGTGTGGTAGCCATCTTTACGTGGCTTATTTTTTATATTACCTTGAGGCTATTGCTTTAAACTGTAGCCTTTTAAGCCTGAAACGGCGCTGTGGCTGCTGGCTCCGCCCACTTCAGCTTCCCAACATGACAGTGGTACATTTTCCACCAGCTCTGGGAGTCATCAAGTCTCAGAAATAGTGGGTCTAAGCTTTTATCAAAGCAGCGTGTAGCCCAGAAATCTCTTTTTTTTTTTTTTTAAATACTAGTAAAGACTAAATCTACCACACAGCTTAATGTGCCTCTGGCAGACACCTCATTCCCGCCATACTGCCGGTCAAACCGCACACGCCAGGAACCCGCCAGTGTTCAAAACTGCATTTTGCTGCATCTAGCTGCCCGTATGAGACAAGAAGCAGGAACCTGGTTTTGGCTCTGTTTAGAATTGGTTATTAAATATTCTCAGGTTTAAGGTGAAAACTCGAACCGTTGGGCGCCATTTGTTGCTGGAGAGATTCTCTCTAGGTTCCCCAAGCCCCGCAGTCCCACAATCCACTTATAAAATAATCACTCAGACGCTTATATCACTTATAAACTGTATGGCTGTGGCAGGCTTCTTGCTAACTGTTCTTTTATCTTAAATTAACCCATTTTTATAAATCTATACCTTGCCACGTGGCTGGTGGCTTACCAGAGTCTTTACATGCTGCTTGTCCTGGCAGTGGCTGCAGTGTCTCTCCCCTCAGCCTTCCATTTCCCAGAATTTTCCTCTCTCCTTGTCCCACCTACTTCCTGCCTGGCAACCTACTTCCTGCCTGGTCACTGGCCATCAGTGTTTTATTTATATAGAGCAATATCCACAGCATAGGGGAGCTATTATGAATTTGGGTGAAGGGACAGCCTCTAGTTAAAAATCGTTTACCGCTGACAGTGCATCTCTGCCAGTTCCAGAATGGCTGAGAGCACTTGGCAACTTTGGGGTGTGGCTTCGTCTGGAGAATGTTACAGTCCCCTAGCAACAAGTATCACAACTCAACACTCACTAAATTCCAGTGTTGTTATAACAAAGCTGAATATAAACTCTAAACTTTAGAAATGATGTACATATTTCCTGTCTAGTTAAGAGAATCTTTCTATTAGAGATAGTTATAATAATTAAGAGTAAGAAGCAGAAAAATATAAAAATAAGACATGTGAATTTGTAAAAATTCTGTCTTGTTAGATCTCTGTGTTGAGAAATCTTTAGGTGTTTGTCAAGTTAAATATATGCTAATAATAGCGCTATATAAGTTTGTAAATTAGATCTATAGAGTTCCTTTAAGAATTTGTAAATTCTTAAATTTACAAATTTGTGAGTTTGTAAAGTGTAAATGTTAAGTGTGAGTCTATTCTTAATGTATATGGTGAAAGAACCTGAGACACAGAAGGTAGTGTGCTAGTAGACTGCAAAGTAGGCAGTCTGAATGGTTTCAAAAGCTCCAGAAGCCACTAAGAAGCTAAGAATGGCAGACGCCAGAACAAGCACAACAAGGCATCCGCAGCTGAGATCCGTGGAAAATTGATGCAACACAGAAAAACCTGAGCTAACATCAAAAATGGTGCGGTTTAAAATATTACTGTAATTAAAAATGTCTCCAGCTTGAGAATGAAAGTTGGAGATATGCTTGTTTTAACTAAAATTGTTAACTGCAAAAAGTTTTGGTTGTAAAATGTCTCTTCATATTTGGTAGTTGACATCTGATATCAGAATTTACTTTTTTTGAACTTAACAAATTCAGATAAAACTTTAAAAATGTTTTATGGATTTCTTCAAATTTGAAAGGCTTTATTATTTATATTTTGAAATGAAATGAACAATAGAGATTTCATTGCAATGGGACAATTTTGAGTTTATTTATAGTAATGACCTAGGAACTGTTTGCTGGAATTGGGTTAAAAATGGAACTGTTTAAATGAAGAAATTTATTTCTACCTAGAATCAAGATGCAGTTTTGTGTATGCACATATGCTTTATTAATTGGTGATTTCATGAATTGTTTTGTGGAACTGTTTATGCAAAAATGGAATTACATACAGAACTGGTTTTGTGTTACAAATGGAACTGTTTAAATGAAAAAAATTTGGGTTTTCTAACTAGGCTTGAAATTTTGCTTAAAAAATTATAAAGAAAAGGGAGAGTTAATATTCCTTAGTCTAATTTCAAAAATTGTTTGAGTGGATTAATGTCATGTTTTGTTAGTAAGAAATGCAAATGGGGTATACTAAGACTACTTTTAAAGTGTAAGAGTTTTATTAAGAAACTGCTTTTGGATGTTTTGCTAAAAGTTTTCAAAGTATTAATGGTTAGATTGAGACTATTGCTTTTCAATATGGGTTTGTAGGAATTGTATAAGTTTGGGTTTTTTATAACTAGGTTTGAGATTTTGTTTAAAAAATTATAAAGAAAAAGAGGAGTTATAAGTAAATTTATAAGTAAATTAAGGTTGAATGTATGTTTGCAGAAATTATGTTTAACCTATTGGTATTAATGCACCCTGGTTTTGTGGAGTTAAGGAAATATTTAAGTTTGATGTGAATACATCGGAGTTTTTCCTATGTTCTGTTAGCAAGAAAATTCAAATGATGAAGAGTTAAAATTGTAAGACTGAGAAAATTGACTATATATATATAGAATATATCACCATATATGCTAATTCAAATGGTTTTGTTAAGAGTTTGCTTTGAGTTGTAAGATTGGGAGAATTGTGACTATGTATAGCAATATTTATGTTAACCTGTTAATGGTAATGATGAAGCTAAGGAATTCTTTAAGTTTGTGATTGCGTTAAGTTTTTGGTTTAGAAAGGGCTTGATGCAGCTAAAGACTGCTGTATGTACCTTGGACCTAATTCAAAAAAGAAATGCCATCTTTATCATCCTCTATTCCCTTCTGGGAGTTGTAACAGTTATGGAAATTGCTGCAAGCCATTAATAATGAGTTATTTTTTATATATTAAGAAGGGGGGACCTGTGGAAGCCCGTTTTCAGGTTCCTTGTGGCTTTACCCAGCAGGTCCAAATAGAGAGGATGATTAGGACCACGGGCTTGAGTGCAGGTGTCTGAGATGGTCTGCACTTGGCTGTGCTGGGGGGAGGTCTTTTGCTCCACCCCTTGATGTCTCTATAAATACCCTGAGGCAGAGACAGTCAGGGCCCATTGGAAAAGGTTCCAGGCCCTCTCGAGGCTATCCTTTATTTTCTTTCTGTTTATCTCCACAAGATTCTCTGCAATAAATTCTTCTATCTAATATTTCCTGCTGCCTACACTCAAGAAAACTCTGGGAAGCAGTGGGGTTGGTGGGTAAATGCCCCACACTGAGAGAGTTGAAGATTAGATAGTTATAGTTTTCTTTGTTAAGAAATTTCAGAAAAGAAACTCATTAAGAGCTATAAAGTATTTAAGCTTGAAAGACATCAAAAGATAGTTTTCTGTTTGTAATTCTGTTGGAATAGAAAGTGAATTAGGTACATTTTGGACTCACCAAAATAGGATAGAGAATGGAATATTTTCACTGAATTTGTCAAATGCAAATGGACTAGATATTGTTGATGTATTTATTGCTTATATATGTTGTATAAAGTTATTGTACTTACTGTATACAGTTTTTCTTATATTAGTTATAATTTTTTTATTTTAGACAAAAAGGGGAAATGGGGTGTTGTATTGTGTGCCCCAATATACTGTGTCCTCCAATAAAAATTGCCTAGAGATCAGAGGAAAAGGCCAACCTCTATATAGAAGTCAGGCAATGGCAGCACATGCCTTTAATCCTATCACTTGGGAGGCAGGGATCTCTCTGGATCTCTGTGAGTTCAAGGCACACTGGAGAACAGAGCCAAGGGTGGTGACACACACACCTTTAATTCCATCACTAACCATAGAAGTCTGGAGGTCTGTACAGACAGATAGGAAGTAACAGAGCTGGGCAGGAAGAGGAAGTGATATAGCTGGGCTGAGAGAGCCAATGAGAGGACAGAACAGAAAGGCATATAGGTGTGGATATACAGGAAGTAGCTTACTTTGGAGACTGAGGTGTCGGTGAAGTGAGGTTAGCTTGTGGCTTTTCCTATTCCTCTGATCTCTCTCAGGCTTTAACCCCAATTTCTGGCTCCACGTTTTTTATTTAATAAGTCCATTTAGAAATTCTGCTACAAAATATGTTCACCAATAACAGAGAATGTTGACTACTAAGGAAGGCTGATATGGGTCATGGGCAGGGCTGAGCTAGAATGCTACCACTAACAGAACTAGACAATTGGTTGATTGGGTAAAGAACAGTGGTGTTGTGTCCAGGTTAGTGAAAGGATAATGCTCATTAACCAAAGCTAGCATACTGTTTTTCTGGTGCAAGATGGTTGCTTTTCATTGGAAGAGGAATAAATGCTGAATTTGATGTACTTTTAGGTGTACACCAGAGAGCATATTTCTAGTAGGCCATGAATGTCACCTTTTCAAGTTTATGAATGTTGTTACATAAGCCATAGAAGGTGAGGAATGATGTCTGAAGTCTTTTGTTCTTCACCTTTCATGTCTTCCAAGCTCTAGTAAAATGCTGACCACATCATAGGTATTTGTGGTGATATTTTGTTTGTTCTCTAACAAATAAAGCTTTCCTGGAGATCAGAGATCAGAGCTAGCCTTAGTTAACCATAGAAGCCAGGCAGTGGTGGCACACACCTTTAATTCCAGCACTTGGGATATCATGCCTTTGATCCCAGTACTTGGGAGGCACACACCTTTAATCCCAGAAGTTGGGAGGTACAGACCGGAAATGATATGGCTGGGCAGAGAGAGGAAGATAAGGCGGGAGGAGACAGGAGCCCCCTTTCAGGTGAGGAGTTGGTGAGGTAAGAGGTGACTGTGGCTTGCTCCTTTGTCTCTCTGATCTTTCAGCATTTACTCTGATATCTGGCTCCGGGTTTTCATTCTTAAAGAACAATTAGGATTCCCACTACAGGTGTTCCATAGATATGTATTGACTGATAAATAAATAGAGGAAAATATTTATTATGGTAGCCAGGTTCCGAGTGAGAAAGTATGGTTTAATCCTAAAATTGCTGATTAAAAAGCCTCCAAGTTGCAAGCATGAGGGATCTTATCAGATCCTTAGCACCCATTTAAAAAAAACAACAAAAAACAGCAAGACACACTGTCGAATACTTGTAATCCCAGAGCTAGGAAAGCAGAAACAACAGGATTACTGGGTACTATTTGCCAGCCATCTAGCTAAATTGTATGAGAGCCTATTTAAAAATATAATGTGCAGAATAATTGAATAATTGATGCAAACACTTTGACCTCTACACACCTGCTTGCATTTATGTATGTGCATGCATGCACATGAACATACATACACACAAACACACACAGACACACACAGCATCTAAAATTTCCTTTCAGCTGGAGGAATGAAATTCCCTCAGTTGAATCCTTTGGATTACTATGACAGATATGGCTATTATCATGTAGATATTGACAGCTAGTAACATGTAATGATGTCTAGGTGAGTGGGTGGAATACACTAAAGGATCAGGCTATTATTAGTTAACATATTCTTTATTTAATTAGTTCCTTAGGAAAGAGCTACAGTTTAATATTTCAGTATACTCCAGAAGGATGTGCAATCCTTAAAAAGTAAATAATTCAGAAATAAAAAGAAAGGGTAAATGGGTTTTCAAGGGAGAAAACAAGGAAAAGGCTTGGAAAGCTGGGTCAGTGACTGCTCAGTACACTGTGATTCTTGGCTGATGGGATGTGAAGCGGGGCTGGAAGGAAGGTAAGAAGGGTTGTGCTGGGCAGACAGAACCAAGAGGCATTCACCACAGAGAATGAACAGGGTGATTTACAGTGTCATCTGTCTTCAGTTAAGAATAGTTGAAAGTGCAGCATCATTTACAGTGGAAAGGCTATGAGGCTTGGAGTTAGGTGACCTAGCTGTCCCTCTTACTGCTACCAGAGACAGTCATGTGACCTCACAGCACCACTGTGAGGCAAGCTGGCATGATGGAGAGATGGTGGAGGTACTGAAAACCTTGATTAAATCTTGGCACTTTTCTTTTTTTAAAAAAGAAAGCTGTGTACCCTTAGAGAACTTACTTAAATTTACTGATCTTAGTTTCCAAACTGAAAATATCATTGTCTTGCATTTTCTAAAAGGATACATGTCTCAACAGATTTAAAGCAGCCAGTGGATACCAAGATCTCACTTCATATTCATCCTCCCCTTGATATTCCAAATTTGTGAACAAGAGAGCTAGCCTAGGTGCATTGCACCTCCACCCTCTATGCTTCTTTTAAGAAATGATCCTACGAATCCTTGAAATCCTTCCTCCCACTTTCATGCCAAAAAGTTTTCAGGAATCATAAATTAATGCAGCCAGGAAAATGAGTCAAATAACTGATTTCCTTCTCTTCCCTCATTTAACACGTGTGTGGTCCCTTTATCCTCCCCTTCCTTTCCCTGCACTTTAGATACTGCCAAAGAAAAGAAAATTCAGACTTTACTCAGGACCACTGAGGCACGGACAGGGCCCATAGCAGTGGGATTTTGCAGTAGAGAGAATGAGGTTAACCTTGAACAAACATGAAAGTGGGTATTTATAGCCGAGGAGCAGGAAGGGAGTCAGTGACTAGAAAGTCACTAGGAGGAAACACCAGGGCTTCATCAGGGTTCTAATGGGGACGGACGGGAAGAGGGTGGTAAGGCCAAAGTTGGGGGTGGGAGAACTGGCAGAGGTGAGAAACCAGTGTTTGCATTTCAAGGTTTCCTTATAAACCAGGGTATTTTTGTTCAAACTAAATTTTGTAAGATGGGCCTCAGAAAAGGTTCAGGAGCCTGACTGATGTTTGATCAAGCGAAGAACCTTTGTCAATGTGCTAAAGGCAGATGGCAATTGTGCCTTTCACAATGGGCTAAATGTGAAAATAAGACTCCACCATAGATGTTAGCAAGACAAAAAAGCAAACCACATTTCCTTTGGGGATGATGATTGAGAATTTATGTCCTGGGGTGTGTGGGGGAACTCTTAGTATCTCTTGAGGAGGAAATGGTTCATGTAGAAATCTACACAAATGCAGGTGTCAGGGACCTGCTGAATCCAGTCATGGGGTACCTGCTAGGAAGAGGCACTCAGAGATTGCTTGGTACGGTGAAGCAGAAATTTTCTACAAAGTTCCTGAGGCCAGAACTGATCTTTTCAGGATGCTCTTCTCATTGCCCAGTTTTGACTCTTGAATCCCAGCTATTGAGACAAAGAATGACCTGGGACTCACAGCTGCCTCTGATTTTAGGCTTATTGTGCCTAAATATCTGGGGCTTCCTTATCTTTAATTTTATGAGTTTGTCTGTATTCTGTCTTTGATGAGCTCTGCATCTGGGGCTTCTTATTATCTTTAGTTTTTCTTGCACATACTCTTTGGCTTTCCTCTTCTTACTTGAACAGAATTATGGGTGTACTAACGTTCAACTTTGGTCCATCTCAGAGAATACTCTAATGGGAATACCCTCTATTGGTAGGAATGGTTCTTCCTTGCTCTTTGTTCTTAGGGTTGGCCTTTGGTGGCATTTGGGATCTCCCTTAAATCTCCAGGTTGCTTTAATGTGTTCTGGGTGATGTCCACTGGAGATGATAACAAACTCAAGCTCAAAATACTGAGACGAAGTATGCTGCCCTCCTTCTCTCCATATTAGTTTGCTGTTTTACTGAGGGAACAATGACTTCCAGGTTCATACTAGAGAATCAAAAAGTGAACATAGTTTTCTACTACAATTTAATAATTCTCTGTTTCAGTCAATCAATTAGAAACTCACATGAGAAGGCTAACAAAAGAGATTTGATATGATAATTGTATACTGACTGATGTAAGAAGAACCACAGACCAAGCTCCAACATTTCTACAGTCTTGATTTTGGGATCAAAGTTTTAATTGATGAAGACAAAGTTTTTCTTTACAGAGGGCTCACCTGTGTAAAGTAGTCAAAAGTCAAAACTCTTAAAGAAGTTGTATAAAATATTCTGTCATCCCTTTTACTAATTTCTTATTGATAATAATGGCACCTATTGCTATTATGAGCTATTTTCATAAATTTAATTATTTCTGAATGAAGAACTGATATGAATGACCCTAGGGAATGAAGTAAAGAAGTCATATTGAGATGGGTTTTATAGAATGAGGTAGAAGAACAGAAAGTGAGAGAAGACATACTGAAGTAATGGTGTAGGCCACCAGTTTGAAGTGGAACTGATAGCTCAGAAATACATGGGGAAGAGGTGCTAGGCAAGGACCAGAGATTCCAACTAGGTAAAGAATTTTACACATTGAGCAAGCTGACACATAGATGTTTCAACCATTCAGGGATGAGATTAATATATCAATGAGGATAAATAAGAAGTCCTATGTTATATCAATACTTTGCTTTAGGAGTGCTGAATGATGGAGTGTACAGAGCTGACTCTCAAAGTTTTGCACACCTATTTAAGGGACTTGAACTTTATCAGAGGGCAGCTGAGACATAATAATATAGGCTTTCACATAGGCAGGGCCAGCCATTGCTTTTAGGATCATGTTTGTAAATGCTTGCTATGAAAGTGATAAATTGCTAACCAAAAGAACAGTAAGAGGCTATTTCATCAATCCATTTGACAGATAAGGAGTGGCTTGTCTCAGGTTGGAGTGATGTTTATGAGAAAGAGACTGGATCCATAAAATATTTCTGTGATGGAATTCATGAGCTTTGATGACTCACTGTGGTACCAAGGGTTAGAGGAAGTGAGGACATGAACTACTTTTGGAATTTTAATAATATCAGATATAATATTAGGGATAGAGAAAGGTAGATAGGTAGATAATAGATAGAAATATAGATAGATGATAGATAGACAGAAAGATAGATAGAGAATGGAATGGAATGGAATGGAGTGATGGTAGTGCTGATACAGTGTGAGGAGAAGCTATAAAACATTAATATAGCTAGGTAGCTCTGTACTTCTGGAGAGACTGGGGCTGGAGGTGGAGATTTGAAGCTTTTCTGATGAAATAAGTTAGATCATAAAGGAAGAGGAGGTATTGTGATTAGAGAAGACTTTATATAAAAACATGGGAACTGAAAGACGTGAGCATAACTAGTTAGAAGTCATAGAAAAATAATCAGAGAGATTAAAACAAAAGTAGCAGGAGGTAGTGAGTCTCTGGGAAGTAATGGAAAATATGAATAATAGCAACACACACCATAGAAATCCAGAAAGGGTGAAGAGTGAGAAGAAACTGTTCCAGTTAGTTTTAGCTGTCACCTTGATGCAGCCTAGAGCCCTCTGTGAAAGGAGTTTTCTTCAGGGATTGCTCTGATCGCTTGTGCATGTCTGTGGGGGACAGTATTGACTGTTAACTGATTTAGAAGGGCTCAGCAACATACCCCATGGTTTGTGATGTAATTCTTGGTTGAGAAGTAAGATATTTTGTTAGAAGTAAGGCTGTGTGGAAGAGCAAGCTGAGTTGCCTTAAGTTCCTACCTCAATTTCCTGCAGTGATGGACCATGATCTAGAAATACAGGCCAAATATACCCTTTCTTCATGAAGTTTTTGGTAACAGTTATTATCGTAGCAACAGAAAGGATGCTAGAACAAAAAGAGCTGGATTTAGCTGTGAGAAGGTGACATTATCTCAGTTATAGCCATCCTAGGGGTGTTGAGATATAAACTAAGGAATGTCTTTGTAATTCGCCAAATGTAGATGAATTTCTAAACAGTCTTATTAAATAAGAAACACAGAGCCAAATACAGAGTTAAAGCCAAAGAGATCGGAGCAAGAGCCAGCTAGCTTTAACTTACCACCAGCAGTAGCTTCCCCCGAGAGGGCCTTTCTTCCTGTGTGACTTGTGTTTTTATTGCTCTCCTGTTCTGCCTTCTCATTGGCTGGCTCTAAGTCCAGCGACATGACTTCCTCATCACTGCCTGTCTATACAGACCTCCAGGTCTCTATGGTTGGTACTGGGATTAAAGGTTCCTGTCACTACGATTGGCTGTGTCCTTGACCACACAGAGACTCTGCGTGCTATGTGATCAGATTAAGGGTGTGTGCTACCACTGCCAGACTTCTGCTTAATGGCTATATGACCTCTGATCTCCAGGTCAACTTTATTTATTAACATACAAATAAAATCACATTTTAGCACAATTCAAATATCATCACATTTCCCCCTATTATTCTAATAAAAAGAAAAAAGGAAAAAATATAATTAATGTAAGAAAAAATATATACAATAAGTACAATAACTATATACACTATATACAAGCAATAAATACCTCAAATGTCTAGTCCATTTGCATTTGACAAACTCAGAAAAAATACTTCATTGTCTATCCTATTTTGGTAAGTCCAAAATATACCTGATTCACTTTCTATCCTAACTTATATTATTAACAGAAAGTTAAAGTATATTAGCTACTTGCCTCATTTCTGGGACAGAATACCTGGAAGAAGCAACATAAGTCAGGCAAGTTTCTTTGGTTCACAGTTTCAGGGTGAAGTAGTTTATAATGTTGAAATCATGGCAGCCAGAGCGTGGGCCACTGGTAACATTGCATCCACAGTCAGGAGACAGAGGCAGGTGGACACTTGTGCTGAGCTTGCTTTGTTTTTCAGTTGGTCTAACAGTGTTTCTTTCCACTTCAATTAGGTCCTTCACAGATAACCAGAGGCTTGGCTCCTTCTTGAGTCCAGATCCTGTCAAACTGAAACTAAATACTAACTATTGCATGGAGGAAAAGCAGACAGTGAAGACAGAATTTGCATTTGAGAATTTGGTGACAAAATAGGTGCAGATTAATAAAAAAGAGGTACTACATTGAAAGTCATCACTGGGTATAAGTACCTAGAAGGCTGTAACTGTGCAGAGTTATGACACAATCTGGTAAACACAGTCACAGGAAACCCCTTCTAAGCTCATGTCTCCTTGGGTTTTGTGTAATTCTTATGACTTAGCATACATTCATTTGATCTAAATGGGTTTACCTGAAAGTTGTAGTATTATGCTGGCTAGTTTCATGTCAACTTGACACAAAGCTAGAGTCAAAGGGGGAACCTCAATTGAGAAAATATCTCTATACAGTCTGGCTGTAAGGCATTTTCTTAATTAGTGATTGATGGGGGAGGGCCCAGCCCATGGCGGGTAGTGCCATCTGTGGCCTGGTGGTTCTGAGTTCTATATGAAAGCAGGCTAAGAAAACCACGAGGAGCAAGCCAGTTAGCAACACCCCTCCATGGCCTCTGTATCAGCTCTTGCCTCTAGGTTCCTGACCTGCATGAGTTCCTGCCTTTACTTTCTTCAGCAATGGACTGTCACCTGAAAGTATAAGCTGAAACAAACCCTTTCCTCCCAAATACCTTTGGTCATGGTGTTTCATCATAGTAATGATAACCCTAACTAATACAGGTATCTAGCAACTCTGTATTTGTTTGTTTTGTTTCATTGAGATAAGATCTTGCTATGTGACCTTTGTTGGCCTGGAACTTGCTATGTGGACCAGGCTGGCCTCAAACCTCCAGAGATCTTACTGCCTCTGCCTTCAAAGTGCTGGACTTACAGGTAGGAGTCAGCATGCCTGGTTTACCGACATTATTTTAAAGATAATTAAAGTTATCCATTTCCCTCATTGACTGCAAACTCGTGTGTGTGTGTGTGTGTGTGTGTGTGTGTGTGTGTGTGTGTGTGTATGCACAAGCATGTGCTCATGAACACATGATCATGTGTGTGGAGGCTAGAGCTTGATGTCAGATGTCTTTCTTGTTATTCTCTACCTCATTTTTTGAGAGAAGTCTCTTACTGAACCTGGAACTTACTCATTGGTTCATCTGAATGGCCGGCAAGCCTCAGGGATCCTTCTGTGTCTGCCTTCCCAGCGTTGAGATTGCAGATATGTCATTATACCTGGTTATTTACTGGGTTCTGGAGAACGGAACTCGGATTATCATGTTTACGCAGCCAGCGTTTTACCAACTGAGCCATTCCAAACCTTTCCTTTTTTAAATGCAGAGTTGATCTGTGATGATAACTCATGTTCTACGCCAGGCACAGGTTATAACACCCCCTTTTCTAGCCAGCTGTTGCCAAGTCCTCTCCAGTTGTTTGATATTTGTGGTAGTTTGAATGTAACTGGCCCCCAGAATCTCATAGAGAGTGGCACTATTGGGAGGTGTGGCTTTGCTGGAATGGGTGTGGCCTTGTTGGAGGAAGTATGTCACTGTGGGGGCGGGCTTTGAGGTTTCCTATGCTCAGAATACTGCCCAATGTCTCAGCCGACTTCCTGTTGCCTACAAGATATAGGACTCTCAGCTACCTCTCCACTCCACTACCACGTCTGCCTGCATGCTTCCATGCTTGCCACCATGCAGATAATGGACTGAACTACTGTAAGTGAGCCACCCCAATTAAAGTGTTTTCCTTAGAAGAGTTGCTGTGGTCATGGTGTCTCTTCACAGCAATAAAAATCCTAACTAAGACAATACTCCATGGGAATGTGTGTTTCTGTATGGGACAGTCAGATGTACCTAGTCCTTTCAATTGCTCATCAATTTGAGTCACAGCCAGACCCACAGCCTTCTGTGGAATTATTGCCCTCATTTCTTTGGTAGGTGATGTGTTAACAGTGAAGAATATTTTCAAGTTATTGTTTTAATAGACCTTTACCCTCAGGCTCAAATAAATCATGACTTCATCACACAGGTTAGAAGACAAGTTTAGACTTAATGGGGGATCGCAACTAAATCAAGTACAATACTTGGAAAATTTACCTCCTTTTAATGTCATATTTCTTTCTAAATGGCTGTGATGAGTGGCTTTTATAGAAGGCTCATGAAAGTAGTAGAGTATTTAAAAAAGTTAAGACTTTATGACAGGTTTCAAAAATATCTGAAAGTCAGTATATATGCTCAAGCTTAATAGTTCCATATCATAATACCCATAATAGATTTCAAAAACCTTTCTTGGCAATTAAAAAATTAACTAGTGCTAAAGAGAGATCATAAGAACTTAAAGCCAAATGAAATGTGTCAAGATTATGAAGTAGAAGTTGAAAATGAGTATGTGGGCTGATGAATAAGGGCAGCCTCTTTATTTAAAGCTATCTAGAGTTTAGACAATGTGAAATTTTTGAAGAGGCTGCTTCCCTCCTTCGGCAACCAGGTAAAATAGCTCTGCTCACAGTGGTTACAGATGTGCCTCCTTCTGCTGTGGCAAGGTGACCTCTAAAACCATGGAAGATAGGGCAAAGCTAGATAAGATATGGACCGAGGGAATCTGCTTTCAGTGCTTACAAACCCCCTTTCCTGCTTCTCCCTTACGTGTTCTCTTGGACTTTTTCCTGGCAATTTAACCTGCTCAGTCCTCTCCCCAGAAAATGATTGGATAAGGGCAATTCATAGCTTACACAGAATTTATCCATCTTTTATTTCTTTTTAAAGGAATTTATGTTTGAAACTTGGTTTCTAATTTTTGTGTGATAACAAGGATTTGTTTCATGTTAGATTCCCAAGCATTAGTCAATTTTGGGAAAGGCATTTGGAGTTTCTTCGCACCCGTGGATACACCATGTGGAAAGCAGCATGGTGGTGTTTGTTATTTCAGTACTGAAAACTAAGTCCAGAGTCTTGCACATGCCAGGCAAATGCTCTGTCCTGGGAACTAACACCTCAGCCCCTACAAGCCCAGCCCTCACTAATAAGATGAAGGCAGCACCATGTGTTTTGGTGTGCATGAAATAAGCTGCATGTCCAGGGAGAACTGAGTCTGTTTACTTTCACCTGCTCAGCTTCCTATTTAACCATGACTCATGAAAACTAGTATACTAGTCAGCTTTCTGTCACCAAAATACCTGAGTTTTGGAGCTCTCAGCCCATAGTCAGTTGGTACCATTGTATGGGGTCTTTTGCTATACAGCACATCCTGATAGACTGTGGTGGGGGAAGCTGCTTACCTTATGGCAGTTCAATGTATAAAGACAAAAAGAGACATGATGTCACAATACCCATATAAGGGCATGCCCTCCCATGACCTATGATCCTCTACTAGACCTCATTTCTTAAAGGTTCTGTTACATCCTCCTTTGCAGCTTGGGCACCATAGCCATCATGAATGACAGAAACGATTTGGAGCAGGAAGTTCATGACTAACCCTGTCTGCTTTAGAGGAATCAGATAGTCATTGATGTCCTTCACCCTGGGAAGGCAACAGTACCAAAGACAGAAATTTGGGAAAAGCTAGCCAAAATGTACAAAACCATGCTAGATGTCATCTTTTGTTCCGATCAGAACCCACTTCGGTGGCGGCAAAACAACTGGCCTGGCATGATCCATGAGTCTCTAGATTATGCAAAGCAGAAGGAGCCCAAACACGGACTTGCAAGACATGGCCTCTGAGAAGAAAAAGAGCTCCCTGAAATGGTGAAGGGAACTCCAGGACAGAAGGAGGAAGGCCAGGGGACAGCAAAGGCCAATGGTGGTGCTACCCAAAGCCAAAGGAGTGGACCTGCGGTGACTTGATCTGCTACGATGTGCAGACAATTTCCGAGAGGACAAATAAGCTAAAAGCTTATGTGAGAAAAAAAAAAAAAAAAAAAAAAAAAAAGGATCGTTACCCTCCCACCAGCACTATATACTGGGGACCAAGTCTTAACAGGCGTTTTGGGAGATTTTCCAGGTACAAATGATATCGTAACAACCCTCAAATTCACCAATGACACATTAATTGTTAAAGCCAGCAAATATTTATTTTCCCATGCTTTTGCATGTCTTGGCGGTACCATTTGGCGGTAACATGGTCTATGCACTTCCTGACTTTGAGCCTCTCCTTAGGAAATCACCTTGTGGGCTCCCTTGTCCACGGCAGGCATCCTCCTTCCGGTCTGCTCTTCTCAAAGCCATTTGATTTCGGATAAACTCATTCATGTATGTGTTGGTTACTTTTTGTCAGCTTGACACAAGCTAAGGTCATCTGGGACAAGGAACCACAATTCAGAAAATGCCTCCATCAGATTGGCCTGATCTTGATCGATGACTGATGTGGGAGGGCCCAGTCCACTGTGAGTGGTTCCATCCAAGGGCGGGGTGGTCCTGGGTTCTGCAAAAAGCCAGCTGAGTGCGTCAGCACCAACAGTCCTCGAAGGACGTCTGTGCTTCAGTTCTGTCCCAGGCTCCTGCCTTGAGTTTCTTTTTATGAGGGACTGTAAACTGTGAAGTAAACAAATCCTTTCCTCCGGAAGCTGCTTGTGGTCATGGCGTTTATCACAGCAACAGAAAGCGAAGTGTAGTGATTGTTTTAACTGCCCTTTCACATCTCTCTGTCCCCTGCTTCTGTCAAGGGCGTTCTCTTTGACTCACGGCAGAAACTGTGGCATTACTCTTGATTCCTGACTTTTCCTCATGCTTTCATCTCCAGGATTATCAGATTCTTTAAATTCATAGGAACTGTGTATTTCTCCATCCTCTCATCCTCTTTGCTTCATTTCAGTCACTCACCATTTCTAGTTCTCCTCCTCTCTTTTATCCCAACCCGGCTTAGCACGAGTGAGAGTGACCTTTCCAAACCTGAAACTACTTAGAATTAGTGTCTTTGACACGTTTCACTGGGTGCCACTATAAACTCCCAGAGTTAAATTCTGGAGCCAGATATAATTGATCCTGTAGACTACTCTTTTCAACCTACTTTTGAATCTCCACTTATAGTTCACACTCAGAAATACTAATCTCTTCACTTCGTACAAAATAGGATGCTCCTTCATGCCTCCGCACTTAGGCTTGGAATGTTCCTTTTGCCTGGAATGTTCTTATGATCTTTTATCCTTCCCTAACTAATGAAAAAGTTCCTGTTTTGGTTTTTGCTTTCCTTTGGGTAGTTTGTGCCTTTTTTTTTTTTTTTTTGATACCTCCAGTGTAATGTTGGTTTGTGGAGCCATCTTTCCATTGCACTATCAACTACAAGCTCCTTGATGGCAACCCTGCATATTTTCCCATGTCTCTTTTTGTTTCCTGTATCATGCTTACATATATATGCACACACAGTAGGAGAATGTATGAATTAATTAAAAAATTTAAAACATGTTTTTCTCTTTTTAAATATTTTTTCTTTGTGAACACGGTTAATAGGTTGACTTCAGTAATTTATAAAAATTATTTATTCTTCTCTCATACATACAATACAACTCAACCATGGCTTCCCTGCCCTCCACCCCTCCCAGTGCCTGTGTCCTGTGTCCCCTGTGTTGTGCCCCCCTTTCCCTCAGAAAAAAGCAGACCTCCCAGAGGACATCAAATGAACGCAACACAACAAGATACAAAAAGATGAGACACAAACATTCATATAAAGGTTGGATGAGGCAATTTCTTGAGGTCCTATTTATTAATTGCTGATCTTAATGCCTGTGCTATTGGTGTTCTGTTCAGGAAGTTGTCTCCTGTGCCAATACCTTCAAGGCTATTTCCCACTTTCCCTTCTATCAGGTTCAGTGTCGCTGGACTTATGATGAGGTCTTTGATCTAATTGGACTTGAGTTTTGTGCAGGTTGATAGATATGGATCCATTTGCTTTCCTCTGTATGCTGACATCCAGTTATGCCAGTACCATGTGTTGAAGATGCTTTCTTTTCTCCATTGTATATTTTTGACTCCTTTATTGAAAATCAAGTGTCCATAGGTGTGTGAATTTATGTCTTGTTCAACAATTTGATTCCACTGATCTATGTGTCTGTTTTTATGTCAATAACATGCTGTTTTTTTTTTTTTAATTACTATAGCTCTGTAGTAGAGCTTGAGGTCAGGGATGGTGATATGTCCAGAAGTTCTTTAATTGTACTGGATAGTTTTAGCTATCCTAGATTTTTTTGTTTTTCCATATGAAGTTGAGCATTGTTCTTTCAAGGTCTGTGAAGAATTGTGTTGGAATTTTGATGGGGATTGAATTGAATCTGTAGATTGCTTTTTGTAAGATGGCCATTTTTACTATGTTAATCCTACAGATCCATGAGCATCTTTCCATCTTCTCATCTTCTGGCATCCTCTCCAGTTTGCCAGTGTTTTATTGAGTATTTTGCACCAATCTTGATAAAGGAAATTTGTTTGTAATTCTCTTTCTTTGTTGGGTCTTTATGTGGTTTGGGTATCAGGGTAACTGTGGCCTCACAAAAAGAATTTGGTTTCTGTTCTGATTTTGTTGAAACTGGGGAATAGATACAACTTGTTTGTACCGGAGATCCAGCTCCAAAGCTGCTCAGTAGAAGAGACTGGTGCCTGTATTGGAATTTCATCCCCATCTCACCTATCTTCTATGTAGAGGTGCTCATTTAGAAATCAGAGTTCTGAGCCCAAGTGGATCAAAGACCTAAAATTAATACAGTTACACTGAACCTGATAGAAGAGAAAGTGGGAAATAACCTTGAGCTTTGGACACAAGAAACAACTTCCTGAACAGAACACAGTAGCATAAGCGCTAAGATCAACAATTAATAAATGGGACCTCATGAACCAGAAAGGCTCCTGTGGGGCAAAGGACACTGTCAATTAGGCAAAACAGCAGCCTACAGAATGGGAAAAGCTCTTTACCAACCCCACATCTGACAGAGAATTGATCTCCAAAATATAGAGAGAACTCAAGGAACTAGACATCAAAAAAAAAAAAAAAATAGCCCAATTAAAAAATGGGGTACAGATCTAAACAGAGTGTTCTCAATAGAAGAATCTCAAATGGCTAAGAGACACTAATAAATTGTTCAGCATTCTTAGCCATCAGGAAAATGCAAATCAAAACAACTCTGAGAATCCATTTTACACCTGTCAGAATGGCTAAAATCAAAAACACTAATGACAGCTTATGCTGGAGAGGATGTGGAACAAGGGAAACACTCCTCCATTGCTGGTGGGAGTACAAACTTGTACAGCCACTTTGGAAATCAATATGGCAGTTTCTCAGAAAATTGACAATCAATCTACCCCAAGACCCAGCTATACCACCTTTAGGTATATACCCAAAGGATGCTCAATCATACCATAAGGACACTTGCTCAGCTATGTTCATAGTAGCATTATTCGTAATAGCCATTACCTGGAAACAACCTAGATGCTCCTCACCTGAAGAATGGGTAAAGAAAACGTGGTACATTTATGCAGCTGTTAAAAACAATGAAATCATGAAATTTGCAGGCAAATGGATGCAACCAGAAAAAAAAAAAAATCATCCTTTGTAAGGTAACCCAGACCCAGACAGACAAACATGGCATGTACTAACTAATAAGTGGATATTAGCTGTAAAGTAAAGAATAACCATGTTATAATCCACAGACCCAGAGAGGCTAAGTAACAAGGAGGGCTTAAAGAGTGACATATGGATTTCCCTGGGAACAGGAAATAGAAGAGATTTCCTGGGTAGAGTGGGGGCCGGTGGGAATCGGAACATTGGGGGTGTGGATGGAGGGGGAAAGTAATGAAAGAGATGTCTTGATGGGGGAACATTTTGGGGTCAGGTAGGAACCTGGTACAAGGGAAACTCCCACAAATCTATAAGGATGACCTCAGCTAAGATTCCTAGCAATAGTGGATATGTAGCCTGAACTGGCCATCTCCCATAATCAGATTGGTAACTATCCCAATTGTCATCAGAGAGCCTTTATCCAGTGACTGATGGAAACAGATGCAGAGATCTACAGCCAAGCACTAGCCCAAACTGGGGGAATCCTGTTGAAGAGAGGGAGGAAGGATTGTATGAGCCAGGGGAATCAAGGTCAACACAAGGGAACCCACAGAAACAACTAACCTGGGCTCATAGGAGCTCATAGACTCTTGACTGACAGCTAGAAAGTCTGCATGAGACAGACCTAGGCCCGCTACATATGTGTGACAGTTGCGAAGCTTGATCTACTTGTGGGACTCCTAGTGGTAGAAGCAGGGTCTGGCCCTAATGCTTTGGCTGGCTTCCAGGAATCTCTTACTCATACTGGGTTGCTTTGTTCAGGCTTAATACAAGGGGGCCTGTTGCAGAATATTATTTTAAGATGTGTTGCAGTTGTTTATACTGTGGAACATTTGTTTTAATGATGCAAAGATGTGTTGCATTCTTTTATGTAGTATTTGTTGAAACTGATTTTTTGCCTGTCTAAAACACCTCATGGTCTAATAAAGAGCTGAATGGCCAATAGCAAGGCAGGAGAAAGGATAGGTGGGGGTGGCAGGCAGAAAGAAGAAATAGGAGGAGAAATCTGGAGGAAAAAAGAAGGAAGAGCAAGAGAAGGAGGAGGACACTAGGGGCCAGCCATCCCGCCAGCTACAGAGTAAGAGTGAAAGTAAGATATAGAGAAGTAAGAAAAAGAAAAAGCCTAGAGGCAAAAGGTAGACAGGATAAGTTAGGGAAAGCTGGCAAGAAACAAGTCAAGCTAAGGCCCATCATTTATAATTAAGAATAAGCCTCCATGTGTGATTTATTTGGGAGCTGGGTGGCACCCCCCCAAAAAAAAGAGTAAAAACAACAACAGGGAGGAGCTTAGTCTTAGCTCAACTTGACTTGTTGATACCCATGGGAGGCCTCTCCCTTTCTAAACAGAAAAAGAGGAGTGGATTTGGTGGGGGGAGGAGTTGGGGAAAGGGAATGGGAGGAGAGGAGGGGGGGAACTGCAGTTGGGATGTAAAAGAAATGAATAAATTTAATTAATAATAAAAAAAAATCAAAGGTTTTTTTTTTTTTTTTTTTTTTTTTTTTTTTTTTTTTTTTTTTTTTTTTTTTTTTGCTTTTGGTCAGGGCAGAACAAAGGACTTTTCCTTCTGTGAGTCAAGGATGAGAGTTCTTTTTCAGGTTCCTGCCCCTAAGTCTGTATGACTTCTATCTCCTGTCCCGTCAGTCTGACACAGGAGGAGTCCCAGGTCCACAGAGGTAACAGCTAAATGTAAAGGATCCACCGCACACGTGTGGGTTTAGGTAGCACGCATGCACTATGTGTGGATTTGGTGGCCAGCCATCAGAAGAGGTGCTTTCTCACGGCCAGTGTCAGCTCTCATGACAGAAACATGTTTAGAGCAGTTTAGAGTGATAAAAAAGCCCCAATACAATTCAAACACCTTTGAACTGGCCATTCTTAGCTAGCAGCTCTCTGATCATTTCAGGAATACAAAAGAGAGCAGAAAACTTCCAAAAATGCCCCCATTACAAAAAGACACAGACATTTATAAGATTATTCCGGAGACTGATTATATATTTTTTTGAAATTTTACTTTGATTCAAAGCTGTTTCATATCCACTTCTTCCTTATTTCTAATGCGAGAGCTTGGATTCCTAAGTCCCTGGCCTCATTCTGAGAAGCAGCCTGCCTATATGGGGTGGCACGTGTCAAGTTGCTATGTTCTGGGTTGGAAGGCTCATGGAGAAAGCCATTGCACTATTTTCTGTGGGGATTACAGAAATAATTGTCACTGGTTTTGTATCTTTAAATTAGAAGTTCCTTGTGGTGGTGGGCTATTCTTTTAGCAGCATGTTTCTACTTACTGAAAAGCATTGCCAAACACATTATACCCACTTTGCTATGTAAATAAAGACATTGTTGTTGGAATAATGCAGTACAGGGGAAGCCTCTTCTAGAAGGCTTATCTGTCAATCTATGTTTAGTCGGCTTTTCAGCCCACCCATTGTAATTACTGCTTTTCAGTCTCCGAGAATAGGGATCTAGGAAGGGGATTTGTTACAACTGGGTTATTTAAATGGAATTTTCCAAATATACAGTATCTCCTCCTCAGACCACAAGTTCACTCCCCCATTCTTTCCTGCTTGCTTTAGAAACCCTAGGCAGGCTATTATTATGAACTGAAGGGCAGGTTTCGAGCACTCTCTGTTTATGAAATGGTGAGGGCCATCAGTAAGCTGCATGCATTTCCAATTGTTGCTCTTTGTTCTAATTTTGCTTTGAATTGTGCTAAATTTAAGAGTGTGAATTCTTCCAGGGGATGAGTTGGCAAATGCTGACTATTAGGTCTGTTGCATGTCATCTGGCCTTTTTATAATCCGAGTTTGCACGGACACTATTTAATATGATAATTTGATGAGTATTCTATCTAAAGATTTTATTAAATATGTCATCTAGACTGTTTTGAGGTTCTAAGTGTGTAACCAAGGACCTTGTGCATGCTAGGCAATCATTCTTTACAGAGCCATACCTATAGCTTTATTTTACTTTTTAAAAGATTTCAAAATACTAAATACAAAGGAAAACATTACCATGAAAGGATGGTGGACATTTATGATCTTCAGTAAGAGGGTATATATTTTTGCAATAACCTTTCCTTTGCTCTCAGAGCTTCTGGCTCAGAAACAGATATTTAGAGTCTACACGTGAAGGCCTGTGTCACACCAGTACAGATTTCTCTGTAGTTTCTTACTTAAGGGAACTGGCAATGTATCTATCATATTGGGTAAATTTGTAAGGAAACAGAAGCACTGGAGACAGCTTTTCTTGCTTTATAAATGGTTCCTTCCCACTCCTTTTAAATGGTGCAAACTTTACATGGTTCCTAATCCAGTTAGGAATTCCTTTTTATCCAGTATTTTCCCTCCCAAACTCTTCCTTCTCAGCACTTACCTGCAGTTCCCACCTCCTGCCTGTGTTGTAAATTTCTGATTGGTTTCCACTCCTACTTCAGAATGACATTGATGAGCTCACGATGACACTGGGAGCATTTCCCAAACTCATGCCTTTTAAATGTTACATCATCTTGTTTTGTTGACCTTTCCCCTGGCTTTATATTTCCTTGTGGGAAGTATAACAGTAATAATGATCAACAAAATTATTAATGGATACAATTGTAAATTATGGAATATACTATTAATATTATTATCATTTTAATTCTCAGTGCTGGAAATTGCTAGCTGTCTTTTTATTTTAAAGTCAATTTTCTCCATCTTTTTATAAAAACTTTTATTTATTTTTCTCTCATATAATACATTAGCTGACCTTAGCTTCCCCTCCCTTCCCTTCTCCCAGTTTCCCCCAACCTCTTCTCTCCTCCAGATCTACTCCCATTCTATTCTGTCTGTCCCCAGAAAAGAACAGGCCTTCCATCTTCCTTAATGGCTATTCTCTTTGTTGTCTACCATTGGAATTTTCCGGTTAACTTAGCCTGGAAAATTCTGAGTCATTTTCACTTCTTGCTTCCTTTCTCTTTCTCCTTGTTTAGTCCGTTAACAAATCTCTCTTGTCTTCCCACGTGGTGTCTTCCTCCTCACCCTTTCTTTCTCATCGACGCCCTCCACTCTTCGTTATTACCTATTCTGTAGCCTTTTAGTTTTCTTCTTTCCTCTGCCGAAGAAACTCTGAAGTGAATTAGATATTGTTAACCTAACTAGTGCACAGAGAGGATTATCTACAGATTAAGTTCATCTGGGACTGGTACAGCCCTGCAACAACAACATGTGCACCACAGCAAACTTTGTGTGTGTGTGTGTCCATTCAGTGAGAATATGCGCACCACAATAAACTATGTTGTATATTCAAAAAAAAAAAAAAGAGGTTGAGGATGGAGGTGCTTTTAAAGGTAAAGCTAGAGAAACTTCTATGAGCACTGATGCCCTGGTTGGCATGAGCCTGTCGCTAGTGGAGGTGCTGTTGGATGCCGGCTAGACGTCTGTGTCATTGTATCTGGTTTGCTGTAGTCCACCATTATAGAATCGTGCATATGTGTGAGGAATGACAGACATGGGGAGTGTGGAGTGTGAAGGAAGTTCTTTTTTATAGAAAGTCTCTGACAAAGTGTTCCTCTCAGACCGAATCCTCTCAGATGGGTGGGTTTTCCACTCTAACTCTTTCTGGACTCTAGTTTGGGTAGGTCTGGCAAGAATGATTTCATCTTGATATCAGTAACTTCCACACTTGTCTGAAACAGCCGTCTTTTACAGGTGGCTAAAATTTTGAGCCTCATGGTTTATATTTAATAGTACTTCTTGCTGCTCACTTCTGACTGCTGTACTTCAGCTAAAACATGCCATGACTATTCCTTACATTTTAAATGTCTTTTATTTAACCCCTAAATGCACTTAATTCTTCTACTGTACCAGGCTTTTTCTTTTGGGCCACCAAACAGCTCCCAAATCATGACATAGAGACTTACTAGTTTTGAAGTACCTACCTTAGGTACTTGTTTCTGACTAGCTCTTTTAACTTAAATTAATCTGTTTCTCTTTACCTTGTGCCTCAGGGTTTTTACTTTTTTTTCCTTCTGTATATGTTACTTTCACTGTCTCTCATGCCTGCCTAATGGATACCTGGATTCTGGCCCTGGGTATCTCCCTGTTCTCTCCTTCCCCTCTTGTTCCTCTTCTCAAGCCTAGATTTCTCCTCCTATTTATTCTCTCTGCCCACCAGTGCTGCCTATCCTTTCTCTGTCTAGCTATTGGGTATTCAGCTTTATATTAGAACAATCAGGTGCCTTAGGCAGGCAAGATAAAACACATGCAACACGTCTTTACATCATTAAACAAATGCAGCGCAAATAAAACTAACACACCTTTGTGCCCCGCCTGCAGGGCTTCAACGGGTTCTCTACCACCCTAAGGAGGGAATGTAGGGACAGGAGATACAAAGGAAAAGACACCAAGTCTGGATTCTGATCAAGGTGCACTTTATTTCTCTTCCACAAAGGTTTATATAGCTCCACAGGGTGGGGGGAGCAAGAAGCTGTCATCTGCATAAGGTGGGGCAAGCTAACAGGATGTTTGTATAGGATGTTTACAGGGTGAGAGGGTCAAGGGCTCTGACTCAATGTCCTGTTGCTAGGCAACCTGACTGTAAGATGATCTAGTTCCCCGTCTTATTGGGGGTCTGTATTTTTCCACTAACTAGAGATTCTGTCCTTGTCCCTGACATCTTTGCACAGTAAAAGTAATATTTCAGCATAAACAAAAATTACACATTTTCCCTAGTTAAAATAATATTTCACAACATTCTACCTTTCTTTTTTTCTTTTTGCTATTAAAGAAAAAACAAAACAAAGCAAAACTAAAACAAAAAGTAAGAACTCTGCACCCATGAATGAAGCCCTCAACATGGGGAAGGCATTGTGTAGGTCCTAGAGATATACAAACAATTCAGTTGCATCTCCCTGCAGGCCCACATAATCAGAACTAACATGTAAACTATTATGCTAATATGATAAAAGACATAGTCAAGTTCTGTTTAAAGAGTTTTGGGCTGTAGAGAGTTAATAACCAATATTGGTAGTTTCAGAAAGAGTCCTACTTAGAATATGACCATTCAGCTGAACTCTAGAACCAAAGTAGAAGAAAGATCATTCCAAACAGAGGAAGAACATACATCTGTGAGAGACCATGATACAATCTGGACATTGGTTGGTGTAAAAAGCTAGATCTAAATGGAGATGAGACAAAAAGACAGGTGTGTAGATGATAGAGCTTCTTGTATTCTCTCATCCTTGGTTAGATGATGGGACAGCTTCAGAATACTTATGTAAGAATTAACAGTCTTATTTGTAATTCAGTTCGTTCTCACCTCCACCATGTATGTGAATGTGTGTGTGTCCATCTATCAGAAAGAGTCTCATATAGCTCAGGTTGGCCTCAAATTATGTAGTCAGAGATGTCCTTGAACTTGTGCTCTCCTTGCCTCTACCTCCTAAGTGCTGGAATTATTGGCATCCACCATCATGCCTGGTTGATATGGTGCTGGGGATTGAACTGAAGCTTTTGGTATACTAAGCAAGTGCTGTCAACTGAGCTACACCCCCAAACCTTCATTTGTAATTTAGAAAATGCTGTGCTGGCTCCTGCTTTCAGGAGGCCAACAGGATTCCATGGCAGAGGCTCTGAGAAAACAAAGAGGAGAGGCAGTTAGGATTCATAGGACTAGGAGACTCATTGGGTCCTTGGTATAATGGAGATGAAGGACTTGAAACAAGCATCTTGATGTTATTGTATGAGACACTACAGGAGAACATGCGTTCACTGTGGAAAGGGAAAACTGAGGATAGAATTTTAATCCTGAAGAAGAGACATCTTTTTCTTCTATTGCAATTAAATCCCCCAATTTCAACACACTTACTCAGATTTGTAAATGGATTAGGCAAACCTAAAAATAGAGCTGCTCACACAGCAGCCTAGCCTGAGCTAGCCACCCTTCTGTGGTGGGGCTCAGAGTCAGGAATTACCACAGGGAAAGCACAGCAAGGCATGAGACAGCAAAGTGCAAAGTTAGGCAGAGCAGGGAAGGAAATTACAGTCCCTGAGCATCTCTTTCTGTACCAGGCACTGACTAGCGTAGGCGCCTCTTATGATGACCTAGGATTGTGACTGAGGAGGGTCTTTAGGAAGACATTTGGAAGAAATAATTTTTTTTTAAAGATTTATTTATTTGTTATGTATACAGTATTCTGCCTGTATGTGTCCCTGCAGGCCAGAAGAGGGCGCCAGATCTCATTACAGATGGTTGTGAGCCACCATGTGGTTGCTGGGAATTGAACTCAGGACCTTTGGAAGAGCAGTCAGTGCTCTTAACCGCTGAGCCATTTCTCCAGCCCAGAAATAATTTTTTAAGATCTGCACAATTACTACCAAGCAAATCTTTCCAAAAGTACCCTAAATTTCTCCATAATATTTGAAACAGGCCTATGGAACTGTCAAATCACAGAGGCAGAATTGGTAAATCAAATGCTTTTATTTGACCCCAGAAATTCATAGATGCTTTTCAAAGAATGTTTCCTGAAAGTACAGATGTTCTATGTGACTATTGGTAATTATGCTGATGAGGAACTATTTTGCTAGGTTATTTTAGTACATCTGGCAAATTTATTTTATTCTCTTTTTATTCTTATGGGCTATAAAT
Source organism: Peromyscus leucopus (assembly GCF_004664715.2). Lineage (NCBI taxonomy): Eukaryota > Metazoa > Chordata > Mammalia > Rodentia > Cricetidae > Peromyscus > Peromyscus leucopus. Next base: position 94,609,470 of record NC_051067.1, on the reverse strand, counting down.
GACACAGCACAAGTGACTCTAAGATATGTGTTGTATTTACTTTTCAAAATCTTCCTTTACTAACATCACTAGAATATTTTGAGAATTTAAAAATGATGGAAAAATTGGTTTGGCAGTTTCCAGCAAGTGAGCTATTAATCATCTTGGTATATATTGAAAAGACTTTTCTCGACTTGTGTTTGTTTGAACAAATACAAGTCTGTGCTGTGCTCACACTATACTGAGGTCACTCTAGCTCTGCATTGCTCTGCTTTGTCAGAACATACCAGCTGTTTTAAAATAAAACTGCTTAAGGAATTGACTTGCTATGTATTAAATTTTAAATTAATTATAACTCCAGTCTACCCTTTAAATGTATTAGTTTACTTCATGTTTTGCCTCTTGACTTTGAATATGTGATTAGATTCTTATGGATTTTCTCATGAAAACTGTTTATAATTTTTATTAAAATAATATATTGTGTTTCTGTGAGATCTTGTGATGAGTTGAGTCATGAACAGACCTTTTTTTGTACACATACCTTATGCCCAGAGATTGTAATAAACACAAAGTGATGCACATACTTAAAAGATTTGATTTTGTTTCCAAGTTAACAATTTAAAAACATGGCTTTCAGAATTTAGTCTCTGAGGAAATGCCTTTTTACTTGATAAGCAATGAAACTTTTAAAATAGATCTTTCATATAGAATTTTAATTATTTACATTTTGATGAGTTGCTTTTGGGAATAAATATTTTATAGTAAAGAAACACAAGCTGACTTTAATGGATCTGAAGCTACTTAATTGCACAGCCAAGGGCCTAAGGATTTTGTTTGTTTGTTTGTTTTATTTTTTTCTTGTGAAATATTTAATGCACTGCCATTGTTCTCTTCATTGTTGGGTTTACTGTGACCTAAATAAGGAAGTCTTTTGTGATTTTACCCTTTAATTTAATTAGTTAATGATTTTGTAGTCAGGAGATCGCCAGAGACAGCAAATTTATTGATACTGTAAATCAACCCCTGGGTGTAACTTCATGCCGCTTGTTTCATTGTGGGTGGATGCAGAGGCCATTGAGAGTATGGCAAATGCTAATACTGCTAAAAGGAAAAGCTTCCCTGGCTTAGGTCTAGTTTGAAGAAAATAATAAAAATAAAAAATAAAAAAAGAGTTGAGATAGTTAATTTTGGTTGCCAGCTTGACTGGGCTGAGAACTGCCTTGCCAGTGAGGTGCACTTCTGGGTGTGTCTTTCACGGATTTTTCCACTGACACCTAGAATATGAGGATTTGGACTTTCAGTGGATCCGTACTAAGTGGTTGGTGGGTCCTTTGGAAGAAGAAAGTCACTGCAGGCATATGTGGTCCATTGTGTTTTGCCCTGGACTTTCCTGTGACCCCCTCCTGTCTTCCTGGCCTGTTATGTTGTGAATTACACTGCTTCACCCTCCCTGCTGTCATGGAATGACACTCCTGCCACCAGGAGCCAGTGGACCTTCCTCCCCTTATGGTGTTCCTGTCTGGTGCTTGTCACAGTGGTGAGAAGAACAACTAACACAGCAATCAACCAGGTGAAGTTCCACAGAGGACCAAGAATATTCTGATAGTGTCTAAACACAGGTGATGACCACATTACATTTTATTTAATTATGTGATGGTATGGGGTGGTTCAAACTGATACTAATGTAATTCTTTAACTCAAGAAACAGGGCTAGGAATATCTTTATCTGAAAGATAATGAGCTACTGCAATCTTCTGTTGGTGCTGACATTTTGTTTCTTGACCATATGGCTAACTCTTGAACTCTAACCTCGACTTTGCTCCTTTGCATCTTTGAAAACATTTTTAGGTTTTAACAACACGATGAGTATTTCTGCCGAAACAGTGTTTCAAACCTTTTTTTCCCCATCATAACCTTCATTAAAAATGTCACAGGATATTAATAAATTAAAATTGTATTTTGCTGGAACATATATATTTTTTTCTTCTTATCCTTTTACTTTTTTTTATGCCATTCTGAAGATCAAAACCAGAGCCCTGTAGGTGAATGGTAGGTGTGAGTTCTACCCTTGAGTTAAACCATTAATTAATTTCAGAATATATGTCTAGATTCAAACTTTATGACTAGCAACAAAAGGATTCAGAGGGAATGAGGCTAATTATACAAACAATTTAAAATTGGACATTACAAATAAAAATTATTGTTTATCTGAAATCAACAAATTTTTGTGTTTTTTAAAGGCAAAGTAAGGTGAAATCAATGATAAACAGACAAAAGTAGTTACAAAGAATAAACTGGTGGCTGTGTTTATTGTTTTCCTTTCTTTAAATTCTTCCCTTGATTCTTCTGAATATTCTTTAACTAAGGACAACTGAAAACCCAAAGGAATGGAATAATGAGCTAAAATATGACAGTGGTTTTCTGCAACACTCATCCCTTGAAAATAGTGAAAGAAACATGGTAAGTACATGCTGGTTACCAAGTTTACTGTGTAGAGAGAATTCCTAGGCTGCAGTTCTGGGAGGGGGCATCCAGAAGCCTCTCTTGAATTGAGATGTAGCTGAGAGTCACAGATGACTAAAAGGGTTGGAATCAGAAAAACAGTGAATATGAACAGGAACAGAGACAGATTCAGAAGTGTGTCATGGCTTCCTCCTATTTGAACTGAATACCAACAGAATATGTACATGAGAAAAGTAGTCAAGGCCAGGAAAAGACTAGTTAAGAGGCTCCAAGGAAACAGTCTGCATATGATACAGGCTAAGAATTGTTCTTCCTTCTATTACAGCACAGACAGCCTTGCAGTCCTCAAGGGGCACAGAATAAACACCAGGGCCTTTCCTTGAGAATGGGGAGATGTCAGCCCTGAGGAGAGGTCAACAAACTTTCTGCTCAAAGGTCCAGGTGATAAATGTTTTAGCCTTTTGTGTGTGATGGCTTTGGTCATTTCTCTTCACCTTCCTTCCTTCCAGACCCCCAGATGACACATATGCCCCTCCTAAAAACTAAAAGCCATACTTAGTTCTTGGGCAATATGAAGAAATAATTTGTGATCTGTGTTAGGTCCATGGTTATAGTTTGCTAACTCTTAGATTAGAGATTGTTCTAATCTTACCTAAAAAAATTTAAAAGGAAATATAAAAGTATCATATAATTTCCTAGCAATTCCACTTTATCTAAAACAATGTTATAGTTATTTAAAGGAATACAAAAACATAAAGCATCAAGAAAGAAAATTTATGTTTTTCATCAGTTAAATATTTCTAGGCATACACAGAAACAGGAAATTTCAGCCTTAAGGTGAGAAAAGTTGGTTACTAAAATCAACTCAGAGAGCTGGGCGTGGTGGTGCAAGCTTGTAGTCCCGGAGCTCAAGTGAAGGAGGTAGGAATATTCCAAGTTCCATATCAGTTTGCACAACAAAGCAAGACAAAACAACTAAAACCAAAAAACCAAACCAAAACAAGAAATCCTAGAATTAAACAAAGCAAAAACAAGTAAATAAACAAAAAGCAAGTCAGAAATGATCAAGATTATAGAATTAGCAGACAAGGTTATTAAAATACTATAACCATGTTGAGCACAACTAAGGAGTTACATAAAATGGTGCTACCTATGTAGGAATTTAAAAGATAAAATGACTTAAATTTGTATATAAGAAAAATAAAATGTCTAAGATTAAAAAGTACTATGTGGGATCAACAGATTAGAATCTGTAGGAAAAAAACTGGTGAATTTGAAGACATAGCAATAGAACTAGCCAACATGACAGAAAACTAGGCTAACCTTCTCACTCCCAATCTACATCATCAAAGCCAAAAGACAGGTGACGTGGAGTCAGCACTGCGTAGATGGTGAGGCTGGAGGTGCAGGGGCAGGAGTGACGGCTCAGGAGGAAAATGCTTACTGTGCAATAATGAGCACTTGCGCTGGGGTCCCAGGACCCATGTGTATTTCTAGTTTTTGTGGCTTGTACTTGTAATCTCAGGCTGGGAGCCAGAGCCCAGGAAGATGCCAAGGTCTTGCTGGTCGGGAAGTCCATGCCACTGGAGAGCTCAAGCTTCATTAAGAGACTCTGTCAAATAAGAACAGAACCACAGACATGACACTGAGCTCAGGCTTCAACAGGTGCATGAACAGGTCCACTCACAAATGTGCTCACGAATGCATACTCCACACAAACACACCTCATGTCATGCGATAAGTGGATATGTTTAATATTTTAAATGATCATTCAGTATAACTGACCACATTCATAGGACAAAAATAAAAACCACAAGACGATCTTAGTAGACATGGAAAACTGTATTTAACCAAAACCTCACACCCACACTTGACGCAAACTCTTGGAAAACCAGAAATGTAACTTCCTCAAGTTGATAAAGGCATTTATAAGATACCACAGATAGTAACATAGTTATTGGTAGAAACTGAGTGCTTCACTTTTTATCAGGAATCTAACAAAGATGTGCATATTCATGTTCACTGTTTTCTTGATGTGCTATTGAATGGGCAGAACTAATAACCCAACTTAAGCTTCAAGAGCAGTAAGCAACAAACTATTGTGCTTTTAGTACTAACAAAAAATTAGACTGAAATGGAAAAAATGACCATTTCTAATATTACAAACAAGAAATACTTAGTGATAAATACTACAAAATACATTCAAGTGACATTGGTAGAACATCAGGTGGGGAATGTAAAGAACCATTATAAAAATGGAGAGTTATGTTCATGGGTGAAAAGATTCAAAGTTGTAGATGCCAAGTCTCTTCAAATAAATTCAATATAATCTCATTGAAAATTTCAATTGTTTTCTCTCATAAATTGATAAAGAAGTAAAAAGAGAACTCTTACAACAGTCAAAGCAACTTATCAAAATTTCACAGACTAATGATAAATCTACAGTAATAAAGACAGTGGGATAATGGTATAGACCTACACAAACAGATCTTTCCCTCACATATGTGGTTTTATGGTTTGGATCTGGAATGTTCTTCAAAGGCACAGAGTTCAAGGCATGGGCTTCAGATTAGTATCACTGGTAGAAACACTTAGTAAGTGGGGCCTTATAACAGACTTTAGGTCATCAAGAGAATGACTTTAAAAGGGCTTGTGGGAACTTGGTCTCTTCTTTTCTCTGTTTTCCAGTCAACATGAATTGAATAGCTTTCACTGTTTATGATGACTCAAGTTGAAACAACCAAATGCCAAATAGGAGAATTAATAAGCAAACTAGTATATTCATACAATGAAATATTTGTCAGCAATAAAATACCTTAAAAATGTAGAGCCTTACTTTATAGTTCAAGCTGGCTTCAAACTCACTCATTATATAACTCAAGTTGGTCTAGAACTCATGACAACCCTCCTGTCTGAGTCTGTTAAAGGCTAGATTACAGGTATGAGCCACCATGCCCATTCTCAGCAATAAATATTGATATATTCAAAGTGGTTGGATTTTTAGAATGAGTATGTGTTATGCAGAAATTCAAATAAAAGAGTACCAATATGATTTCATTGACATAAAACTCTAGTGAATGCAAATTAATCTTTAGTGACCAAAACAAATCAACCATTGCCTTGCTACTGTAAGGAGACACAAGGGAGGACTATCTAGTGATATGGAAAAAATTTTAGGCAATAGACATGTTCATCATTTTGCTCTAGTACTCATATACATTATTAAGTACATAGAATTATAAATATTTATTTAATTTTACACTTGAGAATATATGGTGTTTACACTCAATAAAGGAAATGACTACAAATATTTTGAGGTTGATTCTTTCATACTATGTAGAAATAATCTGTTTAACATAAACATAAAAGATAAAAGTAGCCAACTTATATAACCTGTATTCAAATAATCTCAATACAATCCTATTTCTGTGCTCTATCTTAATGTACTTATCTATTTTTATAAAATTGCATATCATACCTTGAAAAGAGTAGACACACCTATAATATTGCAGTGTTTGTGCTGAAAATTTTATAAATGTACATATATGTAACCTGGCATTTTTAAAAAGAACATTTGATTACCAAGTGAAAATAAAAATCCATGTCTCCTTAGACTCATATTCAAATATACACACTATTCAAATAGCTCCAACTGAAGAATGAATAAACTGATAGTGATACATTTGGGCAAGGGTGTGTTTGTGTGTGTGTGTGTGTATGTGTGTGTGTGTGTGGTGCTGAGCATTGAAATGAGTGAATGCATGTAACAACATGTGTGAATCTCAAAATTATTCTGGTAAGTGAAAGAAGTCAGGCATATTGTATTACATACTGTGCAGTTCTGTGTATATGAAAATGGCCTAGTGGCTGGTGAAGGTCAGAGGGCAGGATCTGGGGATTGATTGCAAAGGGACAAATGGGAATTTAGGAAGGTACTGGAGATTAATTGCAGCATTGTGGTGGTAACACTGCTGTGTGCATTTGTCAACTCATATCTAGTTATTCAATTAAAATGGTGAATTTAATTGTGTATAGATTAGACAACAACAAAACAGACAAAAACAGAACACCAAGTCTATATTTAAAGGAAGTTAGTATATATTCATGGGGTGGGAAAAAAAAAAGCTAAGGTCCAGTATTTGAATAAAATGAAAACAAGTCAGTGACACTAATCTAATGCCTTCCATGTGTTAAAATTGCATTTAGTATATCTAAGTGTCCATGTAGACTGGATTACAGGTTTTAAATATATTTTTAGAAAGGAACTAAAATGTAAGTTGACCTTGATGTACTATGGAAGCCCATTCTTGTGTTCTTCTTGCACGCTGTTCATCTCTTCTCGTAGTTGTAGTAATTCATAGTTGGGCCACGGAGTATGTTACTCTACTAGAAGAGCAATGAAATATATTTATTCTCCTATTTGTCATTAATACATCCTTAGGCAATGAGAATCTATTGTTGAGCAGAGCTGTACAGAAAGGAAGGAGAGTATGGGCATTCTCTAGGACAATGGTTCTCAATCTGTGGGTTTTGACCCCTTTGACAAACCTTTATCTCCAAAAATATTTATATTAAGTTTTATAACAGTAGCAAAATTACAGTTATAAAGTAGTAAATAATTTTATGGTTGAGGTAGGGAGTCACCGCAACAGAGGAACTGTGTGAAATCGTCAGAGCATTGGAACGGTTGAGAACCACTGCTCTAAAAAGATCATTGTGGCTCGCATATGCTCTTCACCTCGGATTTAAGAAGCTTTGTATGCAAAATGATTGTTGGAAGAGCACTGAAGAATAATGTCAGACAATCTTATTTCAAAGACTCATATTCTTGTAGTTTGAATCAAACAATATGATACTATCTTGATTAGAATTGTATTACACCATTTAAGGGTTTTACAACTCAATATAATGTACTTTCAACTTTATTTTAAAGATATATACAATTACTTGCAAATCCATAGGACTATTGTAGGAACAGTTTTCATCAGTGAAATCAGCAGAATTCTGAAACAGAACTGTTACAAGTAGCCTTGGCATATTGGTAAAGACAATTCTTTAAATACTTGAGAGTAATCTGGATATCATCTTAGGTTTTCTTTGGATGTGTTTTAAGATTAGAAGCTGCAATTTTGAATAAGCTGTTTATCAGATACAGGTACTTTACATTCAAGGTGGGTCTCCTCTAGAAGCAGAGAAAGAATGTAGAAGTGGAAGGAGTAAAGGTCAAGGTTAGGTGGTGACAAACACTTTCTCTTTAAATCTTCCACTGTCATTCTTGGATCTCCATCAATATCCTAAGGAGGGAAAGTCCAGCGAAGACCACAGAAATGTGAATAGTGGGTGTAAGATTGCAGTGTTGTTTAGAAAATGCAAGAAAAAAATATATTTTACTAGCATAAATATTGGTCTGTCAAGTTAGACAGGGACAGGAGATGAGTCCTGAAGATAGACAATGGCCACGACACACAGGACTTTTCAAGATAAAGGCTAATTCATTTTTCCTTTTCTTTTTTTCTGAGTTAGATGACAGAGCACTCTGTGCTAAGCTTCTGAAGAAATGCAAAGCAAGTGTGAATAGGGTGGTAAGAATGCATGGTCCATAGACACGGAGATGAAGACAGTCACTTTTATATTTAAGTGAATAATAGAAAATGAAATAGTGGAGTAAAACTTGAATTTTGTTGAACATCACCTCTATAATATCACCACAGTACCAAATTGCCTTTCAGATTAAAATACAGTAACCTCTTAAACATGAATCAGTTCCCATGTGCTTGGCCTGCTTTTCAAAAACCCTTCAGAATATAGACACATCCAACCACACATCTCACCCTGAGCTATTAGTGCCTGAAAGTTGTATCCTTTTCTATATTCTAGCCCTTGTAGATATATCTGTCCAGAATTCCCAGATGTTACCCTAAGATTGCCCCTCATCTTACAGATGTACTGGGCAGGACGTTTATCAGCAGGTTCAGCATCATGAAATGAGGATTAGAACTGAGTCTTAGCTTCCACTAGTTTTAAAGTTCTGGGGACTCAGAGAAATTCTTATAAACCCAGCTGATTACTGAGTCTCTGCAATATGCCTTGGATTGGGCTTTACCTCCTCTCCACATCAAGCCAACTGTTTTGTATATCACCTCCCATGAGGATTAGACGTGATGCTGATCGCTAAACTACTTCTCTCTATTCTTGTTATTATTCCCTAACCTGGACACAACTTCCTTTTTCTTCCTATGCTATAGATCTTACATGGGTTTACAGTCAATGAGAAGGCAGAACAGAAAGGCAATAAAAAGACAGGATACAGGAAGAAGGTCTCTCTCTCAAGGGAAAGATAGCAGCAAGTGGTAAGATAAGGTGGTCTTAACTCTTGGCTACTGCTCAGTCTTTGGGCTTTTAACTCTTTATTTGGTTCTGTGTTTCTTATTTAATAAGACCATTTAGAATTACATCTACACTGAACGGTCCTCAGTGCTCTGCCTGTGGGTTGGCAGAATTGAGAACATGAGAGGCAAGACATTCTGAGTGGCTCTTACATTCCAAGGACACAGTGGAAAGATAGTAGAAATGGAAAATCACCTGGAAGGTTGTGAGAAGGAAGTTGAGGAAAGATGAAATGAAGATCTGCTAAATCAAGAAGAGCTTTGCAAATCAGGATTCAGAGATAGGCACACTGCAGCTGGAGAGTTTTCTCTCCAGGTCCGCCAAGCCCCGGCAGTCTGACAGCCCACTTATAAAACAAACACACAGACGCTTACATTATTTTAACTGTTTGGCCTAATGGCTCAGGCTTCTAGCTATCTAGTTCTTACATCTTAAATTAACCCATTTCTATAAATCTATACCTTGCCACATGGCTTGTGGCTTACCAGCATCTTCACATGCTGCTTGTCATGGCAGCAGCTGACAGTGTCTCCCCCCACCTTCCTGTTCTCTCAATTCTCCTCTGTTAGTCTAGCCTATACTTCCTGCCTGGCCACTGGCCAATCAGTGTTTTATTTATTGACCAATCAGAGCACATACAGACCATCCCACAGCAGCACACTGTAATCAAATCTATTGGAAACAGTGACTTAAAGTTGGAGTCATCTATGAAGCAGCCAGGAGTAATTATCCCTAAAATCATAAAATGAAAATGAGGACATGAATGTTCCAGGTATAGTTGAGAAGGGTTTTGTTGTAGATATGAGTTGAGAGAACAGCCAGAGGCATCTGGAAGAGTCCAGATTGAACTGGACAGTGAGTGGAGAGAAGTCAGGGAAAGCAAGAGAGGAGGAGAAGAAAGAGAGGAGAGAGGCAAGCAGGCAAAGAGAGGAGCTGTGGACTTAGAGGCCAAGAGAGAGTGCATGGCTACGGTGTCAAGATTATACAGGAACTGCTGCTGCTGGAGGGGTCTAGGGTAGGGGGCAGTGTGAGAAGTGCTGGGAGGAGCCATAGGTACTTAGTGAAACTTGTCCCAGTTTCCTGGGACCTGATGCACATCAGGTTGGTAGATGAGATGTTAATATCACCTTTGATATTTGGTCTTCCCAAATATCCATTTATTAATTACTGGCTCTACTCCTGTTCTAGTCATTCATTCTTGAAATAGTCAAGAAACCTTTGACTAGTCCATAAATATTGCCCCTCATATCCAGAAAAATATTATTATCCCCATGAATTTTATTCTTTCTCCAAGTATCAAAGTTACAGCAAATATTACCTTACTGTGGAGGACTGATTTCCATATTTATTAGACAAACATATATCTAAACATCTCTCTCTCCCTCTCCCTCCTTCCTTCCTTCCCTCCTTCCCTCCTTCCCCCCCTCTTTCTGTGTATGTATGCTTTTGTACATACTGTGGAGGCCAGAGTGTAACCTCAGGTGTCATTCTTTAGGGCTGCTCACCTTCTAAATTTTAGATAGGCTCTCCCATGAGCAGCACTAGGAGACAAATGCACACCACAGCCTTTTCACGGGGCATCTGGGGCTCAAATGCAGATTCATATGCTTGCATGATATTTTACTGACTGAGCAATGTTCCCAGCTCTATACAACTTTTTGTTTTATAGCAAGGGGAGATGATCTTTAACCAGAACATCAAGTAGCACGCTCAGGAGGTATGATTTGTTTATTTTAAAATGAGGCTTCAAAAACAATAATCAAAAATCAGCCTTAACTGCACAGATAGTTTGGTCACTGTTATAATCTCCAGAGGCACAAGAGCCAGCAGCATAAAGCCACATAAAAGTAATGCCACTTTTTTACATTAAAAAATGACACTTTTATTTCTGCTGGCAGGAGTAGGCTGTATGTTGTGGTGGGTGTGGTTGGTTCAGTGCCCGTGTGGATAGGGGAAGAGGTGCCTTGTGAAGACTTGGTGGCTGGAAAGGAAATGGGAGGGTTAGATGTGCTCTGGGAAGCCTTTTGAGGAAGAACTGATGGCATGCTATAGCTAAGCCACCAGTAAGGTTGAGAAACTCTTAGAAATCTAGTTGCTCATCATTGTTGAGATCCAGTCTCTTCATCATGTGGTCAAGGACACCAGAATCCTGGATTTTTGTGACATCAGCCAGCTCTGTGCTCATGAAGCCGAGGAACTCAGTTTTGGAGAGTGAGTAGTTGTTCCTATCCTTCCCACTGTACTTTTTGAAACAGCAGTGAGGGACTTGATGTATCATTCAGTCTCTGTAGGCCTGGACATTTTTGCCAAGTTGGTGAGGAGTGAGGCCCAGCTGAGACTGTGGCTGATGGCAGGAGGGACAGGAGTGGCTAACAAAGAATTTCTAATGTGCCAATGCTACAGATCACTTCATTCAACTCGTTATTTGGCAAATTTTAACTGTGTACGTGGTGCTCATACAAGAATCTGTCTTAAAATTGTTGCCATTAATAGTAAGCTTTCCTTTCCCCAACAAATTCAATGAATCATGCTTCCAGTTCTCACATGGATTGGGTGTCAGTGATGGTATGCAAAATTGATATCATTTTCAAGGTTAAATGGCAGACTGACTTTGCATTTGGTGCATTTGGTGACTTTGCATTTGTACCCTAATTTTTTCTTTGATTTTCTTAATAAATTTAGCTATATTTCATTAGCCCTGAGATATCAGATACCTGCCACTGATTGTTCACTTCTAGTGTATATTTTACTCCACTCAGTCTCAACTCCACAAAAATATTTTAAGTTATTCACACAAGATTGTAACTAAAGCAGTGATAGAAGTTATTACTTGTAGAGCTAAGGCTGCTAATAAGGCCTTTAAGTAAAAGATGCATATTTTATGTGTTTCACTTTGTCAAAAGGAACTCAAAAACTTACATCTATAATTCTGTCACCAATAAGTGCTTTCCTTTTGATTAGTTTTCTGTGGAGGCCCAGACTATTTTCCTTTTACTTGTTCTTCTTCAAACATAGCCACTAGTTTCCCAAGTGAACAGCTGCCAAAAGAAATTGAGCACTTGAACAGCATGTGGAGAGTTGCTGTGCCTGGCAGGGAAACATGCAGACCACATATTCAGCAGACACCTGTTCCTCCTGGAATGAGTGGACTGTGAGGCTATTGTCTGAGTCATATACTCTTGATCACATGTTTATCTAATACTCAATGAAGAAATCTGGGTTATCAGATTTAATTTGACTTCAAGTGTAAATGCAAGAAATAAGACTTTTAAAAAATGGATTTACCATTTCTCAGGAAAACTAAACAGACTAGTCAGTGTTGCTACTATAACATGGAGGGGGCAGGTCAACATTACTGTCCATTAAACATTATATACAGTTCAATCAAGGGAAGAGATGAAAATAAACTGGGAGATATTAGCTAACTCATACAATTTTCTCTGCATTTATCCTTGCAGACTATTGTGCGCATATTTATCCCTGTTAGGTTTTCTAGTTTAAAGATAATGTATTATCTAAATAGATTCCCCCATTGGTATATAATGCTAGTGAAAGGCTTGTATAAGATTCTTGTCTTATATTAGTTCATATTTCTTCATAATTTTGGGCTAACATTTACATCTTTAAGTGGTGCTTTATATAATATGACATAATCTGACAATTTTCTATTCATTAGACTTTTGCTTACAATATTCATTTTTTGTTGATAGTTTTGAAGCACATTGCACACTTGTCATCTAGTACATTAAAAAGTAATATTACTCTTTTTTAGAAAGAATACACTCACAAACATAAGTTAATAGCTTTAGTCCAACATATTTTGTTGGTTACAAGACAATTTGTGATTTCAAAATCATTAATGATGCAATTCATAGTATGGTTCTCCTATCTTATAGTACAGGCTCCATCAGATGGAATCAAAACATGAGCTGACCGTTTTAAGCCTATATGCACTCTTGTAGAGCACTGTACAGGTCACATTGTATTGAAAAGCTTTTCCCAAATTAACCCAATTGTTCCACTGTTTGCAGTCCTCTAGTTGATGGTATTCGGACTGTAATTCTCATCTAAGTCTCTATCAACATACTCTTTGACTATATCATGTGTTTCATCAGCATTGAAGTTGACCTCATCACAGGGCTGGTGGCATTCTTCCACGGTGCCTTTGGCCACAGAATTTTTTAAAAGTGCTTACCATGTGTCAAGAAATATTCTTTGTGCTGGTATTACATTGAATGATATTGTACATGGCCCTCTAATATATTCTAAAGAAGAAGATAGATGTTGATTACATAACAATTACCTAAATCAATGTAAAATTGTAACTGTGACAGAGAGGTAAAAAGCTGTCATTATTATAATAGGCAATTTTGGTCTTGTCAGGGATGGTAGACATGATCAACAGTCTTTAATTAAACTAGGAATGGAGGGAGGTTTGTTTTCAACAGAAGAGTAGTTTGTTCGAAGACTCCTGGTGGGAAAGAACATGGAAAAATGAAGGAATTAGAAGAGAGAAGCTAGAATACAGGAAATATGAGGTAGGCACTCTGTCTTCATTTAAAGAGAACCATTGATGTGTCTATTAGTAATGTTCAACAAGATGGGTGTTTCATGTTGAACAGTTCTGTGGCTGTTGTGGAGGACTGGGTTGGAGAGGGTAGTCAGAGTAAGAGTGGGTAGGGCATTTAGGAAGTTCTTGTCCTCATGACTGATCAGAGTATCAAGGCATTTGGTGGCTGTGGTAGAAATGGGAAGGAGTGGAAATATGCCAAGAGATACCAAAGAGTTTAAATAGCCATAGCTTTTGTGATTGAGTCAGGAAGACAGGAAATTATTTAAAGACGCTTCTGACGCATCATGCTTTTGTGGTTGGATGAAGTATAGTAACACAGGCAACAAGAAACTTAAGATTTTGGCAGGGAAAGTCTTATGCTAATTTTTGACATGCTGAGTTTGAGTTATTTTTAAAAGAAATTATTAAAAGTTATTTCCAAAAGAAAAAAAAATAACAAATAAAGTAGATATGCTGGTGAAATTGGCAGCTGGTTTTATTTGTACTGAAATGTGATTTTAATTATATGTTAATAAATAAAGTTGCCAGGGGATCAGAGCTATTAGAGCCATAGCAAGAGTGTGGTGTGGTGGTGGTGTACGCTTATAATCCTAGCACTTGATAGGCGGAACTAGGTAAGTCTCTGTGTGTTCAGGGATACAGCCAGCATTGGAGACACATGCCTTTAAGACCTGGAGGGCTGTAGTTACAGGCAGTGACAAGGCAGTCACGTGTTTGGGTTTACAACTAATGAGAAGGCAGAACAGAAAGACTATATAAAGACAAACACACAGGAAGTAGCTCTCTTTCGGAGAGATAGGACCACTGCAGGAGGAAGGGTAAGGTTTTAGCTCTGAGCTCTGACCTCTTGGCTTTCTCTTTTACATTGGTTCTGTGTTTCTTATTTAATAAGACAGTTGGTTACATCTACATTTGGCGCCCAACGTGACAAGAATCCATTAAAAACTGTTTGGTTTGGTGGCAGGTCCAGTTTCCCGGTTTTCCGCAAGGGCAGCCTACTCCCTAGCCCGGGCAGCCGGCTCAATAGCCTGGGCCCAGGTCGACTTGGACTCAGGCTGGACTAACCATGAGCTATTTGCTTAAAGCCGATGCTACAAACAACTCAGGCCTGCCCTGCCGAACAGGGCCCCTGCCTGTAAAGCCAATGCACTCGGTCGGAGCTTAAGGAAGCCAAAGCCAAGCCTTGATTCACCTCAAGAGGGAACACGTGGCTGGATTTAAGCTTTAGCCAGCTATGCATTCTTGCATTCTCTCTCTTCTCTTCTCTTCTCTTCTCTTCTCTTCTCTTCTCTTCTCTTCTCTTCTCTCTCTCTCTCTCTCTCTCTCTCTCTCTCTCTCTCCCTCTCCATCTCCATCTCCTTCTTTCTCTCTCTTTCTCTTTCTGGATTCACACCTCGGACAATAGGTGGCTGTTTTGAAATTCCCTCGGATTTCCACTGTTCTACGCAGACTTGGTAAGTCACAACATATCAGATATTTTAAAGGAAACTACTTAAAAGAGAAATTTTTTCCACATTAAAAAAAAAGGGTTTTATGTGTACATTGGAAGAAAATTGGGCTTTGTTTGAAATTTTAGGCAGTCTGACAATGGAACAATTATATGAGAAGATTAATATTGATTGAATTATGCAGTTTATTACTATGCTTATCCTCATTTTACTATTTAAAAAGATAGTCAATTTAAGTGCCAGGATAACAGCTTTAGAAAAACTTGTTAAACCTGTAAAAATTCAGAAAGAAGAAATTAACAGTAAAGTTGTTTCAAGTTTGGATCATAAGGTTACAGAAAGAAAGCCTGTTTTGACACAGTCACCCTAAATTTATCCTGTAACCGTACAGCAATTGCTTGATCAAATGACTACACAAAATATTTGGGCTCCAATTGAAATGTTAGATTTACGAAGTTTTAAGGAGGCAATAGTATCTTATGGCATGCATTCCCCATATGTAAAGCAAATGTTAAACTCTTGGTCAACATATAATAGGATTGTACCACAGGACTGCCTGGAGCTGGCACAAACTGTTCTGGAACCCAGCCAGAGGTTACAGTGGCTAACTTGGTTCAATGATGAGGCTAAAAACATAGAAAAACAATGGAGGGATAAAGGAATACAAGTTTGCCAGGATCAGCTTATTGGAGAAAGCCAATATGCTTCAGTACAAACACAATGTTTATCTGATGTCCAAACTCTAATTTTATGTCGAACGGCAGCCTTGAATGCATGGGACAGAGTTGAGGAACCAGGAAAAAAAACCTGAGTCATTTACAAAGGTTATACAAGGCCCAAAAGAATCTTTCACAGATTTTTTTTTTTTTCAAAGCTGGCTTCAGCAGTAAAGAATGGTCCCAGATTCAGAAGCTAGTAAGATAATAATTGAATCTTTGGCTTTTGAGAATGCAAATGCAGCATGCAAAAGAATAATCAGGCCATTAAAGGCAAGATCTGCACCTTTGGAAGATTGGATTAAAGACATGGTTAATGTTGAGGCTCATGACCATGATGATAAGTGGGTAGGAGAAGCAATTTCAAAAGGTTTGAGGAATGTTAGATGTTTTGGATGTGGAAAGCAAGGACATTTGAAAAGGGACTGTAAACAGGTCATTCCTAGAAACAATGTTTCTTCAAGGAACAATGGCAACAGAATGCCCCTTCCTTCTGGAGTATGCAGAAGGTGTGGTAAGGGAAAACACTGGACCAATGAATGTAGATCAACAAAGGACAGACAGGGTAATTCTTTGCCTCCATCTTCAGGAAACTCCCAGAGGGGCCTCATGCAGGCCCTCACAGCAAATCCAGTTCAAACCTTTCCTGCAAACATAGAGGAAATCCCTACTCAGAGCAATTAAATAACCAAATGCCTATTGGAATAAATCATGCTGGTCAGGATGAGGAAACAGAGAGAATAGAAAATTCAGGAGAAAACATAAAGAAATTTTTTTGGCAAACTTCTATTAATGAACAAAGACCAAAATCAACGATAAAAATAAATGGTGTTTTGTTGTCTGGTCTGGTAGACACAGGTGCGGACATTACCATAATTGCACCAGAATTTTGGCAATCAACTTGGCCTCTTCAGGAGGTAAACGTTCAACTGTTAGGAATTGGTACATTATCTCAGGTGAAACAGAGTGCAAGATGGCTCAAATGTATAGGTCCAGAAGGACAGAGAGGAAAATTAAAACCATATGTGGCTAACATAGCTATGAACCCGTGGGGTTGAGACTTGTTGCAATAATGGAATACTCAGATTAACATCCCTTCAAACTCAGAAACAAATCATAAACTATCACATGTTTCTGAGAGAAATATTAGAAGATATTATTCTAATGAGTGGTCACCGGCCATCCATACTATACAAGAACAGGACACAACAACTGATGATCTTCCAAAGACACCAACAGCTCTACCTTTAAAATGGTTAACACACATGGGTTCAGCAATGGCCGTTAACAACAGAGAAACTCCAGGCTTTAGAAGAGCTGGTAGAAGAACAGTTAAATGCTCATCACATTGAAGAATCAATTCTCTTGTATTTGTTATTAAAAAGAAATCTAGTAAATGGAAAATGGTAACAGACCTTAGAGCAATTAACAAAGTAATTCAGCCAATGGGCTCTCTACAATCTGGAATCCTTTGCCTACTCTGTTACCAAAAGGATGGCCTCTCACAGTTATTGATTTAAAAGACTGTTTCTTTTCAGTACCCTTACAAGAAAAAGACAGAGAAAGATTTGCTTTCACAGTGCCTACTTATAATAATTCTCAACTGGTTAAAAGATTTCAATGGAGGGTCCTCCCACAGGGAATGTTGAATAGCCCAACTCTGTGCCAATATTTTGTACAATAGCTATTGGAAGTGATACGTAAAATATTTCCTAAATGTATAATTTATCATTATATGGAGGATATTTTACTAGCTGTCTTAAATGCAGGTACTTTAGAAAGAATGTTTGAAGAAGAAAATTTTGCCTTGCTGGGGATTACTAATTGCTCCTGAAAAGATACAAAGAGGAGATTCTATTAATTATTTAGGATATAAAATAGAGCTACAAAAATTAGACCCCAAAAGGTGCAAATTAGGAGAGATAGACTACAGACTCTTAATGACTTTCAAAGATTATTTGGAGATATTTCTCATCTATGAACTATTGTTGGGGTAAAAAATGATGAACTGAATAATTTGTTCAAAACCTTAGAAGGTGATAAGGACTTAAATAGTCCAAGAGAATTATCACCTCAAGCTGAGAGAGAATTGGCCTTGGTCAAAAAGAAAGTACATGAAGGGCACGTGGATCGTATAGATCCAAAGCTGGATTGCATTTTGGTTATTTTACCTTCTAGGCATTCTCCTACAGGAATATTAAGGCAGAGGGAAGATATTATATTGGAATGGATATTTTACCAAATAAACCAAATAAAAAATTAAAAATTTATGTGGAAAAGATCTCTGACTTGATTTGGAAAGGAAAATTGAGACTTTGTCAATTAGCAGGAATAGACCCAGAAGAAATTGTCATACCTTTAACTAAGGAGGACATTGAAAAATTATGGACAGAAAGTGAACCTTGGCAAAGAGCTTGCAAGTAATTTTTTTGGAGAAATTAACAGCAAATATCCCAAAAGTGATAGAATTGATCTTATAAAGAGAGCTGATTGGATCTTGCCTCGAATTGTATAGGAAAAACACATATCTGGAGTTCGTACATTTTATACAGATGCCAACAAACAAGGAAAGGCAGGTAACAAATGAGAAAATTTAAGTAAAGTGGTTCAAAGTCCTTATAATTCAGTTCAAAAATCAGAATTGTATTCTATTCTGTTGCTATTAATGGATTTTTAAGAACCTCTCAACGTAGTAACTGACTCTCAGTATGCTGAAAGACTGGTATTACATATTGAGACTGCAGAATTTATCCCTGATGCTTCAGAATTAACTTCACTATTTATTCAATTACAAGATACAATCAGGAAAAGGAGTCATCATTTATATATAACTCACATTCAATCCCATACTGGTCTGCCAGGCCCTTTAGCACAAGGCAATGATGAGATTGATAAATTATTGATAGGAAATGTGCTGGAGGCCTCAGAATTTCATTAAAAACATCATGTCAATAGTAAAGGTTTAAAAAAGGATTTTTTCCGAGACAGGCCAAGTGGCGGAGGCGGGCGGACACATGTGGGTCCACGGCAGCAACCCGCAGAGGTAGACGGACCCGGTGGCAGCAGCTGGCAGGGATATACAGGCCTGTTGGCAGCCCGCAGAGGCAGACAGACCCAGCGGCAGCTGACAGGGACATACAGGCCCGATGGCAGAGACAAGTGGACGCAGGTGGGCCTGTGGTGGCGGGCCGCAGGGGTGGACAGGCCCGGGGATGGAGACGGGCTGACGCAGCTTGGAACGGGGACGCCCCTAGCCCCAACATCTGGGGAGGAGGCTATCTCCGTGGATTGGAACCAGGGCGAGTCTGAACACTCCGTCTGGGGACAACCCAGGGCCCAACTGCTGATCCTGTGAAACCCAACAACTTGGAGGTGTTGGTGAGACTACCCTACTCAGCTGAAACCCATCTGGGAGAGGATTCAGATGCCTACAGTTTGAAGTCTGAAGAAACAAGATCAGCTGAGGAGTTGACAAATGAACAAAACGTGACCTGGGAACACAGAAGAAGGCGCTACCCAGCCACTAAACCAGATCACCAGAATCATAAGTATATAATTCACCGACTGAAATCAGCTGCCCCTGAAGAAACAGCCCAATAGCACCAATTTAACCAAGAACCCCTACTAAACCAAGACTAAAAATTAGAACAAGAGAGGCACTCTCAGACACAGACACCACCTGCACTGCACAGAGGAAAAGATGAGTAGACACCAGTGCAAATATACAGGCAACAACATAAAGACCTATATGGCAACATCAGAACCTAGTGATTCTACACCTGCAAGACCTAATCATACCATGACAGAAGAAACAGAAGAAATCAACCCCAAAAATGACTTTAAGAAGATGATAGCGGCCCTTAAAGAAGAAATAAAACATTCCCTCAAAGAGGAAATAAAAACTTTCCTTAAAGAGGAAATGAAAAACTACCTTAAAGAGGAAATAAAAACTTTCCTTAAAGAGGAAATGAAAAACTCTCTTAAAGAGCAAATAAGAACTTCCCTTAAAGAGGAAATGAAAAACTCCATTAAAGAGGAAATAAAAAACTCCCTTAAAGATATGGAAGAAAAAACGAACAAAAAATGGGAAGAAATCAAATCAAGCCAAGAAAAAGCAATTAAACAGATGAAAGAAACATTCCAAGATCTGAAAAATGAATTTGAGACAATAAAGAAAACACATGCTGAGGGAATGCTGGAAATAGAAATCCTGACTAAACAAACAGGAACTACAGAAACAAGCATAACCAACCGATTGCAAGAGATGGAACAGAGAATCTCTGACACTGAAGACATGATAGAGAAAATAGATTCGTCAGTGAAAGAACACTAAAGACAAAAAAGTCCTAACACAAAACATCCAGGAAATTTGGGACACCATGAAAAGACCAAACCTAAGAATAATAGGGATAAAGCCGGGCGGTGGTGGCGCACGCCTTTAATCCCAGCACTCGGGAGGCAGAGCCAGGCGGATCTCTGTGAGTTCGAGGCCAGCCTGGTCTCCAAAGCGAGTTCCAGGAAAGGCGCAAAGCTACACAGAGAAACCCTGTCTCGAAAAAACAAACAAACAAAAAAAAAGAATAATAGGGATAGAAGAAGGAGAAGAATACCAACTCAAAGGCACAGAAAATATATTCAACAAAATCATAGAAGAAAACTTTCCTAACCTAATGAAAGAAATACCTATGAAGATACAAGAAGCTTACAGAACACCGAATAGGCTGGATCCAAAAAAAAGTCCCCTCGCCACATAATAATCAAAACACTAAACACAGAGAACAAAGAAAAAATATTAAGAGCCGCAAAAGAAAAAGACCAAGTAACATATAAAGGCAAACCCATCAGAATAACACCAGACTACTCAACAGAGACTATGAAAGCTAGAAGATCATGGACAAATCTCATGCAGACACTAAGAGACCACGGATGCCAACCCAGACTATTATACCCAGCAAAACTCTCAATCACCATAGGCGGAGTAAACAAAATATTCCAGGATAAGACCAGATTTAATCAATACCTGTCCACAAACCCAGCCCTACAGAAAGCACTAGAAGGGAAAATTCAACCCAAAGAAGCTAAACACATCCATGAAAAAATCAAGCAATAGATAATCCCACACCAACATACACCACAGAAGGACAACATAACACAACCACAAAAAATAACAGGAATTAACAATCACTGGTCATTAATATCCATCAATATCAATAGTCTCAACTCACCTATAAAAAGACATAGGCTAACAGAATGGATAAGAAAACAGAACCCATCCATCTGCTGCATACAAGAAAAATACCTTAACTTCAAAGACAGATACTACCTCTGAGTAAAGGGCTGGGAAAAGGCTTTCCAAGCAAATGGACCTAAGAAACAAGCTGGTGTAGCTATCCTAATATCTAGAGAAAAAGGATGTTTCAAAAGAGAAGAAGTCTTGTGGCAATGCCTCAGTGGTCCAGGTAACTACCAGAACTCGGAAATCTGAGACGGAGACTAAGGCAGCAGAGACAAAACACATAGATGTATATACAGGAAATAATAAAGAAAAAGTCAGTAAAACCAAGAAGAACAAAAGAAAGGTGGATGCTGAAGCCCATCTGTCAGATGAGCCTGTGAACGAGGAACCAGTGACAAAAAAGAAAAAAAAAACGATGGAAAGCAAATCCAAAAATAGTACCGAGGTTCCAAAGGATGACAGCAAGATGGAGGAGACTAAGGGGGACAATAAAAAGCAAAATACTTCCATTAAAAAAGGTGCAAAGAAGAAATCTCAAAAAGGTAAGTCAAGTGAGAAGGGCAGCAGACCTGCTCAGGAGACGCAGAAGGAGATGGCTCTGGCAGAGCCTCCTTCCATGGAGCTGGCTCAGGAGGAGGTCTCTTCCGGTCCTGTGCTCACTCAGGTGGTGGTCACCCCTATAGGCTCTACTCAGCCCGGGCTTCCTTCTCCCATGGATACTGCTCAGACTGGGCCTGCTCAGATGCAGCTGCCTTCTCCCCTGGAGCCTCCTCAGAGGGAGCTGCCTCCTCCCCTGGAGCCTGCTCAGAGGGAGCTGCCTTCTCCCCTGGAGCTTCCTCAGAGGGAGCTGCCTCCTCCCACGGACCCTCCAGGGATGGAGCAGCCTCTTCCCATGGAGCTTACTCAGATGGGACGGCCTCCTCCCATGGAGCCTGATCGGATGGAGCCTCCTCCTCCCATGGAGCCTGATCGGATGGAGCCTCCTCCTCCCATGGAGCCTGATCAGATGGAGCTGCCTCCTCCCATGGAGCCTGATCAGATGGAGCTGCCTTCTCCCACGGAGTCTCAGCGGGGACATTGTCAGAAGAAGCTGCTTTGTCCTTTGGACCATGCTCAGGTGGAGGTTGCTCAGACAGGGCCTCCTCACATGGGATCTGTTCAGAAAGAGCCTCCTGCTGTCATGGAGCCACCTCTTCAAGTGAAACCAGTCACCAAAAGGTCTTCTCCCCGAAAAGAGAGTACCAAGGAGAAGTTGGGTATGCGGAGTGAGGTGGTGCGGCAGGAGCAAGTCCTTATTGAAGTTGGCTTAGTGCCTGTTAGAGATAACCAGCTTCTGAAGGGAAGCAGGTGCACACAGGATCTTCCAAAGGGAAACTCAAGAAGAGACGAGACACCTAAGGACCAAGAAATTTGCTCTGATGGGGAAGGAAATAAAATGGCCCCTCTCAAGAAAGTGGGAACAGAGGAAGCTGGCAAGAGTCTAGCTACGCTTGCTGCTCCCAAGGAATCTACCAGTGCCTTATCCTCGGAACAAAACTCAAATGGGTCAGGTGGTGAAACGTTACATGCTAAGTGTCAGACTGGTTCAGCTGGGCTTTGTGAAATGGAAGTGGACACTGAGCAGAACCCAGACAGTGTCCCTGTGAAAGCCTCAGCACCCGAACCGGAGTCACCATTGCCTCCTGTCCCATCACCAACCGTAACGGCCTCACCTCCTATCACTTTGGCTGAAAACCGGACATTGATGAAGACGAAGGCATCCACAGCCATGATGGAAATGACTTGAGTGATAATATGTCTGAGGGAAGTGATGATTCTGGGCTGCATGGGGCTCGGCCAGTGCCACAAGAAGCAAGTTCAAAAAGTGGGAAGGAGGGGTTGGCAGTTAAAATAACCGAGGGAGAGTTTGTTTGTATTTTCTGTGATCGGTCTTTCAGAAAGGAAAAGGATTACAGCAAGTACCTCAATCGCCATCTGGTTAATGTATACTTCCTTGAAAAAGCAGCCGAGGGGCAGGAGTAGTGAGCCAGCCGGTGGAGGGAGGCTCATCATAGTTTAAGGCAGTAGACACACACAAGCTTGCTTTAATTAGTGTCCAGTGCTGATTTTTAAGTGACATTATTTCCTTAGGACTGTATGTGTTACCTAGTGACTTGCAAAAACCTTAGCAAATCCTAGGGAGTTAATGTAAGAAAACAGATACTTAATCTGTTAGCTTGTGCAGTGCAGTGAAGAAAGGCAGGATGGATGTTGAGAAAGATGCATCACAAGCACAGGCTGGAGGTTGGGGGCTAGATGGTTTTGAAGAAGAGGTCTTGGTGGACTCTTTCATAGAGCAAAGGGAAGAAATGCCTTCTGGGAAATGAGCTAAGTTTTAATCTAGTCTTTAAGATTAGAAGTCAAAAACAAAAATATTAAGGAAAGGAAAACCTAATTGATCTTTGAAGTATTGTTATGTGGAATTGAGTGGGACTTTTGAGGCCTTTCTTCCAGAAAACAAGGACTTGGTTGTCAGGCCTATATTAGGCCTAAACCTTGGTGCCATGTAGTTGTACTTAAATCATTTCAATGGAAAGTGTCTTAGTGATTGGAACTTCTAGTGCAGTTTGGAGTTCTTCCATTTGAAAAATGTGATATATGCATGGGATTGTTTGAATCTTGTTTTCTAGTCCCTCCCCATCACCACCCTCATAGTCTGAAAGTAGATTTTTCTCTTGATAAAGGAACAAAAAAAGTGAACATCTTGTTTGTAAATAGATATATAGTAACTAGTGGTAAACTTGAAATGGTAGAATTCTTTAAAGCCTAATTCTAGGTAGCCTTAGGAAAATGTATCTTAATTATTTTTGAACCTGTATTCACCTTGTTTTTTTTCAAATATCTTAAGTTATATTTTCTTTTTCAGAGCTGCTTCTTATTTGGGGCTACTTTTTTTTTTTTAAATTGAGGCGTAATTCATAAAAGGGTATATTGTTTTGATGAGACTTTTTACAACTGTGGCTGGATGTCTTTCTTTAGTCTTCCAAGAAGGGCCATTTTACTTTTTTAGAGTTACTTTTTAAAGTCATGAGGTCAACAACTTGGACTACTATGCATGTAAGTGCTAATGCAAATTAAAGCCCAAGTTGACCTCCAGCAGCAGTTCATTTTATGTTGACAGTGAGAGAACACTTTGCCTGTTAGGATACTATCACTCGTGGACTGAAATGCTGAAGAAACCCCTCACTCTATTTTGTTTTTTGCAAAAATCAAGGTATATTTTAGGGTTTCCTGGTTGACCTCAACAGATAAACTGAGATGATAGTCTTAGTTCAGAAATAATCTGAATGTAGATTTACAGTCTATGCGTACAGCTGGCTAAGTGAGATCGCTTTCACAGTTCTGCATGTATCCCATCGGCTCCCCATTAGTCACTGAACTCTTAAAACTGGTATTGTAACATTATCACAATGTTTTGCACCAATTTTATAAATTTTGCAGTGCAATATGTGTTCCTTTTCTGAGGCAAACCAAAGGTATATTTCTCAAGGTCCTGCTGCTATCAGCAGCGTTGATGGAGGATTTTTTATACATTTGTAATAGATAGAAATAAACCAGAAAAAAAGAAGAAAAAAAAAGTGGTGGAGGAAAAAGTGAACACTGCAAGAATACTCAAAAGAGCTGAGAGTTGCAAACGCCAAGAATGGTTTTACATAGTAAATGGAATAGAACAGCTCTGAACTAGAGCTTACTTTTCCTGGTTTGGTGTGACAGAATGATTGAATGCTTTTGTACAAAAATCAGAGCCTTAAAAACAAGGATTTGGTGAGACTGTAAAATGGTGTGCTACTTTGGCAAAACAGTTTGGTGGTTGGTCAAAATGCAAAACATTGTTACTCTGTTACTCAACAATTCTACCCTTAGGAATATATCCTCAAACTACTGAAAATGTGCACCTATGAAACATGTACATGAAGGTTTACAGCAGTGTGTTGCTAATAGTAAAAAAGTTAAAACAACTCAAATAGCTATCAAATACTGGAGAGAAATAAAATGTGGCTTATTCATACAATAGAATATTATTAAGACATAAAAATGAATGAGAAACTGACAGATTAAATGACTTTGGTGAACCTTCATAATTTCATTTGTAGATCTTTCCATTTCTAATTTATAAATACATTTGGGGTTATAAATTATAAATGTACTGTCTCTGGTCAACATTGTATACTTCTATTTGATGATTTCTGTGTCAAACATTATATGGAAATGTTTCCAAGTATTTTCTGTATTAACTGTGAATGAATAGAACAAAATAAATTGCCTGTGATGGAAAAAAAAAAGGATTTTTCCATAACCTGGCAACAAGCCAAAGAAATAGTAAAGAAATGTCCTACTTGTTCCTTCTACAATCAAACACCATTACCAGCAGGATGTAACCTAAAGGGTACTCAGAGGAATGAAATCTGGTAGATGGATGTGTTTCACTTTGCAGAATTCGGAAAACTGAAAAATGTACACCACACCATCGATATTTATTCAGGATTTCAATGGGCAACTGCTTTGAGTTCTGAAAAAGCTGATTCTGTAATCACTCATTTGCTAGAAGTTATGGCCATCATGGGCATACCTGCACAAATCAAAACTGACAATGCCCCATCATATGTCTCTGTTAAAATGAAACAGTTTTTTTGCTTATTATAATATAAAGCATATTACAGGTATACCACAAAATCCTACAGGTTATAGAAAGATCAAACAGAACTCTAAAGGATATGCTAAATAAACAGAAAGGGGTAATAAAAAAATCCCCAGAAATAGACAGCATAATTCTCTATTAACTTTGAATTTTCTCAGTGCCAATGAGAAAGGAACAACAGCTGCAGAGAGACATTGGGTAATAGATAAATCTACAGAATTAAATCAGCCTATACTTTAAGGATGTGCTGACCTCAGAATGGAAACCAGGATATGTGTTATGTTGGGGACAAGGTTTTGCTTTTGTTTCTACAGGAGAAGATAAGCTGTGAGTACCATCAAAATTGATAAAGGTTCGATTTGAACAAGAGAAACTTCTTAATTAGAGGAGGTGATACTTCATCAACCAGCATGAACATCCAATTTAAATTAACTTGTACCAGTAACACATGCCTTTTCATTTCATCAGATAATAACTTGCCAAAAAGGAACCTTCCCAAAATTAGTCTTGGGGAAAGGTTTTTGTTTTTGCCTTTTAGGAAAATGAAGGTTAAGGAATCTGAAGAACACTGGATAAATGAGACAACTGAAGAAAAGGCACAAATCATCTATCCCATGAAACAGAGTGAAACGGTGCATGGGTATATATTATCTAAAAAATTTTATGTCTTCCTAAATGTTTGTTTCTGCTTTTCTCTAAAGATTTAACACTATTGGTCTTCTAATAGTCCCAGTTCAATTAAAATTTGAAGCTGATTTTGGAGTTGGAGAATGGCTCTCTCCTTTTTAAACTCAAGCATGTTGTTAAAAGGAAAATGCAAACTCCCTGTATCATGCCAGAATAAAAGAGCCATCTTCTGCTATGGGAAAGGAGAAAAGCCAAATTAATTAAGGGACTATTCTATTACTAATCTCAACTCTTTGATTCTATTCTGATTCTTTAAACTTTTCTTAAAGTATAAATTTTATATCAAAATTTACAAGATTATTATATAGATATATAGATATAAATATACATTTTAAACTTTGTTAAGATATGAATGGTCATATGGAGTACTAACTAATCCTAGAAAAAAGGCTTCAATTAGCTGCATATATATGTCTTTGTGTTCGAGTCTCTTATCAGTTTTCTGCAGTAAATCACAGCCAGGCCTAACATCAACTGAAGTCTCCAGGAAGAAGATGGGGCCCCACAACAACAACAATTCCATGTGGACAATAATAATGTCACTAAGCTGACAAACATCATCTACAGATCAGCTTTGAACTACAAGGTGCTCAGAGCAATTTTGAGATGACTAGCTGAGATGATCCAGTCTCAAAGACTACTTGAATAAGGACTTGAGATAAACCCTGAACTTTGGCATTATACACAGACTGGATAATGAAGGATATAGTTACCTTTCCTAGAATTTGACAATTAGCCTAAAATTTCTCTTTCAGGATAAAGATAACTTCGCCCATACCCAGCAGGAAGCAATTTTAAGAATACGACGCCCACACTCCCAAAGAGGTGGTGTGGGGTGGGTGGTTTTTTGTTCTTTTTAATGGGTTTTGGGTCTGGGATAATTTTCATTGTTTAAAAGGGGGGTTGGTTACAAGTTGTTGTCAAGGGTTAGGAAAAAGGCTAAGCAAAGGAGATTAGATGAAAGTTCTTGTTTAAAAAAAAGAAAGAAAGAAAAGAAGAAGAAAATTGCTAGTTTTAACTACTTTACATTGGGTTGTATTGTTTTATATTGTATACAAATTTGAAATTGATATTGTTAGAAAATGCTATATGTATATTTCTAATTGTATTTATACCATTCATTTAACAATGTAATACAATTTTCTGATCCTTGAATGTTATTATTACCAACTATTACGTTATGAAAAAATGAAAGTTAGTAGTTAGACATTACAATAGAACTTGTAGTCATATTAGATATATTTTAAAAATTGAGCAGATATATTTTAGATAGATAGGTCATCTTCAAACCCTTCAGAGATCTACAGAATATGGCATTTAAAATGTTTTAATAACTTAGAATTTTTTCTTTTTTGAGACATGTCGGCTCCTGGAAGTACCAATCTACTTCAGAGAAAATATGGGCATTGAAGAAACTGCATATGGAGTTAACTTTCATTGTGGCAAAAGTTAGCCACTGGACAAAAAAGTATCCTCGAATCAACAGGACAAAATGGACAGACAGGACACGAAACAAAGGACTGCTGATTCTTGCCAAAACAAGTGTGTTTATGGCTTTATCAAAAGGCATCTTCTGAGGCCAGGACATATGGCACCATCCCTGAAGTGGTATTCGCAATCCGGAAAAGGTACAGTGCTTTTTTCTTTGAGGCAGCTGAACATGCAGTGGGCCGATGACTTCTGATGTGCAATGGAACAGCAGCTGAAACAGTAATTCTTGAAGAGTAACTGAGCTCACGCCTCTCAATAGTAGATTGGCATTTGATAGAGGGATGTGGAGAAGAACAGGATGCTGAGATGAAGCCATATATACACAGCCAAGAAGAATGGGCAGCTGAATTAAAAAACCATCAACAATTTCCAGAATTTAAAATCCTGAATCATGACCTGACACTAGTGGAATTCACGTGTTTCTGGTACATGGACTGCTCTCACCCAATGTGAGGTTGAACTATTGACCTTGTGTACATCCTACTTCACAAATGAGTCTGTCAAATACACTAAGCCTATAGGCTGAAGATGATGCCCCAACAGTGCGGAGAAACCTCAGGTGACTGTCCAGGCAGCTGGCTGTTTCTGTCAACTCACAATTTTTTTGGAAGTTGCTTGCATGCACTTCCTGTTTTTATTTTTTTTTAGCTAATATTATTTCCTTCTTGGGTCTCTGAGGGAGTTGAAGATTAGTTAGTTATAGTTGAATATTAGTTAGTTATAGTTGAAGATTAATTAGGATAGAAAGTGAATTAGATACATTTTGGACTTACCAAAATAGGATAGATAATGGAATTATTTTCTCTGATTTGTCAAATACAAATGGACTAGACATTGTTTAGTTATTTATTACTTGTATATATTGTATATAGTTATTGTACTTTTGTATATAGTTTTTCTTTTGTTAGTTATAACCTTTTCCTTTTTTTCTTTTTATTAAAATATAAAAGGGGAAATATGGTGGTATTTTATTTGTACTAAAATGTGATTTTAATTGTATGTTAATAAATAAATTTGCCCAGGGGTCAGAGCTATTAGAGCCATAGCAAGAGTGTGGTGGTGGTGGCGTAGGCTTATAAGCCCAGCACTTGGTAGGCAGAGCTAGGTAAGTCTCTGTGTGTTCAGGGATACAGCCAGCATTGGAGACACACACCTTTAAGACCTGGAGGGCTGTAGTTACAGGCAGTGACAAGGCAGTCACGTGTTTGGGTTTACAACCAATGAGAAGGCAGAACAGAAAGACTATATAAAGACAAACACACAGGAAGTAGCTCTCTTTCGGAGAGGTAGGACCGCCGCAGGAGGAAGGGTAAGGTTTTATTTCTGAGCTCTGGCCTCTTGACTTTCTCTTTTACATTGGTTCTGTGTTTCTTATTTAATAAGACAGTTGGTTACATCTACAGCTGGATGTGTGAGCCTGGAATTCAGAGTAGATATCTTCACTGGATATAAAAGACATCATGACACATTGGTGTATTTTCGTCAAGGAAGAGAGTCAAGATAAGAGATGGTTTAGGTTGAGATTTGAGGAAATCTAAGACTTATTGAACAGGTAGAAGGCAGAAAATAAATGGATATTATTTTAAGGTATGTTACTTTTGTTTATATTGCAATTGTTTAACTCTGTGAAGCTGGGTTACTGAGCCTGTGTAAAACACCTGATGGTCTAATAAATAATTGGGCAATAGCAAGGCAGGAAAAAGGATAGGCAGAGCTGGCAGGCAGAGAGAATATATAGGGGGAGAAATCTGGGAGGAAGGAGATCTAAGATCTAGGAGTCAGAGAAGGAGGAGATCTCTGGGGTCAGCCACCCAGCTACACAGCTAGCCATGGAGTAAGAGTAAGATACAGAAGTAAGAGATCAGGAAAAGCCCAGCGACAATAGATAGACAGGATCACTTCAGTTAAGGAAAGCTGGCAAGAAACTAAGTCAAGCTAAGGCTGGACGTTCATAAGTAAGAATAAGCCTCAGTGTGTTATTTATTTGGGAGCTGGGTGAAGGGCTCCCAAAAAAGAAAAAGAACAATAAGACCTATTAAATGTCAGGCAGGGCAAGAGAGGCCACTGGTTGGAGGAAACGCTGTCATTGTACTTATGGATACAAATTGTACAGATGATCTTAACTGGATCTGTTTTGTTAGAATCATAGGAGTAATGAGTGATGAATGAGATCAAGACTGGGCTGTCATTGACTAAGTTTGTGACCTCTTTGGTGAAGTTATCCAAGGATAGGAAGGAGGCATTGAGTGTCAAGTGAAGTGGAATGAAGCATTAATAACAGATTTGGCTTTGTGATAAAGGAGTGTGAATATAGCATTGTGAGATATTTTAAAGGACTACAAGCCTAAAGAAATCATCAGAAAGATGAAGCATGGCTTACATAACTATTAAAATTAGTAACATAGAGCTATATTCATTGCAAGTGATAAATTTCCAAGATATATTTTTAAGAATAACACTTCTATCTATATTTCTATTTCCAAATAAATTTGTATATGAATATTTCTGTGTAGGTCGATATTTAGATTATGTCCAAACCATTTTTGTCTCTTTTTTACAATCACTTTTGCAATAAACACTAATAGTCATATATGGGTTTTAAGATTTATTTTTATCTAAGAATTATATGTATGTGTATCTGAATGTGGGTGTGTCCGTGTGAATGCTGGATGCTGTGAAGGTCAGAAGAGAGTGTTGGTTCTCCTGGGGTTTGAGCTACAGGTGGCTATGGACTGCTTGATGTGGGCACTAGGAACTCCCTTGGGTCCTCTGAAAGAGCTGGGAACTGTTCTCCGAGCCCCGTCATTATACTCTTGTAAACACAGATAGACATATAGATATGTGCATTTCTCAGAAATAGAATTTGACTACTAGTTTTTCACTTAGAAAAATTGAAAGTAATGTCACTTTGTCCTTCAGAAGAACAGTTTCAGTTTACATACACCAACAAATGGAGGCATTTTTCCCTATGTTCAGTGCTGGCCAAATATCACTGAACTAATAACTGTCAATTTCAAGTTTTATTTATTTAAATTTGATTGAATTTAGACATTTTGCACATATGCAAATTATATTTGTGCTTCTCTCTGCATGTACATATAAGTACAAGTGCACATAGAGGTCAGGAGTTAATACTTGGTGCCTTCCGAAATCCCTTTCTGCCTCATTTTTTTTTCTTGAGATAAAGTCTTACTATATTGTCTTAGCTGGCCTGGAACTAAGTATGTAGTCCAGATAGCCTCGGACTCACAGAGATTTGCCTGCCTCTGCCTCCTGAGTGCTGGAATTAAAGACATGTGCCACTGTGAGAGCCAAAGTTACATTTTAAGTTTAAATTACTATACCTAAGAGATCCATGAAACAAAAATGCCTGTGATCTGCAAGCCCCTTGTGTGAGGACAGATAGATAGTTCCTGAAATGCTGGGGGCCATTGTTTATGAAAGACAAAAAGCACTGGGGTTCTGTCTATCTCTATGATGTCTCTCTCTATCATGGTGTCTCTTTCATTGCTTTCCCCTTCCCACCCTATTCCAGCTCATCCATCCAATTCCCTGATGTTCTCATCCCCCATCCTCTACCCTCCATTGCCCATCTCATCCCCAGTTTACTCATGGAGAGTTCATTTATTTCCCCTTCCTAGGGCAGTCCATGGTCCTTCCCTCTTTGGATCTTCCCTATTAGTTGGCTTCTCTGGAGTTGTGGGTTGTTGCATGATTACCCTTTGCTTTATATCTAGTACCCACTTATGAATGGGTACATACCATGTTTGTCCTTCTGAATCTGGGGGATAGAGAGAAACCTGGTGCTAGGGAAGTTGCCAGGAATCTCCAAGGATGACCCCAGCCTGGGCTACTAGCAATAGTGGAGAGGCTGCCTGAACTGAACTGGCTTGTCCCAGAGATCAGACCAGTGAATACACTAACTGCCATCACAGAGCTTTTCTCCAATGACTGATGGAAGCAGATGCAGAGATCCCCAGCCAATCATTAGACATAGCTCCAGGAGTCCAGTCAAAGAGAGAGAAGAGGGATTCTATAAGCAAATGCATCAGGATCATAATGGGGAAACCTGCAGAGATGACCAAACAAAACTAGAGGGAACTCATGAGACTTGGATCAATGGCTGTGGAGCCTGCATGGGACTGGACTAGGCCCTCTGCATGGTGAGACAGTTGTGCAGCTTTATCTGCTTGGGAGGCCCCCTGGAGGTAGAATCAGAATCTATGTCTGGTGCATGAGCAGGCTTTTTGAAGTCTGTGATGGGACACCTTGTGCAGTCTTGAGGCATGGGGAAGGGCTTGAACCTGCCTCTACTGGATGTGCCTACCCATGGGAGGCCTTACCTTCTTGTGGGTAGGAGAGGTGGGTGGGTTGGGAGGAGGGAAGAGGGACATCTTTTATTGGCGTGTAAAATGAATGAAAAAGATTTCTTGATTAAAAAAAAATGAGAAAAAAAGATAAAAGCCACAGGTTTTTCATTCCCCTAAACAAGTTTGTTTGGCCCAATTGCACTGGACGTGCTTGATCATATGTGGAGGTACGTCAGGATGTTTGCTTGTTCCTGATTGGATCTGGTGGGAAATGAAATGAACTATGGGTTTTCCATCTTAAGCCACTACAAACTGTGGTTCTGGGCCATTTCCCAAGGACCTGTGTATGGACTTGGCTAGATCCCACCTACTAGGCCAGAATTTAATTAAAGCTTGCTTCAAATTTGGCTTTCAACTGTGGTAGTAGTCTTATTCTCCATCAGTAGAATTAACACCACCATGCCTGGTTCCAATATTTTTGGGACAGGGTGTCTCACTGAACCTGGAACTTACCAATTTAGGTAGATAGACTGGCCAGAAGCTCCAGGGATCCTCTTGCCAAGTGCTGGGTTTACAGATGTGTGCAGCAACATCTGCCTTTTATCTGGGTTCTGGGGATTGAACTCACTTCTTCATGTGTTTGTGTGATAAGTTCTTTACTGATTGAGATATCTCCCTAGCCATATGTATGTTTCTTCATAAGGGTGGTATTTTTTCATAGTCTCTCTCTCTCTCTCTCTCTCTCTCTCTCTCTCTCTCTCTCTCTCTCACACACACACACACACACACACACACACACACACACACATTGCAGTTTTGTGGTGTTAGGTTATGGGATTTGTATATTATCTTTCTTTGTAATTATTTTAATGCATTATTTTAGGTAAATTATGGTTTTATTTAACCTTTATGTTTGATAATTTGAGGTAGAATCCATTTTACCAGAAAGAGTGAGGTAACAAGACAACATGTATATTTCCAAATGACCAGGTAGTTTTGACAAAGTAATTTATTTACTAATTTATCTGACTAATTTTAAAGTGACATTTAATTGAACAGTATGGGTCACTTCTGGACTGTTTCCTTAATCTAATCAAATTCACTTTATTATAGTGTTTTCATATTTTGTGGCTCTAAATCTGGTGAAGATGTTTAATCTACTTTCTTCCTTCATTTTCATTATACAACATGCCTTTGTCAATTTCTTCACTATAGAAGTTGTTTAGAGCCCTCTCTATCCCATGCAAATCTTGGGATTTTATAAGAATGTGGACAGCATGAAAAGCATTTGGGAACAGGAATGTCTTCATGGTGGAGAAGATACAGGGGCATCTAGAGAATTTCCATTTGTTATTTTTCATGTGTCATTTTGAGGCATATCTGAAGAAGGTGTTTCAGCATTATTCCAGGCTTAGCTGTTTTGAAAAGTCCCTCCCTCAAGGTCTTCCTGCACAAGTGCTAGATGAAGAGACATGAGGTGGGGAAAACAATCTGTGTGACTAGGAGATTTAGAAATGTAGTCAGACATTCATTTTTTAATTAATAATTCTTCTCAACACAAAAAGTCATAACACAAAATGTCTAAGCAATCTGGGACACCATGAAAAAACCAAACCTAAGAATAATAGGGAGAGAGGAAGGAGAAGAATACCAACTCAAAGGCACAGAAAATATATTCAGCAAGATCATAGAAGAAAACTTTTCCAACTTAAAGAAGGAAATGCCTATGAAGATACAAGAAGCCTAAAGAACACCAAACAGACTAGACCCCTCAAAAAGTCCCCTCGCCACATAATAATTAAACAACTAAAGGTACAGAATAAAGAAAGAATGTTAAGAGCAGCAAAAGAAAAAGGCCAAGTGACTTATAAAGGCAAACCCATCACCCAATTTCTCAATAGAGATTTTGAAAGCCAGAAGGACCTGGATAGATGTAATGCAGACGCTAAGAGACCATGGAAGCCACCCTAGACAAATTTACCCAGCAAAACTTTCAATCATCATAGACGGAGTGAACAAGACATTCCAAGACAAAACCAGATTTAAACAATACCTATCCATAATCCCAGCCCTACAGAAAGCACTAGAAGGAAAATTCCAACCTAAGGAAGTAGATACACCCATGAAAATACAGGCAATACATAACACCACAGCAGTAAACCCCAAAGAAGAGAAGTACACACACACTACCACCAAAAGATAACAGGAATGAACAATTACTGGTCATTAATATCCCTTAATATCAATGGACTTATTTTACCCATAAAAAGACACAGGCTCTCAGAATGGATATGAAAGCAAGACCCATCTTTCTGCTGCTTACAAAAAACACACCTCAAGCCAGGCGGTGGTGGCACACGCCTTTAATCCCAGCACTCGGGAGGCAGAGGCAGGTGGATCTCTGTGAGTTTGAGGCCAGCATGGGCTACCAAGTGAGTTCCAGGAAAGGCGCAAAGCTACACAGAGAAACCCTGTCTCAAAACAACAACAACAACAACAAAAAGAAACACACCTCAAATTAAAAGATAGACACTACCTAAGAATAAAAGGCTGGGAAAAGTCTTTCCAGTCAAATGGTCTTAAGAAGCAAGCTGGTATAGCCATCCTAATATCCAGCAAAATAGACTTTAAACTAAAATCAATCAAAAGAGATCAAGAAGGGCATTACATACTCATTACAGGAAAGATCCACCAAGATGAAGTTTCAATTCTGAACATTTATGCCCCAAACACAAGGGCACCCACATATGTGAAAGAAATATTTCTAAGGCTTAAGTCACATATAAAACCCCACACATTAATAGTGGGAGACTTCAACATCCCACCCTCACCACTGGACAGATCTGCCAAATCAAAACTTAACAGAGAAATAAAGGACTTAACTGATGGCATGATTCAAATGGACTTAATAGATATCTACAGAATATTCCATCCTAACAAAAAGAATATACGTTCTACTCAGATACCCATGGAACATTTTCTAAAATCAACCACATACTTGGCCGCAAAGCAAATCTTGACAAATACAAAAAAAAAAAAATGGAATAACCTCCTGTGTTCTATCAGACCACCATGGTTTAAATTTAGATTTGAACAACAACAAAAACTATAGAAAGCCTACAATCTCATGGAAACTGAGATCAATGAAAATGAATATACCACAAACCCAAACTTATGGGACACTATGAAAGCAGTGCTAAGAGGAACATGCATAGCACTAAAAGCCCACATAAAGAAGTTGGAGAAATCTCACACCAGTGACTTAACAGCACACCTGAAAGCTCTAGAACAAGAAGAAGCAAAGTCACCTAGGAGGAATAGATGCAAGGAAATAATCAAATTGAGAGCTGAAATCAATAAAATAGAAACAAAGAGAACAATACAAAGAATCAATGAAACGAAGAGTTGGTTCTTTGAGAAAATCAACAAGATAGACAAGCCCTTATCCAAACTAACCAAAAGGCAGAGAGAGCATCCAAATTAGCAAAATCAGAAATGAAAAGGGAGACATAACAACTAACATTGAGGAAATCCAGAGAATCATCAGGTCATACTTCAAAAACCTCTACTCCACAAAACTGAAAAAGCTAAAAGAAATGGATAATTTTCTGCATAGGTATCACATACCTAAATTAAATCAAGACTAGGTAAACTATTTAAATAGTCCAATAACCCCTAAGGAAATAGAATCAGTCATTAAAAGTCTCCCAACCAAAAGAAGCCCAGGACCAGATGGTTTCAGTGCAGAATTCTACCAGATATTCAAAGAAGAGTTAATACCAATACTCTTTAAATTTTCCACACCATAGAAACAGAAGGAACATTACCAAACTCCTTCTTTGAGGTTACAATTACCCTGATTTCCAAGCCAAACAAAGATGCAACAAAGAAACCGAACTATAGACTAATCTCCCTCATGAACATTGATGCAAAAATACTCAATAATACACTGGCAAACAGACTCCAGAAACACATCAAAACAATTATCCACCATGATCAAGTAGGTTTCATCCCAGGGATGCAAGGGTGGTTCAACATGTAGAAGTCTGTCATTGTAATACACCATATAAACAAACTGAAAGAAGAAAACCACATGATCATCTCACTAGATGCTGAAAAGGCATTTGACAAAATCCAACACCCCTTCATGATAAAGGTCTTGGAGAGATCAGGAATACAGGGAACATACCTAAACATAATAAAGGCAATTTACAGCAAGCCAACAGCCAACATCAATGGAGAGAAACTCAAAACAGTTTCACTAAAATCAGGAACAAGACAAGGCTGTCTGCTCTCCCCATCCTTATTCAATATAGTACTTGAAGTTCTAGCCAGAACAATAAGACAACATAAGGAGATCAAGTAGATACAAATGGAAAAGGAAGAAGTCAAGCTTTTACTATTTGCAGATGACATGATAGTATGAATAAGTGACCCAAATATTCAACCAAGGAATTCATACAGCTTATAAACACTTTCAGCAATGTAGCAGGATACAAGATTAACTAAAAAAAAAAAAAATAAGTAGCCCTACTATATACAATTGACAAATAGGCTGAAAAGGAAATCAGAGATACATCACCCTTTACAATATCCACAAATTATATAAAATACCTTGGGGTAACTCTAACTAAGCAAGCAAAGGACCTGTATGACAAGAACTTTAAGTCCCTGAAAAAAGAAATTGAAGAAGTTGTCAGAAAATGGAAAGATCTCCCATGCTCATGGATAGGTAGGATTAACATAGTAAAAATGGCAATCTTACCAAAAGCAATCTACAGATTTAATGCAATCCCTATCAAAATCCCAACACAATTCTTCACAGACCTGGAAAGAACAATACACAACTTCATATGGAAAAACGAAGAACCCAGGAGAGGCAAAAGAATCCTGTACAATAAAACAACCTCTGGAGGCATCATGATCCCTGACTTCAAGCTCTACTATAGAGATACAGTAATAAAAATAGCTTGGTACTGGCATAAAAACTGACATGTGGACCAATGGAATCGAATTGAAGATCCTAACATTAATCTGCACGCCTATGAACATATGATTTTCAACAAAGAAGCCAAAACTGTACAATGGAAAAAAGAAAGCATCTTCAACAAATGGTGCTGGCATAACTGGATATCAATGTGTAGAAGGCTGCAAATAGATCCATATCTGTCACCGTGCACAAAACTTAAATTCAAGTGGATCAAAGAACTCAACATAAGTCCAGTTACTGTGAACCTGATAGAAGAGAAAGTAGGAAGTAGTCTTGAACGCATAGGCACCGGACATCACTTCCTAAATATAACACCAGTAGCACAGACACTGAGAGAAACAATTAATAAATGGGACCTCTTGAAACTGAGAAGCTTTTGTAGAGCAAATGACACGGTCAACAAGACAAAGTGACTGCCTACAGAATGGAAAAAGATCTTCACCAATCCTACATCTGACAGAGGACTGATATCCACAATATATAAAGAACTCATGAAATTAGACATAAAAATGTCCAATAGTCCAATCTCAACAGAGGAACCTCAAATGGCTGAAAGACATTTAAGGAATTGCTCAACATCCCTAATCATCAGGGAAATGCAAATCAAAATGACTCTGAGATACCACCTTATGCCTGTCAGAATGGCTAAGATAAAAAACAATGAAGACAGCTTATGCTAGAGAGGATGTGGAGCAAGGGGAACACTCTCCCACTGCTGGTGGGAATGCAAGTTTGTACAGGCACTTTGGAAATCAATATGGTGCTTTCTTAGAAAATTGGGAATCAATCTCCCTCAAGACCCAGCTGTACCACTCTTGGGCATATACCCAAGGAATGCTCAATCATACCACAAGGGCACATGCTCAGTTATGTTCATAGCAGCATTGTTTGTAATAGGCAGAACCTGGAAACAACTTAGATGCCCTTCAACTGAAGAATGGATAAAGAAAATATGGTACATATACACAATGGAGTACTACTCGGCAGAGAAAAACACTGACATCATGAGGTTTGCAGGCAAATGGATGGATCTAGAAAAAAAAAAATCATCCTGAGTGAGGTAACCCAGATTCAGAAAGACAAACATGTTATGTACTCACTCATAGGTGGATACTAGATGTAAAGCAAAGGATGACCAGACTGCAACTCACAACTGCAGGGAGGCTATCTAGTAAAGAGGACCCTAAGAAAGACACAGGGATTGCCCAACAACAGAGAAATGGAGGAGATCTACATGAGCAAACTGGATGTGTGTGTGTGGGGGTAATGAAGGGCAAGGGTCGGGGGAAAGAGAGCTTAGGAAAGTGGGAGATCCCAGGTGGATCAACAACAGAGAGTGAGAACAAGGAAAAAGATACCATGATAAATGAAGACCCCATGGGAATAGGAAGAAGCAAAGTGCTAGAGAGGTCCCCAGAAATCTACAAAGATACCTCCACAATAGACTATGGTAGAGAGAACGCCCGAACTGACCTACTCTGATGATAGGATGGCCGAACACCCTAACTGTCATGATAGAACTTTTATCCAGGGACTGATGGAAGTAGATGCAGAGATCCATGGCCACGCCCCAGGTGGAGCTCCAGGAGTCCAGTGGGTGAGAGAGAGAAGGGATTATATGAGCAAGAGATACTGAGACCATGAGTGGAAAAAGCACAGGGACAAATAGCCAAACTAGTAGAAACACATGAACTGTGAACCAATAGCTGAGGAGCCCCCATGGCACTGGATCAGGCCCTCTGGATAAGTGAGACAGTCTATTAGCTTGAACTGTTTAGGAGACCTCCAGGCAGTGGGACTGGGACCTATCCTTAGTGCATGAGCTGGCGTTTGGAACCTAGGGCCTATGCTGAGAGACTTTGCTCAGCCTTGGTGAAGGGAGGAGGGGACTGAACCTGCCTCAACTGAATCTACCAGCCTAAACTGAATCCCCAGGGGAGTCCTTGCCTTGGAAGAAGTGGGAATGGGGGGTCGATTGGGGGCAGGGGGGAAGGGAGGAGGAGGGAGGACAGGGGAACCAGTGGCTGTTTTTTTTTTTTTTTTTTTTGTGTGTGTGTGTGTGTGTGTGTGTGTGTGTTTCTTCTTTCAGTTTTGCTGGTGTGAGATTATTTCCTGTGTTTTCATGGGTATAATTAGCCTCCTTGGGTTGGAGTTTCCCTTCTAGCTCCCTTTGTAGGGCTGGATTTTTAGATAGATATTTGTAAATGGACGTTTGCTGTCCTGACCACCCAGTCCCAAATAACTGACTCAGAAGCTGAATATGAATTATAAATGCTCAGCTGATAGCTCAGGTTTGTTACTAGCTAACTCTTATACTTAAGCTAACACATAATTCTTATCTATGTTTAGCCACGTGGCTTGGTACCTTTCTTCAGTACAGCATTTTCTTCTTGCTTCTCTGTTTGCTGATGATTCTTTCACTCTGCCCTTCTTCATCCTATCATTCTCAGTTTGGCTTTCCTGCCTAACTTTATCCTGTTCAGCTATTGGACAGTCAACTTGTTTATTAAACCTTTCACAGTGTACAAAAGGATTTTCCAAAGCAGAAATTGCTTAAATTTGAGTTCATTGTGGAATATTTTATTTTCTCCATTTATGGTGATTGGAAGTTTTCCTGGACATAGTAGTCTAGGCTGGCATCTGTGGTCTCTTAGATTCTGCAGCACATCTGTCTAGGCCCTTCTGACTTTCAGTCTCCATTGAGAAGTCAGGTGTAATTCTAATAGGTCTGCCTTTATATGTTACTTGGTCTTTTTCCATTTCAGCTTTTAATATTCTTTCTTTTTTTTCCTGTATCTTTAGTGTGTTGGTTATTATATTTCTTTTCTGGTCCAATCTATTTGGCTTTATGTATGTGTCTTGTACCCTTATAGGCACATCCTTCTTTAGGTTAGAAAACATTCTTCTGTGATTTTGTTAAAAACATTTCCTGGGCTTTTGAGCTGGTATTCTTCTCCTTCCTCTATTCCTATTATTCTTAAGTTTGGTCTTTTTATAGTGTCTCAGATTTCCTGGACGTTTGTGTTAGGGATTTTTTAGTTTTAACATTTTCTTTGACTGATGTGTCCACTTTTTAAATTATATCATCCATACCTGAGGCTCTTCCATCTGTGTATTGTGTTGGTAAAACTTGTCTTTGTAGTTCCTAATTGCATTACTAAAATTTTCATTTCCAGAATTTCTTCATTATATAATTTCTTTGTCACTTTTATTTCTATTTTCTGGTCTTGAATAGTTTTATTCATTTCCTCAAACTGCTCTTTTTTTTTTTTTTTTTTTGCTTTCTTTGAGGGATTTATTCATTTCCTCCAGTTGTTTGTGTTTTCCTAGATTTCTTTTTTTGTTTTGTTTTTTTTGTTTGTTTTTTGTTTTTTGAGACAGGGTTTCTCTGTGCAGCTTTACGCCTTTCCTGGAACTCACTCTCTAGCCCAGGCTGGTCTTGAACTCACAGAGATTAGCTTGCCTCTGCCTCCCAAGTGCTGGGATTAAAGGCGTGCACCAACACCACCCTGCTTTCCTAGATTTCTTAAGGCATTTATTCATTTCCCCTTTAAGGACCTCTGTCATCATCATCATCTTCATCTAGTTGGTCTTAAAGTCTATGTTTTGGGCTTCAGCTTCTCTGGACTAGCCAGGGCTTGCTATAGTGGGACGGCTGGGTTCTGGGACAGCTGGGCTCTGGGACAGCTGGGCTCTGGGACAGCTGGGTTCTGGGGGTGACATGTTGCTTGTGGTTTTACCGAGTTTTTATATTGGTGTCTAGGTATCTGGGTTTGGGGTGGTTAGATGTCTGATTTCTGGGTTTGTATTTGTTGGGTGGATGTTTTATTCCTTGGTTTCTTTTTCCTCTCTATTTTCAGAGAAAGTTTTAGTTGTGTGTTGCCTATTTTACTGCTTGACTGGTATGTTCACAGGGAATGCTTGTTGGTCATGGAGGGTTGCAGAAATGGAGGCCAGGGAGAGATGGTCTGTTTTTGTGCTAGGCATGATCCTGATTGTTGGTTCCGGGGAAACAGAGAGAGTGGAGAAGATTGGTGGGGAGCCTTCCTGGTCATCTGACAGGTATAGCCTGTGGTTGAGCAGAGGGTATCTGCCTGAGTTGAGGGCTGGTACATATCCAGCAAGGTGGGAAAGGAAGGCCAGGTGCTAAGTATTTGCTTTTAAGGATTAGACTGACACAAAAGATTCTGGTTATTAGGAGCCAGAGCTTCTAAAGTTTATATCCTGAAAGCTAATGTAGCAATAGAAGCACTCATAGAAAAAATGGTAGAATTCTAACAAAGATGAAACTGGGTGCTAGTTGACTACCTGTTTCTTTGAATCCAGAGGTTACTCTGACTTCTTCAAGGCTGAAATGCAGTTATACACTTCCTAAGGGTTGGCCATGTATGTTCTCCTATCTCATGATATCATCGACATCTTAGGTTGTGTAAGTACACTCCATCATGCTCACACAAAGAAGAAATTACCCAAAGATGTATTTCCTAGAACATACCCCTTGTGTTAAAAAACAAGACTGTCCTTGGATACCGTGGCAATTCAAATAAGAATGACTTAGTCCCCAGCTGATGAGCTGTCAGGGCAGAATTAGTAGGTGTGGCCTTGTTCATGTAGGTGTGGTCTTGTTGGAGGAGGTGTGTCACGGGGAGTGGACTTTCAGCTTTCAGAAGCCCATGCCAAACCCAGGGTCTCTTACTCTCTGCTAAGGATCAGGATGTAGCACTCAGTAACTTCTCCAGCACCATGCTTGCCTGAAGCCATGGTGCCTGGCATGATGATAATAGACTAAGTCTCTCAAACTGTAAGCAAGCTCCCAATTAAATTGTTTCTTTTGTAAGAATTGCCTTAGTCATGGTATCCTTCACAGCAATAGAACAGTGGCTAAGACAGACACCATACCTTTTATTTAGTTAGTATTCTTCAAAAACAATTTTATTTATCTGAAACCAGGCTTTAAATTGTACTCCTTACTACCCTTATAGCAGACTCTTCATTAGTCAAAGATGATATCCATTTATATCCCTTTATATACACATTATTTTTGTTTTACAAAGGGCATAAGGAATTTAAATGAAGAGCTTTGGGAAAGCAATATTTTCATCTGTGAGAAGGCTTGAACTTTATAGATCCAGAAATTCATAGACCTAAATAATTTTTTTAATTGGGGATAAATAGCTGTTGAGATACAGGAGACCCAACTGACAAAATGTCAAACATAGTTGAACAGGTTGTCTTTTTTTTTTCTTTCAGAAGATATGCATAATAAACCTGATATTACAGAATTGGAGGTGTTTGGCATCTTGTTTCAGAGCTTGGAGTTCTAGTGATGGACACTATAAGGAGTGGTTCTTTCTTGGTGGTTTTATGGCAGTGGACATAGATAAATTAGAGTTAAAACAGTGACACTAGTGGCAGAAAGAGTAAAAAAAAAAAAAAACAAAGGCAAATTTGAACAGAAACATTTCTACTAATGAGTTTTTAGGACATGAAATTACCAAAATCTGACCTGTAAAGGTAAACATAGATTAGAGAAGCTTTGATCACTTGTGGGAACTCTGGAAGGTTTTTATACTTCTGGGTAGTGTATATCTGCAAAAACTACATTGCTCATAGACAATAATCATTACATTTTAGCAAATTTTATCCTTAAAATTTGTGGGAGCTTTTTCACTCTGTGACTCCCTGACAGCAACAGGAAGAAGTAGGGTCTGTATAGTTGTCAGTCTAGAAGCCCTATCCTTCACTTTATACTAACATTTGATCTATCTTGGCACTCTTGTCTGAGTCCAAGTGGCCTCTGGCCATCTTTTAGTGGCAACATGGGCTTTGTGGTGGTTTGAAAGAAAATGGTCCCTGTAGGGAGTGGTATTATTAGAACGTATGGCTTTGTTGGAGTAGATGTGGCCTTGTTCAAGGAAGTGTGTCCCCATGCGGGTGGGCTCTGAAGTCTCCTATGCTCAAGTTACACCCAGTGTGAAACATAGTTCACTTTCTGTTGACTGTAGTTAGAGATGTAGGACTTTCAGTTCCTTCTCTAGCACCATATCATCATACTTCCATGATGATAATGGACTAAACTTCTGAAACTGTAAGCTAGCCCAAATTAAATAAGAATTGCCATGGTCATAATGTCTCTTCACAGCAATAGAAACCCTAACTGAGACAGAAGTTGATACTAGGGACTGTGATATTGTTGTGATAGGCCTGACCATGCTTTTGTTTGGAGGAATTTGGACTTTGGGATATTTAGGTTAGGAAATCAGTGGAATGCTTTAAGCACTGCTTAATGGGCCTTACTAGTAGGGATAAGGAAGGCAGTGGTACTGAGGGCTGTTTGAATTGTGGAGGGTCTAGCTCAAGAGATTTCAGAGGAGGAGAATTTTAGTACCTTTCTAGAGATGATTCTTGTGATATTTTGGTGAAGAATGTGGCTGCTTTTTGCCCTTGTCCAAAGAGTCTGCCTGAGGTTAAAGTGAAGAGATTTGGATTAATTCCATTGGAAGAGGAAATGTCAAAGTAGCTTAGGATAGACTCTGTAATGGGGTTATTAGTTTTAACTCTAATGAAGATTTATAATGAAAAAGAGCAAGTTGAGCAAGTAAAAATGTACAATTTGAGGAGAAAAAGAACATCAGGGAGTGAAATGGAGCTAAGACTTATGTTCAAGGAGATAAACAGATTAAGAAATGGAATAAAGGAAGTGGTGACCTCAGGGCAAGATCCTACCCATCTTTGCTTCCAATTTGTAAAAAGGAATTAAAGAACAGATTATGTCAGGGTGTGCTAGTGCATATCTTTAATCCCAGTACTCAGAAGGCAAAGGGTGGCAGATCTCTGAGTTTGAGGCCAGTCTGGTTTACAGATCGAGTTTCAGGATATCTAAGCCTAGGAGGTAAAGGAAACCATAAAAAAAACAGAAAGCTGGTGAAGATGTAATTGAACAAGGGGGCCATGTTCCATCCCCACGAAGCAGCAGAACTTGGCAGCTTTAAACACATGTTTCTGGATTTAGAGTCAAGGATAGAAAGGGGTTATGGAATCTTCCTCTGTGACTGAAGAAAGCTGGGGGGCCAGGCATGTGTAAGGGGTATCATTGCATAAAGGCCTAGAGAGGCCATTGAGTGAAGCTGTGAAGTTGAAACCTTGATTGCCCTAGACCCCCAAAATGTTGGAGATGACAGAGCCATGGGATACCTGCTAAGGAAAGCTGCTAATAAGTAGAACCAACCCAAGAGAAACAAGTGTGTTTTAGTCAACAAAGCTGAACAGAGTTGGAGATCTGAAGATCACTGTGACATCAGACGTTGATATGCAGTTTGGAGTTTGCCCAACTCGTTTTTTGGTCTAACTTTGGTCCAGTATTTTCTCACCATGCTCCCTTTCCTCAATTTTAGAATGGT
The DNA here is from genome assembly GCF_004664715.2 of Peromyscus leucopus. Taxonomy (NCBI): domain Eukaryota; kingdom Metazoa; phylum Chordata; class Mammalia; order Rodentia; family Cricetidae; genus Peromyscus; species Peromyscus leucopus. Next base: position 94,565,112 of record NC_051067.1, on the reverse strand, counting down.
GATGTATATTCTATGCCATTATATGTTGGATGTATGTGATCTGCTTTTCATTTTGGTTTTCAAGAGGATTACAATTAAGAGTTTGCATGAATCCCAGAAGAGACTTTGAACTTTTGGCTTTTAAATAAGTTTGAAACTGTTATAGACTATGGGGACTTTAGAAGTTGGACTGAATGTATTTTTGAGTTATGATATTATTACAATTAATATATTAGGAAAATTTCTTGGTTTATTTCCTCTAAAATGCTTCTAAATATAGATTTATAACTGCATGCAGTAGGACAAGTGGAACCCCACTACATTTTTCTACAGATAGAAAATGAAAATAACAATTACGTAATTGGATTACTTGTTCAAAGCATTAGTCAGTACTAGTGAGCTGGAGCCATATTGGAATAAATAGAAAAACAATCATGTTCAAGTGAAATGACAAATATAAAGATCTATTTGGTACACCAATAAACAAGTGCCTCACAGATAATTTGAAGGCATGAGAAGAATTATGTCGCCTTCAGCACAGTTGTATAGCATCTTAATAAATCACAGTTGTACTTGTTTGGGTCAATTCAGAGACAAGAACCAGATCTTGTGTGAATTACATATGACTTAGTTTTGTACTTGGCACAAATGATCCTCTAGTAAAGTATATCCATTTAATTTAAATATGCTTGGAGTTTCAACCAAGCAGTAATGTATTATTTTGGAATGTGTGAATGATCACAGCTTGAAGAGTTATCACATTATATCCCATGAGTTGTACTCAAAGTATCTTTCCCTTTAATGTACAGGACTTTTGAGATTGCTCAACTGAACATAAGTCAGGGCTATAGATAGTAAGTAAATATATTCACATACTTATTATACTCTCATGGCTCTCTACAAAATAATCTATAACAGAATTCTAAATTAGCTTTGATATTATAACATTGTTTTAATTTGGTAATTCAAATTTGTTGGCACAAATGACAAAGAAATCTTATAGTCTAGTTATGTGCAAGGAATAATCATGTATAAAAAATAATTGATAATCTTCCTTGATAATTTTCTCTTTAAGTGAACAGTAAGTTAGATTGTGAGACATGGATGCAAGAAAGCCATGCCTGCATATAAAGAAGTTTCCTACCTAACGGAGGAAAAAGGCCTCAGAACAACAAACAGTATGGAGAAACAGTATTTTATGATCAGATGTATTGGGCTGGAATGACATCAGCTTATTGTGAGAGTGAAGAAAAGGATCAAGAAATCAATGCATGTCCTCCTATATATATAAACAGAAACTGAACATGCATACACCCACATTGGATAAATGTGTCCACAGCTTCATGTTAATTACAGTATAAGACTCATTTTCTAGAAGGTGGCAACAGCAAAAAAACAGATCCACAGCCTTACTTGCATGATGAACTAAGCTATCTCCTCGATGTTTTTGTAAACTAGTCAGTTAATAAATAGTGGCTGCTGGGAAAATTGGGAAAAATGCTTTGATGCAAGAAAATTAGAGCATCTTTTTACTGTTTTTTTAAAGAAATTCTTTCATAATTAAAAAATTGAGATTAATATAATTGTATCATTTTCCCTTCCCTTTCCTTTTTCTAGTCCCTTCATTGTATACTCCTTGCTCTTTTTCAGATTCATGGCCTCTTTTTAATTGTTGTTATGTCTATCTATCTATCTATCTATCTATCTATCTATCTATCTATCTATCTATCTATCATCTATCTATCTATTCTTAAACATAATGAGTCCTGCCAGCCAGCTGCCAATTATTATAAAAACTTGGTCTATAGCTTAGGCTTGTTTTTAACTGGCTCTTATAACTTTTTTTCCTTTTATTTTATTTTACAATACCATTCACTTCTACATATCAGCCACGGATTCCCTTGTTCTCCCTCCTCCTGCTCCCCTCCCCTTCCCCCCAGCCCACCCCCTATTCCCACCTCCTCCAGGGCAAAGCCTCCCCCGAGGACTGAGATCAACCTGGTAGACTCAGTCCAGGCAGGTCCAGTCCCCTCCTCCCAGACTGAGCCAAGCAAGCTTCCCTGCATAAGCCCCAGGTTTCAATCAACCAGCTCATGCACTGAGCACAGGACCTGGTACCACTGCCTAGGTGCCTCCCAAACAGATCAAGCCAATCAACTGTCTCACCTATTCAGAAGGCCTGATCCAGTTGGGGGGCCCTCAGCCTTTGGTTCATAGTTCATGTGTTTCCATTTGTTTGGCTATTTGTCCCTGTGCTTTATCCAACCTTGGTTTCAACAATTTTGGCTCATATAAACCCTCCTCTTTCTCGATAATTAGACTCTTGGAGCTCCACCCGGGGCCTAGCTGTGGATCTCTGCATCCAGATCCCTCAGTGGTTGGATGGGGTTTCTGGCACGACTATTAGGGTGTTTGGCCATCCCATCACCAGAGTAGGTCAGTTCCGGCTGTCTCTCGACCATTGCCAGCAGTCTATTGTGGGGGTATCTTTGTGGATTTCTGTGGGCTTCTCTAGCACTTTGTTTCTTCCTTTTCTCATGTGGTCTTCATTTACCATGGTCTCTTATTCCTTGTTCTCCCTCTCTGTTCTTGATCCAGCTGGGATCTCCTGCTTCCACAGGCTCTCTTTCCCTCGCCCCTCGCCCTTCATTACTCCCACTCATGTCCAGGTTGTTTGTGTAGATCTCAGACATTTCTCAGTCATTGGGTGATCCTCGTGTCTTTCTTGGGGTCCTGTTTTCCAGGTAGCCTCCCTGGTGATGTGAGTAGCAGTCCAGTCATCCTTGTTCCACTTCTAGTATCCTCCTATGAGTGAGTACATACCATGTTTGTCTTTCTGAGTCTGGGTTACCTCACTCAGGATGATTTTTTTCTAGATCCATCCATTTGCCTGCATAGCTCTTATAACTTAAATTAACCCACTTATATTAATCTATATTCTGTCACATACTGCGCATCCTGCTTCCTCTGTGTCTTCTCACATTTCTCTCATGCAACTAGATTCCTCCTCCTCCTCCTCTCCTTCTTCTTCTTCTTCTTCTTCTTCTTCTTCTTCTTCTCCTCCTCCTCCTCCTCCTCCTCCTCCTCCTCCTCCTCCTCCTCCTCCTCCTCCTTCTCTCTCTCTCTCTCTCTCTCTCTCTCTCTCTCTCTCTCTCTCTCTCTCCCTCTCTCCTTGGAAGTCCCCCCTATACCTCCTGCCTAGCTATTGACCATTCCACTTTTTAATTACATTAGTCACAGCAATATACCTTCACACAGTTTATAAATATCCCACAACATCCAAATTTATAAAAAGTATTCTGCTCAGTCCATATAATGTTACTTGTATGTATTTCTGGGGTGATCATTTGGTATTTGATAACCAGTTGGTATATTTTTCCCTGGGAAAGACTATTTCTTCTGCTCTCAGAACTTCTTAGTTTTTTGTAACTTAGTTGTTCGTGTAGGTTGTGGCATGGTGAACTTCCTCTATTCTATGTTATCATGTGTCCTTGTTCAGGTCTTGTTTATGCAGCCATGTTTATGAGACTTCATGGGTATAGCTTCTCTGACATTTTTAGGAGACAAAATCTCACAGGCAGCTTCCTATTCCTCTGGCTCTTACAATCTTTTTGCTTCCTCTTCCAAAATGATTTCTGAGCTTTAGGTAGGTGTAGGAGCTGTAGATGTATCAGTTGAATCTGGGCTCCACAACTCTGCACTTTGGTTGGTTGTAGTTTTTCTGTAATGGTCTTTGTTGCAAGGAGAAGTTTCCTTGATGAGGGCTGAAAATTGCATTTATCTGTGGGTGTAAAGATAGCCAGTTGTCTGTAAGGGAGGGGAGGGCATGTCTTAAATTCCAGCACTTGGGAGGTAGAGGCAGGAAGATCTTTGTGAGGTCAAGGCCAGCTTGGCCTACATAACTATATAGGAAGCTCCAAACCAGCCCCGTCTACACAGTGAAAGAGAACCTTTCTCAAAAAGAAGAAAAGAAGGAGAAGAAGGAGGATGAGGATGAGGAGGAGGAGAAGGAAGAAGGAGGGAGGGGGAGGGGGAAGGAAGGCGAATGGGGAGGAGATGGAAGAAAAAAAAAGAAGGTCTCTTTTGAGTTGTTGGTCAAGAGACTCTGAAAACATTATAGAATGTTGCCCTTGATTGCCCTCCAGAGATGGAAGGTAAATTCCTATGCTGAAGATACAAAGGATTTGCACTCTGGACACAGGACCCAGAGGGCCCAGGACTGGCTTTCATGATACTAAAAGGTGCCATGCAAGCTTCCAAAGGAGGGAAGCAACCAATAGTCCTTCTCAGCTATAATGCTTATAAACTACGACTACAACCAGCATCGCATGATACCTAAGGGTACAGCAGTGGCACCCATACCTTGGCGGTAACCAACAGCTCTCTAATTGGTCTGATCAACAAGAGGAAGCTTATACCTGGTACTGGAAACCTTGTCAACTACCTGGGATTTGTGAAGTCATGGCGGGAACCTATTACTGCTGCTTCCAAACCAGTGTAATCCTCAACTTTATTCTAAGTATTTTTTAATTATATATATACTTATATATATATAATAGCAAGGCTGGGCCTCAGTGATGCATTCCTTTAATCCCAGCACTCCAGAGGCAGAGGCAGGCGGATCTCTGTGAGTTCGAGGCCAGCCTGGTCTACAGAGTGAGAGCCAGACAAGCACCAAAACTACACAGAGAAACCCTGTCTCAACCCCCCCGCCTCCCAAAAAATGTAAAAGCGAATGTTATTTTATGCTAAACCAAAATTTTGGTACCATTAAAGTTTTTTTGGCTACAGTTCTTGTGAATGAAAGTAAATTTTGTAACATCATTTTTCACTTACTGCTTGGGAATATTCTCAACAATCAAACAGGTAGGTCAGCCACATCTCAGTGGATGGTAAACACCTTCGAGCACACAGACAAAACAAACTGCACTTAACGGGTTTAAAAGGACACGAACGTGGGAGTGGAGAGATGGTGGTGTGGCTCCATGAAGAGTTAGAGGAGGAGTGGGGGTAGATAGGATTAATGGACATTGTATAGAATGAGTTCATTGTATATGAATAAATTCTCAAATAATAAAAATGTTATGTCATTTTTTTTTAAAGGTAGAAAAACCCCTCTCTTCTTTGTAGAACTCTGTGGGTGGTCTTCACACCACATCCCACCATAACCTTACCCTGGTGAAACCAAACCACAGATTTGGTCCCTCAGAGCAGGAGTTCCCCTTCTCCACTCTTTGGCTATGGAATACAACTGGACTAGAACCTCTGGTTCTAGGCTAACTGCGGAGCAGGATAGGGGATTTACAGATTCGGTAACACGAGACAGTCCTCGACGTCATAGTGGGAAAGATTCTTCTCCAAGCAAACCTTCTGGTGGTTGTCCAGGAATCTTGCCAAGCCCTGCAGCTCACCCTGGCAGGAGGTCTTGGCCCTCAGGGGTACGCTACAGCAAGGGGTCTACATCCCCCACAGGAAAGCAGGCCTGTGAGTCCACAGTGCTGCGAGGAGACAGAAGAGGGACAGTAATGGGGCCTGGCAGGGCCACCATGGCTGGGAGAGTGCTCTGGGGGAGCAGCTAGGGATCAAGGAAGGCGTGGCAGGCGTGGCTGGCCCGGCTGACTGGCGTGGCTGGGGTGGCTCCACAGGCAGTACAAAGGCTTGAAGTTTCTCTAGAGCAGGAGGTGAGCCTGAGTCTGAAGCTAAGGTGAGCATGGTCCTGGGATTTTGGGCTCCTCTTGGGTGAGGGTAGGAGAGCAGTTGGAAAAATGCATATTTACATTTCCCAGATAATAGCATTTTACACAGGACTATGCACGTAAAAAGTCTGGACAGCATTCCAGTGTGATAGAAAATAGAATGTGTGGATATTTCAGTTTTTTTTCCCTCTCCTGTGCATTCTTGTATATACTAACTAGACAGGTAGTCTCTGATTGATCTAGGTACTCACACCCGACATGTGGGTGGTGCTTGAGGCTGAAATAGTAGGTTGTATGCTGTGGTTCCAGGAGTTCTCACACCTTCATATACTGCATGACCGCGCCATTGCTAACTGATTCTGAACACGCACTTTCCTCCGTGTTTCTGTAGATAGGCCTGGTTTCGCCTAAGTCTGCAGTGAGGAGGCATTGAAAACAGCGAAGACAACTCTGTAAAAAAAAAAACCCTGCAGTAAAGCAGTTGAGTTGGGGATGCGACTGTGGTTTGTTTGACCAATATTGGTGATGTTTAGGGACCAGATAGGTTTTAAAGGCCTCAATCCTAAAATGATCCCATGTTAATTATGAAATTCCAGTTTGAGTGCTTTAGTTTCTATGTAGGAAGTTGAATGACGTTATTTTTTCCATTTCAAATAATGCAGGTTGGTGAGCGCTGGTGTGAACAATAGTCAGTTTCCAGGGATTACCAGTGCATTTAGTATCCAGTCTTTATATGGAATATGTGGGATACCATAGTATAGATATTACTTAGATCTGTCTTGCATGTTAGAAAACTGAAGTTCAGAGGAAGTACTTTGCCAAGGTCACACAGCTATTGATGGCAGAACCCAGACTTGATCTTAATAGACCTAGTCACTGTCCAGTGTTTTCCCTCTTAGCTACAACTCAATGTGGTTGCTCAAAAATGGCTTCAAAATGATTTTGCTAAATCTGCAGAAGAGATAATACTCAGAACAGTCGCTTTCAATGATAAGAATTCAACACGTGAAGAACTATTTTTTCCTCATCATCTTCAAAGGATTAGCCATTTTGTTTTCTTTACTGGTTCACCTCATTACCTTTCAGAATCACAACCCTGTAGGGAAGCAAATCCTATATTTACGCAGAAGGAATTTGTGCTCTGTCAGCTATTTATTGCCTTTCTTTTTTTCTTTTTTTCCTAAGGCAACAGATCTTTAGAAACAGTGAAGGTCTGGATAATAAGTTTTCTAGACTTTACAGACCTATGATTTCTGATATAGGACTTTGCTATTTTTGTATCTTTGTTTGGAGATGGACACTTTTTGAAGAAAGAGAGATTTATTTAGTTTAACTATAAACTGATCCATATAGCATTGTTTTGGTATTTATAGTGTGGTTTCCTTGGCTGTATCATAACATTGTAGGGAAGCAGAAAAGAAAATTCCTAGAGGGACCATGGACACGGTTTGTGCAACCAAACAACTATCACTAAGTAACTGAATCTTGTGAGAACTACATCACCTCTCTTGGGAGTGTGCGCTATTAGCTAATTACCTTTTGTGCCTCACACTGTGCAGATCCAACATGTCAGCACTTGATCCACTGGGTATCAGGAATCCATCCCATGAGCCTGTTGGGGACAAACCATGGCCAAACCATCACTGACGAACCTAGACAATATGTAAATGAATGGTGTATGGCTGATTCATAGGAACAGAGACAAGTAGATTTGACTCACTGACTTGATGCTCATTTGCCAATTTCCTGTTTAGACTTTGGAGTCATTCCAGATCATGAAAAATCTGGTCATCGTAATGGCTAGTACATATTATAGCACATGCTCTGTGTCAGAGCCTATGCAAACATAATGCACATGAGCAGACCTGGGGCTTTGGAGATTTCATTAGTAAATATTGTATTCTACTAATTGGTCAGAACTAGGTTTGAAGTGTGCCACTACTATTTTATTTTGACTTCATTGCTCACTGAAACACATGGAAACTTATCTTTTACCAGCTTTGTTATCTATAATTGCTTTTCGAGTCTTCAGTTTTTTTATTGAAGTTCCTGCATGTTTAAATTTAAATAAAAATCATGATTATTTATTTTTCCTGTGATGCTAAGCATGTATTAACTTAAATAAGACCATGGCTTCCACTACCATGGCTGTTTATAATTAGAAACATGAAAAACCTAATGGCTCTGAAGAATACTCAAGAACAGTATCCAAGAATTCAGAAGCTAAGGCTACTTTACTGAAAAGGACAAAGACAAAAGGCCACTCTGGGCATCTAAGAAGTTTTCAATTTTTTTCTTTTCAAGTGTGCAGGTGCCAGCTGAAAAAACCAGAGCAGACCGAAGGCTGTAATTCCAGGCTCACACTGAAGTGCTTATAAGGTTCTTTGATAATTTCTAAAAGGGCTGTCAGGTCCTAGTCCTGGTGACTATAGTGGTAATTATGACGCAAATATTGGAAGGCATCAGGAAAAACACTGCACTATACTCAGATATATTTTCTTTTGAGTTAATGTTTTAACTTAATCAGAAAAGAAATTTAGCCATATTGTATAAAATGTAGTGAGAAGGGACAGTTATTATTTTACAGGATTCTCATAGGAAAAATGGTACCATAATTACATAGAACCAAGCATTAGTTTGAACATTATGACATTTCTGCTCTGGAAGGTATACAAAATTATTGTACTTTATTTTCTTGTAGCTTATGCAGGTCATTTTTTGCTCACATCATCAGCTCACTAAAGTCAAGATAATTTCTTGTGACCCTAAAAATACAATACCAGAGAATACTAGAGACGAAGGAAACTTAAGAGATTATTTACAAGAGGATTTCTCATCAGCAGCACTATTATTACCTTAGACTAGATCACTCATCGTGGAAGATGGTGGTGCAGGATGGAGATGAGTGCATTGGGGACAATCCCCTGTGCTGTGGACATCCAGCAGTGTCTGTGATCTCTGCACATGGAGCTCCATCAGTGTTGGCTATAGCTCACTTATATTGAAGTGTAGCCAATAATAAAAATGTCTTTGTGTGTTGAAAAAATGCTACTCAAAGGATGGGGTGGTGGGAGTCACCTTTAGTTAGGAACCTCTGGCTTGGTATAACTTGCTTGCTATAACAATGTTAACCCTTTACCTCTGTTTCAAGTATTAAGAAGTTTATTTTTCACTTGGTAGCATAGTCTAGTATACTGGAAGTAAGAGAGGACAAAGAATAAAGCTATAAATATAATTCAAAGCCTCCTTATTTTATTATCTTACTTTATGGTCCTTTTTATTCTTTCTTTTTGTAAGACTTTCAGATTGTACCATAGATCAATGGCACTAAGAAAATCACTAAACAAATTATTTAATTTGACTGCACACACACACACACACACACACACACACACACACACACACGCACATGCACGCACACATGTACGCATGCAAGCATGCACACATACATTGACTCACACAGTGAGACAGGGTCTTGCTGTATAACCAGGCTGGTCTTGAACTCTTTAGCTCAAACACTCTTACTGAAGTACCCAAAGCTAGGACTATAGGTATGTGCTACTCTGTCATGCTAGTTTGTTTATTTACAAGACTTTTGCAATGAAGTAAACTGTGTGGATTATGACAGAAGCACTTAATCTTTCCAATGTCCTGTGACAGAGTTTACTGGTGAACATCAACCTCTGGTCCCCTTTTTGATAAACCAGTATATAGACAAGCACTGTCTTAGCATGAGCTCCTTTCTAAGTCTGCATCTATGCTTGATTCTCTACTAGGAACACATTCTTTCCAGGCTCTGTTTTCTGTCTGGCATATTCACAAAACAGACTATATTACCCTCTTCCTTAAGTTCATTTTACATAAATAATTCTATTCAAATATCTCAAAATGCGTGTTTGATTCTTTTAAAAAAATGTCCTAGTAAGAGAGATATTTTGAGACTATATTTTTGATGGCAATATAATTCTACCACGCAATGATAAATTCCATGTATTCTTGTTGTGTAACAGAGTTTTCCTGGGAGACACAACACATGCACACACTCACATGCACACACAATGCACATGGACATGTACACACTTCAGCTCATCTAAGAAAGAGAACTCATGACATATCAAAGTAAGGACCTCACCAATGTCCATTTTGGTGAATCAACTGCAGTTCCACAGGTCACTTTTCTTTCCCTATAGTTGTTTATTCCTTTTTTTTTTTTTTTGTTTTTGTTTTTCGAGACAGGGTTTCTCTGTGCAGCTTTGCGCCTTTCCTGGAACTCACTTGGTAGCCCAGGCTGGCCTCGAACTCACAGAGATCCACTTGGCTTTGCCTCCCGAGTGCTGGGATTAAAGACATGCACCACCACCACCTGGTTGTTTATTCGTTTTTATACTGCTGGGGAGGGAGGGTCTCTCAAAAATCTCCAAGTATTTCTTCTCCCAAACATGGGACTTTTTATTTACTTCCTGGGTCACAATGAGCTTCTCCTTCTCTCCTAGAGGGAATATTCCAATTTGGAGGAAAATGCCAAACAGCAATGTGTGTGTGTGTGTGTGTGTGTGTGTGTGTGTGTGTGTGTATTGGGTGGGAATGGGGATACTTTTAGAGTGTTCAAACAAAGACAAAGACAAAGGCAGGCAAGAAAGAACTTGGAGTCTCCTACAATGTGAAGAAATTCACTGATTTGGAGGATAGACTTCAATGGGGAAACATGGCCTTGGAAGAGCAAAGCAGAACACAGATGATGGACCACAGTATGCTAAACTAAGTAATTTTGATTTTTATACCAAGGATAATAGGAAGCTAGGGTATAAACTGATCAGATATTACCAATAAGAAATCTATTTCCACAACCGTGTGGTGTCGAGTCTTTGTTTCCTAACTGTTCTTCAAAGTGACATGTGGTGTTGGTAGGGATAGAATGATAATAAAAAACAAAACCAAAATGACCCTTGAGAGAAGAGTTAACTCAGAGGAACATCAAGGCATTGTTACTTTCTAAATGTGTTTGTGGAATTATGCTTTGCCAAACATACATATCAATGTCAAGTGTTAATTTCATACAAGAGGATATTTGATTGAGAAACTAACAGTCAGGAAAAGAATGTAGGAGTATGACCAGAACTTTCAGGCAAGAGAGAAAAGAAAGTTTCTAAATTCAACTTAGCTGGTGACCAAATTAACTTCTATTAGCATTTGAATAAATAACCTTAGCCCTAACTAGAGCATGCACATTTGGAAAACAGTCTCAGTTTTAGAGAAAGCTGCTACTGCTTCTGCTGATGGAACAATCTGTCCCTATTATGACGCCCTGCTACCTCGATGAAATAGAAAGATTGCAAGCTGTACGACCGGGAAACCAACCAAGTCAAGCTGTCCCGACTTGTCTAGTTTAGCCTTTGAATTGTCACTTACCCAGAAACTGGGATATGTTTAACACAGGAGGAGGCCTACATTGCTGCCCCCAAAATGTAGGACACTTATTACTTTTTCCAGATTTAATTAAACATATGATTGTTGTGTGCAATATAAAGAGTTTGTGGCCAATATGAATTAGAGGATGACTAAAATAATACAATGGCATTCTTTGATGTAAAACCAGAGTTCACATGAAACAGTGGGATCTGACAATAGTGCCTGTCACTGCTCAACTTTTAGAAAGTAAATCTTAAGGTTTGGCTTCTTTTCCTGTGCCTTCATACAGAAGAACAATAAGTTCAGAAAAATTATTGACAGTAAATTCAACTTAGTACTTCCTGTGAAGGTATTGGGCAAAATTTATTTCATATCATGAAGTAATAAGAATCTATTATTTTGTTCATATTACCTCCCAGACTGAAAAGCGGGCCATTTTTTTTTATTGTAAGTTAGAAAAATTATTCTTTCCAGGATTGTTTTTGGACATGTATACAGTTAAAGTGTTATTCAAAAGATTTAAAAATAAATGTTAAGTATTTGGCATAATATTTTGAGATGCTTAGTTAAACTCAAAGGACTTCTGTGAATTTCCACATTAAAATATCAAATTCTTTTCAAATGAGGCTTTGGAGAAATTATCTTGTTCACATTGGCTTTCGTAATAATTCCTTTCATTCAGTATGCTTTATTCTTTTTTAAGGTACTAATTTTGATTCTGAGAAAATTAAGAAAGGCAGTGTGATAAAGGCAATTTTCCTTTTATGCAAAATATAAATTCTTATTGATTTTTTGCCTCAATTTTGCTTTCCAAGTGTGTGATGTTTTTGTCTCCCCAAACATTCACATTTTGCTTTCCTTCTTTGGAGAGGAATCGGTAGTCAGCTCATGATTGGAACTTTCAGCAATGTTAGTTCTTTCTGCACTATTTCTTGAAAATAATAGGGAAAATTTCTGCATATGAAACAGAACAAAGAGATTGCAAGCTAGAAATACTACAATAATTTACAGTGTATCAGAGAAAGAGGAGGAGGACTGGCCGTGGAAGAGCATGTCTCTTAATGCTGACAAATGTCCACAGAGAGAGTACTGAGCAGAAGAAGGATTACTCTGGTGGACAGTGAATGTTTAGAATTAACTATGATCTCCAGAGAAAGGTGTATGCATTTTAGATGAAGATCTGATTCATTATTTATGTTATGTCTTTTTAAAAATTCCTACTAAATAGTTTCTGTATCCTACAGCTGTTTTTGAATTCAAAATTACTGTACTTATCATACACTATTATACAATCATATTACATTTTGTTATGTACATTAAAGCCAAAGGATGACTTGCAGGAGTTGGTTCTCCCCTGCATTTGTGTGTGTGCCAGGGATAAAACTCAGGTCATCGGGCTTGGCCATAGATGCCTGATTTGATGAGCCATTTCCCAGCTCCAGTTGCCTGTTTATAAGAGAAAAATTTCCAGTGTCGTTCCTATCTATTACCACCATGAACATTAAATATGAATAATTCAGGCAGACTGACAGTAGTTAAAGACTCCAGGAGTTTCCCAAACTGAAATATTTTAGTAGTCTTCCATTTCTGCTGCCCTAGTAGACTGGGATTATTGATTCTCAGGTTCTATCGTTAGTTAACTTTTTTTTTCCTATGTTGAGGACTGTTTGCTTTTTGTTATTCTCACTTAGCTAACTAACTCATGGGTACTTAGGATGGTCCATCATAAGTGTCAGATTTGGCTCATTCTTTATTTCTCAAACTTCTCACATTTTGTAGCAGTGAGTATGAACTAGCCTCATTTGTATTTTGAACATGATTCTTACCCCTTTTGGGACCATTCTCACTCCAGTTGAATATGAAGGCAGAGTAAAAGGAGTGTGCCTTCATGGAGATTGTCCTCAGTTGAGTGCAGAAATTTTACTGACGTGCTCATAGGAGTTACTTCTCCAATGGCAGGAGAGCCTTACCCTCTGTCAACACTGCAGGAAGCTACAGGTACAAGAAAGTCCTTCAGGATTGTCTCCAATTGAAGCATGTAAGCCGGGTGTCTGTATCAGCCAGGTATCACCTGTTCATACCTCCTGGGTGGGGCTTTGACCCTGGTTGAAGCAGTTCTCCATGGCAGGCTTTAACAATCAATATAGCATTAAGCCATGAGTCAGTGATAGTCTCAGAAACTGAGTGGGTGCATTGGCCTTGAAAAGGGGATCTGGACACTGCAGTTGTTTGTTTTTTTATTTTTTGGAGATTTATAGGCATCATTAGCATGTAGTGTTCCCATCTTCTACCCACTAGGGCTGTCAGACAGGGTAACAATTCTAAATAATTCTTTGGGATCTTGGTTGAAAATCATTGGTGATCACTGGGTTAGAAGACTGCTTATATCTACTATGGCTTTAGTGTTTGTGAACAAATAAGTGTATTGTGGGTTAGAATACCACCTGGTCAAAGTTTGGAAAGATCTAGCAAGCAAATCTGTTGTGACTCAAATAATACTGGTTTAATACAAGTAGTTATATGGAACTACTACTCCAAGGTGCATGAAGGATATTTAGAATGTTACTTATTGCCCTGTAGAAGAACTGACCAGTTTATATTCTCATTAGCAATCTAACAACCATGTGCTTTTACTTCAATGCCTACTAATTCGAATCTCTGTAAATTTAATTGATATTGTGGATGAGGCCCAGGAAGACAGGTATAGAACTGGGGCTTGTGTGACCCAGACTGTGCCGCTGGGCCTATTTTTATCCGAGTTTCTCTAATGTTTCTAATGAATGACAGCACAGGAGCGAGCTGGACACCTTATCCATAATTCACATTTAAGAAAAACTAGAACACTTAAAAGAGAGAAGAACATGGAAATACTTCAAGTTTTGACTGTGCAACTTAAATTCTCTTGGAGATAACCTTTGTATTCCAATGTAATGAATTTAGATTAGTTCAACTCAGTCCTTTTAATATCTACTAACAGTTCAAAAAGGAATACCTGCTGTTAACTTAGCCCTGTTCCCAAGGCCAGCTGGTGATGGCTTTGGCAACTTCCCAGGAGAAAGAGTGAGCATGGAAACTAAAATAGCAAACCATTTTTCAGGGTGTGTACTTCCAGAACAGGACTGAAAATCTGAAAAATTAATTGTAAAGTTCCCAACTATTCTCGTATGTTCCAAAGGACCTGTCGTGGTCCACAAAATTTGTGGTTAACTTCAGCACCTCTTACTTTGCTTTAGTTTCTTTTTATTATTATTATAATTTGTTCAGTAAATAATGTGTCATGATATTTTGGTATTTGTAGATGTCATGGTATTTTCTTCATTTTTAGAAACAGCCAATTTAATAGAACATGTTAGATATTAATACTGAGCTACCCATATTTCTTCAAACAGAAACCAACCTATGTAATGATTTATAATTTATAAAAACCAGGTCATGTATTTTGTATTTTGATAATAAAATAGCCATGTTAACTTTAATGTATTCTTTAAACTTCTCACTTTTTATAAAAAGATATTATTTTTAGTTATGTATATGTGCTGTGTCCTCATGTGTGCATGTGAGTGCAGGTGTCTGTGGAGGCCAGGGGACCTTAGATTGCCTGGGGCTGCAGTTGCAGGTAGTTGTGAGCTATGTGGCCAATGTGAGTCCTGGGAAAGGAACCTAGGTCTTCTGTAAGAGCAGTGTGTGCTCTTAACTATTGAGCAATCTCTCCAACCCTTCTCATGGATTTTGGATATACTTTTCTGGTTTTTAAAGATAGCATTAGAAAAATTGGGGTAAATAAGTTGTATTATGTTATAAAGTTATTTTGTACTCCATTTTAATACAGCAGTAATATATCAAGAACAGTGTTCTAAATACTGGTACACTGTTCTTCCTAAGCAAGTGGATAGTATTTCGTAATACTGAGACAACATAATTTGATCAATACATAAGTTGCTTAAAAGCCATCATTTTTAAAAATAGCTTTAGGTAAATAACTGCACACAACTAATTAAATGTTACAAAATTATTTCCTTAGATACATCCCTAATGCTGAAGTTGCTATGTTTGAAAGCACACAGATTTTGAATTTGATACAGCTTGCCAGATTCTTTTTCAGAAAATTTGTGCCAATTTGCACTCTTTAATAATGATGTGAAGGTACCAACTACATCCTCTTAGCTAGGCATCAATAGCCATATTAATATTTGACAAACAGGTGAAAATTTTGTGTTGTTTTGTTATCTTTTGATCATTAGTGAGATTGAAAATATTTTCTTTGGTGAACATTTACATTATTTTGTAAATATTGGTCTTTTGATAGTTTTAAAAACTGGATTGTTCATTTTTAATAAAAATAGATTCAAAAGTATGTGGTAGTGATTAAATATATTAACCCTTAGACAGACTTACTACAAATATGTTTTCTTGACTTTTATTTTATTTCTGATATAGTTTCTAGTGTTAAAGTTGTAATTTAAAATATCCAATTTTTAAATATTTTCGTGTATGATTTTTGAGCTTTAAGCAACCTTAGACTAATCCCAATATAAAAATATTCTGATTAAAAAATGCTTTCTTTGTTTCTTTTTCTTTTCTCAAATACAAAGCCTTTCATATTGGGCTTCCTCTCTCCCAAGGGGAAAGAAGAAAGATCACCAATGGCCAAAGACTGTTACAGCACAGTCACAGGAAGAGCTTGCTTTGTGCTTAGAGAGAGCACCACACCTCAGCCTCCTGCTTTTAGGTATGCTACATGTTCACAGAAGTTCCTTTACTGATGAACTATAGAGATGGTCTTTGAAAGTACAGTCTTTGGTACCAGATATTTGTTCACAAACTTATATTTTGTAGTGGGTTAGGGTTAGGGTTGGGTGAAGACCTTCATTGACTGGTGAACAGAAGAATCTTGCTGGGATGTCCCATAGTGGACTGAGCGAGAAAGAGCTGGTAACACTGAGCCAGAGACTGAGGCTCTCCAGGAGAGGAGCAGGATTGTTGTCTCCTGTGGAGAGACCATCCCCCATCATACCAGGTATATCCTGACTTTCCAGAAGAGTCAGGATATCCTTCCTTACTGAAGCAGTTCCAGGCCTGACTCTCTCAAGAAATCAGAGAACCTTCCTTTCCAAGGTTGGGCTGTTTCTTTGCAGTCCCAGCCAGCTGTGCTAAACAGCTCCAGGTGTCCAGGACACCTTCAGGGCAGAGCTCTTGTTCTAAGTAGCTCGAGGTATCCGGAATACCTCACCCTCTAGGGCTGAACTGTCTCCTTGCAGTTTCAGCCATCAATTTACTAACATTTTGGTGCCGAAACCTGGGACACCAAACCCAGAGTTTTTGCAGTTTACTTACAGAGCTCAGGAACATCTCCAACTTCTTTCAACCCCAATGATTTTCCTTCTTGCTGCGTTACCTCTTTGGCATAAAAACTCTAACTGCAAGAAATGGCCAGACTTAAGAGATAAAGTAATTACTAAAAAGGTGAATATCTAGGGGCTTCATTTGGTTCCCCCCAAATTTCTAGCCACCTTTTCATGTCTAGAAAAATCTCTAAGACATCGAAGCCCTGCATTTCCCAGTTTTCTATCTACTAGTCTACTTTTGAGACATTAGATGTTTACAACTTTTGTACCAAATTCTAGTTTCTAGTATCCAGAAGAACCATCATATTTACACACACACACACACACACACACACACACACACACACACACACACACACACCACCTTTCTCTCTCTCTCAGAGGTCCCAGCTCTTGAAATCATTTTTTGAGGACGATATAATGTTGAAAAGCTGTAAGTTGTGAGTGTTGGTGAATTATGATCAAGGTCATGGGAAGCACATTGCTTTTTCTAGTGGCTGCATGATTATCAGGCTTTGATGATAAATCTGCACCCGCTGAAAATGCAGTTAACTGATCTTGGTGATTTTGATTTATTAGCCTTGCAGTAGACATGGTTGTCCATTTGTTGGTGTGTGTTTTTTACTTCAGTGGCTGGGGAGCTTTATCTTGAGGCATAACCTAAGGTTGGTTTAGCTATGTCATATTTCACAGGAAGCATCTAGTCAGAGATTTTTTTTCTGACATTTCTATGTGATATTATATTGTCTTTAATATAGAGAGGATACCTGATTTTAATTTAAGAGTACCTCCCTGCACAAACAGTATTGTGGTTTCATAGAACTCTGGAAATACAATAGAGACATGAGAATTGCTAGTGAGCAATCAGCTTCATTTAGGGGTTCATAAGTTAAAAAGTTTAGATAAAGGACATCCAATAAATAGTGACTGAAAAGATGTATTCTGTTGGATAAGCTTTTCTTCAAGATAGGTCAATGATTCCAATAAATTTTATTAAAAATTATTCTTAATTTTAATTTTACAGAAGAACCTTTCAGCATTTCTCTGATTCAAAGAAACTTCTTGAAAGGCTCTTACTTGAATGAGAGCTGAATGAATGTGGGCTTCAAGTGACAAGATTTACAATAAATTCCAGGGTTAAATTGACCACTGAGCAGCTGTGTGTTAATCCAAGCTTTCCTTTTTTTCTGTCTTATTGTAACTTGAAGCTTCATGCATCAGTAGGAGCTCTGATCTTGGGTCCTAGTAGCACTGTTTTTCAGCCTCCACAGTATTGTCATCTTAGACTGGACAGTTCTTGATTCTGGGGCTGTTCTGTGTATTTTGGTGTGGTTAGCACCATCTCTGGCCTGTGGCCGCTATGTGATAGTAGGGCTGCCCCCATTGTGAAATGTCTCCAGGGGCAGGGGAGACAGTTCAGCATGTGAAGTGCTTCCAATGTAAGTGTGAGGACAGCTGTTTGTATTTGCCAGAATCCGTGCAAAAGTCAGATGGGCATGGCTGACTGTAATCCTGGTATCCTGGAGGATTTGCAGGGGGTCCCTGGAACAAGGCTGATTAATCAGACTAGTTGAAGTGGCAAGCTTTTGCTTCAGTGAGAGGCTCTACCTCAATATATAAGGAATAGAAGAATTGAGGAAGACACACGCACGCACGCACGCACGCACGCACGCACGCATGCACGCATCTCCACCATCCCCAAATATACTGGGAATGGGTGTTTAGGAGGTAGTGATGGTAAATGCACTCTTGAGTAATGAAACATACAATTTTTTTTGTGTGGAGTGTGTATAATAGGAATCATTTTTTAAAAAATGACAAAGTTGTGTTCACAGAGTTTGTTTTGATTGAACTGTACTCTTTTTTTAGTTGCTTTTTGATTTTTGTAAAGATATGCATATAACCCTGACAGATTTTACTACAATTTTTTTCTCTGAGACAAGGTTTCTCTGTGTATCTTTGGCTGTCCTGGTACTCACTCTGTAGCCCAGGCTGGCCTCAAACTCAGAGATCCACCTGCCTCTGCCTCCTGAGTGCTGGGATTAAAGGCGTGTGCCACCACTGCCCAGCTACAAATTATTCTTAATTTTTAGTTATACAGAGGAATTTCTCCACACTTATCTGTAGTAGCAGCAAGACAATTATTGAAAGAAAGTATCTGAAGAAAAGACACACACACACATACACACACACTGTAAGATATGAGAATGTTGTCAATTAGTTTGGAATTCTGTGTTTCACATGAAGGGAAGAAAATAAGGTAAGAGTAAAAACACTTTACAGTGAAGTGTTCTAGTACACCTCATTGTCTATATGAATCAAAGGCTGATGTCCTGTTTTAAGTACCATTGCATCTTCCTGTACTCTGAATTATAAACTACCTCCATGAAGTTCTGCAAGTTGATTTACTTATTTGATCCTCTTAAGATCTTACTTCTAAGAGTTGAAGGCCCTTTCTGTATTAAATATCTTCACTGTTTGTGCTGACACAATGACTAGTGTCAGCAGAGACTCGTCCTGCTTGGGGAGGCATCTTCTGAAGAGAATAAGATCATACTAGCTTCAAAGAACTAGACATTCCATTTTCTTTTTAAAATCAACTCCATCACTTAATCATGCTTAGATACAGCTTTTCAGAGTTCCCTTGAACACAGAAATATTAAATATCTTGAGACTAAAATTGCCATCAGAAAAACCTGTGATTTTAATTGTATATGATTCATATTCCAGTATAGTAATATATAGGATTTTTATCAGCATTATACATTTCTTATTCTTGATGACCTCTGTTCTTTGGGTCAAATGCTAATGCTGGACTCAAGAGATAGATCACATAAATTATTCTGTAAAATTATTCTTAAATTTTCCTAAGGGTTCTGGAATAGAGGTGAATGGTTGTTTTTGTGATAATCATTTTAATCTAATCACCTTGGGAACCTGGTTGATATTTGCCATTTATAATGAAAAAACTGTTATGAATTCTACAAACATACTAAAAATGATCAGCTTATTGTTTTGGAACAATAAAGTATAAAGATAGCATTGTTCCCTCCATGAGATAAATGCCCTATCCCTTTGGTTGAAGTAATTATCTTGGTATAAAGACTGGTTTGTTTTTTGAAAATACAGTGCAAACAATTCTGGTGATGAGAGATTGTATTTTCTTGAGCTGCTTCTAGCATAGCATGACTAACTTCATGTTTTCAAGGGGAGAGCATTAGTTGTAGACATCCAACATGATTTTTAGTATGGCACTAGCTGTAGAAATGGTCATTTACAGTGAAATTATCTGACCAATAGCTGATGGGAATTTGTGCTTTAATGTTTTTCTTTGGAATGTCTTACAATTTTAAAACACATTTCTTCATGTCTGAGAAGTTTGGCCAGTGAGCATAAGGTTTTATTTCGATAAGTATTAAAGAACCTGTTTTTAAAAAATGTGGGTGACAGGAACTCACACTGAGGTCCTCATGGTTCTGTGACAAGTAAGCACTTTGCCAGCCAAATCATCTTCCCTGACCAGAAAATGATCAATTAAGAATTCATTTGGGTTATAGATACCACAACTAAGCCTCCCCCCACTCCAGGATTTCTCTATGTAGCCCTGGCTGTTCTGGAACTCACTCTGCAAACCAGGCTGTCCCCAAACTCAGAGACCCACCCGTCTCTGCCTCCCTAGTGCATCAGCACACCTGACAAAGAAGCCTCTCTGGTGCAGTAACTTTTAATTCCTCACTCCCTTTCCAAGCGAATTTCAAAGACTCGGATTAGATATACTGTTTTAATGCAGTGAAATGTTTATTAGAAGCTAATGTAGCCTCAAATTTCTTAAAAAAAAATGTTTACATCGTTGAGATATTAATGTAGTTGACTGACAGAGTTAAAATTTTAATTAAAAAATGCAAGGGACAGTGGCTTTAATTATTGCCAGACACCTGGTAATTATTGTCACCTGGGGAGGGCAGAATTTGTAATTAGCTAGAGCAGAGGATCTGCCTCACTTTAGGTGAGAAAGAAAGGCAAATAAAATTACTTGGGAAGCAGAGGCAGGCGGATGTCTGTGAACTCAAGCACTGCCTGGTCTATATAGTGAGTTCAAAGACAACCCGGACTTTATAGGGAGACCTAATCTTAAAACAAAACAAAATACACCAAATCCAAGCCACTCTCTCCCCAAATAAACCCAACCCAACTCAACACAAACCAAACCAAACCATGAGGCAGACAGAGGCTGGAGAGATAAATCCACGGTTAAGCAACCACTGCTACTCTTGCAGAAACATGGTCTGGGTTCACTTCCAGCACCTATGTGGCAACTTCCAACCATCTGTAACTCTGGTTCCTGGGGATCTTATATCCTCCTCTGGCCTCTCCAGGGTCCTGAACACATACAATGAATGCACACACACTTAGGCACAGATATATACACATAAAATAAATAAACATATTAAAAAAGAAAGGCAAACAATAAACCACTTCTCATCTCTTCATTTAATACATGTGATCAGCCAGGGAAAAAAATTACACAAAAAAGTAGTTGTAACTACTAATCAATTTTTACCAACAGTACTATTTCAACCATTTAATTATAAACCTTAGAAGAATGTTTAGATGATGTGTAGCTAAATTTTAAGAAGACACTGAAAATATTTGAGGAATAGGTGTTTTAGAAAAGAGAGAGGAGAGAGGGAAGGGGAATTGTCTAGAAGGTGGAGTTGCTGAGAGATTGAAATCTAGTGTGACTCTTGTAGAGGCTCCTTTACATCTGTGTCTTATATGCATCTTTGCAATATAGAATCGCATCATACATTTCTGGTGACCTTTCTCATGCTCCAGTTAAGAGTTAAAAGCATGTAGTTAATCTTAAAAGACTACCTGTAAGGTCACTTCCACATGACAAAGGATTTAACCCTGTCATAGTGATATTTGATGTTTAAGGATGGCTCTTGAGAATTTGGCACCAAGTTAAAAGAAGCATTTGAATTTATCAGTTCACCCAGAGGAGTGTTAAACCATACTCTGACTTCTGAAGTCTGTTTCAAAGTCAAATGCTTTCCTTTGACAGTGCTTTGCTGCTCACTTACAGAACTGGAAAAGGGCATTCAGCCTCTGCTTTACTAGAGTTAGGAGCAGAGGCCACCAACAGGGGTAATTTAAGGGCCCTTCAGAAGGCTCTTCTATCAAAACATATCAGCCTGAATGAAGCCTACTTAGTTCTTTTTGCTTTCTTGAGCTGATTGAAATTCTGCCTATTGCACATTCACTTACATTATAGTGTCCTCTTTAAAAATATATATTCCAGGGAGGGCTAAATAGTATATTAATCAATCATTCACTGTCCAGTGTGACTTAGTTTAATTAAATTGCTTTTCTCTAGGTAATGGAAGTTTTTATGAGGGTCAAAATGAGAGAAAAGGGAAGTAATTTTGTCCCTGGGGCAAGCCTGAGCAGAGTGCAAGAATGGGCTCACTTTTGTCATCTGAAGGGCAGTGTGAGGGCACCGGACACCTGGGGTCAGGAAGAGAAGATACAGAACTACAAAAGGAAAGAGAAAAAAATGAGGAAATGTTAAAATGTCCAAATATTAAAGACTCTGGGCTAAGTTACTGAACACTCCGAGGAAACAGTTTTTTATTTAGGTTATTTTACTGACTCTGACTGTCCTAGAATAGCCCTCAAAACTGCATATAGATGTTATCCACCTGTATCCATGTGTTGCTTTGAGCATTTATGGCGGATATTTATTTTATTTAATATTGATTTCATTCTGATGGGTGCTTTTAGCATCACACACACACACACACACACACACACACACACACACACACACACTTCTGGGTTAGGGCCATGGAAGAGTATGTAGTTTAAGATTAAATCTGTGTGTTGAGCTTAGGTTGTAAAGGCTGATTACATGGGGGATTCAAGGCATAGTAAGGTTGGTTACATTATTCCCTTCAAAACAGGTTAAGTTTAAATAGCTGAGCACACAGCAGGACCCCAGATTGGATACATAGTCTATTTGTATTTGGCAAAATTAAAGAAAATATTATCTACCCTATATTTGTGAGTCTAAGGTTTTATATCTAATTTATCTTCTATCATAACCAAGCAAAATTATAACTAGTCAACTATATCAAAGTCCCCAGAAGGATATAATATTACCTAAGTAAACAGGAAGTACATTGTAAGTGAATTCCAAAAATCTAGAATGGCAGAGACAGCTGGCTACCTGGTGAGTCACTCAAAGTTCCTCTGTAACATTGGGACATCCATCTTCAGCCTACAGGCCTAGAGTCTCTGGCAGACTATTTAGTGAAGCAGGAAAATTGAAGGATTATCTTGCCTATTGGCAGAGTTCATCAGTTGCTTCTCCCTGTGTTCTGCAGAATGTCTGACAGTCTTCTCTGTGAAGTAGGAACCTTAAGAACCATCTTGCCCTGTTTTGGCAAAATTTAGTGGTCACTTTTCCATGGTTCCTGCTAGTTTAATCTATACAGCATATTGTCAAACAGTTCAGGTAAGAGCAGTTTCTTGCCCTCATGGTCGGTCTTTGGTTCTTGTCTGATTTTGTAGTTACAAAGCAGGAAAGGACATAGGGAGTGAGATAAAAGCAGGTGGCATTAGAAGAAGGGACAATAGATGGGCCAAACTAAAGGACTAACAAAAGGGAAGAAGGGTACCTGAGGATGAAGAGTCAAAATTAAACTTTCCCATCACCCTGCTCTTGCTGCCTTTGGTTTTAAAAGAAAAGCTGGGATGGGTGTGACACTTAAAACTTCAGATTGAGGGAAAAAACAAACAAACAAACAAACAAACAAAAAAAACAAATCCCAGACCTTGGGAATTCTGTGGATTCCTTATTTTCCTCTGTCAGAAGGTAGCTTATATTATCTAAACCAGTGGAATGCTATGTAAACAAGCAAATGAATTCAAACCTCTCGATATTTTTTAATTAGGTAGTCAAAAATGCCACCAAGAGGTTTGTGCTGACCTTATATATAGTGACTGTGGAATTTAATGTTTCAAAGTGATAGGTATATAGTTGAGGACATAGGCAAGTTTTATCTATTTTCAACGTAGTTCAGTGTGTGTGACATTGCTCGAGTACTGAAATACATGGGGCTCAGGGAAGAGCCTGCTTTGGCATCAGGATGGGAAAGTTCTGAAAGCCTTTGGTTCCTCTACACACTTTGGAGGCCAGTTGGAGCATCATTCTAATCTTGCAGCATCACTTGTGTTTTCCATGACTACATTCGAGTGTTTATACAGTTATGGTGCTATGTATAAACACTCCAAGTAACAAAAAAGATAGCTGGAGATGAATCAACATCACAAGTGGAGATTACTTATGTGTTAAAACGTTCTGCTGTTTGAAACTTATCAGCAATGTACTTCAGGGAAAATTTAACAGAAAAATGATTTTAAAAAATCTACGTCTTTCACCCAAGAATGGATATCTCACTTTGTAGTGATGAGCTGGGATAAACATGTGACTTTATGAATATTACAATTCTTAATTATAATGCCTTGCAAATTAATATTATATAATATCATGTGTTCCTGTCTGAAATATTTGTATTTGATTTTAATCTTGCTGAATTACATTGCAATTGTATAAATAGTCTTACGCTATCAAAAAATAGGTTTCAAATGCATATTTCATTTATACATATGGTAAAATTTCTCAAGTAAAATAAAATACTGCTAATCTTTCCATTGAATCTAAATATGGGCTCCCTTCTGATATAATTAATGTAATCCATACTGTTCAGTAGAGAACAGAAATGTTAAGTCAAACATAAAAAAGTGGCTAAGAGTACTTCATTATCAAACCAGTTCTGCAATTTCCACAGACTTATGGGAAATGTTATTCACCTCCCAGGGAAAACTTTGGCAGAAAGCTGGGTTTTGCTTGGCACCCTCTTTCCATCAGTTTGGTCTCTGGTTTGTTTGTTCTCAGTATCAATTGTATACACACATTTTCTTCACATGTTGAAGAAAATCAATTTCAGTTCTCAACCCTTATTTATTTATTTTCCAGTATTTGATCTCTGTGTCGAGCTTACAATTTAGAATTAATGTGTGATAGCTTAAACATATGCTATTTGCTGTTATATAGGATTTAGAGTTTTGCTGCTCTTTCTATGATAGGCTCTTTATCTAGGCTTCACTGTAGTATAAAATAGGGATGTATACACAGAAAGGTTATGGTTTTGTACAGTGAACTTTTTAGAATTTTCAGTCATTCAGAGGCATAGCTGTACAATATATATTAACTAATTCCAGGGTAAAATGATAAAGAGAGCCAGTGAAAGGAAGATGGACAAAAGCAAAGAAAGGTAGTCATAAAATTTATCAATAAACAGCATTACCTACAAAATGATTAATTTATAATAAAATATGAAGAATACATGACACTGTTGATGCTTCTATTGAGATTTTGTACCTAAATAAAATTATTTGCACTTTATATTACTTTTCTTTTAATGACATACGGTTTGAATTTTCTAAAACGAACATTGCTGTAAAATTAGGTCAATGATCTAACATATAAGTGGGGATTTGTATAAATTAATATTTGTCTTTATTTTAATATTGAGGATAATTTAAAATAAACACTAAAATTAAGTGATTGAATTAACTGTATCATCCCTAGACTTTATTTCCACAATGAAATCTGTCTTGGGTGTCTATTAATTTGGTACCAGATGGAAGTGGATATGCACATGGGTGTATGTTTTACCTTGATATGTGGCCTGACCCTGAGTAGTCTCCAAATAGGATTTAGAGTTAATGAGCAGTTCTAGTTCATTATCACCTTTGTTATTAAGAATTTGGCTTATGTTCTAGGGAGAATTTCATCTTTAATTATGCAAGAATTCTCTGCTTAGCCTTTAACTCTTAATTTAAGGACCAGGTCACTATTGCTTAATTACCATCTCAAGTTATCTCATGAGTTCTTAAACTCACCAAGCACATCAGGGTTTCTTGCATCAGAAAACATGCATTGAATTTATCTTCTTATTGTACTGGATTCCTAGTAGAAGTTGTATGCATGTGATTTCATTCTTAAGACTGTAATTAAAGCAACATTTATTTTCTGTATTCTTCAGGTTTCTCAGGGATACAGACCTGATAAAACACCCACAGATATAAAAGATTTGTTATAGGAATTAATTCTCACTATTCTGGAGGTTAACAAAAAGCAGAGACCTAAGAATGTCAAAGATGTGTGTTTTAGTCCGAGGTCATGAGGACTGGGCAGGGAAACAGACTGTTGAAAGCCTGAGAACGGGCTAAGAGAGGAGCTGCTGGTGAAATTCAGAGTCCAAAGGCCTAAGGACTCAGAGATCTGATGTCTGAAGGCAGGAACAATGCATAGTCCAGTCAAGAAGAGAAGTAATGGAAGGGAAAAAGCATGAGCAATGGACAGTGACATGTATGAGAATGCCATAGTAAAACTTATTTGTATGCTAAGTTTAAAAAGTTGAAAACATTAGAAAAAAGCATGAATTTGCTTTTCCTCCACCTTTTTGTTTTATTTGAGCCCTCTACAAATTGAATAATTTCTACTCACTTTAGCGAGCATAAATTTTCTTTACTCAATTTACTGATCCATAGCTTCATGTCTTCTGGAAACACCTCATGTAACATTTCATTATATAACTTGCCTCCTCTTAGCCCTGTCATGATGATGCCTGTATTTAAATCATTACCCCTTCCTTCCAAATATAGTAATATATTGGAGATTGTGGTAGACAGTTGAAAAGAACTATGCATTTATGTTTGCCTTCTATGTGGTTTAAAAATATCTATAATTAACCTGTGGTCTGGTTAGATAATTATTATTTTTCTATAAAAATAAACCACCAAAACTTAAAAGATTAGGTGATCAGTCTACAATCATAAGAGTGAGCAAATGCAGAGACAAGATTTGAATCTAGGTCTTTCTGATTCCAAAAATCTTGCTGCTAACCTAGTAACATATGGCAACCCATTGAAAACCAGTGGATCCCAAATTTTATAAATAAATAGTACTTGGTTCTGCGGACAAAGTGATGAGTAAAAATAGATACATTTCCTCTTTTTATTATATTTATAGTCTCATTGGAGATAATTGATAGTTTTAAAATATTCATAATACTGAAAATACAGCCAGAACAAATGCATTCAAGGACAAAAAACAGATCCATGTGTCCAAGTAGTGTTAACTGAAGAAGCCTTACCAGAGATAAAAAGGACACACAGGAATTAACTAAGCACCATGATGGAGGGGTACTCCAGAGAGAAAAGCAAGTGGAAGATATTCTGGAAGGAGAAAGCATGGTGTTTTGGACATTGAAACTGAAGACAGTAGAAATGAAGTTTAGTCAGCGATGAAGTAGAAATCAAGTCAGTTTGAAGAGTTGGGAAGACATGCTAGCTACAGCTGGGTAACACTGTAATAACCAAACATTCGTAACTGGCCTTTCAACGTTTTTGAAAACTATTCATTATAAGAACAGTGCTAAGACAGGAAGAATTTAAACTCTGCCATGATTAAATTTGTGATCAGTAGAGATGAGGTTTTTTTTTTTTTATGTACTTCATCTCTTCAATGATCATCAAAGATAGGGCAGACATTTTCATTACAGACTTCTGCTGAACATGCTTAACAAAGAGTCAATGACCATCAAAGATGGGATAGACATTTATTTACATTACAGATTTCTGTTGAACATGCTTACTAAAGAGTCAATGACCATCAAAGGTGGGATAGACATTTTCATTACAGACTTTTGTTGAATGTGCTTACTAAAGAGCCACAGTTGGTTTGGTTCTCTCTGTAGTTGCAACTTGCCAACACTTTTGTGATGTTTTCAGATTGTCAGTTGAGATACTGTGTGCAAATATCCTTTGTAGAACTGTAAAGCACTATAGATTAGGTAGCTTTATAAGCTGTAGTTTAGTATTTAGTGTCAATCCAATATAATTATTCTTAACACAGTCTTAAGGAACACACACACACACACACACACACACACACACACACACACACACAGTTTTTCTGACATCTCAAATTCTTTACTAGTAGAGAGCACAGATTAATTTCTTGGTGGTTGAACCAAAAAGGCAATAGTGAGGGCCATAATCTGTGTAATAAAAATGTATCTTTTATTTGTTGATCTTGGGATTGAGGCCTATGCCTGGAAGATTTCAAGGATGTAGAATTTACTAGAAGAAATTATATTTACATATAAGGCACATACCAAAGGGGGTAAGAAGCAACCGTAGATTGCTAGTATTTGAAGGTATCCCTGAGGCTTAGGTTTGGGCCTGTCAGACTGCCATGGATTTAGTAAAAGCTTATATTGTAGAACATTATTTTAAGGTGTGTTACTTTTGTTTATGCTTTGGAATATTTGTTTAATGATGCAAGGATGTGTTTGATTAAATAAAATTCATCTGTAGTCAGGAGGCTGAGTCAGCAACTAGTTGATAGGAAGTGATAGGGAGGAGCCAGGTGGAGAAGGGGAGTGAGGAGGAGCGCAAAGGCTTTTCAGAGGACACAGCAAGGAGAGGAGGTGAGCTACTTGCTCTTCAGCCTCTCTGAGGAGCAGAATTCCACCTTGACCTTTGAATCTTGAGTTCTTTAGAGGGACAGAGATTTAGTTAAGTTCCCTTCTAGCTTTGAAAGAGTGGGTGCCTGCGGGAACAGAACCCATCAGGCTGTGGCTCTTGCGGCCTGACTTCTGCTGTTAGCAGCAGAGTTGCAGTTGCTGATTCGGACAGCCAAAGCTTAAAGGGCAGAAACAATTACAAAAAAGACAACAGGCTCTTTAGACTTGTTGATAATGTTTGTTTTGTTTTGCCCTGGAATGTTTGATAAGCACTGCATGAATACATGCTTACTGATTTCTATACAGTTTCCATTCTAGTGCATAGGGAAGACATAGACACTGTGTTAGCTGCTGTTGGTGCTCCCTAGGTCATGTGTGAAGCAGGCATTCAGGTGGTGGGTGTCAGGATGGACACTGTTAAGTCACTGTCATTCAAGTGGTCAACAAAGTGTTATTGGCTAAAAGAGGTTGGAAATAGGCAGTAACTGCAGCAATGACATCCATCTCTACGATGCCTGACACAGTGTCTAAGTGCGTAATAAATAGATATTTAAAGAACAAATAGGTGAACTGCAGGTGGTTCAGGGGCTAGGGTTATTCAGGAAAACAAACTAAAATGCAAAGGAGGCTTGCACCTGCAGTACAAGTGGGGTTTTTGCTTTGCAGAATGCACTAAGAGTATATTAGGCTCAGGAACAAGTAACCAGACTGATTCACATAGAATTTCTCCTCTGGGGTTCTCAGTTCTTCAAGATTGGGAGTCTTTTTTCAGAGCTGGACTTGTAGTTGGGTGATAAGTGGATGAGGGTTTAGGGGTTAGAGGAGTGAAGGATTTTCAGGCTGAATTAGTGCTGTGTTTGTTCCTCCCTCTCTTCTCTTCCTCTCCTTCCACTCCCCCCCCCATAAGCTCTACCAAGGGCAGTAAGTAGCACTGAGTGTAAGCAAGAGTTCTGTCATCTTATTACATAGTGTGTTACATAGAATGTTTGGGTTAACACCTGGGGTTTTTTGTTTGTTTTGTTTTGTTTTCCTCTTCTGACAGATTTTATCAGTGAAAAATGTGGTAGTTTCTAATAGAAACAGTATGTATTTTGAGCACATAGGAACCAGATAGTCCAACATGAAAGAATATTAGTATTACAGTGGCTTTACAAAGCCTACATCTTGATCTGTACATAAATGTGGCTATTTATTCTGGGGCAGTTTCTGGTGAGCCACCTTACACACAATATTAGTGCTTGTTGAATGATTCAGGACTTTCAAAGTATCCTTCCATTATCTAACAGGTATCCTTATAAGAGTGAGGTTAGGCACAGTGATACAAGTCTATAATACTCAAGACACTGAGGAAGAAGTGTTGTGACTTCAAGTCCAGTCTAGGTTAAGCTGTGAAACCTTGTCACACAAACCCAAGGGGAGAAAAGGAGCCATGTGAGGTAGGCAGCATGGTTCACATTTCATAGCTAGGGGAAGTAAGGCAGGAAGACAACAAATTCTGTACAAGCAGTGAGGAAGTGATCTAGAGTTTGAACTCAAACTCTGTATCCTAATACACCTTTAAATACACCACCTGCTCTCATTATAGCATGTGCATTTGTATATAAAAAACAATGTGTATAGACAGATTTTTATATACTTCACCAGAAAAGTCTAAAACTCATGTCCTACTGACTTGGGCTTCTTGTTTCTTGTACTGATTTTTCCTCATCAGCACCTGTCCTTTTTATATATTTTCTGTGATACCAGATAGAGAATGACATGCCAACCATTTTTAGTCCATGTGATTTGGATATGTCTCTAGTGTGTGTGAAACTCAAGTTTAACTAAGGAGAATATTGCTTTTTTTAAAAAAAAAAATTTGGTCCAAAATGATTGGTCATAGATCTACTGTGCTCCAAGCCAAGACCTTCTGAGCTAATAATTATTTGTAGACCTTTGTTAAAAGTAAAGCTATGAGAACAAATCAGAAGTGTGGGAAGCCATCTTTTTATCATCCATAGGGATCTTACAGGGATGATGCCAATTTAAAGGTGACAAATGCTGAGAAAGAGAGAAACTGACTCTTTATGAATTATTCAGGCCTTAGATCTATACATGCCTGAAGCAAGTTGTACTTTGGACTTTTAAATTGCATGAGGCCATTAATCTTCCTGTTTACAAAGCATTACTTTTTGAAGCATGCTATAGGGAGAGATCTCAATGCAGATTTCTTTCTGTGGAAGGTACATAATACAAACTTAGTAAGTGGTGAATATTAAATAAGAGATGAAAGTTAAATATCACCAACCGCCAAATCATACATCTCCAGAATGATTGGAATGACTCTGACAGTGTATGTGGACTAAGGCAACAGTGATGTAAGAATGACTGATACAAGGGACCTTATTGATTTCATAATGGCTTCTTTTACAGGCAGTACCTCTCTTTCTTTCTTTCTTTCTTTTTTCTTTCTTTCTCTTTCTTTCTTTCTTTCTTTCTTTTTCTTTCTTTCTTTCTTTTTTTCTTTTTTCTTTCTTTCTCTCTTTCTTTCGTTCTCTTTCTTTTTTCTTTCGTCTCTCTCCTTTCTTTCTCTCGTTCAGTAGTGTAAAAATACTTTTTATTAAAACATACTTTTTAACATTTACATGTTATGAGATATAAATATAGTCTGAACTTTGACCCCTTTCTGTGTCACATTATTAATAAATTATTAGAACAAATAGTTTCCTGAGAAGTGTCAGTTATCCAAAAGCCATGCATTTTGACAGACAGCTATTATCACCATAGCTAATCCTTCCTCCTTCCTTCCTTTTTTTCCTCTCTTCTTTTTTTTTTTTTTTTTTTTTAATGACACAGGGTTTCCTTGGCTGTCCTGGAACTCACTGTATAGATCAAGCAGGCCTCAATCTCAGAGGTCTGCCTGACTCTACCTTCCAAGTGCTGGAGTACTGGGATTAAAGAGGTGCTCCACCACCACCTGGAAGCCACAACTTTTTTTTTTTTGACATAGGGTATTTTTTGTGTAGCCTTGGCTGTCATAGAACCAGGCTGGCCTTGAACTCATAGAGATCTGCTTGCCTCTGCCTCCTGAGTGCTGGGATTAAAGGTGTGTGATACCACTGCCTAGCAAGTGATTTTTTTTTGTTTGTTTTTTGTTTTTTTTTTTTTTTTTTTTTTTGAGACAGGGTTTCTCTGTGTAGCTTTGCGCCTTTCCTGGAACTCACTTGGTAGCCCAGGCTGGCCTCGAACTCACAAAGATCCGCCTGGCTCTGCCTCCGAGTGCTGGGATTAAAGGCGTGCGCCACCACCGCCCGGCCGCAAGTGAATTTTTTAATGAATAAGTTTAGTGTACAAGTTGATACACTAACCATGTAAAGCTGGTTGAATGTGCAGAGGATACTCCTGCTAGGTACTGAGAGGAGCCTGTGGAGTGCATAGAATATTTATCATAGAGGAGAAGGCCAAGATGCATTTGTCCATCTTCATTCCTTTCCCCACAGAAAAGCCAGAGAGACAAAAAACATCAAAAATTCAAATGGTCTTTCCTAACCATCTATAATGTTTTGTTACAGTAAAGAGCTTTCTAGGGGAAAATGCAGTTAGTAAATTCTGATTTAATCACATATGTAGATAAATGAGTAATGTGACAAAGGACATTTTCATTGGTGATCAATATAAATTTACTAGTCATTTAGTAGTTTTTAAAAAGATGTCTAAATATAGCCCGACATTTTGAGGTGTTTAAAAATGCCTACATGATCAGGATGTTAAGATGATGCACCTGAGAATTTTTCACATGGATTGAAGTCAGCTTACTTATATCCTTGTTTTAGAAGTGAAGCCAAAAGATGATTATTATCAGGATGTAGCAAGGAGTGTAATTTCTGTTGCATCTACAGTAACATATTTAAGGAACAATTTGGAATTCTATAGATAAATTTTATAAGGCATATTTAATTGTTGGGAGTTTTTGGTAATATATGCCGAAATTCTTGTAAAGTCTATAGGATCTTAATGATACAGAAAAACTAATTTGATCAAGTGGTTCTCTACATTTAATTGACTGCTTTTAAGGTATAGTTTTTGTGTCCTTCTGAGCAATTTTATTTTGTGGGTGAAAATTACTTCATTCTCAGGGCAAATATACTCTCACCTACTTTTCTTTTGATGCTAGAATTATCTTTCGTTGCATATCATTTTCAGTCCCCTAAATAAGGACAAAAATTTATCTCTCCATTTCTGGATGTTGGCTTCATGTTATTCTCTTTTCTAATTATTATATGAGGTAATTAGATAGCATGACTTAGCCTGTGTGAGTCACACAAAGGTCCTTGTTCTCACAGATAAGCAGCAGGGAAACTAGGAATATTAGACTCAGAGTTGTTTCTTCAGAGGAAAAGATATCTCACCCGTTTTCTGCCCAGGAGGCTGGGAATGGATGTGATGACAGCCTGGTGAATTTGTGGTACTTGTATGGCCAGGCCATACCTGGATCCCCTAGACTCTTTTGTTTATCTCAATCATCCTCCCCAGACCCTTATCTTGAACATTGTTTTTCAGTCAACAGAATTCATCTTTGTGTGAATTGTCACAAGTACTTTACAAATGCGAGTATAGGTGTTTAATAGCCTGGTAACCTCTGCACTATGTGTATGGCCAGATAGTTCACTTCTGGTTCCCCCAAACTCTTATGTTTATCTCATTCACCCTCCCTAGACCCTTATCATGAGCATTGTGTCTCAGACAATATATAGAACCCATGTTTATAGAACAGGTCCTATGTTCTTTCTAAAGAGTTTCAATGTAAACATGTCTTAAACTTGTACATGTTGTACTTGTTGTACATATGGGATTAAGTTAATTATCACCAGGAAACTTTGTTTTCAAATTGCAATGTTCTTAAATATGCCTGAAATAAAGTACTCAAGGTCAGACTCCTAAAGTTTGTAACAAAGCAGCTACTGAGTCCTGTAGAGCTGGCTTTCCTTCTTGCCTCTTGTGGATCAATACTCTGCTGGCCATGGTGTTTGCAGAGACCCCCATAATTCTATTTCTTTTTATTTAGTAGTAAAATTGTAATCATCTTCCAACTTCTCTCTGATTGCACTGTGTACAGCTACTACCTTTTCAAATCTCACTTTCTCAAGTAAGTGCTTAGTCATTCTTTCTGCTGCCACTTTTCTTCCCATTCTTATCACCCCATTAGGTGTCAGCATCCCCACTTTGGAGATGCTATGTTGTAGGAGCTGTATACTGACTTCCCAGGTACTAAGCCAAATGGTCAGTTTGCTGCTATTTGAAGAATTTATCCCTGTTAATTACATATTCCTTTTTGAAATACTCTTGTCCACTGTTTTTATGCTGTTCTGATGATATGTTTTCAGTCTTTTTTCTAAAATAATAATGCTTTTATTCTAATAAAATGTTTTATAAAAATGATGCATACCAACTTTATGTAGTTATTAATAGCATTCATTATTAAATGAACCAATATTACAGATGGGTTAGAGTCAAGTGAGTAAATGATGTAAATATGAAAATAGCTCCTTCAAAAAGGATTATACTATATGTTAATTGAGACAGATGACCCACAGTTTTAGCTGAAGACTTAAGAGAACACTTTTTGCACATTTCTAGACATCTTTGGATTTTTCTGCAGACTCTTTCTATTCCACTGCTCTGTTTCTGGATATTCCACTTCCCTCATGGCCTAAAAATTGTCTCAAAGTAGGCTGGTCCCATTTTCAGGCTAACTTTTTTTTTTAGTAGCAAATGATTTATTGGTTCAATTGTCAGTCATGGAACTCCTTGATAACAATATAAATAGGTAGATATTTCACCAGAAACTGGCTTGGAGATACTAATTTCAATTACTGTGAAACATTATTTAGGAACAAATGTCTAAGGAGCTCCCATTATAAGTGTTAGACAGTGAAATCAGCATTATGTGTATCTGATCAGCTATGCAAAGCTCATTAATTTTTCTTTTGACAGTAGATAGTAGAAATCCCAAAGTACAGGTGAACAACTACTATTGAAAAGTTCTGTTTGTTCATGCAGCATTATAATTGGACCTCTCGAGTCCTGGAAGAAGGATATGGGGAGAGAGAAGGATCCTGGAAATAACAGTGTGACTCTTTTATTACTTATTATTATTTATTAGGAAAAACTTGTATCCATCCTGAGAATGTGTCTACTAGCACTAAAAGGTATCTAAACCATCTAATTGTGGGCATATGAATAAAATTGAGCTGTCAGTCTGATCGAGGGAGGGATCCTCTGGCTTGGTGAGGGGAAAGGGAGACTCCAATGCCTAGAGGTGGGATTAGAGGTTTGGAAAATTTTACATGAAGCTGTGATAGTCTTTAGAAAGGAAGATCCTCAGTGGTAGGCTGTAGATAAGTTTTGATAAAGTGAGACAAAGCCTGGCTATTGGGGTGAAATACCTGGTGTAAATAGGACAAAATTTGTTGAGTATCTGGAGATGATAATGAAGAGGTGGGTTGTAGAATGAGGGTATCTCGTAGTGTGTGAGAGGGCTCCAGGTGTGTGTGAGAGGGCTCCAGGTGTGTGTGAGAGGGCTCCAGGTGTGTGTGAGAGGGAACCAGGTATGTGTGAACTTCCAAGAGCTGCTGCTCTAGCTGCCTCATCAGCTCAGTCACTTACCTTGCAAATAATGGAATTGTTCATTTGGTGTGATCGACAGGGGACAATTCCTATGGCTGTGGGAAGATGAGAGGCCTCTAATAGGGCCATGATTTGGTCTACATTAGTTATGGATCCTCCTTTTGTTGTTAATAGTCCCTGTTCTTTCCAGATAGCTGCATGTGACAAGAGAATATGGAAAGCATATTTGGAATCTGTATATAGGTTTAGGGATTGTCCCTTTACTAATTGACAGGCATGGGTTAGAGCTATGAATTCTGTCTGCTGATCTGTGGTGAGGGCTGGAAGAGCCCATGCTTCAATCACTATAGTGTCTGAGATGATTGCATATGCTGCTTTATGTACTCCGTCATACAGGAAGGAGCTGCCAACTATATGTCATGTAACATTGGTCTGATGTAGTGCTCCTTCCTGTACATGTCATAGGATAAGGTAATAACTCTTCTGGGGTCTCGATGCATGTGTGTGATGGGGAGTATTCCAGGACTGGTTGGGGAAGAAGACTTGAAATGTTAAAAGGTGGACATAGTTGAAAAGTCAGTATTGTGTCCTCTACCAATGCTACCTGAAGGGAGAAAACTCAGGAAGCAGGTAATGTTTGAAGGCTCTTGTATGTGAAAAGGTGTGAGAAGTGGGGAGAAGAAGGGAGAGTAATGGGTGATCCAAAGGTTAACTTCTTTGATTCATGAATAAGAAGTTCAGCTGCAGCCAGAGCTCACAGACAAGGTACCCAACCTTGGATAGTCTTGTCTAGTTTTTTTTTTAAGCATACAACAGGTATAAAGGAAGGTCCTAGGTGGTGACCAAGGACCCCAAGAACATACCTCTCCTTTTCAGTAACATATAGAGAGAAGGGGCAAGTTAAGTCTGGAAGGTGTAGGGATGGAGCCTGGAGGAGGGCTTGTTGAAGCTTATGTAGGCTATATAAGCTTGGTAATAGGCTAGAAGAGGTTCATGTGAGGGGCCATAGGGGACAAGCAAGAAGAGAGAAGGAAGGAATCCAATGCATAAGAAGCCTGTGGTGATATTTTATTTGTGCTGAAATGTGGTGATACTTTATTTATGCTTTAATAAATAGAGTTTTCCTGGAGATCAGAGGAAATAGCAAGCCATTTTATGTAAACAAAGAAGTTGGGCAATGGTAACACACACCCTTAATCCTATCACTTGGCAGGCAGGATCTCTGTGTGTTCAAGGCCACTGGAAACAGAGCCAGGTATGATGGCACATACCTTAAATTCTAAAACTTATTAATGTGGAGGTCTAGATGGATAATAATTGAATCTTTGGCTTCTGAGAATGCAAATGTAGCATGCAAAAGTATAATTAGGCCATTAAAGGTAAGATCAGCACCCGTAGAGGATTGGATCAGGGACACAATTAATATTGAGTCTCATGACCATGATGATATGTGGATAGGAGAGGGTGATTTCAAAAGCTTTGAGGAAGAATACTAATGTCAGATATTTTAATTGTGGTATAAAAGGTTATTTGAAAAGGGAGTGTAAACAGGGCATTCCTAGAAACAATATTTATTCAAGGAACAATGGCAACAGAATGCCCTTCCCTTCTGGAGAATGCAGAAGGTGTAGTAAGGGTAAACATTGGACCAATGAAAGTAGATCAACAAGGGACAGACAAGGTAATTCTTTGCCTCTGCCATTGGGAAACTCCCAGAGGTTCCTCATGCAGGTCCCCACAGCAAATTCAGTCCAGACTTTTCCTGACACCATAGAGGAAACCCCTACTCAGAGCAATTAAATAACCAAAAGCCTATTGGAATAAACCAGGCTGCTCGGGTGATAGAACAGCTGTAGTGGAGAAAACAGGAAATTCAGGAGAAACCATAAAGTGATTTTTTGACAAACTTCTATAAATGAACAAAGACCAAAGTTAAAAATCTGAATAAATGATGTTTTCTTGGAAGGTTTAGTAGACACAGGTGCGGATGTGACAATAATTGCACCATAATTTTGGCATCCTAATTGGCCTCTTCAGGAGGTAAATGTTCAGCTGTTAGGGACTGAAACATTATCTCAAGTGTAACAGAGCAAAAGATGGCTTGAATGTATAGGTCCAGAAGGACAGAGAGGAAAATTAAAGCCATATGTAGCTAATATAGCTATGGATTTATGGGGCTATGATCTATTACAACAATGGAATACTCAGATTAACATTCCTCCAACCTCATAAACAAACCATTAATTAACGCATGCTTCTGAGAAAAATATTAGGAGGTATTATTCTAAAGAACAGTCACCAGCCATCCATATTATACAAGAACAGGGCACAACAACTGATGATCTTTTAAAGACACCAACACCTCTACCTTAAAATGGATTCATCAGTGGCCTTGAACACACAGCAAAACTGCAGGCTTTAGAAGAGCTGGTACAAGAGCAGTTAAATGCTTAGCATATTAAAGAATCAACCAGCCCTTGGAATTCTCCTGTATTTGTTATTAAAAGAAATCTGGTAAATGGAGAATGGTAACAGATCTAAGAACAATTAACATAGTAATTCAGCCAACGGGCTCCCTACAATCTGGAATTACTTTGCCTATTCTGTTACCTAAATGGTGGCCTCTTGTAGTTATCAATTTAAAAGACTGTTTCTTTTCAGTACCCTTACAAGAAAAAGTCAGAGAAAGATTTGCCTTCATGGTGCCTACTTATCACAATTCTCAACTGGTTAAAAGATATTAATGAAGGGTTCTCACACAGGGAATGTTGAATAGGCAAACCCTGTCCCAATATTTTGTATAACAGCCATTGGAAGTAATATGTAAATAATTTCCTAAGTCTATAATTTATAATTACATGGTCAATATTTTACTAGCTGATTCAAATGCAGATAATTTAGAAAGAATCTTTGAAGAAGTAATGAAAATTTTCCTTGTTGGGGATTACAAATTGCTCCTGAAAATATACAAAGAAGAGATTCTATTAATTATTTAGGATATAATAGGTCTACAAAAAATTAGACCCCAAAAGGTGCAAATTCAGAGGGATCCATTATGGACTCTTAATGACTTTCAAAGATTATTTGTAGACATTTCCCATCTATGAATTTTTGTTGGGGTAAAAAATGATGAACTGAGTAATTTGTCAAAACCTTCAAAGGTGACAAGGACTTAAATAGTCCAAGATAATTATCAGCCAAAGCTGAGAGAGAATTGGCCTTGGTGGTAAAGAAAGTACACGAAGGACATGTAAATCATGTGGATTCAAAGCTTGATTGCATTTTGGTTATTTTACCCTCTAAGCATTCTTCTACAGGAATTTTAATACAGAGGGAAGATGCTATATTGGAATGGATATTTTTACCAAATAAACAGAGTAAAAAATTAAAAACTTATGTGGAAAAGATCTCTGACTTGATTTTAAAAGGAAAATTGAGACTTCGTCAATTAGCAGGAATAGACCCACCAGAAATTGTAGTACCTTTAACTAAGGAGACATAGACAAATTATGGGTAGAAAGTGAACCTTGGCAAAGAGCTTGTAGTAAATTTTTGTAAGAGATGAACAGCAAATATCCCAAAAGTGATAGATTTTAACTTATAAAGAGAGTTTATTGGATTCTGCCTCATGTTGTATGGGAAACACCCATATCTGGAACCCATACATTTTATACAGATGCAAACAAATAAGGAAAGGCAGAATACAAGTCAGAAAATGTAAGCAAAATGGTTCAAAGTCCTTATAATTCAGTTCAAAAATCAGAATTGTATGCTATTCTGTTGGTATTAATGGATTTTTTTGCAACCTCTCAACTTAGTTACTGACTCTCAGTATGCTGATAAGATAGATTTCTGTTGGTAATACTGTCAGGGATGCTGCCCTCACTCTGGCACATGTGCACCTTGGGGTCTTGTGTCTTACATCATCAGGGGCACTGGTGACTATGTATGCATGGCATGGTCATGCAACCTGTGCCTTAAAAAGCCAGACGCAGACTCCACTCTCCCTCTGTACCCTCTTCTGCTCTGTTCCCGCCATCTTTCTCTCTCCAGGCCTGGCTCTCCTCTCTCCTATCCCCTCCTTCCTTCTAATAAAGCTCTCTGTAACTCTGGTAGTGGTGGCCATGGCTCATGACTTTTCCTCTGGTAACCAACGCCACCAACAGTGCTGTTTACCTATCATTTGGTGACGTGACTCAGGAAATTCCACTCAAGCCAAGAGGGACGGATGGCTCCAGGGCAGCAGGACATCCCACCATCCCAGGATGCCTGTCTACCTGGAAAGGCTCCCTTTCCTACCCTCCCCCCCAAGAGCCAACCAATGCCCACCAAGTCAGCTGGAAGCTGTTTTTCTGGGAGAAATGACACCCCTTTTCCTATTCACTCACTTTTTTATAATAAGCAAAAAGTTTGGAATGTTAGAATCCTGCCCTCACTCCAGCACATGCACAGCCTGGGGTCTTACATCTCATCTCATCAGGAGGCACTGGCAGGCTACTACATACTCGTGGTGTGGTCATGCAATCTGTGCCTTAAAAAGCTGGATGCAGACTCCACCCCCTCTCTGTATCCTGTTCTGCTCTGCTCCCACCATCTCTCTCTCTCTCTCTCTCTCTCTCTCTCTCTCTCTCTCTCTCTCTCTCTCTCTCTCTCCAGGCCTGGTTCTCCTCTCTCTTTCCTTCTAATAAAGCTCTCTGTAACTCTAGTAGTTGTGGCCATGGCTCATGACTTTTCCACTGTTAACCAGCACCGCCACCAGCACTGTTTACCTATCAAATAAAAGATAGGATAGAAAGTGAATTAGGTACATTTTGGACTCACCAAAATAGGATAGATAATGGAATATAATTTTAAAAAAATTTTTATTAGACAAAAAAGGGGAAGTATTGTGATATTTTATTTCCTGGAGATCACAGGAAATAGCAAGCCATTTTAAGTAAACAAAGAAGATGAGCAATGTTAGCACATGCCCTTAATCCTATCACTTGGTAGGCAGGATCTCTGTGTGTCCAAGGCCATACTGGAAACAGCCAGGTGTGGTAGCACATGCCTTAAATTCCAAACTAGTTAACCATGGAGGTCTGGAGGTCTGTATAGACAGATAAGAAAGTGACAAAGCTGTGTAGGAAGAGGAAGTGATGAATGGAAAGAGCAAATCAGATAGCAGAACAGGAAGGTATATCGACATGGGTAGACAGGAAGTAACTTGCATTTGGAAGCTGCAGAGTTGGTGAGGTAAGGTTGGCTGGTGGCTTTCCCTTTTCCCTGATCTCTCTAAGGCTTTCACCCCTATATTTGGCCCCATGGTTTTTATTTAATAAGACTGTTTAGAAATTCATCTACAGAAACCTGCCGTTCATAGGAAAGATAGGATTTCATCCTTTGTAATAGGGACTGTGAGTTACTGGATTAAGTGTTTTCTATCTAGGGTAATATCCTTATGAGTTGGAGTAATGGCTAATCCTAGATATGTAGTTTGAGGAGTGGACAGCTGGATCTTAGTGGGTGAGACCCTGTATCCCCAACTGGACAGAAAGTTTAATAAGGTAGAGGTGTCTGCCTGGATAATCTGTGGGGATGGACTGCAAAAGAGAAGATCACTTACATATTATATGAGTTTGGATTTAGAAAGAGACAAAGAGAGTAAGTCAAAGGCTAAAGCCTGGCCAAATAAAGGTGGGCTGTCACAGAATCCTGGGGTACAATGATCTAAGTGAGTTGGGTAGAGATTTGGGTATCTGGGTCAGTCCAAGTAAAGGCAAAGATATTCTGTGACTTGGGGTCCAGGGGAATAGAAAAGAAGGCATCCTTAAGGTCAAGGACAGAGAAATGAGAGGTTTCTCGGGATAGTGGAGACAAGAGTAGAGGGATTTGGTACTATAGGGTGAAGGAGAACTACTGCTGAATTAATAAGTTGGAGGTCCTAAACCAAGTGGTAGGCTCCATGGGTTCTTTTTTTACTGCTAGTATAGGAGTGTCAAATGAGGAGGTAAGATGCAGAAGATAAGGGGCTTAAGTTCCCTTAAGGCTTTGGAGAGAGAGATAGTGGGTATTTGGCCCTTGTTATATATTTGGTCAGACTTTGTAGTTGGATGATGACAGGGGTTGATGGGCTATAGAAGGGTTTTGGGTGTTCCATACCTGGGGATCTACCTGGGCAACTGGTAGAAGAAAAGGGATGTCAGGTGTGGTTTGAAGGAGGAGAGTAATGGATGGTGAGCCTGATGTTAGTCGGATGGAGGGAGCAAAGGAAATAGAGGCTCCCATTTAGGTTAGAAGGTCCCTTCCTAGCAAGAGGACAGGACAAGTTGTTACTAGGAAAGAATGAATGAGGGATCTAGGCTCCTGATCAGGGACTTCCCTAGCCCTCACTGGGTAGGTGTTTGATGGAGTTCACGTGCATGGGCCCTAGCCTGATCCCAGACTTAGCTATGCTCTTTTGAGAGGAGATTGTTGGTAAGAATCATATAAACATCATGAAAAGTAAGGTCAAAGGATTGGGTAATATTCTAGGATTCTTTAATAAAAGTGGAAGAATTGTCAGTATAGGACCCTAGTCTATTTTCTACTTGAGAGAGTTCAGATACTGAGAAGGGGACATTTACTCTGACTAAATCATCCACCCCAGTAACCTCTCACAAAGGGAGAACTGGGGCTGGTTTATATCAGGGAGGTACAGGAGTCCCAAGGCAGAACAAGAATGAGTAGTGGGAGGACTATGGACTGTCAGTGGGCTGAAAGTGGGTGCCAGTCAGAGCTGGCCTAGTTGACCTGTCACTGAGGAGGGAGAAAGGGGCACTGAAGGGACCAGAGGAAAGGGAGCTGTGGGCTTTGGTCTATAAGAGGGAGGCTCATTAGCTGGGTCAAAGAAAATAGATTCATCCTGTTCTGACTTCATAGCTAGCAGGAGCTGGATGAGAGAACAGGAGGCACAGAGAGAAGGCTTGGAGTGAAGGTAAGAGAAAGCTTTAACATAGAGGGTCTCTTTCTGTTTCCCTGATTGCTCACAGTTGTAAAGATTCTGAATAATATTGGGATCTAGTGTGCCGTTATGTGCCCATTTAGACTGGTTATCTGGGGGATATTGAGGTCAAACTTTATTGCAAAGGTGAACAAATTTAAGGCCTTTCAAATCAGGTGGCAGGTGTAAAGGCTTGAGATTTTCTAGGAGGCATCCCAAATGAGAATGGGAGGGTATGGAGTGCAGTGTTCCCATGGACGAGAGGCAAGGGAAAGGTCACTGTAGCCTGTAGTCATGTGCATCCTCTGGACTCATGGAGGACTGAATGGGGACAAAGCCATTCAGAAGGTTGTCATCCAACTCAATGCAGGTCCAGTGCAGCAATCTTAGCCTGGCTAAGCCAGTGGAGAGACTCAGGTGCCTGGTACCAGATCTTCTGTAGAAGTGAGAAGCTCTAGGGGGAGGGACTCATTCAGATGAAAGGGCTGGAAAAAGGGAGACTTTTGTGGCTCCTTATTGTGGGAAGACAGGGAGAGAACACAGGAAGGGATGCTACAACTTAATTGGGCCTAAGGAAACTGCCTGATTGAAGCTCTAAGGGTGGGGGAGTGTAGTCAGGTGAAGAGGGCCAGCCATAGCCTTAAAGACTGTGGCTGGGGGTACCTGATGGAGGAATGTCTTTCTGTATGCTGTGAATGTGTTGCTCTGATTGGTTGATAAATAAAATGCTGATTGGCCAATAGCCAGGCAGGAAGTATAGGTGGGATAAGCAGAAAAGGAGAATTATAGAAAGAGGAAGGCTGAGTCAGGAGATGCCAGCTCTCCATCTAGGGAGCATCATGTAACGGCACACAGGTAAAGCCACAGAAAACGTGGAAACATAATAGATTAACAAAAATGGGCTGAGTTTTGTATAAGCTGTATAACTTATTTCTTTCTCTGAGTGAGTTGCCAACTCATTTGTATTGGCTATAACTGATTCATTTCCTAGTTTTGAGTTCCCAAACCTATACTAATTTCATGTATAAATTCATTTATTTGAGTAACTTTCTTCAAAGTTATTGAGGATCATTTACTTTGTAGTTAAATGTAAGATTTAATCAGTGGTAGGCCTGAGCTAATGGCCAAGCAGTTTTAATTTATATAAGCCTCTGTGTGTTTACTTGGGACTGCATGGCCATGGGAGCTGGGCAGGACCAGAAAAACTTCAGCTACAGGTACCTCCATTTCCAAGAGTACTAGAGGAGTGCCAGATATTCATAGTCACTTCCTCAGACCCAGGAAAACGTTTTCACTGACCAAAGGGGGAACTCACTTAATTGCCGTTGTTGGATGGAATGCTGAGCAATTGGTGAGCCTAAAGTTGGGTCCATTGCAGATGGACTGGAGATAAAGGATAGGGTCCCAATGTGGCTCAGGCACCAAGGGTGTCTGTCTCGGTTTCAGCACCAAAATGTGTGGCAACTCTGGGGAAAAGATATCTTGAATGCTTGGGGGAGTCACGTGATACCTTGAGCTGCTAGGGCAGCTCTGGTAGCTGGAGTTGCAATGGGACAGCTCAGCCCTGGAGGGAAAGGTATCCATCCTTACTGTTCAGGAGATTCAAGCGATACCTGGAGTTAGGGTGTTGTGGGGGATGATCTCCCTGCAGCATATAGTAATCCTGTTCCTCTCCTGCAGAGCTGCTACAGCTGAGCTTTGCTCAGCCCCCACTTAAGGGGGCTTCCCAGCAGAGCTCTACTTTTTCTTCAGCACAAGATGTTGCTTCTTTTGCTTCACTCTGCTAAAGGGAAACCCGTGCAGAAATGTAGCAATCTCCTCTGGCTCTGGCAAAAAGTTGTTACTTTTACTGCTCCACCTTGCTCAGTTCCCTAAGGGACATCTTAGTCAGGTTCTTAGCGCTGGTGAAT
This sequence comes from Peromyscus leucopus, assembly GCF_004664715.2. Lineage (NCBI taxonomy): Eukaryota > Metazoa > Chordata > Mammalia > Rodentia > Cricetidae > Peromyscus > Peromyscus leucopus. The sequence continues at coordinate 94,521,606 of NC_051067.1, read as the reverse complement.
GATCTTCAAACCCAAGAATCTTTTGAGAAAGTGATTTATTTTGGAAGGAGGAGTCCAGGAGAGTGGCTGCCTTTACCAGGGTGGGAAAGAACAGCCAACACCTAAACAGGCCCAGTGGTTTATATAGGATTTCTTTGGGGTGGAACATCTCCAGGGAGAAGATTTTCTGTCCAAAAATTGGTTAGGTTTTTTTTTTTTTTTCTGCTCAAGGATTGGTCAGTTTTGTTGGTCATGGTCAGAGATGGTCCTAATTTCAGAGCCAAACTATGTTTCTTTCACTGGCCTATTTTAGCTGTTTGGTTCTAATTCTAAGGCCAGGGCATATTTCTTTATTGGCTCTGATTCCAGGGACAAAGTGTGTTTCATTGGCGCTGGTTTCAGAGTCAGGGCTTGTTTCTTCAGTTCTGAGTTCAGGGATAAAATGTTTCTTCCTCTGACTTGGGTCCCAGATCTAGGCTGTATTTCTTTCACTGGTTCTGGGCTCCAGGGTCAGGGTGGGTTTCTTTAACTGGTCCCTTTTTCCTACATATTGTCCAAAATAAATCTGAGCAGGAACTGGTGCATGATGTCCACAGGGAGAATGAGGAGAGTGTGAAGTGCTCTCAGGTTGCTCTGGACCTCCTCCTCCAGGTTAGGGTAAAACTGTGCCAGGCTGACTTCTTTCTGAGTCTTCTGTCTCAGGGTTCACCAGTCCTTTGTTGCATAATTTCTAAATCTTGAAATGGTTATGTGTTTGGTTTATTAGTTCACTTGTTTCAAATACAGAGCAAATCCAGTATTTGTAATTAAACCTCAGAGTTGGAAATCCTAAATGTTATGGTATGATTTTTGTGGTGTAAAATAATACAATTAGTTTAAAGCAGTGCATTTCCAGGTTAGGTTACATGTGGTGTCCATGGTGTCTGGGGTGGGGGTAGTCACTCTTCACAGTTATTTAATTATGTTTGAAATCTTTGTGATAAGGTTCATTGAAGAATATGGGGAGAGCTTTGTTTTTAGACTGATCTACCAAACAATGTCATCAAGAACATGTCCTTTTGCCCACAAGTCTAATGTCCAAAGTTTGAGCAGCATGGGTTCCTTTTCTTTATAGCTTGGACAATGATGGTATTTCTAGTTTGTTTTTCTTGTGAGGAACACTATTCAACAACAGCTTTTTTTCCTTTTAGTGTTTCATACTGTCATATTTAATTTTGTCTCTTTCTTATCATGCTGACATAGAATTAATGTCTTAAAGCTATCAAATATCTTGTTCAAGATAAGGATTTTCTATTTTGGGTACATAATACTTTTCATCTTTCAAGTTCATTTGCATTTGTATGTTTTATATTTCCTGCTGCCAGAAACATCAATTAGATTTTTTAGTTTTTCACTCTTGTGCAATAATGAGGTGGAATTAAATACAAATTCAAATATCTGCACAACCAGCATATTGTAAAGGCTCTACTAAAATTGATCTGTTGTCTGATAGGCAATGACAGTTCAGTGCTTACAAATTAATATAAGTCAGTACATATTTGCAGGATGTTCAATATCAAATACATATTTGGAAATTCAATACCAAAGTATTTAAATAAACTAGGAAGTATAGGTACTATAACATAGATTCATAATCCCACCATTTGAATAGCTGTATAACTTATTTCTTTCTCTGAGTGAGTTGCCAACTCATTTGTATTGGCTATAACTGATTCATTTCCTAGTTTTGAGTTCCCAAACCTATACTAATTTCATGTATAAATTCATTTATTTGAGTAACTTTCTTCAAAGTTATTGAGGATCATTTACTTTGTAGTTATTTAGTCATTTTAGCACCATTTCTGAGAGGCTTGACTTTTATTGAACTAATTTCATTCTTGTCAAAACTGAGTTGGGAATATTTTTATATTTCTGTATAAATACACTGGTATTTATGTCTAAATCAATACCATATAGTGATGGTCATCATAGCTATATAATGAGTCTTGAAACTGGATAGATTCTTTTCTCCAAATTTTCCTCATACAGTACATTTTTTTTTTGATATAGTATATCCCGATTATGGTTTCTTCTCCTCCTACTCCTATCAGTCCCCACCCCAAACAGACCCACCTCCTTTTTGTCTCTTTTTAGAAAACAAATAGGCATCTAAAGGATAACAATAGGATCAGATACAATAAAATATAATAAGATGCTGGGGATGTCTTTATGTATGCTGTAAATGTATTGCTCTGATTTCATTGATAAATAAAATGCTGATTGGCCAGTAGCCAGGTAAGAAGTATAGTATAGGTGGGACAAGCAGAGAGGAGAATTCTGGGAAGTGGAAGGCTGAGTCAGGAGATGCTGCCAGCTGCTGCCATAAGAAGCAAGATGTAAAGATACCAATAAGCCACAAGCCATGTGGCAAGGTATGGATTTATAGAAATGGGTTAATTTAAGATGTAAGATCTAGCTAGCAAGAAGCCTGAGCCATTAGGCATACAGTTTGTAATTAATATAAACCTCTGTGTGTTTAATTGGACTTGAGCAGTTGCAAGACTGGCGGGTGAGAGAGATTTGTCCTGGCCATAGACTAGGTGGAATACAGAAAAACTCCTGTTACAATAAGATGAAACAAAAACTAACACATTGGGATTAGACAAAACTAACAAACAGAAGGAAAGAGCCTGAGAAAAGGCACAAAAAACAGACAGATATAGATGCAGGGATTCATTTGCACATTTAGGAATCCCATAAAAACACAAGACCAGAAGCCACAACATTCAAACAAAGAACCAGTAGTTTAAGGGGGAAAAAGAAAGATAGAAAAAGAAAAACAAGCCCTGACATGATGCTATGAGACTAGGAACCTCAGAGGATGCTGTTGAGTTCATTTTCTGTTGATTATCTACTGCTGGGCATGTGGCCTACCCTAAAGAGTGGTTTGTTTCCCCAGTGAGACTCCCTTGAAGAAAATGAAATTTTCATTTGCAAGTAGCTATCAATTGTAGCTAGACTCTGGACTGGGATGAGGGCATGTGTTCACTTCACCTTTCAGCTCTAGAACCCATCTGGTACAGACCAATGCAGACCCTATGCGTGGTGTCTAAGCCTTTGTGTGTTGGTCCTGTTGATTTAGAAGGCCTTGTTTCCTTGGTGTTCTCCATTTCCTCTGGCTTTTCCACCTCCTCTTCCATGGGGTGCCCTGAGCACTGAGGGGAGGGACTTGGTGTCGACATCTCTTTTAGGGCTGAGGTCTCTCACTCACTGCCTGGTATCTGGCTATGGGTCTCGTATTTGTTTCCATCTGCTGCAGAAGGAAACTTCTCTGATGATGGCTGAGCAAGGCGTATGATCTACGAATATAGCAGAAACTCATTAGGAGTCATTTTACTGCTACCTTCCTTTAGCAACAAAGTAGTATTTGATTTTACCCTAGGTCCTTGGGCTAGCTATTCTCAGGTTGGGTAGTGGTTACATTTATGTGGAGTGAAGCGGGCCTTATGATAAATTAGACATTGGTTGTTAACTCCCACAAGCTTTGTGCTGTGGTTGCACTAGCATATAGTGCAGACAGAACACTGATCGAAGTATTTCTCCTGGGTTGGTATTTGTTTCTTTGTGGGGAATGGCAGAATATTTTCTGATATCAAGAACACTGTCCATAGGGGGTAAAAGCTCCAGGTAGGCACCAGCTTGACTCCTTTATGTTCAATGAGTTGTGTAGGCGTTGTCTTCAGTGATGAGCTCTTGCTGTTCTTTGTGGAGAGCAACCTGTAGTCTTGGCAACAGCCTGAGATGTTTGGAGTTACTCATGGGACCCCTTTGACCAACAACTCAATTAGATATAACTCATTACCAGTACTGGAAGTTTCATTTGATGACAAGAGTCTCTGTCTCCCCCTTTATTTGGTGATTTCATTTAGATCACCATAATATATGTATATATTTTAGGAAGCTTCTACAGTATTAAGTTTCCACAGTAGCCCTCAAATGGCTCTTAATTTTAGTTGTCTTTCCATGTATTTCCTACATTATCCTTCTCTTCTCTCTCCCTGCTTACTTTATCTTCCTGTTCTGTTTCCCCCAACCCATCTATTTATAGCTATCTATTTTATTTCCCCTTCCTCAGGAGATCTCTCTCCTCTAATTCTTTACTATTTACCCAACATCTGTAATTTTATAGATTGTAACTTGCTTATCATTGATTTAACAGCTAGTATCCACATGTTAGTTAATACGTACCATATTTGTCTTTCTAGGTATGGGTTACCTCACTCAGGGTGACTTTCTTCAAGTTCAATCCATTCACCTGAAAATTTCATGATTTAATCTTTAATGGCTGATAATATTCCACTGTATAAATGTACCACATTTTATCTACTCACCTGTTGAGGGACATCTATGTTGTTTTTCATTTCTGGCTGTTAAGAATAGAGCAGCAATGAACATGATTATGTCTGTTTATGGTAAAATGAAGTATCCTTTGGGCATATGTGGGAATGTGAATGTAATTGGCCCCCATAAGCTCATAGGGAGTGGCACTATTTTGGAGGTGTGGCCCAGTTGAAGTAGATGTGATCTTGTTGAAGGAAGTGTGTCACTGTGGGGGCAAGCTTTGAGGTCTCTTTTGCTTAAGCTTGACTCATTGTTACAGTTGCCTTCCAGTTGCCTTATAATCAAGATGTAGACAGCATCATGACTGCCTGCTATGATGATAATGTACTGAACCTCTGAAATTATTAGTGAGCCACTCCAATTAAATGTTTTTCTTTATAAGAATTGTGGTCATGGTGTTTCTTTATAACAATAAAAATCCCAACTATGACAGTATATGTCAAAGAGTTGTATAGCTGGATCTTGAGGTAGACTGACCCCATCATTCTGAGAAACCACCATACTTTCCATAGTGGATATACAAGGGTTTATTTTGTCCCACCAGCAATGACACTCCATATTTTTGCCAGCATGATCTGTCACTTGTTTAATTAATCTTAACCATTCTATCAGGGATAAGGTGGAATACCAAAGGAATTTTGATTTGCTTTCCCTAATGACTGAACACTTCTTTAAGGGATTCTCAATCATCTGAGTTTCCTTTATTGAGAATTCTTTGTTTAGATCGTATCCCATTTTTTAAATTGGGTTATTTTGTTTTCTTGATATCTCATGTTTTAAATTCTTCACATATTTTGGATATTCATTTTCTATTGGATGTATAGTTGGTAAAAATCTTTTCCCAATCTGTAGGCTGCTGCTTACATCCAAATGATGTCCTTTGCCATACAGAAGCTTCTCAGTTTTATGAGGTTTTGTTTCTTAATTGTTGATCTTAGTGCCTGTGTTAATGGTTTTCTGTTCAGAAAGTCATCTCCTGTGCCAATGAGTTCAAGGCTGTTCCTTCTTTGTCTTCTAATCACATTTATTATATCTGGTTTTATGTTGAACTCTTTGACCTATTTGGTGTTGAGTTTTGTGTAACTGTATGTTACACAAAAGTATGTTCTATTTGGTTCTATTTGGATTCTTCTTCATGTAGACATCCAGTTTGACCAGTACCATTTGTTGAAGGTACTGTCTTTTCCCCAGTGTGTATTTCTGGCTTCTTTATAAAAAAAAATCATGTGTCCATAATTATGGGGATTTATGTCTTAATCTTCAGTTTGAGTCTGTTGATATACATGTCTTTATGTGCCAATGTCTTGCTGTTATTACTATAGCTGTGTAGTACAACTTGAAATTAGAGAAGGTGACACCTCCAGCTGGTCTTTTATTTTTCAGGATTGCTTTAACTAGTCTGTTTAATTAATTAATTTTTTGGTTTGTGTTTCCATATGAAGCTGATTAAGATCTGTGAAAAATTTCATTGGGATTTTGATGGGGATTAAATTGAATCTGTAAATTACTTTTGGCAGGATGGTCATTTTTACTATATTAATCTTATCTATCCATGAGCATGGGAAATCTTTCCATCTTCTGATATTCTTCAATTTCTTTTTTTCAGAGACTTGAAGTTTTTGTCATACAAGTCTTTCACTTGTTTGGTTCAAGTTACCTGAAGACATTTTATATTCTTTGAGGCAATTGGGAAGGTATTATTTCCCTGATTTCTTTCTCAATCTGCTTGTCATTTGTATATAGGGGGGCTACTGATTTTTGTGAGTAAATTTTTTTATCTGGCTATTTTGCTGAAAGTATTTATCAACTGAGGGAGTTTCCTTGTGGAATTTTCAGTTTATGTATATTGACATATCATCTATAAATGGCTTCTTCCATTCCAATTTATGTCCCTTTGATCTCAGTTAATTGTTTCACTACTCTAGGTAAGAATTCAAGTACTATATTGAATAGATATGGGGAGAGTGGACAAATTCTTTTGCTCCTCTTAGTGGAATTGCTTTGAGTTTCTCTCCATTTCAGTTGATGTTGGCTATGGGCTTGCTCTAAACTCCATTTATGTTGAGGTATGTTCTTTGTATCCCTAATTTCTCCAAAACTTTTATCATGAAGGGGAGTTGAATTTGTTAAAGGCCTTTTCTGTATCTAATGAGATGATTATATGTTTTTTGTCTTTCAGTTTGTTTATATGGTGGATCATTACATTTATCTATATATGTTGAACAATCCTTGAATCTTTGGCATAAAGACTACTTAGTCATGGTAGATGATCTTCTTGATATGTTCTTGGATTTGGTTTGCAATTATTATTTGAAAAATTTTGCATCTGTGTTCACAAGGGAAATTAGTCTGTAATTCTCTTTTTTTGTTGGGCCTTTTTATGGTTTGAGTATCAGGGTAACTGGCTTCATAAAATGAATTGGACAATGTTACCTCTGTTTCTATTTTGTGGAATAATTTGAAGAGCATTGGTGTTGACTCTTCTTTGAAAGTCTGGTATAATCTTGCCTTAATACCATCTGGTAATTTTTTTTATTGTCAAGAGTGTAATTATTGCTTCTATTTTGGTAGGGGTTACAGGCCTGTTTAAATTGCCTATCTGATCATGATTTGACTTAGCAAGTGTATGTATAGAGAACATTACTCATTTCTTTTAGATTTTCCAATTTGGTGGAGCACAGGTTTTTAAAGTATATTCTATGATTCTCTGGCTTTCCTCCATGTTTGTTATGTCCCCCTTTTCATCTCTAATTTTGTTAATTTGATCTTTCTCCTTACCTTTTAATTAGTTTGGCTAATGGTTTGAAAATCTTATTGATTTTCTCTAATAACCAACTATTTGTTTCATTGATTCTTTATATTTTTTTTAGTCTATTTTATTGATCCCAGCACTGAGTTTGATTATTTCTTGCCATTTACTCCTTTTGGGTGTTATTTATTCTTCTGTTTTAGAGCTTTTAAATGTGCTGTTAAGTTACTCATATGAGATCTCTCTAAATTTTTTTATGTAGGCACTTGGTGCTATGAATTTGCCTCTAGAACCATCTTAATTATTTTCCCCAAGTTTAGGTTTAGGTACATTGTGTATTTGTTTTCATTCAGTTCTAGAAAGTCTTTAATTTCTTTCTTGACCCATTTTTTTTTTTTTTTTTTTTGTTCAGTAGTGAGTTTCAAGGTTCCATGAGTTTGTAAGTTTTCTGCTACTGATATCTAACTTTAGTCAGTGGTGGTCAGATAGGATGTAGGATGTTATTTTAATTTTCTTATATCTGTTGAAACTTGCTTTGTGTCTGAGTATGTAGTTAATTTTGGAGAAAGTTCTGTGAGGTGCTGAGAAGAAGTATATTCTTTTGAGTTTAGATGAAATGTTCTGTAAATAACTGTTAGGACCATTTGGTTTATAACATCAGTTTGCTCCAGCTTTTGTCTGTTTAGTTTTTGTCAGGATGACCAGTGGGATATTGAAATCTCCCATAATTAGCATGTAAGAGTCAGTATGTGATTGAAGCTTCGTAGTGTTTCTTTTATGAACTCGGATGTACTTGTGTTTGGTGTATAGATGTTAATAATTGCAATGTCCTCTTGATGTATTTTTCCTTTGAGTATACAGTGACCCTCTTTATATCTTCTGATTAGTTTTGGTTTAAAGTCTATTTTGTCAGTTATTAAAATGGCTATACCAGCTTGCTTCTTAGGTCTATTTGCTTGGAATATCTTTTTTTCCTCCTTTACCCCAATGTTACCTTTTCCTCCTTTATCTTTGAGGTTAAGATGTGTTTTTTGGATACAGCAGAAGCATTGATCCCATTTTCACATCCATTCTGTTAATCTGTGTCTTTTATTGGGTAATTGAACCCATTGATGTTGAGAGATGTTTATGAGCAGTGTTTATTGATTACTGTTATGTTGGTGGTGGTGGTGGTAGTGGTAGTGATGAGTGTGTGTTTGTGTGTGTTGTGTATGTATATGTTTTCCCTATTTTGATTTGCTGGTCTGGGTTTTTTTTATTCCTTGTGTTTTCTGTGTGTGATTAACCTCTTTACTTTGGAGTTTTCCTTCTAGAAAGTTCTGTAGAGCTGGATTTGTATATAGTATTGCTTAAATTTGGCTTTATATGGAATGCCATATTTTCTCCATCTATTTTGATTGAAATTTTGCTGGGTATAGTAGACTAGGCTGGCATCTGTGGTCCCTTAGAGTCTGCAGAGCATCTGTGCAGGCCCTTCTGGCTTTTGGAGTCTCTGTGGAGAAGTCAGGTGTTATTCTAATAGGTCTGGCTTTATATGTTACATGTTCTTTTTTCCTTGCAGCTTTTAATTTTTTTTTATTTGTTCTGTACATTTAGTCTTTTGATTATTTTGTACCAATGGGAATTTCTTTTCTGGTGTTTAAGGATATGTGATCAGACTCTTTGGTGTATGAATACCATATAGCTTTTGGTGTTCTGTTTGTTACTTGTGCATGGATAAGTGTGTCCTTCCATAGGGAAATTAAGGAAATTTTCTTCTATGATTTTGTTGACAATATTTTCAATGCTTTTTGAGTTTGATTTCTTCTTCATCTGTTCCTAGTATCCTTAGATTTTATCTTTTCATAGAGTGCTAACTTTTCTGGATGTTTGATTTAATTTTTCTTGGAGCAAGATACTCACTTGTCCTGTTACGTCTTCAATGCCTGAGGTTCTCTCTTCCATTTCTTGTATTCTGTTGGTGAGGCTTGCCTCTGAGGTTCTTGTTCATATTCCTAAATTTTTCAATTGCAGATCTACCTGTTTATTTTCTTTATTAATTCTCTTTCCACTTTTAGAATTTGAACTGTTTCATTTATCTTCTTCTACTCTTTGTGATTTCATAGCTTTCTTAAAGGGATTTTTTAGTTTCCTCTTTAAGGACTTTTATTATATTCATAAAAGATGTTTGAAAGGCCTCTTTCTTTTGTTTCAGCTATGTTGCAATACTCAGAGCCTACAGTGGTGTGGTTGCTAGCCTCTATTGGAGACTTACTGTCCTGGCTGCTATTGATTATAGCTTTTTATCATAATTTTTTTTTTTGATTTTTCGAGACAGGGTTTCTCTGTGTAGCTTTGTGCTTTTCCTGGAACTCACTCTGTAGCTCACAGAGATCTGCCTGGCTCTGCCTCCCAAGTGCTGGGATTAAAGGCATGAGCAACCACTGCCCAGCTTAACATAATTTTTTAATTGATTCTTTCAGAATTTCACATCATGTACCCCAATTTTACTCATGTTCCATTCCCCTTGTATCTGCCTTCCACCCTTGTAATCTCACTTCACAAAAAATAAAAAAAAAAATACATCTCACCAACGCCTCTGGGCAGCCCCAACCTGCTCCTCTGTCAATCACAGCCCTTTCTCGCACCCGTCACAGCTGTTGTACTTGTGTCACTCTGCTCCTCTGCCCTTCTCCTCTGTCCATCACATACTCGTTTGTTGTAGTGGCATTAGGTACGTGGTATAGTCACACAGTATGCCCTTTTGCCTAAACAGCTTTCATTGCTATGAGTCATCGGTCTGCTTCAAGGCCTCTGGCTTCACCATTGACGCCCATGGAGACTCCTCTTAGACATCCTGCAGTTGCCAGAGTTGTGGAGGTCCTATGCCCATGGTTCTGCAGGAGAGTGAAGATCTGAAGCGCCCCCCAACCCCATCTGCTTTGCGATTCTACTAGATTCTCTGGCAAGGATGGGTGTCCCAGATACTGAGACTGGTTCCCAGGGAATGAATGCTGGAGTTTGGGGTAGAGATAAAGGGGTGAATTGGGGGGAGGAAGGTTGGAGAAGATAAGTGTAATCCACTGGAGTAGAGGCAGAGAGGGAGGGGAGACAGCAGCAGGTGGTCTGCTTCAGAACTGGGGATGAGGTCGGGTGGAGCAGGGGAGATGCGAGTTGAAGGAGAGGAAGAGCTTCTCCAACTTTTCCACAACATTTCCTTCAGTGATTCTAAATCCCTTCTGTTTTTATGTCAATTTTAGCAGAATTACATCTGTGCATGCAGGCTTTCTTAGCAAGTAATTTCATAACAATTGTGCTGTTTGGGATTTAGTATTTTGAATAAAATTTGCCCCATAGGCTTATATATTCGAATGTTTAGTTATCAGGGAACAGCACTGCTTGAGAAGGATTAGGAGATAGGTCTTGTTGGAGGAAGTGTGGCCTTGGAGGAAGTGTGTCACTGGGAGTGGGATGTTGAGGTTTCAAAAGCCAAAGCTAGGCCTAGTATTGTTCTCTTCCTGTGGATCCAGATCTACATCAGCTGCTTCTCCAGCACAATGTCTGCCTCTGTGCCATTATGCTTCCTGTGGCAATGATAATGGACTAACCCTCTGAAACTGAGCAAGCCCCCAATTAAGTGCTTCCTTTTATAAGAATTACCATTGTCATGGTGTCTTCACAGCAATAACATTCACTAAGACAAGGGATAACTGACAAGTAAATCTTCTATTACATGACAATGATCTATCCCTCCATTTATTCAGATCCTTGACTTCTTTTATCAACCCAGTATAATCAGTCCTATGTATCTTTTGTTATATTTACATCTATTTATTTAGCTTGTTTTTGAGTGATTATAAATTTTGTTGTATTTTAATTTTTGGTGTTTGTAGTTTCATCACTAAATTTTAGATATTCATTTCTTGATCTTGCATAATGTGACCTTTCTAATTTACTTTGTAGCTCTAGGAAAGTTTTGTAGCTATGTTAGAATAGTTCTTTGGACATAGCTCGTCAACTACAAATAGTTTTATGTCTTTCTTCCCCATCTGTATATCCTCAGTTTTTATACATTGTCTGATTGTTGTGGATGGAATTTCTATTTATCATTTGAGAAGGGTGACAGAATAGAAATTATTGACAAATTTTTCCAATGTAGGGAGAAACATTATATTTACCATTAGTCATGTTAATTACATACTTTTCATATGTGCCTATATCAAATTGAAAGGATTCTCTATTCCTCTATTTTTAGTTTTTCTTTATTATGAATGTATATTGAATTTTGTCATTTTTTTGGTATGTCAGTTGATAAGAGCATGCATTTTTCTACTTTAGTTTGTAAATATAGTGAATCTAGTTGCTTGATTTTTGAACATTAATTCCCCATTGGATCTCTGGAAAAAGTGTCCTTGGAAAGGTCTTACAGTCTGGAAATACTTCCTAAATTCCATTTACTATTATGCTAAGAGTTTCTGTGTATATTCTTGGGGACTACGGTGCTTTTTTGATATTGTTGTTTATTATTACAGTTGACTGTTTTCTGGTTTGGTAAACAAATGTTGCATAATAATGCTAACTTTTAAAAATACTCAGCATTTTTCAGTGAAACCAAGAAGTCTGAAAATTTCTTTTCCTTGATAGTTATACAGCTATTCAAATGACTGATTTATAAATAGTCATATTCTTATAACTGATAATTTCTTATGAATTGTCTTGTTTTATGATTTCATATATGTATGGAATTGCTCTTAGTATTTCCTTATTATTTTTTATGCCTTTAGGACCTGTATACTTGTTTTACTTGTTTTGTTTTTTTATTATTATTATAATTTTTAATTTTTTTTTGAGATAGTGTTTCTCTATGCAGCCCTATCTGTCTTGAAACTTGCTCTGTTGACCAGAACTCATAGAGATTCATCTGCCTCTGTCTCCTATGTGCTGGGATAAAAGGCGTGCACCCCAACACTTAGCATATCTTCTCTCTTTTTAAGTTTATGCTTTATACTTGTCAGTTCTATTAATCTCAAAGAACCAGCACTTTACTTTTGCCTTTCTCCTTTTTTCTAGAGTGTGAGGTAGAAACACAGATTCCCACTATCTGTCTCTGTCTCTCTTTTCTCCCCACTTTCTTTGTGATAGGTTCTAGCTCTGTGGGTCAGGTTCTGCTCCCTCTCTGGAGTGCTGGGACTGTAGTTATGTAGCAGCAGGGAAGTCCTCTTTTCTAAAATAGGGATCAGTGCTTTACCTCTCCCTCCCACACTTCTTCAGTGAGTCAGATACAGCTTTTTGGGGAGAGGGGGTTAAAATGTTTTAATTGTTTGAGGATTTCATACACAGATGTAATATGTTGTGATCAAATCTACTCTTCATACTCTCCATTCTGATTTTCCCATATCCTCCCCCATTCACCACCCCCTCAACATCACGTGCTCTTTTTAAAAACTCACTGAGTCCACTTTGTGCTGACAGTGTGTACATGAGTATAAGGCTAGCAACTTGGATTGGTAGGATTAACATAGTAAAAATGGCCATCATGCCGGGCAGTGGTGGCGCATGCCTTTAATCCCAGCACTCGGGAGGCAGAGCCAGGCAGATCTCTGTGAGTTCGAGGCTAGCCTGGGCTGCCAAGTGAGCTCCAGGAAAGGCGCAAAACTACGCAGAGAAACCCTGTCTCGAAAAAACCAAAAAAAAAAAAAAAAAAAAAAATGGCCATTGTACCAAAAGCAATCTCCAGATTCAATGAAATCCTCATTAAAATTCCAACACAATGCTTTACAGACATATTCAGCTTCATATGGAGAAACAAAAAACCCAGGATACCTAAAACAATCCTGTAAAATAAAGGAACTTCCAGAGTTATCACCATCCCTGATTTCAAGCTCTACTACAAGGCAATAGTAATAAAAAACATATGCTAGTGGCATAAAAACAGACAGACTATCAGAGGAATCGAATTGAAGACCCCAACAAATCCACACACCTATGATTTTTTGATAAAGAAGCCAGAAATACACAATGAAAAAAAGATAGCGTCTTCTACAAATGGTGCTGATCTAACTGGATGTCAGCATGTAGAAAATTGCAAATAGATCCATATCTATCACCCTGCACAAAATTCAAGTCCAAGTGAAATAAAGACCCCATGCATCTTTTATTTATTTATTTATTTATTTATTTATTTATTTATTTATTTATTATTATTTTTTATTTTACAACACCATTCAGTTCCACATAATAGCCACAGATTCCCCTGCTCTCCCCCTCCCGCCCCCCTCCCCCAAGCCCACCCCCCATTTCCACCTCCTCCAGATCAAGGTCTCCCCCGAGGACCCGGATCGACCTGATAGACTCAGTCCAGGCAGGTCCAGTCCCCCCCTCCCAGACCGAGCCAAGCGTCCCTGCATAAGTCCCAGGATTGGGACCCGGCACCACCGCACAGCTGCCTCCCAAACAGATCAAGCTAAATGACTGTCTCACCCATTCAGAGGGCCTGATCCAGTTGGGGGCCCCTCAGCCTTTGGTTCATAGAGCACAGGGACAAATAACCAAATGAATGGAAGCCCATGCATCTTAATATGCATATATTCACATTATCTATAGCTTTAACTTGGTGCATTACAGTTGTACATATTTGTGGGATTTGGGATGATAATTGAGATAATTAGCATTTAGTTCCTTAAACACTTACTGTTTTGTTGTTGTTGTTGTCTCCTAGCTCATTGAAATATGCAATTAGTTTTTGTTAATTATAGTCACTCTTAACTGGGTGGCCATGGTGCATACCTTTAATTCCAGAACTGGTGAGGCAGATCTCTGGGTTAGAAGCCAGCCTGGTCTACATAGGAAGTTCCAGGACAGCCAAAGCTATGCAGAAAAACCCTGTCTCAAATACCAATAAATAAATAAATAAATAAATAAATAAATAAATAAATAAATAAATATAAGAAAAAATATATATCTTTTAAAAATTATAGTCACTTTGTTGTGGTTTTCAATAATATACTATACTATATTAAATATACTATATTAAATCACACTTTACAATCCTTTTATAGCATTCCCATTCTCCTACCCCTATTCTGTCTCCTAATTCCATGATGTCAACTTTTTTTTGCTTCTGCATAAAAATGAGACTATGAGTTTTTCTTTCTGTACCTGTGTTATATCACTTACATACTGCCATCTAATTCCATGTACTTTATAACAAGTGATAGGATTTCATTCTTTCTTGAGTGGTTCCATATCTTGGTAATTACTAATAATGTTGTAATAAATTTTGGAGTGCAGTTAACTACTCACCATATTTATTTTCTTTCTTTGGATGTATACTTAATAATAACTAGATAATACTGTGGTTGTATTTCTAAATTTTATTTTGAGGAATCTATATTGTTTTAAATAATGGCTTTACTAATTTAAATTCCTTCCAATAGCATATAATTTTTATAATAAACTTAAATTTTAATTAATACCTCTTTATGTACTGGAATTTTCCCAAGGGTCTGCCCTGAGAAATTCTTTCCCAGAGTCCTGTTTACTTTATTTCTCTAAGACAAAATTCTATCTGCACAGCTCCAGCTCTGTCGTCACACTCAGCTCCTCTCTGTGCCCACTTTTCCTGTCCTCTCATAGTCCCAACTAAGCTCCTGTGCTTTCAACCTCATCTTCGTCCTCTGTTCCTTTGTCCTCCATCTTTCCATCCTTACTCTTTACTCCTGGCTCTGAGAAACTCTGCTCTCTTCTCTTCTCTCCAGCTATGCAGCTCTGCCTGCCCAGGAATTCTGCTCCAGTCTTTACTGCACCTGGTTTTGCAAAAAGTCCTATTGTTCTAAGTCAATAACTCTGCAATACTAGCCACAAGGTCTGAAGGCAAGGGATTGTCTGATCTTCATTTGCACAAGAAACATACCTGTGCATCTATAGTTTGCCTGTCTCCTAGGCTCTGCAACTGTGTCACCTCATGGATCAGAAGTAGGACTGAAAAGCTTAACTGTATGCCCTATGGCCTAGTAGTATTTGAGCACACAAGAATTTCATAGCAGAAGACAGCTGATATATAGTAAAAGCTAAACAACCCCAAATATTCCTTGAAGGACTCCTTCTTTTTCATTGGTAGTGTTTTGAAAATTTTTTCATGTACATTTTGGTGACTTACATATCATGTTGGGGAAAATAGCTTCAGAATATTTGACTAATGGGATTTTCTATATTAATTTTTATTTTTGCTATTGCTTATGTTCTCTATACATCCAAGACATTAATTCCTCTTAAATGAATGGTTTGTGAACAGTTTTCCTGTTCTATAGGGTTTTTCTTCACTCTGTTCATAATTCCTTAAGTTGTGTAGAACTTTCTTAGTTTAGTATACTCCTGTTTGTGTATTTCTACATTTTTTGTCTTCTGTGTTTTATGTAAGAACATACCCCCCCCCACCAGTATCCTGAAATAGGTTATATTGTATTTTCTTCTATGTTTCATAGTTTAAGGTCTTGTACTTAAGGACTTGATCCATTTTGAGTTGGTTTTTGCATATGGAAAGCTAGAGGGATCTACTTCAGTTCTGCCTTTCCCATCATCATTACTGAAGAAAGTATCATTTTTCCCATATTTGTCCTTGTCAGTGTTTTTGAAACCCAGTTAAGGGTTTATTTTTGGGTTCTCCCTGTTGTTCTGTTGGTCCATGTGCCCATTTTTTTTTAATGCCAAGACTATGACATTTTGATTCTTACAGCTTTGTAGCACGTTTTGAAGTCTGTTGGGGTGATGTTTCCATCTTTGTTATTTTTGTTCAAGATTGTTCTGCATATTTGGGAGCTGTAATGTTTAATATTGGTTGTCAGTTTGCTGGATTTATATTCACCATGGAAACAAATCTTTCAGCATACCCAAGGAAGTTTCTAGATGGAGTTAATTGAGGTAGGAAGACTTGCCCTAAATGTGGATCATACCATTTTAGTTGATAAAGTTCTGGAATGAACAAAGAGTAGAAAGTGAGCTGATCACCAGGATCTATTTCTTTTTGCCTCTTGGCTGTAGATGTCATGAGATCAACTGCCTCAGACTTCTGCCATGAGTGAATGAACCCTCAAACCACAGACCAAAATTGCTAGTTTATTCCCACGACAATTAGATAGCAATGAAGCTGTCAGACACATGAAACTGTCCAACAATGATGAGTGAGAAATGCAAACCTCCTCTGTCACAGCATCTTAACTTGCTACATTAAAAAGAACTCATATGCGTATGTGTCCAAACCTTTTTAAATGTATACTTTCCTCCTTGATAAGATAGAAAATTGCAAATATTTTGCTTCATCTTTCTGAGTATAGTTTTTTCTAAAGGAAGTAAAAGCTTTTTATTTTATTCCAAAGCTTGTCACTGCTTCAGGTTTGAAAGTTGAGGAGGTGACATATATTATACGTTAGCCAACTTGTTCAGCTAATTATATTCTTACTATATTTGAACAAAGTGAGAAGAAAAACCTATTTAAATATCTCATAGGTTTTTTTTCTCCATTAACTACTTTCTAGGTATAATAAGAAATCTGGTGCAGCTTCTGTGATCTAACAGTACAACTTTTTGGCGCGCGCGCGTGTGTGTGTGTGTGTGTGTGTGTGTGTGTGTGTGTGTGTGTGTATGTATATAATTTTATGATTCTCTAAAGATCCAGCAGTTGCCTGCCAAGGACCCTTGAGCTGCCCCACATGGCTTGCAGACATAGATCTGTGCTGTTGTGAATTACCACCAAGGGAGTGGCCAATGTAGAGACTAGGAACTGTTCCAAGTGCTGAGAGTAAGTGGCTGAGTGCCAACCATGGAACATCTGTTATCACCCCTAGAAGTTCTGGGGGTGTCTCAGAGTAAGGGATCATTGGAAAGGAAGAAGAGAGCTTCTGGGCAGAGAGAGAGGGTAATCAGGTCATGTGACATAAAAGCAAGTATGTTATTGGAGAGAGGAGTATGAGGATAGGCAATAGCAGGATGAGGATCAATAACTACAAAGTATATCTGAATATTTCATAATGAGATTTATCACTTTTGTCTGATAATTTAGACAATAAAAAAGGGACTGAGTGATGGCTCAGCAGTTAAAAGTATTTGTGCTCTTGCAGAGGACCCAGATTTGGTTACTGGCACTCACGTAGGGGCTCACAGGTGCCCATTAATTCTAGTTCTGAGGAACCTGGTGCCCTCTTTTGGCCTCTGTGGGTATCAGGCACAGACATGTGTGCAGGCAAAAACTCATACATATGTAATAAATCTTTAGAAATCTTTTGAAAAGAACAAAAACAATATTGAAAAAGGGAAATGGTTATTTGTGTTTACATTGCACATATAATTGTATTAAAACAACATTACTGTGGCATTAGAGGAGTCATATTTCAATGCTAACTGGATATTTTAAAAAAGATCTTGAGATGAGATTTTAGTTTGTATCTCTCCCCATTTTTAACACATACTAAGAACATGAGAAAATGGAAAATGCAATGCATACAAAAATAATCTTAAAAACAGAAAGAATATTATTTACCAGGTACTCACCTTAGGCCAAAAGAAAATAGAAAGTTGTTATTTAGTTTGTATAAATCATCTGTTCTATAAGATAAAGTGTTTGGATGAGGAACCCAACCAGAAATCTAGAATAACTAAGCCTACAGATCATAACATACAGACTTGTTAGAGTAAACAGCATTCACTTTAGAAGCTACAGCAAAGTGGAATGAATGATTCAAGTATTTGTATAGTGTGTGTTCAGTCCTGATAAAGTCTGAAACCTCAGTTAGTGTGCTGGTGAGCTCAGATTGTCACATTAATATTGCTACAAATTGGCACTTTAGAAAGTTGGGATGATAACTGCATTCTAAATCCTTAATTACATGGTTGGATAACTAGTAAAATCCCCCATGTAAAGGGAAATCAGTACCAGGGATAGGGTTGAGGGAGTATGGACATAATGCCTATTAACCATTTTGGTCAGTGATGTTAAGCTCATGCCTGAATCCTCATTCTAACTTTTAATATGCTCAGCCTTAGCCATTTACATGAACTCTTCTCCCTCCACCTCTGGTAGGAGTGCTAATGATCAGTAAAGTAGCTGAGAAGAATTAGTAAGTGGCTATTAAATGATGGCATAGCAGTTTTATCCTACAACTGGATGTAGAAAGAAATGTGAATTAAGTCTCAGTCATATTAGCATCCTATTGTGCCAGATTTGAAGGGATCATTAGAGAAGTCAGTTTGAACAGGGAGCTTGTTGCCTATGGGGGATCCCATGTCACTCTTACTTAGCAATGGCCATTAGTTACTTTTTCATAAAGGGGTGTAAACCCTATGCCCATTTACATTTTTCCTTCATAGCATAAAGATTCTCAGTGTCTTAGTTTTCTATATAGTATGCTTTAAAAAGTCTTTTAAAGATCTCACCTGTTGTATTTTAAACAAATTTGATTAAGAGAGACGGTTATTTTTAAAACACTCAGAATATAAGATTCTTTTAGATATTATTTGATTTAAATAGTAATAAAAATGATGACAGCATCAAAAAAGACCAATGTTAACTGGTGTTATGTGGTTTTTCTTTTTGTTTCTCACACTTCAGTTGGAGTCCATGCTATTAAAACCCCAAGCTGGTGATTGTTTATCTATCTACTTTTCTTTTTCTTATGTTTTGTTTTTATGTTCTTGTGGTAATACCTACTGTTTTCATTATTTTGCATATTTCTCTTTCTCCAGAATGATGAATGTATATGCATTAATATATAAAATATATTTAATAGCAGAGGCGTATAAGCATATTTTGTATGTTGTCCTTCCCCCTCCCATCTGTGGGGTATTATTATTTTTTCTTTTAATAAAAATTATTATTTAAGAATTTCATGCAGTATGTTTATTATAATTTTTCCTGTCCTCCAACTCCTCCCAGATCTCCCCTTATCCCTTTATACCCAACTTTATGTTTCTTCTTCTCTTAAAAAAACCAACCTCATCAAAAGAAAAGGGCACTCAAAAACATTGAGTCCATTTTGTGTGGGCTAACTACTCCTGAGTATGGAGCCTTCCCTGGAGTGTAGTTGATACACCCAGTATTACTCCATTGAAGAAAATTGATCTTCCTTCTCCCAGAATCTATCATTTGTGAATAGTTTCTTGGTTAGGGTTGGGCTTTTGTCTGTCCTGAGTAATGCATCTTTCAAACCTCAACAGCTTCTTTTCTCAGTAATTATCATAGAGACCTACAACTGGACAATGTTCAGAAAGCTAGACTTTGGAGTGACCAGCCCTGAATGGGATGTCCTCTTCATATCCTCCCTCAAGACTTAGGGACATTTGCAGAAGGGGGATGGAAAGATTTTAAGAGCCAGAGGTGTGGACAGTTTTAGGAAAACTGCATTTTCCCTGAGACACAACAGGGCAGATGCATATATGAACTCATAAAGACTATGATAGCTGGGGGTAGGTTGGGGGAAAGACTGGGTGGTGGGAGGAGGAAAGAGAGGGGAATCTGTGGTTGGTGTGTAAAATGAATAGAAAATCTCTTAATAGTAAAAAAAGGGAGAAAAGATTATGATAGCAAGTATGCTATCTTTTCTATCAATATTAGGTTTTCAACATTTTCTAGCCATTGAACATTTTAAAAAGGCATACAAGCCCTGCAGAATACTCCATTTAAATTGTTTATAGATATATGTCTATAAATAATCCCATAATGAACATATTAGCATATAAATATACATATTTGAATCTGTACTTATTTCCTTGTATAGATTTCTTGAAAGATTAATGGATCAAAAGATATGATTATTTCCTAGAGCTCAGAATGTCTCTTTAAAAGGTCATGTGATTGTATATTTAATTGCATATTTAACCAGACCAAATACTCAGACAGATGGAATGTGGTTCTTAGGCACAAAGATTTAAGGCATTGAATTGGGAAACAGGTTCATCATACTAAAGAAATACCATTCTATTGTGCCAGGCCATAGAAGTTTTAGGTCAGGATAGATTTAAAGGATGAAATCAATACAACACATTCATGAATACAGAACAAAGTGGAGCCACTGTTTCTTTGTCCACCAGGGAGAGAGGGGGAAACTCTGGAAAAGGTCACCAAGCCATGGCATCAGGGAGCCTTCCACCATACAAAACAGGGAATGTAACCCTTCTCTTCTGGTTCTTAAAGAGTCACATATCTTCAGAGAAGACCACACCCATCAGGCCAATCTGTTCCATTCATTAGACCAAATGGCAGAATTCCCACATTTCCCCCTTTTTGTCTAAAATAAAAAGTGTTGCTGATCCTAACAGCTCCCTCAGGGGAGGGAGGGAGAAGATGCTGCAGCATCAATGACACAGACACCCAATGTCAGTTGAAGGCAAACAACAAACTCCTTTATTTAATAATGGGTGTGGCCCTATATACCCTCCTTTCAGCACCCAGCCTGTGTCACAATCTGGTGGCATTGTATGGTCATCCCTCATTGACTGTACATGATTAGGAACTCTGACAGCACCTGTTTCTAGGTCCTCAGGCAGACTCTGCAAGTTTAGGAACTCGGACAGTGACCAAGAACTATGACAGCACCTGTTGCTAGGCCCTCAGGCAGACTTCAGGTTGTTTCATAAGGAAATATGTTATGTGTATGCCTTGGCAACTGGTTTGAGCCAATTTCTTTGATCCTATGTGCCTGTCCTACTACAAAAAGAAAGTATTTAATCTAGTAAAACCTAGTAAAAAACTATATACAATAAAAACTATTAGCATATATTTTCCAGAAAGAAGGAAAGGTAATAATGTTAACAAAAATTGAAACTACATGCAACAAGAACAATTACCAAGTAAGGAATAAATCCTAGATGTCCAGACTATAGGTAATTGGCAATTTTTATAGCAATTACTCCAATAGTTGTCCTTTTCTGAAGAATCTGATTTGTACCTAATATGTCCTTGGCTAAGATTCAGGAGGATTGTAACTGTTAACTATTGAGTCTTCAACCTCATCAAAGATCCAAGAAAGAAAATAATACTACCTAAGTAAGCAAGAAGTACAAGCAAGCAACTTCCAAAAAATGCAGGGAATGACAGAAACAGCTGGCTGCCTAGATAGTCACCGAAGGTTCCTCTGTAATGTTGGGGCACCCAACTTTGGCTTATAGGCCCAGATTATCTGACAGATCTTTTTCAGAAGCAGGGAATTTTGAAAGACTGTCCCACCCTGTCTTGGCAAAGCTCAGCAATTGCTTTTCTTTGTGTCCTTATTGTCCAGATTGGACAGCAGTTGAGGCAAGGGCAGTTTCTTACCCAATAGGCCAGTTTTGCCAAGAAGAAAACAAACCCCATATGGAGTGTCTTTGGTGCCCATCATCATCTCAGGAGTATATTGATGCTGCCAGGAGCAGATGTCTCACATCAAAAGAATTCTAGGTTATTAAAACATTTTAAATGCCATATTCTGTAGGTCTTTGAATTATTTGAAGATGGCCAATATATCTGAAATATATCTCTGTATGACCTTGGACTAACTAACAATGGCTATTAGTTTGACAAACATGGGTAACTATTAGCTTAAGGACTGAAGTTTCACATTATAAAATTGAACAAGCCTCTGAGACTGCAACTGTTCCCTGAGACAGAGCCTGACAGCACTCGACTGGACTAAGAGGCCAATTGGCAGGCAGACCTCCTGCAGACAGGTCAGACTACCACCATATACCACATGCTAAGACTGCATCTACTCCCTGAGACAGAGCCCACTAGTGCCAGTTGGTCTAAGAGCTGCTCCCTAAGACAAAAAGTCCATCAGTATCAACTAGACCAGGAGCTCCCACTGGGTCAAGAGTATCAGTCAGACCAAGAGAGGCTCCCTCAGACACAGACACCTTTTGCACCAAGTGGAGAAGGAGATGGGCAGACACCAGTGCAAAAATACAGTCAACAACATAAAAACCAATATGGATCCTTCAGAACCTACATCAGCAAGACCTGAACATCCCAACACAGAAGAAACAGAAGATATCTACCATAAAATGACTTTAAGAAGATATTAGAGATCTTAAAAGAAGAAATGAAAAATTCCCTTAAAGAAATTGAGGAAAAGTCAAACAAAAAATGGGAAGAAATCAGTAAATCCCTTGAAAGCCAAGAGAAAGCAATTAAACAAATGAGGGAAACAGTTCATGATTTCAAAACTGAAATGGAGTCAATAAAGAACACACAAACTGAGGTAATGCTGGAAGTGGAAAATCTGAGTAAATGAACAGGAACTACAGATGCAAGTATAACCAACAGAATGCAAGAGATGGAAGAGCAGATCTCTGGTGCTGAAGATATGGTAGAAGAAATAGATTCATCAGTCAAAGAAAACATTAAAGCCAAAAAAGTCATGACCCAAAATGTCCAGGAAATTTGGGACACCACGGAAAGACCAAACCTAAGAATAATAGGGATAGAAAAAGGAGAATACCAACTCAAAGGCACAGAAAATATATTCAACAAAATCACAGAAGAATACTTTTCCAACCTAAAGAAGGAAATGCCTATAAAAATACAAGAAGGTTACAGAACACCAAATAGACTGGATCCAAAAAAAAAGTCCCTCGCCACATAATAATTAAACCACTAAACATACAGAATAAAGAAAAAATATTAAGAGCTGCAAAGGGAAAAGGTCAAATAACATATAAAGGCAGACCCATAAGAATAACACCTGACTTCTCAATGGAGACTCTAAAATCCTGAAGGTCCTGGACAGACATTATGCAGATACTAAGAGACCATGGATGCCAACCCAGACTAGTATACCCAGCAAAACTCTCAATCAACATAGACAGAGTAAACAAAATATTCCATGATAAAACCATATTTAAACAATATCTCTCCACAAGTCCAGCCCTACAGAAAGCATTTGAAGGAAAAATCCAACCTAAGGAAGTTAGATACAACTATGAAAACACAGGCAATAGATTGTCCCATACCAACAAATACCAAAGAAGGAAACATACAACACTACCACCAAAAAATAACAGGAATTAACAATAACTGGTCATTAGTATCTATCAATATCAATGGTCTCAATTCACCTATAAAAAGACACAGTCTAACAGAATGGATATGAAAACAGGACCCATCCATTTGCTGCATACAAGAAACACACCTCAACTTCAAAGACAGACACCACCTCAGAATAAAATGCGGGGAAAAGATTTTCCAATCAAATGGATTTAAGAAGCAAGATGGTATAGCTATCCTAATATCTACTAAAATAGACTTCAAACTAAAATCAATTGAAAGAGATTGGGAGGGACACTACTTATTTATCACAGGGAAAATCCAACAAGATGAAGTCTCATTCTGAATATTTATGCCCCAAATACAAGGGCACCGACATTTGTAAAAGAAACATTACTAAAGCTTAAATCGCACATCAAACCCCATACACTAATAGTGGGAGACTTCAACACCCTACTCTCATCATTGGACAGGTCTGCCAGACAGAAACTTAACAAAGAAATAAGGGAACTAACAGACATTATTACTCAAATAGACTTAATAGATATCTGCCCTGGCCAGCAGGGCTTCAACAGGTTCTCAACCACCCTAAGGATGGAATGATAGGGACAGGAGATAGAAAGGAAATACACCAAAACAAGATTCTGATCAAGGTGCAACTTTATTTTTTCT
Organism: Peromyscus leucopus; assembly: GCF_004664715.2. Taxonomy (NCBI): domain Eukaryota; kingdom Metazoa; phylum Chordata; class Mammalia; order Rodentia; family Cricetidae; genus Peromyscus; species Peromyscus leucopus. The sequence goes on along the minus strand of NC_051067.1, from coordinate 94,497,838 downwards.
CCAGGAGGGTTTATATAGTTCATGCAGGGTAGGGGGAGCAAGAAGCTGTTATCTGCATAGGGTGGGGCAAGCTAACAGGATATTTATGTAGGATGTTTACAGGGTGAAAGGGTCAAGGGCTCTGACTCAATGTCCTGTTGCTAGGCAACCTGACTGTAAGATGATCTAGTTCCTTGTTTTATCGGGGGTCTGTATTTTTCCACTAATTAGAGATTCTGTCCTTGTCCCTGATAGATATCTACAGAATATTCCACCCTAACACAAAAGAATATACCTTCTTTTTAGCACCTCATGGAACCTTTTCCAAAATCTACCACATGCTTGGTCACAAAGCAAATCTAAACAGATACAAAAAATTGAAATAACCTCCTGTGTCTTATCAGACCACCATGGCTTAAAGTTAGATTTCAACAACAACAAAAACTACAGAAATCCTACAATCTCATGGAAACAGAATAATGCCCAATTGAATCACAAACGGGTCAAGGAAGAAATAAAGAAATCAATGATTTCCTAGAATTCAATGAAAACGAATGTACAACATACCCAAACTTATGGGACACCATGAAAGCAGTGCTGAGAAAAATTCATAGCTCTAAATGCACACATAAAGAAGTTGGAGAAATTTCACACTAGTGACTTAACAGCACAACTGAAAGCTCAAGAACAAGAAGAAGCAAACTCACCCAGGAGAAACAGATGCCAGGAAATAATCAAATTGAGGGCTGAAATCAATCAAATAGAAACAAAGAGAACAATACAAAGAATCAATGAAACAAAGAGTTGGTTCTTTGAGAAAATCAACAAGATAGATAGTCCCTTATCCAAATTAACCAAAAAGCAGAGAGAGAGAACATCCAAATTAACAAAATCAGAAATGAAAAGAGGACATAACAACAGACAATGAGGAAATACAGAAAATCATCAGGTCATACTTCAAAAACCCGTACTCCACAAAATTGAAAGAAATGGATGATTTTCTGGATAGGTACCCCATACCAAAGTTAAATCAAGGCCAGATAAACTATTTAAATAGTCCAATAACCCCTAAGGAAATAGAAACGGTCATTAAAAGTCTCAAAAAAAAAAAAAAAAAAAAGCCCAGGACCAGATGGTTTCAGTGCAGAATTCTACCAGATTTTCAAAGAGGAGTTAACACCAATACTCTTCAAATTGTTCCACACCATAGAAACAGAAGGAACATTACCAAATTCTTTGTATGAGGCTACAGTTACTCTGATACCCAAACCACACAAAGATGCAACAAAGAAAGAGAATTACAGACCAATCTCCCTCAGGAACATTGATGCAAAAATACTCCATAAAATACTGGCTAACCGAATCCAGGGACACATAAAAAAGTTATCCACCATGACCAAGTAGGCTTTATCCCAGGGATGCAAGGATGGTTCAACATAAGAAAATCTGTCAAGGTAATACACCATATAAACAAACTCAAAGAAAAAAACCACATGATCATCTCACTGGATGCTGAAAAAGCCTTTGACAAAATCCAACACCCCTTCATGAAAAAGGTTCTAGAGAGATTGGGAATACACGGAATATACCTAAACATAATAAAGGCAATTTACAGCAAGCCGACAGCCAACATCAAATTAAATGGAGAGAAACTCAAAACGATTTCACTAAAATCAGAAACAAGACAAGGCTGTCCACTCTCCCCATACTTATTCAATATAGTACTTGAAGTTCTAGCTAGAGCAATAAGACAACAAAAGGAGGTCAAGGAGATACAAATTGGAAAGGAAGAAGTCAAACTTTCCAATTTGATATGATACTTGATATGATTTGATGTGACGATATGATAGTATACATAAGTGACCCCAAAAATTCTACCAGGGAACTCCTACAGCTGATAAACTCCTTCAGTAAGGTGGCAGGATACAAGATTAACTCAAAAAATCAGTAGCCCTCCTATAATACAAATGAAAAAGGGGCTGAGAAAGAAATCAGAGAAACATCACCCTTTACAATAGCCATGAATAATATAAAATAATAAAATATTAAAATAATATAAAATAATATATAATTTATATATTATTATATAAAATAATATAAAATAATATATAAATAATATAAAATAAAATGGGGTAACTCTAACTAGGCAAGTGAAAGACCTGTCCGATAAGAGCTTTAAGTCTCTGAAGAAAGAAATTGAAGAAGATATCAGAAAATGGAAAGATCTCCCATGCTCATGGATAGATAGAATCAACATAGTAAAAATGGCAATCTTACCAAAAGCAATCTACAGATTCAATGCAATCCCCATCAAAATACCAACACAATTCTTCACAGACTTGGAAAGAACAATACTTAACTTTATATGGAAAACAATAAACCTAGGATAGCTAAAAGAATTCTGTATGATAAAGCAACCTCTGGAAGCATCATGATCCCTGACCTCAAGCTCTACTATAGAGCTATAGTAATAAAAATAGCTTGGTACTGGCATAAAAGCTGACATGTGGACCAAAGGAATCAAATTGAAGACCATGATATTAATCCACACACCCATGAACATATGATTTTCAACAAAGAAGCCAAAACTGTACCATGAAAAAAAAGAAAGCATCTTCAACAAATGGTGCTGGCATAACTGGATGTCACCATGCCACCATGCAGAATATTGCAAATAGATCTGTTGCCATGCACAAAACTCAAGTCCAAGTGGATCAAAGATCTCAACATAAATCCAGTTACACTGAACTTGATAGAAGAGAAAGTAGAAAGTAGTCTGGAACAAATTGGCACAGGAGATTACTTCCTAAATATAACACCAGTAGCACAGACACTGAGAGCGACAATTAATAAATGGGACCTCCTGAAACTGAGAAGCTTTTGTAGAGCAAAGGACATGGTCAATAAGACAAAGTGACAGCCTACAGAATGGGAAAAGATCTTCACCAACCCCACATCTGACAGAAGGCTGATCTCCAAAATACATAAAGAACTAAAAAAGCTAGACATCAAACTACTGAACAATCCAATTTAAAAATGGGCTACAGAGCTTAACAGAATTCTCAACAGAAGAATCTCCAATGGCTGAAAGGTATTTAAGGAATTTCTCAACATCCTTAGTCATCAGGGAAATGCAAATCAAAACAACTCTGAGATACCATCTTACACCTGTCAGAATGGCTAAGATCAAAAACACTGAAGACAGCTTATGTTGGAGAGGATGTGGAGCAAGGGGAACACTCCTCCACTGTTGGTGGGAATGCAAACTTGTACAGCCACTCTGGAAATCAGTATGGCAGTTTCTCAGAAAATTGGGAATAAGTCTTCCTCAAGACCCAGTTATACAACTCTTGGGCATATACCCAAGAAATGCTCAATCTTACCACAAGGACACATGTTCAACTATGTTCATATCAGCATTATTCGTGATAGCAAGAACCTGGAAACAACTTCCTGCATGTAATGGAGTTTTATTATGCTTGGAACAAGTAGGAAATTTTCTTATAATTTCCTTGGCTTGCTGCCAAGTGATGTAAAAAAAACATCCCTTTTCAAACCCTTGGTATTGACATGGTATTTTTTACGAAATTCTGAGGCCTCCAGCACCTTTCCTTATGGTGATATTTTATTTGTATTAAAATGTTATTTGTATGTTAATAAATAAAGTTGCCTAGGGGTCAGAGCTATTAGTAAGCCATAGGAAAGCTGGGTGATGGTGGTGTACACTTGTAATCCAGCACTTGGTAGGCAGAGCTAGATATATCTCTGTGTGTTCAGGGATACAACCAGCATTGGAGCCACATGCCTTTAATCTCAATACCAACCATAGAAAATCCGGAGGTCTGTACAGACAGGCAGTGACGAGGTGGTCATGTGGTTGGGTTTACAACCTATGAGAAGGCAGAACCAAAAGTCTTCATAAAGACTTTAACACAGGAAGTAGCTCTCTTTCGGAGAGGTACAACCACCGCAGGAGAAGAGTAAGGTTTTAGCTCTTAGCTCTGACTTCTTGGCTTTCTTCTTTGCATTGGTTCTGTGTTTCTTATTTAATAAGACAGTTGGTAACATCTACATTTCCTACTAATAACATCAATTTTATCATTACCTTGTGCTAGGTACACCTGTATGAGATCTGACATGTGTTATATATATATATATGATTCCTATTTCTCACTGTTTCCTGTAATTGTATAAATAGTGAAGTTAATTCTGATCAGTAATAAGTTCAGTAGTTTAAATGTGTAAAACAACTCTTTCTGCATATTGAGAGTCAATAACTATAATAAGAGATTCTATAAAATCCATCAATACCATAAGAATAGCATATAATTCTGACTTTTGAACAGAATCATAAGAGCTTTGAACCACTTTACTTTAATTTCCTGATTTGTAATCTGCCATTCCTGATTTATTCACATCAGTATAGAATGTAGGTGCTCCAATTATTGGCATTCCCCATACAATGTTAGGAAGGACCCAACTGGTTCTTTTTATGAATTGAAGTCTTTTGCTGTGAGATATATGTTGTTAATCTCTCCCAAAAAGTTACTCCAAGTTCTTTGCCAATTTTCATTTTCTGCCCACAAAGAGGAAAGTTCAGCATTAGTTATAAAGTACTACAATTTCTGTTGGGTCCATTGGTGTCAATTGATGATGTCTTAATTTTCCTTTTAGAATCAACTCAGAAACCTTTTCCACATATGTCTTTAATTTTTCACTCTGTGTGGTAGAAATATCCATTCTAATAATCCTCCCTCTGCCTTAAAATCCCTGTAAGAGGGTAATATAGCCAGAAGGTAATCAAGCTCCAAATCTAAATAATCCACATGTGCATCCTGTAACTTTTTTTCCATCAAAGCCAGTTCTCTCGCAGCTTCCACTGATAATTCTCTGGGATTTTATAAGTCCCTGTCACCTTTTAAGGTTTGAAACAAATTACTCAGTTCTTGAGTTGTTATTCCAATAGTATACCATAGATGGGAATGTCTCCTAGCAGTCTTTGAAAGTTATTGAGTCTGCAATTACTCTCTTAATTTGTATCTTTGGAGTTAAATATTTTGTAGAACTATTGTATATTCTAAATAGCTAATATAATCTCCTCTTTGTATTTTTTCAGGAGAAATTTGTAATCCCCAGAAAGGCAAAATTTCCTTTACTTCTTCATACATTTTTCTAAAGTGTCTGTATTTGAATCAGCTAATAAGATATTGTCCATATAATTGTAAATTATAGATTGAGGAAATTGTACATGAACTATTTCTAATGGTTGTTATATAAAATATTGGCACAGAGTGGGGCTGTTTATCATCCCTTGTGGTAGAACTTTCCATTAATGTCTTTTAACAGGCTGAGAATTATTATAAGTAGGCACTGTGAAGGCAAATTTTTCCTTATCCTTTTCTTGTAGTAGTATAGTATAGTAGTATCCTTTTCTTGTAGTAGTATAAAATACTGTTTCTGGTAACAGAGAGGTCACAGGAATTCCAGGCTATAGAGAGTCCATTGGCTAAATTACTTTATAGCTCTCAAATCTGTCAGCATTCTCCATTTTCCATATTTCTTTTTAATAACAAATACAGGAGAATTCCAAGGGCTGGTTGATTCTTCAATGTGTTAAGCATTTAGTAGCTCCTATACCAGCTGTTTTAAGGCCTGTAATTTTTCTGATGTCAAAAACCATTATTCTACCCAGTTAACTATTTATTTATTTATTTGTTTGTTTGTTTATTTATTTATTTATTTTCAGTTAACCATTTTAAAGGTAGGGTTGTTGGTAATTCTAAAAGATCAACAGCTGTGGCACCCTGTTTTTGTGCAACCTGAGTGGTCAGTGACTGTTCTTTATAATACCTTTTAATACTTTTCTTAGAAACATATGATGGTTTATAATTTATTTCTGAGATTGGAGAAATGTTAATCTTGGTATTTCATTGCTGTAACAAATCACAGACCCATAAGTTCATTGCTATATTAGCCACATATAGCTTCAATTTTCCTCTCTGCCCTTCTGGCCCTAAACATTCAACCCATCTTGTACTTTGTTTAACCTGAGATAAAGTTCCAATCCCTAAACAACTGAAGTCTACCTCCTAAAGAGACCAATTTGGATGCCTTGATTCTGGTGTAATTATAGTTACACCTGCTCCTGTGTCTAGAAGACCTTCAATTAAAAGGTCATTTATTTGTACCCTTAGCCTTGGTCTTTGATCATTTATTGAAGTGTGCCAAAATATTCATTTTATGATTTTTCCTGGAACTTTTGTTCCACCTTCTAAAGCTACTGTATCATCCAGAGAAGTATGGTGGTTTTTTTTTTTTTCCATAGGGATTAGGTCCTTTAATTGCTCTGGGGAGGAGTTCCCTCACAGTGACAGGGAATGACTGAACCAAGTTCTCCATGGAGGCCTGTGAGAGGTCCTTCAAGGCATTTCCTGAGGGTAAAGGGTTGCCTTGCTTGTCCCTTGTTGATCTGCATTCATTGATCCAGTGTTGGCCTTTGACACATCTTCTGCATAGTCCAAAAGCCTGGGGCCTTCTGTTTGAGTTATTCCTAAGAGAAACATTGTTTCTAGGAATGCTCTGCCTACTATTTCTTCTGAGATGACCTTGTTTACCACAATTAAAACATTTGACATTTTGATTTTTCCTTATGCCTTTGGAAATCACCTCTCCTACCCAATCATCATAGTCAAGAGACTCAATATTGACCATGTGTTGGATCCATTCTTTTATGGGTGCTGATCTGATCTTTAAAGGCCCAATTATCCTTTTGCACTATAAATTAGCATTTTCAAAAGCCAAAGATTGAATCAATACTCATCTAGATTCTGGAGCTGATATCATTCTTTTTATAGCTGAAGTCAATCGTTGCAAAAATTCAGTGAAGGGTTCTTTTGGGTCTTATATAACTTTAGTATATGTCTTGGTCCTCTTTTCAGATCTTGAATCTTGTCCCAAGCATTTGAGGCAGTTATATGGCACAGAGAAAAGGTGTGTTCATCATATGTAGCCTGACTGTTTATGTCAACATACCTGCCTTCACCAAGAATTTGATTCTAGGGAAATCTTCTCTCAACCACCTGCTTCATTCTAGCTGAGGACCATATTCCAGTTCTGCTGTGACTAATTGTTTCCAGTCCTTTGAAATAATTTTGTTCTGAGAGGACCATGTATTCAACATCTACCTCACATATGCTGAATGCATACCATAGGAAACTATTGCTTCCTTAATATTCTTTAAGTGTAACATTTGTATAGAATCCCATTCTGTATATGTTTGGTGATACTTGTCACTTTATTGCCTTTCATAAATGATAACAGGATAAATCATGGGTGGTGTAGTAATAACCTTAGTCCATTCTTCAGTAATTCTATAAGGTAATGGTGTAGTTGGTTCTTCTCTGAATTCTTCTGTCTGTGTCTGAATGCTTTTATTATTAGTTCTAATATTTTTTCTAAGGTTTGGAATTTATCAGTAGTTGCCTCTTGTAGGGCTTATATCTCCTGAGTAGTAAGCTGGTTTAAAGCTCACATATTATCAGTTACATTTTTGTTCTCCTCAATTGTAAATATCTCTAAAGTTTGTAGCTTGTCAAATTTATCCTGTTTTATCTTCTTTGGTGAATATCAGTAAGGCTTGCATATTATATTCCAAGACCTGTAGCCTTTCAACCAATTTCTTAATTTTCAAGGTCTGCATTTTTTCAGTCAATTTCACATTTTCAGAACTGTTATCAAACTACTTTTTTAAAGGATATGAATTTCCAGACCAATAACAATTATAACTGAAATTATATTTATCCCAGCTAGATTATTTATCTCTTCAGTAAATTCTTCTAGCATCTCATCCAGGATAGCAATGAGCAGGGACCTAATCCCCTGCATTGTGATATTCACAGCTATTGACCTAGGAAAGGTTTAAAGATTGTTCTTTCCCTTTATCCTTTTACCCCTTTCTTCCCTTTTTAAAATTAATTAATTGCTTGTTATTTATTTGTTTATTATTTACCTTTTAAGAGTTAACTTACTGCAGGCCAGATCCTTAAATAATTGTGGTAGATTTAATTTGATGTTTGACCAGCAGATGGAGCAGGTGTGCCAAGGTGACTCAGGCTCAGCATTCTGAGTGAATGTTCAAAGTAGGTGGACCAGCTGGTGAGTGAATGCTTCTGTTTCAGCCCTTGAGTGAATGTACAAAGCAGCTGGCCCAGACCTGTATGGTTGGGGAGGGGGATGTGGAGTGATGCTCTGGCATGGGGATCACAAGGGTTGAGCACGGGAGCGGTGGTGTCAGAAATTGCTGGCCCATAGGACAGCTCTGCTCCCAGTGGCTGGGCTCATGAGGATGACCCTGGGTGGGCTGGTGCAGGGTGGTGGCACATAGCTCAAACTGGAAGCTGAATCTGTGTGCCTCAGGCAGAACCAGGGGAAACAAGGAAAACAGCACCTGTATTGGCTACAATCACTTGTAGGTGCAGCAGCTGTGTACATCTGGAGCACATTATCTGGAGCCATTATCTGGAGCAGGGATTTAAAAAAAATGGAGTTTGGGAGTGCAGCTGGCTGTGTGGGGTTTTGGGCTAGCCAGATTACTTCAGGCAGAATTTATTTGGGGTGTCAGTAGCAGAAGGAGCCCTTTCTTGGAGAAGCAGGAATGCAAGGCAGGGGATTACACCCTGTAAAATTTGACTATAGCTACAGCCAGTGCATACATCCAAGGATTTTAAAATCAGCTAGGTTCAGGATCTAGGGAGCTGCAGGACTTTTTTTCGGTGACAAGTGCCCAGACAGTATGTGGCAGGTAGAAAGCTCTGGTGCAGTTGGCCCAGGGAAAGGCCTGAACCTAGTGGGAGGCTACACAGGCTGGCCAGGCCATGAACACAGCCACTGGGTTAGCCCCATATTAGGTGCCAAATATTGTAGCAGACCATAGAAGTTTTGGATCAGGACACATTTCTTAAAGGATAAAATTGATACAACATACTCACAGATACAGAATAAAGTGCCATGGCAGCTTCTTCATCCATTACAGAGAGATTGGGGAAAGTCCGAACAAAGTCACCCATCTGTGGCAACAGGAAGCCCCCCACCACACAAAAAGTGGAGAGTGACCCTCCTCCTCAGTTTCTTAAAGGGTCACATATCTTCCTAGAAGACCATGCCCATTGTGCCAACCTGCTCAATTCCATTTGTCATTAGACTGAATGGCAGAATCCCCACACCATTCTTTCCCTTTTAATCAAAATTTTATAATATGAGGTTGGGGATTTAGCTCAGTGGTAGAGCACTTGCCTAGCAAGTGCAAGGCCCTAGGTTCAGTCCTCAGCTCTAGAAAAAAAAAAAAGAAAATTTTATAACACTATCCCTGATTAGAACAAAGAATCCTTTAGCACCATTTATTTCAAAAGAAGATAATAAAATATATTGTCACCACAATCATCTTCAAGCACAGGAATGCATGCTTGTTTTATCCATTGGAGTCTGTATATCACTGAATGTGATACTCCTTTCAGTGAGTGTTAGAAATCATACATACCCTTAGCATCTGCACTGTGGTCTTTATTAGACTATAAGATAGTTCTGAGCAGACATTCAAAGCTTTGGTGAAAAGAAGCTGAAACCAAGTAAATGACCAATAAGAAAATAAAGATGATGAAAGAATTGTATCAGTCTCTAAGTCTTATCTCTCAGATAAAGTAAAGAGCCATATTTCAAAATGTGTTGTAGAATATTTCAGAGACAACACAATGTAATTTAATAAACTTATCATAATAAGAGGAAATTTAAAAAGACGGTGTCATTTTTTGTAACATACCTATTTTAAGATAGTCTTTGTTTTATTCTTTTGTCTTAATATTATTTGTAGCCCGTGATAAACAATATTGCATTTGACTAGGGCAGTTATTTAAGTAGTAGAATTACAATAAAAATATATGTATGTTGTAGACAAGTTTCTAAATGGTCTTATTAAATAAAAAACAGGGAGCCAAATATAGGGGTAAAAACCTTAGAGAGATCAGGGAAATAGGAATAGCCACCAGCCAACCTTACCTCACCAGCTCTGCCCATTACAAATGTGAGCTACTTCCTGTCTACCCATGCCTTTATATACTTTGCTTTTCTGCCTTCTCATTGGCTCTTAGCCCAGTTACCTCACTTCCTTGCCACTGCCTGTCTGTACAGACCTCCAGATCTCTATGGTTGGTACTGGGATTAAAGGCATGTGTCACCATGCTTGGCTCTGTTCCTAGTATGGCCTTGAACACACAGAGACCCTGTCTGCTAGATTATTGGATTAAGGGTGTGTGCTGCCTGACTTTGTTTACTTAATATGGCTGGCCTCTTCCCCCTGATCTCCATGCAAGCTTTATTTATCAAAGTACAAATAAAATATCACTACATTTCCCCTTTTTGTCTAATAAAAATAAAAGAAATTTTAAAAGTTATAACTAATATAAGAAAAACTATATACAATAAGTACAATAACTATATACAATATATAAGCAATAAATACATCAGCAATGTCTAGTCTATTTGCATTTGACAAGTTCAGAGAAAATATTCCATTATGTATTCTATTTTGGTGAGTCCAAAATGTACCTAATTCACTTTCTATCCTAACTTATATTACCAACAGAAAACTATCTTATGCTGTCTTTTAAACTTATACACTTAACACCTCTTAGTGAGTTTCTTTTCTGAATTTCATAACAAGGAAAATTGTAACTACAACTATCTAATCTTCAACTCTCTCAGAGACCTGAAAAGGAAATAATATTACTTAGTAAAACAGGAAGTGCAAACAAGCAACTTCCAAAAAAAAAAAAAATGTGAGTTAACAGAAACAGCCAGCTGCCTGGACAGTCACCCAAGGTTTTTCTGCACATTGTGGCATCATTTTCAGCCTACAGGCTTAGCATAACTGACAGAATCATTTATGAAGTAGGATATACACAAGGCCTACTACAGCTTGACCTCACAATTTGGTGTGAGTATTCCATGTACCAGATAAACTTGAATTCCACCAGTGTCCTGTCATGATTCAGGATTTTAAATTCTGCAAATTGTTGGTATTTTTGGAATTCAGCTGCCCATTCTTCTCAGCTTGTGGGTGGCTTCATCTTGGCATCCCATTCTTCTTGGCTTGTGGGTGGCTTCATCTACTTTACTAAATGCCAGTCTACCATTGAGAGGTTAGACTCCATTAGCCTAGTTATTCTTTCAAGAATAATTGTTTCAGCTACTGTTCCACTGCACACCAGAAACCATCAGTCCACTGCCTGTTCAGCTGCCTTCAAAGAGAGGGACCCTGTACCTTTTCTGGATTGCAAAGCTACTTAAGCAATGATGCCATATTGTCCTGGCCTCAGAGGATGCATATTGCCCAAACTGCAGCCATACTTGTCTTGGCAAGGATTGGTAGTCCTTTGTTATGTGTCTTGTTTGTCCATTTTGGATACTGTCAGCAGTCAATTCGAGGGCAATTTGTTGCCCAGTGGCTAACTTTTGCCACAATGAAAGATAACTCTATATGCATTTTCTTCAATGCCCATATCTTCTCTGAAGTAGATTGGTGCTTCCAGGAGCAAACTTGTTTCATAGTCATAAAAAAAGAAAAAAATCTAAGTTATTAAAACATTTTAAATGCCATATTCTGTAGATCTCTGAAGGGTTTGAAGATGACCTGTCTATCTAAAATATATCTCTGCTTGACCTTGAAAACATACCTAATATGATTACAAGTTCCATTGTACTGTCTAACTACTAACTTTGATTTCTTTCTGTCCTAATAGTTGGTAATAATAACATTCAAAGATTAGCAAGTTGCATTACATTGTTAAATGAACTGTATAGGTATAATATCCTGAAGAAGACTAGAAATACGTACAGCATTTTCTAACAATATCAATCTCAATATATAATTTGTATACAATATACAATAATCCAATCCAATGTAAAGTATTTAAAACTAGCAGTTGTCTTTTAAAAGTAGAATCATTAATCTACCTTTTTTATTTATACCATGTCTATATTCTCTCTTTTTTTTCAGAGTAGATTCAATAACCTACCCTTTATTCTATCATTTCTATGTATCTTTTTTTCAGAGTATATTTAATAATCTACCTCTTAAATATATCCTCTTTTTTCTTTTCTTTTTTTCCAAACAAGAACCTTAAATCTAATCTCCTTTGTTTATCCCTTTCTTCATCATTAAAAACAACAACCTATAACCAATCCCTCTAAACAATGACAACTATTCCACACCTAAAACCCATTGAGAGACCAAAAGCTACCCTCCCCACCTCTTGGGAATATGGATGTTATGTTCTTAAAATTACTTCCTGCTATTTGTGGGTGAAGGCATCTTTAGGGGATCCTGAAAAGAAATTTTTTGTTTAATTGTCAAGTTCCAGAGTGGTAGCTGTATCACTTATTGTCCAGTCTCTGCATAATGCAAAAGTGCAGGGCTTAGTTCAAGTCCTTGCTCAAATAGTCTGTGAGGCTGGAGCATCTCAGCTAGCCATTTGAAATTGTCCTGAGCAGTTTGTAGTCCAAAGCTGATCTTTTGGTGATATTTGTCAGCTTAGTAGGATTATTATGGTCCACATGGATTCATCATTGTGGGCTCCATCATCTTTCTGGAAACTCCAAATTCACTGTTAGGCCTGGTCATTATTCCCTGTAGAAAACTAATAGAGACTCCAACACAAAAACATGTATAAGCAGCTAAATGAAGCCTTTTTTCTAGGATTAGTTAGCACTCTATATGACCATTAATATCATAACAATTACTTTGTCAATTGCTCTAAGGTCTGTTACCATTCTCTATTTACCAGATTTCTTTTTAATAACAAATACAGGAGAATTCCAAGGGCTGGCTGATTCTTCAATATGTTGAGCATTTAACTGCTCTTGTACCAGCTCTTGTAAAGCCTGCAGTTTTACTGTGTGTCCAAGGCCACTGATGAATCCATACAAGCTTGTCTGTTAACCATTTCAAAGGTAGAGCTGTTGGTGTCTTTAAAGAATCATCAGTTGTTGTGCCCTGTTCTTCTACAATCTGGATGGCTGGAGTCTGTTCTTTATAATAATACCTCATAATATTTCTCTTTGAAACATGTTAGTTAATGGTTTGTTTCTGAGGTTGGAGGAATGTTAATCTGAGTATTCCATTGTTTTAATAGATTATGGTCCCATAAATTCATAGCTATAGTAGCTACATATGGCTTTAATTTTCCTCTCTATCCTCTAGACCTATATATTCAAGCCATATTTTGCTCTGTTTCACTTGAGATAATGCTCCAATCCCTCACAGCTGAACATTTACCTCCTGAAGAGACCAATATGGATGACAAAATTATGGTGCAATTATTGTAACATCTGCACCTGTGTCTAATAAACCTTCCAAGAGAATGTCATTTATTCATATTTTTAATTTTGGTCTTTGTTCACTTATAGAAGTTTGCCAAAAATTTGCTTTTGGTTTCTCCTGAATTTCCTATTCTCTCTGCTACAGCTGTTTTATCACCCCAAGCAGCCTGGTTTATTCCAATAGGCAATTGGTTATTTAATTGCTTTAAGAAGGGGTTTCTTCTATGATGCCAGGAAATGTCTAAACTGAATTTGCTGTGGGGGTCTGCATGAGGCACCTCTGGGAGTTTCCCAATGGCAGAGGCAAAGGATTACTGTGTCTGTCCTTTGTTGTTCTACTTTCATTGGTCCGATGTTTATTCTTACCATACCTTCTGCATATTCCAGAAGGGAGGGGCATTCTGTTGCCATTGCTCCTGGAATAAACATTCTTTCTAGTAATGCCCTGTTTATACTCCCTTTTCAAATGACCTTGTTTACCACAACTAAAACATCTGACATTATTTTTCCTCAAAGCTTTTAAAATCATCTCTCCTATCCATATCTCATCATGGTCATGTGACTCAATATTAATTGTTTCCTTGATCCAATTCTCCAAGGGTACAAATCTTGCCTTTAATGGCCTGATTATTCTTTTGCATGCTGCACTCCTGTTCATTTTTTAAAATTTCTTTTTTATTTTATTGTATTTTACAATACCATTCAGTTCTACATATCAGCCACGGGTTCCCCCGTCCCACTCCCTCCCCTTGCCCCCATCCCACCCCCCATTCTCACCTCCTCCAGGGCCAATCCTCCCCCGAGGACTGAGATGGACCTGGTAGACTCAGCCCAAGCAGGTCCAGTCCCTTCCTCCCAGACTGAGCCAAGTGTCCCTGTATAAGCTCCAGGTTTCAAACCGCCAACTCATGCAATGAGCACAGGACTTGGTCCTACTGCCTAGTTGCCTCCCAAACAGATCAAGCCAATCAACTGTCTCACCTATTCAGAGGGCCTGATCCAGCTGGGGGCCCCTCAGCCTTTGGTTCATAGTTCATGGGTTTCCATTTGTTTGGCTATTTTTTTTTAATAATTGAGTAAAACCGAAATTTAATATAAGCCACAGTCGTCCTAGGGACCTTCATGCTATATATACATAGCCTCCGTGGTTCTATGGGTTGTGGTCTGATTGTTCGTCATTTTATATCTAGAATCCACTTATGAATGAGTACATACCATGACTGTCTTTCTGGGTTTGGGTTACCTCACTCAGGATAATTTTTTTCTAGTTCCATCCATTTGCCTGCAAATTTCATGCTTTCATTGTTTTTCTCTGCTAAGTAGTACTCCATTGTGTATATATACCACATTTTTTTCATCCATTATTCCATTGACGGGCATCTAGGTTGTTTCCAGATTCTGGCTATTACAAATAATGCTGCTATGAACATAGCTGAGCATATATCTTTATGGTATGAATCAGCATTCCTTGGGTATATGCCCAAGAGTGGGATGGCTGGGTCTTGAGGTAGTTCGATTCCTAATTTTCTGAGAAACCACCATACTGATTTCCACAGTGGTTGTACAAGTTTACATTCCCACCAACAGTGGAGGAGTGTTCCCTTTGCTCCACATCCTCTCCAACATTGACTGTCATTGGTGTTTTTGATCGTAGCCATTCTGTCAGGTGTAAGGTGATATCTCAGATTCGTTTTGATTTGCATTTCTCTGATGATTAAGGATGTTGAGCATTTCTTTAAATGTCTTTCAGCCATTTGTAGTTCTTGTTTTGTGAATTCTCTGTTTAGCTCTTTAGCCCATTTTTTAATTGGACTGTTCAGTACTTTGATGTCTAGTTTCTTGAGTTCTTTATCTTGGTGGATTTTTCCCGTGATAAATATGTAATGTCCTTCCTGATCTCTTTTGATTGATTTTAGTTTGAAGTCTATTTTATTAGATATTAGGATAGCTACACCAGCTTGTTTCTTAGGTCCATTTGCTTGGAAAGCCTTTTCCCAGCCCTTTACTCAGAGGTAGTGTCTGTCTTTGAAGTTAAGGTGTGTTTCTTGTATGCAGCAGATGGATGGGTCCTGTTTTCTTATCCATTCTGTTAGCCTGTGTCTTTTTATAGGTGAGTTGAGACCATTGATATTGATGGATATTAATGACCAGTGATTGTTAATCCCTGTTATTTTTTGTGGTTGTGTTGTGTTGTCCTTCTGTGGTGTATGTCGGTGTAGGATTATCTGTTGCTTGATTTTTCATGGATGTGTTTAGCTTCTTTGGGTTGGATTTTCCCATCTAGTGCTTTCTGTAGGGCTGGGTTTGTGGACAGGTATTGATTAAATCTGGTTTTATCCTGGAATATTTTGTTTACTCCGCCTATGGTGATTGAGAGTTTTGCTGGGTATAATAGTCTGGGTTGGCATCCGTGGTCTCTTAGTGTCTGCATGAGATTTGTCCATGATCTTCTAGCTTTCATAGTCTCTATTGAGAAGTCTGGTGTTATTCTGATGGGTTTGCCTTTATATGTTACTTGGTGTTTTTCCTTTGCTGCTCTTAATATATTTTTTTTTGTTCTGTGTGTTTAGTGTTTTGATTATTATGTGGCGAGGGGACTTTTTTTTTTTTTTTTGATCCAGCCTATTCGTTGTTCTGTAAGCTTCTTGTATATTCATAGGTATTTCTTTCTTTAGGTTAGGAAAGTTTTCTTCTATGATTTTGTTGAATATATTTTCTGTGCCTTTGAGTTGGTTTTCTTCTCCTTCTTCTATCGCTATTATTCTTAGGTTTGGTCTTTTCATGGTGTCCCAAATTTCCTGGACGTTTTGTGTTACGACTTTTTTGTCTTTAGTGTTTTCTTTGACTGAAAAATCTGTTTCCTCTATTGTGTCTTCAGTGTCAGAGATTGCCTGTTCCATCTCTTGCAATCGGTTGGTTATGCTTGTTTCTGTAGTTCCTGTTCGTTTAGTCAGGATTTCTATTTCCAGCATTCCATTAGCATGTGTTTTCTTTATTGTCTCAAATTCATTTTTCAGATCTTAGAATGTTTCTTTCATCTGTTTAATTGCTTTTTCTTGGCTTTCTTTGATTTCTTCTCATTTTTGTTCGTTTTTTCTTCCATTTCTTTAAGGGAGTTTTTTATTTCCTCTTTAATGGAGTTTTTCATTTCCTCTTTAAGGGAATTTTTTATTTCCTCTTTAAGGGAATGTTTTATTTCTTCTTTAAGGGCCTCTATCATCTTCTTAAAGTCATTTTTAGGGTTAGTTTCTTCTGTTTCTTCTGTCTTAGTATGTTCAGGTGTATGTCTTACAGGTATAGAATCACTAGGTTCTGATATTGCCATATAGGTCTTTATGTTGTTGCCTGTATTTTTGCACTGGCGTCTACTCATCTCTTCCTCTGCTCGGTGCAGGTGGTGTCTCTGTCTGAGAGTGTCTCCCTTGTTCTAATTTTTAGTCTTGGTTCAGTAGGAGTTCTTGGTTAAATTGGTGCTATTGGGCTTTTTCTTCAGGGGCAGCTGATCTCAGTCAGTGAAGTATATACTTATGATTCTGGTGATCTGGTTTGGTGGCTGGATTTTAGCACTGTTTATATGGCAAATTTGACTGTCTTTTCCTCTCAGAAATTGTATCTTTTTCTTGAAAACCAGGGTACCACCAGAGCAATTAAATAAGTTCTATTCCTATTGCATTTTAATCTCATTGCAAATCCCTTTCATTATTCAGGCACTTGTGACTTTCTGTGGTCATTTCTGTCCACTTGTCCTTTGGTGAGAAACAGCAGGCTCAGTGTTTGTGTGAGTTTTGAATGGTTGGCTCTGGGATGTTTCCTGACACTGCCACTCTTTGACCTTGGGCAAATAATTTCCTATGTCTTTGAAAAGTTGAGATGATCTACTACTATAAAATGAGGAGCTTCGATAGAAGAATAAAGGGTTTAGCATAGTAATAGCTACACTGATGACTTTATAGCAAGGCGATCTCATTTTACAACGATTAATGAGTTTCTTATGCAGTGGTTTAGAGCAGAACCCTAACCCTAACTTCAATAATTTGTACTTCTGATAGCATCTTTATTTTATTTAGGAACCTTGTATAAAATTTTGCTCTTTGCATATTTGTGTACACTATCGATTTAGTATGCTCATTTATTTATTTATTTTTGTTTTGTTTTGTTTTGTTTTGTTTTCCAGAGCTGAGGATTGAATCCAGGGCCTTGTGCTTGCTAGGCAAGCACTCTACCACTGATCTAAATCCCCAACCCCAAGTATGCACATTTAGTAACCAAGTTATTGAATCAGCTTAGGTGCCCATTAACAGAAGACTAAATAAAGAGAACATGACACATACATATGCACAAATGGCATGCTTTCAGTCATAAAACTTAAGTATGTCATTTGTAGGAAAATGAAAGTAGAGACCGTCATATTAAGTTAATCAAACCAGACTCAGAATGCCAAATAACACATTTCTTTTATCAAAAGCATCTAAATTGAATATCTGTCTATATCTATCTATCTATCTATCTATCTATCTATCTATCTATCTACCATCTATCTATCTATCATCTATCTATCTATCATCTATCTATCATCTATCTATCTATCCATCTATCAATCTATCATTATCTACCTTTCTTTCTTTCTTTCTTTCTTTCTTTCTTTCTTTCTTTCTTTCTTTCTTTCATCAATCATCTGTCATCTCTGTAACAACTATAATGAAAGAAAAAGAGGTTACCATTTTGTGAGTGGAGGACATGGGAGGGGCAAAAGGGAGGAAATGGATGAGGGAAGTGATGATATTATATTTTAACTAAAATAAAAATATTTTAAAATTTAAAATGTATTAAAAATAAAATAAAAATATTAAAAGACATGAAATTAGAAGGGATCCATTGGAGAACAGGAAAGAGATTGTAAGAGGCTACATAAGCAAAGGAGGGGAGTACAATGTGTGTGTGTGTGAAAAAGTCATAATGAAGCCTACTTCATACAACTAATACAAGCTAATAAAAAGAAATACAACACTCAATGACCATCGCTAATGTCTAATTTCCAAACTGGGATCTGGCATCTACTTGTCCGTCTTCTTAGCTAATACCTTAGTATCCAGGTTAGGCTTTCTTTCTGATGTCATATAAACTATACTATGCCATCATAAGAGTCAGCATAGTGTCTTCTCCATGTTATTGCTTTCTGATGATGACAGTGATGATGATGAAGCATAAAACAAGAAGCCATATGTTTTTGGGATGAAGGCCAATATCAGATGGAGTGTAGTTTGATTTTAACCGCATTTGCTGCATGTACACCTTAGCCTTTAATTCCTTTAGAGTTATAGAAGATGGTCTTGGTTGTCTGTGTGCCTCGTCTAAACATGTATTTAAGTGTAAGATTTTGCAAATTCTATTACTACAGAATCCTTTATGTCAAGGGACAAATATCTCTATTGAGAGTAATTTAGGAAAGTGATTTAAATAAATATTTAGGGATTTGTCTATTTAAGGTGGTAAAAGTCTGTGGAGAACCTTATCCCTGAATTACAACTGAATAGGCTTTTGATAAATTAATCTGGAGTAGAAATTATTTCTTTCAAGTCCATGGTGTGAAACCTCTAAGTAACTAAGTAACAAGGCTGTTGAATGTAACTTCTCTCCTGGAGCTGGGTGCTTTATAGAAAAGGCCAGAGGAGCAGGACTGCAGCATCAAGTCACCATTAAAACAGTGTGGAGCATCTGCAGCCCTTGTCATAAGTGGCCCTGTTTCAGGGAAGGGCTGCGTAAGGAAAAGTACCTTATCAGCCTGCTCTGTACTCTCTTATCTGCTTCACATTGTGGCCTAGGTCACAGCAGTCCTTGCCCAAAGAGTATGGACTAGTAGTTGTTCTCATGTATTTTGGGAGTTTTAGGAACAGCATATCACTTTCCTGTTGCTGTGATCAATTATCTGATAAGAAGCAATTTAAATGAGGAAGGACATATTTGACCCATGGATTGAGCCATGATAGAGAAGGCATGGCAGCAGTCTGCTTGCTTCCATCTGGGTAGGTCAGGCAGCAGAGAAGAGAAACCATGTGGGCACCCAGCAAGCTTTCAATTCCCACCTTTTCATAAAGTTCTGGCATCCAAGTTATGAATTGGTATCATCAACATTCAGGGCAGGTCTGGCTCCTGAGTTTATTTTATCTGGAAATGTCCTCACAGCAATACTTAAAGCTTTTCCTCTTTGATTTTTTTTTTTTTTTTTTTTTTTTTGGTTTTTCAAGACAGGGTTTCTCTGTAGCTTTGCGCCTTTCCTGGGACTCACTTGGTAGCCCAGGCTGGCCTCGAACTCACAGAGATCCGCCTGGCTCTGCCTCCCGAGTGCTGGGATTAAAGGCGTGCGCCACCATCGCCCGGCACCTCTTTGATTTTTTAATCCAATGAGGCAAATTTAGACATTCTTTCAGGTAGCTTAATTTACATAAATCTTTGTCTGGAACCACAGCCAACTAAGGAATGTTGAGCACAGGAGAAATAGTCTTCTCCAGGTAAGAGCACACTAATTAGTTATCCAATACCAGATGATCAGGCCTTAAAACATACATGCAAGTAATATTATATGGACTGAGAAGGTTTTTTCTTTGTGTGTGTGTGTGTGTGTGTGTGTGTGTGTGTGTGTGTGTATATATATATATATATATATATATAATTTGTAACAACAGTTAATGACAAAAAGAGAGGCCATGAATTTGAAAGAGAGCAAGGAGGAATGTATAGGAGGGTTTGGAGGGAGGAAAGGGGGAAATATGTTGTATAATCTCAAGAAATTAAAATAAATAATTTAAAAAAGATGCTGATACTGTTTCTTTTTGTTCTCTTTCTCTCTCTCTCTTCATTCTAATAAGCAATGTCATCAATGCCTTGATATATTTTTTCCATTAAAATAAAAAACTTCACTGAATATAGTTTGAGAGTTCTGTTGGGGAAGATATCTCCAAGGAAAAGTTCTGGGAAATGTTTAGACCCAGATTGTTATTTATTTATTGAGTGCTCAGGTCTTCATGAATGCTGTGCATGTACTCTGCCACTGTGCTATATCCCCAGTCCTTCAACTGGCATTTATTATTTCTGTGCTGAGAATTGAACCCAAGGCCTGTGTATGATGTGCAAGTGCTCTTCTATTAAGCTACATTCCTAGCTGTGCTAGGATTACATTTTGATTGATTTCACAATATTTATTAATGTTTTAACATATCATAAATATGTCAAATTTAAGTAAATAAGTATATGTATATAAAACATAAATTAATAGATTAAATTTATCGGTAGCTTTTATATACATCTATTTAGTAAAAATTAAATAAACTAATGCATGTTTCATTCCTGAAAATTGTCTCTTTAAATTGAAACCGGGACCCAGACCCTAATGGGTAGTTGAATATAGTGTTCTTCTCTGGAGGATGGCTGGCTCTGCTTTTTGAATGACTATCTTGATTTCTGTTAATGAGCTATTTAAATGTAAAAAGAACAATTAATTCACTTTCGGCCTTCTAGTATATTATTTTAATCTTACATAAATAGTTCTTAATAAAAGCATTCTATTCTAAGTTGATTGCATTTTAGGCAATCCCAGCTTTCTACTTAGGAAAATACTTGAAGAACTAGCATATCTAGTTGCCTGCTGCTGCTGTTCCCAGGCTTCTCCCATTAGCGCATTCTGAGCTTTTTGTCACCCCATTCTGTTTTTTTCTTCTCTGTAGGGCTCACAAGGCCTTCACGCTTCCCTTGGTGTTGGCCCTCATCACTGTCCAGCCTTACTTGTGTCTGTTTGCATTCAGCTTGTAGCTGCTTGTTTGTGCCTTGCCCTCTCTCTCCTTCCCTTCTCTTCTTGCTTCCTGTCTTCTGGTCGCTAGAACTTAGAAGACTGTGCACCTCATTACTGTTGGGGAAGAACCAGACTTTGCTTCTGTTGACTGCTCCTGCTGTGCCATTTAATGGAGTTTTTTCTACTCTGAGCAGTTTTGTTTATTAGTTTCTATTTCTTCAGAATTAATATTTTTTGCTTTGTACTTATCAGAGTTATTAGAGTTGTTTTGTTTTTGTAAATACACTCAATTTGCTACTTGATATTGCTTTATGTATGTTCTACAGGTCTGATGTCTTTGTATGTGTTTGCCTAACTCCCAGTTCTAATTATTTAAAAATTTCTATTATGAACTGCATTTTTAAATTTAAATTTTATTTTTAGAATTTTGTACATGAGTATTTACATTATCTCTACCTTTCTCTTCCCCTCTAACTCCTTGTGTTTCCAACTCCCTTTCAAATCCATTACTTATTCTTTAATTATTGTTACATATGTATATGTATGTATTCATGAAATATATATTTGCACACACACATATCTTGCTGAATCCATTTGGTGGTGTTTGTATGTAGATATTTTTAGGGCTTGAGGATTGACTTCATCCCTGGAGAAAACTGATCCTCCCTCTTTCAGCAGCTTTTAATTGCTCATAGCTCTTCATCTAGAGGTAAGACCTTAAGGGATTTCCCCCATCCATATTAGCAGGGAAACTGCTATTGTCATTGTTCAGGTCTTTTCTTGTCATATACAGAAGAGACTGTCTCACAGCAGACATCTGGTTCTCTGTTCCCATGGTTTTTCTGCCCCCACTTCCACAGTGACCCCATGAGTGGGTCATGTTGTAGATGAGTCAGTTGGGGTTGGATATTCACTGAAATTTGACCAGCTGTGGATTTCTAATGGTCTCTGTTGCCTACAAAAAACAGCTTCTCTGATGAAGAATGAGAGCTACATTTGACTGTGGGTATAAGGGTACTTATTTAGAATGCAGTTAGAAATTATACTATTTTAGGTACCACGGATTAAAGACAGGTATCTGCACAGAAATGACAGACAGCCTACAAACTCATGGAACCTCAATAACCCACCACTGAATGAAAAAGGGGTCAAGATAGAAATGAAGAAATTACAGACTTTCTAGAATTGAATAAAAACAAATGCACAACACACCTAAACTTGGGAAAAACAAGGTAGTTCTAAGAGGCAAGTTCATAGCACTAAGTGCCTACCTAAAAAGTTGGAGAGATCTCATATTAGAAACATAATAGCACACCTGAAAGCTCTAGAACAAAAAGAAGAAATCACATACAAAAGACATAAATAGCAAGAAATAATCAAATTCAGGGCTGAAATCAATAAAATAGAAACAAGGAAACAAACTAAACAAAGAATCAATGAAGCAAAGTGTTTTTTGAAAATATCAGGCTGACAAACTCTTATCCACATCAAAAGACAGAGAGACAAGAGCCAAACTAACAAAATCAGAAATAAAAAGGGGGACATAACAGATACTCAGGAAGTACAGAGAATCATAAGGACATGCTTTAAAAACCTGTACTCCACCAAATTGGAAAATCTAAAAGAAACGGATAATTTTCACAAAACATAGCACTTACCAAAGTTAAACCAAGATCAGATAAATCAATTTAAGCAAACTTTATAACTACTAGCAAAATAGAAGCAGTCATTAAAACTCTCCCAACTTAAAAAAATTCAGGACCAGATGGCTTTAGTGCAGAATTCTATCAGGCTTTCAAAGAAGAATTAAGGCTAATACTCCTCAAATTATTCTACAAAATAGAAATAGAAGGAACATTACCCAGTTCATTTCATGAGGCCACAGGTACCTTGATACCTAAACCACATAAAGATCCAGCAAAGACAGAACTACACATTTCCCTTATGGACAAAGATGCACACATTCTCAATGAGGTACTTGCACTGAAGATGTATTTCTTATATTTATATGTCTCTGAGGTCTGCCTACCAGCTACTACCATCTTCCTGTTGATAGACTTTTACTTTTTTTAGAATGTTTCACTGTGGGGATCATAGTGGCCTTTCTAGGATGGGTTATTTCATTGTTTGTATAACTTTATGTATTGATGGCTTATTTTTCTTTAAAACCTAATATTCCATCCTACTGAAAGACATCTTGTTTGTTTCTGTGTTAATCATTAAGAATGAAACTACTGTAAAGAATCATGTTTGCATGGAAATGAGTTTCCAACTCTTGAACTAAATACTGAGTATGTTCATTGGACTATGTGGTAAGAGTGTTTAGTTTTGTGAAAATCTGCAGAACTGTCTTCTAAAGTGTCTGTACATTTTGCATTCCTACGAGCTGCAAAAGGGAGTACCTACCAGTCCATGTCTTTTCTCAGTGTTTGACGCCACCAGGGTTCTAGATTTTGGCTATTCTAATAGATTCGTAGTGGGATTTCATCATTATTTTAATTTGCATTTCCATGATGCAAATTACCATTAAAGTATGAAGCATCTGTTTAGATGCTTAGTTTTCATTTGTATGTCTTCTTCATTTAAGGTCTATGTTAAAAGTTATTCATTTTTAATTAAAAAATTAAATCTCTTAATTTTACATGTGTGGGTATTTTGCCTACATGTTCTTTGTGTGTACAGGATCCAAAAAGGTCAGAAGAGGATGTTGCATTCCCCGGGAGGGAGTTATAGATGGTTTTGAACTGCCCTGTGGATGCTGGGAATTAAACCCTGGTCTTCTGGAAAGCAGCCAGTGCTCTTAACCACTGAGCCATCTCTGCAGCACTCTTGCCCATATTTTTAATTGGCATGTTTTTTAAGTAGTGCATGTTTTTTGAATATTTTGCATAACAGACCTTTATCAGAGAGACAGTTTAAAATATGTTTTCATTTTGTGGTTGTCTCCTCATCCTCTTAGAAAATGTTATTTTACAGACAAAAATTTAATTTTAATGAAGGCCAGTTTCTTAGTTATTCCTTTTCATAGATACTACTTTTGGTGTTATGTCTGAAAAAAGTCATTATCCAAAAAATGTGATTTGGGTTTTATCTTATCTAAAAGGAATTTGGAATTTGTATACTGTAGATAGCATAAAGTCTTTATGGAGACATTTTTTCCTTTGTATTTTCCTGCCCAGTTGTTGCAGTGCATTTGATAAAAGTTTATTTTCTACTGGAATAGCTTTATTACATGGTTGAAGATTAGCAGATTATAGTCATGAGGGACAATTTCTCTGTTGACATATATATGCATATATATCAATATATATTCAAGAAAGTATAGTTTCATCTATATTAAATATCCCTCATGTTTATAAAATTGTCTTCTGTCAGATGCACCCTGTTGTGGATTGCCTGTCTCTTCTCTCTATGAGAATTCAAGTCATTTATTTATTTATTCATTATTCTTCAAAGACAGTGATTTGCAGTTAATGCCAAAGTATTGGAGATGCATTGGTGAAGCTGGAATCCCTAAATACCAGTGCCTATATAACTTGTAATCTGGGGTGTGAGTATATAAGCTAAGATTAAAACTCATAAATTAACCCCTAATTATCACTAACTTTTTGTCTTGTGATTTTTATTCACTGAACTGTCCTAATGAGGCAGATTCTCCTCTAAATAATTATTAACTTTCATTTAATTAAAAAATTGTGTGCCTGTGTGTAGATATATGTGCATTAGCATATGTCTGTAGAGGTGAGAGTATTCATCTCCCAGGGACTGGAGTTAGAGGTGGATGTGAATTGCTTGATATAGGTCTAGGAACAGAACTTTGATCCTCCGAAAGAGCAATATGAACTCTTTTTTTTTTTTTTTAAGATTTATTTATTTATTATGTATACAATGTTCTGTCTGCATATACACTTACAGGTCAGAAGAGGGCACCAGATCTCATTACAAATGGTTGTGAGCCACCATGTGGTTGCTGGGAATTGAACTCATGACCCCTGGAAGAACAGCCAGTGCTCTTAACCTCTGAGCCATCTCTCCAGCCCACAATATGAACTCTTACCTTCTCAGTCATCTCTCTAGTCCCCCAAGCAATTATTAAAATAAATAAATAAATAAATAACCCACAAGCTTATTGTGTCTCCACTATTTTCTATACCCAGAGTCAGAGACACTTTAGAGTTACCTGCATTTCTGCAGGCTAGGAAGAAGGAAGAGAGTGTAGAGTATTACCTGGATGTTTATGTGGACCAGCAGGTACTTCATACTTATTTGGCCCACAATCTTGTAGCTAGAACTTCAGCAAACTTCAAGAGTTCCTAATAAAGGTAGTCTACCCTGGGCTCCAGGTTAAGAGGAAGCAAGTCTGGCCAGAGGTATAGACTGAACTGTGCTCTAGTCCAGTGCAAGCCCCACAGATTCCTGGGAGCACAGATGCTGAGGTTCTTCAGAGTAGTCCTGACTTGGGACAGTTATCCAGGGCTGGACCACTCTGTGCTGACTTGCCGCCAGGAGTGGACTGCCTGGGAAAGGGGTGTGGTTTTGAACAAGGTAACTTCCTGGAGAGTGTGATTCTGAGGAATGTCACAGCTGAAGGCTGTGCTCTGTGCAGATCCAGAATCAGCAAACAATTTCTCTGAGGCTTGCATCATGCTTCTCAGTATCCACTAGGAGTGTAGATGTTAGGCTAACACAAAGACAAAAATCCTGAAAAGAGACAGCAAGACACAGAGAGCACACATGAGAGACAAAGATCATACATGACTTTTTCTTTATTTTCCATGCTTACTGCGAAGTGTGGTGTGGATTTATTTTATTCTTATTGCTTGGCTTCTGGAGTGTACTTTCAGTCTGAGATTCACATAATTTTTTGATACTGACAGGTCAAATATTGTTTTTCTTCTATTTCCCGAAACATCCTTTACATACACACTGGAGTCATTCAGTCTTTATGTCTTTTATTTGTTATTTCTTCTTTCCTTTTCTCTATCTTTTTGTTGGTAAATCCTCAGTGCTATCTTCTAATTCCTAATCTAGTCCAATCTAGACTTCATTCTGTACATTGAGCTTATAATTTTTCCAAATAACATATTTCTGTTTTGAAGCTCTGATTTGTTCTTTTTTATATCTCTATTTTACTTACGATGGCTTCTTTTCATATTTGATGTTCTTTTTAAATGGAATATTATTTACTCCTCTGCCTCATGGTAGAGTGTAACTTATTTTAAATTCCTTTTCATACCCTTTTATTGTTCCTATTTCCTATGGAATGGTAATTCATTCCAATTGTTGATATTATTGGCTACTTTTTCCAGTGTTGGTTTTGGACACATGTTTTATAATTTTAAAGTTATCTTATAGCCTCCTAGTTTACATAGACTAGGAAGTTTTATTGTGTTTGTATATCGTATTTATTTCTGTGCTCATGTTCTGATTCACATCGTGGCTCCCAGGAGGCTTTCCAGTTCAGATCCAGTCTTCCCTTGGTTCTTCCTGCTCCTGCCCCTGCAGTGTTGGAAATGATGCAATCCTGTTCCTGAGCCAGGCACTGGCATGGCTCCTTGGTGTGAACACATTTCTGTTCCTCCTTCTCCAAATACAGAACTTTGGATGAACCCATGCCTCTGGCAGCAGGTAGAAGTTGCATTTTCTATTTCTTATTGGCCGCTTGTTTGTAGCAGAGCCTGGTCCTGCTCCCTGCCTTTTTGGGGGGCTCATGCTGAGTTATGGGTATCTCAGTGGTACTGAATCCCCAGGTCTCCTCTGCCTCCTTCTGAGAGTTGGGACACTGCATGTACAACTTCATCCCTGCCACACCTCTGTCTTTGCTTCCTATTCGGGGCTCCTTTTTGTGGACTGAAAGTGCATCTCCAGCTCATTCCACTCCATAAGGAAAACTTGTCCCTCAGTTCCTTTCTTTTGCTCTAATCTTTTATAGAATCTTCATTTAACTATGGGATTAAAATAGAATTTATTGTCATATATCATGCATGCCATGATCTCTGAATTCCGTTCCTGTCTGATTATGTTGGTCTTTACGGCCTCTGGCCTCCTGTTTCCTTCTTAATGTTTTCTGCTCTTCCTGTGCTAGCCACACTTTCCTGAGTCTGTTGCTTGTCTTGATTCTCAGAGAATGTATATTATCTCTATCTTAAAAATAATGTCCATAATTTTCATCTCTTACATGGAAAGAGACTGTACTTAATTTTCAATGTAGTCATTTATTTGATCTGACAGCAGCACTTTGGGTTATAAGGATCATCATCATCATGATCTATATTTTACAGGATAAAGGATTTTGTTTAAAAGAGTAAGTAATATTCTGAGTTATCTCAGTCAAAAATGTCTCACAGGACTCAGGCCTCTTGGGTTTTCAGAACAATGATGTCCTGGCACAATTCACTCATTGGTTTTGCAAAGCTCAAGACCGTGACTGGAAACTGAGAAGCCCTGTCCTTGAGCCAACACTGACGAAGCACAAACTCTTACTTTTCACCATGATGCAATATTGCCTCTATTACAACAATGTGGGGAAAAAGGTCAACTCAGTCAGTAGGAAGAAGACAAGGCATGAAAGATGTCCTGGAGGGGGAATACAATTTGCTGCAAGAATTTTGTTTGTTTGTTTGTTTAATTAATTTCAGGAATTGTGATTTATCAGGAGTCAAGAGACCTCAATTCTGCTTCTAGTTCATCCACAAAGCCAGTGCTCAGTGGAAATCATTTATACCCATAATGCATTTTTCTCACCTATATGAAGGGGGCTCAAAGACAACACTTAAGATTCTTGCTGTCTTAAAATTATATTACTTGAAACTGCTACTTAAATATGAACTCTCCAACATCAATCAGAATTTTTTCAAGGTCTTTGACTATAAAGAAACTTCAGAGTAGGAGGAAGGGGTAGACTATGATTTGTTTCAATTTCTTGGACTAGGTATTCAACTTCAGCATTTCCAAGTACAGTACAATTCTTTTCAAGCAATTTAATAGCTTTGACCTTTAATTTGTTGTCATTAATTTTATAGTATTTCATTGTTGTTTTGAACTATTTGCAAAATATCCCAAACATGTCAATAGGGAACTATTTTGTAAAGTGAGTTTTTACTTTTTATTATTATTTATAAAATGTTAATGGCTTCTATTTTAGGCATGTGCAATTAACAGCCAAATATACTTTTATAGTAGTACCATTTTCATCTATCTATAAAAATTACACAAAAACATGCACAACATGTCTTAGTTATCATGTATTGATTTGGGAATCTTTATGAGATATTTTCAACCATACCTCATGTGGCATAATGCTCCATAGATGAGGGCTTATTAGCTTTATGTTGTTGTTCCTGGTCACATGTTCCTACCTATAGTTTTCTTATCAAGAGTCTTTTAATTAAAAATTAAAATATTGTATCTTTCCTCCAATCCCTTTCACTCCTCATTTCTTCCTCTCAAATTCATGGATTCCTGTTCTTTGTTAGTGTTACACACATGCACACATATATATTCATAAATATCTAAATACAACCTACACAGTCTTTACAGTGTTACTTGAATATGTATATGTTTCCAAACTGATGATTTATCTTACCCAACTTCTTATATAAAATGTGTAAGACATACTTATAATACTTGAATATTTTACTCAAGGAAAGCTTAACTCTTCCTTTTATGAGAATTTTGGGTGAGAAAGATATAGTAAAATGTGAATCTTTCTGAAGCCAGTTGTGTGTGTGTGTGTGTTTACTGATCACTTTGGACCAAAGTACTTAACTTTGTTTCTCATTTGGATAATTATGGTCTTCCCACCAAGATACTATATTAGTCACTTTATGAAAATGTATGACAGGTTACATGGAGGTTTTAGTAGTAGTAAGATTTCTAAAGATGTATTAGGAGCTCTTGGGAAATTTAGAAGAATGCAAAACTTCAGAGCAACAGTGTGTGTGTGTGTGTGTGTGTGTGTGTGTGTGTGTGTGTGTGTACATGTTATAGTGTGCAGGTAGAGGCCAGAAGGCAACCTTAAGTGTTGGTTCTCACCTTCTGTCTTGTTTGAGACATGGTCCCTACTGTTTTTCCACTTTGTCTTCTAGGACAGAGAACTTGAGAACATGTCTGGGATTCTATCGTCTCCACTTCTCATCTCCTTATTGGAGCTTTGGGTTTACAAACACTTGCCCTACATGATCAGACTTTAAGTGATTAAGAACTCACACAACCCGCCCCCCCAAAGGGATTTGAACTCAGGTCTTTACATTTGTTCAGCAGGTACTCTACTTGCTGACCCATCTTCCCAGCAGAGTCTCTGCCTTCTGTGGAGTAGTATTACATGTCTAGCTATGTACACAATCAATGGAAGACATAAAGAAAAATTCAAAAGCTAGAATTTGTTCTGGTGGGGATTACAGGGTAGCTCTGATACTTCTGGCTTTTCGTAAAGCTCTGTACTTCATATTTCTTTTGAAGGATAATCAGGTGATGATAAAATTGTTAATGATGATTAGAGGTTATTTTCAAAGTTTTTATGTGTCACTTTCAGTGTTAGTAAGTACTTTTCATTGGTAAATGAGATATTGGAAAAGTACATACTATTTCCAAGGGTTTGATTAATGAATAATACTTACAAAGTATTGGAAACCAGCACTGCATACATGCCAAAAATTACTAGAATATGGAAGCTGTTATGTGACCTCATCTGAGACACTAACACCTCTCCTCAGAGGTTGCAATGCATAATGTTGAACTTTCTATCAACTAAAGCATAAATCATATCCTTTCTATGCTGACTTACTTTCTTCAAGACTATACATGAGAACCAATTGTCTTTGTATATAATAGTCCAGTGTCATGGCTGCAAGTTTTTCCACTGTGTATATAATATGCAGATTATTTATTCTTGTATTGGTGGACATTTGAATTGTTTATATTATTTTGATTTTACATAGTACTACTGTGATCTTTCTTACATGTATCTTTTGGTGAATGGTATTAACCTTTAAGGAGAATTAAAAAGGCTAGTTTATTGGTAGAGATTTAGTTTTTGAAGATTTTTTCCAATTAGTTTAGCAAAGATAACCAGTTAGTACTCCAATAGGTAATAAGTGAATGTTTGAGTTGATCTATGTCTCTGTCAACATTAGGTACTTTTAAAGAGTCATTTATTTGGGTATGTGATTGTGGCTTTTAGCCTTATTTTCTTAATAACAAATGAATTTTGAATATCATTTCACCTACCTATTTTCCATTTGGAAATCTTCCTTGCAAATTGATTTTTTTTGATTTGTAAAGTATTTTTAGATGTTTATGTAAAGACTAAATGTTTCAACTCCCTGGAGTAGCTGATCCTTTTACTAATGTATGCTCCATCTGACAGTGATTACATCCTTTTATTCTCTGAAAGTCATTCTACTTAGCCATGGTGGTGGAGTGATAGTCTGATCTCACCAACCCAGCCATAATCTGCCACTGCTAGGTAATGTTTGATTATCAGAGAGATAGAGCCGGGATACCAGAATAAATGGGGAGGAAGGTTGTAGGAGGAGATCTTCATGATTGGCTTGAGATGGGGGCAGACAGGAGGGGGAGGCCTAGTCAGGTGATCTGCTACAGATTTGGTGGTGGGCTTCAAGGAGAGGAGAGGAGGTGAAGAGCTGCAGGAGGCCACCTGCTTCTCTGGCTGGAGGAGCCTGTGGGTTCCCAGGGAATAACCGATGGAGTGGAGGGTTGGGATAATAGAGTGAGTGGGTGGGTGGAAGTTTAGAGGGGAAGATCTGTGTGATCCACTGGAGCTGGGGTAGGGTCAGAGCAGAGGTGGAAGTAGGTGTTCTGCTTCAGAGCTGAGAATGATGATGGGAGGTTGGATTTGGAGGAGTGGATGGAGAGGTCAAGATCTGCAGTTAGTCTACCTGCTTCCTTGACAGAATCCAGTTTCCTAGTAACCATAATAATAAGGCAGGGACTAAAAAAGGATTATAATTTAATCAAGCAGAAAGCTGCAAATAATTATAAAGTATAATGTGAGAGGTTTAAAAAGTTCTCAGTTTAACATCTTTTTTTGAAAAAATTAATTGAGAACTTAAATAAAACCCAAAAAATCAATAATAAATCACTTTCTTTTGTGCTTTAAAGATTTAAATATTTTGTGTCAGAATGGAAATATTGGAAACATTTTAACGTGTTATTGTTTGACCATCATTGAATTGTCGACAACTATCTTATGAAAGAATTAAGCAGAACTTCTTTGGGCCTAAAGTGTAGTGGCTAAAGATAAACCAGAGGGGAGGAGGTGCATCCTGGGGAGGCTCCAAGCTCACATCAGAAGAGCCAGGTGGTCACCCGCTGTCTCCATTGTCTTCCAAGAATTAATGTAAATATAGATGAAATTCTTGTTTGTCAAATATTGGTCTCTTTAAAATCTTCTGGTTTTTTTTTTTTTTTTTTTTTTTTTTTTTTTTTTTATATGAGGAACTAGGGCTCAGGTAGGCTAAGTGGCTTGGCAAAGATCATGTACTTTGGCATTGGAAGGGTTGAGACTGAATTTGAGTTTGCAGGGATCACTGAGCTCCTGGATTGTGATGATCTGTGCTGGGGGATGGGCAGCCTAAGGACTCAAATATTATTCCTTCCTATCTCCTGGTTCTGCATAACCTAGTAACCTGAGTTAGTGAATCAGAGAACAACGTCTGCATGGGGAAATAAGTGCTATTCTATGTGTTTGCCATGTGGTGCATAGGCCCCCTTGGACTCCTGTCTTATCTGACATTCAAGGTCAGAAGTTTATTTTTTTTCCTTTTATTTTATTTTACAATACCATTCAGTTCTACATATCAGCCACGGATTCCCTTGTTCTCCCCTGTTCTGCCCACCTCCCCTTCCCCCCAGCCCACCCCCCATTCCCACTTCCTCCAGGGCAAAGCCTCCCCCAGGATTGAGATCAACCTGGTAGACTCAATCAATCCAGGCAGGTCCAGTCCCCTCCTCCCAGACTGAGCCAAGCGTCCCTGCATAAGTCCCAGGTTTCAAACAGCCAACTCATGCAATGAGCACAGGACCCGGTACCACTGCCTAGATGCCTCCCAAACAGATCAAGCCAATTGACTGTCTCACCTATTCAGAGGGCCTAATCCAGTTGGGGTGCCCCTCAACCATTGGTTCATAGTTCATGTGTTTCCATTTGTTTGGCTATTTGTCCCTGTGCTTTATCCAACCTTGGTTTCAACAATTCTCGCTCATACAAACCCTCCTCTTTCTCGCTAATTAGACTCCTGGAGCTCCACCTGGGGCCTGGCTGTGGATCTCTGCATCCAGATCCCTCAGTCCTTGGATGGGGTTTCTAGCATGACTATTAGGGTGTTTGGCCATCCCATCACCAGAGTAGGTCAGTTCCGGCTGTCTCTTGACCATTGCCAGCAGTCTATTGTGGGGGTATCTGTGGATTTCTTTGGGCCTCTCTAGCACTTTGTTTCTTCCTTTTCTCATGTGGTCTTCATTTACCATGGTCTCCTATTCCTTGTTCTCCTTCTCTGTTCTTGATCCAGCTGGGGATCTCCCGCTCCCACAGGTTCCCTTTCCCTTGACCCTCGCCCTTCATTACTCCCACTCATGTCCAGGCTGTTCATGTAGATCTCAGCCATTTCTCCGTCACTGGGCGATCCTCGTGTCTTTCTTGGAAATCAATATGGCGCTTTCTTAGAAAATTGGGAATCAATCTCCCCCGAGATCCAGCTATACCACTCTTGGGCATATACCCAAGGAATGCTCAATCATACCACAAGAGCACTTGCTCAGCTATGTTCATATCAGCATTGTTTGTAATAGCCAAAACCTGGAAACAACCTAGATGCCCTTCAACTGAAGAATGGATAAATAAAATGTGGCACATATACACAATGGAATACTACTCAGCAGAGAAAAACAATGACTTCATGAGGTTTGCAGGCAAATGGATGGATCTAGAAAAAATCATCCTGAGTGAGGTAACCCAGACTCAGAAAGACAAATATGGTATGTACTCACTCATAGGAGGATGCTAGATGTGGAACAAGGAGGACTGGACTGCTACTCATACTACCAGGGAGGCTACCTGGAAAACAGGACCCCTAGGTCAGAAGTTTATATCATATCTTCTCTCTATGTCATTTTGGTTTTCTGGCAAATTAGGTTCATAATATTTAATCTTCTTATCATCTAGTGTACTTTTGTCTACTTTATGTGCCTAATATTTCCTAGCAAGCTGTCCAGTTTCTTTCCTTGTCTTTTCTTAGCCCTGTGGTTTGTAGCTATCAAATAGTCAGTTTAGAGGAACCAGAGACTTGGCAGTGAAGTCAGGAAACACGTGTGGAAGATGAGCAGTCTAAGGTTCTTTCTGGTATTAGTTACTGTTCTCTGTATAGTGAGAAGATACTTGTCAGAGACACTCAGGGAAGAAAGGGTTTATCTTTGCTTGCAGTCTAAGGAAATAGTGCACAATAGCACAGAAGGCATATTGGTGAGAATCATTCCAGCAGCAGCCACAGAAGCCAGCAGTGGCTGGTCACATTGTGTCCAGTCAGCAAGCACAGGGATGACAACCGGGTCTCCTTTCTTTCTGTTCTATCTGGTGTCCCAGTTTGTGGGAGCCCGGCCTGCTTGGCTTCCTTTAGGTCTTGCTTCAGAGCTTCTGAGACACAGGACAGTGTACAAAGGAGAGCCAGGCAGTCTTGACCACATAGTTGATTTCTGGTGTTTGGAACCAACTGTTTATTTTTCATTCCAAAAATATAGAACAATGCACTAATATAGTTTTAGAATCTGAGGGGCCTTTAAAAGTATTCTATCCCAATAATTTCTCACTTAAATGAGGAAAATGAAGCTGAAACAAGTCAAACACACCCACTGACTTAGTTCCAGAGTTGTGAAGTTTTAGGATTGCAGCCCCAAGCTTCTCATCCATATTTACTCAGTTTTATGAGATGAATGATTTCAGGACAAAGGTCAAGTCTTTAATGCAATCAGAAGCTGTAGAAAAGAAACCATGTGGTCCACAGTGTAGAAGAGGAACGGCTGCTACAAGAAGGGCGAACAGAGACCGGCTAAGAGTGGCTGAGTTTGGAAGCTGTTGCATTAGTTCAGGGTGAAGTGATTCTGCTTGGAAGAGGGAAGATGGTGAATGGCAGCTGTATTTTGAGGCTGATAGCCCAGATTGATGGATTGAATGTGCAAATAGAAACATAAGATGATTTGATGCCTGTGACTCCAGGAACATGTAGATGTAGGTAAAGTGCCTGAGAGCTAAGTGTAGAGGTAAAAGTAAGACTGAAGGCTTGGAGACTCGAGATGGAAGGACAGTGGGGAGAAAGTTAGGGTTGAAAGAAAGACTTCTTCATTTGTTCTTGTATCAACTGCTGAACTACTTTCTTCAGATTCCTAAAGTGTGATCTAGATCACACAGCAGTTCTTTGCTCCAAATACTTTCTTAAAAATGATACTTTATTAGTCATCTTTCTGTTGCTTTGCTACGATTTCCAAGATACTGATGGTCAATATGTAATGAGGAAAGTTTTATTTTAGTTCATGGATTCAGTTTTCTTCATAAATTGCTCAACTCTGTCTTTTTTGCCTATGGTGTCACAGTACATTAAGCCTGGAATATATGATACAGGGTGCTTGCACACCTCATGGCAAGTGGGAGAAAGGTGCCTCCTGTCCTAGTATTCTCTATGTCTCAGTGCCCAAATAGCCTCTCACTAAGAAATTTCACCACCTTCTGGCACTTTCATAGGCTATAGACCAAGGGTTTAGTATATAGGCCTTTGGGAAACATGTAGACTTTGTATAGTAGATTCCATGACCAACTATATCAGTCTTTTACTGATAAAGTAGGAAATAAGTTCCAATTATGTTTGCTTTTTATCATACAAGAATAGCTTACAGATCCTAAACATTCCTGTTACTCAGTTTGGAAAGCCAGTTTGGAAAGTTTCATCTACTTGGAGTGAGAGGGTAAATGGATGTGTGCATCTCAGGATAAAGTAGGTGTGAGAGGGAAGGGCATCCCTGTCAGGCATGCTGGTGTGTAAGTACTCAATCTACAACCATTTATTATTACTTCTGTGTTCTGGGTACTGTTCTGCATAATGGAAGTATTGCAGGGAAGGAAATAAAGTTCCTAAATTTCTGAAAGCTACATTCTAGAACACTGATTACTTAAATACCATGAAAAAACAACAACAACAACCCCCAAACAAAAGCAAATAATTCCTTGCCTGTTTTAGCAACAGAAAATTAGGTCCTTCTTTCCAATCAGGCACACAGTTGATACCCTGTACCCATGTACATTCTCAACTTGTATTTTCTGTGCTCTGTCTTTTGTACAGCCATATTTTCTGATATTTTCAGGTTACATAGTCTGCTATCTCAGGACCAATATTCAGAGCAGGATTGTATCAGCTTGCATCTTGTTTTGATTGGCTGATACGATCATGCTTTCACTGTTACTACTGCTCCAGCCTTCCAGATGTCTCTTGAACCTTCTTCTATCTCATCCTCAGTCCTTGATGCTGTCATATATTTGAAAACTAACCACCCTCACAGGTCCATAACACTGCTTCTTTATGACACCTGGTAAATACTTCTGTTATTTATTTTGGCTTTTTCTTCCAAAGTTGATGATGACAAACCTCTTGCACAGGAAGGCAATAGACATACACCTAGGGAAACTTGGATTCTCACAACTATCTGTGAGGTACTTCAAGTGGACAGGGACCACAGTTCCTAATGCCTGTGTTGTTGTGTGCTTCTCTCAGCAGTTCTGACATCTGCAGCTGCCTCCCACCATCTCCTGGCTCAGCCTCCCCCATATTCTTTGGTTTTGTGCAGGCACTGTCATGAAAGCATCCCACAGGAAGCTTAGCGGGTTTCTGCATTAAAAGGACAGTGGCACACCTTTCTTGCCAGCCCATTTGCTATGGCATGTCACTCCTGGAACACTGATTAAGGGGCAGCAGCAAGCAGCACTGGAGAAGTCCATTGCTATAGAGGAAAAAATAAGGAAACGACAGAGCATGAAGCAACTTCATTTTTCTCTTATATTGAAATATGAGAAGACAAGCACTGCTTGGTGATTGCCAAGGGTGGGGCTATGTTTTGATTCACTAAGATCTGCTTGCAGGACTAGGCAGACCAGCAGCATGCTCTGTGTTCTTGCCTACAGTATAAAGCGGAGAATTTGAGAAATACTTCCCCTAGATGATTGGATTTTAAAGATGTGGCTGCTGTGGTTTCTTCCTCTGGGTAGAAGCCAAGGAAAAATTTTATACCTTTTACCTGAGAGCATGTGACTATAGTCATGACTTCCGTAGGGCAAAGTTTATGCTTATTCCAATAATCTCACAACTGTTTAACAAGTTCAGAGCACTTCTTCACAGCATGTTGGTTGCATCAGCCTACTGAACGATTATATTTAGAGTTTAGAGCAAGGACTCTGTGGAGCCCTGCAAAGCATATAGCATTCTTGTTTATAATGGAGCAGCCACCGAGTGCACAGGAGTTGGCATCAGTGGGAGTGGCTCTGTAGCTGTAGAGACATTTGCTGCATTGTGCATAATGCTTTGGAAAGGCGTGTGGTGTTAAATGTAGGAAGAAGGGTTCAGCTCGAGACACGCATTAGTCAGTCTGTTCTCGAGCATCTCTAGTATTGGAAAACTAGATTAGGAACTACTGGGGCCAGGTTTAAGGCAGGGGTCACTTCCAACTAACAAACATTTAGGTAAACTTCTAAAGTGAAGTTCCTAGGTTCTGCTCTAGACTGGTATGCTTCCTAAACCTCCCCGGGTGATTTTGACAGTCATCCAGAGTCATTGAACGTTAAGTATAATTTCCAATATTTTAAGTATAGCTTTGCTTTCAGGCTGTGTGCAGTCTGTTGGGGGCACAGGACTTTTAGAGACACCACTCCTGTTTTCAGCCCCTTACACAGCATAGACAGTATAACTACATAAAGCAGAGGTAAGGGCCTGAGACTAGACAAATCATGAAGGAGAGTGTAGCTAGAGTTTTTCTGCCTGGCCCACAGTCAGGACAAATCTGTCTCACCTGCCAGTCCCACAGACGCTCAGACCCAACCAAGTAAACACAGAGACTTATATTGCATACAAACTGTATGGCCGTGGCAGGCTTCTTACTAACTGTTCTTATAGCTTAAATTAATCCATTTCTATAAATCTATACCTTGCCACATGGCTTGTGACTTACCGGCATCTTCACATGTGGGTTGTCATGGTGGTGGCTGGCAGTGTCTCTGACTCAGCCTTCCACTTCCCAGAATTCTTCTCCTCCTTGTCCCACCTATACTTCCTCCTGCCTGACTACTGGCCAATCAGTGTTTTATTTACTAACCAATCAGAGCAACACATTTGCCATACAGAACATCCCACAGCTGGAGATGGGAAGAGAACAGGCATTTTAAGTTGCAGATTAACACAAATGGAGGCTCAGAGCTGGAGTACATAAGGTATAGGCCATGTATGAACTGGTTAGTAATAAGAAAGTAAAGAAATTAGGTGAGCTCTCACAGGATCTTAGGCTCAAGTATTTGAATTTGAGTTCTTTATGTCACAAAATAGCTGTTTATCTGGACAATTTGTTTCATTTCTCTGCCTACTAAATGTGGAACAGTAGTTTGAGCAGGGCTGTAGTTCAGTTTTATTACTATAGATGAAATGTTTGAGGCAAGCTCAATTTATAAAGAAAAGTGGTTCATTTAACTCACAGCTTCAGGGGTGCAAGAGCACAGTGCCAGCTTTGCTCCAGCTCTGGGGGTGGGGAACGCTCTTTGCTGAACTCCTCATGGTGGGAATGCATGAGAAAGTGAGAGATCATGGCTCAGAAACAGGAAGCCAGAGAGGCTAGAGTACTGCTGTGGCCTCTTCTGATTGCACACTCCTGTTGACTGAAAGACCTTTCACTCTGTCCTCTTAAGTCTTTCACATCATCATTGCCACACTATGGGCTGTGCAACCAACACATGAACCTTTGGGAATAAATTTCAAGATATCTAAACCCTCGCAAAGATTGTTTGGAACCACTAAGGTAGAACATATACAGACACTCCCTAAATTAGAGTCCTACCATTCAAAGAGGGGACACTGAAAGTTCAGATCAGAGGAATTAAATGTCAAAGTGTTAGATATTTATTTTATTTATTTATGAATAAAAGAAATAGCTAAAATGAATTATCATCACATCTTTATCATTCACGCAACAGCAGAGCTCACTATTCATAAAGGATCACCCTACCTGACCATTATGGCAACTGTAGAAGCCATACCTGAAGGAGTAGAAGGTGAGTACCATGTTTTCCTAATTCATATATAGAGCAAGACACTCTCAATGCTTTGAAGAGTCTTTTCCTCTTATTTAATTATTCCCAGAACAAGCCATGTGTTAGCATGACTTATGACAACTATGAGGCCATTCACTGCTTGAAACATGTCCTGGTGAAACTAAGTGTGCCATGACTACCAACTGATCATTTTTAACTGTTTAGAAAGTGACTTTTTGTACATGGGCATTTATATTGAAACATTTTGGTTTTTACCTGTTAGATATATGTTTATTTTAGCCAAAGATTATGTCCTTTAAAATAAAACTCAGTAGGAGCTTAGATGTAGAAAACCAGAGTTTGCACTATTCTTACTGAAAGAGGAGGGGTCCCATGGCTCATGAAGTTAAAGAAGTACAGACTTAAGGCCACTGCTTGAATTGGGATCCAACCGACAATGTCACTTCTCTGGAGACATTTCTATCTTAAACCTTTCTACAGTAATGCAATATAAAGCTTTGACTCTTTAAAGGAAAATTCTTACATGGTGAGCAGATTAGTAGTAGTTTATGCTGCTCTCTTATAGTATATTTTCTACTAAATGTCATGGAGTTTGTTTATAAATTGCACTATAGTAGCTAGAGAACAGGTGCATTTAGTATTGCATTGGAGAAGTTTGGCACTGAACAGAGCAGAGTACTTAGTGGGTACTTACTGAGTTTATGCAGAATCAAGTCCCACTGTGCCTAAGGGTTTTATACATTTTTTGTTTGTTTTTTTACTTTTTGAGACAGCATCTTGCTGTGTTGTCCAGGTTGGCCTCAAACTCTTTTTTGCCTCGGGTTCTCAAATGCTGAGATTACAGGTGTGTGCCAACATGCTTAGCTTGAGAGTGTCTTTCCCAAATCCTGAGAAATCAGTCACACAGACCATCAGGTATTTTCTTGGACTGTACATGCAAGATGGTCTCACCCATGTGATCATTATTAATCTTTATCTTCTTAGCAAATTTTTGCAAAGGCCTTCTGGAAAATAAAGTCTTTGACTAGGAAGTGGTGAAACCTTCTGAATGCAGCAAGTTACATACTATGGTTTTGAAAAATACATGTTTTCAAGTCCCTAGGTGCCCTGGCCAGCGGGGTCTTCAACAGGGACCCAAAGGGAGGGCCGGCGAATGAAAGGGACAAGAGACACAAAGAGTGAGAGCAAGACAGGACGTCTGATCAAGCTCCAAAATTTTATTTTACTCTCAAGGCATATATAGGTAGGCAAAGGAGGTTGAGAGCAGGAAGGGACTTAATTATGGGGGTTGCAAGCAGGAAGGGACTTAATTATGGGCTGTTCTGCCAGCAGGAAATGTTGCTCTGAAGGTTATCTATCTACCTTTGTCTAACTGCAGCTCATTCACCTGATATCTGAGAAGAGGTTCTGGTATCTGTGGGAAGAGGTTCTGGTGCTATGGAGACTTAAGCAAGGCCTAGATCTAAGAAAAGAGGAGAGAAACCCAAATATGGCAGCATTTATGTCAAGGGACGCTTAGGCTTACGGCTCCCGTCACCTAGGGCTTTTTGGACACGTAAGAGGCTTATCCTGTGTTATAATTGAGAGATGGCTCATTCTCTGTCATAGGTTCCATGACTAGATTTTCTTATTGTTGCTCAGCTTAGAGGCTTACTGGAGTAACTCAGCAGAACCACTAAAGCAGTAAGAGAAACATCACACTTATAGGATTCAACCCAGTTTGTACAAAGAATGAGACTTTTTAAAGATTAATATATGAAATTCTTTTATGTGACTCTAAACCTTTGGAATCAGAGGAGCACATATATTCCTTTCTTTGGAAATATTATTTGCATTCATGTTTCAGGTCAGTTTATTGTGATAATTTCAAACTCTAAAATATAGTTTATTATAAAATCTTGTTATTGCTTAAAATAATGTGTTACTTATTTTTGGGTTTTTAGTAACACAGAGAATCTCAAAGGTGACCTTTTATTATTTACTCATTAATTTTAGATAAAATATCTATAACTAAGCAGATGATTTAAACTAAATTAGAAGGTTGTTCATCTTTTTGCTATTGACAAAATAAGAATTGATTAATGAAATTAAGTATGCAAACATGGGCAGGAAAATTTTTGTATGATGACAATAATAAGTAATAATAGCAATAATAGCTGCCCAATGGGAAAACTTATACATTGGGTCTTACAGCTAAATGTTCTGTGATAATATCTAAATCAACTTCCTTAACAGCTATCTGGGACATATTATCCTTGTTTTACCAATAAGAAAACCAAAGTTTGAAAAAATAAAATAAGGTTCAGGTTCAGGAGCAAATTGAATTAAAACATAGCAGGAATGTGGCTTCTTCAAAGTTACTCTGTATGTGGTAGGTCTGTGTTTACAAATGTAATGAAGTATAGATACCTTAATATAGAAGGAACAACAATGACAACTTCATAATTTCAGTTATTATGTGCACTTAGATATACAAAAACTTCATGTTTATATCCTCACCCTTTTGTATCAAAGAAGTAGGAAGCGCAAACATTAACTGGATAGACCCTTACTGTTAGAGTTGTTTAATTGTTCAAATATTTACTCACTTGTTGAGCATAGACCTACTCTTGGAGTTGTTAAGAATAAAGAAATAAAGAAATAACTCTAGTACAACTTTCCCCATTGTGTTAAGATCTGAATTCTCTTATGCTGCGGTGGGAATTGAATCCTTCAAAGCTAAATTCAGTTAGTGCAGAAATCAGAATAGCCGACTCAGCACCTTTGATGACAACAAGGGCCAGCTTGAAGTCAGTGTGTATGTGCAGAAAACCTCAGCTCTTTCGGTAGGCCATGGAAGTCTTGGATCAGGACAGCTTTATTAAAGGATGAAATCAATAGAACACACTCATGAATACAGAACCAGGGAGAGATGGAGAAAGAACAAACAAGTCCACCAAGCCCTGGTGTCAAGAAGTCTTTCAGAGTTCAAAAAGGGAAGCGTGACTCTCCCCCACAGATTGTTAAAGGGTCTCGTATTTTCAAAGATGACCATGCCAATTGGGCCTACCCGTTCCATTCCATTAGTCATTAGACCAAATGGCAGAATTCCCACAACACTCAGCAAAGCCACCTCAGGACCCATGGGAAATTGGTGCATCATGGCCTTGGTTGTCCACTCTGCTGCTTTATTATCAAATAGGCCTTGTTCCATTGAGGAATCTCAAGACCTCACCATGGGGATATGCAGTGGCAAGACTCCAGAGTGCAGATCTGCTTGCTAATACCAAGAAGACTGTTAGGGTGGCCAGAGTAAATGTGGGCTTCTCCACAGTTTGAAGGAGATATGTGGCACTATTGGGCATGAAAAGACCAGGTATGCTGAGGTCAACAAAGAGCACAGACAGGAATAAAATGATATCTTGAGAATTTAACTTCTCTGTCAAAAGCTATTTTTAAGTTTCAAGGGTCTCAGCTGGAATGCCTGTGTGTTAAGTGCCAACAAAGGTGCAGGCTTAGGGGCCAAGAATAAAGTCAGTAATGTGTATTCTAGGAGCATGAACAGCCTCAGAGAAGTCTGTGGTACTCATAGGTAGTGTGTGGCATCAAGGGAAGCAGCAGATTTGGAGAAAAGAGCAGCAAGTGGCACAGGAGGCCAGGGCCCCTTGTGGCTTCATTGGACCCCAGGCCTCTGTAGCTCAGAGATTTGTCTTTGACTGATCACTGGATTATCTCTAAATTGTTGGCTGGAATGAACACATTAGTTTATACAAGGCCACATTTTCAGCAAAAACTAGTGAATTAATTTTGTCGTCATGCAACTGGCAGGTGACAGTTTTTTATTATGAGTCAAGGTATACCACCTTCTCATGATTCACAGTTTCTCTGTCCTCTTACTGATACAGATGTGAAGCTTACAATTTGAATTATGAGTTAAATTGCTGGGAGCATTCTTATTCAAATTTCTTAGGATATGTTTTCATTTTCTGTAAATATTTGGAAGTAAAATAGGTCACAGGATAAATATATTTTAATTTCATAAAAATTTCCATACCTCTTGTGTGTTGTTTATCCCATTTATCCATAGCTTTGGGAACTATGGAAATTCAGCTACCAAGAAGAAGATAATTGAAGCAGGAAAGGATTTTCATAGAATGAGAAAAAGGACAAGTCTTGGAGCCACACTGGAAACTGCAGCTCAGTGCCATTCCTTCAGGAAGAAAGTGCTTGGCTAGAGAACCCCTCAAAGTGGAATTTTATCTTAGTTGCAATTTCATGCAACTGACAGTTTTGCATTCTGAAGTCTATGTGGGGACAGTGAGTGCTCTTAGGGCTCTGGATTGGGACATAAGAGTTTGCTCTGTCTGCACCAGCTATACACAGTTCTCAAGGAACATGTGCATGAATCTCAAGCATTTTTTTTTATTGAAAAGAGAAAAATGCCACCAGTGATGATCCTGAGATGTACACAGACACCTTGGATGCAGGACTGGGACTCTGGGTCTGGTCACGATTCAACCGCACTTCCATAGATAGCAGGGAGGGAGTGAGAATAGGGAACAAGGAGCAGGTGGTGGTCTTCAGGATTGTTGGGGACAACTTTTGTGCTGTTTATTCCACTAGAATAGCTTTAGTTGCTTCCTATCCTAACCCAGTACTTTGAAGGGAGACTACAGTCTGGTTGTCCCTCTCCTGTATTTCTAAGGTCTCTCTGGGGTCCAATCCTCAGAACTTGATTGTATGAGCTCCTGGTGGCCTATGACTACACATAGTAAATAGCAGCATGGTGTTTTGGGCATGCATGCAGGGACAGTTTTGTTTTTTCTCTAATTCTAAAACACACTGTTGTTAATATAAAATGTACATGCCATGAAATGCAGGAACCTTAGATATACATTCATGAGTTAGCACAATCATAAAACCCTGTTCAACCCATGTTCCCATGAGGGTACCATCATTTCAGATATTTCTTTCATGTCCCTCCTTAGGGACTTCTCACTCAATCTGCTCCAACAGAAGATTCATTATTGTTTTGTTCCTACCATAGATTATACTCTCTATTCTAGAACTTCATATAAGGGGAGCCATGTGATATGTTCTATTCCTGTAGGTTACTTTAACTTGGCATGCTGTTTTTGAGACCCACCCCCATGCTGTGCATGTTAATAATTTAGTTCTTTTCTTTTTGATGGCTAACAGTTTTATCACATGAGTATAAGACAGTTTGTTTCTCCAGTCTCTTACTGATACATATGTGAGCCCTTTCTAATTTGACTTGTGAGCAAGC
The DNA here is from genome assembly GCF_004664715.2 of Peromyscus leucopus. Classification (NCBI taxonomy): domain Eukaryota; kingdom Metazoa; phylum Chordata; class Mammalia; order Rodentia; family Cricetidae; genus Peromyscus; species Peromyscus leucopus. The sequence continues at coordinate 94,454,122 of NC_051067.1, read as the reverse complement.
TACTGTAAGCAATCTTATTTAAATCTCTTATGAGTATGTTTTCATTTTCTGTAATACATACTTGGAAGTAAAATTTCTAAATCACAGAATAAATGCACTTTTAATTTTATAAACATTTCATACCTTTTCCAAGCCACTTATTCCATTTTGCATTTGTGTTTCCACCAGTAACACACAAGGGTGCCAGTGTCCTCACAGCCACACCACCCTTTCATGTTGTGCATCTTTTTAGTTTTACTAATTCAGGTGGTGTGAAGGCATCTCATATGTTTTCACTTTGAATAGATAAAATTCTTTAAAATTGCTTAAAATCTGAGTGGATGTAAAGAAGAGAGAGGAAACCTTCATTTTAAGACTTATGGAGGAGATAGAATTGTATGGGGAGCCCACTGGACAGATGGAAAGCTAATTTGGATAGGTGGTACTTTTCAATTTATGGAGTCCGAGTAAAGAGGAGGAAGCTGGGAAATACTTAATACCGGAATCAGCTATTTCTAAAGGTCATATTTAAGAATGGCCTCTTGAACTAGAATACGTGAGAATGGCGTACACGATGTACATGTCAGAGAGCTTGTATGTAGCTTTGGTTAAAGGAAATCATGAAATTTAGAAAAATAGAAATGAGTTAAGAGCTACAATTACAGCATTATAGACCATTAGGTATGAATCTTTTTTATTTTCATGCTAGTCTTACAGATTTATTGAGGCATTTTATGTTGTAATCAATAAGTAATAATTTAAATATACTCAAAGAAATATATAGTTATATTCATTTGTCAACAGGGTAAGAGTTAATACTTTTTATGCCCCAAATATATTTTAATATTTTTTGTAAGATGATATTCAAAGCATTTTCAAAGCTGATAAATATTTCAATTTGGGTTTTCTTTGGTTTTTCAGGGATTCAATATTTAAGATCACTTATTTCATTATCCTGAGCATTATAAGTTAGGTCTCCTTAAATAGCAGATATTATATAAAAAGATCATTATATTAATTTCTTTTGAATCTAATTGTAGAACCACTTTGACCATTCTTCTATAAGACCCCTTAAAACTCACAACTATCATCTGTCTTCACCACCTTGATTAAAGAAGCATAAGTAATTACTTTAACCAGTGCCTGGGAGGCTGAGGCAGGAGGATTGCAAATTCCAAGCCTGTTTGAGATCTTGTCTCAGAAACCAAACAGATAAAACAAAGACTTTTATTTTTAAAAATTGCTTTTGTTTCTATTTTAGGTTCTGTATTAGAAGCCACCCAGCAAGACTTTTTGCAAGAAGCAAAATCTCTTATTGCTCAACATTACAAGAGAATAAATGAGGTAGTGCTTTGCATTATTTAATGTGTTTTATTCAGAAAAACGAATAAGTGCTTTTGAATACTGTACTGGATAGCACAAAGGATTTCGTGGATATTAATATGTGATAGGCTCTGAGTTCTGGAGAGAATGGCACCTTCAGTAGCTTTTATAAAAACTGATTCAGATGACATATAAAAGTAAGATCTTTTTACTTATTCAAATTATTTGATGTTATGAATGTATTTAGTCTGCACATTTGATATAATTTTAATGGTGTTAACACTTATTTGGATTTATTATCTTAAGTAAATGTCCCTTTAACACTGTTTAGACAAAACTAAAATAAAAATTCATGGATGCATGTCCCCTGTCCCCTCAGCATGACATGAGTGCCTTGTCTTCTCCTGTCATTTTGCATTAGAGCTCTCTTGCCAGCCTATGGCCCTGGAGGGCTGACTGTCTCTTCTCAACCTTGCATCCCCAAAACAAGAACTGTGCTGCCTCAGCAGGTGTTTGCCAGTGGCAAACAGTTGTGGGGGTGCAGGAAGGGGGCAGGGGAAAGGGTGACACAGACAGACAAGGGCCACAGCTTGGAGGAAAGGCTTCTCAGAGCAGAGGGGAAGAGCAGACACCATTGTGGCACACAGGGGAGGCAAGGGGATCTTCAGGATGGTTTACTGTGTGCCTGCTCTCTTTTCAATTGAGTTTTAAACAGAATTTTAATGGTGCTCCTTTTATTGGAAATAAATTGTGCTTTTAGCTGATGTTTCTTTTGATGAACTTTTTGCTGAGGATGACCATAGTTAGTTAGCCATATAATCAATATTGTTTACAAATAATGCTAATTTTTCTCAAAAAATTTAAATTATTTTTAGTTATATTTTCTTTAGAGTAGCAGGCAAGGTATATATGATGAATGTGTTTAGGGTTAGTCACATACCTTGGAAATCTGACCTGCTTTAAGAATTATATGCAATTTTGACAGCCAATATTTCCCTATTATTTTATCTGGCAAAAACAATACTTATCACCAAAATCTTATTGATATCTTGAGTTGGTAACAGTCAGAACTGACAATAATTTGAATTTTTGTAACCTATCTGTCTGTAGGGCAGATACTGTATGGACAATCACATTTGGAGATCTGGAGCTGTATTAGTTTTCCACCACAAATGTTGGTCAAAACTAAGAAACAAGTGATTAAACACATATGAGAAATTATGTCCTGTTATCAATACGGTTTTCATGAAAACATACCTCCATATATGTTGAGTGATTTCCAGGGTAGCAGGGAAAGGTTTGGGAATTTTATTGGCAATTAAGAGTTCTCAAAGGTGGTTAAAAATAATTAAATTTGAAAATTATTTTAAAATACACTTTACTCTGAGCCTAATTTTTTTTTTTACTTTTGAGATTATAATTTAATTATAACATTTCTCCTTTCCCTTCTTGCTTTTGAAACCCTTCCTTCCATATGCTTTTCCCTGTTCCTCTTCAAATTCAGCCTCTTTTCTCTTTTCTCTTCTTTTTCTTTCCTTTTCTCCTCCTCCCTTTCCTCCTCCTCCTCCTTCTTGTTTTTGCATGCATATATGTACTGTCATCTATAATCCTAAATATAGCCTGTTCAGTCTGCATAATGCTGCTTGTATGTATGTTTTCAGGGCTCACCATTTATGTGCTTGCATTTTAAAATATCTCTTTTGAGGTGGAAGTTGCTATTTTACAATTCACTTTTCCTTTGAAGTGGATTGTAACATTCATGCTTGGGAATGGCTTTAGAGCGTGGGCTCAACTAATAACTGTCATGCATATTGCAGTAAATGTCTTCTATAGCAAGACACTTTGGAAAATGCAGTCAGTGAAGACACGATTTTATCTTCACAAAATTTACTCACAAAATTTACTATGCAATTGTATTAAATAATGAATATTAAAATTTTATTTTTTGTTTTATTTATAGAATAAGCCTCAAGTTACTTCTATAAATGTTTTTAAAAATAAACACCAAAAGCCAAAAACTGGCAGGTTCATACCTTTTGAGATTAAGAAAAGTGAAATCCTTGATATAGTTCAAGAACATCGGATGGTACTCAGAAGCATTAACTATCCCAAAGAGACTTCCAAATGCCCACCTTCAGAGGAAGACTCAGAGCAAATTTCCTCATCGAAGCCACATGTTTTGAATTTAAAAGAGAAGTACCAGCCTGAAGATCCTTTACAAAAAGGTAAGCTTTCGATGGAGGCACTAAAGTCAGAAAACAACACATGGAACTATTTACTTTTTGTTAACTTGAAATGAGGTTGCCTGCTTCAGACAAAATCTAGAACTTTATATTTAGTGATGAAAGCTGAAGAGAATGACCAGAGGCACTTTCAACCTTCAGTCCACCAGAAGCTGTGACAAGAGCATCCTAATGGGGAAGGAGAACTTGGGAACCATAACTGGCTCATGCATTTTCTAACAGCAGCATGTTTTTCTAGTATAGATCATCCAAGAATGTTTATTTCCCTGATACTAATCAGCTTTAGTTCCATTGAGAGGGATGGCTATGGCAGGTAGCCTCTTCTGAGGATGTTTCCCCAGATCCTAAACAGAATTCCCAGGCTGTAGAGTTTTCTGTAAGGCAAATGTTGTTAAAATTTATTCTCCATTAGAAACACAGTAAGGTGGAAGACTCTTTTAAACAGAGTTAATACTGTTTTCTTCATAATAACAGTTTAAATAAATGACCTCACAGAAATTTCTAGTTACAGTAGTGAAAGCCTCCTGGTAACTTAGGTATTTCTAAAATACTTGCTAAGTCATTCATATATTTGCAGTTTTTTCATTCAACAAAATGGTCTTTTCTTATCCCACTGCATGACAGTTGCTGGGATAGAGGTAGAAGCAAAGTGTGTGGAAACACTAAGGAGTAATTAATTAAGGAGCAACAAATTAAGGAGTAACAAGTTCGGGCCAGAATGAAAGTTCACCAGCACAGATATCACTAGAAATAGGTTTTAAGATGTTTCTTCAGAGGTAGGTTGGGAGAGAATCCATATTGAAGAGTAGGAGCAAAATGTATCAATCCCCAGGAGGGTGAAAGATCATAATATATGTTAGGAAATGAAGTTGGGAGGAGAGATTGGACAGATTTTAAGGCACCTAATAAATAGCATAGAGTTTGAACCTATGCTTTGTAAAAGCTACTAATGATTCTAAAGCCATGGTGAGGCATAACTAGATATTTCTGTTAAAAAAATAAAACTGGAAACAGAGAGCCCGTGGGGAAAATAACAGCATGAGGAAGCTGCCTGAGGACTAGTCCCACTACCAGACCTGTGCTAGGGCAGTGAGGCGACATGTGTGGTGATGGTGCCCTTGCATGTACTCAGAGCATTAGTCCTGAGTGGTTTGCCTTGATAAAGTGGTGTTTAGAAGATGAGAGCAGAGGAAAACAAGCAGACAACAAAAACAAGCCCTGTATATTATACTCTCTTCTTGGATATTCATTGATCATATATTAAAATATCAGAAAAGCACTGTAGTAATCTATTATTTTTATTCCCAATTCCACTGACCAAGAATACCCCTGCCTTAATTACTTTTCAATTGCTGTGGCAAACCACCATGACCAAGGCAACTTGTAAAAGAAAGCATTTAATTTGAGTATATGGTTTCAGAGGCTTTCAGTCCAATGACCATCATGTCATAGTGGAGAGCATGGCAGCAGACAGACAGGAATGTCATTGGAACAATAGCTGAGAGCTTGATCCATAAGCATCAGGAAGAGAGAGCAAGAGACATGAAAACAGTGCTGGGCTTTTGAAATCTCAAAGCTCACTCCCAGTGATGTCCCTATTCTACCAGGGCCACACCTCCTAATCCTTCCTAAACAGTTTCACCAACTGGGAACCAAATATTCAGCCAGATGAGCCCATGGGGCCATCGTTCTCATTCAAATGACCACCAACCACTACCCCTCACCTCCTTTCTCACATATTGTGCCTGTCAGTCCTTGAAGCTATTGTTTCTTTAAATATATGTTAGTAAATTCAGAATTAGAACTGTAAGATGAATAAACAGTTTTTAAAAATTTAACAAGATAAATTAGTGGAGGCATGGAGACATTAAGGTTTAAAACTAGAAAACTGAGCAGACATTACTGAGTTGAGAAAAGAATAAGAGTATTCTGTAATCTGTTTCTGTTGCTACGGAAGAATACCTGAGTAATGTGTGTGTGTGTGTGTGTGTGTGTGTGTGTTTCACACAGTTATGGAGGCTTCAAAAACAGAAATATAATATTTAATGAATGTAAGATGAATTGCTAAATGGTCTTATAAATAAAAAAACCCAGAGCCAGATATTGAGGTTAAATATTGGGGTTAAAACTGAGAGATCAGAGGTATAGGACAAGCCACAGTCAACCTCACCTTGCTGACGCCTCAGTCTCCAAAGAGACCTACTTCCGGTATACCCACGCCTATATGCCTTCCTGTTCCTGCAATCCTCACTTCCTCTCTCTGCCCTGCTACATCACTTCTTCTTCCTGCCCAGCTCTGTCACTTCCTGTCTGTCTGTACAGACATCCAGACTTTTATGGTTAACTAGTGTTGGAATTTAAGACATGTGTCACCGCCTCTGGCTCTGTTCCCAGTGTAGCCTTGAATTCACAGAGATCTGGCTGGATCTCTGCCTCCCAAATTCTAGGATTAAAGGCATGTGCTACCATTGCCTGATTTTTATGTTTAATATAGTGGTGGACTTTTTCCTCTGATCCTCAGATAAGCTTTATTAGGGTGCACAGTATATTGGGGAACACACTATATCAGCACAAATGAAGGCTTTGGCCCTGCTTCCTAGTAACTTGTATGCTGCATTATCTGGAGGGAATGAAAGCTATGCCCTCACTTGGTAGAGGATGAAGCCCTTAGGACTTCACCACTCCTCAAAATCCCCAAACCTTGATAATTAGATCTTAGGTTCAAATGTAAATTTTGGAGGGACACAAACATTCAAATCATATTAGGGGAAATTTAGATAGTACGTGGGTGGGGAAAGAAATGAAGGAAGCTAAAAAATTCACTTTTAGATCTGCTAAGTAGGCATACATACTGAGATAGCCATTAGGAAGTTGGGAAAGGAAATATGGTACTTAAGAGAACAGTAAATGAAGACTGAATATTAAAATCTCTCTCTGTGTAGGTCATTAATGTACTGAAATTCCATGATCTATGCATTTGGTAAATACATTTATTTATTATTTAATGTATAAGGAGATTAAAATTTATACTAGTTCTGATCTAGAAGTTCACACTTGATGTATGTAATTTGTATGACCTTTGCTGAAGTAAGGTATATAAACATGAGAATATAGCATGAATGATACTATAAATAGAAGCAAGCTTTGCTGCTTTGAAATCAATAGAAGAATATCACATCAGACTGGGCAGTCAGACATGTATTCCAGGAACTTTAAAGTGTCTGGTAAATTCTGAGAGATATTTGTTAATACAAGAAAGAAGGACCATCCTATCTAGCATGCCAGATGGTAGATAGCATGAGAATGAGTGGGTAATCTTCAAGGGAAGTGGAATCTGATGACTAGGGGGTCTGAGAAATGACACTAGATATTGATGAACATTCAACTTTAACCTGAAAGCAGAGGAATAATCCAAATACTTTTAAGAAAAACTGCAGCTGAAATGTTTACAGCCAGCAGAGAAAGGGAGGTGCGCATTTTCTAGGAGATGAGTAAGGAGAGATTGCTTCAGTTACCGTTGGATGACTTCAATTAAGAGGGTAGCACCTGGAGGTTAGAAGTAAGAGGAAAGATCTCCAGGTATCAGAAGGTAGAGTAACCTAGTAGTCAACAACAAAACAGAGAATCAGAAAGAGGGCAAGTGCGACTTCTCTAGTGATTTCTACTGAGGTAGTATGAAGCAATTTAGGGGGTCAGTATGTAGTAATTTAGAAGGCCAGGAACACATCTTATGTGATGGTAGACCAGGGATAAGTAGATCATGTGCTCCTGAGTATTGTAGCTTCAGGTAAAGAAACTCAGAAATAGTATTAAAAATGTTAGTGGTTCTGTCTGCCTTTAAAAGTTAATATAAAAAAGAGGCATTGAACTAAGAAAAATACTGCCTTATTTGCAATGACAAACAAAGGTTGAACCTTTGGTTTTGATCTAAATCTCCAACAAGAATTATCATTGCATAAAAAAATCTACTAAGGATATGTCTTTCACAACCTACCCCATTATATTAGATAACCCCAGGGCAGTCACCGTTGAGAGACTTTAGCAAGAGGTAAGAAAACAAAGTATGCTTTAGAACTATGAATACAAAGAGACTTTGAATGTGGTTATTGGCATGTAGAATTAATTGGAAGCAAATAGATCAGAAACACCAATTTTAAAAGAAAACTCCTTTACTGAAGAAATTATGAGCCTAGGTTTAGTTGAGTGTTCAAAAAGTAAAATAACATGCAGGAAGTGAACTGAACTACTTGTGTAGCCTCCAGGAAGGTTAACAGAAAAAGGTGACTGGGGGGCCAGTCAAAAACTTCTCAGTGAGTAGAGAGTGACCCCTGGAAAAAACTTCACACCATAGGCCAGAAGAGACTTCGAAGCAACTCCACAGCAGGCTCCTTCTGTGGACCAGTGGCTGCTGTATCTTCTTTCCCTGTTGTTGATGGAGTTTCCCTGTGGTCTGTCACATGCTGTGTGCTTTATCGGGAAGATGGCGATAACTTTTGCACTTGTTCTCATATCACTAGACCACTGGGAGCCACAAATCAATCTGACTGAAATGCTAAGGTTGGATTCAGAGCTGAACGCCATGCCTCTGAGAACTCTAGGTTGTTTCCTTGTGTGTAGTTAGAGTTTTCCTGCCTTGCCCAAAGTCAGGACAAATCTCTATCACCCGCCAGTTCCACAGCCACTCAGACCTGACCAAGTAAACACAGAGACTTATATTGCTTACAAACTGTATGGCCGTGGCAGGCTTCTTGCTAACTGTTCTTATATCTTAAATTAATCCATTTCCATAAATCTACACCTTGCCACGTGGCTTGTGGCTTACCGGCACCTTCAGATGCTTCTTGTCATGGCGGTGGCTGGCAGTGTCTCCTTCTGTCTTCCTGTTTTCTCCTTTCTCCTCTCTGTTAGTCCAGCCTATACTTCCTGCCTGGCCATTGGCCAATCAGTGTTTTATTTATTGACCAATCAGAGCATTTGACATACAGACCATCCCACAGCACTTGTGGAAAGTACTTTCTTTCAGGGACCAAGAATTAATGGGTATTTGATGTTCAGAAGGCCAGACTGGAAGAGACTGGTAGATACTCACTAGATAATATCTTTTTCTTCCTTAGTACTCATCTGAAATAAATTTCTTCAATTTCTTGAAGTTAAATGGTGCTGTATGACAGTTGGAACTCAAGGGATAATGCTAGAGATGATGTATACCCATAAAAGTCTGTGTTCTCCCAGGAGGCTCCCTACCTTTTCAAGCATGAGAACTCCCTTTAAATTTTCTTACAGTTGTTTTCCTTATGTGAGGATAGTAATAGGAATTTAAATATCTGTTGATTAGCAACACTTTGTTCAGAGATTCAGCATATATACAAAAGTCAGTGCAGAGACTATATAGGTAAGAAAAACTGGACCTGAATTATATTCTTATAACTATCACACCAGGTAGAAAAATAAATAATGGTTAAATAATCAGGTGCAGAATGAGAGAGTGTAACAATTGAGTAAGACTGAACAGAAAGTGATATTTGAGCTAAGGTGTAAGAAATGAGCATGAATAATTCAGATCAGCAGGAGGATGCACAGGCAATGGGGCACACCCAAAGGCTTTTGAATGGAAAACAAGCCAAAATCTAAACCAAACAAAACTGATACAGCTACAGTTTCAACAGTGAGCTGGAGAAGTAAGCTAGAGCTTTACTGATACAGGATCTTGTAGCTGGGATATGCCTACAAATTATTAGCAACTGTCTCTGAGGTGAGGAGGAAGGAAGCCCCATGGTTTGTAGCATTTGTTGATGTCCATGACAGAAATACTCCAGTGTGTTCTCACTCATGAGAGGAGATGTAAAGAGATGTGTATGGTCGGTTCTCCTGAGCAGCTAGGAGCTGGCTTTAGCCTACCACTGTACATAGGTTGTTGTGTCAAATACTTTACACATACCACCTGAAGTTTGATTGCCTCACTTCTTGTTCTAGTCATCCCAGATACTGTTGTGGTGCCTGGATTCTCTTACAGGCTTCAGAATCCTATCTGGCTTAGGATACCCATGATCTCAGTTTAGCACCAACATTTGGCAACCAGGGAGTGGTATTGGAGTTGATGAGGGAATGTTTTCTCCTTTCTTCTCTAGAGCAGAGGGATGCTGACAATATTCCACAAGTTTCTCAGATGGTTAATCACCCATATTTCTTACAAAATGATTAACTCATAAAAGACTCTTATATTAGCTCTCTCACTATTCTTATTTCCCCTCTTTGTTCCTATTTCCAAAGACCACTACATTAAAATGTTGCCTCAAAATTATTCTAGTGGCAGAATTGTCAGTGTTTGTTGAGAGATGAGATGTGGGTGTGTGAGGAAAACAGATATTCAAGAATGAACTTTTGGCTCTTGTTATGCTTAACTGGAAGATGAGAATTTCCACTTTCTTGAGACACAGCTACAGGCATGTATATTTTTTTAATTTTATGAGATTTTGATAAATACATTATTTCTTCCTTGCCTTTCCTCCCTCCAAGGTCTCCCATGCAAACCCTTCCTTATTCTCTTTCAAATTCATGCCGACCTTTTAAAATTCTTGTTAAGTGTGTGTGTGTCCTAAAATACATAAATACAACCTGCTTTGTCTGTGCTTTGTTACTGTATGTATGTTTTCAGGGCTGGCCATTTGGTGTGGATAACATTGGTGCGCTCTTCCCTGGGGACTGTTTCTCCCACTCTCGGCACTCCATAGTTGCCTGTAAAGCTTCCTCCCTTCCATGTTAGAAAGTCTACTGTGTCACCCTTCAGATCATGTTCTGGTAGTCATGTTGGTGAGACTTTATGTGTGTAGCTTCTGTCATTACATGGAGACAGTCTCACAGCACACTTCCTGTTCCTCTGGCTCTTACAATCTTCCTGTCCCATATTCTGCAATGATCACTATGTCTTAGGTGCAGGAGTTGTGTTGTAGATGTCTGTATTAGCTGAGACTGGGCTCCACAACTCTGCATTTTGATTGGTCATTGTTTTCTGTAATGATCTCTTTATGTTGTAAAGAGACTTTTCCTGGATGAAAGGTAAGAACTATATACTGTGGGTATAAGGACACATATTTATAGTATAGTTATGGATTTGCTGATTATGATTATTAGTCAAATGGTAGTTAAAAGTTCTTCAAGATCCATGACTTCACTAGTTCTGAGTTGGCTAGATTTTCTGGTGCCAGGCATGATTTTCTCTTATTGAACAGGGTCAGAAGTCCAGTTAGAGAGATGTTGGTTACTACCAAGGTGTACAAACCACTACTGCACCCTTAGAGTAATTAACTGTGTTATGCTGGTTGTTGTTGTGGTTCATAGGTGTGCGTAGAAACTGTCAGTTGCCTCCCTAACTTTAGAAATTTTCATGGTATCATTTAGTATCATAAAAGTTAGTCTTCAGGGAGGAGGCTTTCAAGTCATGTCTAGCGTGGGTTGAGTCCTCTGGACCCTGTGTGGGCATGTAGTTTTTAATGGGCAGAAACCACGAGTTAGGATTTAAATATGGTAGGTATAAGGAGGCATTTAGACATCCAAGTCATGATGTCAAGTAGTTTTTTTCCCTTAAGTGTGGACTCATAGGGAAGATTGGATCTATTAATATATTTCCTAGTTTGCCTCTGTTGCTAAGATAAAGCACCCTGACTAAAAAGGGTATATTTGGCTTATACTTCCAGGTCAAGCCATTACTGGGGACAGTCAGGTCCGGAACTTAAACAGAATTAGTGAGGGCTGTTGGCTAGCTTGCTCACAAGCTTATGTTTCTTTAGCTTTCTTGTACAGCCAAGGACCATCTGCCCAGAAAACGACATCACCCACATGAGCTGGGTCCTTCTACATAAATTAGGAAATCAAAACAAGCCCTCAAATAGGTCCACCTGTTAAAGGCAATATTCAATTGAGACCCTTTTTTTGTAGGTGATTCTAGGCTGTATCAAGTTGACAGTTAAATTAGGTAAAAACCAATATTGTGCAAAAGAAACACGAGCCAGCAGTCAATACTGAAAATCTTTTAGGAGCCACTTAAAATATTTAAAACAAGTTAAAATTATTTTAATAATATACTTTATATATCTACAATATTATTTCAATAGTTAATACAGAAATTATTGAGGTACTTTTTATTCACACTAGGTGCCATTCATAAAAAGCAAGTTTTAGAAACTAAATGCCTAGTACAATAGCTAAAATTTGACCTTTGAGGAGGAGTAACTAGGCAGAGGGATTCAAGCTTATGAATGAAACAAAAGCGGCAATAACAGAACTTGAGACTGCATGTTCCATCTCTTGCTCTGTCTCTCATGCATTTTCCTTTGCCCATTTGCCTTTCTGTCATGGCCTCCCAGAGCAAGCAGTCCCCACCAGATCCCAGCCCTTCCATCTTGAGCTTCTTAGCATCTAGAGCTGAAAAAAATCCCAGGTCATAATAAACTGCTCAGTTGTGATGACTGGTATTCACTGTCAACTGGAGAGGATCTGGAATCACACTGTGAGAGGTTCTTGAGATTAAGTGGGCGTACCTGGGGTGATTCACTCAGTCTGATTAAGTGTTTCCCGGGCTTTGATCCTGGAACACACAGGAAGCAGAAAGTGGGCTAGGCACAGGAGCCCTCACCAGTCTCCTCTTGACTGTGGATACAATGTGACTGCTGCTTCAAAGCTCATCACCTTGGCTTCTCCACTTAGATGAAGCCTCCAACTTGAGCCAAAGTAAAACCTTCTGTTCTCAAGTTTATTTTATTGCCAGGTTATTTTATCACAACACCAAGAAAATTAAGACACCAATAATAAAGACTCTGCTAAAGCAGCACAAAATAGACTATGACAATTTTCAGAAAATATTTTATTTACAGCAACCTTCAAATTTGACTAGACAGATTTTGTGTGGTCAATATCTAAATTTAGTATTTACTTATCAAACAGAAAAATATAGAGGTTGTTACAATCATAGACTTTGAGAAGATCATGTAGGGAATAAATGAAGGTGAGGGGGGAATCTAAGGACTGAGCCCCAGGCACTGAGAGAGTAAGAAGAGGAGCTGCAAGCAAAGGGGCAGGAAATGAGGCGCTGTGAGGGAACTGAGAGGCATGAAGTATATTATTCATTTTCTACAGGGGAGGAACAACGCCTTAGACAGGGTCAAGAATAGATGACCAAGTGTCCTAGGGGAGAGACAAGGGCTTGGGTATTGATATAGCTAGATTGGCAGGTTAGGAGAAATGAATGTCAAAATGAGTTCTTCACTTGAAGATAGCATAGGACCAGAAGTAACAGAATTTAGAGGAACCAGGAGGGGGTCAGTCTGGCAGAGGCATAGTCTGGTAGAGTATGGATGTGAATTGATTGTGTTAAGTTTTATTTTCATAGGAAAGAGACACAATATGAAAGCATCTATGCAGAGACTGACTCTATACACCCAGAGCATGGGGGATGGATGGAAAGAGTAAGCCGAGCTGCTGGACAGCTGTGTCCTTAAGTAAGAGTTAGGAAGGAAGTCGAGGGACGCTGTGCCTCCACAGTGAGTTAGTGAGCACTAATTTACCAATGGGCACAGTGCAGAGTTTATGGCCGTGGTTTGAGGAAAGATGATAGATTATGAATCTGTGGAGCTTGAGATAAAATGCTAAGAGTGACAAAGTTAGTTGTGAGTGTCTGGTAGAGAGTAACTCATTACAGCAATGGTCTCTGGGGAGATATTTCTTTCTGGCAGTTCATTTGTACACATGAGATTAGGAGTGGAGCGTGTGAGGAGGGAGGGGCCCTCCAGGGAATCTCATTACAGGCTCTGTGGAAGTCAGAGCCATCTGACTGGGAGCCTTTGTATGTATCCTGCCAGCTAGCACTGATCTTAGAACTGATGTGTGAATTAAAATTGCGATTCATTTGCCAAGGTCCTTATCTCAAAAATCATACATTAGGTCTGTACCTTGGATCCATTTCTTAAACGTATTTCTGATCTTCATTTCAGGGTGACTGGAAATGTAATCAAAGATATCAGTAGCATTAATTTCAGATCTTGATTAAAGTTTGGGCGATTAGAAAGAGAAAATCTGTTTTAGTACTTGTACTCTACTCAGGCTGACAAATTTGATTGCATTTTCTTCTGAAAATGGCGTATCTATGTGAGAACATGCTAAACATTTCCTTGAATTTGATCCAAAGATATCAACTTTTAAAAATGCTGTGACAATTATCATATCAAATAGCTTTAGCAAATATGTTCTTTATGCTTGACTTTTTTCTTAATAGAGTAAAATAAGGAAAAATATGGACTGAATTTCTCTTGAAGTTTATAGATTCTACAGTACTGATTAACCAATTTCAATTGTCATTCTTCCAACAACTTATGACTCTGGATTATTATAAATAGAATTCTGAATGATAGATTATCAAATTAATGAATGTTAAAAATTAGAGAACACATGAGAAAATCAGTTTTGTAGTATATATTAAATACCACTTTATACTCATCATAAAGCATATAGTGTATATGTCTTCATGCTTTTCTTTGAGAATAAAGGTATATAACTTTACTTTGGGGTTAAATTTTACAGCAGTCTTTAACTGAACTTTGTGAGATTTAATGATGTTTATCAACAGAGCACATACATCTATGGTTAATATTAGTGTTTAATTAGTCTGAAAAGGAGGTGTGTGTGTGTGTGTGTGTGTGTGTTAAGAGAAATTGTTTTGTTTTTGAGGTGTATATGTGTGGGTATCTGTAAATGTGTAGACATGTGTGAGCATGTATGTCTTCTTTGGTTACCAAGTCACAAATCATTTCCTTTTCATATATATATACTGAAAGCATATGCACTTTAGTAATGTTATAAAGTGCTGTATATGTAGGAAGCAATAGAGAAATCTCTAAGGAAAAATGACTTTGCTTTGTGCTTATTTCTTTGGCCATGGTTACAACAACTTATCAAACAGTGTTTTGATCAATTATGTTTATAAAATATCCTATTCTGTATTTTAATGACTTCTATAACACATGTGATGGTAGCAAATGTGCTAAAATTGCTTTTTATACTTATTTCTACAAAATTATTTGGAAGGATTTAAGTCTGGGATCCATGACAATTTATAGGAAAATAGAACTAGGATATTTTTTCAGGTGGAAAATTATATTGAATTTAGCATCACAAAGTAATTTGATCTTTGAAGCTTTCAAACTTGGAACAATTTTTCTGTGCATAGAGGCAGTCCCTTGTTGCTGACTTTCCAATGAAGAGGGGAACTCTGGATACCCTTGGGAGATAGTCACACCAAGAACTGTGCCTCTGCTTTTCCTTCTCAGTTTGGTTTGTTGTTTCTTCTCATTTTTAATTGTGAAACTTCCTTCTTTCTTCCCTTCCTCCCTCCCTCTCTCCCTCCCTCCTTCCCTCCCCTCCCTCCCTCTCTCTTTCTCTCTCTTTCTTTTTCTTATTTTGTATTAGAAAGAACCCGGGAAGAATTCTTAGAATTAATGACTGAATGAAACCACATAGCTTCATGACACATCCACATCTGGGTCACAGGGCCTGCATCTCTGTGCTCTTTCTCTTCATGGCTTCATAACACATCCACATCTGGGCCACAGGGCCTGCATCTCTGTGCTCTTCCTCTTCATGGCTTCATAAAACTTCCACATCTGGATCACAGAGCCTGCATCTCTGTGCTCTTCCTCTTCACACTATGTCTTTGAAACAGATGAGTGCAGGGTGAGGACTCTGATAAAATAGGAGGTTCATTGCCTTTTCTGTAATAGGGCTTCCTATGTGAAAACTTTTGATATTGTTACAGGATCTACATTGTTATAAGAATTTAGAAAAAATCTATTATTTTTTAAACAATCTTCCTTCTTGTAATTCTAATTTTATTAGCTCAGAAAATCCCAGAACAAAGTGACTTGCAAATTGTCTGATTACACATGTTCCATATTTTTCACAGGTTGGGAAGAGTTAAGAACATTGTCAAGTGTTACAAGGGGTTAAGGTCACATCACGAGTTTTATATATGAGTAATTAATACCAGCTCTTCCAAGGAGGTAAAATGATAACTTCTTAGATGTGGCTTCTTATTTGCAGTAACAACCTTCTTTAGTGAACATATATATTGCTTAAGACTTCCAAGTACACTTTAGTTCTATTAACAACATAATAAACACTCCTCCTTTTTGCATCTGGCATTCGAGATCCACGTGTGAAACTCAGGCACACACAGTGATTCACTATTCCTTGGCCAGAGCGATAGATTGAATGATCAAGCTCAGTCAACAAGGGTAAATGAGCCTGAAGGAGAAAAGCTAAGAGCTAAGGCCATTGTTTAGTAATCTGGACCTAATGCTGCTGAGAATAAGCCTTGCCTGGCCACTGTAGCTTGTGTAAAGCACTGATTGCTCCTCCTGAGAAAGTAGTGACAGTGCTCGCAGCATCCCTGTGCTGACATCCCACTTACAGCTTAGAAGTATTTCCTTTGTGTTCAAACTGATTTAGTTTTGTGTTGATTATTTTTTAATATCTGTGAATGATGGTGGCCTCACTGGCTCCTTGGTTTTGGGAGATGGCTTCCAGAATTGGGAGAGACTAAATTTCTACTGTTTATCTCATACTAATACAGTATAGTTTCAAAAGTAAACTTCAGTTCTAGATTTGATTTTTCTAGCATATTTTTCTTGTCAGGATGATGGTAGAACCATGATCAATAGGCCAACGGTTTCAGCCTTTAGTTCCCCAATCATGTTTTGTACCCTAGCTGTATTGAACACCTGCATGGGGTGATGAGGACCATAGAATTTTAGGTTAGCAGGAATGGCCTCTTTTCCTTAAAAGTGTAGACAATAAGGGTGGTGGTGGAAGGAGGTAGTAATCAAAATTATGATAAGTAACATCATCTCCCCTCCTACCCCCCAAATTTGGAACCAATTGAATTGGGGCATAGAGAGCTTAAAATGTTTGCTTGATTATAGAAAAGGCTGAGAGAGTGTGTGACTTAGACAAGTGTTCTGTGATTTGTCCACTGCCTCCTTGATGTAGGCTTATTGGGCTTACAGTCTCACTGACAGTCCATGTGTCTGTCTGTTGGACCACAGTCCTCTCTTTCCTTTTCTTTGTAGCAAGAGAAGGTATATAAATAGGCATTTGCTCCAGGTTGTATAAATTCTTATTAAAGACCATCATACAAAAAGTAGCTACTTGCAGGCACTGGAGATTTGGCTGTTGTTGTGGGTTACATAACATTTGAGGTGTTTGGAAGAGGAGTGTCCATAAACTGGTTGTTAAGGTAATTAAATCTTTCACTGAGTGACAGAAAAATTTCCTCCAGGCCATGCTGGGTACTTTGGGACATTGAAAAAAAAATGTATGCTATAAAACACTTTTCTCAGTGATTTATATGTAGCCTAGAAACCCATAATCATTCTGTCCTACTATGTGGAATTCTGTTCGGCCACACCCATTGACGTTTATATTTCTTTAACTTCTCACACACAAATCTCATAATTAAATGCTAATTGGTAAACCAAGCAATGATAACATTTAATGTTTGAGGCTGAACTTATTTTTTAGTTGTCTATGCAGAATGTTTTAGTGAGAATTTTGTATGTTTAAATAAAAATAAGCAGGGCTAAATTAATTGACTTTTCTTTTTAATTAATTTTTGAAGTTAGCATAGTACATTAGGCAAATATCAAAATAATAGATATCATTATGGTGTGCTCATACAACAGTGTCATACAGTGTTCTGTTTCTATTAATTTTGGTATGGGGTTCTAAGACACAGTGGAAAAATCAAAGCATGTTTCTTGGATTCCCTCTTCTCTGCAGCACAGAGTAATTAAGCTTTCTCCTTTCTATGTAATCCAAACAGCATGGCCAGACCACTGGTGCTCATAGATGAAGGTCTGACCATTAAGACACCTTCACCAGAGCCTGCAGACAGGAGCTGCTTCAGGGGAATGCGTTGTATGAGACACATAACCCCAAGCAAGCCATTTTATGAGACGGGATCAAATAGTTTAGCACCTATTGTGTTAAATAGAAGTGTTCTTGAATTTATAAGAATATGTGATTTAGCTTCTAATCTTATATTTTAGGAGACATTCAGTAGAAAATAGTGCTGTTATTAAGTAGTTAATTATTTTTTGCTAGTCATCATTATTATTGGCAAGCCCTGGCTAGCCAGTATGTATATACACTTCCTCCTTCTTCCTCCTGATGAGTTTGCTGATTTAAACACTGATACACTTAGTTTATAACAGAATATAGTAGAGTGAGTTATTTTTTTCAGGCTAAGCATACCTTAAAAGGAAAAGAAAAACCCTTCCTGGTAGTGCTGTGTAGCAGAGTGTTGATAGATCAAGCAGCAGATTCTGCTTTGAGAAGTAGCTTCATGGTCTGTCCATCAACTGTCTTCTAAAACAAATGGATGAGGAAGGTACTCAGTGCCATTTGGAAGGAGTATTAGGTATTGTAGATGAACAGTTTTATTAAATAAGAAACGCAGAACCAGTTGCAGAGTTAAAAGCCCAAGAGTTCAGACTAGTAGCTGAGAGCTGAGCTTACCCTTCGCTGCAAATGCTGTCCTTCCTCTCAGCAAGAGCGCTACTTCCTGTGTATCTGTCTTTTTATAGACTTTTTGTTCTGCCTTCTCATTGGTTGTAAACTCAACCACATGATCTTATGGTGATATTTTATTTGTACTGAAATGTGATTTTAATTTTATGTTAATAAATAAAGTTGCCCTGGGGTCAGAGCTATTAGAGCCATAGCAAGAGCATGGTAGTTAGAAGAGCTAGGTAGATTTCTGTGTGTTCAGGGATACAGCCAGTATTGGAGACATATGTCTTTAAGACCTGGAGGGCGGTACTTACAGGCAGTGACGAGGCAGTCATGTGGTTGGGTTTACAACCAATGAGAAGGCAGAACAGAAAGACTATTTAAAGACAGACAAACAGGAAGAAGCTCTCTCTCGATGAAGCTAGGAGCACTGCAGGAGGTAAGATTTTAGCTCTGAGCTCTGACCTCTCGGCTTTCTCTTTTACATTGGCTCTGTGTTTCTTATTTTAATAAGACGATTGGTTACATCTACATCTGGCGCCCAATGTGGGGCTCGAAACCACAACCCTGAGATTAAGAGTCTCATGCTCTACCTACTGAGCTAGCCGGGCTAACCAACGTGATAAGAATCCATTAAAAACTGCTAGGGGCTGGCTCCCTAGTCCGAGCAGCCGGCTCCCTAGCCCCGTCCCAGGTCTGCTTGGCCTCAGGCCGGACTAACTGTGAGCTGCTTGCTTAAAGCCAGTGCTAGAACAACTCTGCCCTGCCAAACAGGGCCCCTGCCTGTAAAGCCAAGCCTTGACTCGGTTCAAGAGGGAAAAAGTGGCTGGATTTAAGCTTTAGCCGGCTACGCCTTCGCTTTCGCTTTCGCTTTCGCTTTCTCTCTCTCTCTCTCTCTCTCTCTCTCTCTCTCTCTCTCTCTCCCTCTCTCCCTCTCTCTCTCTCTCTCTCTGGATTCACACCTAGGACACTAGGTGGCTGTTTTGAAATTCGCTCTGATTTCTACTGTTCTATGCAGATTTGGTAAGTCATAAAGGAAACTATTTAAAAGACAAATTTTTTCCACATTTAAAAAAAATGGGTTTTATGTGTACATTGGAAGAAAATTGGGTTTTGTTTGAAATTTTAGGCAGTCTGACAATGGAACAACTATATGAGAAGATTAGTATTATTGGAATTATGCAGTTTATCACTATGCTTATCCTCATTTTACTATTTAAAATGATAGTCGATTTAAGTGCCAGGATGACAGCTTTAGAAAAACTTGTTAAACCTGTAAAAATTCAGACAGAAGAAATTAACAGTGAAGTTGGTTCAAGTTTGGATCATAAGGTTACAGAAAGAAAGCCTGTTTTCACACAGTCACCCTTAATTTATCCTGTAACCATACAGCAGTTGCCTGATCAAATGATTACACAAAATATTTGGGCTCCAATTGAACTGTTGGATTTTAAAAGGTTTAAGGAGGCAATAGTATCTTATGGCATGCATTCCCCATATGTAAAGCAAATGTTAAACTCTTGGTCAGCATATAATAGGATTGTACCACAGGACTGGCGGGAGCTGGCACAAGCTGTTCTGGAACTCAGCCAGAGACTTCAATTTCTAACGTGGTTTAAGGAGGAAGCTAAAAACATAGAAAAATAATGGAGGGATAAAGGAATACAAGTTTGTCAGGATCAGCTTATCGGAGAAGGCCAATATGCTTCGGTACAAACACAATGTTTATATGATGTCCAAACCCTAATTTTATGTCGAATGGCAGCCTTGAATGCATGGGACAGAGTTGAGGAACCAGGAAAAAAACCTGAGTCATTTACAAAGGTTATGCAAGGCCCAAAAGAATCTTTCACAGATTTTTTACAAAGACTGGCTTCAGCAATAAAGAGAATGGTCTCAGAATCAGAAGCTAGTAAGGCAATAATTGAAGCTTTGGCATTTGAGAATGCGAATGCAGCATGCAAAAGAATAATCAGGCCGTTAAAGGCAAGATCTGCACCTTTGGAAGATTGGATTAGAGAAACAATTAATGTTGAGGCTGATGAGCATGATGATACATGGGTAGGAGAAGTAATTTCAAAAGGTTTGAGGAGTGTTAGATGTTTTGGATGTGGAAAGCAAGGACATTTTAAAAGGGACTGTAAACAGGTCATTCCTAGAAGCAATGTTTCTTCAAGGAACAATGGCAACAGAATGCCCCTTCCTTCTGGAATATGCAGAAGGTGTGGTAAGGGAAAATATTGGACCAACGAATGTAGATCAACAAAGGACAGACAGGGTAATCCTTTGCCTCATTTTCGGGAAACTCCCGGAGGGGCCTCATGCAGGCCCCCATAGCAAAACCAGTTCAAACCTTTCCTGCAGCTGTAGAGGAAATCCCTGCTCAGAGTGATTAAATAACCAAATGTCTATTGGAATAAATCATGCTGGTCAGGATGATGAAACAGAGAGAATAGAAAATTCAGGAGAAAACATAAAGAAAAATTTTTGGCAAACTTCTATTAATGAACAGAGACCAAAATTAACGATAAAAATAAATGGTGTTTTGTTGTCTGGTCTGGTAGACACAGGTGCGGACATTACCATAATTGCATCAGAATTTTGGCATCCAGCTTGGCCTCTTCAGGAGGTAAACGTTCAACTGTTAGGAATTGGTACATTATCTCAGGTGAAACAGAGTGCAAGATGGCTCGAATGTATAGGTCCAGAAGGACAGAGAGGAAAATTAAAACCATATGTGGCTAACACAGCTATGGACCTGTGGGGTCAAGACTTGTTGCAACAATGGAATACTCAGATTAACATCCCTCCAATCTCAGAAACAAATCATAAACTAGCACATGTTACTGAGAGAAATATTAGAAGATAGTGTTCTAATGAGTGGTCACCAGCCATCCATATTATACAAGAACAGGGCATAACAACTGATGATCTTCCAAAAACACCAACAGCTCTACCTTTAAAATGGTTAACAGACAAGCCTTTATGGGTCCAGCAATGGCCTTTAACAACAGAGAAACTCCAAGCTTTAGAAGAGCTGGTAGAAGAACAATTAAATGCTCAGCATATCGAAGAATCAACCAGCCCTTGGAATTCTCCTGTATTTGTTATTAAAAAGAAATCTGATAAATGGAGAATGGTAACAGACCTTAGAGCAATTAACAAAGTAATTCAGCCAATGGGCTTTCTACAATCTGGGATGCCTTTGCCTACTCTGTTACCAAAAGGATGGCCTCTCATAGTTATTGATTTAAAAGACTGTTTCTTTTCAATACCCTTACAAGAAAAAGACAGAGAAAGATTTGCTTTTACAGTGCCTACTTATAATAATTCTCAACCGGTTAAAAGATTTCAATGGAGGGGCCTCCCACAGGGAATGTTGAATAGCCCAACTCTGTGCCAATATTTTGAACAACAGCCATTGGAAGTGATATGTAAAATATTTCCTAAATGTATAATTTATCATCATATGGATGATATTTTACTAGCTGACTCAAATGCAGGTACTTTAGAAAGAATGTTTGAAGAAGTAAAGAAAAATTTGCCTTGCTGGGGATTACAAATTGCTCCTGAAAAGATACAAAGAGGAGATTCTATTAATTATTTAGGATATAAAATGGAGCTACAAAAAATTAGACCCCAAAAGGTGCAAATTCGGAGAGATAGACTACAGACTCTTAATGACTTTCAAAGATTATTTGGAGATATTTCTCATCTATGAACTATTGTTGGGGTAAAAAACGATGAACTGACTAATTTGATCAAAATCTTAGAAGATGACAAGGACTTAAATAGTCCAAGAGAATTATCACCTGAAGCTGAGAAAGAATTGGCCTTGGTAGAAAAGAAAGTACATGAAGGGCACGTGGATCGTATTGATCAAAAGCTGGATTGCATTTTGGTTATTTTACCTTCTAGGCATTCTCCTACTGGAATATTAATGCAGAGGGAAGATATTATATTGGAATGGATATTTTTACCAAATAAATCAAATAAAAAATTGAAAAATGCTGGGGAAAAAATCTCTGACTTGATTTTAAAAGGAAAATTGAGACTTTGTCAATTAGCAGGAATAGACCCAGCAGAAATTGTTGTACCTTTAACTAAGGAGGACATTGAAAAATTATGGACAGAAAGTGAAACTTGGCAAAGAGCTTGCAGCAATTTTTTGGGAGAAAGTAACAGCAAATATCCCAAAAGCAACAGAATTGATTTTATAAAGAGAGCTGAATGGATCTTGCCTCGAATTGTACGGCAATAACCCATATCTGGAGTTCGTACATTTTATACAGATGTCAATAAACAAGGAAAGGCAGGTTACAAATCAGAAAATTTAAGTAAAGTGGTTCAAAGTCCTTACAATTCAGTGCAAAAATCAGAATTGTATGCTATTCTGTTGGTATTAATGGATTTTTCAGAACCTCTCAACATAGTTACTGACTCTCAGTATGCTGAAAGAGTGGTATTACACATTGAGACTGCAGAATTTATCCCTGATTCATCAGAATTAACTTCATAATTTAATCAGTTACAAGATACAATCAGGAAAAGGAGTCATCCTTTATATATAACTCACATCCGATCTCATACTGGTCTGCCAGGCCCTTTAGCACAAGGCAATGATGAGATTGATAAATTATTGATAGGAAATGTGCTGGAGGCCTCAGAATTTCATAAAAAACATCATGTCAATAGTAAAGGTTTAAAAAAGGATTTTTCCATAACCTGGCAACAAGCCAAAGAAATAGTAAAGAAATGTCCTACTTGTTCCTTCGATAATCAAACGCCATTACGAGCAGGATGTAACCCAAATGGTACTCAGAAGAATGAAATTTGGCAGATGGACATGTTTCACTTTGTAGAATTTGGAAAATTGAAATATGTACACCACACCATTGATACTTATTCAGGATTTCAATGGGCAATTGCTCTGAGTTCTGAAAAAGCTGATTCTGTAATCACTCATTTGCTAGAAGTTATGTCCATCATGGGTATACCTGCACAAATCAAAACTGACAATGCTCCATCATATGTCTCTGTTAAAATGAAACAGTTTTTTGTTTATTACAAAATAAAGCATATTACAGGTATACCACATAATCCTACAGGTCAAGCAGTTATAGAAAGATCAAACAGAACTCTAAAGGATATGCTAAATAAACAGAAAGGAGTAACAAAAACCCCCAGAAATAGACTGCATAATGCTCTATTAACTTTGAATTTTCTGAATGCCAATGAGAAAGGAACAACAGCTGCAGAGAGACATTGGATAATAGAAAAAACTACAGAATTAAATCAGCCTATGTACTTTAAGGATGTGATGACCTCAGAATGGAAACCAGAGTATGTATTACATTGGGGACGAGGTTTTTCTTTTGTTTCTACAGGAGAAGATAAGCTTTGGGTACCATCAAAATTGATAAAGGTTCGGTTTGAACAAGAGAAACCTCTTAATTAGAGCAGATGATAGTTCATCAACCAGCATGACCATCCAATTTAAACTAACTTGTACCAGTAACACATGCCTTTTCATTTAATCAGATAATAACTTGCCAAAAAGGAACATCCCCAAAATTAGTCTTGGGGAAAGGTTTTTCTTTTTGTCTTTTAGGAGAATGAAGGTTAAGGAACCTGAAGAACACAGGACAAATGAGACAACTGAAGAAAAGGGACAAATCATCTATCCCAGGAAACAGAGTGAAACAGTGTATGGGTATATATAATCTAAAAAATTTTATGTCTTCCTAAATGTTTGTTTCTGCTTTTCTCTAAAGATTTAACACTATTGGTCTTCTAATAGTCCCAGTTCAATTAAAATTTAAAGCTGACTTTGGAATTGGAGAATGGCTCTCTCCTTCTTTAACCTCAAGTATGTTTTTAAAAGGAAAATGCAAACTTCCTGTATCATGCCAGAATAAAAGAGCCATTTTCTGCTATGGGACAGGACAAAAGCCAAATTAATTAAGGGACTATTCTATTACTAATCTCTTTGATTCTATTCTGATTCTTTAAACTTTTCTTAAAGTATAAATTTTATATCAAAATTTACAAGATTTATATTTATATATATACATTTTAAACTTTGTTAAGATATGAATGGTCATATAGAGTACTAACTAATTCTAGAAAAAAGGCTTCAATTAGTTACCTAGACATGTCTTTGTGTTGGAGTCTCTTATCAGTTTTCTGCAGGAAATCACGGACAGGCCTAACATCAACTGAAGTCTCTAGGAAGAAGATGGGGCCCCACAACAACAACAATTCCACGTGGACAATAATAATATCACTAAGCTGACAAACATC
This sequence comes from Peromyscus leucopus, assembly GCF_004664715.2. NCBI lineage: Eukaryota > Metazoa > Chordata > Mammalia > Rodentia > Cricetidae > Peromyscus > Peromyscus leucopus. The sequence continues at coordinate 94,429,718 of NC_051067.1, read as the reverse complement.
ATCTACAGATCAGCTTTGAACTACAAGGTGCTCAGAGCAATTTTGAGATGACTAGCTGAGATGATCCAGTCTCAAAGACTACTTGAATAAGGACTTGAGATAAACCCTGAACTTTGGCATTATACACAGAATGGATAATAATGAAGGATATAGTTACCTTTCCTAGAATTTGACAATTAGCCTAAAATTTTTCTTTCAGGGTAAAGATAACTTCGCCCATACCCAGCAGGAAGCAGTTTTAAGAATATGACACCCACATTCCCAAAGAGGTGGTGTGGGGCGGGTGGTTTTTTGGTTCTTTTAATGTGTTTTGGGTCTGGGATAATTTTCATTATTTAGGGGGGTTGGTTACAAGTTGTTGTCAAGGGTTAGGAAAAAGGCTAAGCAAAGGAGATTATATTTAATGTTCTTGTTTTTAAAAAAAAAGAAAAGAAAAGAAAAGAAAAAGAAAATTACTAGTTTTAAATACTCTACATTATTACCAACTATTAGGATATAAAGAAATGAAAGTTAGTAGTTAGACATTACAATAGAAATTGCAGTCATATTAGATATGTTTTAAAAATTGAGCAGATATATTTTAGACAGGTCATCTTCAAACCCTTCAGAGATCTACCGAATATGGCATTTAAAATGTTTTAATAACTTAGAAATTTTTCTTTTTTGAGACATGTTGGCTCCTGGCAGTACCAATCTACTTCAGAGAAAATATGGGTATTGAAGAAACTGCATATGGAGTTAATTTTCATTGTGGCAAAAGTTAGCCACTGGACAACAAAATATCCTCAAATCAACAGGACAAAATGGACAGACAGAACACGAAACAAAGGACTACCGATTCCTGCCAAAACAAGTGTGGTTATGGCTTTATCAAAAGGCATCTTCTGAGGCCAGGTCAATATGGCACCATCCCTGAAGTGGCCTTCACAATCTGGAAAAGGCACAGTGCCCTTTTCTTCGAAGGCAGCTGAACAGGCAGTGGGCCGATGGCTTCTGTTGTGCAATGAAACAGCAGCTGAAAGCTCACGCCTCTCAATAGTAGACTGGCATTTAATAGAGGGATGTGGAGAAGAAGGGGATGCTGAGATGAATCCATATATACACAGCCAAGAAGAATGGACAGCTGAATTCAAAAACCGTCAACAATTTCCAGAATTTAAAATCGTGAATCATGACATGACACTGGTGGAATTCAGGTGTTTCTGGTACATGGACTACTCTCACCCAATGTGAGGTTGAACTGTTGACCTTGTGTACATCCTACTTCACAAATGAGTCTGTCAGATACACTAAGCCTATAGGCTGAAGATGATGCCTCAACACTGCGGAGAAACCTCAGGTGACTGTCCAGGCAGCTGACTGTTTCTGTCAACTCACAAAATTTTTGGAAGTTGCTTTTGTGCACTTCCTGTTTTTATTTTTGTTAGCTAATATTATTTCCTTCTTGGGTCTCTGAGGGAGTTGAATATTAGTTAGTTATAGTTGAAGATTAATTAGGATAGAAAATAAATTAGATACATTTTGGACTTACTAAAATAGGATAGATAAGGGAATTATTTTCTCTGATTTGTCAAATACAAATGGACTAGACATCGTTTAGGTATTTGTTACTTGTATATATTGTATATAGTTATTGTACTTTTGTGTATAGTTTTTCTTTTTTTGTTATAATCTTTTGCCTTTTTTCTTTTTATTAAAATAGAAAAGGGGAAATATGGTGATATTTTATTTGTACTGAAATGTGATTTTAATTTTATGTTAATAAATAAAGTTGCCCTGGGGTCAGAGCTATTAGAGCCATAGCAAGAGCATGGTGGTTAGAAGAGCTAGGTAGATTTCTGTGTGTTCAGGGATACAGCCAGTATTGGAGACATACGTCTTTAAGACCTGCAGGGCGGTACTTACAGGTAGTGACGAGGCAGTCATGTGGTTGGGTTTACAACCAATGAGAAGGCAGAACAGAAAGACTATTTAAAGATACACAAACAGGAAGAAGCTCTCTCTTGGGGAAGCTAGGAGTACTGCAGGAGGTAAGATTTTAGCTCTGAGCTCTGACCTCTCGGCTTTCTCTTTTACATTGGCTCTGTGTTTCTTATTTTAATAAGACGATTGGTTACATCTACATGATCTTTTTGTCACTGCCCATCTATACAGACCTCTAGGTCTTCTATGGTTGGTATTGAGATTAAAGGCGTGAGTCTCCATGCTAGTGGTATCCTTGAACACACAGAGATCTGTCTGTCATATGATTGGGATTTAAGGGTGTGTGGTACCACTGCCAGACTTCTGCTATGGCTTGCTATCAGCTCTGACCCCCAGGCAACTTTGTTTATTAACATACAAATAAAATCACATTTCAGTACAAATAAAATATCACAATATTTCTCTTTTCTATTTTAATAAAAGGAAAAAAGTTATAACTAATATAAGGAAAATTATATACAAAAGTACAATAACTATATACCACATATACAAGCAATAACTACCTAAACAATGTCTAGTCCATTTGTATTTGACAAATTCAGAGAAAATAATTCCATTATCTGTCCTATTTTGGTAAGTCCAAAATGTACCTGATTCACTTTCTATCCTAACTAATCTTCAACTATAACTAATCTTCAACTCTCTCAGAGACCCAAGAAAGAAATAATATTACCTAATAAAAAAAAACAAAACAAAACAGGAAGTGCATGTAAGCAGCTTCCAAAAAAAAATGTGAGGTGACAGAAACAACCAGCTGCCTGGACAGTCACCTGAGGTTTCTCCACAACTTGGGGTATCATCTTAGCATATCTGACAGACTCATTTGTGAAGTAGGATATACACAAGGTCAACAGTTCAACTTCACATTTGGTGAGAGTAGTCCATGTATCAGAAACATCTGAATTCCACTAGTGTCATGTCATGATTCAGGATTTTAAATTCTGGAAATTGTTGATAATTTTGTTTGTTTGTTTTTGGTGTTTTTTTTTTTTTTAATTCAGCTGTCCATTCTTCTTGGCTGTGTGTGTGTGGCTTCATATCAGCATCCCGTTCTTCTCCACATCCCTCTATTAAATGCCATTCTACTATTGAGAGGTGTGATCTTAGTTACTCTTCAAGAATAACTGTTTCAGCTGCTGTTCCACTGCACATCAGAAGCCATTGGCCCACTGCCTGTTCAGCTGCCTTCAAAGAAAAGGGCACTGTACTGTTTCCAGATTGCAAAGGCCACTTCAGGGATGGTGCCATATTGTCCTGGCCTCAGAAGATGCCTTTTGATAAAGCCACAACCACACTTGTCTTGGCAAGAATCGGTAGTCCTTTGTTTCATGTTCTCTCTGTCCTGTTTGTCAGCAGTTGATTTGAGGATATTTTATTGTCCAGTGGCTAACTTTTGCCACAATGGAAGTTAACTCCATATGCAGTTTCTTCAATGCCCATATTCTCTCTGAAGTAGATTGGCACTGACAGGAGCCGACATGTCTCAAAAAAGAAAAATTTCTAAGTTATTAAAACATTTTAAATGCCATATTCTCTAGATCTCTGAAGGGTTTGAAGATGACCTGTCTATCTAAAATATATCTGCTCAATCTTGAAAACATATCTAATATGACTACAAGTTCTATTGTAATGTCTAACTACTAACTTTCATTTCTTTTTATCCTAATAGTTGGTAATAATAACATTCAAGAATCAGCAAATTGCATTACATTGTTAAATGAACGGTATAAGTACAATATCTTGAACAAAATTAGAAATATACATATACATTTTCTAACAATATCAATTTCAATATATATGATTTGTATACAATATAAAAAATCCAATCCAATGTAAAGTATTTAAAACTAGTAATTGTCTTTAAAAAAAAAAAAAAAGGAACCTTAAATCTATTCTCCTTTGCTTAGCCCTTTTCCAACCCTTAACAACAACTTGTAACAAAGCCTCCTAAAAAGTGAAAATTATCCCAGACCCAAACCCATTAAAGGACCAAAAAACCCACCCGCCCCACACTACCTCTTTGGGAATGTGGGCATCGTATTCTTAAAATTGCTTCCTGATGGGTATGGGTGAAGGTATCTTATTCTGAAAAGAATATTCTGAAAAATATTCTGAAAAGAAAAATTTTGGGTTAATTGTCAAATTCTAAGAAAGGTAGCTATAACCTTTGTTGTCCAGTTTGAGCATAATGTCAAAATTCAGGACTTATCGCAAGTCCTTATTCAAGTAGTCTTTGAAACTGGATCATCTCATCTAGCCATCTCAAAATTGCTCTGAGCAGTTTGTAGCCCAAAGTTGATCTATAGATGATGTTTGTCAGCTTAGTGATATTATTATTGTCCACGTGGAATTGTTGTTGTGGAGCCTCATCTTCTTCCTGGAGACTTCAGTTCATGTTAGGCCTGTCCGTGATTTCTTGCAGAAAACTGATAAGAGACTCGAACACAAAGACATGTCTAGGCAACTAATTGAAGCCTTTTTTCTAGAATTAGTTAGTACTCTATATGACCATTAATATCTTAACAAAGTTTAATATATATATATATATAAATCTTGTAAATTTTGATATAAAATTCATGCTTTAAGAAAAGTTTAAACTTAGCCGGGCGGTGGTGGCGCACACCTTTAATCCCAGCACTCGGGAGGCAGAGGCAGGCGGATCTCTGTGAGTTCGAGGCCAGCCTGGACTACGAGTGAGTCCCAGGAAAGCACAAAGCTACACATAAAACCTGTCTCGAAAAAAAAAAAAAAAAAAAAAAAAAAGAAAAGTTTAAACAATCAGAATAGAATCAAAGAATTGAGATTAGTAGTAATAGAAAAGTCCCTTAATCAATTTGGTTTTTCTCCTGTTCCATATCAGAAGATGGCTCTTTTCTTCTGGCATGATACAGTGAGTTTGCGTTTTCCTTTTAGCAACATGCTTGAGATAAAGAAGGAGAGAGCCATTCTCCAACTCCAAAGTCAGCTTTAAATTTTAATTGAACTGGGACTACAAGAAGACCAATAGTGTTAAATTTCTTTAGAAAAGAGCAGAAACAAACATTTAGGAAGACTTATGAAATTTTATAAATGATATACCAATAGGCCATTTTGCTCTTTTTCCTGGGACAGATGATTTGTCCTTTTTCTTCAGTTGTCTCATTTGTCCAGTGTTCTTCAGATTCCTTAGCCTTCATTCTCCTAAAAGACAAAAACAAAAACCTTTCCCCAAGACTAATTTTGGGGAGGTTCCCTTTTGGCAAGTTGTTATCTGATTAAATGAAAAGGCATGTGTTACTGGTACAAGTTAGTTTAAATTGGATGGTTATGCTGGTTGATGAACCATCACCACTTCTAATTAAGAGGTCTCTCTTGTTCAAATCAACCTTTATCAATTTTGATGATATCCATAGCTTATCTTCTCCTGTAGAAACAAAAGCAAAATCTCATCCCCAAGGTAACACATATCCTGGTTTCCATTCTGAGGTCATCACATCCTTAAAGTATATAGGCTGATTTAATTCTGTAGTTTTTTCTATTATCCAATGTTTCTCTGCAGCTGTTGTTCCTTTCTCATTGGCATTGAGAAAATTAAAAAAAAAAAAAAAAGACCAAGGGCACATGAAAAGACTTTGCCCCAAGGAGACAACCAACAAAGCTCCAAGAACAATGATGGCCTGATGTCCTCTGGGGGGAGTGACCCTCCAGGCTCAATCACACCAAAAACAATCCAGACTCTGTCCTTGATCAAACAAACATCAGGGGGCTTCCACATCCCTGTCAGTCAGACATGCACCTTCTTTCTTGGAAGAGAAAGAGAGAGTCAAGTAACCATGACCACAATAAATCACCCCCCCCCAAAAAAAAGCAAAACAAACAAACAAACAAACAAAAAAGTTAATAGAGCATTATGCAGTCTATTTCTGGGGGGTTTTGTTACCACTTTCTGTTTATTTAACATATCCTTTAGAGTTCTGTTTGATCTTTCTATAACTGCTTGGCCTGTAGGATTATGTGGTATACCTGTAATATGCTTTATATAGTAATAAGCAAAAGAGTTTCATTTTAACAGAGACATATGATGGAGCATTGTCAGTTTTGATTTGTGCAGGTATACCCATGATGGCCATAACTTCTAGCAAATGAGTGATTACAGAATCAGCGTTTTCAGAACTCAAAGCAGTTGGCATTGAAATCCTGAATAAGTATCAATGGTGTGGTGTACATATTTCAATTTTCCAAATTCTCCAAAGTGAAACACATCTATCTGCCAGATTTCTTTCCTCTGAGTACCCTTTGGGTTACATCCTGCTGGTAATGGCATCTGATTGTAAAAGGAACAAGTAGGACATTTCCTTATAATTTCCGTGGCTTGTGGCCAGGTTATAAAAAAATCCCTTTTTAAACCTTTACTGTTGACATGATTTTTTTTTATGGAATTCTGAGGACTCTAGCACATTTCCTATCAATAATTTATCAATCTCATCATTACCTTGTGCTAGAGGGCCTGGCAGACCATTATGGGATTGGATGTGAGTTATATATAAAGGATGACTCCTTTTCCTGATTGTATCTTGTAACTGATTAAATAGTGAAGTTAATTCTGATGCATCAGGGATAAATTCTGCAGTCTCAATATGTAATACCATTCTTTGAGCATACTGAGAGTCAGTAACTATGTTGAGAGGTTCTGAAAAATCCATTTATATCAACAGAATAGCATACAATTCCGATTTTTGAACTGAAGTATAAGGACTTTGAACCACTTTCCTTAAATTTTCTGATTTGTAACCTGCCTTTCCTTGTTTGTTGGCATCTGTATAAAATGTACGAACTCCAGATATGGGTTTTTCCTGTACAATTCAAATCAGCTCTCGTTATAAGCTCACTTTTGGGATATTTGCTGTTAATTTCTCCCAAAAAATTACTGCAAGCTCTTTGTGAAGGTTCACTTTCCATAATTTTTCAATATCCTCCTTGGTTAAAGGTACAACAATTTCTGCTGGGTCTATTCCTGCTAATTGACAAAGTCTCAATTTTCCTTTTAAAATCAAGTCAGAGATCTTTTCCACATAAGTTTTTAATTTTTTATTCGGTTTATTTGGTAAAAATATTCATTCCAATATAATACCTTCCCTCTGCATTAGTATTCCTGTAGGAGAATGCCTAGAAGGTAAAATAACCAAAATGCAGTCCAGCTTCAGATCAATACCATCCACGTGTTCTTCATGTACTTTCTTTTCTACCAAGGCCAATTCTCTCTCAGCTTCAGGTGATAATTCTCTTGGACTATTTAAGTCCTTGTCACCTTCTAAGGTTTTTACGTATCACTTCCAATGGCTGTTGTACAAAATATTGGCACAGGGTTGGGCTATTCAACATTCCCTGTGGGAGGACCCTCCATTGAAATCTTTTAACCGGTTGAGAATTATTGTAACTAGGCACCATGAAGGCAAATCTTTCTCTGTCTTTTTCTTGTAAGGGTACTGAAAAGAAACAGTCTTTTAAATCAATAACTGTGAGAGGCCATCCTTTTGGTAACAGAGTAGGCAAAGGAATTCCAGATTGTAGAGGGCCCATTGGCTGAATTACTTTGTTAATTGCTCTAAGGTCTGTTACCCTTCTCCATTTATCAGATTTCTTTTTAATAACAAATACAGGAAAATTCCAAGGGCTGGTTGATTCTTCAATATGCTGAGTATTTAACTATTCTTCTACCAGCTCTTCTAAAGCTTGGAGTTTCTCTGTTGTTAAAGGCCATTGCTGAACCCATAAAGGCTTGTCTGTTAACCATTTTAAAGGTAGAGCTGTTGGTGTCTTTGGAAGATCATCAGTTGTTGTGCCCTGTTTTTGTATAATATGGATGGCTGGTGACTGCTGTGGGATGTTCTGTATGTCCTGTGGGAGCCTGTTCTTGGGTTCCTTGTGGCTTTACCCAGCAGGTCCGCATAGAGGATGATTAGGATCACAAGCCTGAGTGCAGGTGTCTGAGATGGTCTGCACTTGGCTGTGCTGGGGAATGGTCTATATGTCAAGTTGCTCTGATTGGTCAATGAATAAAACCTGATTGGCCATGGCTAGGCAGGAAGTATAGGCAGGACTAACAGAGAGGAAAAATAAAAGAACAGGAAGGCAGGAGGAGTCACTGCCAGCCACCGCCAGGACAAGGAAGATGTAAAGTACGGGTAAGCCACGAGCCACGTGGCAAGGTATAGATTTATGGAAATGGATTAATTTAAGATATAAGAACAGTTAGCAAGAAGCCTGCCACGGCCATACAGTTTATAAGCAATATAAGTCTCTGTGTTTACTTGGTTGGGTCTGAGTGGCTGTGGGACTGGCGGGTGACAAAGATTTGTCCTGACTGTGGGCCAGGCAGGAAAACTCAAGCTACAGGTGACCACTCATTAGAATAATATCTTCTAATATTTCTCTCAGAAACATGTGCTACTTCCCATGTATCTGTCTTTTTATAGACTTTCTGTTCTGCCTTTTCATTGGTTGTAAACCCAACCATCTGACCTCCCTGTCACTGCCCATCTATACAGACCTCCAGGTCTTCTATGGTTGGTATTGAGATTAAAGACATGAGTCTCCATGCTGGTGGTATCCTTGAACACACAGAGATCTGTCTGTCATTTGATTGGGATTAAGGTCATGTGCTACCACTGCCAGACTTCTGCTATGTCTTGCTATCAGCTCTGACCCCCAGGCAACTTATTTATTAACAGACAAATAAAATCACATTTCAGTACAAATAAAATATCACCATAAGGTACCCTTGTTAATTATAGCTCCAAGGATTCTTCCACAAGATTAGTTCACCTACACTGATCCTGTATTTCTTGCTATGAAGTCATCCTTTTGGACTCAGGGACCTGACCTATCTTCTTTGTATTCATGCTCCAGTGGCTAATTAGCAGAATGATAGTCCCACTGAGATGCTGATATTCTAGAAATTATTACTGAATAGAAGTAAAGGTAGTGTGTTTTTAATATATTCACCAGTGTAACAGAATGCCTTAAAATCAACTTAAAGTAGAAAAGACATATAGTTCAGAGGTTAAGCCACAGTGGCTGTTTCAGAGGTTAACTCACCCACCGTGTCTGGCTCCTTTGTTTTGTGGGCCTTGTGTTTAGTCAGAGACATGTGGAAGAAGAATTCATGAAACAGAGATGCTCTCTGCAAGGCTGTCAAAACACAGGGTGATAAGAAGTAGCTGGACAAAAATTTATTCAACAAGGACCTCAGTGTACTTCCATCCTCCAACTGGAACCTTCCTTCCAAAGCTCCATCACCTCCCAGTGGCCCATTCGAATCTTGACTCCATCAGTGTGTTAAAGCATTGATTAGAGCAGAACTCATATAACCCCATTATGTTCCCTCATATCCACATCAAAACTCGTGCTTTACCATCTTTTAGGCAGTTCATAATTCAATCAAGATGGCAATAATTATTATCACACACACTGGAAGCAGGGGGAAGGGAGAAGAGAGAGAGATCCCGAGTTTCATGTTAGACTGTATATGACAGTCACTACACAGACTAAAGAGATGCATTTTGATCACTGTCCGGTATTAAACAGTTGTTGTCTGATCTAATGTGGTTATTAATTTCTTTGCACCTCGTGGATGTTTCCAAAATGATTCTATTTCAGCATGTGTTTTCTGGAATTTCTTCTGAATACTGAGAAACCAGGATCCAAGGACTTATCAGTGCCTGATAATGTGAAACACTGATCATCCTGGTTTGAGCTGGCACAGTTGTGAAGCAGTCCATTGTAAAATTCTCCTGGTTTTGGTCCCAGTGTTCTTAATGAATCAAAACATTATTTTGGACATTATATATATATTAATCTTTTTCTGAAGCCCAATGAATGTTTTAACTTTATTTAGTGATGATGGCTCAGAAAAGCATCTTATACCACACATTTGAGAGATACTCATGAGTACTTCTAATGTGACCGAGTTAATGGAAGATTTCTACCAGTTTTTGTGGTTTCCAGCCATACTTTGCCACTATGTATTTAAGCACTGTCCAAAGATAGACTGAAATATTTGGTTAAAAGCCTGTACGTCAATGACCTTTACATTTGTATTTCTCCACGACAGTTTGAAGACACACTGGTCAAGTTAGAAAATGATTTTTATGTGTTTTATAAAACTAAAAAATGCTTCTACTTTTTATTTAGAAGCCAACTAATAGAGACTAAGGCAGGACAGCTGAAAGGTAGTTGATATTAAGTATCTCTTAATTATCTAGCTGTGGAGGCATTTTCTTGATTGCTAATTAACATAGGTGGGGCCAGCTCACTGTGGTTAGTAGGATCCTTGGGCAGGCAGGGCCTCATCTGTATAAGAAAAGTAGTAGACTAGCAGTTGCTGCAGAACAGAGCAGCAAAGAGGTGCAGCAGAGAGGTGCAGCAGAGAGGTGATGCAGAGAGGTGCAGCAGAGAGGTGATGCAGAGAGGTGCAGCAGAGAGGTGCAGCAGAGAGGTGCAGCAGAGAGGTGATGCAGAGAGGTGATGCAGAGAGGTAATGCAGAGAGGTGCAGCAGACAGGTGATGCAGAGCAAGCCCCTTCCTTCTGCCCCTGCCTTGGACTGTCACTCGTGAGCTGATATAAGCCCTCCTCCCTAAGTTGTTTTGGTTATGGTACTTATAACTTCAACAGAAGCCAAACTAGGACGCCATGTGCTACCCAAATGCTGCAAAGTGTGCATATTACTACTTGTGCTTTGTAGATAAGAAAGATGAGATGTTTCCCGAACAGGGAGGTGTTCACGCTCTCACTCATGGTAAAACACAGAACCAGGATTTGAGGTCTTCTTGTGTTTAAAGCTTTCTGTGCTCCACCCTTGCCAATGGGGCTGAGTACTTATGGGTGCTTGGGCTGAGGGTCTTCCATGTGCTTTGGAGTCAGGAAGTAGCAAGGAGCTCTTTTCCTAAATCATGATGTGATGTTGAGGACGTGCTTTCATTCTTAGCTTGCCCCAGAAAACTGATCTAATGCTTGCTGCTTGGAGGCTGTTTTATCTTTTATAAAGAAGATAAGCTTTTGGAAGAGATGTGCAGCGAAAGTGATGTCATTCTTAGGTAACATGAAAACTATGCACACAGTCCCTTCTGTGCTACAGCACTTGAACTTTTGTAGTTCTTCCAACGATGATGTTCCCAAGTAGCAGAGTCATTTTCAGTAGGTCCTCATAGCGGTGGCCTGCTGATCTGGAGAATGCACGGCAGGGGGTCTGATGGCTGGGAAGACTCCAGGCTGGTAGTGAGTGTTGGACCCTGCTACTGTTCCCTCTTTAAGCCACAAAAAAGAGGATGAATTTGAGAAATTTTACCAGAAAAGACATAAAAAGATGTGTGTCTCTGTGTGTGTGAGGGCTGTGGGTTATGGTTCTATGGATTGGAGAGATCAAGAAATCTCAGGAAACCTATTTATTTTTGCTAGTAAAAGTGAGAAAAGAGCTGGTGTTTTACAGCTGTTTTAAAGGGTAGAATATTAGCTTTGGGATGAAGTCTGACAATTTGTTTTTCTCCTTTATTGTGAAAATGGTGGCTTTTTTCCTTGTATCCCCGAGAGTCTTCTGTCAGTACAGCATTTGTTCATGGGAGCATGGACTGTTTCCTTGAATGGGAGGAGCAGCAGAGATGTGGTGAAGATTGATGTTTCTGAAAAGAGGGTGAGGGTGCAGTTTCCTTGCTAGCCAAACAGTAATGACCTGCCCTAAGTGGCCATAAAGGTTGTTTTGGAGTTCCTGGTCGGGGTTCTGGGTGGAACTGCTCTGAGTTACTAGAACTTAGGAAAGATAGTCTATGTTTAAAATTCTAGGACTCACTGCTAGGCCTTGGGTTTAAATGCCCAGGGCATTGCTTGCCTGATCTTTCACTTTCAAATAGATCTTTTGTCTTGTTTAAAGGCAAAATAGGGAGGACATCTGGAAAGCAGGTTTGTTCAGATCTGCTACAGCTGATTTTCTTTGTGAGACTAACTACATTTAGATAGTTTATTAGATAGTTTATGACATTTGCAATAGAATCAAGTGAGTAACTTTTCTAGTCATTTATTTTCTTTAGAAACATACTAGTCTAGATCATTATACTTTGATCAATCTTTCTGGAATAAACTCAAATTATTGCTTTTTTTATTAATTATAATAATTTCATTTGTAGCAGTTATAAGAAATTGTATGTTTTTGTGGCTGGCCATTGACTTATTTTCTTAAATATTGAGTGAATATAATACTTGTTTTTGCATTTGTAGCCATGAAATAAACATTCATTTCAGGAGAAAAAACAAAAAAACAAACAAACAAACAAACAAACAAACAAACAAAAAACCCAGTTTCTTCTATGGCTGTAGAAGAGGAGGAGCAATAAGTCCTGGAATGTAAATGTTCAGACCAGGGTGGCATGCTACACATGAATGATAATAAAAGTCTAGTGAACTGTGTGACACTTTATAACATCTTTGCACCTGCTTGGAAGGAACCTGGGACTTAGGGACCAAATATCAAACATTAAAGTCTGTTTTTCCTTCTTGTATGATTCTGGCCAAATTATTCATTATATTGGATGTTCAGTTTCATATTTTCTCAAATTGAAGTGATTGTTTAATACCTGCTGATTATATTGCTACAAGAACCAAATGAGATCTGCATGAAAACACAGTGTAATAATAAGATACTGGACATGTTACCGATGACTCCTTGGGGATAGCTGAGCACATATGTGCTGTGCAGAAAAGCCCATGGCTTTCTATCCATGGAACTCTGTTGTGAAAAGAGAATTGTCTTAGAAATATACATGGGCTTTATGAGCGCCTTTCTTTGCTCCTGTGCCCCTGGGTGGAGAATCTAAAGATCAGTAGAGAATGTTTACTCAGAACCTGTCTGAAAACTAATCTTTTAGCATTTATGCAACCCATGTTTAGAATACATGAGACCAAACATACCACAGAGCTTTGGTCCTTAGTGGATCTCGTAGCTTTAACATGTTAATAAAAGCTGAACTACTTAATAAATATCTTAGGGAACAACTACAACAAATGTTTTTGCCTTCAAGTTTCTTGGGAAATAGGATTTTCCACAGAAGCATCTTAATTAAGAGTAGGACCAAGTTCTGGCCTCTATTTGAAAAATCTTAGTTCTGATCCTGCCAAGAGTTTTGTCACTGGAGGCCAGTGAGTCAGATTCCTGTTCTGTCTGGTTGTTGATACCATTGGCAAGTCTGTGTGGAGATAAAAACAGAAAGAGTGCTAAATCCATCTGAGGACAAACTGCATATCATGGTTTGTTGAGCATCCTTTGTCCTCTCATGGAGACTCATTTCAGGTGTGGAAAATATCACTCCTGATGTGAGAAAGAATGTGTGTCAAATTATTTGAGGTGTTTTACCTAAAACAAACAATGGTATGAAATGTGAGGAAAGCTGAGTTATTGGGAAAATGACAGTGAAATAATCATTACAAATAGCTGTTTACCTCACTTGAAAATGATACTAATAAAAAATTTGCATTTCTTTAAATCCTTTTTGTTAGTGATAATATCCCTTCCTCTATTTCTTAAAAGGCAATTATCACATAAAATGGTTTATGATAGAAGTGTTACTGCTTCCCTGGCATTCTGCATACAAGATTTTTATAGGAATACTTATCTTTTCCCCCTAATTACCTGACATTATGTTTACATTGTAACAAAATCCAGTAGAGGTGGCGCTTAAATCTCTAAGTTCTTGTATATGGTAAGAAGCAATTTTACAGTTTTTTTTCTCTACTTTTTTTTTTCTGAAACAATTCAAATGCAGTGAAGGTATCGAAGCATAACTTGGGAAATTTCAAAGAAGAAGATAACATTTGATTTTGGGGGTAGGCAGCCTTACAATAACTTGCCCAGGATCAGAAGACCCTTTAATGAGCCTAGCACCACTATTAGTTTGAATAAAAAAAAAAAATCCCGATTGTATGAGAGCAATGACAAAAGCATGGTGAGGCAGTGGCATCTGCCAGTAGTAACGGTGACGCGGACTGTGGTGCGGTGACGGTGATGGGGACTGTGGTGACGGTGACGCGGACTGTGGTGCGGTGACGGTGACGGGACTGTGGTGACGGTGACGCAGACTGTGGTGCGGTGACGGTGACGCAGACTGTGGTGACGGTGACGGTGACGGTGACGGTGACGCGGACTGTGGTGTGGTGACGGTGACGAAGACTGTGGTGATGGTGACGCAGACTGTGGTGCGGTGGGTTCCCTAACAAGTGACCATCTGTGAGAACCAGCAATAAAATAGAGAGCAAGGGCAATGAAGTGACTGTTCTGGCTCGAGATGAAAATGTGTATCTGCAAATCTTCTGCCAAGAAGAGCCAGTGGACGTGTCCGATGTTTCCCAGCATTTATACCTCTGATAGTCATTTATTTGCTAAGCACCCCACAAGGTCTGTGCAGAGATTGGTATCCCACCCTATTTACAAAATAAGACACAACTCCAGCTGTCGCTACAGGCAGAAGACAAACAACCTGGGCTTGTGTGGAAAAGAACCTTATTAGCTGCTAAGCATCCAAACTGATCTTCACTTACCAAGTCCCTCAAAGTCCCTTGGAGAGGTGGGAAGGAACCAGGCAGATGGTGCTATAGGTGAGACACATGAGCTTGGATACCCAACTGATTGCAAAGTAAGGTTGCTTTCATCCAAGGAGAGATTACTATCCAGCTTGGGGGTCACAGATACCGTACCTCAAGCATCCAGGTTTGGTTATTGCATCCTTAAGAAGCTAATTCAAACAGACAAATTAGTAGTAAAAAAGCAGAAAAAGGAGATTTAGTCAATGGAAAGAGGCTCGAAGAGATTGCTGGCAGATCAGCCCCCTCAAATTCATCTTTCAGGTCTTGAACTTAGGTTAAAGTAAAAAAAAAAAAAAAAAGCCAGGAATGTGCACATCTGAGCAGTCCAGACCAAAGTATGAACCCATCCAGCCACTATTGACTCACTGGTGCTATGAGGAGGTCTGACACATTGTTAAACTGAAACTCTTCCTCTCTCTGGATGACAGCCCCTTTCTCCTTCCAGGATCAGATTCCTGGGGAAATAGCAATTTATTTGGATCCATTTCACTATGGTGACAGTGAGATGAAGAGACACAGGTGTCCTTTTAAAATCTGCCAGGCTGGGTGCCTCTTTCCTTGAGGTCATTTGCTACTGACACAGCCCAAGCAAAGACCTGGACACAGAGCAAAGGACCAGAACCTTTACAATTGGCACACCTAGTATGACTGTGAGGGGTAAACAGCATCCATGTGGACAGGCTCTTCTAATATTAAGGAACTCAAGAAATTGTAATATGCTTAAATTCTATACACAAATATACTTCTTCTCTTTGTAGGAAATGAGAATTGAGGCTTATTAGGGTTAAGTATATATCTAAAATCACCAATATGTTGCACAGAAGATACCACAATTTAGTCTGTATTTCATACTCTAATACTGTTTCCATTAGATGGCCTTGCATGATTGATAAATAATTTTCTGGCATGTTGGTTCTACATTTTATTGAGGGCTTTTTTCATTATTTTACTCACGTCTGTCTCTATTTTAGAAAATGGCTACTTTTTTGTTCATTTGTTGCTGCATTTTGGTTCTGTCTGCCTATGGTGTTCCTACATATTTTCATTTTTTTTTTGGTTAGAAAAATCTTTTTTATTTCTAATGGTCCATAGCTTGCACAAAATTCTAGGAAATAGAGTTAAAACAATGAAGTTGTCTATTATCTTAGATTTGCAGTTACAGAGAAAAAAGTATACATTGAGCACAATTTCGTCTAACCATCCCAGCTGTATTGACTAATGAAAAAGCAGAAGTTAAGGGACACTCAGAGAATTGCCATACAGGGTCATGGCCTTACTAATGGTAAACAAGACCAGAACCAATGTTTTTGTACATAAAATTCTGTGTTCCTATTATTGCACTGTATTACCTTCTCAAAGAAAAAACATGTTCAAGGATTTTAGTAGAAAGTGCCTTTACATTATGTGTTTTGAAGTTCAATTTGGTAGTAATGCCTCTGCTTCCCATGAGTGGGGCTGTATCTTAGACATCACAGTGATAGCTGAATTATTAATCTTTTAAGTCATGGGTAACAAATTAGCAGGTGGCCAAAATGTATGAAATATCTGCATGTTCAATGGGAGAGATAACACCTACAGGAAATTAGAGAAAGCTCAGCCATCTAGACACATTCTAATTTACTGTTTTTATGTAGCATTATGTGGCCCTGGAACTGTGTCTGCATCTGTGTCTAGTCCTAATTGCTGCCACTTTGTCATACTTGATCTGGCTTAGATAGTTCTTATATCCTTAAGTATGATTTTTGTCACATGGGTTTTCAGAGCTACATGGAATATGAAGTGTCAGCCATGTTCTCTCTTCACACTAAGGGAGGGAATTAAGGTGATTCGGTGATTGTTTCAAGTTCACAAGGCTAGCTGGGCACATCAGCTGTGATTAAAATCAGATTGCCATGTTCTCAGTCCACTCCTTCCTTTTTTTGTCTTGAAGAATTAAAAAAAAAATGAAAAAGAATACATGGGGGACTGGTTATGGGCACACACCTCTGGTGGAGGCATTAGGAAAAAAATGTCAGTTTTAAACAACAAACAACATCACATTATAGGCCTCCTTACCTATGTAGCTGTGTGGTCGCTACACGAGTGTGTGGGGTCATGCGGGTCCGTGGAATGAAGACACAGAGGCATCTTAAGAATGAATCTAGCCTATCATGGCTGCAGGGGGGTCCAGCCTCAAAGGACTGAAGCCTCTTCCCTTCGCCTAGGCCATATTTATTTACTCCTTTTTACATTTTAGATTCTTAATTTCCATACCTTCAAAGCAACCCAAAAGGAGCTCCTAGAGACCAAATGCCAGGTGCAAATTGCTTGATTTATCAGGTACCATGGTTTTCTGGGTTTCCTGGACCAAGTTTTGCATAGGCCTTTGATCCTTGGGGGACTCTCTGATCCTTGACTCTCAGACAAAATTCACATAGGGAGATAAGAGGAACAAAAGGTGTGGCTAAACAAAGGAAGGAGTAAGACTAGGTGCTGCTCTCTGGAGCCAGGCCAGGAGATCAGCAGGATGCCACTACAAACAACATCACATTATAGGCCTCCTTACCTTTTGTTTTGTTTTGTTTTCACTGGTTTTAGAGGCCCATTTTCATATTTTACACTGCTATAATTTTGATCTTATTAGAAAATTCCTCAGTTCTTCTCTTTGCCTATGTTATTAGGTTTCTGCAGAACCATAGAATTAATGCATTTATACACGGATCTGGCTTCCATCACTAGCTACAAATGTGGAGAAAATCCTCCTATACTCTGTCTGTAAGATGAAGAGGTGGAAAGCATGTTATATACCTGAGCAGGAAGGCCTGGAAACATGGTCCAGTTGGTGACAGTCTATTTTGGTAGTGGGAGCATGTAGAAAGGAGGCCTGCTTACCTCATGGTCCCTGGAAATCAAAGTGAGAGAGAGACCACCATCCCAAATCCCTTTTTAGGATATGTCCCCAATAACCTAACTTCTTTCTACAAACTTTCCCCCTTGTCCAAGCCTCTGCCACCTCTGAATAGTACCATAGGATGGTGCTGAGTCTTTTAACATATTGGACTGTGGGGTGGACTTCTACACATGACCTTAGCCAAAAGACTAAGAAGAGATGTAGGGTTCCACTTCTAAGTGCGAATGTTTCTCAGCCTACTCTTTCAAATGGTAATCTCTTCTGGAAATTACCTCATAGCCATATACAGAAATAATGTCCCACTATGGGCTTAGGCCAACATATGGACTTTCAACATATGGACTTTTGTGGGGTACTTCTAAACAATAGCATTTTGCTAACTCAGGTTCTAAATCATTGGTCACATATGGAGGTGCTCATCCTGAGGGCTGAGTGAGATGATAGCCGATTGAATATGAAACCCTTATTTGTATTTTTACTGTAGGTCCTGATTACAGTGTATATTTTGTGCTCATTTCATAATATGTGAGATTTATTAGTAAGGTAAAATATGAATGTAATTTCTAGCTAAGGTGTGTGTGTATGTGACCTGCTCAAGTTTTTATGTAGTGATGACAGTGTATAAAATAGCTTTTTTAAAAGTCAGAAATTTCTACTTTAGTTTTTTGGACTTTTCATCTCTTTGTTACTCATTTAAGGCATTGTGCAGAGAGGGAAGGTATGGGGGAGTTGTAGCTAGAGTTTTCCTGACTTGCCCACAGTCAGGACAAATCTTTGTCACCTGCCAGTCCCACAGCCATTCAGACCCAACCAAGTAAACACAGAGACTTTTATTGCTTACAAACTGTATGGCCGTGGCAGGCTTCTTGCTAACTGTTCTTATAGCTTAAATTAATCCATTTCCATAAGTCTATACCTTGCCACGTGGCTGGTGGCTTACTGGCGTCTTCACATGCCTCTGGTCATGGCAGCGGCTGGCAGTGTCTCCCTGCCTCAGCCTTCTGCTTCCCAGAATTCTCCTCTCTCCTTGTCCCACCTACTTCCTGCCTGGCCACTGGCCAATCAGTGTTTTATTTATTGACCAATCAGAGCAATTTGACATACAGACCGTCCCACAGCAGGGAGTAGAACAGTATCACACAGAAAAGGCTCTAGGGAATTTTCTTCATACTCTAATGTTTTTAGAAACTTTGGTTCTCTAGAACTGACTATTAGGTTAGTTTTCCCTTTAACAGAAATAATTTTCTATTTGTCATTCACAAATATATTCAGAACTGTTACTTTAAAGTTTTTATTAAGTAAATATTTTATATAAGATGTATTTATTTTATTTTGTTGATAGCCCCACTTGCATAATTAGGTTTTGAGATACTGTTTATACCATGCCTCTCTTCTCTTTTTCTTAGATATTGTAACACTCATAGAGTTGTGCTTATTTTGATCTATTCTTCTACCCTGTCCTAGCCAGTTGACTCCTAAATATGCCCCCATGAAAAATGTTGATTTTAATGTGAATTTATTTTGAGAAATTTCTGTTAATTTTATGAGGTTATTTGGTACAATTTCAGCCCTTGGGGACTGCTGTAAATCTGAGTCAGACAGTCTAATATAAGTAGGCAAATTAAATCAGACCATTCTTGATAATATTGCATTAATGCTTCATAGTAATGTACTTCTATCATTACAGTAAGTAAATTGAATGATTTCTCTGTTGCTGCTAAGCATTTAATTATGCGAGCACTTAAAGACAAAATTGCAAATGGAAAATGTAATAGAGACCATTTTTCCTTAGCAAGTTAGAATTCACATTCTGTCTTGACTGGCTTTGTTAGGTTCATTTTGTGTCAGGCCAGTCCGTCTGCACGTGGGCTTTTGAAATGATTTTGAATCCCTGTTGAAATTCCTCTGTGAAGTGCAGAGGCCTGTGCCCCACTCACTGCTGCTGTCAGCTGGTTAACCTCATGAATCAGTATTTGTGTTTCTCTAAGTGCTGGATGCCTCTGGTGGAAAACACGCTCTTCTCCTTCTAGTAATGAATTGTCATTGTTCACATACCCAGTGCTGTGAGCGTGCGTTCCTTCTACTGTGAAGGAGAAGTTCTAAACTGTCGGAGGGAAGACTTTCAGATTCTGACATCTCACTCAGAGCGAGCCAGGAAACCCACGGCTCCTTTGCACCCGTGTTTGTTTGGCTCCCTTCTGCCCTCTCATTGCACTTTCGGAAACCTTTCACATTTCATCGCGTGAAACACACCAGACGCTTGAACTCCAGGTGGCGTGAAGTTGGAAAGGAAGGACAGGAACAGAATGAAATCTGCAGTGAGTGCTTGTTTTGTGCTAGGTGTTTTATTCTAGATATGTCTCAAGTGAAACTCTCTTTTTCGTGAGCCCTCACATGTTTATCATTAGTCATTTGTTTTCTGTTTGATGTTTGGCAGCTGGGCAGAGTGGTAGAGCATGGAAAAGACATGCAATACTTTGGTGGTCAGATGCCAAACTGCTATAGGAAAGCATCTTACTGTGTAAAGTGCGGGTACACAGGGAGAACGTGGGGCATCCAAGGTGTGCTATTGTCTTACTAAAACTCATGAAAAGTGTCTGTTATTTGTGTGTTGGTGAAAATACCAGTTTTAATGAATGTCAGCTCGTAGATGTATGTTATTTCTTGTTTAAATAAATTTACTTTAGCACATTAAAATGCAATAGTCATGGAAATACATACATAGAAATCCAATGTTTATACCAGATCAAATCAGGTGGCAAATTGGGATTTTGCTTTGTTGTGCAAGAGCATATGGGTAAGTTGTAAGGCTAGAAAAGAATCATAGTATTTTAGTTTCTTTTAATTATATAATCTTATCTACAGGGATAAAGGTTTATATTTAACTTTATAAGAACAGTAATCACATGCATCAATGTATCTGTAAAATGTAAGTCAGATTTTGATGAAATTGAATTGATTCTGGACAAAGTTCTGAATGTTAATGGGACAGAAATTCCCATCTGACTGTTTTCTATTCTTGCAGTGTCTTTTTTAGTGATATAGGTTGGCTTCTTTTTCTTTAATTTTGGCACCCACATATAGCAAATAGCTGTGAAACATTTCAAACCTCAAAGTGACACTAAAACTGTGAAGTATGAAATGGAAGTGCCAGAGCGTGTGAGACACATCGCACAGCATCGCACAGCAATCCAACATGTGCATGCAAGAGAGTCAGCAATAGGAGGCATTGTGATGAACGCTACAGAAATTAAGTGAAAACAGCCTGAGTTTGCAAACTCTCCCTCAATCCTTTAAAATTAGCACATCCTATGTTTAACAGCTCTGCCCTTCTCCCCTCTGAATATCTTCTGTGGGGAACAAAATTATAAATATTTTCCTTGTCTGTCAGGTTACTAAGTAGCTATGATGAAGGGTGGTGGTATCTTGGATTATCCACAGATGCTTCATCTCCTTCACACCTACCAACACAAGTGTATTAGATCTGGTTGTCACATTAACAAACAATCTGTCACCCACGACTGATGTTTGCTCCTTTCTGAGTTTTGCTTTCCACACACTATTCCAACAGGGGTAGAATAAACTATTTGACCTCTTAATTATTATTTATTTTTTCTTTTATTGAAAATAGGTTTTTCATACAATATAATCTGATTATGGTTTTCCCTCCTCTACTCTTCCCAGTGCTTCCCCTTTCTCCTCCCATCCAGATCTACACCCTTCTGTCCCTCCTCAGAAAACAAACAGGCACATAAGCTATAATAACAAAATACAATAAGATAAATAAAAAACAAACAAATCAGAATATGACAAAACAACCAAATAAGAAAAAGTGCTAAGGAAAAAGCACAAGCAAATCAAATAGATGCAGAGAAATCCAGTTTGCACAAACAGGAATTTCATGAAAACTTAAAGCCAGAAGCCATAATATATATACAAAGATCTTGTATGGCTAAACACCAAAACCAAAACCAAGAAACAACAAGCACACCAAGAAATGAAATCCCCCCAACAGTATCATGAGACGAAGAACCTCCAAAGGTGCTGCTTAGTTTGTTTCATGTTGGCATCTACTGCTGGGCATGGGCCCTGCCCTTTAGAGTGGCTCTTTCCCCAGTGAGACTCCCTTGGAGAAAACGAATTATTCATTTGCGGGTGGATATCAATTGAGGATAGCCTGTGGGTTAGAGATGGGGGCATATGTGCACTTTTCCTTTCAGCTCTAGGATCCCATCCAGTTCCTACCATGCAGGCCTTGTGCATGTTACCTCAGCTGCTGTGAGTTCATATGTGCCTCAGCCCTGTTGTAGCTGGAAGGCCTTGATTCACTGATGTCCTCCATCCCCTCTATACCCTTCCTGCTTCCTGTTCTGCAGGGAGGGGTTTGATGAAGACATCCCTTTTAAGGTTAAATGTTCCACAATCTCTAACTCTCTGAATATCAATCATCTAGCTGTGGGTCTCTGTATTTGCTCCTATTTGTTGCAAGATGAAGCTTCTCTGGTGATGAATGAGCAAGACATGGATTTATGCATATAGCAGAATTATGGCTATGTTATTTTAGTAGAACAGTAGTAATTGGTTTTGTTCTAGGTCCACAGCATATCAAGTCTCAGGTTCTTGGTCACCTAAGCAGTGTTGGGTATAGGTTCCTTCTCATGGAGTGGGCCTTAAGTCAAATCAGATCTTGGTTGATTACTCCCACAGGTTTTGTGTTACAGGTCACTCCTTGTAGATTGAGTTGTTGTTGTTTTTGCTCTTTTGGGGGACCTGCCACCCAGCTCCCAAATGAATCACACATGGAGGCTTATTCTTAATTATAAATGCCTGGCCTTAGCTTGGCTTGTTTCTAGCCAGCTTTTCTTAAATCATCCAGTCTACTTTTTGCCTTTCTTTTTTTCTCTACACCTTTTCTTTCCTTCTTACTCCATGTCTGGCTATTTAGCTGGGTGACTGGGTAGCTGGCCCCTGAAGTCCTCCTCCTTCCTTTCTCATTCCTAGATCTCCTCCCAGATTTCTCCTTCTATTAATTCTTTCTGCCTGCTAGCCCCACCTATCCTTTCTCCTGCCTTGTCATTGGCTGTTCAGCTCTTTATTAGATCATCAGGTGTTTTAGACAGACACAGTAACACAGCTTCACAGAGTTAAACAAATGCAACATAAACAAAAGTCACACATCTTAAAATAATATTCCCCAAAACTGACAGGTTCATAGCTAGGTGGGTGTTTGCCTTTCTTCTTTGGTAACATGCAGAATACCTTTCAGTACCATGGATACTCTCGTTCATAGGGCTGAAGGCTTTAGTAGGTACCAGCTCAACTTCTCTGTGTTCAATGAGTTGTGCAGCTATTGTCTTCAGCAACAGACCCTACTGTCATTATACAGTCTGGGTTGTTTGGGGTTCCTACAGGACCTCTTTGGGGAAGATCTTGATTATATGTAGCTCATTACTGGTACTGGAAGCTTCATTTGGTGATGAGAGCTGTCCATTTGGGACTCTATCCTCCCCATTATCAAGACTTCATTTAGATTGCTTTCATATATGTATATATTTTAGGAAGCTTCTACTATATTAGGTTTCCTTATGACCGCCCCCATGGCCTTTGGTTTTAGCTGCCCCTCTCTGTCTTCACTCCCCTTCCCTGTTTGAGCCTCCCATTCTAGTTCTCTACCACTCTTGTCTATCATCGATCTATAACTGTGTATAACTATTTTCTTTTGCCCTCCTAGGGAGATCCATCCCTCCTCCCTAGTCCCACATAATATATCCTGATTATGGTTGACCTACCATCCTCTACTTTTCCCAGTTCTCCCCGCCTCCCTTCCCATCCAGATCCATTCCTTTTCCGTTTCTCAAGAGAAAAAAAAAGGCTTCTAAGGGGTAATAATAAAATAAAATATAAGGCAAAACAAAAAATGTCACATTGAAGTTGGACAAAACAAACCAACAGAAGGAAAAGAGCCCAAGAGAAGGGACAACAACCAGTGACTACAAGCTGCACACTCAGGAATCCCATAGAAACATAAACCCATAGCTATTATATATATATATATATATATGTATGTATGTATGAAGGTGTTATCTTCATTGATAGGGCTTTTTGTCCATCTTGGCAACAGCCTGGGTTGTTTGAGGATTCCCATGGGACCCCCTTCCTTTGACTTTTTAAATGCAACTGTGAGCTTGTTTTAGAGTGTTTCTCTATTTTTCTGGTCCTGAGATTCAATTGTATATATATCATTTGGGAGATATGTTAAGAGGGATTTGGGGTTATGAATAAGTGTCCTGTTTTCCCAACTTCAAACACTATGGGAAGGAAACATGAATCCCTGCAGGCTAACCACAGTGATGTTCTTAGCAAATATATAGAAGTGCTGTCAAGTGGAACAGGATATGACAAATTTTATTTTCTGAATCAGCAGAAAGCAAGAGCAACAAAACCACAGTAGGCCTCTAATTACCAAGTTTATGAATCATTTCACACACCCCCACCTAATTTGTAGTGCTCAGATGTATCAGCTACTAATTTTCAGAATACGAAGACTGGTACTCAGGGTATACAGGAAGGGCAAGTGGCTCTCAAAGCTGGTGGTCAAGCAGCTGACTGTAACACTTGACTGATGCTAAGGCTCCTTACCTATGCCAGGATTTGGTGTATTTAGTGATCAGAGAGAAGTTCACAACAAAGGAGTTGGTACCACAGGGGCCAGTGAGTACATAACAGTGAGCTAAGAAACTCATGCTGTAATGTTCCACCTGCAATGCAAAAGTAACTGTTCCATCGCTGTGAAGAGACACCACGACCAAGGCAACTCTTATAAAACTGTTTATAAAAATGTTTAAACGGGAAGCACAGTCAGAAAGAGCAGGTTAACTCCAGTCATCCTGCTTTTCCTTCATCTATGTCATCTGTGAAAGGAAGGCATGATTTGCTGATATTAAGCTGTATGTTTTTTTTTTTTTGTGTGTATGTGGGTATGTCTATTTTATCTATTCCTAACAGAAATATAATGTTTTGGGATTAGAGGCAAACTTTTAAATTATTTAGAGAATCTCTATCAGTTTCCTCAGGCTTCCATCCTCCTTGGGGCGATGAATCAGGGTGGATCTTACTCACACATGCAAAGGAGTCAATGCCATAGAAGAACAACTGTGGAATTATGAATTCTGGGAACTAGGGTGCTTGGCACACTTGCTTCTCTTCAACTGAATGTACTGGGGTAAGAGATGAGCAAGTGTTTTGTAAACATAAGCAAATCTAGTTTATGTAGCAAAGGGCCCCATGTGTATTAATATGTGGAAGGAAGATAAATATCTGGAAGGTTCTTCTAAATCTTGCTTGAATCTCTTGTCTTTGACTTCCATGGCTTGTCGATCATTGTGGCTTCTTTAATCCAGATGCTAGGATTCCTTCCTCTAACAACAGTGATAACAATGTATGAAAGCACGATACTCAACACAGTCTGCTAGACCCCTATCTTAATTAATTGAAGACAGAGACAGACATGGGGGTTGTTTACTAGGGGTGCACACTATGGCTCTTTCCCCAGGGACCTCAGTACATGAGAGCAGAGGCTCAGATCTGGGTAACTGAACTGTAGCCATATTTGTTGCTGTTAGAGAGGGTGGTGCTGAGAAGATCAATTTATGCTCATTTCCTCTTTGAAGTTGTGTTAAGCTTTTAACTGTGATGTATACTTGATAAAGATCCAGCTCTCTCACTAAGGGATACTTGCTCTCTCAATTACAAAGTTAAAGAATACATTTCATTCTCTATCTTGTGCTCATAAGATAATGAAAATAGTTTTCTTGCACTTCAGTTGGAGTCACCCAATTAATATGTGATTAATTTTATTGGCCAGAACGAAGGAGTTGTAAACCTAAGATTATTTCCTGTATTCCTAGCAGCTACCAGATTGCCTATCACACCATAGTCATTCAGCAACTAAGTTGAATACTGAATGAGTAACTGGAGATGTATAAAAACAATTCCTGTCCTCAGGAAACCACCAAAGTTCACAGTCTAGTGGGAAACTGGCATTCTGTATAACACACATGTGCTGGAAATTCCAACAGTAGAAAATCACATGACATCCACCCAGCCCACACACTAGAATGTGAAATGTCAGTAAATCACAATCTGTCATTCTTGACTAATGAATCTGTCTATAAAATTTGTAACATTTTTTAAGTTCTAAATTTTATTATAATTACTTCATATGAAATGGAATACAATTTAAGTAGTGGGTCTTGAAAAGAGAGCAATATGAAAGACTGCTTTATAGTATGTATATAAGGTCTCATTTTTTACACACAAAAAAAGATCTGATTTAACTAATAGGAAACATTTTCAAAAAATTCTCTAAAGAGAAGAGACCTCAAAATTGTTGCAACTCCCTCATCTTCATCACATGACATCCTGAAAGGTGACACTTGAGATGGTGAGCACAGCCTCATTCATTACATCCTGTTCCTAAATCACTCCAACTGATTTTAGAAAACTAAGTCCCAGTAATGTATTGATTCAGTTGAAATCTTTATGCTGTTTTTACAGTATAAATGGAAGCTCCTTTTGGGGGGTTGGGGAGGAATAAATATTCTTTACAAAGGTCAGGGGAGAAGAGTCTTTTCCCTTTTGAAGGAGGTTGAAGTATGTATGTGTGTGGTATCTGGAGTATTGGGGAAAATGAAAGCAGTTAATCTATGTCACTGGCAGACATAAATAATAGGAAGACAACATAACGAATAAGTTTTAAATATTTTATTTATTGATTCTTATAGTAAATGTTTAACAAATGTGTGAAGTTTTATAATGAGATGTGCAGACAATTCAAAGTAAAGAATTCTCAGTCAACACCATTAAAAAGCTTCTATTAATAAAGAGAAAGTGGGCCAGTAACTGGTGACTCCAAGTTAGATACAGAACAGATTGCATCTTATGAGTGGAGTCTTGAAATGTGAATGACTAACAACAGGAGAAAATATTTCAGGCATTTCTTCAACCAGTATTTTCATAGAACACCTGAAAGTTCAAGTAGAGAAAACAGAACAAATGCTGAATATCATCTTAGGGCAGGGCCAGCATCTGCATTTTGGTGAAGTCCCACATGTCTCTGGTAGCCTTCAGGTCCCAGTTTCATTGGACTTTGAATGAACAATGTGCAGAGAAAATATCTTGACCCATGTAGGATGGTTGGTTAAGTGGGAGCTCCCTAAAACTGAACTTTCACTTCTGCAAGGTGAAAGACCGAATCAGAAGCAAAACAAAAAAACAAAACAGCCCCAGCAACAACAACTACACACACACACACACACACACACACACACACACACACACACACACACACATACACACACAAAACTTGCTTGTAGAAGGTAAAAAGAAGCTATTGTTTTCGCCTTAACTCCTAGAGAGACAGAAAATTCTAGAATTTATAGCCACAAATAACCTTACTTAGGATTGAATTACAATTCATAGTATCAATATCTTAAAAACCTCTAATGTGAGAAATTAAAGTTAGCATAATTGAAAATGCTATCAGCTGCCTACAGGAAGCAAACACAGATACTTTTACAGGGATATATCTTATATATATACCCCTTGCATCTTGCCTCCAGCACATGTATTTAAATTTCTACAAAATATGTAAATAATTCTCATTCTTGGGGAATATTTGTTTGTGAATAGTTTCTATTTGTGTAGAATATGAATTTACAATGTAAGAAATTAAAACTCATGAGGAAGTAAACCATCAGGAGTGAGACTGAGTTACCTCTCCTGATTAGAAGTACATTCATAAAGACCATAGAAATATAAATTATCAGGTAAAGGATAAAAATAACTGAGATCAATGTATATAAAAATAAAAATGTATAGACAGGTGGTTGTGGCAAATGCCCTTAATCCCAGCATTTGAGAGGCAGAGGCAGGCAGATCTTTGTGAGTTGGAGGCCAGCCTGGTCTACAGAGTGAGTTCTAAGATAGCCAGGGCTTCACAGAGAAACCCTGTCTTGGGAAAAATATTATGAACATATGAATGAGCTAATGACTATCAATGTAGTTGAGAAGATCTGATGAAGAACCAAAGAAACCTGTAGGAGTTTAAGTAGTATATTATTGAAAATAAAATTAATAAACTAGAAAGCCTATCATAGGAAATATTTAAATGGAGCATAGAGGTAGAGAAGAAATGTGAACGATGGAACCCTAGAGAATGAATTGATTTGTTTTAGTAGAAATAAGCAGACTTTTCTAGCTGGGAAACTAACTAGAGAATGGTAGAAAGTATATTAGAAGAGGCAATGACCACTGCTTCATGCATAGCCAATTCCGTGTGTGGAGCAGGAAAACCAAGTGAAGATGGAATGGTACTGGGACAAGCAAGACACAGTGAGAGACCACAGATGATGTGCAGCATGGTATGGGAGCTGGCTTGGCTCTCATCTGCCAATTTTGGCACTGTGAACATAGAAAAGGATAGTCATACAAATTGCAAAAAGGAACTAATATGTCCACAGCAATATTCAAAATGAGAGGAAAGAGGAAGGATGTTTTTTTCTCTTCACCGAGGAAGCTGGCTTATAAATGATTGCATAATAGATTACAAGGCAATGTTACTAGTGGGTGATTTAGGCAAGAGTTACCAGTAGATACCTAAGTCTCTTTTAAAAAGACATTTTCAGTGCATTTCAGTGATCTAGAATTATACAAAATCTTGCTCTGTTTACTGTGAAATTATTTTAGGAAACAACACAATGATAATTTAGAATTCTAGAATTTAAAAAATAAATGTTTATGGAAGGCATGGAGGGTAGAGGGTAGCATGGTTGTAGGTGGGAACCCAACTGAGGAAGCTCTTATGATTCCAGATAGTGCATGGTAAAGGCCTGTAGGAGGAAATATAAAGTGGAAAGGGTGGACAGTGTTTAATGAATGATTGCATAAGTGAGGGGATTGAAAGGGAAGTGATTTGAGATGCTTTCCCAGGTGGATAGTACTATTGTTAATTCTGAGAAGACCATGCTGATTGAAACGAAGATAGTTGATTACTCAAAATTGGAACTTAAGAATTGTGTATACAAGATAAATAAACCTATGAGCCAAACACAACTTGGCGATACATATAGCCACAGTAGTTGGACCATATCATTGAAGTGAAGGGTTAGAAAGTTGGCAAAGGGAGAAAGAGTGTGTGGGGGACATAGCCAATGGCTAGAGATACTCACGACAAAATGAGGTCCTGAAAGAGACAGGTAAAAAGAAATCTGAATGAAGGACATTGACTGGGTAGGGGACCAATTTCAGGTGACTGAATATTTGATTCCAGCTAACCTCTGAGGGGAGCAGGGCAAATTTATTGGCCACTTTCATGTCCTTTGTGTCTTCTACCTGATTTTATTTTAAATTACCAAATGGTCCCCACTACTCCTCCATTTTCATTTCTAGCCTCCCCATCTCCTTTCTTCTAATTAATTCAATCAGATGATTCATAGTTCATGTTACAAAACTGAAACAAAATTTTATAACATTGGTTTAAAGGCAAGATTTTGCATAAAGAAACATTTGCAAACTCAATGAGTGTTATAACCTGGCTGATGCCCATTACTTGTCTTAAGGTGGACCAATCACAAACACTTTGACATCTGCATTCTTTAATTGCCATCAACCTCTTCTGTAATCTTTACTGAAATTTAAAGGTAAAACTGCTTGTGTTTTATGTAGCTAGAGTTTTTCTGGTTCTGCCTGGCCCACGGTCAGGACAAATCTCTCTCACCTGCCAGTCCCGCAGCTGCTCAGACCCAACCAAGTAAACACACAGAGACTTGTATTGCTTACAAACTGTATGGCCATGGAAGGCTTCTTGTTATCTAGTTCTTCTGTCTTAAATTAATCCATTTCTATTAGTCTATACTTTGCCACATGGCTCGTGGCTTACCGGTACCTTACATCTTGCTTGTCATGGCGACGGCTGGCAGTGTCTCTCTGACTCAGCCACTTCCCAGAATTATTCTCTCTCCTTGTCCTGCCTATACTTCCTGTCTGGCTACTGGCCAATCAGAGTCTTATTTATTAACCAATCAGAGCAACACATTTAACATACAGAACATCCCTCAGCAATTTTGTAGCTTGGAAGCAGTCTTACTTACATGATTGAGTTTAAAAAAAAATACTACTGAGGACCAAGCTACACAACTGTAACATATAGGCAGAGTGCCTAGGTCAGTCTCATGCAGGCTCCTTGGTTGTTCGTTCAGTCTCTGTGAGTCCCTATGAGCCAGGTTAGTTGATTCTGTGAGTTTTCTTGTGGTACCCTTGACTCCTCTTTTACAGGCCTCTGGGAACCTACTCCTCATACTGGGTCGCCTTGCCCAACCTTAATATATGGGGAGGTGCTTAGTCTTACTGCACCTTGATATTCCATGTTTTGTTGATATTCATAGGAGACCTGCCCTTTCCTAAACAGAAATAGAGGAGGAGTGGATGGCAGGGAAGATGGGGAGGGACTGGGAGAAGAAGAGGGAGGGAAATTGCCACCAGGATGTAAAATAAATAAGTAAATTAATAAATTTGTTTTTAAAACAGGATACTACAGAGGACTTTCACTTTAGAACTTATACAGGTTATGCCCTGTAGTTCTGGAGATTGCTACTTCTCTTCGAGAATAAGCATAGTACTTTGCAAAAAAAAAAAAAAAAAAAAATCACTATTCTGTGGCTTACAAGAGGTAATTCCTAGGTCAAGTCTAACCACTCAGTACTCCTAGAATACTACAAAGAATAATAGTAACACTGTGTTTTCAGTTTCTCTTCAAACTTACTATTCTGTGTCACACTGAACTATATAGTTCAGTCCAGTATGTTCCATTCTGTGTTGACATTAAGACTAGAGCTAGGTGTGACTTTTTCTAAAGAACAGGCTTTATGCTATGAGTACAACATGCCTCTGTATCTTTCAGTATATCCGTGCTGGGAGATAAAAAGTGCTGGACAAGCCTGACTTAGTGTGTTTGTCTTTAGTCTAACTACATTAAATGAAGAGACTTTTGTTTTCATGAACTAATGACTTGCTAACTTATTTTAAAACAGCAGAGCTTCCCATATAAACGAAGCTTTATGAAAATAAAGATGTTAATGGTAACACACACAGAAGTCCTTTACATTCATGGGCTTGTGCTATGTTGTTGCAGGCATTTTTCTGATATGTCCTTTTTTGATATATGTTTTTCATTTATGGTTTACTTTTTAGCCCTAAATTTTAGTAGTTATAAAAGATCAGAGTAGGATAGGGGTAAAAAAAAACTACTCAAATGTGTTTTATGAGTAACTTTGTGTTAGTAATTTTTAAAAGAATATGTTGTCTCTTATTAAAAAAGTCTGTAATTTGCAATTAAGTTTGAAAAGTACATTTAGAACTTGGAAATCATAGTAGTGTACAATCAATGTTTTTTTGTTAATTCCAGAACAAATTAAACTGGGTAAAATAATAACTGATATTGAATCTGTAAGTAAGAAAATGGAGAAAGAAAAGCAGCTGCGCCTCAAGAAGCCCAGGTAATGTGGAATTATTTAACCTAGACAATAGAGGGGTGGGGAGAGGGGGAGAGAAAAGAGATTTTCTTCTTGGCCAATATTCTCTCACCAACTGCAGTGGTTTCTCAAGCCCATTAACACCCCGTGCATACAGCTAATTTATCTTTCTGCTCTAGTCCCAAAGCATATCAATTATCAAAATTTTAGATTTCAGTTCAATTAACTTTTGAACTGGAGGATGTCTGAGTAGCTAAGCAAACCATCTGGGTTTTACAGTGCATAAGCTCAAATCCAATTTGTGTCTTTCTTGAGAAAAATGCCATATTTTATGATAATATTACATAAGTTTGGAATTTTAATAACTCCTTTGCAGCAATTATGGAGCAGAATAAGTTATAATTTTCCCTTTAAAATCTAATAATTAAAGGTTAGTCT
The DNA here is from genome assembly GCF_004664715.2 of Peromyscus leucopus. Classification (NCBI taxonomy): domain Eukaryota; kingdom Metazoa; phylum Chordata; class Mammalia; order Rodentia; family Cricetidae; genus Peromyscus; species Peromyscus leucopus. Next base: position 94,398,271 of record NC_051067.1, on the reverse strand, counting down.
TTCTCTAACAGAAGGTGAGGATGATTCCACAGAACATAGTTGGAATGCAAGGATTTGGAACATTGCTTCTGCTCTCCAAAGTGTCTGAAGATGGGTCAGCTACTCTTCTGGATTATTCAACAGTACCATACCATCTTCTAGTTGACTTTACAAGGATGTGCATGAGGGTTGGCCCTAAGCCTTCGGATAAAACCTCTGACTGCCCCTAAGCACATATTTTTGAGAACTTGTAGAAAGTAGTTACTTCTCTGTTAAAACAGCTTTTTGGTGACTTTTTTTTAGCACTTCATTAGCACAGCATGTTAAGAAATTGATGCAATTGTACAAATAATAGATATTGGAGGAGATACTATTTTGCTTTAAAGAATATCTTGGCATCCAAAATCTGTGTCACAAATTGTGCTTAGCACTAACAGATCTTTGTCCGGTGTAGCCATTTTCTTGGGTTAAATTTATTACAAGTCTTAGATTTGAACAGGTGGAAGGTATGCACAGATTCAGGGAAAGAAGTTTGGTTTAATTTATGATAAGGGAAGAAATTATTGTATTGAAAGATTAATTTTTCCCCTTTCTATCTTGACCAAATTTAACTCAAGACTCAGGTTAGCTTAACTAAGTCATGGCTGTGGCAAGACTACTTAATAAAGCAGTTATGTAGTTTAGAATATCCAGTAAGCTTTTAATAACTAGAAAAATTAACTGAATTCATTTAAAAATACTTTTACTTTATATGAAGCTTATAATCCAAAGAATACTAACAGCGATTTAAGGACAAGTGGGGCACTTGTTAATGATAAATCTGAGCAGAAATAAAGTCTTTCATTATGTTTTCTTTCTCAGTAGAGTTAACAGTTTCTCAGGGAATTGTTTCTTCTACAATCGGGGGAAGGTAAAGGTCTCCTAATACCCCTAGTTCCAATTTTGAATGAAAACATACCCTGTTTAATGAGGAAGATCAACACTATTTGAAATTAAGAGCAGGTACATGCACTCCAATGACGACAGCCTAAGGCCTGGGAAGCCTGAACTTCAACCCACTTGGGCTGCCTTGTCTTTATTTATAGCTAGTTTATGGTGGTAACTTGTTCCTATGTTAGCAATTAGCTTCATTTCATTAATGTTGGAGTGTGATGGGAATGCAAAGGAAAAGACAAGTGAGCGTTTGGGGACATGATGAGTCAGGTTCTTTGAAAACCTGTGTTTTATTTAGTACATTTTTTTTTTTTTTTAAAAAAAGCATTCAGTTGAGTTTTTTATTGAAATCTGGTTCTCCATATAATACAGAGAAGAAGAGGCTGTAGGCAGCAGAAAGAAGAGAATAGAATCAGCCAGGCAATCAGGTAGAGGACTGCTAACAGGCTTTCAGACTAGAGTCTGGGAGGGTTTCTATACAGGTCACATAGAGGTCTATGGGAGAGTTTTTTTTTCTCTCCTATATTTCCTTTCAAGGTCCCTTGGGAGGCACTTATGGGTAAGGTGATACACATTTTTAGGTATATTATAAAAGTATTGACTGAAGAAACAAAAATAATTGGCTAAAAATAAGGAATATGAAAGAATTTCATAAGTGTATGATGTTTGCCTTTGTCCACATTTTTCTATTTTTGGCATGCAAACAGCAGACAAAATGGAATGCTTCCATATTTTCACATTTAGCTTAAGACCGTAATGTTCTATACTATATCTTCAAATTTTAAATTAAAGACTATTGTGCATAAGAATCCTGTTCTCAGGACAATAATGGTGGATGTGGGTACATTCTATATGTTACTTTCCAATATATTATATTTGAGAATCTATGCTTAGGTCTTCTGATCAGTCCAATGACAGAACAAAGGTGAAGTGCCGCATAGCATAGCAACCCTCCTTATCTCTTTCTTCACTTCACCTCAAAAGTGCCAGGATATTAGCATGCATTCCACTGTGTTGAAACATCTCAGGGTTTTTGCTCAATGGTTTTCAAATGTTTTGCTAAAAGGGATCAATTGTAAATTTTTGTCACAATTTTCATTAGTAGGAGATTGTTGAAAAATATTTGTCCTAATTTGAAGATTAAGTAATACTTAGCTGTGGTCCACATGCTAGAAAGTAAAGCAAACTGTCCAATAAGTGCATTTTGCCTCAATTTTAGTAGGATGTAAATGAATTCTAGAATTTCAAATGGAATTACTCCAGTTCTTGACCAAATCCATGGATATGTCATATGCATGACAGAGAGATGAGATGGGTTCATCTTATAACTTACTTACTCTTTATTTAGTGCCTACACCCTGTCTGATATCAAGCTCTGATCAGGATGGTCATAGCCTCTTCCCCCATACATGCTAATTTTTTTCTTAGGAAAACATTTTAAGTACTAAAAACCTATGTAGCACTTATATAACATCCAGATAGCAATGTCATCTCTAGGCATTTATACCAATCAGGTAATTGAACAGGTGCACAGATGAGAATGCTCAAAGGTTTTCAAGAGGTTTTAATAATAGCAAAAAAGTGTGAGCACCCCAAATATCCATTAGAAGACTGATAAACCATCAGTATATTCAATCCATATAGTATAATGTTAAATGACAGTCCAATATAACAACATACATATATATATATATATATATATATATATATATGTTAGTGAAGATGTCCATAATATAATATTAAGTTCTTAGAAAGTTTGTTTGCATTTATATACAAATAAACATTGAAAAGATAAGGAATATTATTATGCAGCTAACCATGTCAAATGAAGTTAGAATAAAATAGTGTAATATAATTACTGAAGCCCCATTACATGACTTCAAGTCATGGCTCCATCTATTTCTAGTTGGGATAATCTGACCTACATAACCCTATGCATTTTAGTTCCCACATGTATAAAATGAGTACATTAATAGTAGAAGCAGTAGCAGATGCTTGTTGGGAGGATTAAATCAGGTAGGACATATAGAAGGCTTTGAGTAGTTCCTAGACTATGAGAAACTCTAGGTTTGCAATAAGTAGCAAAATATCAGAGTGATGGTATTAGAGAAGATTTTTCTTTTCTTTTCTTTTCTTTGGTTATTTACATTTTCTAAACTGTCTATATGGCCCTTGGCTCTAGATCCAACAGATGTGTTTGAATCTCTATAAGTGATATTAGGGAAATTATATTATTCAAAATCCCCTATCAAACAATGAAAAATAGATAAGATGCTTATTTTCCAGACTTTTGTTAGGTGAGGATTGCTCAGAAAGGAGATGTTCCTACATTTTGTCCACACTAAGAACTAGCAAAGTTTAGTGTTATTCTTTCAATAATATTTCCTCTACAGAACACTGAAGATACCACAGGTCTAGTCCTGTTGTCAGGAGTATGTGGGAGCATGTGAGGCTAGCATTTAATCCTGTAATGTTAGACTTGGGGGTCGATTACAAAACAGGGGAGACCGAATCACTCAAGTTGTAACTCTGTGTTTTGAAAACAGAATGTTGGAATCCTTCCATTCCCATGTTGGCTTGAATTTACAAAATCTGACCTCTTCTCTGGGACATCTGAGAGGACCTGGTGAGTTTCCCTAAGCTAATACAGGCAGGCAGCAGTAGTGATTTTCACGATGTAAATCAGAGTCAGTACTAAGCAAAGTCACTTGTATATTATTTCATTTTAAAAACTGTCAAAAGATAAAAAGATTTGGGGACATCTACTGAAAACTAATTTTTGTTACTTTATTTAAAGTTGAGAAGTTGGATCTTTAAAAAATGTGTGTAAATATAGTATGTTGTGGGAAACTGTGAAGATAAATTCTTAGAATTCAAAAGGGTTTTGAGTAATAATTCTTCTAAGTTACTGTTTTTAAAATATATAAAATTCCTTCAAAAGAAGCTACATATGGTATTTTAAAGTCCTTTAAATACAGTCAGAAAGCTTGGAACTTACAGACTATTTTGGAGACCTAGGAGGGGTTTTGACTTAAGGAAACCATGTTGTAGTTTTCCTTCTTTATAACTTGTTACTCATATTATTAATCTTCACGCTATTATTTTTTTCCTCCTACATGTGCAAAGACTATCTGGACAAAGGCTCAGCCATTGTCTGTTTAATGCTGCACAAAAGATAGAAAAAGACCATTTAAAAATGTTTGTTGAGAGACTCCCAGCTACAGATTATTGTGAAATTGAGTGGAAAAGAGCAGAATTGCAACCACTTGTGATATTTTCAAGATTTGCTTAAAGTTGCTCTAATACAAAAATATTCTTTTAAAATACCTGAAATATATACTAAAGGGACCACAGCCTCATGACAACACAAGACTCTGTCCGTTTCACAGTCCCTGCCCCACATCAGCCCATCATTCATGTTGAATGAATGGATGGATGATGGAGACAAATTAAAAGGAGACAGCACCCGAATGGAGCAGCTGAGAAGTGTATCTGTGTGTCACTTCACTCTAGAGAGGGTAGTGAGGCACAGGACAGTTGTACCAGTGCCCAAAGGAAAAAGAATTCAGGGAATAAAATACTTGACACTATTTTTAAATGTTTTTAAAAACATTGTGACTGTTAGTGGACTGAAGTGGTGGTGTCATTAAGCCAACTAAAATGTGTTGCAGTGTTATGCCTTAAAACCAGACTCACCAGCACATTGTCAGTTTCATTTCAGAGATCTCTCAACACTCACCCTTCAGCAGTCAGAGTAGAAAGCTACATATTCTGAAAGCATAAAAATGGTAATAAATCCATCATTTCTGAGTGCTATAGGCTTTCTGTTCCTTTCTCTTTTAAAATGAAATGTATCTCCAATATGAGTTGATATGTAACCACTATTTTAACATGTGGAGTTTTGCTGAATTTGGTTTTGTTTTTAGCTAAACCATTATTTTTTAATTGGAAATTTTTTTCTAAAACAACTAAAACAGAAATGTCTAAAGGCTTGAGACAAGCAATTTATTTTCTAAAATAAAATGTGAAAAAATGTTGATTTCTGTTCTAAAATAATTTATATACATTCATTGCATTACATCTTTGTTGAAAAACTAAATATTTCTTAAATGCCTTTAAAGTTCATTTTAATGATGTTTTCTAAAAATCTGTTTGACACGGGCTCCTGCTCTATTTGCTGAAATGTGTCTCCAGTAATCACAGAAGCACTCACTGAAGCTGATTAAATAACAATGTTACTTAAGCAGTCAAAGAGCATGGGTGTGTCCTCAGAAGTGCAGTCATTTTCTATCACCTTAAACATTTCAAAAATATCAATAAATCATCACTTTTAGTGAAAGAGAAAAGAAAGAAAACTAGATCATAGGAATCAAGACCAATCCCGATTTCCATCGATTTATTGAATTTAAATGGATGACTAGGGTATCACTCCTTGAAGTCTCATGTTTTAAAATGGTGTAGCAGAGTGCTTGCTAGTGTTAATATTGGTGTTCTGATTCTCCTAGCTTCTAAGTGGAAGCCTTATCCAAATTACTGAAACACTTGGTGACTGTTTCTTCATGGGAGATATGTGGAGGCTAATAATAACACCAAACTAAGAATGATTAGTGCATGCTTGTTGAGGTGTGTGGCACACTCTGATGCTCACCAAAACGGAGCTGTAGTTACCAGTAACAGTTTCAAGTGAATGAACTCAAAGGCACAATAGGAGCAAACACCTGGTTTGCGAAGAAGTGCCTCAGCACCTATCCTACAAGAGAAGCCGTCTTACAGTACCACCTCCACAGTGTGAACACTGTGGCCCTTCATAGAGACACCTGTCTCTGCTGTTGTCATGGGAGTCATCTTGTTCAAGACCTTCAACCTGCCCTTTTGCCTTCCTGCTTCAGTACATTCAATAAATCACTTCTAATTTGATATTCCAACAAACACCCTCTCACCAGTGATTTCCAAACTGTTTCTTACCTTTCTGAGTCACAGGGAATAGAACCATGGTATGGACTTTTATTTAGAAAGGTGTTCTTTTTTTTAAATTTATTTAACTTTATTTTATGTTAAATTTATGCATTGGTGTGAAGGTATCAGATCCCCTGGAACTGGAGTTACAAACAGTTGTAAGCTACCATGTAGGTGCCGGGAATTGAACCCAAGTCCTCAAGAAAGATGTTCTTAACAGACAGTTTCAAAAGAAACTCTGGAAGGAGGGAGTTTAGTCAAAGAAAACCACATTGTCCTAAGTGACAAATTCTGTGACCTGATGATGTTCCCTTCGACTCTGTGGACTTTAAGTTTCATGTGTTGTCTTCAAGGAAAGGATGAAGTTACTGTTTAGGAAAGGAGTAGATTGTTAAACAGTTTCCTTTATCTGTGGCTGGTTCTTAGTTTTTCTACAGCCAGTTAACAATAGAAGGACAGTGATTTCCCCCAAGTTCACAGTCTTGAGACCCTCAGGGAAGATCACTGAGTATCCCCTACACTTCTGTCTGATACAGCCTCCACCAGGTGTGGGCTTGCAATGCTGAGGAATGCTAAAGCCTACGGTCAGTAACTCCATGTCTCTCATCTGACCTCACTACCACCTCTCCCACTCTGGAATCTGTTCACTGTGCTACTGGAACTCACACTGAATGTCAAAAACAATCAAAAAGTCCTTTTACCTTCTTAAAATATTCCCTTCACAGTCGAGGCCTAACTGAAGACTGTTGTGAAAACATTTCTGCTTTGGCTCTCTAAAGTGGTGCCATTTCTTTCTCCCATCCTTAACACATGAATCTAAGGGTGGAGACAGAGTGTCCTCACTAATCCTCATCACTGTTGCTTCCAGACCATTTTCCCCCTTTCTAAAATTTTCAGCTTTGGTTCTCATGTCATCCAGTGACATTCTCCATTAGCTTGATTCCTGTAGTAATTATTGGTTTGTGCTCATCTTCTCATATCTTAACTTTAAACCTAGGACCCTTGTTAGTCTCTCTAATGCTTGTCATAATTCTTGGCAATTTTGCTATAGGTAAATAAAGTCTTTAATTCCTTAGCTTCTCAACTCTTTTAGCTCTTTTCCTCTAACGGTTTTTGCCTTCCATCCATCATCCCATATATGCTCTTTCATGTCAATCGTAAAGAGAGCTAGATAGCACCTCCAGTATTCTACTGATAATGCATGGCACTTTATAAAGTCCAACAACTTTAAAAAATTAGTTCTCTCCCTGCACTAACTTCACCAGTGATTTCACCCAGCTCGTGATTTCCCTCACCAGCATATTTATATGGCCCCCAGACTCCAGCTTACATATTTTGTAAATCAGTTGTACCATTTATTTATTTTGTAACTCAATTAGGAGATATACTATAATTTATTAGAATAATTTTTATACATATGGAGCTCAAATATTTTCTTTCATTTTGAATTGAAAATTGTCCTGTAAAGAATATAGCTTTGAGGGTTTTTTATTTGTTTCGTTCTTTTTCTACCCAAAGACTAAAATACTGGTTAAATATTAAAAGATAATTAGAATTTTGGCTGGTTTATCAGGAAGTCATAAAAATAAGTTCACAAACCTAAGGAAGCCAGATTCCATAGGGGCCTCATGTTCTTTAGAGGCGTTGGTTTTCATGGCTCACATTTCTTCCTATTTGCCTAGAGTTTCTACTTAATAACTGTGATAATAGTCTTAGCTGGAGTCATCCTTGGGGGTTTCCCCAGCACCACATTTTTCCCTAATCCCATAATAGCTCCCTCTGTCAAGATAATTCCTTCTGTCAAGATATTGCTCTCCCTCTCCACCCCTCCTCCAACTCAACCATCTCAACCCTTCATGTTCCCATCCCCAACCTCCTATTCACTCCCCCTACCTCCCCCTTCCAGTTTACCTAGGAGATCTTAACTATTTCTCCTTCTTGGGGCAATCCGTGCATGTCCCTCTTAGGGTCCTCCTTGTTACCCAGCTTCTCTGGGCTGAGAATTGTAGCCAGGTTATCCTTTGCTTTGTGTCTAATATCTACTTATGAGTAAGTACATACTATGTTTGTCTTTCTGGGTCTGAGTTACCTTGCTCAGGATGATTTTTTCGTAGTTCCATCCATTTGCCTACAAGTTTCATAATGTCATTTTTTTTTGTTTTTGTTTTTTTTTAACAGCTGAGTATTACTCCATTGTGTAAATGTACCACATTTTCTTTATCCATTCTACAGTTGAGGGATATCTAGGTTGTTTCTAGGGTCTGGCTATTACGAATAATGTTGCTATGAACATAGTTGAGCAAGTGTCCTTATGGTATGGTTGAACATCTTTTGGTATATGCCCAAGAGTAATATCGCTGGGTCTTGGGGTAAGTTGATTCCCAGCTTTTTTAGAAACTACTATATTGATTTCCAGAGTGGCTGTATAAGATTGCACTCCGACCAGCAGTGGAAGAGTGTTCCCCTTACTCCACATCCTCTCCAACATAAGCTGTCATCAGCGTTTTTGATCTTAGCCATTCTGATAGTGTAAGATGGTATCTCAGAGTCATTTTGATTTGCATTTCCCTGATGGCTAAGGATGTTGAGCAATTCCTTAAGTGTCTTTTGGCCATATGAGATTCTTCTGTTGAGAATTCTGTACTCCATGTTTCATTGGATTATTTGGTATTTTGATGTCTAGTTTTTTAGTTCTTTATATATTTTCGAGATCAGCCCTCTGTCAGATGTGAAGTTGGTGAAGATCTTTTCCCATTCTGTAGGCTGCCATTTTATCTTATTGACCCTGTCCTTTACCTTACAGGAGCTTCTCAGTTTCAGGAGGTCCCATTTATTAATTGTTGCTCTCAGTGTCTATGCTACTGGTATTATATTTAGGAAGTGGTCTCATATGCCAATGCATTCAAAGCTACTTCCCATTTTCTCTTCTATCAGGTTCAGTGTGACTGAATTTATATTGAGGTCTTTGATCCATTTGGACTTGAGTTTTGTGCATGGCAATAGATATGGATCTATTTGCAGTCTTCTACATGTTGATATCCAGTGATGCCAGCACCATTTGTTGAAGATGCTTTCTTTTTTCCATTGTACAATTTTGGCTTCTTTGTTAAAAATCAGGTATTCATAGGTATGTAGATTGATGTCAGAGTCTTCAATTCAATTCCATTGATCCACGTGTTGGTTTTTATGCCAATACCAAGCTGATTTTGTTACTATAGCTCTATAGTAGAACTTGAACTCAGGAATGGTGATGCCTCCAGAGGTTCCTTTATTGTACAGGATTGTTGTAGCTATCCTATTCTGGTTTTTTGTCATACAGGTCTTTCATTTGTTTGGTTAGTTACCCCAAGATATTTTATGATATTTGTGGCTATTGTAAAGGGTGATGTTTCTCTAATTTCTTTTTCAGCCCATTTATCATTTGGATATAAGAGGCTACTGATTTTTTTTAAGTGGAGAAGGTGCCTGAACTACCTTTCCCCTGTAACCAGATTGGTGACTACCCTAATTGTCATCATAGAACCTACATCCAGTAACTGATGGAAGCAGATGTAGAGATCCACAGCTGAGCACTGTGCTGAGCTCCTTGAGTTCAGTTGAAGAGGGGTAGGGGGGATTATATGAGCAATGAGGGTGGGTGAGGGGTGGGGGTGGGGTTAAGATACTGATGGGAAAAACCACAGAGACAGCTGACCTGAGCTAGTGGAGCTCACAGACTCTGCACTGACAGATGGGGAGCCTGCATGGGACCAAACTAGGCCTCTGAATGTAGGTGACAGTTGTGTGGCTTCATCTGTTCGTTGGGCCCCTGGCAATGGGACCAGAATTTATCCTGGGTACATGAACTGGCTTTTTAGAGCCCATTCCTTATGGTGGGATACCTTGCTCAGCCTTGATGCATGGGGGAGGGTCTTGGTCCTGCCCCAACTTGGCATGCCAGCCTGTGTTGTCTTCCCAAGAGAGGTCTTACCCCCTATGAGGAATGGATGAGGAGTGGAGTGGATGAGAGAGGGTGAGTGGGAGGATGGGAGAGGGGAGAACTGTGGTTGATATATAAAATGAAAAAAAAATTTAAATAAAAACTATGATAATAGGAAGCCCAGCCACATCCTTCCCATTCTCTCTTTTTGATTAGTTCTCTCTCAGTCCATCAACATAAACATATGTTTAAAGGTGCATATGTGTGGATGTTTTCTAGGTATGAATATATATGGCATGATTTTCTTATCAGCATGGTGGAATCTTCTTCCAATAAGATGAATGACATTGTGTTAGGACAATAAAGTATTAGGCTCATGGAATCTCAAAGAATATCTCATAATGAATTGTGTTAGCAGCAAAAATAATTTCAAATAGTCAAAACTCTTCTCATTATATGTTTATATTATATTCAGGTAAATAACAAATTTGCATATTTCATTTTTATAATATATACAGCCTTATTAAGAATGTTTAGAAAATAACCACATTTTCCATTAATGCTCTGCTTTCTCATAACCATGATTACCAACTTGTTTTATTTTCTTAGAATTTTGCTTTTTAATCTTTTAAAAACCTGTAGCAACACAAATTCAAACATTTCCTGTAGCTAGAGTTTTTCTGCCTTGCCCACAGTCAGGACAAATCTTTGTCACCTGCCAGTCCCACAGCGGCTCAGACCCAACCAAATAAACACAGAGACTTATAACGCTTACAAACTGTATGGCCGTGGCAGGCTTCTTGCTAACTATTCTTATAGCTTAAGTTAATCCATTTCCATAAATCTATACCTTGCCATGTGGCTCATGGCTTACCGGCATCTTCACATGCTGCTTGTCCTGGCGGCGGCTGGCAGTGACTCCTTCTGCCTTCTTGTTCTTTCTTTTCTCCTCTCTGTTAGTCCCGCCTATACTTCCTGCTAGCCACTGGTCAATCAGTGTTTTATTTATTGACCAATCAGAGCAACACATTTGCCATACAGAACATCCCACAGCAGTTTCCTATAGTTAAGTCTAATATTATTTGATTAATTGCATAAAATATCCATTTCGTTTTCTTCCAATAACATTATTCCCATCTACTCCTACGTGCCAAAAGGTGTCCTTCATCTACCCCTCCTGCATGTCCTTCTGGAGTAGTCCATATCAGAGAAGAGACATCACATTGTTTGTCCCAGCCTTCCCATAGGGTATAAAGACAGCAAAGAGAATGGATGAATCAGGGGTTCTCTACTCATTTTAGAAGTACAAAATAGATAAAAATAACCATTCTTGATAGGCTTAACTTTATATCAGCATCTACTATATAACCGCAGGTGGATTGAGAGATACATGAAGCTTATCTGAATACATTCAGTCATTGCTGTAACCCTGTTAATTCTATGAATTCTCACTTCCAGAATTTTATGTAACCATCAAATGTCTTCTTATTTTCAATCATTGGTATAATTTTAATTATTACCATACACTAAGATGTCTGACAAAAGTGAAATTTAATATGATTTAGATATTTTGTTATTCTTCAGTATAATGACTTTTCAAAATATTAATGAAAGAGTAGATGTTTAAAACAATAAATTTATTTTTAATATAATAGTAGTATAATTTTTCACATTATATATATATACATATACACATACGCAAACACACACACACACACACACACACACACACACACACACATATATATATATATATATATATATATATATATATATATATAAAATTTGCTTCTTGGATTTTCTGTATGCTCAATCCTAACTTTTCCAATTTTTCCTATGAGAAGCTAAGAATCATTAAGCTTATGACCAGCCTAAGCCATGTAAATGTCACGTTATGTTTAGTATGTGTGAATGTGTGTACGTATATATGGTGCTATAGATAAAACCCCAGGGCCTCACTATGCTGCACAGCTACTCTACTACTGAAGTACACCCCAGTCCTAGTATCATAGTTCTGATTCCAGTTTCATATTTACTCCCTTTTACTATAACAATTTACATACGTTCATGTTGTCTGATATGTATTTAAGACAGCTATGCTATTTAATTATTATATTATCAGTATATAGTAAAGCAAACTGTTTTTCAGAATAGAAAGGGGATATAAGCATTTTGTAGAGCACACAACATTATGAACTAATTGGTAATATACATATGCCTGGAGTTTTGACAATTTTTGTCTTTGTACCATTATATACTATATTTCTCATTTCTTTGAATATTTTTAAAGTGAACTTTTTCATTCAGTCTCACAAATATCAATATGGTTATTGTGTGTTATACAGCTTTGAAATGTGATTTAGAAATTAGTTTGTGTTGCTCTTTTAACATGTAATAATTTAATATGAAAAATACTTTTCTGGCATGAATTCCCATGGCTCTCCTTAATAGGCACTTGATAAAAGTAAGAGTTTGTTATCTGAAAAGAGATCTTGCCTCTTCCTCTCCATGAAAATGTGAGAAAATATTTCTAATATGCCAGATTGTAAGCAATCAAAGGCGTCCGTGCTGGGAGGGAAGCATGCTGTGACATCAGGGCTCAGCAAGTCTTTCAGGGACATGTGAGAGGTAAGAGAGACAGTTTCAGAGCATTGCAGTAACAGCCATGTCTCCATCAAGACTGCTTTCTGCTCATCTTATACCTGCCACACAGGGAGAACCAACAGGGCTTAGGTAATTGCAGATAGTCTAATTTCTGAAATTCCAAGGGAGACAGTACATAGTCAATAAATATTAATAGTGTTGAGTAGATTTCATGTGTTTGTTATTTTAAATAGTTTTAGACACAGCATTTTAAAATTATAGGTAGAGAACTCATTCATACATCCTATAGCAACACTAAGAGAGAACACCCTTAGACCCATAATGTACAATAGAAGAAAAATTGTATTTTCCTAGTGCATTAAAAAAGTGAAGAGGGGGCTGGAGAGGTGGCTCAGCGGTTAAGAGCACTGGTTGTTCTTCCAGTGGTCCTGAGTTCAAGTCCCAGCAACCACATGGTGGCTCACAGCCATTTGTTTTTTTTTTTTTTTTTTTTTTTTTTTTGGTTTTTTTTGAGACAGGGTTTCTCTGCGTAGCTTTGCACCTTTCCTGGAGCTCACTTGGTAGCCCAGGCTGGCCTCAAACTCACAGAGATCCGCCTGGCTCTGCCTCCCGAGTGCTGGGATTAAAGGCGTGCGCCACCAACGCCCGGCTCGGCTCACAGCCATTTGTAATGAGATCTGGTACCCTCTTCTGGTATACAGACAGACTGTATACATAATAAATAAATCTTTAAAAAAAAAAAGTGAAGAGGAGGTGAAATAAAATTTAAAGATACTTTATTTAATATGGCTAAATATATCATTTCTATATATAATCAATATGAAAAGTCATTAGTAATACATTTCATATGCCTTTTTTCTCATTAAGCTTTTGAAATCTGGTGGATAGGGAAGCTTACCACATATTTCAATTTTGGATACACTTTATGTGTTTAAAAAAATCCATGGCTTGTAGTGTTTGAACACAGCTTTTGGCTGTGTGTGTCAAGAGACCTTGACCACTTTTCTGTATTTCATGACACTTGGTATATAGCAAATGTACAACAATATTTAAAAAGAATGAAGATAAGGAAGACAAGGCCAAAGAACATTGGAATGAAACTGTGTACTCCCCTGATGACAGGTAAAGTGCCCCTGACTTCATGTTTATCCAATCTTCAGTGTGAATTAACATATTAGGGATTTAAAATATTTGTGTTTATTTTTATTATATTTTATAAATTGACCTACCAAAACATAGTATTTTTTTTTTTCAGTTACAACTTAGTGGAAAAAAACTAGAATCAAAGAGTAGGAGGTTCTTGGCACCAAGATTATAGCTAAGGGCAATTATGTTAAATTGCTTAGCATGCTGTGGAATTAATTGCCCATGATCTTAAGCATAAATACTTAATTTATAAAACAGCCTCTAAGCATGCAGGTCCACATTTGGATACATGAACATTTTGGTGAATAAGTGGCAGTCATATATCCAATCTGAAAACTTAATATCCCCATCACTTCAGGTCTCCTTAGCACCCCTCTGTTTGGGCCATCGCCCAGAGAACTGTCAAGCACAAGGGTGCATAATTTGTTCTTCCTTGTCCTACAGACACATTCACACAGACCGAGCATAACAAACACGTAGAACTGTGAAACGTGCAGGACACACACACACACACACACACACACACACACACACACAGGCAGGAACCTGAGAATGGAGGCTGGTTTCATGGGCATATGACCTCACCCTTGCAAATGATCTAATACTCTGTGACCTTGAAATTCTTAATAACTTTATAAATTGGTTTTCAAATTGGTGCTGTGTGCTTGAGTCTGCTGTGATGATGGGCCGTACTTTGGAGGCTTGCGGCTTGGCTTCCAGTTGTCCTACCTCCTGCCACCCCACACCCATTTTACAGGGCAGGTTCTTGACAGTCTGCTCTTGGATTCTACCAAGTAGTGTCACTAACACTTCCCTAGTGTGGAGTGTGGGTGCCAAAGCAAGGAAGGTTTAGGATGGGTGTGGAGTCTGAGTAACTGTGATAAACATGACAGGTGGACACCCCTGAATCAAAATGTTTTCTCCATTTATTCATTTTTCTTAAATAATTCACCATTTTCATTTTTTGGACTCTGCAAGTTATGTAGCTGGCTGGCCCAGGATGATGTGAGGAATGATGATAAAAATCAACTCTGTGATAGCACTGCACAGGTCCTATTATAGTGTTTCATGTGCTACTCAGAAGCCTCTCCATCCCCACCCCTCTTCCCTGTTAGAGCATTCTGCTGCATCCCTCAGAGATGACTGCTAACATTAGCACTATCCTGCTAGCTTCCTTGCTTTCCTGTCCACCTTCATCACCGGGAGCAGTGGAGATGAGTCATTTGTTGTGTTGTGTATGGCTTTTCTGTGCCACTATTGCTTACAGACCATACCCGTGTCTACACACTGCTGGCGCTGGGTGTCATGGTGCAGGCGCACTTTTGGACTGTCATGGACATACCCACTTTGTGCTGGGTGTGTGGAAAGGCTTCTTTCTCTGAGGTACATACTGAAGAGAAATTTTGTGACTCTGGGAGTTGAAGTCTTCAACTCCTCAATAATGCCTAGCCACCCAGCCAGGTTGTACTGATCTGTGCTCCACCTGCAGACAGTACTTCCCTGTTGTGATTGGTTCTTTAAACTCTTACCTCAGACCTATGAGTTGGGATACGGGCATTTCTTTAAAATTTGGCTTTGCTTTCCTGGAAATGAAGTTGAATATTAGTTTTTTTTCTTATACTACTTGACTATCTTAATAGTTTTTTAAAGTCCCATTCAATTTTATCTACTTTTCCTTTGGCTTTGTCCTGTTTCTGAGTTGTAGTGGTTCTTTATAAAATATTCTAAACTGTATTTTGTCAGTTGAAAAATTCTCCTGTTCTTTATTATTTATCTTTACAAACATTTAATGTTTTTCACAAATAGAAGCATAATTTATCAATGAGTTCTTTATAGACCCATTTCTTTTTTAATGTTGTTTGTTAAACATTAAAAATTTTTCTTCAAGCACAGAATTAATGCCCAGTTTTCATATTTAAGTTGTTTAGGTTCCTTAGAGTTGAATTTGGGCAAAAGTAAGCAAAATATTCATTTTCATTCTTTCTTGTTCTTCTTCCTTAATAATCATAGAAATCTTTACTGACATGTCCTCTGACTTCAGGATCACCTCCACCACACACGGGTTTCTGTAAATGCATGTCTATTTCTGTTCTTGTATTGTTTCTCTGTTGAGCTTGTCTGACCTGATAAGCGCAACATTACTCACTGCTGTTTTTATAAAAAACAAAACAAAACAAAACAAAACAAAAAACCCTTTTGTCCAGTTTTCTATTTGTCTATGACAAGATGCTGTTCCTGCATTCATGAGTGGAAGACATGCTTTCTGTTTTTCTTTAAATGTAGTTTTAAGTCTGTGTCATGAGCAGTTTTGTTGTTGTTGAAACAGGGTCCTGGGATGTAGCCCTGTTTGCCTTGAACTCAGTCCCCCTGCCTCATGTTCCCAACAGCTGAGGTTCCAGGTGTGCTGCCATAGCAGGCTAACAGAACTTGCCTTTGTTCCCATCTCCCTTTCTGCCCCCTGATTTCACTAGATATGTTATTTTTGTATGTGCCCCCATACTTTAAATAGATTACTATGTTTAAGTTATAGTATTTAATAATTACTGATGATATTGGTACCCCGAGCTGTCGGTCTTGGGTCAGTTCAACCACTCATCAGCTTCTTTTCCTTTCTCAAAAATTTAGGTTAATGGTTATTCACAGCTCATACTAATAAAAGATGTCTATTACACTCCTTTCTCTTATGTATCTTGTATAGTTTCTGGACAGACTGTGCTCTTCATTTCTCAACTTTAGTGTGTTTTCTGAGGTGATTTTTAGTGAGTATCATAGAGTGCCTTGAATTGTCTGCTAAGAGAATTGATATCCTTCAGTTTGAAGACTCTAATTGTATTTCAGTATTTTGTTAACTGTCTTTAACTTGCTATACTTTGTGTTATTTTGTTTCTTTCCTGTTTGCTATCATTGTTCTTCTAATTCCTTAGAAAGTTTTATTGTTTCAGGTTGTCCACATTCATCAATCCTATTTTCAATATCCTCTCCCCTTTTTTCATTTCTGAAAATGCTTTTATTTTCTTGGTTTACTTCTCTCCTAAACTTACCAACTCAGATAATTATCTTTAATGTTTTATTGTATTTTGCTTTTATTAAAAATTGGTTCTTTTTGTGGTAGTGGCCAACTTTTATCCCTTTCTCAATCTGTTACATAGTGTGCCTGGCCAGCTTGTCTGTTATTAATTTGCGTCAGCACTTCTCATCTGTTTTGTTCCTAGTAATAAGTTTTGCCTCTGACATATCTGTCACACACTGAATCCTCTTCCACTGTTGGTTTTCTGCAGTATTTTGTATGCATTAACTGCTAGCTAGTTTTTAATTATTACTCAATTTGAATGTATTGAGCTTTTCTAGGCCCGGCCATTTGAGGAAAGCTTGGGTGTGAATAGCTAGTGAGTAACGGGGGCTCCTTTAATGACATGGTTTGTGAATGTACAGAGCTATTTTGCCTTTATTTCCCCAGCTGCTTTATTTCCACACCGAGAGACAATTCACTTCGTTGGATACCCACCCTCCCTTCTACCTCATCTGGAGGCTAAGTGCTGAGAATATTTATGAAGACCTTTCAGCTTCACCATTCAAAATTCTTAAGATCCCCTAAAATAGCAAGAGTGATTCTATTGTCTATAAAATAAGGAACCTATCCCCATTTCCCCAGATAGACCTGATTCTTACTTACACTGTGGCCAGTCATTTTCTCCAAGATTAGCAGCTGTGAGCATCTGTGGCAGCCTTTTGCTCACACTCCCACTTTACTCTGATGCCTGCTAGGAAGAGGTTTACCCCTTATATAATATGCTAGGAGGGTCTATGTTGCCTAGTTTCATTTAAATAATTTGCAATGTGGTATTTATTGGTTATTAATTATTTTTGAGAAGTGAAAGAGGTAAAGACTTCATTTTGTTCCAAATTTTATGAATCATGATGTATAATATTATTTTGATACATTGAAATAAATGACAAGAAGTTAATCTCCCTGAAAGAATTAGAATTCAAATATGTGAATCCTTGGCATAAAGCATTATTATCACTCTGTACTTTTATGCTAAGTGATATTCTTAGAATTTCATCAACACTTGTTTATAAGATACAAGATGCAAACTAACATTTCAGTAGAGTACATTCTTCTAGCTGCTGAAATAAACTACCCCCATGTGGTTTAATAATAACAGAAGTCTATTGTCTTATGGTCCTAGAGCAGTGTTTCTCAACCTGTGAGTCATGGCTCCTTTGGGTTTTCAACAATTCTTTCATGGGGGTCACATATCAGATATCCTAAATACCAGATATTTACATTATGATTTATAACAGTAACAAAATTACAGTTATGAAGTAGCAATGAAAATGATTTTATGGTTGGGGGTCACTACAACATGAGGAACTATGTTAAAGAGTCACAGCATTAGGATGGTTGAGAACCATTGCCCTAGAGGATGGATCCCTGGACCAAAGGTGCTGGCAGAGCTGTGCTCCCTTCATAGCCATTGGGAGAGGACCCTTCCCTGTCTTTTTTAAACTGGAGGAATTGCTCCATCTGTACCTCTGACATCACAGCAGCATCTTTCTGTGTGACTACATGTCTCTTCTTTCTGTGAAGATGCAGGCAGACTAAGTTAGGGACCCTCACTACTTTAGTATTATCTCATCTTGATTAGCCAATCATACCTGCAATGATCCTATTTTCAAATACACTCACATTCTCAGGTATTAGGGATTAGAACTCAATTTAACCCACAAAATAAGTCCTGTTTGGTGGAGAATGAATTAGCTAGTTGTTTTTAACTTCAATTTTTTAAAATCAGATAAACAAGCTTGTGAAACAACTCTTTGAAAGCATAAACACTGTTCATTTTATCAAAGCTATCCTTATTTTAATTTTGTTTAAATTTATAAGTTTCTTAAGTTGAATGAAAAGTATTTGGAGGCCTTTTTTTGCTCCTGTATCAGGATGTTCAGATGCCGGAGTTTCTCAGTTGCCTGTTTGATGGACAGATTGACAGTTGTGCAAGCACACACAAGCCTTTGTTATGCAGCCCAGAAAATGGGGACACAGGAATGATGCTTTGAATTAGTTTGTCAATGAATAAAAGTTTAAGTTCTCAGGGGCTTGATGATTATAATGGAGTATTTATTTCTGCATAACAAGGGAAAATATTATTTTGATAAATTACCCTTTTAAAGTCATAGAGTTCAGATACATTTTTTAATTTTTTTGAGAATTTATATAAGAATAATGTATTTATATCATTTTCACTCCTACCTTTCTTTCAAATCTTCCAATGTTCTCTTATCCCTCTCAAAATTTATGACCTCTGCTTCTATAGTTAATATTGTTACTTACATACATATAAGCATGTAACTAAGTAGATTATATACCTACCTACATACATATACACACACATATAACTCAATAGATATACCCATTTTAGTGTTGTTTGTATGTACATGTGTTTAGGGCTAAGCACTTGGGGTTGGAAAGTCTATCAGGGGCTCATCCCCAGAGAAAACTGATTTAAAATAAATCACTAAAGAACTAAAAAAACAGTTGAGCAGCTCCTGGCCAGATAAGTACCAAATCCAAATTGGGATGCAGTGTCTTGAAAAAGCCTGTGAGTGAGGAGAATAGGCTGAGGACCTATGTTAGTGATTTTTACAAAGGACAATCTAGATTTAAGCTGAGGTAAGAAGCTAAGCAGAATGAAAGTGGCCCCTTCTCTAGAGAATGATGGGATCAGCTACTTTTTAATCTTTAACTCTATTTGTAAAGAATATTTTGCTGCTTATCTGAATCAGGAGTTGTGGCCACTTACAATGCCTTTCATGGACTCCTGTAACTGCCTAGGATGGTCAGGAAACTTCAAATTTTAACATAGTTTAAGATGGTTTCCAACTGTTAATGCCCCCAGGCTGCTGTCAAAAGGAAATGCAAACTCTATTTTACCACAGGGGATTATGTAAATTATTTTTAAAGAGTGGTGGCATTTGAGTAACTAAAAAGTTAACCATATAAGGAAACAGTACAAAAGTTGTAAGAATCAGCCAAAAAATATATATTATTGACAGTCTTATCCAAATTCAGATATTTTCTAATGACTGGATTCAGATATTAAAGAAGTTATGCTTAGTGTGCTTAATGAAATAATGATAATTTGAAAATAGATACATAGAACATGAAATTATAAAAAGTGAGACCAATTTGAAATAAAACTAGTAGAATTTCTAGAAATAAAAGTTTGATAGTTATTGCTAAATAGGCACCTCAGTGTAGGAACTCTACTAGAGGGAGAATTCTAATATTGGAGAGGAGAGGAGAGGAAAAGAGAAAGGAGGGGGAAGAGAGGGGAGGGGAGGAGAGAGGAGGGGAGGAGAGGGGAATGGAGAGAAGAGGAAAAGAGAGAGAGGAGAGGAGAGGAGGAGGGGAGGGAAGGAGAGAAGGGGAAGGATAAGAGAGAAAGGGGAGAGGAGGGAAGGGGAGAGGAGGAGGGGAGGGGAACAGAGAGAGGACAGGAGAGGAAAAGAGAGGAGGAAGGAAAAGAGAGGAGAGGAGGGGAGGGAAGTGGAGAAGAGGAAAAGAGAGAGGACAGGAGAGGATCCAAAAAGGGAGAAGAACCAAGAGGCCCGAGAGAAAGACCAAGAGAGCACTAGTCAAAATGGCTAGGTGTTATAGAAGAGAAGTGAAGCTGGGGGATGGAGAGGTTTGAGTAGGGGGCAGGAGTGAGAAATGCTGAAAAGAGGTAGGACTCTGTAACAGGTACTTGCCAAAGATGCCGAGAGATTCTGGGAGAACCTAGAGGCCAGCATCCACTTTAACATGTTAAATAGACACCTCCACTAGCCATCTATTCGAAGTTTCTTTGAGACCTAGCAATTATATTGTCAGTGGACATATTTAGGAGCATTCTAGGAAGAAAGGACTATAACGAGTAGGAAAGTGATGTAGATGCAACTGAGAATGGTGAGTGGGAAGGCACGGCAGTGAGGGTAAGAGTGAGAAGCCAGAACCATGACAGGTTCCCACAAGTCTGAGAGCACAGCCCAGGAAGCAGACAGCAGCCCTCCAAGGGTGTGACGAAGTGATTGTTAAAGAAATGATACTGAGAATAGTTTAGAGTTTATGAAAAATATCACTGCTTAGACTAAGGATGTCCAATTAATTTTAAGTTTAGTTTATAAAAATACATGGCTTGAGAAACCAAAAGAGAAAAAATTAAAGCCTCAAAAGGAGGGGTAGAGGGTGAGGGTGGAGATGGGAGGGAGGAGGAGAGAGAGGGAAGGAAGGGTGGAAGGATGGGAGGGAGGGAGGGAGGGAGGAGGAAACAGATTTCTTAATAATGGCTGAGAAATCTGTGTGCTTAATAAACTAACTGTTGATTTAAAAATATGTAGGTTTGATAACATCTTTGGGGAAGTTAAAAAACAAATAGGTAAGTGAAAATTGAGAGTAATCAATGAACAGTGATTTTTACTATAAGCTGAGATGTAAATGAAAAGGTAGATTCAAAAAGGCACAGATATCTATCAGAGTTAAAAATAAACTGTTAATAAATAGTAGTAGAAAAAATGTCTACTGGGTATAAGGTATCAATGCGAAATACAAGCAAAATAAAACAAAACATAAGAAAAAAAACACCGACCCACAGTTCTCACCTTAAAAAGAATCAGGGACAGTTTACTTTGTAGCCAAATTTGAGTGACAGTGCCTGAGGAATTTAGGTTTCTCTCAGTTCTGTGTTCCTCTGTGGATGCAATTTCACGAACTTTTGTAGCTTTACAGAACACAGCTATTCATAAATCAAGTTTAAAGTAACTGGTGGGTGAGAGGTGGTGCCGTGAGGTACAAAGGTAGGTTTTCCACAGGCCTCAGATGCCATCTGGAGATTGTTCTCAGCCTTTGGGTTGGTGCAAGCCAATGGTATGCTAAGTTACAGATTCTAAACATTTTATCCCCCTTTTTATTAATTTTTTCACGCAATATATTCTGATCATATTTTTCTCTTCCCACAACTCCTTCCCAATCCTTCCCACCTCCAAAAAGTTTTATGTGTTAGTCACAGGATGCTAGTTTGAACCGAGAAGGTGGATAAGCACTGCTTTTCAGGGCGTTAAAGTTAGCCCACGGTAGCCTCTGGGCATACAACATCCCAGTGTGTTCACATCACTGCAGTTCTAATCAGCCAGTCAGTCTTTGTGGCTGCAGCTTCTTCTTACCTTTCCAGAATTAAATTCCTATTGACAAAGGTATATAATTAAAATAGCTAATAGTGATTATAATTCATAATTTATTAGAAAGAATATAAATTAAAGTACTATAGGAGATTATATATATATATATATATAAAGTGTGGTGGTATATGCCTTTAATCCCAATATGAAGTAGGCAAAGGCAAGCTAATGTCTGTGAGTTTGAGGCTAACCTGGTCTAGGCCAACCAGGGCTACCTTGTGAACTTGTGCTTTTTTTTTTTTTTTAATGATGATGATTATTTATATCCCAAATGCAGTTTCCCCTCCCTCCCCTCCTCCAATTCAGTCTCTGTCACCTCCCCTCTGACCCTATGCACACTCCTCTGTTTCACATATTTTAATTCATGAAAAGTCTTTCAATATGTATTTTAAATATTTAGAGTGTTATTTTCAAAACTAATTTTCAAGATAGTGAAAAAAACTAGCATAGTTAAGGCATAAAAATAATTGAGAGTGCAGAGTGTGAGAGTGCAAAGTGTGAGGGTGCAGAGTGTGAGGGTGCAGAGTAAGTGTGCAAAGTGTGAGAGTGCAGAGTGTGAATATGCAGAGTGTGAGTGTAGAGTGTGAGGGTGCAGAGTGTAAGTGCAGAGTGTGAGGATGCAAAGTGTGAGTGTGCTAAGTGTGAGGGTGCAGAGTATGAGGGTGCAGAGTGTGAGGGTGCAGAGTGTGAGTGTGCAGAGTGTGAGGGTGCAGAGTGTGAGGGTGCAGAGTGTAAGTGCAGAGTGTGAGGATGCAAAATGTGAGTGTGCAAAGTGTGAGGGTGCAGAGTATGAGGGTGCAGAGTGTGAGGGTGCAGAGTGTGAGGGTGCAGTGTGTGAAGGTGCAGTGTGTGAGGGTGCAGAGTGTGAGTGTGCAGAGTGAGTGTAGAGTGTGAGGGTACAGAGTATGAAGGTGCAGAGTGTGAGGTTGCAGTGTGTGAGTGTGCAGAGTGTGAAGGTGCAGTATGTGACTGTGCAGAGTGTGAGGGTGCAAAGTGTGAGGGTGCAGAGTGTGAGTGTAGAGTGTGAAGGTGCAGTATGTGAGTGTGCAGAGTGTGAGGGTGCAAAGTGTGAGGGTGCAGAGTGTAAGGGTGCAGAGTGTGAGTGTAGAGTGTGAGGGTGCAGAGTGTGAGTGCAGAGTGTGAGGGTGCAGAGTGTGAGTGCAGAGTGTGAGGGTGCAGAGTGTGAGTGTACAGAGTGTGAGTGTGCAGAGTGTGAGTGTAGAGTGTGAGGGTGCAGAGTGTGAGGGTGCAGAGTGTGAGTGCAGAGTGTGAGGGTGCAGAGTGTGTGTGGAGTGTGAGTGTAGAGTGTGAGGGTGCAGAGTGTGGGGGTGCAGTGTGTAAGTGTGCATATGTCATTTGCGCAGACTGGGATAAAGAAATCAATCCTGTTACAATGGCAGTTTCAGGCTTTTCAGGTCTTGTTGGGGTCTCTGCAGCTCTCCAGTGCTGAGGGTGCTCCTAATCCATGGACTGCACTTACTCTAGCAGAGATCTGAGAACATCTTGCATATGTACAGATGGACGAACAAGAATGCTTGCAGTGGTACAGTCTATAATAACCTCAGACTGGAAACAATACAACTTATAAATCCATTCATCTAAGTGGGGAGTTCACAGCAAAAAGCACACAGCCTGCATTGACATACATCAGTTTTATAATATAACATTGAGCATACAGGCAAAGCACAAAGCTGGTTTTGGTAGATCAGGTTCAAATAAAAATGTAAAACTAAGATTTTCTCTTTTAGGGCCATTTGCAAATATGTAAAAGGGTGAGAAATATTTACAAGAGTCATAAAAATGGTTCATTTGGCAGGAAAGAAAATTCTTTGGAGAGTGAGGATTCTGTGGCACTGATTTGGGCCCTCTCTGTTAAACTCAGATACACATGTAGTTTTGTATGATTTGGGGGGTCATTTTATAGTAGTAGGTTTTAAAAATAACATTTCACTAATGAAAGCAATGCTGACACCTTTTCCCATAGAAGATTTGGGGGCAGGAAGTTGTAGAGTAACCCACTAGTCCAGCCAGCCCTGAACCTTTAAGTTTCCCCTGAAACGTGATGTTCAGTATCCACATGGAGCTGTTTTAGGCAAACTAGAAAGGATGGTCATTGTGCATCATCTAGAGTGCTGTAAAGTTATGACAGAAAATATATTTACAGTAAAACTCTATGTCTTAAACCAGGAGTTAGAGAACCATCCCAGTTCATGAGAGACATTTATTTGGAGTTTGTTCTTATGGCCTTAAGGAAAACAGCAGTATTACATAAACCTTTAGGTTTCATGAGGAATCCCCCACATCCCAGTCATTTCTTGCCAGAATATCCTTCTGGATAGCATGAGAAACTTCTGGATTCTGACATGTGTGCCAATAAACTTCCTAATACTATAATGGAATGCCTGATACAATAAATTTAAGAGGAAAATGAATTTTGGTCCATCATTTTGGAGATTTCAGTCTATGGGTGGACCTGCCTGTTTTACTGTAGGCCTACTGTGGGAGATAAGAACGTCAGGATAGGGATGTGGTAAGGAAAATCCCCTTACTTCACAGGAAAGCCTCACCCCTTGAAGGCTCTACCATCTCCCAGTAGGCCAACAAAAGCTCCCTAGGAACTAAGACTAACTAACACATAGACCTTTGCTGGGCCAAATTATAGTAACTAGGTTCTCTCACACCTCCCTGTATTGATAAAACAATGCACTTAGGCTATAGAGATCCTAAAAGAGGGTATAGATGCCCTGAGAATATGAGACTCTGTGCCCTAGCTCCTTATGTTTACTATTGTCTTCCACTTAGGGCCAGAAATTGCCCAGTGCCCTGATGTCTACCTAAACTGTCTCCTTACCTGTCATGCTGCCCTGACATCCCATCAGGGCATTGGTTCCCAGTGAGCATCCCACACTGTGTGGCACCACAAATGGCTGAGAGTTTCTCTCATTCTTTCTGTTAGACTATGTACTTCTCAATGCCTGGGGCTCTGTCTTGTTCCTCTAATAATATAAACACTTAACCTG